>NC_090267.1:94345459-95810459 GCF_040414725.1 Anabrus simplex
GTTGTATTAACATTTTAAAAAGGTACTTTGACAAATTAACGAAGGTCATGATGATAGATTATTATAATATTTTATTATTGAAAATTTTGAAATATGGTGGTACCAAAATATGAGTGGAATGGAATTGGATTAAAATTTTTGAAGTACTGAATTAGAGTTGATGAATAAGATGAAAGGGAATTGTAATAAAGATGAAGTAATGTGTTTAGAAGGATTTGAAATCTATGAGTCATGAGGTTGATATTTTATAGTCGAGGGTGATAGAGGTTGTGAACAATATTTGGTCCGAAGAGTTTATTGTTTGTATAGAAGTATATTGCTTTGCCAAAGTTTAGCTTTTTCAATAAATTTTGCATTCGTAAATGTTCTCATTCGGATTTTTATTTAATTATTTTATTTCTTCTCTTTTATCCTTCCCGCTTGATTAATTTAAGGTTAGTTTATAATATCTGAAGATATCTCTGAGGGTAGTACCCAGTCAGCGACCCTGGGATGTCTCGAGCCGGCGCCACATTTCAAAGGCAGGAAGGGTAGAGGGTTGAATATCAATGATATGTGAAAAGAGGTGGAATCAGAGATAAGGCTTTTTGCAGATGGTGTTATTTTGTACAGAGTTATAAATACGTTTCAAGTTTGTGAGCAATTGCAAAATGACCTCGATAATGCTGTGAGATGGACAGTAGGCAATGGTATGATGATGAACGGGGTTAAAATCAGGTTGTGAGTTTCACAAATAGGAAAAGTCTTCTTAGATTTAATTACTGCGTTGATGGGGTGAAAGTTCCCTTTGGGAATCATTGTAAGTGCCTAGGTGTTAATATAAGGAAAGATCTTCATTGGGGTAATCACATAAATATGATTGTAAATCTCTGCACATGGTTATGAGGTTATTTAGGGGCTGTAGTAAGGGTGTAAAGGAGAGGGCATATAAGTCTCTGGTAAGACCCCAACTAGAGTATGGTTCCAGTGTATGGGACCCTCACCAGGATTTCTTGATTCAAAACCTAGAGAAAATCCGAAAAGAAAAGCAGCTCTATTTATTCTGAGTGATTTCCGACAAAAGAGTAGGCCCTAACGTTACAAAAATGTTGCAAATTTTGGGCTGGGAAGACTTGGGAGAAAGGAGACGAGCTGCTCGACTAAGGGGTATGTTCCGAGCTGTCAGTGGAGAGATGGCGTGGAATGACATCAGTAGACGAATAAGTTTGAATGGTGTCTTTAAAAGTAGGAAAGATCACAATATGGAGATAGAGTTGGAATTCAGTTGGACAAATTGGGGCAAATATTCGTTTATAGGAAGGGGAGTTGGGGACTGGAATAACTTACCAAGGGAGATGTTCAATAAGTTTCCAATTTCTTTGCAATCATTTAAAAAAAGGCTAGGAAAACAACAGATAGCGAATCTGCCACCTGGGCGACTGCACTAAATGCAGGTGAGTGTTGATTAACTGACTTATTGATTAATTAATTGATTGATTGATTGATATATCGAGTTAAACGACTTAACAAATTGTCTGAACCCTTCATCTTCTACCAGAGTACGTAAAAGCTTGATAATGCTTTAGGAACATCTGACGGAGATTTCCGTCAATGTATTTCTTATCCCTTCCTGCAATTTTGTTTAGGAATGAGATTAGAAATCTAGGATTGCTGCATGATACTTTTGCGAAGGATGTAGATGGCTTTGTACTTGATCCTATTGTAATTTCATTGGTGGCGGATGTTGTGGACGGGATGGAAACGGCATTCATATCACTCGGACTTGTGACGACGGGATAGGAAAGGGCTAGGAGTTGGAAGCGACCATGGCCTTAATTAAGGTACATACCCGGCATTTGCTTGGTGTGAAAATGGGAAACAACGGAAAACCACTGTCAAGGCTTCCGATAGTGGGTTTCGAACCCATTATCTCCCGAGTAGAAGTTGACTGCTACTTAACCCAAACCATATAGCCAGTTGCTCGGTCAGTAACTTTAGCTGAGTGGCTCAGACGGTTGAGGCCCGGGCCTTCTGACTCCAACTTGGCAGGTTCGATCCTGGCTCAGTCCGGTGGTATTTGAAGGTGTTCAAATACGTCAGCCTCATGTCGGTAGATGTATAGGCACGTAAAAGAACTCCTGCGGGACTAAATTCCGGCACCTCCGCGTCTCCGAAAACCGTAATAGTAGTTATTGGGACGTAAAACAAATAACATTACTATGTATTATTAATTGAAGATAAAACATATTTTCGAGTCTTTCAACCTACCACCCGTGTGTCGTTATCGAATCAGGTAAGACAGGCGTGATCATGATATCATCAAAGAACAGAGTGAATCGTGCATCCCCTGGCTACGTAAGCCTACTATACCATCTTCCTCAGCTCCATTTGTGCTTGTAACAGTTATCACTGGACCGGCAGCGTGTCACCGCGTTCTGCGTGCTATGCCATGCTCCTCAGCCCCATTTGTGGTTGGACCGGCAGCGTGTCACCGCGTTCTGCGTGCTATGCCATGCTCTTCAGCCCCATCTGTGGCTCGACCCGCAGCGTGTCAGCGCGTTCTGCGTGCTATGCCATGCTCCTCAGCCCCATCTGTGGCTCGACCCGCAGCGTGTCACAGAGTTCTGCGTGCTATGCCATGCTCCTCAGCCCCATCTGTGGCTCGACCCGGCAGCGTGTCACCGCGTTCTGCGTGCTATGCCATGCTCCTCAGCCCCATTTGTGGTTGGACCGGCAGCGTGTCACCGCGTTCTGCGTGCTATGCCATGCTCCTCAGCCCCATCTGTGGCTCGACCCACAGCGTGTCACCGCGTTCTGCGTGCTATGCCATGCTCCTCAGCCCCATCTGTGACTCGACCCGCAGCGTGTCACCGCGTTCTGCGTGCTATGCCATGCTCCTCAGCCCCATCTGTGGCTCGACCCGCAGCGTGTCACAGCGTTCTGCGTGCTATGCCATGCTCCTCAGCCCCATCTGTGGCTCGACCCACAGCGTGTCACCGCGTTCTGCGTGCTATGCCATGCTCCTCAGCCCCATCTGTGGCTCGACCCGGCAGCGTGTCACCGCGTTCTGCGTGCTATGCCATGCTCCTCAGCCCCATCTGTGGCTCGACCCGGCAGCGTGTCACCGCGTTCTGCGTGCTATGCCATGCTCCTCAGCCCCATTTGTGGTTGGACCGGCAGCGTGTCACCGCGTTCTGCGTGCTATGCCATGCTCCTCAGCCCCATCTGTGGCTCGACCCGCAGCGTGTCACCGCGTTCTGCGTGCTATGCCATGCTCCTCAGCCCCATCTGTGGCTCGACCCGCAGCGTGTCACAGCGTTCTGCGTGCTATGCCATGCTCTTCAGCCCCATTTGTGACTCGACCCGCAGCGTGTCACAGCGTTCTGCGTGCTATGCCATGCTCCTCAGCCCCATCTGTGGCTCGACCCGCAGCGTGTCACAGCGTTCTGCGTGCTATGCCATGCTCCTCAGCCCCATCTGTGGCTCGACCCGCAGCGTGTCACAGCGTTCTGCGTACTATGCCATGCTCTTCAGCCCCATTTGTGGCTCGACCCGCAGCGTGTCACAGCGTTCTGCGTGCTATGCCATGCTCCTCAGCCCCATCTGTGGCTCGACCCGCAGAGTGTCACAGCGTTCTGCGTGCTATGCCATGCTCTTCAGCCCAATTTGTGGCTCGACCCGCAGCGTGTCACAGCGTTCTGCGTGCTATGCCATGCTCCTCAGCCCCATGTGTGGTTGGACCGGCAGCGTGTCACAGCGTTCTGCGTGCTATGCCATGCTCCTCAGCCCCATCTGTGGCTCGACCCGCAGCGTGTCACAGCGTTCTGCGTGCTATGCCATGCTCCTCAGCCCCATCTGTGGCTCGACCCGCAGCGTGTCACAGCGTTCTGCGTGCTATGCCATGCTCCTCAGCCCCATCTGTGGCTCGACCCGCAGCGTGTCACCGCGTTCTGCGTGCTATGCCATGCTCCTCAGCCCCATCTGTGGCTCGACCCGCAGCGTGTCACAGCGTTCTGCGTGCTATGCCATGCTCCTCAGCCCCATCTGTGGCTCGACCGACAGCGTGTCACCGCGTTCTGCGTGCTATGCCATGCTCCTCAGCCCCATTTGTGGCTCGACCCGCAGCGTGTCACAGCGTTCTGCGTGCTATGCCATGCTCCTCAGCCCCATCTGTGGCTCGACCCGCAACGTGTCAGCGCGTTCTGCGTCCTATGCCATGCTCCTCAGCCCCATCTGTGGCTCGACCCGCAGCGTGTCAGCGCGTTCTGCGTGCTATGCCATGCTCCTCAGCCCCATTTGTGGTTGGACCGGCAGCGTGTCACAGCGTTCTGCGTGCTATGCCATGCTCCTCAGCCCCATCTGTGGCTCGACCCGCAGCGTGTCACAGCGTTCTGCGTGCTATGCCATGCTCCTCAGCCCCATCTGTGGCTCGACCCGCAGCGTGTCACAGCGTTCTGCGTGCTATGCCATGCTCCTCAGCCCCATCTGTGGCTCGACCCGCAGCGTGTCACAGCGTTCTGCGTGCTATGCCATGCTCCTCAGCCCCATCTGTGGCTCGACCCGCAGCGTGTCACAGCGTTCTGCGTGCTATGCCATGCTCCTCAGCCCCATCTGTGGCTCGACCCGGCAGCGTGTCACCGCGTTCTGCGTGCTATGCCATGCTCCTCAGCCCCATCTGTGGCTCGACCCGCAGCGTGTCAGCGCGTTCTGCGTGCTATGCCATGCTCCTCAGCCCCATTTGTGGTTGGACCGGCAGCGTGTCACCGCGTTCTGCGTGCTATGCCATGCTCCTCAGCCCCATCTGTGGCTCGACCCGCAGCGTGTCAGCGCGTTCTGCGTGCTATGCCATGCTCCTCAGCCCCATCTGTGGCTCGACCCGCAGCGTGTCACAGCGTTCTGCGTGCTATGCCATGCTCCTCAGCCCCATTTGTGGCTCGACCCGCAGCGTGTCACAGCGTTCTGCGTGCTATGCCATGCTCCTCAGCCCCATCTGTGGCTCGACCCGCAGCGTGTCACAGCGTTCTGCGTGCTATGCCATGCTCCTCAGCCCCATCTGTGGCTCGACCCGCAGCGTGTCACAGCGTTCTGCGTGCTATGCCATGCTCCTCAGCCCCATTTGTGGTTGGACCGGCAGCGTGTCGCCGCGTTCTGCGTGCTATGCCATGCTCTTTAGCCCCATTTGTGGTTGGACCGGCAGCGTTTCACCGCGTTCTGCGTTCTATGCCATGCTCTTCAGCCCCATCTGTGACTCGACCCGCAGCGTGTCACCGCGTTCTGCGTGCTATGCCATGCTCCTCAGCCCCATCTGTGACTCGACCCACAGCGTGTCACCGCGTTCTGCGTGCTATGCCATGCTCTTCAGCCCCATCTGTGGCTCGACCCGCAGCGTGTCACCGCGTTCTGCGTGCTATGCCATGCTCCTCAGCCCCATCTGTGACTCGACCCACAGCGTGTCACAGCGTTCTGCGTGCTATGCCATGCTCCTCAGCCCCATCTGTGGCTCGACCCGCAGCGTGTCACCGCGTTCTGCGTGCTATGCCATGCTCCTCAGCCCCATCTGTGGCTCGACCCGCAGCGTGTCACCGCGTTCTGCGTGCTATGCCATGCTCCTCAGCCCCATCTGTGGCTCGACCCGCAGCGTGTCACAGCGTTCTGCGTGCTATGCCATGCTCCTCAGCCCCATCTGTGGCTCGACCCGCAGCGTGTCACCGCGTTCTGCGTGCTATGCCATGCTCCTCAGCCCCATCTGTGGCTCGACCCGCAGCGTGTCACCGCGTTCTGCGTGCTATGCCATGCTCCTCAGCCCCATCTGTGGCTCGACCCGGCAGCGTGTCACCGCGTTCTGCGTGCTATGCTATGCTCCTCAGCCCCATCTGTGGCTCGACCCGGCAGCGTGTCAGCGCGTTCTGCGTGCTATGCCATGCTCCTCAGCCCCATCTGTGGCTCGACCCGCAGCGTGTCACCGCGTTCTGCGTGCTATGCCATGCTCCTCAGCCCCATCTGTGGCTCGACCCGCAGCGTGTCACAGCGTTCTGCGTGCTATGCCATGCTCTTCAGCCCCATTTGTGGCTCGACCCGCAGCGTGTCACCGCGTTCTGCGTGCTATGCCATGCTCCTCAGCCCCAACTGTGACTCGACCCGCAGCGTGTCACCGCGTTCTGCGTGCTATGCCATGCTCCTCAGCCCCATCTGTGGCTCGACCCGCAGCGTGTCACCGCGTTCTGCGTGCTATGCCATGCTCCTCAGCCCCATCTGTGGCTCGACCCGCAGCGTGTCACCGCGTTCTGCGTGCTATGCCATGCTCCTCAGCCCCATCTGTGGCTCGACCCGCAGCGTGTCACAGCGTTCTGCGTGCTATGCCATGCTCCTCAGCCCCATCTGTGGCTCGACCCGCAGCGTGTCACCGCGTTCTGCGTGCTATGCCATGCTCCTCAGCCCCATCTGTGGCTCGACCCGCAGCGTGTCACCGCGTTCTGCGTGCTATGCCATGCTCCTCAGCCCCATCTGTGGCTCGACCCGGCAGCGTGTCACCGCGTTCTGCGTGCTATGCTATGCTCCTCAGCCCCATCTGTGGCTCGACCCGGCAGCGTGTCAGCGCGTTCTGCGTGCTATGCCATGCTCCTCAGCCCCATCTGTGGCTCGACCCGCAGCGTGTCACCGCGTTCTGCGTGCTATGCCATGCTCCTCAGCCCCATCTGTGGCTCGACCCGCAGCGTGTCACAGCGTTCTGCGTGCTATGCCATGCTCTTCAGCCCCATTTGTGGCTCGACCCGCAGCGTGTCACCGCGTTCTGCGTGCTATGCCATGCTCCTCAGCCCCAACTGTGACTCGACCCGCAGCGTGTCACCGCGTTCTGCGTGCTATGCCATGCTCCTCAGCCCCATCTGTGGCTCGACCCGCAGCGTGTCACCGCGTTCTGCGTGCTATGCCATGCTCCTCAGCCCCATTTGTGGTTGGACCGGCAGCGTGTCACCGCGTTCTGCGTGCTATGCCATGCTCCTCAGCCCCACCTGTGGCTCGACCCGCAGCGTGTCACCGCGTTCTGCGTGCTATGCCATGCTCCTCAGCCCCATCTGTGGCTCGACCCGCAGCGTGTCACCGCGTTCTGCGTGCTATGCCATGCTCCTCAGCCCCATTTGTGGTTGGACCGGCAGCGTGTCACCGCGTTCTGCGTGCTATGCCATGCTCCTCAGCCCCATCTGTGACTCGACCCACAGCGTGTCACAGCGTTCTGCGTGCTATGCCATGCTCCTCAGCCCCATCTGTGGCTCGACCCGCAGCGTGTCACCGCGTTCTGCGTGCTATGCCATGCTCCTCAGCCCCATTTGTGGATGGACCGGCAACGTGTTACTGGAGCAGTTACACATTTCTGGACCGTCACACCTCTAGTTCGAACTCTGACGTCAACCGTTCGAGTAAGGCTGAACCACATCTCCAGTAATTTGCATGATTATCTTATGCCCTCAACTACAAAAACTGCAGCATCCAAAAATTCAAGATAAGAAGTATGTTCAACGTAACTCTTGCAGTGACACATTATTTCTGGACCGACACACATTTAGTTCGAACTCTGACGTCAACTAGAGGTGGGGAGAAAGAAACGTCACTGTTACTCTAGCACGGTGACACTCCTGTCACCGTCACGGGCTGTGACTGGAATCTGAAAGTAACACTTTTCGGTATATTGTCGCGAACATGTAACTAGTAACAATTTCACGAAGGCGCTACATTCGCTTGGCGTGCCAGGTACTGGAACGAGTTGCAGCGCTGGTTGCTGTTTCTTGCTGTCACTGTATTTGCAGTCACGGCTTGGTCACGACATTCCGATCTGTCTTTGTCTCGCGTCACATTCAATCAAACCGTGCCCTTGTGTTATTGCTCTTGTGACTGACGGTGGAAATTGTGAATATTTTAGTTCTATGATCGTTTTCAGAGTTTATTTCATGGTGTTTTAAGTCTTAGTTATTGGTTTTGAAGTGGCTTATTGATGTACAGCACGTGTAACATGGAAAAGCATGCGAAGCAAACTATAGGCTTATTTTACCCCTGTAATCACCGAGGATTATGTGACAAAGTGCGATATGTGCCAGCAAAAAATCTCGTACAGGACATCAATAGGACATCAATTTAAGGAACCACGTGGAAAGAAAGCATCCGACTATAAAATTGAATTTGTCGGAATCTGTAGTTATAGCCAAGGCAAATATTGTTCCCGTCTCAACACGAGTCCATGACGCGGATATTCTTGACGCTATAATGGAAGGTAAGTTCTAGAATTATTTATTGTGAGAGTAAGACATTTTACTAAAAGACCACGTTGTCCCCACCCATCACTTTATTTCTTTCTTTCTTTCATTTGAAAGTAATACGTATGGTGGTACCTGTTTCAGGTCCATCTACATCAACATGATACTATTACCCAAGCTGCCTCACCTAAAGTACCGGTACACACGTCTCATCACCTCCAACAATCCAGCATATCATCATTCATTCCTAGAAGTAGAAAAGTGAACCATAACGTTCTACACAAAAAGGAACTGTTCACATTGGACTTTCAGCCTTTCAGCATTGTTGAAGACAAGGTTTTTGTTAGCTATACTAATGCTCTGGACCCGTCGTATCAGATACCAAATAGAAAAATTTTGTCGACGTCAATGCTAACTGCTTTGTATGAGCACACCTTCAATGCCGTGCAAAACAAGCTGAAAAATGTGTCTAGCGTGTGTTTCACCACGGACTGTTGGACATCAACCATTAATAAAAGCTATATTGCTATAACGGCTCTCTACACTAACGATGAGTTTTATCCCCGCTTACAAATGGTTGGATTTTCTAATAAACGATTCGCCGAAAACGTAAAGGAACGCGTTATTGAGTTGATTTCGGCCGGAATAAGCAAGGACACGCAAAAATCCGTTTGTCAGAGATACGCTGATCCAGTACCGGTAGTTCTTGAACAAACTGAAGAATTGTCAGTCTGGGTAGTATTTGATGAAGAGGTCGCTTCATTACAACCAAGTGGCACTGCCACATCCAGGTCAATTATAAAGTTCAGCGCTATTTGGAAGATACGGTTTTATCCAGAAATCAGGACCCACTGAAATGGTGGTCAGAAAATCATAATTTGTTTCCGTCAATGGCTAAGTTAGTGAAAAAACAATTTAATGTCTTAGCAATATCAGTGCCATATGAGCGTATGTTCTCCAAAGCTGGGAACTTGATAAGTGACAGACGTACTCGTCTGAGTTCCGGGAAAGTGAAAGAACTGATGTTTTTAAACGTAAATTCTTCCAATGTCAGTCCATGATGGTTGACTGTTTGAGAGTTTCATTTCCAGTTAGACATAAGTTCGTAAGTTGTTCTGTTTCTAAATTTCACACTACACATTGTTTGTTAATCATAATCATGGGCTCTAATGTATGATTTTTGTTTGTTAATTATAATTTTGCATACATGGGCTGTAGTGGACGTTTTTATTTGTTTGTCAATTATAATTGTGTATAAGTTGGCTGTACTGTATGTGTTTGTACGTTCATCATAATTTTATATAATTGGGTTACATTGAGTGTTTTTGTTTGTTCATTATAATTTTGTATAACTGGGCTCTAGTGTAGGTTTTTTTTTGTCATAATTTTGTACAACTAGGCTATATTGTATGATTATGTTTATTTTAGTTTTGAGGAATTCTAGAGTAGGCCTATATGCGTTCGTACTTTATTGTTGTATATATGCTGGGTAATCTATATATTTAAAAAATTTATGAAAACTAAATTCAGTCAGTCCGGCCATTCTATCCGGTCGATTTCCTTCATTTTTTAAGTGAAAGGTATTCATGCACAGATTTGTCATCAGGTACTATAAATCACGTAACTTCCGCCTTCCTCAAATTATTTGATTTTTTCAATTTGTTGTCTCTCTGAAGCAATCATATCTTTGGTTCTAATTGATGTACGGAGTACGTTTCGGCCTAAGAACACTCAGTGGATCAAGCTCTTTCATTTCAGCTCTTAACTATTCAAATTGGTTGATTCTGAGGAAGGTTATGAGTGCACATTCAATTTGGGGTATCATTTCTAATTTTTTTTCTCATTGAAGCAATCATATATTTCGTTCTAATTGAGGTACGCAGTACGTTTTGGTCTAAAAACACTCAGCGGATCGAGCACTTTCTTTTGGGGCAATAACAACTTAAATTGGTAGATTCTGAGAAAAGTTTTGAGTACATTTGTCTCCATGACGAAGATCTTTGAAGGACTTTTTAACAGTTCGACGCGTAGTGCTGTTCCAAGGAACGTTTAATTCAATTTCTTTGTGTGATGTATTTTCAAGTGTTTTGAAAATGGAAACCTACAACCTGTTTTCCAGTCATTGACCGGGTCAGGCATGTAATGAATGAAACATATATAGGCTGTTATTACAATGGGGTCGATACTCCCAAGGTGATTTATTAATGAGTGATAAATGCTATGAAATGATAATGGAGAGTGTTGCTGGAATTAAAGATGACAGGGAAAACTGGAGTACCCGGAGAAAAACCTGTCCCACCTCCGCTTTGTCCAGCACAAATCTCACATGGAGTGACCGCGATTTGAACCACGGTATCCAGCGGTGAGAGGCCGACGCGCTGCCGTCTGAGCCACGGAGGCTCCCTTTCAAGTGTTTTGTTGACATAATATTATATTCTATTACCACAGCAGATCATGTGCTTTATTTCATTAACTCGAAACTTTGCAAATACGAAGGTTGGAACTGAAATAGTGGCAACTATTTATTTACAACAGATACGAAAGAGTTACATGTTAGCAACCTTTACTGTCCTTCAATGTAGTCACCAGTGTTGTGTATAACCCTTTGCCAGCGATGTGAAAGTCGTCGTATACCTTTAGCAGAGCCTGTTCTGTTGATGGTGCGAATGGAGTGGTCTACTGCCTGTCTAATCTCTGCAACAGTTCTGAAGCGAATGCTCACGAATCGTCTGGTTTCGATCACAGTCCAGTAACGCGACAAGAGCATGCACTTCTTCTTCACTCGTAGGACGACCTGCCCGATGAATGTCCGCCACAGTTTGCCGACCATTGTTGAAGGCTTTTACTCAACGTACCACTGTTCTGTAAGGCAATGCAGATTCCCCGCAAGCCTCTTGAAGACCTTGATGACACTGCCGTGCTGTACGACCTCTGGCACATTCAATCTTGATCCAACTCCGTTGTTCCTGTTTGGAAAACATAGGGACAACGTTACGTTAGACCGCTAGCTCACACGTGACTGTGTTTCTCTCGCTTGTGCGCACGCAGGTGATGTGGGAAGGGCGAGTCCATTTGCTCTGAGGTAAGGCAGGTATGTAACCAACGTGTGCTATCAGCGACAATATTAGATTCCGTTGCATAGCGTCTCCCAGTGGCGTATGCTGCCATCAAGACATGGGCTATCACTAGACTTAGGTTACCCATTTTCGATAGTTGGTTTAGTGAACGTCAAGCCTTAAGGGTTTTGAGCTGCAGCTAATGGCCATCGGAGTAGCCTGCTGTGTTAAGAATGGTTCACAAGCACTAGCCTCTGCTACTGTAGATGGTAGCTAAAGAATAAGGCTCCTCGTACTCTTAATTCCCCTAGCTCGGGGACTGGATGCTTATGACGTCTTCACCATTCATTTCATCAGGTCACCATCAAGCCTTTCCAGAGGCTATGTATTATTATTACTATTATTATTATTTCTTAATCCGTTTGTCCTCCAGGGTTAGTTTTCCCTCGTTCTCAGGGAGATATCCCACCTCTACACTCAAGGCCAGTGTCCTGGAAAGTGAGACTTTGGGTCGGGGATACAACTGGGAAGGAGGACCAGTACCTCGTCCAGGCGGCCTTGCCTGCTATGCTGAACAGGGACCTTGTGGGGGATGGGGAGATCGTAAGGGATAGATAAGAAAGAGGGAAGAAAGCGGCCGTGGCCTTAAGTTAGGTACCATCCCGGCATTTGCCTGGAGGAGAAGTGGGAAACCACGGAAAACCACTTCGAGGATGGCTGAGGTAGGAATCGAACCCTCCTCTACTTAGTTGACCTCCCGAGGCTGAGTGGACCCCGTTCCAGCCCTCGTACCACTTTTCAAATTTCGTGGCAGAGTCGGGATTCGAACCCGGGTCTCCGGGGGGGGCAGCTAAACACACTAACCACTACACCACAGAGGCGGATATTATTATTATTATTATTATTATTATTATTATTATTATTATTATTATTATCTCAGTTGCAAACAATAAGCATGGCCAACAATAAAGTTTGTGAAGTTCGCATGAGCCACAAAACCACAAATACTTTTCATACTTATTTACGTTGCAATACCCTTTGTATGGATTCTTGTTTTTCTCCTGTTACACTGTGACTGAGTAAGAGGTTTATCTTCATATTTCAGTTGCGAGAATGGTTTATCCAATAACTTACACACGGTTCAGCCATTTCACTGAAGTAACATCACAAGGCCACAGTCACGTTAAACACTATAACTTCAGATAAACTAAAATTGTTCTGAGATCAACTGAAATATACCAATAATTTCCAACTATAAGTAACCCATAAGATGTCCTGCACATTTAAAAAACTCGTGATACTGTAGCACATGGGTGAATCCCATCAATTCGGACACTTCCGGAGAACTTCGAGTCTTTGGGCCTTCTCTTTCCACTGCTGTCTCGTTAGCGGCGGCGATTTGACGGACCGAAGCCTAGCACAGTTCAAGGTTAGTATCCCCAAATACTTGGTATCCCCTCGTTCCCCGCACTTTTCCGACATTGGCCAGCAAGCCTCGCGCGGCGGGTCAAGGGGAGTGGGCCGAAGGCCTGGGCTCCGATGCCTTGCTCTCAGAAATACGAGCGACGTTCTTTCTCAATGTTTTCAAGTTTTGTAAATGGAAGAATGTGTCAGATGCTTACATTACAATAAGATATAGATTTCCATCGTTCTCATTTGAGGGTTGGGCTTCACTGATAGCCTTGGTAGCCCTCAGTATACGCCACTGGGCCGTCTCCACAGCAGTGTTGCGACTATTAAGTTCCAACCCTCATACATCCGTGAGGATAGTAACGAACAACACCATACTTTGTACATTGCGGGCGGAGCCAGCGGGAAACTGCTAGTATATTTTAACACATTTCACTTGACGCCAATGTCTGGAATTTCTCATGTATTTAAAATTAGCATGACAATATCTTCATATTTCTAAGAATAAATATTAAGGGCTCTTATTGAAGGAAAGCAAATAGCTTAATAAGCTATTTGAGGAAAGTAAGAGTTACTAAAATATTTGTTTACAATATGGCAGAAGCATTTTATTTTAAGGTAATGCATTTTCATTGGGCCTGTTTGTGTTATAAAATGAATAAATCAGTGCGTGACAGAGATAATAGGCCTTGGACACTGGTTGCGCAATGGCCTGCTCGCGGAAGTCCTCCCGTTTTAGTAGTGATGTGCACGACTCATGAGTGATGCCTGGAATAGCGGTACTCGACACTTTCGAGTCCAATCTCGGACTCATTTCGCTTGCGAAGGCTCGATGACAGTCGGGGACTCTATAGAGCCTTAGATGACAGCATGACGTCACACGTCCGCTCTCTCGCCCGCTCTTAGATGGATGAAGCTGAGGTTTTATGAGATTGCGATAGTGCGGTAAGATATAAAAAATCATAATGAAGGAGCAAAAGGAATTGCCTAAATTTGATGACTTGAGAACGATAATACTACAGCTAAATACACATAATAAACTATGAAAATATCCGTTCACGGCGTCTATCACCCACTCCACTGATTATGCCCTCTATACCAATATTGATAACATAACTTATCTGGCCTTCTGATCCTAACTTGGCAGGTTCGATATTGGTTTAGTCCGGTGGTATTCGTAGGTGCTCAGATACGTCAGCCTCGTGTCGGTAGATTTATATTTAGTGTACTGTATTTTAAACACGTTTTATTTTTATACACGGTCTTTCTGCACACATTGTATTGCTTCGCTACTGGAAAGTTAGATCTCAGGTAGCCATTATGCCATAGATATGCTAACATGATCGGTAGTATGACAGACTTATTGTAACCTTAGCCTATTAGCCTTGTTCTAGCTAAACAGCTGATGGAATGCAATGAACAAAATACACCCTCCGTTTTGACGTTTTTCATTGCAACACATGACTGCGCAAAGGAACAAAACCGAGTGTATTGCAGTCTTTAGAAGTTGAGCGAAAGTCGAAGAATAGTTGCGGGATTTAAGCAGTACTGTAAACATCAATAACGTCAAGTAGGAAGAGATCAGATGTCTCTGAAACTGTTCCCAATAAAGCTGTATGCAACATATGTAATAATAATTTAAGTTACAACAGAAGTATAAACACCATGCTAAAACACCTGAATCTTCTTCTTTCTTCTTTTTCTACTGCTCTTCTCACACCTGCGGGGTCGCGGGTGCGAACTATGTCGCACGGGCTAATTTGGCCCTGTTTTAAGGCCGGATGCCGTTCCTGACGCCAACCCTATATGGGGAGATGTAATCACTATTGCGTTTTTCTGTGGTGGATGGTAGTGTATTGTGTTGTATTAATATCAAGAGGAAAGTGTTGGTACAAACTCAAATACTCAGTCCCCGGGCCAGAAGAATTAATCAGAGGCGATTAAAATTGCCGACCCGGCCAGAAATCGAACCCGGGACCCTCTGAACGAAGGCCTCAACGCCCACCATTCCGCCAATGAGTCGGACACTAAAACACCTGAATGCAGTACACGAAATCAGTGTGTGAATGCCTGAAGGGCAATTACGTTACCATCGTGGGATGGACAAGGATCATAGTACATTCCCAGGTAAATACTGTAACATAGTAGATATGTAAACAATGTAAACGTACTTTAATAACAGAAAATCAATTTTGTAATGTATTACTTACAAAAAACTATCTATTAGCCTACTTAAAATAAATATTTTGTGCTCTGCTTTTCTCTAGATCTATGAATACCAATATTTTTCTTCCTACAGCAACAAAAATATGTACTGTAATTCCGTTGCAGGTCAAGGGTGATCGAAGCGCCCACAGTTGTAACAGGGTTCTCTCTCACGCAGGAAACATGACGTAGAGCAACAATGCCCGACACCTACAATCCTAATGTTGTCATTTAAAGGTAAATATGAACCCAATCCTTTGTGTGTTAATTGTCTGACGAAATATGCAATTACAGGTATTAAAGGGTGCACCCCACTTAGCCACTGGCCAGTGAATGTTAATGTGATTTAATCAAATAGGAATCAGGTGACTTTTTATTCTATTCAAATAGTTGTTTCATTCTCCCCGTTAGGGGAGCGGGCCACCAGTCCAACAACGGGACTCTTTGGCCGATTACATGTACAAATATTTGTTTCGAAATGTTTTATTTGAGTGTGTGCTAATAGCACACGTTTTACGAAAGTTAAAAAAGTCTCCTTTTTTAGAACGCGGCATCAGAAATGAAAGTTTTTTCTTGAAGTACGAAGCACTACAAACTTAACAAAAGAACAGTGAATATTGTTTTTCTTGAAATGAAAGAATGTGAAGTGAAATGATAAACAATATCGAAATTTAAATATACAATCAATGGCATAATATTATTAACCATTTATTGTCCAAGCGAAAATGCCAAATCGTCATAAGTTCTGTGAGAAGGTCACACATATACTGAACACAAATGTAGTCAGAGATTGGCGGTGGTATCGCCATTAAAGGAATCAGATGAAATTTGCATGTTATTTATGAAGACTGCGTGAATACAATGCCAATAAGTGATAAGTACTACAGCACATATATATGTTTCTGAAGGCCCTACACATGTATATTTGCAATAAGTTTCTCTGGCAGTAATATTGTCATTATTCCGCACAATATTATTACACGTTTTCCTGCAAGGACGTCGCGGGAATAGTATTTCATAGCTATTAACAATTACCTCGTGGCTACTTCCAGGTTGCACAATAATAATAATAATAATAATAATAATAATAATAATAATAATAATAATAATAATAATAGAACGCTGCCGTCATCGGCATAGAAAAGGTGGGGAAACTGTCCCCATTCTACGCTCATCTTAGGTCCTACTAATCTACCTTTCAAGTTGACAGTTTGTTAGTAAGTCATAAATTTCAGTGCCTATGATGATAATAATTATCGTAACAATCAAATTATTGACGGACGATGACTCAACAAAACCAATCATCAACAGCAAACATACTGCAGTCCACACCACAAAAATATTCTGTGGGTGACCCTGAACGCCGTGCACTACAGTACAGTCGATTATAGTTCGAAGACATGCCCACAGATAGTGACACTAGATCATGGTGTAATACATCTCTCTGGTAATTTGTAGTGATGGGCTAGCGACGGAATCGAGTAATGTGCTCTTAGAATCGGTATTACTCGACTCCAGACTCGAGTCCAAGCATACTGGTGTCGCTATCTGTGGACATGCCTTAGAACTAAAATCTACTGTACTGGAGTGCACGGCATTCAGGGTCACCCACAGAATATTTTTGTGGTGTGGAGTGCAATATGTTTGCTGCTGATGATTGATGTTGTTCAGTCATCGGTCGTCAATAATTCGATTGTTATGATTATTATTATCATCATCATAGGCACTTAAGGTTGTGACTTACTAACAAACTGTCAGCTGTTTAGCTAGAACAGAATGACGTTCTGTCCGCTGATTTGCTGCGTGAACGTACGTCACATTCTGGACGCCTCATCTTAACACCCGACATTATATCTGCCGAAAGTAAGATGTACATTGAACTGCTGTAATTCACCTGTTCCCCCGGACGATTGTAGGCTTTGGCACGGTTAGCAATAGGCTATGGTTACAATAAATCTGCCATACTACCGATCATATTAGCACATCTACGCCCGTGTATATGCATAATGGCAACATGAGATATAATTTACCAGTAGCGAAGCAATACAATGTGTGCAGAAATACCGTCTATAGTCTACAAGTAGCACATGTTACCGGGCGAGTTGGCCGTGCGCGTAGAGGCGCGCGGCTGTGAGCTTGCATCCGGGAGATAGTAGGTTCGAATCCCACTATCGGCAGCCCTGAAGATGGTTTTCCGTGGTTTCCCATTTTCACACCAGGCAAATGCTGGGGCTGTACCTTAATTAAGGCCACGGCCGCTTCCTTCCAACTCCTAGGCCTTTCCTATCCCATCGTCGCCATAAGACCTATCTGCGACGTAAACCCCTAGCAAAAAAAAATAGCACATGTTTAAAATACACTAATTACAACATACATACCGTGACAGGGATTTGAAATAATAATAATAATAATAATAATAATGTTATAACTTTTACGTCCAAGTACGTACATTTGTATGGTTTTCGGGGATGCCGAGGTACCGCATTTAGTCCCCCGGGAGATTTTTTACGTCCCAATAATTCTACCGACACTAGGTTGACGTATTTGAGCACCTTCAAATTCTACCGGAATAAACCAGTATCGAACCGGCCAAGTTGGGCTATGAAGGCCAGATAAGCTATATTATCAATATTAGAATAGATGGCATATTCAGTGAAGTGTGTGCGAGACGCCGTAAACGGATATTTTCATATCTTATTATGCGTATTAAGTGGCATTATTATCGTTCTCAAGTAATTATCAAATTTAGGTTATTCCTTTTCCGCATTCATTCAGTTTTTTCATATCGTACCGCGCTGTCGCAATCCCATAAACCCTCAGCGACCGCTTGTACGCATGCTTCATCCATCTACGAGCCGGCGAGTGAGCGAACGTGTGACGTCATGCTATCATCGAGCCTTCGCAAGCGAAGCGAGTCCGAGCCTGGACTCGAAAGAATCGAGTACCGCGATTCCAGGCATCACTCGCGCACATCACTAGTAATTTGCATTATTATTTCATGCCCACAGTTATAATAACTGCGGCATCCAAAAATACTACACTTAGGAATTTCAACAAACTCAAATATTGCGTTCAAATTTCCAGTTTGGATATAAATTGAAAATGGAATGTATACAATCTACGAGTGCTTTCGAAAAAATTAAATATAATTAGTCTTTGTAAGAAACATCCTGTAACAAGATGTATAACATGGCAATAAAAGATTGATATTCACTTTAAAAAATGAATGATTTTAACAGGAATCAATAAATGATCCAGCAATGAAGAATGTAATTTGCAAAATGTACGGATCCATTCACACTGTTCAACTTAAGTAACCGACTTCGAAGTGTAAATTTCTCCTGTTTCATTGTTTTCTTTAAGAATTCTTCCCAGGTTTGGAAGGGACGACAGTGTTGAGATTCGTCTTAACGGTGGAGGAATATCTGCTTCTATAAAATGAGAGTTATTTTTAATACAGGGAACTTCATCGAGGACGCTCACGCCTGACGTATGATTGTGCTGGTGTCTAGCGGTGAATGTTGGAATTGGCAGCAACGATGCTCTGCGTGGTGGCTGCAAGGCGACGCGCAGCGCAAACTTTTGCCGCTAGATGGCATGAGTGCACTACTCGGACTAGAATGGAATTGTTTTTAATAATCCAAGTGAGGTAGGCAGGGCCGCCTCTGTGGTGTAGTGGTTAGCGTGATTAGCTGCCACCCCAGGAGGCCCGGGGTCGATTCCCGGCTCTGCCACGAAATTTGAAAAGTGGTACGAGGGCTGGAACGGGGTCCACTCAGCCTCGGGAGGTCAACTGAGTAGAGGTGGGTTCGATTCCCACCTCAGCCATCCTGGAAGTGGTTTTCCGTGGTTTCCCACTTCTCCTCCAGGCTAATGCCGGGATGGTACCTAACTTAAGGCCACGGCCGCTTCCTTCCCTCTTCCTTGCCTATCCCTTCCAATCTTCCCATCCCTCCACAAGGCCCCTGTTCAGGTGAGGCCGCCTGGGCGAGGTACTGGTCATACTCCCCAGTTGTATCCCCGACCAAGAGTCTAAAGCTCCAGGACACTGCCCTTGAGGCGGTAGAGGTGGGATCCCTCGCTAAGTCCGAGGGAAAAACCGAACCTGGAGGGTAAGCAGATGATGATGATGATGATGAGGTAGGCAGGACATCAGCTGATCGAACAGCTCTTATGCTAGCTCTTAATCTAATGATTTTATATCAAAGACGCGTATATGTTCAACATTCGTAATTCAGAAGTTATTTTGATATCCTGACGAAGGAGATGTGTGGGATCTGGTAAATGCAGCACGGGTGAAGTTTAAGAAAGCGGAGATTGTTATTAGTGGAATACTGCGTAGAAGGGATACTGACTGGAGGGTGATTGGGGATTTAAATGAGACTATGGAGTGGGTATGTGGGAAACTGGGAGTGAAATTTCTAGATCCTAATGGGTGGGTAGGAGATAAGGATCTGCGCTCAGATGGCCTTCATTTAAACCGCAGTGGTACATATAAGTTAGGAAATTTGTTTGGAAGGGGAATACGGAGGTACATTCAGGGAAACGGGATGGCCTAGGGAGCGGTGATAAGGGAACAGGGAACTGGAAATCAAGTAGATCTGAATTTGCCAGATGTCAATTGGGAAGGACATGCGAACGACAGGAAGCATGACCAACAAATGGCAAATAAGTTAATATGGGAAGGACAGCTGATTCCGAAAGTGATGGAACCAACCAGAGGGAAAAATATCCTGGATGCCGTGCCGATAAAACCAGATGAGCTCTATAGGGAAACTGAAGTAATAGATGGTATTAGTGATCATGAAGCTGTTTTTGTGGTAGTTAAAAATAATTGTGATAGAAAGGAAGGTCTTAAAAGTAGGACTGTTAGGCAGTACCATATGGCTGATAAAGCAGGTATGAGGCAGTTTCTAAAATGTAATTATGATCGGTGGAAAACGGTAAATAAAAATGTAAACAGACTCTGGGATGGGTTTAAAGAAATTGTTGAGGAATGCGAAAACAGGTTTGTACCATTAAGGGTGGTAAGGAATTGTAAAGACCCACCTTATTATAATAGAGAAATAAAGAGACTAAGAAGGAGGTGCAGACTGGAAAGAAATAGAGTTAGAAATGGCTGTGGAAGTAAGGAGAAATTGAAGGAACTTACTAGAAAATTGAATCTAGCAAAGAAGGCAGCTAAGGATAACATGATGGCAAGCATAATTGGCAGTCATACGAATTTTAGTGAAAAATGGAAGGGTATGTATAGGTATTTTAAGGCAGAAACAGGTTCCAAGAAGGACATTCCAGGAATAATTAATGAACAGGGGGAGTGTGTATGTGAGGATCTTCAAAAAGCAGAAGTATTCAGTCAGCAGTATGTAAAGATTGTTGGTTACAAGGAAAATGTCGAGATAGAGGAGGAGACTAAGGCCAAAGAAGTAATAAAATTTACATATGATAACAATTTTATTTACAATAAGATACAAATGTTGAAAACTAGAAAAGCGGCCGGAATTGATCAGATTTCTGGGGATATACTAAAGACAATAGGTTGGGATATAGTACCATATCTGAAGTACTTATTTGATTATTGTTTGGTCGGAAGAGCTATACCAGATGAATGGAGAGTTGCTATTGTAGCCCCTGTGTATAAAGGAAAGGGTGATAGGCATAAAGCTGAAAATTACAGACCAGTAAGTTTGACATGCATTGTAAGCTTTGGGAAGGCATTCTTTCTGATTATATTAGACATGTTTGCGAAATTAATAACTGGTTCGATAGAAGGCAATTCTGTTTTAGGAAAGGTTATTCCACTGAAGCTCAACTTGTAGGATTTCAGCAAGATATAGCAGATATCTTGGATTCTGGAGGTCAAATGGACTGTATCGCGATTGACCTGTCTAAAGCATTTGATAGAGTGGATCATGGGATACTACTGGCAAAAATGAGTGCAATTGGACTAGACAAAAGAGTGACTGAATGGGTTGCTATATTTCTAGAAAATAGATCTCAGAGAATTAGGGTAGGTGAAGCTTTATCTGACCCTGTAATAATTAAGAGGGGAATTCCTCAAGGCAGTATTATCGGACCTTTATGTTTTCTTATATATATATAAATGATATGAGTAAAGGAGTGGAATCGGAGGTAAGGCTTTTTGCGGATGATTTTATTCTCTATAGAGTGATAAATAAGTTACAAGATTGTGAGCAACTGCAGCGTGACCTCGAAAATGTTGTGAGATGGACAGCAGGCAATGGTGTGATGAAAAACGCGGTTAAAAGTCAGGTTGTGAGTTTCACAAATAGGAAAAGTTCTCTCAGTTTTAATTACTGCGTTGATGGGGTGAAAGTTCCTTTTGGGGATCATTGTAAGTATCTAGGTGTTAATATAAGGAAAGATCTTCATTGGGGTAATCACATAAATGGGATTGTAAATAGAGGGTACAGATGTCTGCACATGGTTATGAGGGTGTTTAGGGGTTGTAGTAAGGATGTAAAGGAGAGGGCATATAAGTCTCTGGTAAGACCCCAACTAGAGTATGGTTCCAGTGTATGGGACCCTCACCAGGATTACCTGATTCAAGAACTGGAAAAAATCCAAAGAAAAGCAGCTGGATATGTTCTGGGTGATTTCCGACAAAAGAGTAGCCTTACAAAAATGTTGCAATGTTTGGGTTGTGAAGAATTGAGAGAAAGAAGAAGAGCTGCTCGACTAAGTGGTATGTTCCGAGCTGTCAGCGGAGAGTTGGCGTGGAATGACATTAGTAGACGAATAGGTTTGAATGGCGTTTATAAATGTAGGAAAGATCACAATATGAAGATAAAGTTGGAATTCAAGAGGACAAACTGGGGCAAATATTCATTTATAGGAAGGGGAGTTAGGGATCGGAATAACTTACCAAGGGAGACGTTCAATAAATTTCCAATTTCTTTGAAATCATTTAGGAAAAGGCTAGGAAAGCAACAGATAGGGAATCTGCCACGTGGGCGACTGCCCTAAATGCAGATCAGTATTGACTGATACCATCCCCGCAATGGTGGAAGGTCGGCAGATGCAGAGTGGGTCTCAGCCCCCAATTGGCCACGGACTCACGGACCAGCCGTGGCCAAACACAAGAGTCTAGCTCAAAGTAGTTTCAGTCTCTCATCCGAGATAGCGCCACAGTGCGCATTTTGTGCACTACCTTACCGCTATTATCAACAGATAGCGCAGAGAAGCGACATCCGGCGCAGTGACGAACATCCGGGTATACGTACAACTTCTCCCCCCTCCTTTCCCCTGCCACCCCCCCCCCCCAACGGTGATAATAATGCAGTTCTGCTACTTCCAATATATTTTTATTTCCAAGTACTTACTATGTTGTAAATAATGATCTGATACCCCTAGTTCTTACGGCATACTATGTTAATGAGAACATAACCACGCACCTCAAAGCAGCTTTTACTTCAAATAAATGATTGACACATTAACACAAAGCTGATTTTATAACAAATAAGAAATCCCTTCGAAAGCAAGACAGCAGAGCATACCATATGCAAGAGAATGGGGTATCACATCAATATCCAAGTGAGAAAATGAAATGAAAATAAAAATAACAGAATTAAATGCACTGAGACAGGAAATATATAGAACTACATTAATAGAACCATTCAGCTTTCAGCCCCTGATGTGTACTCAAACAGGAAATACAGGATTTCAGGAGGACTGGCGAAGATATATTTCAAATAAACAAGCACAAGGAACAAAGATTTACATCACAAGCACATGAGCACTTGGAATTCAAACAGCACAAATACTGTAGCATCATGGGAACTATGGATTAAAATCGATATAAGTTCGAACAAGGTTAATCGATTGAGTAAAGTCGAATTCGATGCAATCCAGCAATATTATCTCCACAATGCTTGACGTTATATGACTAATTAATTTGTTAGAAGGGCCCACTGATTGAGGTTAGACTTGAAATACTTTAAATACTTCACTTCGAGACAAACGGCCTTTAATTATTAACATCGCGCATTTCATGCTTACTTGCGTGCCATCTACAGAACGTGTATATAACTACACGTTTACACGTTATGAATGACCTCCAGCGCCATCTAAAAAAGGAGACTGAAACTACCTGAAGCTAGCTACAGATTGGATCCATAAGCCCTATTAGACTTTTCACCCCACTGGTCTAGCCCCAGCGATCTAACTATGGCTCCACCACGCCGAGTTCTTCCGAATAAACCCGAGAGTTATCGAATGCGCTTGCCTGGGGGGGTGGAGGTAAATGACCCGCCTTCCTTTGGAATTCCAGCTGGCATTTAGTGTGTTGCCTGGCGCCTTTCTTAAATGGTTTGTACTGGTAGAAGAAATTATCTTTTACAGGTGATATATGTGTCGTAAAGAGCCTCCGTGGCTCAGACGACAGCGCGTCGGCTTCTCACCGCTGGATACCGTGGTTCAAATCCCGGTCGTTTCATGTGAGATTTTTGCTGGACAAAGTGGAGGCGGGACAGGTTTTTCTTCGGGTATTCCGGTTTTCCCTGTCATCTTTCATTCCAGCAACATTCTCCATTCTCATTTCATAGCATCTATCAGTCATTAATAAATAATGGTTTCATCTGATAAAGTGAACATTTGGAAACCACAAGAGAATTACACCTTATTCGAGTGTTTCAGTTTTGTAGATATGAGGATAAACTAATTCTAGGCATTATATTATTTACTCGTGATAAATGTGTACGACTTGGTGCGAATATCCTTGCATTAAAGACTGCGTGAGCGAGCGCGATTGTTGATTTAAACAAGTATATCGATAGTGACGGTTTACACAAGTTTACTATTTGAAATCACGGCCTATCAGACATCAAAACTGATCCAGTGTATATACGAAACATACCAAATTTTAGTTAACAAAGGTTAGGACCTCTTGCCGAAGTGATTGTGAAACAGAAGAATCCTCCGCAGTGTAGATAATAATAATAAAAGTAATTCATCTGAATACGTGAAGTAAAGGAAAGCGCCATACTTGCAAGGAGTACAAAATCTACGGAAGTTATAGCTTAGATAGTACGAAAGTGATGGCCACGTCAGGGTCCAGCGCTGAAGTGGTAACTTGCGGAACTTGCAACAAAAGAGTAAGAGAGGAAGATATATCTATACAGTGTGACGGGATTTGCGAAAGATGGCATCACAAGGAGTGCACATTAATGACCTCAGATGAATTTGAAATGTTGAAACGTAAAAACTGCAAATTATTATGGATGTGTGAAAAATGCAAGCATGAGATAATTAACAAAAGGCAAGTGGCAGGGGACAAAATTGAGAGCCTGGCTCAGAGACTGGACTTGATTCCGAGCAAATCGGAAATTAAAGATGAAATAGCAGATGTTAAAACTTCTATTGATGACCTAAGTAAGACATTACTAACGAAACTAGCGCAAATATTTGAGGTACAAGTAAAACAATCTGAAACTCTAGCAGACCATCTCAAAAACACCGAAAGTGCGAGTTGGCCCTCACTGCCAAACAAGAGAAAACAGAAAGAAATCAGAAATCCTGCAACTTCAAAAACAGACGAAAATTCTGCACACACTCGGGATCAACTACAATACTGTTGTCAAGATGAAGCACAACTCTCACAAAGCAGCACGGACCAACAAGCCAAATCTCCCATTTCCCAAGTACCAAGCACCATAACGCACGGGAAACCACGTTTACAGGTACCAGGTGATAACACGATAATCGAAGACCACTCTCATAATCATACACGAGATACTCAGGAAGAATGTAACAAGATTTCCCTTGACAACTGCACCGAAAATATGACAGAAAATACTAATGTGGCAGAAAAAACAAACGATGATGCCAATCAGGGCTATACTGGACCTTGGATTACCCATCAAAGAATAAGACCAACAACATTGCGGAATAGAAATGGGCATGCAAAAGGGGACACAATAATCGGAACAAAACCAGATATAGAGCAGCTACAGGCAGCTACCAAGAAAGCGTGGATGTATATGGGGAGGCTCCACAAAGAAACAGAGTCGGAATCTATAATAAACTTCCTCCGAACAAATGGTATCCTTGGAGATATCGAATGCGAGTCATTACAAACAAAAGGATCAAACAAGGCATTCAAAATAGGAGTGGATTTGAGATACCTTGATTCATTACAGGACAAAAACTTCTGGCCTCAGGGAATCTTAGTGCGGCCTTTTCGTTTCTCAAGAGGAAGAACCGGTGTACAGTTGCACGTGTAAAATAAGATCACACGACAAGACTAAGGCACTAAATTTGGACATTGTTCTTTGGAATGTGGAAGGTTTAAAATCTCTTTGTTCTTCCCTTCCTGATAATTTCTGGCAACAGTTCGATATAGCCATACTTACTGAGACTTTTCTACTGGAAGACATAAGTCTTCCACAGCTTTACAGCAGACACGCTCTTGCCACACCAAAGGAGCGAGGAAGGCCCGAAGGAGGAGTTAGTATACTGTATGGAGAAGGCATCGGCTCACCAAGGGAAGTTCATAAAGACGAAAATATGCTAATAATTGAGACGGACAAAATAACCATAATCGGTATCTACATTAGCCCAGCTAGAACAGCAGATGATGCAATGGAACATATAGTTAAGGCAATAACAGCGGTAAAAGATAACAGAAATGTGATTCTGGGGGGTGACATTAACTGTCGTTTAGACAAACCTGATCATAAAACTAACATTATTCTTGATTACTTACAAGATGAAGGCTATAAACTGATAAATAAAGCAGAAGAAGTAACCTATATGGCTCCAAATGGCAAACGTACTGTTGATCTGTTTTTTTTGTCAAAGGACGTTGCCTAACAATTCTTGATCGAGAGGTCATGGCCTCACATCCGACAGCAGTTCTTAGGAAGCATATACCTGTCGCCATTAAAGTTGAGCTAGGAAATCAAAATCCAGTAACCAAGAAGAGTCCTAATCTGTGCATTACAAGGAAAGTGTGTATGCCTGTCATAGAGGGTGGAAAAGAAGACTTGAAAAGAGTACCACAGATGATAAATGAAGGAATGATTGACGCTGCTCTGGATAGTGTTCTGAACCTCATAAAGAAAGCACAAATCAGGAAGACTCCGAGGATCGCCAAACCATGGTTCGACAAGGAGTGCTACACGGCCAGACAAGATACTCTGGACCTTTTACACAAGGCACGGAAAACAGGTGGGGAATCCACATATGCTGAGTATGCAGTGAAAAGGAAAACATATAAGGAACTACTCAAACAAAAGAAGGCGCACTACCTAGAAGAAAAGGCTAAATTGCAAGCTCAAGATGCTATGAAAGACCCTTACATTGCTCTCAAACAACGAGCTACGTGCCCTTCTCCAGAATTTCCAATAGCTACATGGGAGAAACATTTCTCGGAGATCCTTAATCAGCAAAATCTCGACATAGCTCTCCCACTTCGAGAAAATCTACATTGTACAACAAGACCTATTGATCAGGAGGAAGTCAAAACTGCTATCCAGTCCATGAAAAATAAGAAGGCAGTTGGCCCAGATGGAGTTTTCAATGAAAATCTGAAAGATACCTGTGACATTCTGCTTCATATATGGACCACTCTGTTCAACGCGTGTTTGACGACAGGGAAAATACCCGAAGGTTGGAGACAGTCGCATATCAAAATGCTCTTCAAAGGCAAAGGAGACAGGGATGACCCTGATTCGTATAGAGGCATTGCCCTCGAAAACAACATTTATAAGACCTATGTCAAGATCCTAGAGAACAGACTAATTGCAGAAACAGGAACTATGATCCCCGAACTCCAATTTGGTTTCATGAAAGGAAGAGGGACATTACATGCAGTCAAGAATCTCTTGGACAATATACGTGAATCAATGAGGTGGTCAAAGGGGAAATTTTATGTAATCTTTGTGGACTTTAAGAAGGCTTTTGACCTCTTAAACAAAGAAATACTCCTTAGAAAACTAGCGAATATGATTGGAGCAGACAACCCACTAACCATAGCCATAAACAACATACTTGCTTACAACAGGGTCACGATACAAGATGGCAAAGCGTCCTCAGCAGCCATTATACAAAGCAACGGGGTACTTCAAGGGGACCCCCTTAGTCCGATACTATTTAACATAGCCTTAGCAGATATCTCAAATATCATCCACAAAACATCGGTTGTGATGTACCAGTATGCAGATGACATAGCAATAGGATCGAACAACAGAGATGACCTACAAGCTGTAATGGATAAACTCGATAAGTATGCCGACATGAATAGTCTCATAATCAACAGAAATAAAACAGTGCAAATGGTTTTCCGGAAAGGAGGGAGAATAGCAGCAAATGACAAGATAACAAGCAGTGAAACAGCCCTGGAAGTTGTGAATTCATTCAAATACTTGGGAATTACGCTCCAGCCCTCTTCTACTTCTTTTAGAATTCATATAAGAGAAAGGTCATTGGCAGCCATAAGAAATATGTATGATTTGAAGGAACCCACTAAACTGTATCTAAATACAGCCATGACGCTGTTCTATGCAAAGGTTCTACCTGCCCTGACGTACGGTTTGGAGCTAATTTGGGAACATCTAACTCTATCTGACCTTAGAGTTATTGAGAATGTCAAGGCTAGATTCTTGAAAAGAATTTTAGGTATTTCCAAAATGTCACAGTCAAGACTTGCTTATGAGCTAGCCAGAGAAACCTTCCTTATGGAAGACATAAGAATGAGACTACAATTACCCTCCACACGACAAGAACAGGAACTACTTCATATTAGACTAAGAAAACGAGCGGAAATTGACTTGGAATTCTACGGGACGGACGCAATGATTAATCGAAGCTGGACTGGGCCGAACAACGAACTGAGGAGTGCTCTGAATAGACTGGCCATACATGGTTTCCATCACAAACTGTGCGTACGACCGGGTTTTCATGACCCATCTGTGCAGTGCGTGTGCGTGTTATGTAACAAACGATGTGAACGATACCATTTTAGTGTATGCAGCAAAAGAACAGTTCCCTTATTGGATTACTCTAAAATGTAATGCACATTTGTGGGCAATTTCTTCTTATTATTCATAAATAATCACTTTGGGAGTGGCGACCCCATTGTACTAATAGCCTATATCTGATTCATTAATTCCATCCCTGACCCGGTCAATGACTGGAAAACAGGTTGTAGGTTTTCATTTTCATATGTGTCGTAAGTTATACGGTTGGTTTGTAGCGGTAGAAGAAATTATCTTTAACTGGTGATATACGTGTCGTAACTTATACGGTTCGTACTGTCATTTTTAAAATGCCAAAATCATATATCTGTTCGGAATGTGGAAACAGCTACGATTATAACAAAAATCTTAGGAAACATGTTTCAAAAGTAAATCCAGACAAATTAGGTGATATAGCTCCCCTTAAAAACAGCAAGAAAACATATGCTTATAAGTGTGAAAGTTGCGACAAACAGTTCAATAACCAGTACGTTTTATAACAGCATGAACGGCAATTTCACGGGGCTGTTTATCTTAATGAGAAGAGGTTACAGTGTGCACTGTGCAGTTTTACAACCGCGGTGAAGAAAAGTTTCATGAACACTTAGAATCAGAACATCGTATTTCCGTTAAGCTGGAACGTAACGAGTTTCGTACATTGCATGATTTTGTACAGTGGAAGGAAGAAACTGAAAAGAAATCCTTGGCTAAATATGTTAAAAAGCGTGATTTGCACCGTGGCGCCGACAATGTTACTAGACATTATTATACGTACCATCGTTCGGGACATTACTCTTCTGAAAGTACAGGGATTAGACATATTAAAACTCAAGGAAGCAACAAAATAAATGGAAACTGCCCTTCAGGTACGCAGGTACTTGAGTTTGAGGATGGAACCTGTAGAGTTAATTATATACCAACACCTGTAGGACATGAAAATGATGTAGCTCACCTGAGTCTAACAGAAATGGAAAAAAGAAGATTGGCTACAGACATCGCCAACAAAATTTCGTTTGATGCCATACTAGACAAGATCCGCGACTTACTTTCGGACTCTAAACTAGATCGGATTCACCTCTTAACAAAGAAAGACTTGTACAGCATTGAACACTGCTTCAACTTATCTTCCTCGTCCGTGAGACACAGTGATGACGGTACTAGCGTTGAAGCTTGGGTAAATGAAGTAAATTCTAGTGATAATCCATGTGCTCTGTATTATAAACCCCAAGAATGAAAAACACCCAGGATTAATAGCAAGTGATTTTTTATTAATTATCGCGAACAGTGCGCAGCGAGAAATCTTGAAGAAGTATGGAAGCGACTGTATTTGTATCGATGGGACTCATGGAATGAATAGTTACGGTTTCGAACTGACCACACTTCTTGTTCTAGACGATATAAGACAAAGGTTCCCGTGTAGTTTTCTCATATCTAATAGAAGTGATCAATATGTCCTTTCTATATTTTTTGAGTGTGTAAGAGAAGAGGTTGGAAAATTAACTCCTAAAGTTTTTATGTCTGATATGGCAGAATCGTTCTTCACGGCCTGGATTTCAACAATGGAGCAGCCAGAAATGCGACTCTTCTGTTCCTGGCCTGTAGACAGGGACCATTTCAAAAGCGAAAGGAAAGGAGAAGCAGGCTGAGGTATACAAACTTATTAGCACCTTAATGCAGGAAAGAGACATCACAGCATTTCAAATCATGGTTCCGGCTGTAATTAAACAACTTAATGAGGATCCTGACACAATTGAATTTGTCATATATTTTCGGGAAAATTATCTGAAAAACGTAAAGTCATGGGCTTATTGTTACAGAATAAACAGTGGCCTGAACACTAATATGTACATCGAAAGAATGCATAGGACACTAAAATATATATATTTACATGGTAAAAATGTCAAGCGACTAGATAAAGCAATTCGTGCTTTGATGACCTTCGTAAGAGATAAGTTGTTTGATCGGTTGGTGGTA
Organism: Anabrus simplex; assembly: GCF_040414725.1. Lineage (NCBI taxonomy): Eukaryota > Metazoa > Arthropoda > Insecta > Orthoptera > Tettigoniidae > Anabrus > Anabrus simplex. The sequence continues at coordinate 94,375,304 of NC_090267.1, forward strand.
CTTACAAAAGGAAAAGTAACGAGTAAACTTAAAGATCTTAGAAGCAGACACAAAGCAGGTTTTCAGGTAAATTCAGGTCTGATAATTAAAGAAGCAAATGGCTGGATAATTCCTTCATCTTCCGATGTCAAGGAGACCTATTTCGTGCAAGAAAGTGTTTGTAACTGCAATTGCAAATTAGTTTGCGAGGAATGTAGTGCCTGCACTCATCAATACACCTGCACCTGTGTTGATTCCATCATAAAATGGAATATGTGCAAGCAATTGAGTGTTACGAAAGGTGCTGCTCATAGGGTCAGTCGTGCTGCAATAGTACTTTCTGACCCAGTGAGGAAAGCAATGGCAAACTATCTCACTCCTCATCTTGCCTAGCAGCCAACGGCCGTAGCCGTGTTGAAACACCGGATCCCGTGAGATCTCCGAAGTTAAGCAACACTGGGCGTGGTCAGGAGTTGGATGGGTTGTCACGCGCTGTTGGGGGGGGGGGGAGGGAATGGAGGAGCGGAAAGGAACTGGCCACCCTACCGCACGTAAACTCCGGCTCAGGAACACCTCTGCGGAGGTTCGGACCTGCCTTCGGGCAGAATAACCCTTACCTACCTACCTACCTATCTTGCCTAGTACGCCTCATTTTGGTGCTGCCATTGGTTTTTGGGGTTTCCTTATAACCGCATAACCTTTGGTGGTGCTATCTGAGGATCCAACCAGCCTCTGGGCTGATGACCTGACAGACAGACATGTGCAAGCATATCCATAGCATTTGCTTGCTTAGAATGAGCCAGAATGAAGTGTCCAGTTCGCTGCATGATGATAATGGCGACAGAAACAGTGAGGCATAGTGCCAGAGGAGATTGTTTTCCACTAAAAGGAAAAAGGAAAAGAAGTGCTCAGCTACGAGGAAACCTGACGGCACAGAGGCACAGAATATCGCTGTTTCCTTACTTCAGGGAAACTGACTGTCCCCAGTCTCGTGTAAATAGTGTAATAACTTGTAATGTGTAGCGTGGATTGTTGTAAGGTAAATGCTTTATTTTCGAGTGTAGGGCCTACTGTAATTAGCATCATTATAATAAAGCTGTTACGTATATAGACTATCGAAAGAAACTTTTGTGATCGAACCAAGGACACCGATGTGAAAAACTAGAAGCCCAGGAAGCAGCATCGTCAAATTCACCAGGTATGTTTGTATGGTCATTTAAAAATTTTTGCCTGTGTTTGTGCCTGTTTTTTTTAAATATTTGTTATTTTAAAATTTCTTGTCTGTGTTTGAGTCTGCTTTTTGTGATATTTGTCATTTTACAGTTTCTTGTCTGTGTTTGAGCCTGCTTTTTGTGATATTTGTTATTTTAAAAATTTTTGTCAGCGTTTGTGCCTGCTTTTTGTGATATTTGTCACTGTAGCTTGTTGACGAGTGAGAATTTAGACAATTTGAACTGACCGCCGTAACATGAGGAGTAGCCGGCGGGAGTAGCCGGTGTTAGTGCCACACTTATATCTCGATAACTCCCGGGTTTGTTCGGAAGTATTCGGCGTGGTGGAGCCATAGTTAGATCTCAGGGGCTAGACTCTTGTTGACCCAACAGCACTGCACTCTAACGGGCCCACCGAACGGGGGAGGGGTGGCCACGGCTTTACCGTGTCTCTACGCCTCTGCATTCGGGACAGGTACGGACCTCGTGGCTGGTCCCAAGAATGGTTTTCCGCGGTTTTCCATTCTCCTGCACCAAGCTCGATAGCTGCAGTCGCTTAAGTGCGGCCCGTATCCACTATTCGGGAGGTAGTGAGTTCGAACCCCACTGTCGGCAGCTCTTCAGATGGTTTTCTGTGGTTTCCCATTTTCACAGCAGGCAAATGCTGGGGCTGTACCTTAATTAAGGCCATGGCCGCCAACTCAACCCCCTCACCTTCCCTGTGCATCTCCTTCACCGTAACACATCCCCCAGCCTGAGAGACGGGGTCCACTCAGCCTCGGGAGGTCAACTGAAGTGAGGTGGGTTCGATTCACACCTCAGCCATCCTCGAAGTGGTTTTCCGTGGTTTCCCCCCCACTTCTTCTCCAAGCAAATGCTGGGATGGTACCTACCTTTAAAGTACCTTCGGGCCACTTCCTTCCCTCTTCCTTGCCTGTCCCATCCCTCCACAAGGCCCCTGTTCACTACTTCTCCACTACAAATCTCCCGGCCAGAGACAGCGTCACGTCTAGGAGGCCCGCCTTCCACATCAGGGGAGGAAAGAAACCATTGAACTAGTAGGAGTAGTAGTAGTAGTAGTAGTAGTAGTAGCAGGGAAAAGCAAACGTTTGTCTTGCGCTTTCCTCATCACATTCTGATAACAAAAATAGTAAAATCATAATATGAACAAATACAGCAAAATATGTGAAGCCTCCGTGGCTCAGAAGAGGCGCGTCGGCCTCTCACCGCTCGATACTGTGCTTCAAATCCTGGTCACACAATGTGAGATTTGTGCTGGACAAAGCGGAGGCGGGACAGGTTTTTCTCCGGGTACTCCGCTTTTCGCTGTCATTTTTCATTCCAGCAACACTCTCCATTAACATTTCATTTCATCTGTCAGTCATTTGTAATTGCCCCAGAGGAGTGCGACAGGTTTCGGCAGCCGGCACATTTCCTATCCTCGCTGCTAGATGGGGGCTTTATTCATTCCATTCCTGACCCGGTCGAATGACTGGAAACAGGCTGTGGATTTTCATCTTCACAGTAATTATATTATATACTAGCAATTACCCGCGGCTTCGCTCGCGTGGATTTCGTAATTTGATCAAAGTAATCATTCCTCGGCAATGTGCTGAGACATTATCTGAAAATTACTAAAGTATGAAAACTCACCCAAAAAGCGAGTTTCATTTACCCCAGAAATTATTTGTAAACCATGTTTGTGGTATTACCTTTTGGGGCTAAGACGACCATGCGACATAGAACTGTACATGTGAGAAACAGTCGTCTCTCAAGTCGAAAAAATTGCATGTGCTCATTACCACCAACAGCAAAATGTGTTTATTACAGCTCTGCTTCGCGCTAAGCAACAGTTACCAACCTGTGTAAATACACTACTGGCGACCAAAAAACAAACAAGGGTATATTATTATTGGGAACTATTTAACAACAACTTGTCTACAAATTTGATTGATTTTCTATGGAAATTTATGTGATTTTAATGTAATGATGTGCAACATCTATGTCTTTTATATGTATATCTAATTATCTATGTAGTATATAAATTAACTTGTCCTGACTGACTGACTGACTGATTCATCATCGCCGAGCCTAAACTACTCGACATAAATAAATGAAATTTTAGGGATACATTTATACTAGCGTGTAAGTGCTCACTAAGGGAGGATTTTTGGATATTCCGTCGCTAAGAGAGTGAAAAGGGCGGTGAATGTTTTAAATGAGGATATCTATTGTAACAGTAAATGTGGTACTTCGGTAGACATGAGACGCAGGGCATGTACCATTCGTTGAAGTGCGTACAGAGGGAGAGGGTTTTTTTAGAAATAAATCTTAGAATTTTTCCTCTGAGTTTATTAATAAATTCAAAGTCATATCACCTCTGTACAGCAGATACAGTAGAAAATGTTCCTCGTCCTAGGGCTGGCGATGTCCTTGGATCCGGCAGCTCCTCCTTTTCCCATACCAGTGAACCACCATTCATCCCCCGATGGAAGTTCTAGAAAATCCATTCGACGTCTTGAAGATCCATACGGTGCTGATGAAGGGCATTGAGGTAGTCCTCGTGAATGATGAACGTGAATGAACATCGTTAAGCCTTGGGGCGAGTTAATGCAAAGACTGCTTCTGTACAGATGAGAGGAAAGTTTATCAATGGATTTAACAAGATTCAAACTCAAAAAAATGTATCCTTGAGAGTTTATCACACGGTGAAATGTCACAAAATTTTGTCCCGTGTTAAATGAAAGAAGGCCACTAGACTTGAATGAACATGTAAGTTTAATACTCATAAAAATAAAAGTCCACTCGAAACTCATCGTCGAATTTTAACAGAGTCACTTGAAGTTTGTGGCACTTGGTACAATGTAAAGTAATGTCGCACGACTTAGTTCTTTGAAGCACTGTTCAACATAATTTAATTGGATTCGAAAATAAAGATGTTCCACTCGTGAATTAGAACTCATTCACGTATTGATAATAACATGAAATCAAAAGACGAAACTAATCGAGTATTGACAGTCCTCGGTTCGACTGTTCGTAAACTGAATGTTCGTAGAATTGAAATGTGCTGTTTAGTAGAATTGAAATGCACAGTTCACACATGCACAGTTCACAGTTCATGACCTAAAAATATTTACACAGTCCATGAAATGGTAAATTAGTGACGTAGTCATGCTTGGAATCGAGTAAATCTGGATTCAAACACAGTCTCATAAACTCGAAGTATGTAGTACTCTGTAAGGAGCAAACTGTTCTAAGTCCTGTCCAGAACATTAAACTTCAAATTACGAGCACTCGAAAACATTCGCGAGTCTTAGACACTCGTGTAGAATAACAGTCACCTGATAATGTTCAGATGAAGCACAATTTATATCACGTCCCGTCGGAGTAAAAAGTTGTCACTCACAGTATAAAGAAATCCGTACAAGTCCATATTCGACGCGAGTAGGTTAAAGTCCACGGACTCGAAGATTAATAGCTGCTTCACGCTCGATCACGGTGCTCGCGAACCGACTGTGTGAACTCCACTGCCTAGCGTGCACCACATACATACTCAGGCCACACACTCTGGCAACACACTGCCCTGCTGAGCTTTTTTTTTTCGGGGGGGCCCCCGAAGCCCGCTCCCCCCGCGTGACCATCGACTCAATCTACATGGCCTCCGACATGCTATTAGTTCTAAGAAGAAAAAGATAGCAGGGAGGAGTGGAAGTGTGATACTACAGGAGTATCTGCCTGTCCCCATGCTCAGCATGCTACCAGGCCAGATGTGGTGGTGGGTATCAATAGTGGTGTAATCAGGTAGTAAGGGTCAGGACAAAACCACATAGGCGGAAATAGAAAGGTGCCTACATGTAAAACCTGACATTTTGTAGATAGCACATGCAAGGATGTGGTTCTGGAGAGGTCCAGGTAATTGTGTTAGTTGGGAATAGGTATCATGCACCGTCATAAGCCTATTCCTCGCCGTTCCAGTTATTCAGGGGATCAGTCCTTCTGGGCACTGCTGTGACTAGCGCGGGCCGTGCCGGTTGCCGAGCCATGCGGCAATAGCCACTAGTGCCTGCCGCACCGCCCGACCCCCTTGAGGTCCCTCGTACCCAGTCTCCAATCCCGGAGAATGAGGCCAAGCCCGCCGAGGCGGGGACCTGCTGGATGGTTGTGGGACATGGCGCCGGGCCTCCTTCCTCTCTGTCCTCGCCACGGCCCGGTATACAGGGCAACTGCGATGGGAGGCCGGGTGGCCCCCCGCGCAGTTGGCGCACACCGGCGCCTCCCTAAGTGTAGCGCAGGCCGTGTAATGGTGATCACCACCACAACGGTTGCACCTTACTTGGAGCCCACAGCTGACCTGTCGGTGGCCCCACCTCAAACAGCGGAAACACTGCAAGAGCTGTTGAGGGGGACGTTCTGTTCTCACCTGACTGCCGCTACCTGCTGAGGTCCTCTCCTGATTGGCTCCTCGGCTGACTGCTGTCCTGGGAGCAGTCCTGCGTTGCAGCTGGGCAGTCCTCTCGTGGTGGGCCGGCGTCGCCTTCTGCTTCCTGGTCCGGCGTCGTCGTCTTCTTCTTCCCTGGGGTTTCTTCTCGGCGGGGAAAGAGGCCTCGTCCTGGTGGCCCTCCTCCCGGCCTGGTGACCCCGGGGTGGCTGGTGGCTCCGCTGCGTCGCCGTCTTCTTCCTTCTCCTGGCTGGCGGCGGCGGCGTCGGTCGGTGCTACCACTCGACTGCGTTCCCGGTCCTGGAGGGCGCACATCGAGGTCTGCAGCTCGACAGACACGATGGCAGGCTGGGCCTGGGTAGCAGTCTCCGAACGCCATGGGGCGTCCTTTTCCACTGCTGTGCTGCCATCCGCCATCAGGGGCGCCTTCCTAGATTGCGCCCGGGTGACAGACCCTTCCTGGTAGGCCCGGGTCTGTGACCACTTCGTGGAGGTGGCCCTTGGAGGAGCGGTCTGCGTCCACTTCGCAGTTCCGAGTCGCTCAGCCTGGGTCGCACAGTCGCGGCGCCAGGGGGCGGCATGCTCCACCTCCGTAGTGGCGTCGGTGGTCTCCGGCTGGGTGGCTTGGACTAGGTCGGTGTTAACCGCCTTATGCCTTAACCTCCTCGGCGTCTGGGTGATGGCCTCCTTGGTCTCCGGCTCAGCATTCCTCCTGAGGGCGCCGGCGTTCGTCCCTGGCACGCCGTCCCTCCCAGGTAGACGGACGACCTGAACCAGAGTAGAGAGCTCCATCTCCACGTCGTGCATCCGCTCCTGGTCGTGATGCCTTATGATGAGGCCTCCTGGTAGAAAGCTCTCCACGGACATGGTCGTCGGTAGCCTCCTGCCTCCCTGGAGGGGGCGCCGCACTCTGTCCAGTACTAGGGCCCGTTCGGAATGAACAGGGCGACCTGGCCTGTAGTAGACGAGCAGCGCCTCGTACTCCGGATCGGTGTAGCCCTCAGAGAAGAAAAAGCCTTCAGGGGGTTCGCACCCGTCCGTGTGCGGCTCCGTCTCCACCTCGGTCTGCGACGCGTCCTGCTCCTTCGGTGAGGGCGGTGTCTTCGGTTCGGGGTGGTCCTCCATCCATTGCCGCGTTGGGTAGAAGCGGCCTCCCCTGTAGATAACTCCTTTCGCCAACGCCATGCCATTGGGACCGTCCCTGAAGTTCGTCGTGGCCATCCTGAAATAAAATCCTGAAAGAGAGAAGCGAGCACTGAGAAGTGCTCAGCTTAGACAAAGCTCCTTCGAAGATGTACTAACAAGTACAGCTGCCTGACTAGTATTGGGAAAGTACAGAGCGCCTGGCAAGGAGAGAGAGAGCGAGCGGGAGGAACACGTCCTTCCACTACGGCTGTCGAACTCGACCTACCGCCCTGCTGAGCGAAGCAGTACGTATTTATATCTGATCCGGGCCTTCACATCTCGTTCCATAACTTCATCGCCTCATGTCAGATTTACGTGAAATTCGGCAGGAACATAGATAAGGGATCGAGTTACATGGTGATGTTGTTAAATTTGTTTAATTATTATTGTGGGGAAAGTTATTACCCATAGAAACTCGAAGAACATTCTACAGCAGTCTAGGCTCTGTATCGCGGCGAGGCATGCTGTGACGTCACCCGCTCACTACGTCACACGCACACAGCTGTTGCTCGCCGTCCAGTCAGTCTTTCGTAGGCGGTCCGGAGCGTAACACGTAAGTTTTTAAAATTTCTATGACGGGGACTTAGTTTTGTACCGCCGTTACCGGTACACTATATCTCAAAAACTGAAAAGGTTACACACGCAAACATTTGTATTTGGAATCTCCTTTAAAAGTAAAGAAACACGTATTTTTGTGATTTTGGATAATCCGATGAATAGGGGGTGAACAGGAGTGACAAACGGGGCGAATATTTAAATACACTATATCTGCAATTTATCTCAGATACGTACGATATTACAGATTTGAAAACTGGTGTTTAGAATTTCCTGTAAAAGTAAAGGAACATAAATATTTTTTCGGAAAATTCACTTAAGAGGAACTGATGAAGGGGGTGAATTTTTAAAATTAGAATATTTACAGTATATGTCAAAAAGTGAACATGTTGCAGACGGTGAAATTGGGATTTGTAATCTCCTTTTAAAATAAGGAAACACGTATTCTTTGGTTTTCGGAAAAACCCTTAACGAGGGGGGGGAGGGTGGAAGAATTGAAAAATTAGTTGAATTAATTGTATGAGAATATCTATACGACAAAAATCTAAAGATGTTACAAACGTGAAAACTGGTACTCGGAATCTCCTTTAAATACAAAGAAACACGCATTTGGGGGGGGTCTTTTTTTTTTTTTTTTTGCTATTTGCTTTACGTCGCACCGACACAGATAGATCTTTTGGCGACGATGGGATAGGAAAGGCCTAGGAATGGTAAGGAAGCGGCCGTGGCCTTAATTAAGGTACTTCCCCAGCATTTGCCTGGTGAGAAAATGGAAAACCATCTTCAAGGCTGCCGACAGTGGGGTTCGAACCCATTATCTCCCGATTACTGGATACTGGCCGCACTTAAACGACTGCAGCTATCGAGCTCGGTGGGGTATCAACTTGGTAGGGGGGTATTAAAACGGATATGAATTCCTTTTACGAGGATACATATATCTCTCAAAAACTGAAGAAGTTACAGTCTTTACAACTATTATTTGGAAGTTCTTTCAAATGAACGAGTACTGTTTGTTTCTGGAAAATTCACTTGAGTGGGGAGTGTGAAAGGAAGTGAAAAAAATTCAATTCTTTTTCTGGAGAAAGTTATATATCAAAATTGAAGGTTACAGACATGGAAATTGGTATTTGGAATCTCCTTTAAAAATAAAGAAACACGCATTTATTGTGTGTGGGGGGGGGGACCAACTTAACGGGCGGGGGTGGTGTGAAAAAGGATCTGATTTCTTTTCATGAGGATACTTATATCTCAAAAACTGAAGATGTTACAGACATGAAAATTTGTATTATGAATTTTCTTTCAAAGTAAAGAAACACGTAGTCTTTTGTCTTTGGAAAATCCACTTAAGTGGGGGGAGCGGGGTGAATTAATTGAAACAATAGTTGAATTCTTTGTATGAGGATACATATATCTCAAAAACTAAAGATGTTACAGACGTGAAAATTAGTATTTGGAACCTCTTTTAAAAATAAGAAAACACGCATTTTGGGGGAGAAATCAATTTGGGGGTGGGGCGGTGGAAAAGGAGTTTAATTCATTTTTATGAGGATACATATATCTCGAAACTGAAGATGTTACAGTCGAGATAAATGGTATTTCGAAGCTCCTTTATAAATAAAGAAACAAGTATTTTTGGTTTACGGAAAATTCACTTAACGGGGAGGGTGAAAAGAAGAGAAAATTGTATTTCTTATGGAAAAACTTACATCTAAAAAACGTAAGTTTACACACGTAAAAATTTGTATTTGGGATTTCCTTAAAAAATGAAGAAACACGCATATGGGGGGGGGGTCAACTTAACGGGCTGGATTGAAAAAGGAGTTGAATTCTTTTTATGAAGATACTTATATCTCAAAAACTGAAGATGTTAGAGGCATGAACATTTGTATTTGGAATCTTCTTTCAAAGTAAAGAAACACGTGTTCTTTTCTCTTCGGAAAATCCAGTTAAGGGGGCGTGAATGAATTGAAAAATTAGTTGAATTCTTTGTATGAAGGTACTTACATCTGAAAAACTAAAGATGTTAAAGGCGTGAAATTTGGTATTTGGAATCTTCTTTTAAAATAAATAAACGCGCACTTTTCGGGAGGGGGGAATCAACTTAACGGGCAGGAAGGGTGGGGATGAAAAATGAGTTGAATTACTTTTATGATGATACTTATATCTCAAAACTGAAGATGACATAGGCGTGAAAATTAGTATTTGGAATCTCCTTGAAAAATAAAGAAACACGATTTTTTTTTTTTGGAAAATCGATAAAAGGAGTGCGGGGTTGAAAATAAGTAAATAAGGAGTTGAAATATATTTATGAAGACACTGTATCTTAAAAGTGAAGCCTTTAGAGACGTGAAAGTTGGTATTTTTAATTTCCTTTAAAGTAAAGATACACGTACTTTTGTTTTCGTAAAGTCCACTTAAATCGGGAGAGGGGTGGAAAGAAGCGAAGAAGGAAAAATTGAATTATTTTCATGAGTATACACTTATCTAAAAAACCCGAAGGTGTTACAGACGTACAGACATGACTACTGGTATTTGGAATTTCCTTAAAAGTAATGAAACACGTATTTTTTTGTTTTCGGAAAATCCAGTTAAGGGGCTGGAAAGAACTGGAGAAGCTGGCGAAATTTTAAAATGAGTGCCGTTATATCTTCATTATATGTCAAAAACTTAACATGTTAGAGACAAGAAACTTGGTATTAGGAAAGTCCTTTAAAAAATACAGAAACATATACCTCTTTGTTTTCGTAGAAGGCACTTAACGGGGACTGAAAAGAAGTGAATAGTAGATTTATTTTTTATGAGGATACTTATATCTTAAAAACTGAAGATGTTACATACATGAAAATTGGTATTTGGAATCTCTTTTGAAAATAAAGAAACGTGTATTTTTGTTTTCGGAAAATACACTTAGATGGGGGTGGGGGAAGGACTGATCAAGGGGTTGAATTCTTTTTATGGGAATGTTAATGTGTATCTCAAAAACTGAAGATGTTACAGATGTGGGAATAGGTATTTGGAATCTCCTTTAAAAATAAAGAAACATGTATTCATTTTTTCGACATTTTAAAAAAAATATTTGGCTTTAGATTAGTTACAGACCAAACAGCCACCTGGATATTAAAGTCCGCTGGTTTGAACTTTACAATTCATTACAAGTCATTGTCACAGTGTGATATATATATATATAATTGGATGTTGGTATGTTTGAAGCTAATAGACTCAAAAATTACTGGACTGATTTCGCTGAAATCTTCATAGTTTGTTCTTATTACATCTGAGAGGGATTATGAAGTGGTTTGAACGAAATCTGATTGGTAGTTCGGCACTAAGGGGTGAAAAATAAAATAGGGGAAGATAAGCAAACCGCATGACAAGTCCGATCAACGGGTTGCCTACCCAACAGTATGTGAAGATTATGATGTGTTCCTTAAAACTTATTTCTGCTTTTATCTGGAAAAATTACTGTAGGGGTAAGAAACCCCTAGCACCCCTAATAGAAGGGGGTGAAACTTAAAAATCTGAAAGTGACGATATTAGTGACGAATTCATAGTCTTTGGGGTAGCTGAGATGAACTATGACACTCTGAATGCCGTTTAAGTCAAAGTTCATTCCCAATTGGTATGATAAACATATTATGACTTACTGTTTGGGAATGAAAACTGAAGGGTAAGACACACATACGGGCGGGATCGTACAACTGAAGATGTTACAGACGTTAAAATTGGTATTCTTTAAAAATAAACATATTTTTTTATTTTTGGAAAATCCATAAACTATATTATCGGTATTAAATGTTCATAAAATTATTAAAATGGGTAGGAAAAACAATATGACTACAACAGGCATATCAAGATGAGTTATCTGACCTATTTATAAGGAATACTGTGGAGCAGCGCACGGGTCCACTAGTATATATTTATAAAAGACATAGATGTTGCACATCATGGCATTAAAATCACATAAATTTCCATAGAAAATCAATCAAATTTGTAGACAAGTTGTTGTTAAATAGTTCCCAATAATAATATACCCTTGTTTGTTTTTTGGTCGCCAGTAGTGTATTTACACAGGTTGGTAACTGTTGCTTAGCGCGAAGCAGAGCTGTAATAAACACATTTTGCTGTTGGTGGTAATGAGCACATGCAATTTTTTCGACTTGAGAGACGACTGTTTCTCACATGTACAGTTCTATGTCGCATGGTCGTCTTAGCCCCAAAAGGTAATACCACAAACATGGTTTACAAAGAATTTCTGGGGTAAATGAAACTCGCTTTTTGGATGAGTTTTCATACTTTAGCAATTTTCAGATAATGTCTCAGCACAATGCCGAGGAACGATTACTTTGATCAAATTACGAAATCCACGCGGGTAATTGCTAGTACATATATTTCACACTGTGACAATGACTTGTAATGAATTGTAAAGTTCAAACCAGCGTACTGTAATATCCAGGTGGTTGTTTGGTCTGTAACTAATCTAAAGCCAAATACATTTTTTTAAGTCGAAAAAATAAATACATGTTTCTTTATTTTTAAAGGAGATTTCAAATACCTATTCCCACATCTGTAACATCTTCAGTTTTTGAGATATATATAAACATCCCCATAAAATGAATTCAACCCCTTGATCAGTCCTTCCCCCACCCCCATCTAAGTGTATTTTCGAAAATAAAAATACATGTTTCTTTATGTTACCGTGTTTTGGTGGATCACCAGAGGTGAAAGAAGGTGCGGACTGGAATGAATCTAACTACAAGTCCGAAAGATGAATTTAAAATTTTAATAAAGGTTATATTTTCAACAGATAACAAGATTTAACAATTTTTCACTAAGTGAAATAATAATGAATATTAATAATAATAATTTTACAAGCGAAAACACAAGTTAAGGTGTCTTTACAAAGCCTGGGCTTCGAGCCCCAATTTAACAATCCTTGAGCTCTCAGCTCACAACCACAAAAAACCAAAGGGCAGAAAACCCCTAATTACATGGAGCAGTTGCTCCTTCCTAGTAATATCAAGCCTCCTAGAGGCACCTTTCAAAATACCAGAAAGAGCTCACCGCTCTCAATCTTTCAAGCCTATCAAAGGCCACAATCAACATTACTATCAACTGCCCTCAAGGCACACCTATCAAGAAACAGGAGTATCTAGTACCCAGTCTACTGGGTCTTCGTGAAAAAGGAACAGATTAATTAAATCGTCCCTGAAAAGAATCAAGATGAATGGAGGCGTGTACTTGCACTCCTACATGAAAGCTTGTTAAAACCTAAGTGGCGTTAAGCCGATACACAGGGGCTATCCCCGTACTATAGAGGTGACCCGTATAGGAAAAATTTTAATACATTAAGAGAAGAAAATTGGTAATGAAAACGTAGTCACCTCAAGTCAAAATAAAGGGGAGCTCGAGAGGGTAAGGCACTCTCTATCCCCGATTTACAGTTAAAGTAATAAGAAAATGTTTACATAAGCCGGCACTAAGTTACTTTTTTAAACAGGTAGGATACTTTGAAAAGGTTTCGAACCTTCCCCGGGGATTAAACTGCTGACCAAGAAAGAAAGAAAGATGTTAAAAGGCCATTACATTTGCTGAAGAGCTGCTACTCGAAGGAAGAGGCGCAACCCGCCCCCTGCTATACTTCCATACACTAAGCAAGATGTTGTTGAAGTGGCGAAGAGCCGAGAAAATCAGCAGTTTTTAAACCCTCGTGGAAGATTCGAGACCTTTCATGAATAAGGAGACACACCCACTCAACTTTATTGGGTAGCTAAGATTCACACATGGAAATTCGAAGAAGAAACCTCAGATAGGTGGAAAATTAATTACAGAAATTACTGATTGGTATGTTCAAAACAGGCGGAAAGAAAGCTTAATATTGCCAACCCACAAATGAAAGAACAAAATTTAGTAAAGACCAAAACTTATAAATACAAAATTTCTTCAACAAAAGTTCCTTCACTTCGCGCCAGGGTCCATGGTCATAGTTTTTGGTAGAGACATCTGTGAGAGAATGTCCACACTTCTTGATAATTAGTAAACAAAAACAATCCGAAAGTAACACAGTGACATCTTCAGATAAACGGTTGAATTAATTCAGTTTTAAAGTTCAGAGTTTCAGCTGTAGAGGAGTACCTTAAGGCGGAAAATGCAAATGTGAGGCGTATAGGTGTACCCACCCGGTACACTTTATTTTCAAAGGAGATTCCAAATACCAATTTTCACGTATGTACCATCTTCAGTTTTAAGATATAAGTATCCCAATAAAAAATAATTCTACTATTTTTCACTTCTTTTCACCCCCCGTTAAGTGCCTTCTCCGAAAACAAAGAGGTATATGTTTCTATATTTTTAAAGGACTTTCCTAATACCAAGTTTCTTGTCTCTAACATATTACGTTTTTGAGATATAATGAAGATATAACGGCACTCATTTTAAAATTTCGCCAGCTTCTCCAGTTCTTTCCAGCCCCTTAACTGGATTTTCCTAAAACAAAAAATACCTGTTTCATTACTTTTAAGGAAATTCCAAATGCCAGTTGTCATGTCTGCACGTCTGTAACACCTTCGGGTTTTTTAGATAAGTGTATACTCATGAAAATAATTCAATTTTTCCTTCTTCGCTTCTTTCCACCCCTCTCCCGCTTTAAGTGGACTTTACGAAAACAAAAGTACGTGTATCTTTACTTTAAAGGAAATTAAAAATACCAACTTTCACGTCTCTAAAGGCTTCACTTTTAAGATACAGTGTCTTCATAAATATATTTCAACTCCTTATTTACTTATTTTCAACCCCGCACTCCTTTTATCGATTTTCCAAAAAAAAAAAAATCGTGTTTCTTTATTTTTCAAGGAGATTCCAAATACTAATTTTCACGCCTGTATCATCTTCAGTTTTGAGATATAGGTATCCTCATAAAAGTAATTCAACTCATTTTTCATCCCCACCCTTCCTGCCCGTTAAGTTGATTCCCCCCTCCCGAAAAGTGCGCGTTTATTTATTTTAAAAGAAGATTCCAAATACCAAATTTCACGCCTTTAACATCTTTAGTTTTTCAGGTGTAAGTACCTTCATACAAAGAATTCAACTAATTTTTCAATTCATTCACGCCCCCTTAACTGGATTTTCCGAAGACAAAAGAACACGTGTTTCTTTACTTTGAAAGAAGATTCCAAATACAAATGTTCATGCCTCTAACATCTTCAGTTTTTGAGATATAAGTATCCTCATAAAAAGAATTCAACTCCTTTTTCAACCCAGCCCGTTAAGTTGACCGCCCCCCCCCCCCAATATGCGTGTTTCTTTATTTTTAAAGGAAATCCCAAATACAAATTTTTACGTGTATAACCTTACGTTTTTTAGATGTAAGTTTTTCCATAAAAATACATTTTTCACTTCTTTTCACCCTCCCCGTTAAGTGAATTTTCCATAAACCAAAAATACTTGTTTCTTTATTTATAAAGGAGCTTCCAGATACCATTTATCTCGACTGTAACATCTTCAGTTTCGAGATATATGTATCCTCATAAAAATGAATTAAACTCCTTTTCCATCGCCCCACCCCCAAATTGATTTCTCCCCCAAAATGCGTGTTTCCTTATTTTTTAAAGAGGTTCCAAATACTAATTTTCACGTCTGTAACATCTTTAGTTTTTGAGATATATGTATCCTCATACAAAGAATTCAACTATTGTTTCAATTAATTCACCCCTCCCCCCTTAAGTGGATTTTCCAAAGACAAAAGACTACGTGTTTCTTTACTTTGAAAGAAACTTCATAATACAAATTTTCATGTCTGTAACATCTTCAGTTTTTGAGATATAAGTATCCTCATGAAAAGAAATCAGATCCTTTTTCACCCCCCCCCCGCCCGTTAAGTTGCCCCAATCCCACACACACAATAAATGCGTGTTTCTTTATATTTAAAGGGGATTCCGAATATCAATTTCCATGTCTGTAACCTTCAGTTTTGATATATAAGTTTCTTCAGAAAAAGAATTGAATTTTTTCACTTCCTTTCACACTCCCCACTCAAGTGAATTTTCCAGAAACAAACAGTTCCCGTTCATTTAAAAGAGCTTCCAAGTACCAATTGTCAAGACTGTAACTTCTTCCGTTTTTGAGAGATATATGTATCCTCGTAAAAGGAATTCATCTCCGTTTTCATACCCCCCCCCCCCTACCAAGTTGATCCCCCCAAATGCGTGTTTCTTTATTTTTAAAAGAGATTCCAAGTACCAGTTTTCACGTTTGTAACACCTTTAGATTTTTTGGTGTATAGATATTCTTATACAATTAATTCAAGTAATTTTTCAATTCTTCCACATCCCCCCCCCCGTTAAGGGTTTTTCCGAAAACCAAAGAATACGTGTTTCCTTATTTAGAAAAGAGATTACAAATACCAATTTTCCCGTCTGCAACATGTTCAGTTTTTGAGATATACTGTAAATATTCTAATTTTGAAAATTCACCTCCTTTATCAGTTCCTCTTAAGTGAATTTTCCGAAAAAAATATTTATGTTCCTTTACTTTTACAAGAAATTCCAAATACCAGTTTTCAAATCTGTAATATGGTACGTATCTGAGATAATTTGCAGATATAGTGTTTTTAAATATTCGCCCCGTTTGTCACTCCTGTTCACCCCCTATTCATCGGATTATCCAAAATCACAAAAATACGTGTTTCTTTATTTTCAAAAGAGATACAAATACCAATTTTCTTATCTGTAACATCTTCAGTTTTTGAGATATAAGTCTTCTCATAAAATGTGTTCAACCTCTTTGCCCCTCTTTTCAGCCCCATCCCCTTTAATGAGATTTTCCGAAAACTAAAAATACGTGTTTCTTTACTTTTAAAGGAGATTCCAAATACAAATGTTTACATCTGTAACCTTTTAAGTTTTTGAGGTATAGATGTCCTCATTTTGAACATTCAGCCCCTTTTTCACTCCCTTAGCGACGGAATATCCAAAAATCCTCCCTTAGTGAGCACCTACACGCTAGTATACATGTATCCCTAAAATTTCATTTATTTATGTCGAGTAGTTTAGGCTCGGCGCTGATGAATCAGTCAGTCAGGACAAGGCTATAGATAACAATACTACACTTCAAAAAAATTAGGGGAACATGTTTTGTAACGTCTGGTATGTGAACGTTAATTTGGAAGATGGGGTTCCAATGGTCGTACAGCATACCTTGAGACCTTAGCTACTCAGGGTATGTCAAATTGAAGTTATACTCCATCTGTAGGCGTAGCCATGCATTAAACTGTCAGGTGGCCCCTGAAAACAAAGTACTGTAAATAGCGGTGCGACCGTGTGTCGTTGTGAGGTATACGGACTACTGCGGTCATTTGAGCACGTTGTACGTAAACCTGCACATTCTTAAAGAGGTTCAAGTCGCAAGGGCCGTCACTTTGATCCAGGAAGATGCACCTTTCGTCGTGTTGCTGTAGATTTTAATGTCTCGCCGTCCGTTATTTAACGTTTGTGGAATCGCTAAAATGAGACAGGTCAGTTCGAAAGTAGGGTTGGACAAGGTCGTGGACGCATGACAACCCCACAGGATGATCGATGTCTGGCCATCTGTGCGTTGCGGCGTCGTTCAGCAGCTGCCAGAAAACTGCAACAAGACCTCAGGAGGGTCACTGGAGTCATGGTGTCTGACCAGACAGTAAGGAACAGGTTAAGAGAATTGTCCTTACGACCCAGACGTCCTGTTCGAGTTCCCCGTTTAAGGCAGCAACATCGCGCGGTTAGCCTTCTGTTTGCCCGTACCCACGTCAACTGGCAACTTCGCCAATGGAGACCTTTGTTGTCCACAGACGACTCCAGATTTCTCCTGACACAGCGTGATGGACGTCAACGTGTATGGAGACGCTGTGGTGAGCAGTGCATGCCAAATGCTGTCCAGGAAGGCGACCGATACGGACAAGGTTCTGTGATAGTGTGGGGTGGCATCAGTATTGATGGCCGTACGGATCTTGTCGTCTTCCGTGGTAATCTTACCGCTGCGGGGTACATCGAGAAGATACTGCTACAGCATGTATTTTTTGCTGCATACGCTGTTGACCCCGAATTCGTACTCATCCACGACAATGCCAGGGTTCATATAGCGCGCGTCACCAGAGCTGTCTTGCGAGAACTGGACATTCAAGAGATGGAATGGCCAGCAGTGAGTCCCGACCTTAAGACCAACGAGCATGTGTGGGATAGGCTTCATATCGGTGGTCTTGGACGTCCTGTTATGCCACAGACTCTCCAAGACCTCGAACAGACTCTCATTGAAGAATGGGACCTGATCCCGCAACCTGACCTCCGTCGACTTATACGGTGCCAAGCTGTGATGATTGCTCGTGGAGGACATGCACCATACTGAATCTCTCCAACTGTGATAAAAATCCACCCTGGAGGACTGTTACCACTTTGTTTTCGCCCCGATGTGGACATTTCCGCTTGTGTTCTGAAAATGAACACTAATCCCTCGATGTTCTTTTGTATACTTCAACGGTAATATACCTGGGTGCGAGGTATTGTTTTGTGGAGCATGGCATACGTTCAAATACATGTTCCCCTAAATTTTTGAACTGGGTAGTAATAAAGATAATTTATATATATATATATATATGCTGATGTACTCGTGCTTCGCTATGGAATTCTCAGAAAGACTATCGTAGTGGTTTTCCCAACTGAAGTCAACATAGGTTATTACAATGACGTCAGTAGGAAAGTAGGGATTAAAAGCAATGTTATCACATAAAATACTCGATCAAATGAAAGACCGCACATTTTCTCACTTTTAACGAATATTACTACGGTGCTGATCTAACTAGAGATGGCAAACGAATAATGACATATCGGAATATCGATATTTTTAGAGGGAAATATCGATACATCGACATCGATATTTTGAGGTCCGACATAGAGTCGATATCGATATTTTGTACGCAATGTAGCTATATTTCTGTCTAATTTAATACTTTTGTTTACGATTTGATTCTTTTTTCAGCCCCTTTCAGTATTTGTATGCTACAGTTACGAAATTTGAATTTGTATTTCTCAATTCACTTCGATAAATATAGTGATAATATCACAACTCATTCATCGTGCGTACCAAGGTTCTTTAACACTACTAAAGGTTGGGCCCGGTGCGTACCTAAGTCAATAAAGCCAAATAGCTTATCATATTAAGCTATTTGATAAAGCCGCCAGCCAACACAGGCCACCCACAGCACGCCCAGCCGTTAACTACGTTGTCATTGTTGTCAGTGAGGTACAGGAAAGTTGTAGAATATTGTTGGCGGTTAGTGCTGTTCATACTTGTGTTGCCAATAGTGTATTGCTATTTGCTTTAAGTCGCACCGACACAGATAGGTCTTATGGCGACGATGGGATAGGAAAGGCCTAGGAGTCGGAAGGAAGCGGCCGTGGCCTTAATTAAGGTACAGCCCCAGCATTTGCCCGGTGTGAAAATGGGAAACCACGGATAACCATCTTCAGGGCTGCCGACAGTGGGGTTCGCACCCACCATCTCCCGAATGCAAGCTCACAACTGCGCGGCCCTAACAGCACGGCCAACTCGCCTGGTCATAGTGATACAATAAGCGGGCGCTGCACTATGCAAAACGTACACAAAATAAATTCTCCAGGACTTCCAGTTGCGAGGTCCGTAGAATGGGTCTCGGCCCTCAAGTGGCCACGGCTGGTCCGTCGTCCAACAGCTCTGCATTCTGACGAGCCAACCGAGCAGAGGAGGGGTGGCCACGGCTCTACCGTGGCTCTACTACCCCCATTTCCTGTCCTTAAATCCGACTAACTCGGGTTGGTAGAGTGATGGTGCTTTCCGAAAACGGGCGAAAGAAGAACTAAATAAACTTATAGTTTTTTTTATGCTAGGGGCTTTACGTCGCGCCGACACAGATAGGTCTTATGGCGACGATGGGATAGGAAAGGCCTAGGAGTTGGAAGGAAGCGGCCGTGGCCTTAATTAAGGTACAGCCCCAGCATTTGCCTGGTGTGAAAATGGGAAACCACGGAAAACCATCTTCAGGGCTGCCGATAGTGGGATTCGAACCTACTATCTCTCGAATGCAAGCTCACAGCCGCGCGCCTCTACGCGCACGGCCAACTCGCCCGGTTAAACTTATAGTAATGAGTATATGGACGGGAGATATGGAGGCATATCTTGAAATGAGAAGTAGGCCTATATGTAAGGGGTAGAATGGATTTATTGGTCCAAAACAAAAATATGGTCCCTACTGAACTCATAATTCTACATCTATTATTCTTTATTGCAAGATTATCTCGCCCTTCGTGGCGGGAGAAGTCACAGTGGGACTGAGCGAGCCATCCATTCGGACGGTGTACGAACACTTCGGCTGACTTCGAATAATAAATAATTAACAATCTATATATATAAAATAAGAGTTTTGTCTGTACATTGCTCAGAATTTGAAAATAATGGTATTTCTGTATCGGTCATGTCCATAGTAACAAGAAAACGCACTTTTTACTTTTCCGTAATTTCTGTCTGTCTGTCTGTCTGTCTGTCTGTCTGTCTGTCTGTCTGTCTGTCTGTCTGTCTGTCTGTCTGTCTGTCTGTCTGTCTGTACACGCATCGCGAGAAAACGGTTGAAGAGAATTTAATGAAAATCGGTATGTGAAGTCGGGGGATGAGCCTCTACAATCTACGCTATAAATCATTTTACTCACGCTGAGTGAAATGGTAGTTTAGGGGAAGGCCTAAAATTGAATTCTCAACTATTCATGTTATTAGTTGTCTAAAGAAAATCGGTATGTGAAGTCGGGGGATGAGCCTCTACAATCTAGGCTATAAATCATTTTACTCACACTGAGTGAAATGGTAGTTTCGGGGAAGGCCTAAAATTGAATTCTCAAATATTTGTTATTATTGGTCGTATTTTAAAGAAAATGGGTATGCAAAGTTGGGGAATAAATTGCTACAATCTAGGCTGTCAATAATTGTATTCACACTGAGAAAAATGGTAGTTTAGGGGAAGGCCTAAAATTTAATTCTCAAATATTGTTGTTGTTAGTAGTCCTATCTTGATGAAAATCGGTATGCAAAGTCAGGAAGTAAGTCGCTATAGTCTATGCTGTATATTATTTTATTCACGCTGAGTAAAATGGTAGTTTAGGGGAAGGCGTAAAATGTAATTCTCAAATATTTCTTATTAGAGGTGTAATCGATGAATGCTGCATAACTAAGGTTACACAGTATTAAATTTCCTATTATTCATGTCTTATACATTGTTACCGTACTGGCTATGATCACAAAGATATTCATGATTTTAGATTTTTGTTACTAAGTCCAAATCAGCACCGAGTAACGAGAAAATGGGTAAACAGTATTTAATGAAAATCGGTGTGTAAATTTGGAGAATAAGAAACTACAGTTTACGGTATAAAATATTTTACAAATCGCAGAGTCGAAAGAAAACTAAATGTGTAGGCCTACAATATAGAAAGCTCATAACACTGATCAACAATAACATTACATTGACCATTGTTTGTCGTGATGTGCTTTGTGTCTTCTGTTGCCCCTCATCTCCGGTACATAGGATTACTGCCGCGTACAGAGTACTTTTTATTTGATTTACTTCGCACCGACATAGATAGGTTTTATGGCGACGATGGTATAGGAAAGGGCTAGGAGTGCCTTAGGCCTTAATTAAGGTACAGGCCCAGCATTTGACTGCTGTGAAAGTGGGAAACCACGGAATACCATCTTCAGCGCTGCCGACAATGGGGGTTCGAATCCACTATCTCTCGGATGCAAGCTCACAGCTGCGCAGCGCTAACCACACGGTCAACTCGCCCAGTCGTACAGAGTGTAACAGCCTGCCTGAATATTGATGGGAAGTAGCTGGGGAGTTAGATAACTTTCTTCTTTAGCATGCCATTCCCCTGGTTTATAAATTGTCTGATACTACTGGTACGTAACACACTGGATCATCATAGCATTCGGGCTATTCAATCCCTACTCTGAGGCACTGATTGGAATGAACAGTGTGCATATTTAGCGGAATAATGGCAGATGAGTGTTCATGGCAATCTGCGGCCTGGTCATCCCAGCTCTGGAACTTTGGACTATTACATTGGCACCGCAATCTAACCGCAGCACTGTTCGTTAAAAGTGATAAAACGTGCGGCTTTCCATTTGATCGAGTATTTTATATGATAGCATTGCTTTTAATCGCTACATTCATACTTACGTTTTTGTAATGACCTATGTTGATTTCAGTAAGGAAAACCACAAAGTCAGTCTTTCTGAGAATTCCGTAGCGAAGCACGGGTACATTAGCTAGTACATAATAAACCTTCATTGAGAGAGATTTCGGCAACATCATTAACCAAGAAATAATTAAGAATTGTAAGAAATATTAAATGAAGCTAAAATCTACAGGATGGAAATGTGTTTAATTAGGCCTGGAAAAATGCTGGCATCCATACTGGCAAACTGGCTGCACGTGCCAAGGCCAAGTAACCAGATGAGCGTGAAATCCCCTACACGAAATTAATCAATTACGCCCGTTAAAAACACGGAAAATTCAGTAAACAACACCATTATTACTTTGAATTTTGGTGGAATTTTTGGGGTGAATCTCAAAGAAATCGGTCTATTGGTTAGGAAACTGATGATTACACCACAATATCTCCTGACCAGGACAGCGTCATTAGATAACCTATAACAACTTCTGGACAGCAGCTACACTCACTTGGTCGATCGACGCGAGGTCGGATCTGCGTCGCGTTAATATCAAGTAGAGGTCTTGAACTGTCTCCTCAAATAAACTTGTGAGATTTATTAATTAGTGAAATGAGATAAAATATTTTACTGAGTGTTAAAGGTGAATGGACATTTTCTTAGTTGAATTAGTAATAGAATTTCTTAACTTCTGCAAATAAAAGCCGCAAGTGCATAGATAACTTTCATTTAATGATTGAGTGTCTTTGTAAGTAGGGGAGTTGTAGACTAGAGATGGGAAGATTCTGAACGAGTGATTCAAAATGAACGAATCATTTTGAACGAGTGATTCAAAATGAACGAATCATTGCACTGAACGATTGAATCATGATTCAGTGAACGAAATGAATCGACTCGTTTGTGAATCGAGAGATGGCAGCCGCAACGCCGCAACTCGTTCCTTGGTTCCTCGTTCGTTCTGATTCATATCGCCAAATCGGGTATCCACCAGTTTTGAATCAATGACTACTTGTGGAGAACGACTCATTTTTTATTTAACCTGAACTAAAAGTCCGGTCCACAAGTAAAATACTCCTAACCTATCCTTACAGGAAAAAATATTTTTTAATAAGAAATTATCACGTACCGTAGTTTCAAGTCACACACTTCTCGGAACTTTAATATACACTCAACTTCCTGCTCGTTGCGAAATGTTAGGTTAAGTTTACTTCAAGGTTCGCGTTCACGTTCTTGTTCTCGTGAACTAACGCGTGAAATATGGCCACAAAAATGTTCATATCTACTATAAATTCGATTCTCGTACAGCTTCGAATGGTAGCTACTTAAGTTTGAAAAGGATTAGTCAGACGGTTGGGTAGCATTTTTCTACTGTAACCTTTAAAAAGGATATTACTCTTGTTAAAATGCTATCAATTATTATTATTATTATTATTATTATTATTATTATTATTATTATTATTATTATTATTATTATTATTATTATTATTATACCTTGAACGTTTCACTTCTTGCAACCTGTAAACATGTAAAGCAGTAGCAGTTATAAAGAACATGACGGAATTGTTTCGCATTCGGCTCTCCGTCACGTGGTATTGGAATGAACGAATTAAATGAACGAATCATTTTAGTGAATCGGTTCAAATGAATCGGTTCTTCTAAAAGAATCAGATTCCCCATCTCTATTGTAGACTAGCCAAGATAAGCTTTGAATCTTATATCTCTTGAACACCTGGTATAACGAAGGGGATGAGAGCAAATTGAAGTTCTCACGGACAGTTAATTTCTTTCCGGCGGACGGTAAATACGTACATATAGTGGGCAGCCAGAGTAATTCATTATTTGCGTAGTTTGTACCATTTAAAGTGTAGAATATGTGTAATTATAATTAATGTATAAGAAATAATGTTATTTGCAAATATGAGTGGCTAATTTCTGAACGAACTAGCTAGAATGTAGCCGGGATGACATCGGAAGCTATGACGCCGTTACAAGGTCTGTCTATTTTTAATATAATGTTGTAGCTAGAAATTGTAAATGCTTGTCCCATTAAATTACTATGTTGCGTGTGTAGAAATTAATTATAGTATAATGTAGAGGCGAAGTGTCTATTATTAATGTCAGTGTGCGAAACTCATAAATGCGCTTAAAATTTAGTTACCGAGCTCGATAGCTGCAGTCGCCTAAGTGCGGCCAGTAACCAGTATTCAGGAGATAGTGGGTTCAAACCCCACTGTCGGCAGCCCTGAAGATGGTTTTCCGTGGTTTCCCCATTTTCACACCAGGCAAATGCTGGGATGTACCTTAATGAAGGCCACGGCCGCTTCCTTTCCAGTCCTAGCCCTTTCCTGTCCATTCGTCGCCGTAAGACATATCTGTCGGTGCGACGTAAAGCCAATAGCAAAAAAAAAATCGTTAAGAAACTGTAAAAAGCGAAGTTTAAATATTGTACTAAAATCAATGAAATATGTTCAGGCTGATAAAAGTTACAATATGATAACGATAAAATAGTTGTGGTGAGCGTGATAAAGTCAAATATTAAAATAATATAAAATAAATAATAATAATATTCACGTCAGGATAAATTTTAAATGATGAATTACGTACCGGTATTCAACAGTAATGTCGAGTGAGAGTTGCGATTTATACCGAAATCCAGTGAAGTCCGATAAAGTTAGCAGTTATTTTTGGGAAGCTTACATTTTGTGACACCGTGTATTTGTGATACAGAAAATCTCGGTGTTTTAGTTTGTCCTTGAGGTCAGTAAAAACGTAAAGAAGTTAATTGTGAGATTCTTATAAAGTTGTTTATCATGGGATTTCGTATATTTGAAAAGTTTTGAACAGAAAAGAAATGGATTGTAATGGAAATGAATAACTTATTAGGAGAATAGTTAGGAAGATGTTAAAGGCAGAGTAAGCCTGTATTTTATAAGTGATGTATTATGAACATGAAGCCGATGATAATAGGCTCTGTTTGTCGAGGGAGAGGAATTTGTGACAGGCTGTATGTTAAGATGTAATATTTCTGAGACAGGCTGTATAAGATGACGATGTCCTGTAAGCAATCCGGAAGAGATGACTAATTTAATAATGGCCAGAATCCAAGTGAGATCGTTGTAACACCTATTTTAATTTCAAGTCGATGTTCTCCCATGCTTACTAATTTTCATATGAGATTGTATGTCTTGGCAGTTAAGTCCAAGTAGTGACGATTCTATGTAGAAACAGCATTGTGCATTTTTGTGATAGTTGACCTCACAAACAAAATACATTCTGACACACGCTCGAGGTAATACTTGATTATTGTAAACTTAATTTTATTCTGTAAAATTTACGAGATGAAATTATCATTGACTGGAAACATTGCGAGAGAGAAAATTGAATGTTATTAGAATGATAGTCTAGCTTGTGTAGATTGATGGAAAGTTGCTTCACTGGATAGTTCACAGCAATACATGTTTGGAACGTTGAGATGAAAGGCCATTTGGAGCCTCACACTTGAGTTATCCTGTGGATTCCGTGATGGTGGTGATTACTGTTTTCAGCGATATTAGGTAAAGTTAAACGAGATTTGAATTTATTTTTTATTTAACGAACTTCATTGCATGTACTGAAATTGTATTGAGGAATGGATTAACGTAGTCGGACGTTGTTTAATTTCGATTTCACGTTTTATTGTAAGAAATGGTATAGTTATATTTCCAGATTCGAGTTCATTCTGTGGTGAGTTTCATTTCATTGTGTTAGAGTTGCAAGATTTAAAAATCCGGGATTGTCTTTGAAGTTTCAATTTTGCCTGACAAGAAATGATTTGTAGATAACCCAACTTTGGCTCAACGATAGACTTAGGATGCTGCGTGTATTATATACATTTAAGGATGTGTAGTCCGGCTCCATGGCTAAATGGTTAGCATGCTGGTCTTTGGTCACAGGGGTCCCGGGTTTGATTCCCGGCAGAGTCGGGAATTTTAACCATCATTAGTTAATTTCGCTGGCACGGGGGCTGGGTGAATGTGTTGTCTTCATCATCATTTCATCCTCATCATGACGCGCAGGTCGCCTACGGGTGTCAAATCGAAAGACCTGCACCTGGCGATTCGAACATGTCCTCGGACACTCCCGGCACTATAAGCCATATGCCATTTCATTTCAAAGATGTGTATTATAGGCACTACGTAGGCTCAACGACAGCATTAGGGCATTGTATGTTTATAGTCAAGTCATAGTTTAGTCATTTTGCAAACTGACCTGAATGATGGTAGTGTTTGCAGTAGTGAATACGGATGTGAAGGATGTTAGCAGGTGTTGTTCATGCCATGTTTTGGCATCATTCTTACTAGCCAGCAGGTGCTCCCATAATAGCGTTGCATTAGTAGTGGCATGAATGTGAGGGTTGTCCCACAGGGAAACCTAGCTAATGGGGATTGATTATTACTGCTTAGCCGCACGTGTCCAAGTTCAATGAACTTTGGTTTTTCTATTTTCTTTCTTGACATTTAAATTTATTGTTCGGATGTCTGGTATCTAGTAATAGTGCTGTGTGTTGACACTTAGTTTATTTATGAAGGATTTATGCTACGAATGCGGTTTCGATCATCATATATCTTATTTTCAATTTTCGTTATTTCACTTTATATTAGGTGAGATGCTGGTCTACCTTGTAGTTTGGTTTAGTGGAACAATTGTGGGAAGAGAGATTTGTAATGGTAGTTGCAGTTATAGAAAACTGGAAAGGTTTCCTTTCATTTATGTTTTTAGTGTGGACTTGTAATTTAATAAACTTAATGACATAACCGTTTATGACCTGAAAGTTGGTTGAATAAGAATATTTTCAAGTGGCTTATCACTATTCTTTAACTTCAGTGTTTGGCATTCCATTGAAATGCATGCTGAATTAATGTTTTACTGCATTTTGCAGTGTTCCTTCAGGATGACGTAATGTAATATCCCCTCGGATCGAGTTGTTGTTGGTTCCTTCAGAACATGTGTTTGGAGTGATGCATGTTTCAGCATTGGGATTATTCTGTAACTTAAGGTGTCATGAGATGACAATACATGGTGGAATTTTATTTCTGATTGTGACCATTGCTGTTAACTTTTAATGAACACCATGGTTTCTAGTAATACTTCATGTAACGTGCTCTCCTACGTATTTATTACTTCAAGATTTCTACTTTACCATCTGTCAACTTCTCCAGCCTGCTCTCACTACAGCGTGTGGTGCGACTGCTTACCAGCCCACTATGCACTTTACTACTGCTCTCCCTCCGAGCCTCCCCTCTACCGCTGCATGTGTACGTCACGTCTATTTCTCACACATTCTGGACTCTACTATCTTCCACTATAAATGCGGGGTCTCTACAGTGGACTGTGTAATCCCTAATCTCATTATTTTTTATTCGGCTGGGTGACGCCACAACTCTACCATTGCACCCAGCTGACCCAACAAGCATATCGGCCAGACGCCAATTTGGAAGTCGGCTATAGACAATGTTCACCTGTGTTGTCCTGGATGTCAACCACTCCATCTCAGAAGAAACCATCCTCTCCGACCTCCGCAAGATGGGAGTGTACAGCGCCCCACCAAGTAACACCAAGCAAAGCAAAGGAAAGAATTTCAACATATGGCATTTATTGATTTTCGTCACAGATATGCAATGTTTTTGTACTTACTTCATGTGGAGGCTTCAGTCCAGGTCTTATTACACTCCTCCTTGTTGTACCGGTATATGCCTTTCCACTGTTCCTCAATCTCTTGTTTTTCACATCCTTCCACTCATTTATATTTAGTGACCGGCGTTTTCTTTTATATATGAGTTTTATGGACCCTCCAGGCACAGAAATGCTGCTTGCAGACACCATCTTCTCAACTACAGTATATGCAACATTTTTCTAGTGACCGCCAACTTAACGGCTTCATAATTCTTTGTACGGTAAATATTTCGACTTTCTACCACTGCAGTACTGTCGGGTATGAAATATGCAATATTTTTCCCATCATTAACTCCGTTTCAACAAAAATGGATTATGCAGTGTTATTCTGGGGAGTTAATCAATTCCAAAATTGATGAGTAGAGTTGTAAATTATTCTCAAACAAATGTTCCAATATTGGAACAGTGGGTGCAGGAGGGTACCATGAAAAGATGTTACCCTTTCAAGCATTTTACAAGTGACTATCGATTATTTTAAGGGGTATTGGTATTGGTATTGAAACTAGTTGAAATACAGTCAATACAGTCTTCTTAAATGTGTTAAAACGTGTTTTACCGAATAGGGTCACTGAACTTTATTTATAGTTTTTATAGAACGTATATTAATGATTTTTCTTTCTTTCTTTCTTTCCAAAGATCGACTGTAGATAAAATTGCTGACATTCTGGGAATAAAGTCAAAGAATAATACTAGATCATAAATTCCACCTATTCAATACATAAGAGTTTTTTATTTAAATTACAAAATGGATCTTAACTTATTAGATACAGGGACATGTTTCGTCCATAATGTGGGCATTATCAGAGGATTCTCTTATTTATATTTTAGACCTTCATTAAAAACTACGAATAAGAACAATCAGGATCCTGATATTTTCATTCTTTCAGGTATGAGATTTTTAGGCTGATGATGCCCTCATTATGGGCAAAACATGTCCCTGTATCTAATATGTTAAGGTCTATTTCTTACATTTAAATAAAAAAACTCTTCTGTATTGAATAGGTGGAATTTATAATCTAGTATTATTCTTTGACTTTAAGTACATTTCAATACGGACCATAACATGAGATTTGTAACACGCAATTCTGGAAATAGCCAATGACATACTGGGAGCTGACATAATCGTCTCACCAGCAGATACCTCCATGGGCGCGCATATGACAGTTTGTAGGGAGGGGCCCAGGCCTGGGGTTATGTAGTATTTTTTATACTTTGGAAGATAAATGGCGACTTGTATTCTGTGGTAGAATAACCCACTGTATCACCTGCCTGTTGGTGGGGGACGGTACTACCACTTCTACGTAATACTGACATTTAAATCATTTTCTTGAAAGGAAAACACCTGACTACATTAGATTTTTGCCTTTCCCTGAGAGCTAGAGGGGGGCCGCGGCCCCACCTTGCCCCCGGGTATGGGCGCCCTTGGATACCTGGGAGGTATCAGATGAAGTCAGCAGTGAGGAAGATGAAGCAGATATTGATCGGCTTTCTAGAAAGCAGCTTCTTGCTAATGCGGAGCCAATCATAACGTCTGTATGGTGAGTTAAGAGAAATTAAGAGAAGAAAACCTGGATTGCAGAAATGGTTTGCTGATCTTCTAGAAATACAGATTACTGCTTCTATGTCTTGTGGCAGCAGCGCCTCACAAAAGGAAGAAATGTGCTATTCCTGAAGAAGCCAACTGGTCGAATGTTGATTTGCCCCTTTGCAACAGAAGAGAATGGATGGTGAAACAGTGGCTAGTAGAGAAGGACATTAGTCCAGTTGAACTGTTTGAACTATTCTTTCATGACATGGTTTTGGAAATATTTTGAGACAATACAAATCTGTTTGCTTTCCAGAGGAGGTTAACAAATCTGAATGTTACAGCTGAAGATCTTGGAGCTTTTTGAAATACTGTTAGTTTCTTTTTACTCTCAGGTCTCCATGCTTAGAATGTACTAGAAGCAGAGTCCAGACTGTCATAACAAAGAACCATCTGATGCTATGTTCAGAAACAGATTCACACATCATCTGCACATTTGAGAAAATAACCACTTAGAAGCAGGTTATAAGTTTGCCAAGGTCACACCTCTGTGGAATGCACTGAACAAAAGGTGGCTTCAGTTTTACCACAGGTAAATAAATAATACCGTACTACCGCAGGCATAGCACCAAGAAACATTTACACAGTAAACCCATAAGCTTTGGATATAAAGTATGGTAGATAAAAGGGTCACTAGTGAAGAACATAATAACAATCTGGAACATCTCATCAGTACCAGGCGAGTTTGCCATACGTGTAGAGGCGTGCGGCTGTGAGCTTGCATCTGGGAGATCGTGGGTTCAAATCCCACTGTCGGCAGCCCTGAAGATGGTTTTCAGTGGTTTACCATTTTCACACCAGGCAAAATGCTGGGGCCATATCTTAATTAAGGCCACAACCACTTCCTTCCAACTCCTAGGCCTTTCCTATCCCATCGTCGCAATAAGATCTATCTGTGTCGGTGCGATGTAAAGCCCGTAGCATCTCATCAGTGGCGTCGTGTGTTTAAAAGCTTTGGGTGATCACACAGAGTTGACCAAACCAAATCAAACCCCATGGCACTACAGCGCTTGAAGGGCCTTGGCCTACCAAGCGACTGCTGCTGAGCCCGAAGGCCTGTAGATTACGAGGTGTCGTGTGGTCAGCACGACGGATCCTCTCGGCTGTTATTCTTGGCTTTCTAGACCGAGGCCGATATCTCACCATCAGATAACTCCTCAATTCTAATCACGTAGGCTGAGTGGACCTCGAACCAGCCCTCAGGTCCAGGCAAAAATCCCTGGCCTGGCCGGGAATCGAACCCGGGGCCTCCGGGTAAGAGGCAGGCACGCTACCCCTACACCACGGGGCCAGCACACAGAGCTGACAGTGGATTAAAAAATCTGATGTATAGGCCTAAGTTGCTCCTCAGTCGGTCAATACGTTAACAGGAGCTCAGTTAGCCTATATTATGTTGCCTCTTTGGTTCATTAAGCAATGTTATGTTACATGTGCGACTGTCAACAGCACCATGTACTTAATCAATTAACCACTCTGGAGTGACAGCTCTGTGCATTAACCACTGCCACGGACAATACGATATGTGCTGCCATCTTTGGGATTTGAAAATAACTTTTGGAGGAAGCATTGGAAGGCATTTACATGATATTGTATGATGAGAACAAAATATCTGTACGTTGAGAACTTATTTACAAAGTTTCAAATGCTGATTCACTTTCCGTTTCCATTTGAATCACATGCCATTCCAGCCGATCACAACCGCATTCTGAACTACAAACTTTGGCACACTGCATAGTTAGAGCTTGAAAGGGCAATGCTGTGGGTATGGTGAATGTGATCATACAATCATACGATCATGAAAATAACCACTTAGAAGCAAGTTATAAGATAGCCAAGGTCACACCTCGGTGGAATGCACTGAACAAAGGGTGGCTTCGTTTTTACCACAGGGACATAAATATTGCAATAAATAATACCTTACTAATTCTTTGGCAGGCAGAACATCAGCCAGGTAATGGCCACATAAATTCTATCTTTCTTGCTTTCTCCGTATTCTTATCCGAGGGGAAGGTCCGAATTTCTAACCATGTAACCAACATTTTCTCAAATGTAAAGTTCCGTTCGGCTAATGTAAAAATTTCATAAAGTCTTTAACTGTAAATCGGGGATAGAGAGTGCGTTACCCTCTCGAGTTCCCCTTCAACTTGGTTCGAGGTGACTACGACTTTGTAAATGTTTTTCTTTTCTGTAATGCCTTAAAGTAACCTTCATTCGACTCACCTCAATAGCTTGGGATTAGCCCCTGTATATCTGGGCTGAGAGCCCCTTTAGGACTTTATTCTTCATTATCTATGAGTGCAAGTATACACCTCCACTCTTTTTGTGTTCGGGCCAGTAATCTAACCTGTTCTTTGTCCATGAAGGCCCAGTAGGTTGGGTAATAGATACCGCTGTGTAAAAGTAACTTCTATTGTAAATCGTGCCTAGAGAGGCCAGAGTGTGTAAGATTTTTGATGTAATGTTGCCTTAAGCAGGCTGTTAGAAATTTATTATAATGTTGGAGAGCATGTAAGCTCTTTCTAAGTTTTCTGTAATTGTGAAGGGTGCCTCTGGAAGGCTAGAAATTTTAACTTTTGGAGCAAGTGCTCTTGAATTGGGGGATTTCTGCCCTTGCCTAAATTATACCTCATTTATAAAATTGTAAATTGTGTAAACTTGAACTGGTAGATCAGAACTTGTAACTCTGGGGCTTGTAGCCCAAAGCTGTTAAATTCCCTATTCTGGGGTTCTCTATTTTTTATCCCCAAATTTGTCATTGTTATTTCACTAAGTAAAAATTTGTTAAGTTTGTTGTTTTGAAGAAATACAACCTTCAGTTCAAGTTTTAAATTAATTTTGCGATAGACCCATTAACCCCAGCACCTTCTTTCACCTCTCTGCGATCCACCAAAACATGGCAACAGGATCAATTTGAGGTAAGGAACCATGTTTCAGAAATGATCAAGTCAAAAGCTGAGCGAAATTCTAGGTTTCAGCTTCACAAGTAGCTGATTTGCGAGTTCAATGCTTAAGACTCTGGCTCAACGTCGACTCAGCCTGAAGTGAGTACCATAGAATACAAATTTTCATTACTAGAGAATGAACATTTTCATTCTCGGGGGGGGGGGGGTAGAGGATGTCCCATTCTATAAACATTTGGTTTTAATTAAAATGTGATTTTCCAGTCAAAAAGGACTCCCATAACTCTTCTACCTTGGGGCTTGAGGCAGACACCTCCGCGTGATAAGTCCTCATAACTGTGCACCACTCACCACACTATATTATGAAGCTTGAAGTTCAAACTTCTTCAACTCTTTTCTTTTTCAAATCCACTCCATCCAAGCTGTTCAAAATCAAAAATATGTAAGTCTAACTTGCAAGCAGGAAACAAAACAGAAACCTCTCAATTACTTCATCAGATGTAAGGCAATTGCATTGACATGATAACTGAAGAACTGCTAGATTATCTTATCTTCCCTATTCATCAGGGAATGCCTGTTAAGTAGAAATTCTTTCAAATATAAAATAATTTGATTTCCTTGCCTAATCTGAAATGCTCTGTCAGTCAACAGTACTTCTTGTTTAGAATTTACCACTTGATGTGGAGCTGATATAACCTGAAATATACGCAGGGTTATTTACCTAAGATGTTACACCAAAATAACTTCTCATCCATTGAAGATATCAATATTTTGTTTTTTCATATTCTTAAATGGAATTTAGGTACTCATGAATTTTTATTTTTATTTTTTAATGTAGGAGAAATAGAGACTAACTGTTCGGCTCCAAGGCTACATGATTAGCATGCTGGCCTTTGATTACAGGGGTCTCGCGTACGATCCCCGGCATGGTCCAGAATTTTAACCATCATTGGTTAATTCCACTGGCACAGGGGTTGGGGTATGTGTCATCTTCATCCTCATCATGACGCGCATGTCACCCACGGGAGTCAAATGAAAAAACCTGCACCTGGCGAGCCAAACATGTCCTCGGAAACTCCCGGCACTAAAAGCCATTTCATTTCACTCTTCTTTTTAACCAATTCCCCTTTATGGATGGCAAATGGTCATCAAGTATAGAAGAATGCCCACTGCACGTTATGGGCACAGATATATCGCTAATTATTTTGATGAAACGTGCCTTGTATTTTGCTTAATGTTGTAGAAAAAACTTTTCTTGAAATACTAACAAAATATGGTGGTATTCTTACCTTTACATGTTGAGCTCAGTATGGTATACCTGGTAACAGAGTTGAAGCACAAGGGTATATTCCTACAGATGGCAACTTACAACTTTTTTGACGCATACAACTTTGGCAGCTAGCATATTTTTTCTCATATGTGGACGGAATATTGGTGATGACATGTCTCTCTATTAGCTAAAGGGCGAAAGCTTCGTCGATATTTTACCCTGTATGGATGGGGCATGGCACACTGTGATGTTCTGTCAGGCTGCGTGCTACTGCAAGACGGAAATCAAGAAATGTTGTTCTTTTCCTAACATTTAGGACTGTGTGGAAAATTCTAAATTCCCATGGAGGGAATTAGTTATTTTTCACCACTAGAGCATGTCAAAAATGTCAAAAACATATCAGATGTAAGGCTTTTCGGGCGTTTGCTCTCTATTAACCAGCGTTTCGTCTTAGGTCTGACACTAGACTCATCACAGTGGGATGTGTCAGACCCTACCCACTGATGCTGGGGTGTATGCAGGTGAACTATTTATTTATTAGAAGGTTATTTCATTCCTACCCTATGGGTATACAAAGTAGCTTTTAGGCCATTTAGAATGTATGTGAGTATAAGAAAATAGAATATTTAGTGGTATGTATAGACATACGTAAGTAAAAAATTAGGAGGATAACGAGTTAGGATACACAGTTATACAGATATTTACAGAATAGGATAACAAAATGATGAATATACAACAAAGAGAACATGTTTGCATCGTAGCGTATTGGAGCAAGAGTTCATATAGTTCATTGGGCGACGTCAATTATGCAGGTGAACTTATCAGAAGCCCTTATAAGAGGCACAGTCTGATAACTGCATATGGGAGATAAATCTCCACAATGGAATTATTGCCCGCCTAGCAATTCTGAATGGAAAATTCTAAATTCCCATGGAGAGAATTAGATATTTTTCACCAATAGAGCATGTCAAAAATGTCAAAAACATATCAGATGTAAGGCTTTTCGGGCGTTTCGTCTTAGGTCTGACACTAGACTCATCAGAGTGGGATGTGTCAGACCCTACCCACTGACGCTGGGGTGTATGCAGGTGAACAGGCAAGCAAGCAAAATAAGTTATTTAATTCCCTCTCCTCACACGAGGCCACCAGGACGAGGCCTCTTCCCCCGCCGAGAAGAAACCACCGGGAAGGAGACGACACCGCCCCAGGACCAGGAGGAAGAAGACGCCGGCCCACCAGGAGAGGGCCGCCCAGCTGCAACCCAGGACTGCTCCCAGGACAGCAGTCAACCAAGGAGCCAATCAGGAGAGGACCTCAGCAGGTAGCGGCAGCCAGGTGAGATGGAAATGTCCCCCTCAGCAGCTCTTGCAGTGTTTCCGCTGTCTGAGGTGGGGCCACCGGCAGGAGAGCTGTGGGCTCCAAGTGAAGTGCAACCATTGTGGGGGTGATCACCACTACACGGCCTGCGCGACACTTAAGGAGGCGCCAGTTTGCGCCAACTGCACGGGGGGCCACCCGGCCTCCCATCGCAGTTGCCCAGTCTACCGGGCCATGGCGTGGGCAGAGAGGAAGGAGGCCCGGCGTCATGACCCACCCCCTTCTAGGAGGCCCCCGCCTCGGCGGGCTTGGCCTCATTCTCCGGGATCGGAGACTGGGTACGAGGGACCCCAAGGAGGTGGTGCGGTGCGGCAGACCCTAGTGGTACTCGACGCATGGCTCCGCAGCCGGCAAGGCCCGCGCTAGTCACAGCAGTGCCCAGACGGACTGATCCCCTGGCAGATGGAACGGCGAGACTATGGTTCATGGCTGACCCTTCAATACAACACCTCAACACTACCTTACCAATACAAACTCTTGCCGTGGTAGCAAGTCTAACTCGGAAACCGGCAGATACTCCTTGTATCACTTTCCCACTCTTCCCCTGCTATCTCTTTCTTCTTAGAAACTAATAGCATGTCGGAGGCCATGTAGATGGTCACGCGGGGGGAGCGGGCTTCGGGGACCCCCCGGAAAAAAAAAAAAAAAGATAGGTTGGTAGATGGCTTCCGGCGGCGGGGTGGGTTGCGGGTTATGAGAAGGGGAAAGAGGAGGGGAGCGGACGGGACGGGGTGGGGAGGGAGAGTGTTCCACTCGGTAGGTTCGCCTGCGGAAATGGACGCCGGTGGTGAGTAGACGTTCTACGCCGGCAGCTGATGAGAGTTGGAGGCGAACCATGAATGTCGGGCCGTTGGTGTTGAAGATACGAAATGCCCAGCGGGCGGGGATGCCTGCCAGTTGCAGTTCATGCAGGATATCCTGTTCGGAGATGGCAGTGTCAATGCCACGGACGACACAGCTCGGAGATGGAAATTGCTGCTGGGCTGGAGTTGAGTCATCTGCTTGACCATGGGAATCTGGCGGAGCTGCGACGGTGACATCCGTGTGGTTGGCAGAAGGTTGCTGGGGACTGCGTAATGTGGTAGGTAGGGAGGTGGTGAACGTTGACATGATAAGAGAGGGATGGCTAGTAGTGGTAGTAAGGATGGAAGTAGAGGGAGTAGTATGGGCAGAAACAGTGAAAGTACTAGTAGTAGTTACTGTGGACGAAGTAGAGGTGGGGAGCGGTGGGAACAGCTGTGGTGTATGAGGATGAACGCTGAAGATAACGTCAGAGTTAGAGCACAGTTGTTGGAGGATATACTCAGGAGGTGGCACCACTTCATAAAGTCGTCCGTTGATGTTTGCTCCGCTGGTTTCGAAGGCTGTCGCGGTGGCTGGATCAAAGAACTGGACCAAGATCTGCGTTGACATGCCATTAGCAGTGCGATCTGTAAGCCGCACAGCACCACGGACTGGGAGTGCGTTGACAATCGTATAGTCATCAAAATCAGTGTCCACACCTAAGATAAGACGGTTACTCATGGTGAATAGGGGAGGCGACAGCCAACTAGGTGTCTGCTGTTTAATTATTCTTGGGCCGACTGAGTAGCTGTTGAGACGAGGGCCGCCCAGCCGGAAAAAGTGTGGACATGCGACGTACGAAGGAGGATGTGCAGGTGGACTTATCAGAAGCCCTTATAAGAGACACAGTCTGATAACTGCATGTGGGAGATACATCTCCACAATGGAATTATTGCCCGCCTAGCAATTCCGAATGGAAAATTCTAAATTCCCATGGGGGGAATTAGATATTTTTCACCAATAGAGCATGTCAAAAATGTCAAAAACATATCAGATGTAAGGCTTTTCAGGCATTTGCTCTATTAACCAGCGTTTCGTCTTAGGCCTGACACTAGACTCATCACAGTGGGATGTGTCAGACCCTACCCACTGATGCTGGGGTGTATGCAGGTGAACTTATCAGAAGCCCTTATAAGAGGCACAGTCTGATAACTGCATACGGGAGATAAATCTCCACAATGAAATTATTGCCCGCCTAGCAATTCTGAATGGAATATTCTAAATTCCCATGGGGGGGGGGGGGGATTAGATATTTTTCACCAATAGAGCATGTCAAAAATGTCAAAAACATATCAGATGTAAGGCTTTTCAGGCATTTGCTCTATTAACCAGTGTTTTGTCTTAGGTCAGACACTGGACTCATTAGAGTGGGATGTGTCAGACCCTAACCACTGACGCTGGGGTGTATGCAGGTGAACTTACCAGAAGCCCTTATACGAGGCACAGTCTGATAACTGCATACGGGAGATAAATCTCCACAATGGAATTATTGCCCGCCTAGCAATTCCGAATGGAAAATTCTGAATTCCCATTGAGGGAATTAGATATTTTTCACCAATAGAGCATGTCAAAAATGTCAAAAACATATCAGATGTAAGGCTTTTCAGGCGTTTGCTCTATTAACCAGCGTTTTGTCTTAGGTCTGACACTAGACTCATCAGAGTGGGATGTGTCAGACCCTACCCACTGACGCTGGGGTTTATGCAGGTGAACTTATCAGAAGCCCTTATAAGAGCCACAGAACTGTTCTAAATAGCTATGTCCAACATGTGAAGGAGCAATTTCTTATACCACTTCAAAATTTTTCCTCATAGATGGATATGTTTGTGTCACTTAATCAACTAAATATACCTACAGCATATCCTCCATATTCTGATTATAATCATTTACTAATTTGGGTTTGAAAATAGCTAATTTCATTACAGGATTTGTCTTCCATGTATCCACCATTCCCACACTCGAATGACAATTGAATTGCTTAATGCAGAAAGGGCCTAAGTCCAAAATAGCACATTTTCAGGAAAACATAAAAATAATACCGGTATTTTGGAATACTATATCATCCGAATCACATTTAGAACAAGTTCAGTAGGTAGGTTACAGCTCAGTTATGGATTGTGTAAGAACATATTGATGTTCAGCTACATCATTTTCCATTTACTTACTTACTTACTTACTTACTTACAAGGTAGATTTGGTTATCTATTGTGCAAATGGGGTTGGACTAGCTCTGCAGATTCTGATTGTGGTGCCTCTTCTCAGTCAATCCATCACATTGTTACTGACTGCCCAATACGAGCTTTCGAAGGAAAGCTAATGGACATTCACCGCACATCGGATGAAGCAGTTGATTGGGTCAAAATACTAGACCTAGAGTTGTAGTATTGTATGGACTTGTGACTATGCACATTTATCCTGAAACTATATATACATAAATTCATCATATGATAAATAATAATAATAAATAATACTTACTTACTTACTGGTCGGCACTACAGTTCATGTAGGTCCTTGGCTTCCTTAATCACCTGCCTCCATTCATCCCAGTCCTCAGTTTTCCTTCTCCAGCATTTAACTCCCATCTTTCTAAGGTCGTCCTCAACATCATCAATCCATCTCTTCCTGGGCCTTCCTCTCCTCCTTATTCCTTCTGGTTTTCCTATAAAGACTTTTTTGACAGTACTGGTTTCTGCTACTCTCTGAACATGACCAGACCACCTAGTTCTTCCCTGCTTAATTTTAAAAACAATATCTGGCTGGCCAAACAATCCTTGCAGCTCTGCATTTGTCCTCATTGCTCCATCCATCCTGATCTCTAACTGCTCCCAATATCTTTCTCAATATCTTCCTTTCCCACCATAACAGCTACTATTCTTCTCTAGAAGTCATCACCCAGAATTCTGAGCCATACATCACTATTGGTCTTAGTACTGTTGTGTATATTTTTATTTTTGTATTCCTACTGACATTCTTGGATTTAAACATATTTTGCAAGGCGTAAAATCATCGGTTCCCACTTTTTATACTTTCCTGTATTTTCACAGAGGTTTTATTGTTTGCAGTTGCTATGGAGCCCAGATATTTGAAAGTTGTAACTCTTTGGTATTCCTTCCCATGATGAACTCAAGGGAGAACGAGAGAAACTGAGGCTATCTCGGTAGATGAGCTAATGCGTATGAATGAAAATTTCCTTGGATGAAGCCAGAAATGTGTAGATGCAGGTGGAAGACATTTTTAACATATTCTGTGACCAGGTGAGAAATTATTTTACTTTGATTATGTGTTATTATGTGTGTTTGTTATTTACATGTGAGTCATACAAGCGCTTTCCCGGCCCCAAGCTCAGCGAGTTGCCATGTGCTTGTCTGACCAGCTTGCCCATCTACCCGCTGCACTGCGCCGGCCAACTGGCCGGCCCCACTTTAAGTGAAAGACCCTGTACTTTGATTTATTTATATTCACTTCTAGCCCTAAGTCCATGCTTTTTCTTCTAATAAAGCATAGTTCTTTTCAAGAACTCTTTTGTTTGTGCAATAATTGCCACATCATCAGCATATGCTATCACTTGTACTAATTAGTTCAGGATGGTTCCCCCTTGGTTGATGGATGGTTGGAGTATTACTTTTTCCAGTGCTAAATTGAATAGGAGTATGGAGAGAACATCCCCCTATCTCAGCCCCTTTTCAACTAAAATCACCTCTGACAGATCCTCTTCCACTCTCACCTTGCAAACTGTTGTTATCATGGTCATTGCTGTTAACCTAACCAATTTCCAAGGGGTTTCCAAACTCGCTCACAATTATATACATTTTGCCTCTATCTACACTGTCATATGCCTTTTTAAAGTCAATATACAGCTGGTGCAGCTGCTAGTAATACTCATAAAAGTTCTCCAGTAATTGTCACAATATAAAAATCTGATCCAGTGTAGAGCAATTTTTTCTACAACCTGCTTGGTAATACCCTAGTATCCTTTCCATCCATAGTTCCAGTCTTGAGGCTAATATCTTACTTCCTTGCATGTTCTATCCAGCAAAGTAATCCCTCAATAATTTCCACATACTGCCGTATCTCCTTTCTAAGGTATTGGACATTTATTATGCCTACCGTCCAATCCTTAGGCATTTCCTTCTTCATCTAAACCTCCTTTATCAACTCATGAACAGCCTTCTTTATTCCTTCTTCCCCATATCTCAACAGTTCTGTCTCCATTCCATCTTCACCTGGGGCTTTGTTGTTCTTTAATTGCTGTCCTGACCTCTTCTGAATCTGGTTGCTCTATTAACAATTCATTCAATTCTCTTTCTTCCCCATCATCACTGATGTTTCCCTCTTCTCTATCATCCTCATTATTTCCATTGAGTACCTTGTAAAAATACTCCTGGCATCTTTCGAGCACTTTACTTTTGTCACCGATGAGCTTTCCATCCTCGTCCTTAAAGAAAACAGCTCCCTCTCTTAAGATCTTTTGTTCTCTCATAAAACTTCTGTAACTCATATCTATCCTTTATTTCATCCAGTTCTCTTTCTCTCTAAAGCTCTTTTTTTTTTTGGATCTACATATCTTATCGGCTCTTCCACTATTTGCCCTCTCCTTCTCTGAAGCATTCTTTTCCTAGCATCATTCCTCTCTTGAATTAGTATTAAGCATTCTTCATCAAACCATTCTGCTCTCTTTACATGTTCCTTCTTTCAAAAAGTATCATCTGCAACTTCACTGATAGTTGTTCTCAGTATCTCCCACTTACTTTCCAGTTCTCCTTCCTCCCATAACTCCTTTCTTATTTCCAAAGATTCTGCTATTTTCTTCTTGTATTTCTCTTGCAATTCCTCATTTTTAAGACCGTATACATTGAGCTTTGTCTTTCTTACTTTTTCTGTCCTTGCCAAGTCTAGTTTTTGTCTGTATTTTATTCTTACAAGATTATAGTCTGAATCAGCATCAGCACCTCTAAAATTTCTAACATCCATGATGTCTGATGCATGCTACCTCTCTACGTTTGATTTCTTGTTACTCCATCTGGTGATACCCATGTCTCCTTCTTTATGTTTTTCTGCGGGTGCCAAGTACTTTTGATTATCATCTGCTTCCCACTCGCAAAGTCAACCAGTCTCAAACCATTATAATTACTGACCGTGCAAGCTTTCCTTTTTTTTTTTCCTAGTGTCTTTACATTGCATGGACACAGATAGGTCTTATGGCTAAGATTTCTTTACCTACTATGCGTTTATACACCTCTTCTCTCCCAATCTTTGCATTTAGATCTCCAAAGATAATTTTCACGCCATGTCTTTGAATTTCTTCCTCCAATTTGGTGTAAAATGCATCTTTTTCCTCCTCTTCTGCCTCCTCTGTAGGGACACACACACAAAACATTGTAACACTGAAGAATTTTGCCCAAAGAGCACATCCTATCATTGATTGCAGTAAAGCTGATCATGCTTTGCTTTACAGGCTTTTGTATGAGGAATCCTGTGCCATTACTGCCTTCCTCTCCTCCACTGTACATCAGGATATGTTGACCAGACATTATCATCCCTTGCCCCTTCCATCTTAGTTCCTGCAATGCTGCTATCTTCACTCCATACTTATCCAGTTCATTCCTTAATTCTTTCAACTTGCCAGGTCTCTTTAATGTCCTTATATTCCAAGTCGCTA
The DNA here is from genome assembly GCF_040414725.1 of Anabrus simplex. NCBI lineage: Eukaryota > Metazoa > Arthropoda > Insecta > Orthoptera > Tettigoniidae > Anabrus > Anabrus simplex. The sequence goes on from NC_090267.1 coordinate 94,416,241, forward strand.
CTATGATATAAATTTTCCTTCTCTTACGCTTTTCTTGCCAGGTCGTCACCAAGTTATCCACTTTTCCTGTAGTATGTCTTGAGATACCTGTAACATTTGTCTTTTTACGAGGTAGGGGAGTTAACCTTATGCCCAACTCCCAACCTGGAGGACCAGGGTATCACTCTTAGTCTGGATCATCACCTTAGACCTGTCCAACTTGGGTGGCCCTACCAGGAGCATGTGCTCCTGCCGCCATAGCTCTAAGGATCATTTGAACACGCAAGTCTCCAAACACCTGGAAAAATGTATTTTGCCTTCGCCAAGGTGGTGATACCTTCGGGAGGCATTTTCCATTTAGAGGCTGTAAAAATCACTGGACTGAGGCTTAACAAACAAAGGTGGAAATATAACAACAATGTCAAGGTTAACACAATCATGAATTTTACCATGTAAATCAGATATAATAAATATGTTTCAGAGTTTCAATTATTGATTATTGTAAGCTCTCAACTTTTCTGAGTCTTTGGAGTGAGGCCCTTTCTGCAGAAATCACCTATAGTTAGCAGCATCTTGGCTTTGTGGGGAAGAGGCCAGAGTCCTTCTGCAACACTGACACTTGTCATCTATCACTCCATAAAACATGCATGAGAGGGAGGTTAGTTGCCTGACTTCTATTTCTCCTCTCCGTAGTTTTTTGACATTACCAATTTTCAGTAGCTCAACCCTATTAGATCGAACAGTTCAAATGATTATGGAGAGCTATAAACAGTTTTGGAGAACTGTACTAATTGCGCAGATATACTGTTCTGCCCTAGTTTAATAGTGGGTCCATTAGATGCATTACTATGAACATGAAAGCCCTAAATCCTGTTCTCCCACATTGTCTGTACCTTTTCCATGTAAATACTGCTATCGTAAATATATATTTAACACGTTGGGTGCCACGTGCCGCCATATGGCGTCACGGTGGTCTACAAATTTGAGATGGCGTGACGCCATATGGCGGCACACCGTTCTTGAAATCAGAGCCATATGGCGGCACAGTTGAGTTTCAGGCGATGCGCCGTAGATAATCAGCTGTGACATCTATGCGCGTAAAATTGGTACTACGTGAAGGGCGAACTTCAGGGTCTATTCCAGCTATGTATTTTTACTGTATGCCACCATGTGGCGCCACAGTATTCTTCCGAAGCCACTGACTGGCCAGTGGTCTTTGTCACAGGTGAAAGCGCGCCAGGCTTTGTTTATTCCTCGTTTACATACGTATTATCACTCAGTTTATATAGTTGTGCAAAAATATAAAAAATGGAAGATATTGGTAATAATCTTACGAGGGAACACATACATGTGTTACACTCGGATTCGGTTGAAATTTGGTAGGAATATTCGTGGGAGGCAGTAGAATGCCAAGGTGAAAACTGCATGTACCCAGCGCAAGTTTAAACGCCAAAATTGAGCAAATAAATAGTCATAAAATTAGAAGTACCACGGGAGTATCGGGGTGTGGCGGAGAGGTAGGGAGGAGCGAAGCATCGGACGTGAACCAACCGGGCTGCGTCGAGCTGCGCCAGCAGCCAGGTAGCGTACAGTTAGCGCGTTTCCCTTAACTTCCCGATCAGATGTGCAAAACGTAAATATGAAAACAGCACATGAAACAAGTGTACAAAGGACGATGTTTGAACAACAATGCCAATAAGGTTTGAAAAATTACAACGAGTAACAAGAACTCGGGCATGCCGAGACGCATATTTTCATTGTTTAGAGTTATCAGAAAACTGTTCACAACAATATGTAATGCAATATAAGTACTTGTTTTGCATTTTACTAGGTTTTCATAAGTATTGCGTTAATTTGAATTAGGAAATAAATATCCCGTATTGGAAATTCGTATTGAACATTCCATGTCAAAAAATTCTGTGACACCATATGGCGTCACGCTATATTTTATCTTTCCTAAAAATTGATGTGACACCATATGGCGTCACGCATGACCATGGTATGGTGAGATAAAATTTACTTAGTACATCATATAAATACATCCCAAGATTATATAAACAGTCTACAACGCGTACAATTGCTTTGGCACCAGCGGAATGCAATTCAAAAACATGCCTGGCACCAGTGGAATAGTGTGCTACAATCGGCTCGGCACTCAACGTGTTAAAAAAATTGCTTTATGTTCCACCAATATAGATAGATCTTACAGTGATGGTGTGATAGGAGTGGAAGGAACCGAGCATAAACTTGATTAAGGTAAAGCCCCAGCATTTGCCTGGTGTGAAAACGGGAAACCATGGAAAACCATTTTCAGGGCTGCTAACAGTGGGTTTCAAACCCACTATCTCCTGAACGTAAAAATATCCAGTCCACTCTCACATAAATTAAAACTTTGATTCCAAACCTGGCCCTTTTGGTCCTAATGTACTGCTTCCACCCTAAAGCACAGCATTAGACTCTCATTTATGGTGTCTTTTTTACCAGGCTGGTAACCGTCTCTAAATTTATTTTTGAGGTGTGTAAATACAGCTCGAATTATATGCAGTTTGTAATCATCTGGTGTGTCATCACTGATAAGTCTAAGATTTGAAAGAACCTGTTTTCTGACATACATTTCTCAAAGAAAGATGTCGAAATCTCTTCATTAGTTGACCAGTATATTTCCATTGATGGTTTCATGACAATGCTCATCAATATAATAACTGAAAAAAGCTATAAATGTCACCATCAACAACATCTACCAATTTGTAAATCTACCTTTAAGAGTTAATTTTTTCCTTTGTGATTAGATTTTCCCTCATTTTTCCCTGATATAAATTTATTTCTGTAACTGCCAAACTGCTTACTTCATCTTCAAAGAAATGTTTAAAAATTTCAATAGGCATACTATCAACAGTTCGTCCTGTGCATGTGTGTTTGTGCGTGTGTGTGCCCTCGACCTTACAGGAACATATTCATCTCCTTTTGCCACTTGAACTAACATCTTCTCCCATATTGTTTTCTAAATCACTATCAACAAAGCTGAAATCAATGTCACTGTCATTGCCCAGTACATCTTCAACAAACTTTGTCATAATTTCTGCACCACTAACACACCTCTACTTATAGAAGCCATAGTTAAGAGTGATCTGATCTAAATATTCAGAACATATGTGTGTAATCTCATGTGCTATTTATAGATCTGTATCGTTATTACAAGATAAACAAATATGTCAGATTGAAGCTGTCTGCTTTTGTAATTTTTTTTGCTATTTGCTTTACATCGCACTGACACAGATAGGTCTTATGGCAACGATGGAATAGGAAATGAAGAATGGCATATGGCTTTTAGTGCCGGAAGTGTCCGAGGACATGTTCGGATTGCCAGGTGCAGGTCTTTTGATTTGACGCCCGTCGGCGACCTGTGCGTCGTGATGAGGATGAAATGATGATGAAAACAACACATACACCCAGCCCCCGTGCCAGCGAAATTAACCAATGATGGTTAAAATTCCAGACCCTGCCGGGAATCGAACCCGGGACCCCTGTGACCAAAGGCCAGCACGCTAACCATTTAGCCATGGAGCCGGACGATGGAAAAGGAAAGACCTAGGAATGGAAAGGAAGCGGCCGTGGCCTTAAATAAGGTACATTCCCAGCATTTTCCTTGTGTGAAAATGGGAAACTACAGGAAACCATTTTCAGGGCTGCCGACAGTGGGGTTCGAACCCACTATCTTCCAGATGCAAGCTCACAGCTGTGCGCCCCTAACCACATGGCCAACTCACCCAGTTTTGTGTTGTTGGTTTTTGTTTTTTTGTAATTCATAGCAAGATCCCAGTCAATACATCTACTTGAGCATGAGGAAATTACACTGCTGTGACACTGAATTCTATTTGGGTTTCTTACATAACACAAATGGAAACACTTGACTACGTAGATAATACAGTCCAAACACAAATTTTTAACTACTGCCGGCATTTTCTTGCAACTAACTTCTGAGATAAAACTATAAATATAGTAGTCAAATACTGATGTACTCAGTCTGTAACTTTCTAAGTATATAACAGGAAAGATTCACAATTTGTAGTTGTAGTTTCATAAAAATATCACAAAAATGACCAAAGATATGAATTGCTTTCCAATTAAATGAGCAAATTGAAGTCACAAGGCTTATTGGCCAAGATACTAGCACCAGCAGGAGATTTAACAATGAATGGGTTAAACAGAATGACAGTAAACACTGGTGGAAAAGTTGGTACTATTACGACTTCAGACATGTAATTAATTAATACATCAGACAATTACGTTTTGAAATATCAATAATACTTCAAAGTTACAGTTCTAGTGGCTCTGAGCGGCACTGATCTTGCCGTATCAGATGGCGTTGGCATAAGCTATTACCCTGTTGTGATCTCATTCACACAACTATACTCTACAGTACCGTACATATAAGTGAAAAAGGAAATGAAATGTAAATCCGCAGCCTCACTCGACTGAGTCAGGAATAAAATGAATGAAGCCCCCATCTAGCAGTGAGGATAGGAATTGTGCCAGCTGCTGAAGCCTAGCACACTCCTCTGGGGAACTGATTAGTGACAGACAGATGAAATGATATTGGAGAGTGTTGTTGGAATGAAAGATGCCAGGAAAAACCAGAGTACCCAGAGAAAAACCTGTCCCACCTCCACTTTGTCCAGCACAAATCTCACATGGAGTGAACGAGATTTGACCCACGGAACCCATAGGTGAGAGGCCGGCACGCTGCCATCTGAGCCACGGAGGCTCCTTCATACGTATAAGCACATCTCATAAATACAGTGTGATGTATCCCTAGTGACTGCAATGAGTTTACGACAGGTGAACTAAAGACAGGGTAGGGAGGTTTATGTTTTTAACCGGCCATTGGTCGAGCCTAACGAATGAACGCGGATGGTCGAGGTAGAGCGCGGCACTCACCTATCGTCCTTGGTGAGGTTTCCTTAACTTTTGTAGACTATTTTTACATTGTTACTTTTTGGGGAGGTTTACCTCTTTTATTATTCTGTTTTTAAGTCCCAGACCACTTTTTTTTTTACAATTTGTTTAACGTCGCACCGACACACATAGGTCTTATGGTGACGATGGGGTAGGAAAGGCCTAGGAGTGAGAAGGAAGCGGCCGTGGCCTTAATTAAGGTACAGCCCCAGCATCTGCCTGGTGAGAAAATGGGAAACAAGAGAAAACCATCTTCAGGGCTGCCGACAATGGGGCTCGAACCCACTATCTCCCAGATATAAGCTGACAGTTGCGCGCTTCTAACCGCACAGCTAACCCACCCGGTACATCGCTTTTTATATCGTTATATGAAGCTCTTGTTCCTTTATGAGATCTAGACCCAAGTTTTTCAGGAATTTTCTTCTTGAAAGCTTTTCTCCGGCATTGCAGTTCATAATGATTTGTGAATTTATTCCACCAATGTAAAGAAAATATTCTCAAAGTGAAGGGCACTAAGCAATAACTAAAAGCATCTGTAGCTCATAACCAAATGATATATTTCAGGTACAGTTGCGTCATTTGGCCAAAAATCTAACATACTTACGTGGGAGGATTTCATCACCCCAGCCAGATAAAGCAATCAAATTAGGGATTTAATTTCTTCTAGATTGTATCAACCATATCTGATATACGCATGTACTTTATTCTCTTTTTCTCATCTTTCGTATGGTAGGTTACCGACACTGGTAAAAAGAGGTTCCATACTGTAACTGTCTCTGAAATCTGGCTTTCCCTGTCACTTCAGGAAGGTGAATTATGATGCTCTGCCTTGGTCTGAGTCTTCACAGATTTGGTACTGAATTATCCATTGTGTTGTCTTCTCATGGTCAGTGTAATAAGGTCCAAAACTAACGGCAATTCCTTCCTCTTCATCTTTTTAAGCATATTGTTCACTTCGCTAATGTGGTCGGTATTTCCAACCTCAACTATCTCAGAGAATCATCAGGAGAACTGTTATCGTTCAAAAACATATTCTCTTCATGGTCTGGTTCCTCTTCAAGCCAGTTGGCCATTTGATATTCATCATTCACAATGGATAAAATCTAAACAACCCATAAAAATAGAAAAATAATTAGAACTGGGTAATTAATCATAAGAATCCTAAGAATTTGACAAGCTAAACACAAAATATGAAAATAGAGAATTAAATGAAATCAGTAAAAATGTATAACGCGGATGGTCTAGGGGGTTTAAAGTTAAAAATTTCATTATGTTCCGTATTGAACTGAGATCACAATGCTAAAATTTGGAAAAAATTTCCACCTTTTCAATACAATACGTATTTTACAAGATTGTTATTTACAATATATTTTATTTAAGGTACTGGTTTCGACACCTGTATATGGTGTCATCATCAACCTAAAATTGTAACCAAGCAAAAGAACATACTAAATTGTCTTTACAATATACACCAATGACACAACACATGTTACAGAATTACATACTGAACCCTTTGGTCCATACTGAAGGATACCTACCGTTCTTACCTATCAGCAAAAGTTCATGAGATCTGTCTCTTGGGTCGTATCGGGTTCTTTGTCACTTGCTGAGGTAAAGGTAGGGTTCAGTAATTCTAATCTATCTACTCAAATGAAAGGTTTGTTATACAAAAATGTTCCTATTTATTCAGGTAATTCCTGAAGCATTTATGATTTATCAACGGTATTATTGAACTCAATCGTGTCCACTGGACACCGCAATCATTTTACATAGAAGGTCAGAACACTGGTGTGATCCTTTGACGTAACTGCCTGATGGGCATCCTTACAAGAAACCATTGTCTCGGTCATTAATTAAAGAAAGGAAAGTCTGGAAATCCTTAAATTCGGCTTCCATGTGAGACTACATGTACCATCATAGTGATTCTTTATGGTCCAGCCCTCATAACACGAACTCTGGACTCTGGATATAATTAAGGCAGTCCAATCGGTGTGTGCCACACAGTGGTTATACGGCATGGACCCTTAATTGAATCAATGTGACCTGTGACTACGTCATGGACTGACATCTAAACTTCTAAGTTACTTTAAAATCATTGTGGATGATGACCGCAAGGAAAATGATGCTACAGTGGCATATGGCCCTAATCTAAGTCACTGAGGTTGATGATCTCCTGACCATCCAAGTTTCTAAGCTGAAGGGTAAACACAATTAAGTTACATCAGTTGATGACCAAAGTTTCCACTTTACTAACCCCAGCACATTTTTTGCTCAATCAATCAAAGTCAAATAATGCAACAACAACAATGCTCACAATACTTTGTGGCAGTAAAATCCATTACCTTCGGATATGTCCACTTAACACGTTCCGTGCGGTTCGGGTCACCATGTGCCCCGAAACATGTTACTCTTATCCGTCGGTGCGAACTTCCCAGAATTGCGAAGTTAGTAACTACGTCCTAGTTACGAATTTCCGTTAACTAATGGCAACATAGCGTTCCAATTGAAGCAAGGGATCGAGGCATACTGCTAGTTTTGATCGGCCCACCGGTGACCCGAAGGAAGTTTTTTTCATCTTCCATTCATATCGCTTCGGGTCACCCTGAGTCCCGATTGTTGTCTGACCTATATTTTTACGCGGGAATCGCTTAGCGCGGTTACGGTGAATGAAGCCTAGAGTATTGCTTCCCGCAGATGGTAGATTGTTGTTTAAGGAGTACCACCCTTCTGATATCTGCTTTGTACATTGTTCTTAGGAAAGCCAATAGAGGTTATTGGAGTTATAGTTATTGACATATTTACTATATTCTGTATATGATATTTACAAGCAATTTTACGTCCTTTTTTAGGTATGGAGCTTTCACATTCTGACACACCGGTGGCACGGAAAAGAAAGAGGGTTAGGACAGCACTGAGGTGGGCCTATATCATGTTCCGTGCGGTTCGGGTCACCATGTGCCCCGAAACATGTTACTCTTATCCGTCGGTTCGAACTTCCCAGAATTGCGAAGTAAGTAACTACGTCCTAGTTACGATTTTCCGTTAACTAATGACAACATAGTATTCCAATTGAAGTAAAGGATCGAGGCATACTGCTAGTTTTGATCGGCCCACCGGTGACCCAATTATTTCCGGGGTCATTTCTGTTTCACGCAATTGTTGAATCGGAACACTGTCGCACAGGTAAATACGCTGGAATGTCTGCTCAACAATAACGCACACAACAAGTGCACTTGCATTGTTTAGGATTACATACTAGGGAGTGAACAAAGTCAAATTCGTCAGGTCATCGGTGACCCGAACCGATAATAACTAAAGGCAGCATCGGGTCACCGGTGGGCCGATACGACGTAACATTAAGTCATCGAAATTCACTGCCGCAGGGAACGTGTTAATCGTTAAGTTAACATTTACATATACCCCAGAAAATAAACTAAGATTTCCAGAATGCATCTTCAAATTATTCACTTGATTTTAAAATTATTTCAAAATACGGTTTTCACTGAATTTAATAATTAAATAAATTTAAATGATTTAATGAAATCTTAAAGAACAACAAATTTTATTTCCACAGACGAATGGTTTCTTCACAAGTTCCTACACAAATTTTGACGTAATTCGTTTAATCATGTTTGATGTTTTTCTGTTGATTCCTGTAGCTGGAAAAGAACTATTACATCATTCATGTCCAGTTTTATATCTTGTTTCATGACCTCACACTTTAAATCTAATCTAACCCTAGCCATTATTAACACTTGGATAACCCTTATAATTATGCACAAACCAAAAGCAACTCGCCATATAATTACGATGTCATATCTCGTCATAACATTTTATAAAGTTTGCGCACCCCTCACAAACAAAACAATCATCACTACCACCGCTCTATATTTTGGACAACCCTGAATTTGGCTAACCTTGCTCATTATACTCTAAGTTCGTGGTCTCAAATGTACACTGACTGACAGAGCAAATACAACACCAAGAAGGAGTGGTCAGAACTTTATGCCAATTGCAGGGTAGACTAACGTCACTGAATTATGCTCATGATGTGAAATGCGCTGCTGTGCTGCGCACGTAGCGAACAATAAATGGGACATGGCGTTGGCGAATGGCCCACTTCGTACCGTGATTTCTCAGCCGACAGTCATTGTAGAACGTGTTGTCGTGTGCCACAGGACACGTGTATAGCTAAGAATGCCAGGCCACCGTCAACGGAGGCATTTCCAGCAGACAGACGACTTTACGAGGGGTATGGTGATCGGGCTGAGAAGGGCAGGTTGGTCGCTTCGTCAAATCGCAGCCGATACCCATAGGGATGTGTCCACGGTGCAGCGCCTGTGGCGAAGATGGTTGGCGCAGGGACATGTGGCACGTGCGAGGGGTCCAGGCGCAGCCCGAGTGACGTCAGCACGCGAGGATCGGCGCATCCGCCGCCAAGCGGTGGCAGCCCCGCACGCCGCACGCCACGTCAACCGCCATTCTTCAGCATGTGCAAGACACCCTGGCTGTTCCAATATCGACCAGAACAATTTCCCGTCGATTGGTTGAAGGAGGCCTGCACTCCCGGCGTCCGCTCAGAAGACTACCATTGACTCCACAGCATAGACGTCCACGCCTGGCATGGTGCCGGGCTAGAGCGACTTGGATGAGGGAATGGCGGAACGTCGTGTTCTCCGATGAGTCACGCTTCTGTTCTGTCAGTGATAGTCACCGCAGACGAGTGTGGCGTCGGCGTGGAGAAAGGTCAAATCCGGCAGTAACTGTGGAGCGCCCTACCGCTAGACAACGCGGCATCATGGTTTGGGGCGCTATTGCGTATGATTCCACGTCACCTCTAGTGCGTATTCAAGGCACGTTACATGCCCACCGCTACGTGCAGCATGTGCTGCGGCCGGTGGCACACCCGTACCTTCAGGGGCTGCCCAATGCTCTGTTTCAGCAGGATAATGCCCGCCCACACACTGCTCGCATCTCCCAACAGGCTCTACGAGGTGTACAGATGCTTCCGTGGCCAGCGTACTCTCCGGATCTCTCACCAATCGAACACGTGTGGGATCTCATTGGACGCCGTTTGCAAACTCTGCCTCAGCCTCGTACGGACGACCAACTGTGGCAAATGGTTGACAGAGAATGGAGAACCATCCCTCAGGACACCATCCGCACTCTTATTGACTCTGTACCTCGACGTGTTTCTGCGTGCATCGTCGCTCGCGGTGGTCCTACATCCTACTGAGTCGATGCCGTGCGCATTGTGTAACCTGCATATCGGTTTGAAATAAACATCAATTATTCGTCCGTGCCGTCTCTGTTTTTTCCCCAACTTTCATCCCTTTCGAACCACTCCTCCTTGGTGTTGCATTTGCTCTGTCAGTCAGTGTACATTACGATCTCAATTATAAAAATTTCCAGTATCCAACAACTCGCACGTTATTCCCGGATGGAAATTTCAACTAGATTCTGTAATTATTTATCTCCATTGCCACGAATGCAATCTCAATCCTACACGTAAACCACTACATGTTCCGTTATACAAACTGGCCCCTCCTTGATCAGCTGGTGGTCTCTGCACACACGACCCTTCTCTGTCTGTCAGTCTCGATATGAAACATCTGTTCATCATGCCTGACTGACCTCAAAGAATGAAACATTTAACTTCGCAAAAAGACTAATTACAAAATACGATATATTCTGACCAACCAAATATGCACACAGATTTACTTTTAAAGGTCCCACAATAATTGCACCCATCGCAAATTAACACCGGCGTGGATTCTCGTATTCTGCTTTCCATTCCCAACATTATAAAATCTTCCTCGGGCGCCCACAAGTCCGGCTTCATTGACAGGTTTCCAAACACCTGAATCACAAATCTCATCTCGACTCACACGACAAAACTAACCTCAGTTTCCCAAACTCACGACCATCACTGACAAAAGAACTGGAATAAAATCCTTACTAGAATTCACGACATCTAATAATGCACAGTGCTTTAATAATGAATAACATCGCATAAAATGATATCGTATTTTAATAACTGGATTTTCACGAAAATGACTTACAAAATTCCTGATTTATTGTCACTCAGACATGGTTTAAACGGACATAGAACACATTACACTCATGACAAATTCACCGACATACGTTACTCAACACTACGTACAGCGCTTCCATCCGATTGAAAATGGGTAACCATGGATCCCTTCTGCACCAACTCCATCAAAATTCCAATTGAAAATTTTACATCGAAAGAACATCTTAATTTGACATCACAAAATATAGGTAATAAACACACGGAAATAATGATCAACATTGGACGTGATATCACTTCGAAACCCTATTTAATAACTTTTTACAACATCATATGACACTCGCAAGACTTCAAAAATTATGTTACAAGAACGACGCAAACGTCTTAAAATCTGTATTTTGCTGGGTTGGAAGTCGAAATGTGTAGTGTTTGAATAGCGCGTTATGTTAGTGTTCCCTGCGAGCCGGTAGATAGCAGCACTACGTGCTGTCGCCGCTGCTCTGCGTGCTAAGTGAGGAGAGTTTCCACTATTATCATATTAAGCTATTTGAGGAAAGTAAGAGTTACTAAAATATTTATTTACAATATGGCAGAAGCATTTTATTTTAAGGTAATGCATTTTCATTGGGCCTGTTTGTGTTATCAAATGAATAAATCAGTGCGTGACAGAGATAATAGGCCTTGGGCACTGGTTGCGCAATGGCCTGCTCGCGGAAGTCCTCCCGTTTTAGTAGTGATGTGCACGACTCATGAGTGATGCCTGGAATAGCGGTACTCGACACTTTCGAGTCCAATCTCGGACTCGTTTCGCTTGCGAAGGCTCGATGACAGTCGGAACTCTATAGAGCCTTAGATGACAGCATGACGTCACACGTCCGCTCTCTCGCCCGCTCTTAGATGGATGAAGCTGAGGTTTTATGAGATTGCGATAGTGCGGTAAGATATAAAAAATCATAATGAAGGAGCAAAAGGAATTGCCTAAATTTGATGACTTGAGAACGATAATACTACAGCTAAATACACATAATAAACTATGAAAATATCCGTTCACGGCGTCTATCACCCACTCCACTGATTATGCCCTCTATACCAATATTGATAACATAACTTATCTGGCCTTCTGATCCTAACTTGGCAGGTTCGATATTGGTTTAGTCCGGTGGTATTCGTAGGTGCTCAGATACGTCAGCCTCGTGTCGGTAGATTTATATTTAGTGTACTGTATTTTAAACACGTTTTATTTTTATACACGGTCTTTCTGCACACATTGTATTGCTTCGCTACTGGAAAGTTAGATCTCAGGTAGCCATTATGCCATAGATATGCTAACATGATCGGTAGTATGACAGACTTATTGTAACCTTAGCCTATTAGCCTTGTTCTAGCTAAACAGCTGATGGAATGCAATGAACAAAATACACCCTCCGTTTTGACGTTTTTCATTGCAACACATGACTGCGCAAAGGAACAAAACCGAGTGTATTGCAGTCTTTAGAAGTTGAGCGAAAGTCGAAGAATAGTTGCGGGATTTAAGCAGTACTGTAAACATCAATAACGTCAAGTAGGAAGAGAACAGATGTCTCTGAAACTGTTCCCAATAAAGCTGTATGCAACATATGTAATAATAATTTAAGTTACAACAGAAGTATAAACACCATGCTAAAACACCTGAATCTTCTTCTTTCTTCTTTTTCTACTGCTCTTCTCACACCTGCGGGGTCGCGGGTGCGAACTATGTCGCACGGGCTAATTTGGCCCTGTTTTAAGGCCGGATGCCGTTCCTGACGCCAACCCTATATGGGGGGATGTAATCACTATTGCGTTTTTCTGTGGTGGATGGTAGTGTATTGTGTTGTATTAATATCAAGAGGCCGACCCGGCCAGAAATCGAACCCGGGACCCTCTGAACGAAGGCCTCAACGCCCACCATTCCGCCAATGAGTCGGACACTAAAACACCTGAATGCAGTACACGAAATCAGTGTGTGAATGCCTGAAGGGCAATTATCAGTCAATCAATCAATACTGATCTGCATTTAGGGCAGTCGCCCAGGTGGCAGATTCCCTATCTGTTGCTTTCCTAGCCTTTTCCGAAATGATTTCAAAGAAATTGGAAATTTATTGAACATCTCGCTTGGTAAGTTATTCCAATCCCTAACTCCCCTTCCTATAAATGAATATTTGCCCCAGTTTGTCCTCTTGAATTCCAACTTTATCTTCATATTGTGATCTTTCCTACTTTTATTACGTTACCATCGTGGGATGGACAAGGATCATAGTACATTCCCAGGTAAATACTGTAACATAGTAGTTATGTAAACAATGTAAACGTACTTTAATAACAGAAAATCAATTTTGTAATGTATTACTTGCAAAAGTCCGCCTCTGTGGTGTAGTGGTTAGCGTGATTAGCTGCCACCCCCGGAGGCCCGGGTTCGATTCCCGGTTCTGCCACGAAATTTGAAAAGTAGTACGAGGGCTGGAACGGGGTCCACTCAGCCTCGGGAGGTCAACTCAGTAGAGGTGGGTTCGATTCCCACCTCAGCCATCCTGGAAGTGGTTTTCCGTGGTTTCCCACTTCTCCTCCAGGCGAATGCCGGGATGGTACCTAACTTAAGGCCACGGCCGCTTCCTTCCCTCTTCCTTGCCTATCCCTTCCAATCTTCCCATCCCTCTACAAGGCCCCTATTCAGCATAGCAGGTGAGGCCGCCTGGGCGAGGTAATGGTCATACTCCCCAGTTGTATCCCCCGACCAAGAGTCTGAAGCTCCAGGACACTGCCCTTGAGGCGGTAGAGGTGGGATCCCTCGCTAAGTCCGAGGGAAAAACCGAACCTGGAGGGTAATCAGATGATGATGATGATGATTACTTACAAAAAACTATCTATTAGCCTACTTAAAATAAATATTTTGTACTCTGCTTTTCTCTAGATCTATGAATACCAATATTTTTCTTCCTACAGCAACAAAAATATGTACTGTAATTCCGTTGCAGGTCAAGGGTGATCGAAGCGCCCACAGTTGTAACAGGGTTCTCTCTCACGCAGGAAACATGACGTAGAGCAACAATGCCCGACACCTACAATCCTAATGTTGTCATTTAAAGGTAAATATGAACCCAATCCTTTGTGTGTTAATTGTCTGACGAAATATACAATTACAGGTATTAAAGGGTGCACCCCACTTAGCCGCTGGCCAGTGAATGTTAATGTGATTTAATCAAATAGGAATCAGGTGACTTTTTATTCTATTCAAATAGTCGTTTCATTCTCCCCGTTAGGGGAGCGGGCCACCAGTCCAACAACGGGACTCTTTGGCCGATTACATGTACAAATATTTGAGTGTGTGCTAATAGCACACGTTTTACGAAAGTTAAAAAAGTCTCCTTTTTTAGAACGCGGCATCAGAAATGAAAGTTTTTTCTTGAAGTACGAAGCACTACAAACTTAACAAAAGAACAGTGAGCATTGTTTTTCTTGAAATGAAAGAATGTGAAGTGAAATGATAAACAATATCGAAATTTAAATATACAATCAATGGCATAATATTATTAACCATTTATTGTCCAAGCGAAAAAGCCAAATCGTCATAAGTTCTGTGAGAAGGTCACACATATACTGAACACAAATGTAGTCAGAGATTGGCGGTGGTATCGCCATTAAAGGAATCAGATGAAATTTGCATGTTATTTATGAAGACTGCGTGAATACAATGCCAATAAGTGATAAGTACTACAGCACATATATATGTTTCTGAAGGCCCTACACATGTATCTTTGCAATAAGTTTCTCTGGCAGTAATATTGTCATTATTCCGCACAATATTATTACACGTTTTCCTGCAAGGACGTCGCGGGAATAGTATTTCATAGCTATTAACAATTCCCTCGTGGCTACTTCCAGGCTGCACAATAATAATAATAATAATAATAATAATAATAGAACGCTGCCGTCATCGGCATTAGAAAAGGTGGGGGCACAGTGGGGAAACTGTCCCCATTCTACGCTCATCTTAGGTCCTACTAATCTACCTTTCAAGTTGACAGTTTGTTAGTAAGTCATAAATTTCAGTGCCTATGATGATAATAATTATCGTAACAATCAAATTATTGACGGACGATGACTCAACAAAACCAATCATCAACAGCAAACATACTGCAGTCCACACCACAAAAATATTCTGTGGGTGACCCTGACCGCCGTGCACTACAGTACAGTCGATTGTAGTTCGAAGACATGCCCACAGATAGTGACACTAGATCAAGGTGTAATACATCTCTCTGGTAATTTGCATTATTATTTCATGCCCACAGTTATAATAACTGCGGCATCCAAAAATTCTACATTTAGGAATTTCAACAAACTCAATTATCGTTCAAATTTCCAGTTTGGATATAAATTGAAAATGGAATGTGTACAATCTACGAGTGCTTTCGAAAAAATTAAATATAATTAGTCTTTGTAAGAAACATCCTGTAACAAGATGTATAACATGGCAATAAAAGATTGATATTCACTTTAAAAAATGAATGATTTTAACAGGAATCAATAAATGATCCAGCAATGAAGAATGTAATTTGCAAAATGTACGGATCCATTCACACTGTTCAACTTAAGTAACCGACTTCGAAGTGTAAATTTCTCCTGTTTCATTGTTTTCTTTAAGAATTCTTCCCAGGTTTGGAAGGGACGACAGTGTTGAGATTCGTCTTAACGGTGGAGGAATATCTGCTTCTATAAAATGAGAGTTATTTTTAATACAGGGAACTTCATCGAGGACGCTCACGCCTGACGTATGATTGTGCTGGTGTCTAGCGGTGAATGTTGGAATTGGCAGCAACGATGCTCTGCGTGGTGGCTGCAAGGCGACGCGCAGCGCAAACTTTTGCCGCTAGATGGCATGAGTGCACTACTCGGACTAGAATGGAATTGTTTTTAATAATCCAAGTGAGGTAGGCAGGACATCAGCTGATCGAACAGCTCTTATGCTAGCTCTTAATCTAATGATTTTATATCAAAGACGCGTATATGTTCAACATTCGTAATTCAGAAGTTATTTTGATATCCTGACGAAGGAGATGTGTGGGATCTGGTAAATGCAGCACGGGTGTAGTTTAAGAAAGCGGAGATTGTTATTAGTGGAATACTGCGTAGAAGGGATACTGACTGGAGGGTGATTGGGGATTTAAATGAGACTATGGAGTGGGTATGTGGGAAACTGGGAGTGAAATTTCTAGATCCTAATGGGTGGGTAGGAGATAAGGATCTGCGCTCAGATGGCCTTCATTTAAACCGCAGTGGTACATATAAGTTAGGAAATTTGTTTGGAAGGGTAATACGGAGGTACATTCAGGGAAACGGGATGGCCTAGGGAGCGGTGATAAGGGAACAGGGAACTGGAAATCAAGTAGATCTGAATTTGCCAGATGTCAATTGGGAAGGACATGCGAACGACAGGAAGCATGACCAACAAATGGCAAATAAGTTAATATGGGAAGGACAGCTGATTCCGAAAGTGATGGAACCAACCAGAGGGAAAAATATCCTGGATGCCGTGCCGATAAAACCAGATGAGCTCTATAGGGAAACTGAAGTAATAGATGGTATTAGTGATCATGAAGCTGTTTTTGTGGTAGTTAAAAATAATTGTGATAGAAAGGAAGGTCTTAAAAGTAGGACTGTTAGGCAGTACCATATGGCTGATAAAGCAGGTATGAGGCAGTTTCTAAAATGTAATTATGATCGGTGGAAAACGGTAAATAAAAATGTAAACAGACTCTGGGATGGGTTTAAAGAAATTGTTGAGGAATGCGAAAACAGGTTTGTACCATTAAGGGTGGTAAGGAATTGTAAAGACCCACCTTATTATAATAGAGAAATAAAGAGACTAAGAAGGAGGTGCAGACTGGAAAGAAATAGAGTTAGAAATGGCTGTGGAAGTAAGGAGAAATTGAAGGAACTTACTAGAAAATTGAATCTAGCAAAGAAGGCAGCTAAGGATAACATGATGGCAAGCATAATTGGCAGTCATACGAATTTTAGTGAAAAATGGAAGGGTATGTATAGGTATTTTAAGGCAGAAACAGGTTCCAAGAAGGACATTCCAGGAATAATTAATGAACAGGGGGAGTGTGTATGTGAGGATCTTCAAAAAGCAGAAGTATTCAGTCAGCAGTATGTAAAGATTGTTGGTTACAAGGAAAATGTCGAGATAGAGGAGGAGACTAAGGCCAAAGAAGTAATAAAATTTACATATGATAACAATTTTATTTACAATAAGATACAAATGTTGAAAACTAGAAAAGCGGCCGGAATTGATCAGATTTCTGGGGATATACTAAAGACAATAGGTTGGGATATAGTACCATATCTGAAGTACTTATTTGATTATTGTTTGGTCGGAAGAGCTATACCAGATGAATGGAGAGTTGCTATTGTAGCCCCTGTGTATAAAGGAAAGGGTGATAGGCATAAAGCTGAAAATTACAGACCAGTAAGTTTGACATGCATTGTAAGCTTTGGGAAGGCATTCTTTCTGATTATATTAGACATGTTTGCGAAATTAATAACTGGTTCGATAGAAGGCAATTCGGTTTTAGGAAAGGTTATTCCACTGAAGCTCAACTTGTAGGATTTCAGCAAGATATAGCAGATATCTTGGATTCTGGAGGTCAAATGGACTGTATCGCGATTGACCTGTCTAAAGCATTTGATAGAGTGGATCATGGGATACTACTGGCAAAAATGAGTGCAATTGGATTAGACAAAAGAGTGACTGAATGGGTTGCTATATTTCTAGAAAATAGATCTCAGAGAATTAGGGTAGGTGAAGCTTTATCTGACCCTGTAATAATTAAGAGGGGAATTCCTCAAGGCAGTATTATCGGACCTTTATGTTTTCTTATATATATAAATGATATGAGTAAAGGAGTGGAATCGGAGGTAAGGCTTTTTGCGGATGATTTTATTCTCTATAGAGTGATAAATAAGTTACAAGATTGTGAGCAACTGCAGCGTGACCTCGAAAATGTTGTGAGATGGACAGCAGGCAATGGTGTGATGAAAAACGCGGTTAAAAGTCAGGTTGTGAGTTTCACAAATAGGAAAAGTTCTCTCAGTTTTAATTACTGCGTTGATGGGGTGAAAGTTCCTTTTGGGGATCATTGTAAGTATCTAGGTGTTAATATAAGGAAAGATCTTCATT
Source organism: Anabrus simplex (assembly GCF_040414725.1). NCBI lineage: Eukaryota > Metazoa > Arthropoda > Insecta > Orthoptera > Tettigoniidae > Anabrus > Anabrus simplex. Next base: position 94,434,408 of record NC_090267.1, read on the forward strand.
GGGGTAATCACATAAATGGGATTGTAAATAAAGGGTACAGATGTCTGCACATGGTTATGAGGGTGTTTAGGGGTTGTAGTAAGGATGTAAAGGAGAGGGCATATAAGTCTCTGGTAAGACCCCAACTAGAGTATGGTTCCAGTGTATGGGACCCTCACCAGGATTACCTGATTCAAGAACTGGAAAAAATCCAAAGAAAAGCAGCTGGATATGTTCTGGGTGATTTCCGACAAAAGAGTAGCCTTACAAAAATGTTGCAATGTTTGGGTTGTGAAGAATTGAGAGAAAGAAGAAGAGCTGCTCGACTAAGTGGTATGTTCCGAGCTGTCAGCGGAGAGTTGGCGTGGAATGACATTAGTAGACGAATAGGTTTGAATGGCGTTTATAAATGTAGGAAAGCTCACAATATGAAGATAATGTTGGAATTCAAGAGGACAAACTGGGGCAAATATTCATTTATAGGAAGGGGAGTTAGGGATCGGAATAACTTACCAAGGGAGACGTTCAATAAATTTCCAATTTCTTTGAAATCATTTAGGAAAAGGCTAGGAAAGCAACAGATAGGGAATCTGCCACGTGGGCGACTGCCCTAAATGCAGATCAGTATTGATTGATACCATCCCCGCAATGGTGGAAGGTCGGCAGATGCAGAGTGGGTCTCAGCCCCCAATTGGCCACGGACTCACGGACCAGCCGTGACCCAACACAAGAGTCTAGCTCAAAGTAGTTTCAGTCTCTCATCCGAGATAGCGCCACAGTGCGCATTTTGTGCACTACCTTACCGCTATTATCAACAGATAGCGCAGAGAAGCGACATCCGGCGCAGTGACGAACATCCGGGTATACGTACAACTTCTCCCCCCTCCTTTCCCCTGCCACCCCCCCCCCCAACGGTGATAATAATGCAGTTCTGCTACTTCCAATATATTTTTATTTCCAAGTACTTACTATGTTGTAAATAATGATCTGATACCCCTAGTTCTTACGGCATACTATGTTAATGAGAACATAACCACGCACCTCAAAGCAGCTTTAACTTCAAATAAATGATTGACACATTAACACAGAGCTGATTTTATAACAAATAAGAAATCCCTTCGAAAGCAAGACAGCAGAGCATACCATATGCAAGAGAATGGGGTATCACATCAATATCCAAGTGAGAAAATGAAATGAAAATAAAAATAACAGAATTAAATGCACTGAGACAGGAAATATATAGAACTACATTAATAGAACCATTCAGCTTTCAGCCCCTGATGTGTACTCAAACAGGAAATACAGGATTTCAGGAGGACTGGCGAAGATATATTTCAAATAAACAAGCACAAGTAACAAAGATTTACATCACAAGCACATGAGCACTTGGAATTCAAACAGCACAAATACTGTAGCATCATGGGAACTATGGATTAAAATCGATATAAGTTCGAACAAGGTTAATCGATTGAGTAAAGTCGAATTCGATGCAATCCAGCAATATTATCTCCACAATGCTTGACGTTATATGACTAATTAATTTGTTAGAAGGGCCCACTGATTGAGGTTAGACTTGAAATACTTTAAATACTTCACTTCGAGACAAACGGCCTTTAATTATTAACATCGCGCATTTCATGCTTACTTGCGTGCCATCTACAGAACGTGTATATAACTACACGTTTACACGTTATGAATGACCTCCAGCGCCATCTAAAAAAGGAGACTGAAACTACCTGAAGCTAGCTACAGATTGGATCCATAAGCCCTATTAGCAACGAGCTAGAATAACATAGAGAGGCGGAAGCGCTGCCTGGGTGAACCTAATAGAACGAACGTCCGCCATGTTTCCTGTTGTCACACAAGCAAGGGGGCATGGCCTTTAAATGACGAAAAGTGTAAAAAAATGCGCATTTTAGAATCGCTGGGGGAGAATTAAAGTCCGTTGCCGAAAGCTTGAAGCATGAAAGCGAATACCGCCACTTCATCATATTGCGGCACGAGGCCAACATCACGATCAGTTGATTGTAGCGTAGTTCGAAATCATCGCACAGTGACATACGAATAGGCCTCGAAATCGGAACAAGAGCGTTACCCTGCTTGGCTGTTGTGGTTAAGCGTAAATTAGAATAAAAACGATGGACATAAATATTTATGACAGGAAACCTTAAAATCATAGGGACCTATAATGTGTTACAACCTCATTCTGTGTCCAACTCGTTGGCTGAACGGTCAGCGTACTGGCCTTCGGTTCAGAATTAGTTAATTCTAATGGCCCGGGGACTGGTTGTATGTATTGTCTTCATCATCATTTCATCCTCATCACGACGCGCAGGTCGCCTAGAGGAGTCAAATGGAAAGACCTGCACCTGGCGAGCCGAACCCGTCCTGGGATATCCCGGCACTAAAAGCCATACGATATTTCATTTACCTCATTCTGTTAATATTTTTAAAATTATTGCATCCTCATGAGTACTGTGTTCCTTTCTTAATCTGTTTACCCTCCCGGGTTGGTTTTTCCCACGGACTCAGCGACGGATCCCACCTCTACCACCTAAAGGACAGTGTTCTGGAGCGTGAGACATTGGGTCGAGGGATACAACTGTGAGGGAGGGCTGCACCTACAATGCTGAACAGGGGCATTGTGGGGGGAGAAGGAAGCGGCCGTGGCCTTAAGTTAGGTACCATCCCGGCATTTGCCTGGAGGAGAAGTGGGAAACCACGGAAAATCACTTCGAGGATGGCTGAGGTGGGAGTCGAACCCACTTCTACTCAGTTGACCTCCCCAGGCTGATAGAATCCCATTACAGCCCTCGTGCCCCTTTTCAAATTTCGTGGCGGAGCTGGGAATCGAACCCGGGCTTCCAGAGATGGCAGCTGCTCACTCTAACCAGTGCACCACAGAGGCGGCCCATGAATACTTTACCACAATAATCGTTTAGTGTAATTATTTATTATAATATAGGGGGAAATCATGTTTTTCCCATTACCATATCATACTGGGATTACTAGCTGAAAAGGTAAGCTTGAAAGTTGTCCATTATGAAGTGTGGCATAGTTTTAAAAACCAAGGCAACAGACATCTACAATAAAGGCTGTATACATTTCAAAAATAGCAGTAAAATGCTGTATTTATCATACTTGGTGTACGTTTGAACGAAATAAGTTTTTTTTGTGGTTACGTTTTCTTGGTGGTGGGCGTTCCATTTCCTTTATTTGTAAATGTGAATGAGAATTAAATAGGGCTGGAAATGTACAGCGCATAAGCAACTGAATTGAGTGGGATACCATTTACCTCTTTTCGCCCTCACAACGCATTGTTCAGTTAATTACTTGTTCTTTAAACGAAATCTGAAACAAAATTCGACAAATAATTACCGTGGCTATCCGTACTTTCGCTAAGTAACAATGAAATGGATTTAATTACAAACAGAAATTACAAAAAGGAATCTCGGCTATAAATTCAGTAATACTTACTTAAAGTACGATATATCCTTGGTTTTATTACTCCGATTAGTACAACCATACGCTGAGCTTACGGCTGGCATTCTTGAAAGCGAGAATCTATCTTTTCACTTCTTAAAACTTAGGGAATTAAATTGGCATGCACGATCTCCCTGTCACCTCAACATATGCTCTCGCTCCAATTCGCTTTGTTTTGACAACCGTTAACATGGCTGCCCCTTATCAACTTGCTTCAAGCAGGGAGCGCTGATGTCAGGTATACAGCCCCTCTATGTTATTCTAGCTCGTTGCCTATTAGACTTTTCACCCCACTGGTCTAGCCCCAGCGATCTAACTATGGCTCCACCACGCCGAGTTCTTCCGAATAAACCCGAGAGTTATCGAATGCGCTTGCCTGGGGGGGTGGAGGTAAATGACCCGCCTTCCTTTGGAATTCCAGCTGGCATTTAGTGTGTTGCCTGGCGCCTTTCTTAAATGGTTTGTACTGGTAGAAGAAATTATCTTTTACAGGTGATATATGTGTCGTAAAGAGCCTCCGTGGCTCAGACGACAGCGCGTCGGCTTCTCACCGCTGGATACCGTGGTTCAAATCCCGGTCGTTTCATGTGAGATTTGTGCTGGACAAAGTGGAGGCGGGACAGGTTTTTCTTCGGGTATTCCGGTTTTCCCTGTCATCTTTCATTCCAGCAACATTCTCCATTCTCATTTCATAGCATCTATCAGTCATTAATAAATAATGGTTTCATCTGATAAAGTGAACATTTGGAAACCACAAGAGAATTACACCTTATTCGAGTGTTTCAGTTTTGTAGATATGAGGATAAACTAATTCTAGGCATTATATTATTTACTCGTGATAAATGTGTACGACTTGGTGCGAATATCCTTGCATTAAAGACTGCGTGAGCGAGCGCGATTGTTGATTTAAACAAGTATATCGATAGTGACGGTTTACACAAGTTTACTATTTGAAATCACGGCCTATCAGACATCAAAACTGATCCAGTGTATATACGAAACATACCAAATTTTAGTTAACAAAGATTAGGACCTCTTGCCGAAGTGATTGTGAAACAGAAGAATCCTCCGCAGTGTAGATAATAATAATAAAAGTAATTCATCTGAATACGTGAAGTAAAGGAAAGCGCCATACTTGCAAGGAGTACAAAATCTACGGAAGTTATAGCTTAGATAGTACGAAAGTGATGGCCACGTCAGGGTCCAGCGCTGAAGTGGTAACTTGCGGAACTTGCAACAAAAGAGTAAGAGAGGAAGATATATCTATACAGTGTGACGGGATTTGCGAAAGATGGCATCACAAGGAGTGCACATTAATGACCTCAGATGAATTTGAAATGTTGAAACGTAAAAACTGCAAATTATTATGGATGTGTGAAAAATGCAAGCATGAGATAATTAACAAAAGGCAAGTGGCAGGGGACAAAATTGAGAGCCTGGCTCAGAGACTGGACTTGATTCCGAGCAAATCGGAAATTAAAGATGAAATAGCAGATGTTAAAACTTCTATTGATGACCTAAGTAAGACATTACTAACGAAACTAGCGCAAATATTTGAGGTACAAGTAAAACAATCTGAAACTCTAGCAGACCATCTCAAAAACACCGAAAGTGCGAGTTGGCCCTCACTGCCAAACAAGAGAAAACAGAAAGAAATCAGAAATCCTGCAACTTCAAAAACAGACGAAAATTCTGCACACACTCGGGATCAACTACAATACTGTTGTCAAGATGAAGCACAACTCTCACAAAGCAGCACGGACCAACAAGCCAAATCTCCCATTTCCCAAGTACCAAGCACCATAACGCACGGGAAACCACGTTTATAGGTACCAGGTGATAACACGATAATCGAAGACCACTCTCATAATCATACACGAGATACTCAGGAAGAATGTAACAAGATTTCCCTTGACAACTGCACCGAAAATATGACAGAAAATACTAATGTGGCAGAAAAAACAAACGATGATGCCAATCAGGGCTATACTGGACCTTGGATTACCCATCAAAGAATAAGACCAACAACATTGCGGAATAGAAATGGGCATGCAAAAGGGGACACAATAATCGGAACAAAACCAGATATAGAGCAGCTACAGGCAGCTACCAAGAAAGCGTGGATGTATATGGGGAGGCTCCACAAAGAAACAGAGTCGGAATCTATAATAAACTTCCTCCGAACAAATGGTATCCTTGGAGATATCGAATGCGAGTTATTACAAACAAAAGGATCAAACAAGGCATTCAAAATAGGAGTGGATTTGAGATACCTTGATTCATTACAGGACAAAAACTTCTGGCCTCAGGGAATCTTAGTGCGGCCTTTTCGTTTCTCAAGAGGAAGAACCGGTGTACAGTTGCACGTGTAAAATAAGATCACACGACAAGACTAAGGCACTAAATTTGGACATTGTTCTTTGGAATGTGGAAGGTTTAAAATCTCTTTGTTCTTCCCTTCCTGATAATTTCTGGCAACAGTTCGATATAGCCATACTTACTGAGACTTTTCTACTGGAAGACATAAGTCTTCCACAGCTTTACAGCAGACACGCTCTTGCCACACCAAAGGAGCGAGGAAGGCCCGAAGGAGGAGTTAGTATACTGTATGGAGAAGGCATCGGCTCACCAAGGGAAGTTCATAAAGACGAAAATATGCTAATAATTGAGACGGACAAAATAACCATAATCGGTATCTACATTAGCCCAGCTAGAACAGCAGATGATGCAATGGAACATATAGTTAAGGCAATAACAGCGGTAAAAGATAACAGAAATGTGATTCTGGGGGGTGACATTAACTGTCGTTTAGACAAACCTGATCATAAAACTAACATTATTCTTGATTACTTACAAGATGAAGGCTATAAACTGATAAATAAAGCAGAAGAAGTAACCTATATGGCTCCAAATGGCAAACGTACTGTTGATCTGTTTTTTTTTGTCAAAGGACGTTGCCTAACAATTCTTGATCGAGAGGTCATGGCCTCACATCCGACAGCAGTTCTTAGGAAGCATATACCTGTCGCCATTAAAGTTGAGCTAGGAAATCAAAATCCAGTAACCAAGAAGAGTCCTAATCTGTGCATTACAAGGAAAGTGTGTATGCCTGTCATAGAGGGTGGAAAAGAAGACTTGAAAAGAGTACCACAGATGATAAATGAAGGAATGATTGACGCTGCTCTGGATAGTGTTCTGAACCTCATAAAGAAAGCACAAATCAGGAAGACTCCGAGGATCGCCAAACCATGGTTCGACAAGGAGTGCTACACGGCCAGACAAGATACTCTGGACCTTTTACACAAGGCACGGAAAACAGGTGGGGAATCCACATATGCTGAGTATGCAGTGAAAAGGAAAACATATAAGGAACTACTCAAACAAAAGAAGGCGCACTACCTAGAAGAAAAGGCTAAATTGCAAGCTCAAGATGCTATGAAAGACCCTTACATTGCTCTCAAACAACGAGCTACGTGCCCTTCTCCAGAATTTCCAATAGCTACATGGGAGAAACATTTCTCGGAGATCCTTAATCAGCAAAATCTCGACATAGCTCTCCCACTTCGAGAAAATCTACATTGTACAACAAGACCTATTGATCAGGAGGAAGTCAAAACTGCTATCCAGTCCATGAAAAATAAGAAGGCAGTTGGCCCAGATGGAGTTTTCAATGAAAATCTGAAAGATACCTGTGACATTCTGCTTCATATATGGACCACTCTGTTCAACGCGTGTTTGACGACAGGGAAAATACCCGAAGGTTGGAGACAGTCGCATATCAAAATGCTCTTCAAAGGCAAAGGAGACAGGGATGACCCTGATTCGTATAGAGGCATTGCCCTCGAAAACAACATTTATAAGACCTATGTCAAGATCCTAGAGAACAGACTAATTGCAGAAACAGGAACTATGATCCCCGAACTCCAATTTGGTTTCATGAAAGGAAGAGGGACATTACATGCAGTCAAGAATCTCTTGGACAATATACGTGAATCAATGAGGTGGTCAAAGGTGAAATTTTATGTAATCTTTGTGGACTTTAAGAAGGCTTTTGACCTCTTAAACAAAGAAATACTCCTTAGAAAACTAGCGAATATGATTGGAGCAGACAACCCACTAACCATAGCCATAAACAACATACTTGCTTACAACAGGGTCACGATACAAGATGGCAAAGCGTCCTCAGCAGCCATTATACAAAGCAACGGGGTACTTCAAGGGGACCCCCTTAGTCCGATACTATTTAACATAGCCTTAGCAGATATCTCAAATATCATCCACAAAACATCGGTTGTGATGTACCAGTATGCAGATGACATAGCAATAGGATCGAACAACAGAGATGACCTACAAGCTGTAATGGATAAACTCGATAAGTATGCCGACATGAATAGTCTCATAATCAACAGAAATAAAACAGTGCAAATGGTTTTCCGGAAAGGAGGGAGAATAGCAGCAAATGACAAGATAACAAGCAGTGAAACAGCCCTGGAAGTTGTGAATTCATTCAAATACTTGGGAATTACGCTCCAGCCCTCTTCTACTTCTTTTAGAATTCATATAAGAGAAAGGTCATTGGCAGCCATAAGAAATATGTATGATTTGAAGGAACCCACTAAACTGTATCTAAATACAGCCATGACGCTGTTCTATGCAAAGGTTCTACCTGCCCTGACGTACGGTTTGGAGCTAATTTGGGAACATCTAACTCTATCTGACCTTAGAGTTATTGAGAATGTCAAGGCTAGATTCTTGAAAAGAATTTTAGGTATTTCCAAAATGTCACAGTCAAGACTTGCTTATGAGCTAGCCAGAGAAACCTTCCTTATGGAAGACATAAGAATGAGACTACAATTACCCTCCACACGACAAGAACAGGAACTACTTCATATTAGACTAAGAAAACGAGCGGAAATTGACTTGGAATTCTACGGGACGGACGCAATGATTAATCGAAGCTGGACTGGGCCGAACAACGAACTGAGGAGTGCTCTGAATAGACTGGCCAGACATGGTTTCCATCACAAACTGTGCGTACGACCGGGTTTTCATGACCCATCTGTGCAGTGCGTGTGCGTGTTATGTAACAAACGATGTGAACGATACCATTTTAGTGTATGCAGCAAAAGAACAGTTTCCTTATTGAATTACTCTAAAATGTAATGCACATTTGTGGGCAATTTCTTCTTATTATTCATAAATAATCACTTTGGGAGTGGCGACCCCATTGTACTAATAGCCTATATCTGATTCATTCATTCCATCCCTGACCCGGTCAATGACTGGAAAACAGGTTGTAGGTTTTCATTTTCATATGTGTCGTAAGTTATACGGTTGGTTTGTAGCGGTAGAAGAAATTATCTTTAACTGGTGATATACGTGTCGTAACTTATACGGTTCGTACTGTCATTTTTAAAATGCCAAAATCATATATCTGTTCGGAATGTGGAAACAGCTACGATTATAACAAAAATCTTAGGAAACATGTTTCAAAAGTAAATCCAGACAAATTAGGTGATATAGCTCCCCTTAAAAACAGCAAGAAAACATATGCTTATAAGTGTGAAAGTTGCGACAAACAGTTCAATAACCAGTACGTTTTATAACAGCGTGAACGGCAATTTCACGGGGCTGTTTATCTTAATGAGAAGAGGTTACAGTGTGCACTGTGCAGTTTTACAACCGCGCTGAAGAAAAGTTTCATGAACACTTAGAATCAGAACATCGTATTTCCGTTAAGCTGGAACGTAACGAGTTTCGTACATTGCATGATTTTGTACAGTGGAAGGAAGAAACTGAAAAGAAATCCTTGGCTAAATATGTTAAAAAGCGTGATTTGCACCGTGGCGCCGACAATGTTACTAGACATTATTATACGTACCATCGTTCGGGACATTACTCTTCTGAAAGTACAGGGATTAGACATATTAAAACTCAAGGAAGCAACAAAATAAATGGAAACTGCCCTTCAGGTAGGCAGGTACTTGAGTTTGAGGATGGAACCTGTAGAGTTAATTATATACCAACACCTGTAGGACATGAAAATGATGTAGCTCACCTGAGTCTAACAGAAATGGAAAAAAGAAGATTGGCTACAGACATCGCCAACAAAATTTCGTTTGATGCCATAGTAGACAAGATCCGCGACTTACTTTCGGACTCTAAACTAGATCGGATTCACCTCTTAACAAAGAAAGACTTGTACAGCATTGAACACTGCTTCAACTTATCTTCCTCGTCCGTGAGACACAGTAATGACGGTACTAGCGTTGAAGCTTGGGTAAATAAAGTAAATTCTAGTGATAATCCATGTGCTCTGTATTATAAACCCCAAGAATGAAAAACACCCAGGATTAATAGCAAGTGATTTTTTATTAATTATCGCGAACAGTGCGCAGCGAGAAATCTTGAAGAAGTATGGAAGCGACTGTATTTGTATCGATGGGACTCATGGAATGAATAGTTACGGTTTCGAACTGACCACACTTCTTGTTTTAGACGATATAAGACAAAGGTTCCCGTGTAGTTTTCTCATATCTAATAGAAGTGATCAATATGCCCTTTCTATATTTTTTGAGTGTGTAAGAGAAGAGGTTGGAAAATTAACTCCTAAAGTTTTTATGTCTGATATGGCAGAATCGTTCTTCACGGCCTGGATTTCAACAATGGAGCAGCCAGAAATGCGACTCTTCTGTTCCTGGCCTGTAGACAGGGACCATTTCAAAAGCGAAAGGAAAGGAGAAGCAGGCTGAGGTATACAAACTTATTAGCACCTTAATGCAGGAAAGAGACATCACAGCATTTCAAATCATGGTTCCGGCTGTAATTAAACAACTTAATGAGGATCCTGACACAATTGAATTTGTCATATATTTTCGGGAAAATTATCTGAAAAACGTAAAGTCATGGGCTTATTGTTACAGAATAAACAGTGGCCTGAACACTAATATGTACATCGAAAGAATGCATAGGACACTAAAATATATATATTTACATGGTAAAAATGTCAAGCGACTAGATAAAGCAATTCGTGCTTTGATGACCTTCGTAAGAGATAAGGTGTTTGATCGGTTGGTGGTACTTACAAAAGGAAAAGTAACGAGTAAACTTAAAGATCTTAGAAGTAGACACAAAGCAGGTTTTCAGGTAAATTCAGGTCTGATAATTAAAGAAGCAAATGGCTGGATAATTCCTTCATCTTCCGATGTCAAGGAGACCTATTTCGTGCAAGAAAGTGTTTGTAACTGCAATTGCAAATTAGTTTGCGAGGAATGTAGTGCCTGCACTCATCAATACACCTGCACCTGTGTTGATTCCATCATAAAATGGAATATGTGCAAGCAATTGAGTGTTACGAAAGGTGCTGCTCATAGGGTCAGTCGTGCTGCAATAGTACTTTCTGACCCAGTGAGGAAAGCAATGGCAAACTATCTCACTCCTCATCTTGCCTAGCAGCCAACGGCCGTAGCCGTGTTGAAACACCGGATCCCGTGAGATCTCCGAAGTTAAGCAACACTGGGCGTGGTCAGGAGTTGGATGGGTTGTCACGCGCTGTTGGGGGGGGGGGGAGGGAATGGAGGAGCGGAAAGGAACTGGCCACCCTACCGCACGTAAACTCCGGCTCAGGAACACCTCTGCGGAGGTTCGGACCTGCCTTCGGGCAGAATAACCCTTACCTACCTACCTACCTATCTTGCCTAGTACGCCTCATTTTGGTGCTGCCATTGGTTTTTGGGGTTTCCTTATAACCGCATAACCTTTGGTGGTGCTATCTGAGGATCCAACCAGCCTCTGGGCTGATGACCTGACAGACAGACATGTGCAAGCATATCCATAGCATTTGCTTGCTTAGAATGAGCCAGAATGAAGTGTCCAGTTCGCTGCATGATGATAATGGCGACAGAAACAGTGAGGCATAGTGCCAGAGGAGATTGTTTTCCACTAAAAGGAAAAAGGAAAAGAAGTGCTCAGCTACGAGGAAACCTGACGGCACAGAGGCACAGAATATCGCTGTTTCCTTACTTCAGGGAAACTGACTGTCCCCAGTCTCGTGTAAATAGTGTAATAACTTGTAATGTGTAGCGTGGATTGTTGTAAGGTAAATGCTTTATTTTCGAGTGTAGGGCCTACTGTAATTAGCATCATTATAATAAAGCTGTTACGTATATAGACTATCGAAAGAAACTTTTGTGATCGAACCAAGGACACCGATGTGAAAAACTAGAAGCCCAGGAAGCAGCATCGTCAAATTCACCAGGTATGTTTGTATGGTCATTTAAAAATTTTTTGCCTGTGTTTGTGCCTGTTTTTTTTAAATATTTGTTATTTTAAAATTTCTTGTCTGTGTTTGAGTCTGCTTTTTGTGATATTTGTCATTTTACAGTTTCTTGTCTGTGTTTGAGCCTGCTTTTTGTGATATTTGTTATTTTAAAAATTTTTGTCAGCGTTTGTGCCTGCTTTTTGTGATATTTGTCACTGTAGCTTGTTGACGAGTGAGAATTTAGACAATTTGAACTGACCGCCGTAACATGAGGAGTAGCCGGCGGGAGTAGCCGGTGTTAGTGCCACACTTATATCTCGATAACTCCCGGGTTTGTTCGGAAGTATTCGGCGTGGTGGAGCCATAGTTAGATCTCAGGGGCTAGACTCTTGTTGACCCAACAGCACTGCACTCTAACGGGCCCACCGAACGGGGGAGGGGTGGCCACGGCTTTACCGTGTCTCTACGCCTCTGCATTCGGGACAGGTACGGACCTCGTGGCTGGTCCCAAGAATGGTTTTCCGCGGTTTTCCATTCTCCTGCACCAAGCTCGATAGCTGCAGTCGCTTAAGTGCGGCCCGTATCCACTATTCGGGAGGTAGTGAGTTCGAACCCCACTGTCGGCAGCTCTTCAGATGGTTTTCTGTGGTTTCCCATTTTCACAGCAGGCAAATGCTGGGGCTGTACCTTAATTAAGGCCATGGCCGCCAACTCAACCCCCTCACCTTCCCTGTGCATCTCCTTCACCGTAACACATCCCCCAGCCTGAGAGACGGGGTCCACTCAGCCTCGGGAGGTCAACTGAAGTGAGGTGGGTTCGATTCACACCTCAGCCATCCTCGAAGTGGTTTTCCGTGGTTTCCCCCCCCCACTTCTTCTCCAAGCAAATGCTGGGATGGTACCTACCTTTAAAGTACCTTCGGGCCACTTCCTTCCCTCTTCCTTGCCTGTCCCATCCCTCCACAAGGCCCCTGTTCACTACTTCTCCACTACAAATCTCCCGGCCAGAGACAGCGTCACGTCTAGGAGGCCCGCCTTCCACATCAGGGGAGGAAAGAAACCATTGAACTAGTAGGAGTAGTAGTAGTAGTAGTAGTAGTAGTAGCAGGGAAAAGCAAACGTTTGTCTTGCGCTTTCCTCATCACATTCTGATAACAAAAATAGTAAAATCATAATATGAACAAATACAGCAAAATATGTGAAGCCTCCGTGGCTCAGAAGAGGCGCGTCGGCCTCTCACCGCTCGATACTGTGCTTCAAATCCTGGTCACACAATGTGAGATTTGTGCTGGACAAAGCGGAGGCGGGACAGGTTTTTCTCCGGGTACTCCGCTTTTCGCTGTCATTTTTCATTCCAGCAACACTCTCCATTAACATTTCATTTCATCTGTCAGTCATTTGTAATTGCCCCAGAGGAGTGCGACAGGTTTCGGCAGCCGGCACATTTCCTATCCTCGCTGCTAGATGGGGGCTTTATTAATTCCATTCCTGACCCGGTCGAATGACTGGAAACAGGCTGTGGATTTTCATCTTCACAGTAATTATATTATATACTAGCAATTACCCGCGGCTTCGCTCGCGTGGATTTCGTAATTTGATCAAAGTAATCATTCCTCGGCAATGTGCTGAGACATTATCTGAAAATTACTAAAGTATGAAAACTCACCCAAAAAGCGAGTTTCATTTACCCCAGAAATTATTTGTAAACCATGTTTGTGGTATTACCTTTTGGGGCTAAGACGACCATGCGACATAGAACTGTACATGTGAGAAACAGTCGTCTCTCAAGTCGAAAAAATTGCATGTGCTCATTACCACCAACAGCAAAATGTGTTTATTACAGCTCTGCTTCGCGCTAAGCAACAGTTACCAACCTGTGTAAATACACTACTGGCGACCAAAAAACAAACAAGGGTATATTATTATTGGGAACTATTTAACAACAACTTGTCTACAAATTTGATTGATTTTCTATGGAAATTTATGTGATTTTAATGTAATGATGTGCAACATCTATGTCTTTTATATGTATATCTAATTATCTATGTAGTATATAAATTAACTTGTCCTGACTGACTGACTGACTGATTCATCATCGCCGAGCCTAAACTACTCGACATAAATAAATGAAATTTTAGGGATACATTTATACTAGCGTGTAAGTGCTCACTAAGGGAGGATTTTTGGATATTCCGTCGCTAAGAGAGTGAAAAGGGCGGTGAATGTTTTAAATGAGGATATCTATTGTAACAGTAAATGTGGTACTTCGGTAGACATGAGACGCAGGGCATGTACCATTCGTTGAAGTGCGTACAGAGGGAGAGGGTTTTTTTAGAAATAAATCTTAGAATTTTTCCTCTGAGTTTATTAATAAATTCAAAGTCATATCACCTCTGTACAGCAGATACAGTAGAAAATGTTCCTCGTCCTAGGGCTGGCGATGTCCTTGGATCCGGCAGCTCCTCCTTTTCCCATACCAGTGAACCACCATTCATCCCCCGATGGAAGTTCTAGAAAATCCATTCGACGTCTTGAAGATCCATACGGTGCTGATGAAGGGCATTGAGGTAGTCCTCGTGAATGATGAACGTGAATGAACATCGTTAAGCCTTGGGGCGAGTTAATGCAAAGACTGCTTCTGTACAGATGAGAGGAAAGTTTATCAATGGATTTAACAAGATTCAAACTCAAAAAAATGTATCCTTGAGAGTTTATCACACGGTGAAATGTCACAAAATTTTGTCCCGTGTTAAATGAAAGAAGGCCACTAGACTTGAATGAACATGTAAGTTTAATACTCATAAAAATAAAAGTCCACTCGAAACTCATCGTCGAATTTTAACAGAGTCACTTGAAGTTTGTGGCACTTGGTACAATGTAAAGTAATGTCGCACGACTTAGTTCTTTGAAGCACTGTTCAACATAATTTAATTGGATTCGAAAATAAAGATGTTCCACTCGTGAATTAGAACTCATTCACGTATTGATAATAACATGAAATCAAAAGACGAAACTAATCGAGTATTGACAGTCCTCGGTTCGACTGTTCGTAAACTGAATGTTCGTAGAATTGAAATGTGCTGTTTAGTAGAATTGAAATGCACAGTTCACACATGCACAGTTCACAGTTCATGACCTAAAAATATTTACACAGTCCATGAAATGGTAAATTAGTGACGTAGTCATGCTTGGAATCGAGTAAATCTGGATTCAAACACAGTCTCATAAACTCGAAGTATGTAGTACTCTGTAAGGAGCAAACTGTTCTAAGTCCTGTCCAGAACATTAAACTTCAAATTACGAGCACTCGAAAACATTCGCGAGTCTTAGACACTCGTGTAGAATAACAGTCACCTGATAATGTTCAGATGAAGCACAATTTATATCACGTCCCGTCGGAGTAAAAAGTTGTCACTCACAGTATAAAGAAATCCGTACAAGTCCATATTCGACGCGAGTAGGTTAAAGTCCACGGACTCGAAGATTAATAGCTGCTTCACGCTCGATCACGGTGCTCGCGAACCGACTGTGTGAACTCCACTGCCTAGCGTGCACCACATACATACTCAGGCCACACACTCTGGCAACACACTGCCCTGCTGAGCTTTTTTTTTTTCGGGGGGGCCCCCGAAGCCCGCTCCCCCCGCGTGACCATCGACTCAATCTACATGGCCTCCGACATGCTATTAGTTCTAAGAAGAAAAAGATAGCAGGGAGGAGTGGAAGTGTGATACTACAGGAGTATCTGCCTGTCCCCATGCTCAGCATGCTACCAGGCCAGATGTGGTGGTGGGTATCAATAGTGGTGTAATCAGGTAGTAAGGGTGAGGACAAAACCACATAGGCGGAAATAGAAAGGTGCCTACATGTAAAACCTGACATTTTGTAGATAGCACATGCAAGGATGTGGTTCTGGAGAGGTCCAGGTAATTGTGTTAGTTGGGAATAGGTATCATGCACCGTCATAAGCCTATTCCTCGCCGTTCCAGTTATTCAGGGGATCAGTCCTTCTGGGCACTGCTGTGACTAGCGCGGGCCGTGCCGGTTGCCGAGCCATGCGGCAATAGCCACTAGTGCCTGCCGCACCGCCCGACCCCCTTGAGGTCCCTCGTACCCAGTCTCCAATCCCGGAGAATGAGGCCAAGCCCGCCGAGGCGGGGACCTGCTGGATGGTTGTGGGACATGGCGCCGGGCCTCCTTCCTCTCTGTCCTCGCCACGGCCCGGTATACAGGGCAACTGCGATGGGAGGCCGGGTGGCCCCCCGCACAGTTGGCGCACACCGGCGCCTCCCTAAGTGTAGCGCAGGCCGTGTAATGGTGATCACCACCACAACGGTTGCACCTTACTTGGAGCCCACAGCTGACCTGTCGGTGGCCCCACCTCAAACAGCGGAAACACTGCAAGAGCTGTTGAGGGGGACGTTCTGTTCTCACCTGACTGCCGCTACCTGCTGAGGTCCTCTCCTGATTGGCTCCTCGGCTGACTGCTGTCCTGGGAGCAGTCCTGCGTTGCAGCTGGGCAGTCCTCTCGTGGTGGGCCGGCGTCGCCTTCTGCTTCCTGGTCCGGCGTCGTCGTCTTCTTCTTCCCTGGGGTTTCTTCTCGGCGGGGAAAGAGGCCTCGTCCTGGTGGCCCTCCTCCCGGCCTGGTGACCCCGGGGTGGCTGGTGGCTCCGCTGCGTCGCCGTCTTCTTCCTTCTCCTGGCTGGCGGCGGCGGCGTCGGTCGGTGCTACCACTCGACTGCGTTCCCGGTCCTGGAGGGCGCACATCGAGGTCTGCAGCTCGACAGACACGATGGCAGGCTGGGCCTGGGTAGCAGTCTCCGAACGCCATGGGGCGTCCTTTTCCACTGCTGCGCTGCCATCCGCCATCAGGGGCGCCTTCCTAGATTGCGCCCGGGTGACAGACCCTTCCTGGTAGGCCCGGGTCTGTGACCACTTCGTGGAGGTGGCCCTTGGAGGAGCGGTCTGCGTCCACTTCGCAGTTCCGAGTCGCTCAGCCTGGGTCGCACAGTCGCGGCGCCAGGGGGCGGCATGCTCCACCTCCGTAGTGGCGTCGGTGGTCTCCGGCTGGGTGGCTTGGACTAGGTCGGTGTTAACCGCCTTATGCCTTAACCTCCTCGGCGTCTGGGTGATGGCCTCCTTGGTCTCCGGCTCAGCATTCCTCCTGAGGGCGCCGGCGTTCGTCCCTGGCACGCCGTCCCTCCCAGGTAGACGGACGACCTGAACCAGAGTAGAGAGCTCCATCTCCACGTCGTGCATCCGCTCCTGGTCGTGATGCCTTATGATGAGGCCTCCTGGTAGAAAGCTCTCCACGGACATGGTCGTCGGTAGCCTCCTGCCTCCCTGGAGGGGGCGCCGCACTCTGTCCAGTACTAGGGCCCGTTCGGAATGAACAGGGCGACCTGGCCTGTAGTAGACGAGCAGCGCCTCGTACTCCGGATCGGTGTAGCCCTCAGAGAAGAAAAAGCCTTCAGGGGGTTCGCACCCGTCCGTGTGCGGCTCCGTCTCCACCTCGGTCTGCGACGCGTCCTGCTCCTTCGGTGAGGGCGGTGTCTTCGGTTCGGGGTGGTCCTCCATCCATTGCCGCGTTGGGTAGAAGCGGCCTCCCCTGTAGATAACTCCTTTCGCCAACGCCATGCCATTGGGACCGTCCCTGAAGTTCGTCGTGGCCATCCTGAAATAAAATCCTGAAAGAGAGAAGCGAGCACTGAGAAGTGCTCAGCTTAGACAAAGCTCCTTCGAAGATGTACTAACAAGTACAGCTGCCTGACTAGTATTGGGAAAGTACAGAGCGCCTGGCAAGGAGAGAGAGAGCGAGCGGGAGGAACACGTCCTTCCACTACGGCTGTCGAACTCGACCTACCGCCCTGCTGAGCGAAGCAGTACGTATTTATATCTGATCCGGGCCTTCACATCTCGTTCCATAACTTCATCGCCTCATGTCAGATTTACGTGAAATTCGGCAGGAACATAGATAAGGGATCGAGTTACATGGTGATGTTGTTAAATTTGTTTAATTATTATTGTGGGGAAAGTTATTACCCATAGAAACTCGAAGAACATTCTACAGCAGTCTAGGCTCTGTATCGCGGCGAGGCATGCTGTGACGTCACCCGCTCACTACGTCACACGCACACAGCTGTTGCTCGCCGTCCAGTCAGTCTTTCGTAGGCGGTCCGGAGCGTAACACGTAAGTTTTTAAAATTTCTATGACGGGGACTTAGTTTTGTACCGCCGTTACCGGTACACTATATCTCAAAAACTGAAAAGGTTACACACGCAAACATTTGTATTTGGAATCTCCTTTAAAAGTAAAGAAACACGTATTTTTGTGATTTTGGATAATCCGATGAATAGGGGGTGAACAGGAGTGACAAACGGGGCGAATATTTAAATACACTATATCTGCAATTTATCTCAGATACGTACGATATTACAGATTTGAAAACTGGTGTTTAGAATTTCCTGTAAAAGTAAAGGAACATAAATATTTTTTCGGAAAATTCACTTAAGAGGAACTGATGAAGGGGGTGAATTTTTAAAATTAGAATATTTACAGTATATCTCAAAAAGTGAACATGTTGCAGACGGTGAAATTGGGATTTGTAATCTCCTTTTAAAATAAGGAAACACGTATTCTTTGGTTTTCGGAAAAACCCTTAACGAGGGGGGGGAGGGTGGAAGAATTGAAAAATTAGTTGAATTAATTGTATGAGAATATCTATACGACAAAAATCTAAAGATGTTACAAACGTGAAAACTGGTACTCGGAATCTCCTTTAAATACAAGGAAACACGCATTTGGGGGGGGTCTTTTTTTTTTTTTTGCTATTTGCTTTACGTCGCACCGACACAGATAGATCTTTTGGCGACGATGGGATAGGAAAGGCCTAGGAATGGTAAGGAAGCGGCCGTGGCCTTAATTAAGGTACTTCCCCAGCATTTGCCTGGTGAGAAAATGGAAAACCATCTTCAAGGCTGCCGACAGTGGGGTTCGAACCCATTATCTCCCGATTACTGGATACTGGCCGCACTTAAACGACTGCAGCTATCGAGCTCGGTGGGGTATCAACTTGGTAGGGGGGTATTAAAACGGATATGAATTCCTTTTACGAGGATACATATATCTCTCAAAAACTGAAGAAGTTACAGTCTTTACAACTATTATTTGGAAGTTCTTTCAAATGAACGAGTACTGTTTGTTTCTGGAAAATTCACTTGAGTGGGGAGTGTGAAAGGAAGTGAAAAAAATTCAATTCTTTTTCTGGAGAAAGTTATATATCAAAATTGAAGGTTACAGACATGGAAATTGGTATTTGGAATCTCCTTTAAAAATAAAGAAACACGCATTTATTGTGTGTGGGGGGGGGGACCAACTTAACGGGCGGGGGTGGTGTGAAAAAGGATCTGATTTCTTTTCATGAGGATACTTATATCTCAAAAACTGAAGATGTTACAGACATGAAAATTTGTATTATGAATTTTCTTTCAAAGTAAAGAAACACGTAGTCTTTTGTCTTTGGAAAATCCACTTAAGTGGGGGGAGCGGGGTGAATTAATTGAAACAATAGTTGAATTCTTTGTATGAGGATACATATATCTCAAAAACTAAAGATGTTACAGACGTGAAAATTAGTATTTGGAACCTCTTTTAAAAATAAGAAAACACGCATTTTGGGGGAGAAATCAATTTGGGGGTGGGGCGGTGGAAAAGGAGTTTAATTCATTTTTATGAGGATACATATATCTCGAAACTGAAGATGTTACAGTCGAGATAAATGGTATTTCGAAGCTCCTTTATAAATAAAGAAACAAGTATTTTTGGTTTACGGAAAATTCACTTAACGGGGAGGGTGAAAAGAAGAGAAAATTGTATTTCTTATGGAAAAACTTACATCTAAAAAACGTAAGTTTACACACGTAAAAATTTGTATTTGGGATTTCCTTAAAAAATGAAGAAACACGCATATGGGGGGGGGGGTCAACTTAACGGGCTGGATTGAAAAAGGAGTTGAATTCTTTTTATGAAGATACTTATATCTCAAAAACTGAAGATGTTAGAGGCATGAACATTTGTATTTGGAATCTTCTTTCAAAGTAAAGAAACACGTGTTCTTTTCTCTTCGGAAAATCCAGTTAAGGGGGCGTGAATGAATTGAAAAATTAGTTGAATTCTTTGTATGAAGGTACTTACACCTGAAAAACTAAAGATGTTAAAGGCGTGAAATTTGGTATTTGGAATCTTCTTTTAAAATAAATAAACGCGCACTTTTCGGGAGGGGGGAATCAACTTAACGGGCAGGAAGGGTGGGGATGAAAAATGAGTTGAATTACTTTTATGATGATACTTATATCTCAAAACTGAAGATGACATAGGCGTGAAAATTAGTATTTGGAATCTCCTTGAAAAATAAAGAAACACGATTTTTTTTTTTTGGAAAATCGATAAAAGGAGTGCGGGGTTGAAAATAAGTAAATAAGGAGTTGAAATATATTTATGAAGACACTGTATCTTAAAAGTGAAGCCTTTAGAGACGTGAAAGTTGGTATTTTTAATTTCCTTTAAAGTAAAGATACACGTACTTTTGTTTTCGTAAAGTCCACTTAAAGCGGGAGAGGGGTGGAAAGAAGCGAAGAAGGAAAAATTGAATTATTTTCATGAGTATACACTTATCTAAAAAACCCGAAGGTGTTACAGACGTACAGACATGACTACTGGTATTTGGAATTTCCTTAAAAGTAATGAAACACGTATTTTTTTGTTTTCGGAAAATCCAGTTAAGGGGCTGGAAAGAACTGGAGAAGCTGGCGAAATTTTAAAATGAGTGCCGTTATATCTTCATTATATGTCAAAAACTTAACATGTTAGAGACAAGAAACTTGGTATTAGGAAAGTCCTTTAAAAAATACAGAAACATATACCTCTTTGTTTTCGTAGAAGGCACTTAACGGGGACTGAAAAGAAGTGAATAGTAGATTTATTTTTTATGAGGATACTTATATCTTAAAAACTGAAGATGTTACATACATGAAAATTGGTATTTGGAATCTCTTTTGAAAATAAAGAAACGTGTATTTTTGTTTTCGGAAAATACACTTAGATGGGGGTGGGGGAAGGACTGATCAAGGGGTTGAATTCTTTTTATGGGAATGTTAATGTGTATCTCAAAAACTGAAGATGTTACAGATGTGGGAATAGGTATTTGGAATCTCCTTTAAAAATAAAGAAACATGTATTCATTTTTTCGACATTTTAAAAAAAATATTTGGCTTTAGATTAGTTACAGACCAAACAGCCACCTGGATATTAAAGTCCGCTGGTTTGAACTTTACAATTCATTACAAGTCATTGTCACAGTGTGATATATATATATAATTGGATGTTGGTATGTTTGAAGCTAATAGACTCAAAAATTACTGGACTGATTTCGCTGAAATCTTCATAGTTTGTTCTTATTACATCTGAGAGGGATTATGAAGTGGTTTGAACGAAATCTGATTGGTAGTTCGGCACTAAGGGGTGAAAAATAAAATAGGGGAAGATAAGCAAACCGCATGACAAGTCCGATCAACGGGTTGCCTACCCAACAGTATGTGAAGATTATGATGTGTTCCTTAAAACTTATTTCTGCTTTTATCTGGAAAAATTACTGTAGGGGTAAGAAACCCCTAGCACCCCTAATAGAAGGGGGTGAAACTTAAAAATCTGAAAGTGACGATATTAGTGACGAATTCATAGTCTTTGGGGTAGCTGAGATGAACTATGACACTCTGAATGCCGTTTAAGTCAAAGTTCATTCCCAATTGGTATGATAAACATATTATGACTTACTGTTTGGGAATGAAAACTGAAGGGTAAGACACACATACGGGCGGGATCGTACAACTGAAGATGTTACAGACGTTAAAATTGGTATTCTTTAAAAATAAACATATTTTTTTATTTTTGGAAAATCCATAAACTATATTATCGGTATTAAATGTTCATAAAATTATTAAAATGGGTAGGAAAAACAATATGACTACAACAGGCATATCAAGATGAGTTATCTGACCTATTTATAAGGAATACTGTGGAGCAGCGCACGGGTCCACTAGTATATATTTATAAAAGACATAGATGTTGCACATCATGACATTAAAATCACATAAATTTCCATAGAAAATCAATCAAATTTGTAGACAAGTTGTTGTTAAATAGTTCCCAATAATAATATACCCTTGTTTGTTTTTTGGTCGCCAGTAGTGTATTTACACAGGTTGGTAACTGTTGCTTAGCGCGAAGCAGAGCTGTAATAAACACATTTTGCTGTTGGTGGTAATGAGCACATGCAATTTTTTCGACTTGAGAGACGACTGTTTCTCACATGTACAGTTCTATGTCGCATGGTCGTCTTAGCCCCAAAAGGTAATACCACAAACATGGTTTACAAAGAATTTCTGGGGTAAATGAAACTCGCTTTTTGGATGAGTTTTCATACTTTAGCAATTTTCAGATAATGTCTCAGCACAATGCCGAGGAACGATTACTTTGATCAAATTACGAAATCCACGCGGGTAATTGCTAGTACATATATTTCACACTGTGACAATGACTTGTAATGAATTGTAAAGTTCAAACCAGCGTACTGTAATATCCAGGTGGTTGTTTGGTCTGTAACTAATCTAAAGCCAAATACATTTTTTTAAGTCGAAAAAATAAATACATGTTTCTTTATTTTTAAAGGAGATTTCAAATACCTATTCCCACATCTGTAACATCTTCAGTTTTTGAGATATATATAAACATCCCCATAAAATGAATTCAACCCCTTGATCAGTCCTTCCCCCACCCCCATCTAAGTGTATTTTCGAAAATAAAAATACATGTTTCTTTATGTTACCGTGTTTTGGTGGATCACCAGAGGTGAAAGAAGGTGCGGACTGGAATGAATCTAACTACAAGTCCGAAAGATGAATTTAAAATTTTAATAAAGGTTATATTTTCAACAGATAACAAGATTTAACAATTTTTCACTAAGTGAAATAATAATGAATATTAATAATAATAATTTTACAAGCGAAAACACAAGTTAAGGTGTCTTTACAAAGCCTGGGCTTCGAGCCCCAATTTAACAATCCTTGAGCTCTCAGCTCACAACCACAAAAAACCAAAGGGCAGAAAACCCCTAATTACATGGAGCAGTTGCTCCTTCCTAGTAATATCAAGCCTCCTAGAGGCACCTTTCAAAATACCAGAAAGAGCTCACCGCTCTCAATCTTTCAAGCCTATCAAAGGCCACAATCAACATTACTATCAACTGCCCTCAAGGCACACCTATCAAGAAACAGGAGTATCTAGTACCCAGTCTACTGGGTCTTCGTGAAAAAGGAACAGATTAATTAAATCGCCCCTGAAAAGAATCAAGATGAATGGAGGCGTGTACTTGCACTCCTACATGAAAGCTTGTTAAAACCTAAGTGGCGTTAAGCCGATACACAGGGGCTATCCCCGTACTATAGAGGTGACCCGTATAGGAAAAATTTTAATACATTAAGAGAAGAAAATTGGTAATGAAAACGTTGTCACCTCAAGTCAAAATAAAGGGGAGCTCGAGAGGGTAAGGCACTCTCTATCCCCGATTTACAGTTAAAGTAATAAGAAAATGTTTACATAAGCCGGCACTAAGTTACTTTTTTAAACAGGTAGGATACTTTGAAAAGGTTTCGAACCTTCCCCGGGGATTAAACTGCTGACCAAGAAAGAAAGAAAGATGTTAAAAGGCCATTACATTTGCTGAAGAGCTGCTACTCGAAGGAAGAGGCGCAACCCGCCCCCTGCTATACTTCCATACACTAAGCAAGATGTTGTTGAAGTGGCGAAGAGCCGAGAAAATCAGCAGTTTTTAAACCCTCGTGGAAGATTCGAGACCTTTCATGAATAAGGAGACACACCCACTCAACTTTATTGGGTAGCTAAGATTCACACATGGAAATTCGAAGAAGAAACCTCAGATAGGTGGAAAATTAATTACAGAAATTACTGATTGGTATGTTCAAAACAGGCGGAAAGAAAGCTTAATATTGCCAACCCACAAATGAAAGAACAAAATTTAGTAAAGACCAAAACTTATAAATACAAAATTTCTTCAACAAAAGTTCCTTCACTTCGCGCCAGGGTCCATGGTCATAGTTTTTGGTAGAGACATCTGTGAGAGAATGTCCACACTTCTTGATAATTAGTAAACAAAAACAATCCGAAAGTAACACAGTGACATCTTCAGATAAACGGTTGAATTAATTCAGTTTTAAAGTTCAGAGTTTCAGCTGTAGAGGAGTACCTTAAGGCGGAAAATGCAAATGTGAGGCGTATAGGTGTACCCACCCGGTACACTTTATTTTCAAAGGAGATTCCAAATACCAATTTTCACGTATGTACCATCTTCAGTTTTAAGATATAAGTATCCCAATAAAAAATAATTCTACTATTTTTCACTTCTTTTCACCCCCCGTTAAGTGCCTTCTCCGAAAACAAAGAGGTATATGTTTCTATATTTTTAAAGGACTTTCCTAATACCAAGTTTCTTGTCTCTAACATATTACGTTTTTGAGATATAATGAAGATATAACGGCACTCATTTTAAAATTTCGCCAGCTTCTCCAGTTCTTTCCAGCCCCTTAACTGGATTTTCCGAAAACAAAAAATACCTGTTTCATTACTTTTAAGGAAATTCCAAATGCCAGTTGTCATGTCTGCACGTCTGTAACACCTTCGGGTTTTTTAGATAAGTGTATACTCATGAAAATAATTCAATTTTTCCTTCTTCGCTTCTTTCCACCCCTCTCCCGCTTTAAGTGGACTTTACGAAAACAAAAGTACGTGTATCTTTACTTTAAAGGAAATTAAAAATACCAACTTTCACGTCTCTAAAGGCTTCACTTTTAAGATACAGTGTCTTCATAAATATATTTCAACTCCTTATTTTCAACCCCGCACTCCTTTTATCGATTTTCCAAAAAAAAAAAAAAATCGTGTTTCTTTATTTTTCAAGGAGATTCCAAATACTAATTTTCACGCCTGTATCATCTTCAGTTTTGAGATATAGGTATCCTCATAAAAGTAATTCAACTCATTTTTCATCCCCACCCTTCCTGCCCGTTAAGTTGATTCCCCCCTCCCGAAAAGTGCGCGTTTATTTATTTTAAAAGAAGATTCCAAATACCAAATTTCACGCCTTTAACATCTTTAGTTTTTCAGGTGTAAGTACCTTCATACAAAGAATTCAACTAATTTTTCAATTCATTCACGCCCCCTTAACTGGATTTTCCGAAGACAAAAGAACACGTGTTTCTTTACTTTGAAAGAAGATTCCAAATACAAATGTTCATGCCTCTAACATCTTCAGTTTTTGAGATATAAGTATCCTCATAAAAAGAATTCAACTCCTTTTTCAACCCAGCCCGTTAAGTTGACCGCCCCCCCCCCAATATGCGTGTTTCTTTATTTTTAAAGGAAATCCCAAATACAAATTTTTACGTGTATAACCTTACGTTTTTTAGATGTAAGTTTTTCCATAAAAATACATTTTTCACTTCTTTTCACCCTCCCCGTTAAGTGAATTTTCCATAAACCAAAAATACTTGTTTCTTTATTTATAAAGGAGCTTCCAAATACCATTTATCTCGACTGTAACATCTTCAGTTTCGAGATATATGTATCCTCATAAAAATGAATTAAACTCCTTTTCCATCGCCCCACCCCCAAATTGATTTCTCCCCCAAAATGCGTGTTTCCTTATTTTTTAAAGAGGTTCCAAATACTAATTTTCACGTCTGTAACATCTTTAGTTTTTGAGATATATGTATCCTCATACAAAGAATTCAACTATTGTTTCAATTAATTCACCCCTCCCCCCTTAAGTGGATTTTCCAAAGACAAAAGACTACGTGTTTCTTTACTTTGAAAGAAACTTCATAATACAAATTTTCATGTCTGTAACATCTTCAGTTTTTGAGATATAAGTATCCTCATGAAAAGAAATCAGATCCTTTTTCACCCCCCCCCCCGCCCGTTAAGTTGCCCCCATCCCACACACACAATAAATGCGTGTTTCTTTATATTTAAAGGGGATTCCGAATATCAATTTCCATGTCTGTAACCTTCAGTTTTGATATATAAGTTTCTTCAGAAAAAGAATTGAATTTTTTCACTTCCTTTCACACTCCCCACTCAAGTGAATTTTCCAGAAACAAACAGTTCCCGTTCATTTAAAAGAGCTTCCAAGTACCAATTGTCAAGACTGTAACTTCTTCCGTTTTTGAGAGATATATGTATCCTCGTAAAAGGAATTCATCTCCGTTTTCATACCCCCCCCCCCCTACCAAGTTGATCCCCCCAAATGCGTGTTTCTTTATTTTTAAAAGAGATTCCAAGTACCAGTTTTCACGTTTGTAACACCTTTAGATTTTTTGGTGTATAGATATTCTTATACAATTAATTCAAGTAATTTTTCAATTCTTCCACATCCCCCCCCCCGTTAAGGGTTTTTCCGAAAACCAAAGAATACGTGTTTCCTTATTTAGAAAAGAGATTACAAATACCAATTTTCCCGTCTGCAACATGTTCCGTTTTTGAGATATACTGTAAATATTCTAATTTTGAAAATTCACCTCCTTTATCAGTTCCTCTTAAGTGAATTTTCCGAAAAAATGATTTATGTTCCTTTACTTTTACAAGAAATTCCAAATACCAGTTTTCAAATCTGTAATATGGTACGTATCTGAGATAATTTGCAGATATAGTGTTTTTAAATATTCGCCCCGTTTGTCACTCCTGTTCACCCCCTATTCATCGGATTATCCAAAATCACAAAAATACGTGTTTCTTTATTTTCAAAAGAGATACAAATACCAATTTTCTTATCTGTAACATCTTCAGTTTTTGAGATATAAGTCTTCTCATAAAATGTGTTCAACCTCTTTGCCCCTCTTTTCAGCCCCATCCCCTTTAATGAGATTTTCCGAAAACTAAAAATACGTGTTTCTTTACTTTTAAAGGAGATTCCAAATACAAATGTTTACATCTGTAACCTTTTAAGTTTTTGAGGTATAGATGTCCTCATTTTGAACATTCAGCCCCTTTTTCACTCCCTTAGCGACGGAATATCCAAAAATCCTCCCTTAGTGAGCACCTACACGCTAGTATACATGTATCCCTAAAATTTCATTTATTTATGTCGAGTAGTTTAGGCTCGGCGCTGATGAATCAGTCAGTCAGGACAAGGCTATAGATAACAATACTACACTTCAAAAAAATTAGGGGAACATGTTTTGTAACGTCTGGTATGTGAACGTTAATTTGGAAGATGGGGTTCCAATGGTCGTACAGCATACCTTGAGACCTTAGCTACTCAGGGTATGTCAAATTGAAGTTATACTCCATCTGTAGGCGTAGCCATGCATTAAACTGTCAGGTGGCCCCTGAAAACAAAGTACTGTAAATAGCGGTGCGACCGTGTGTCGTTGTGAGGTATACGGACTACTGCGGTCATTTGAGCACGTTGTACGTAAACCTGCACATTCTTAAAGAGGTTCAAGTCGCAAGGGCCGTCACTTTGATCCAGGAAGATGCACCTTTCGTCGTGTTGCTGTAGATTTTAATGTCTCGCCGTCCGTTATTTAACGTTTGTGGAATCGCTAAAATGAGACAGGTCAGTTCGAAAGTAGGGTTGGACAAGGTCGTGGACGCATGACAACCCCACAGGATGATCGATGTCTGGCCATCTGTGCGTTGCGGCGTCGTTCAGCAGCTGCCAGAAAACTGCAACAAGACCTCAGGAGGGTCACTGGAGTCATGGTGTCTGACCAGACAGTAAGGAACAGGTTAAGAGAATTGTCCTTACGACCCAGACGTCCTGTTCGAGTTCCCCGTTTAAGGCAGCAACATCGCGCGGTTAGCCTTCTGTTTGCCCGTACCCACGTCAACTGGCAACTTCGCCAATGGAGACCTTTGTTGTCCACAGACGACTCCAGATTTCTCCTGACACAGCGTGATGGACGTCAACGTGTATGGAGACGCTGTGGTGAGCAGTGCATGCCAAATGCTGTCCAGGAAGGCGACCGATACGGACAAGGTTCTGTGATAGTGTGGGGTGGCATCAGTATTGATGGCCGTACGGATCTTGTCGTCTTCCGTGGTAATCTTACCGCTGCGGGGTACATCGAGAAGATACTGCTACAGCATGTATTTTTTGCTGCATACGCTGTTGACCCCGAATTCGTACTCATCCACGACAATGCCAGGGTTCATATAGCGCGCGTCACCAGAGCTGTCTTGCGAGAACTGGACATTCAAGAGATGGAATGGCCAGCAGTGAGTCCCGACCTTAAGACCAACGAGCATGTGTGGGATAGGCTTCATATCGGTGGTCTTGGACGTCCTGTTATGCCACAGACTCTCCAAGACCTCGAACAGACTCTCATTGAAGAATGGGACCTGATCCCGCAACCTGACCTCCGTCGACTTATACGGTGCCAAGCTGTGATGATTGCTCGTGGAGGACATGCACCATACTGAATCTCTCCAACTGTGATAAAAATCCACCCTGGAGGACTGTTACCACTTTGTTTTCGCCCCGATGTGGACATTTCCGCTTGTGTTCTGAAAATGAACACTAATCCCTCGATGTTCTTTTGTATACTTCAACGGTAATATACCTGGGTGCGAGGTATTGTTTTGTGGAGCATGGCATACGTTCAAATACATGTTCCCCTAAATTTTTGAACTGTGTAGTAATAAAGATAATTTATATATATATATATATATATGCTGATGTACTCGTGCTTCGCTATGGAATTCTCAGAAAGACTATCGTAGTGGTTTTCCCAACTGAAGTCAACATAGGTTATTACAATGACGTCAGTAGGAAAGTAGGGATTAAAAGCAATGTTATCACATAAAATACTCGATCAAATGAAAGACCGCACATTTTCTCACTTTTAACGAATATTACTACGGTGCTGATCTAACTAGAGATGGCAAACGAATAATGACATATCGGAATATCGATATTTTTAGAGGGAAATATCGATACATCGACATCGATATTTTGAGGTCCGACATAGAGTCGATATCGATATTTTGTACGCAATGTAGCTATATTTCTGTCTAATTTAATACTTTTGTTTACGATTTGATTCTTTTTTCAGCCCCTTTCAGTATTGTATGCTACAGTTACGAAATTTGAATTTGTATTTCTCAATTCACTTCGATAAATATAGTGATAATATCACAACTCATTCATCGTGCGTACCAAGGTTCTTTAACACTACTAAAGGTTGGGCCCGGTGCGTACCTAAGTCAATAAAGCCAAATAGCTTATCATATTAAGCTATTTGATAAAGCCGCCAGCCAACACAGGCCACCCACAGCACGCCCAGCCGTTAACTACGTTGTCATTGTTGTCAGTGAGGTACAGGAAAGTTGTAGAATATTGTTGGCGGTTAGTGCTGTTCATACTTGTGTTGCCAATAGTGTATTGCTATTTGCTTTAAGTCGCACCGACACAGATAGGTCTTATGGCGACGATGGGATAGGAAAGGCCTAGGAGTCGGAAGGAAGCGGCCGTGGCCTTAATTAAGGTACAGCCCCAGCATTTGCCCGGTGTGAAAATGGGAAACCACGGATAACCATCTTCAGGGCTGCCGACAGTGGGGTTCGCACCCACCATCTCCCGAATGCAAGCTCACAACTGCGCGGCCCTAACAGCACGGCCAACTCGCCTGGTCATAGTGATACAATAAGCGGGCGCTGCACTATGCAAAACGTACACAAAATAAATTCTCCAGGACTTCCAGTTGCGAGGTCCGTAGAATGGGTCTCGGCCCTCAAGTGGCCACGGCTGGTCCGTCGTCCAACAGCTCTGCATTCTGACGAGCCAACCGAGCAGAGGAGGGGTGGCCACGGCTCTACCGTGGCTCTACTACCCCCATTTCCTGTCCTTAAATCCGACTAACTCGGGTTGGTAGAGTGATGGTGCTTTCCGAAAACGGGCGAAAGAAGAACTAAATAAACTTATAGTTTTTTTTATGCTAGGGGCTTTACGTCGCGCCGACACAGATAGGTCTTATGGCGACGATGGGATAGGAAAGGCCTAGGAGTTGGAAGGAAGCGGCCGTGGCCTTAATTAAGGTACAGTCCCAGCATTTGCCTGGTGTGAAAATGGGAAACCACGGAAAACCATCTTCAGGGCTGCCGATAGTGGGATTCGAACCTACTATCTCTCGGATGCAAGCTCACAGCCGCGCGCCCCTACGCGCACGGCCAACTCGCCCGGTTAAACTTATAGTAATGAGTATATGGACGGGAGATATGGAGGCATATCTTGAAATGAGAAGTAGGCCTATATGTAAGGGGTAGAATGGATTTATTGGTCCAAAACAAAAATATGGTCCCTACTGAACTCATAATTCTACATCTATTATTCTTTATTGCAAGATTATCTCGCCCTTCGTGGCGGGAGAAGTCACAGTGGGACTGAGCGAGCCATCCATTCGGACGGTGTACGAACACTTCGGCTGACTTCGAATAATAAATAATTAACAATCTATATATATAAAATAAGAGTTTTGTCTGTACATTGCTCAGAATTTGAAAATAATGGTATTTCTGTATCGGTCATGTCCATAGTAACAAGAAAACGCACTTTTTACTTTTCCGTAATTTCTGTCTGTCTGTCTGTCTGTCTGTCTGTCTGTCTGTCTGTCTGTCTGTCTGTCTGTCTGTCTGTCTGTCTGTCTGTCTGTCTGTCTGTCTGTCTGTCTGTCTGTACACGCATCGCGAGAAAACGGTTGAAGAGAATTTAATGAAAATCGGTATGTGAAGTCGGGGGATGAGCCTCTACAATCTACGCTATAAATCATTTTACTCACGCTGAGTGAAATGGTAGTTTAGGGGAAGGCCTAAAATTGAATTCTCAACTATTCATGTTATTAGTTGTCTAAAGAAAATCGGTATGTGAAGTCGGGGGATGAGCCTCTACAATCTAGGCTATAAATCATTTTACTCACACTGAGTGAAATGGTAGTTTCGGGGAAGGCCTAAAATTGAATTCTCAAATATTTGTTATTATTGGTCGTATTTTAAAGAAAATGGGTATGCAAAGTTGGGGAATAAATTGCTACAATCTAGGCTGTCAATAATTGTATTCACACTGAGAAAAATGGTAGTTTAGGGGTAGGCCTAAAATTTAATTCTCAAATATTGTTGTTGTTAGTAGTCCTATCTTGATGAAAATCGGTATGCAAAGTCAGGAAGTAAGTCGCTATAGTCTATGCTGTAAATTATTTTATTCACGCTGAGTAAAATGGTAGTTTAGGGGAAGGCGTAAAATGTAATTCTCAAATATTTCTTATTAGAGGTGTAATCGATGAATGCTGCATAACTAAGGTTACATAGTATTAAATTTCCTATTATTCATGTCTTATACATTGTTACCGTACTGGCTATGATCACAAAGATATTCATGATTTTAGATTTTTGTTACTAAGTCCATATCAGCACCGAGTAACGAGAAAATGGGTAAACAGTATTTAATGAAAATCGGTGTGTAAATTTGGAGAATAAGAAACTACAGTTTACGGTATAAAATATTTTACAAATCGCAGAGTCGAAAGAAAACTAAATGTGTAGGCCTACAATATAGAAAGCTCATAACACTGATCAACAATAACATTACATTGACCATTGTTTGTCGTGATGTGCTTTGTGTCTTCTGTTGCCCCTCATCTCCGGTACATAGGATTACTGCCGCGTACAGAGTACTTTTTATTTGATTTACTTCGCACCGACATAGATAGGTTTTATGGCGACGATGGTATAGGAAAGGGCTAGGAGTGCCTTAGGCCTTAATTAAGGTACAGGCCCAGCATTTGACTGGTGTGAAAGTGGGAAACTACGGAATACCATCTTCAGCGCTGCCGACAATGGGGGTTCGAATCCACTATCTCTCGGATGCAAGCTCACAGCTGCGCAGCGCTAACCACACGGTCAACTCGCCCAGTCGTACAGAGTGTAACAGCCTGCCTGAATATTGATGGGAAGTAGCTGGGGAGTTAGATAACTTTCTTCTTTAGCATGCCATTCCCCTGGTTTATAAATTGTCTGATACTACTGGTACGTAACACACTGGATCATCATAGCATTCGGGCTATTCAATCCCTACTCTGAGGCACTGATTGGAATGAACAGTGTGCATATTTAGCGGAATAATGGCAGATGAGTGTTCATGGCAATCTGCGGCCTGGTCATCCCAGCTCTGGAACTTTGGACTATTACATTGGCACCGCAATCTAACCGCAGCACTGTTCGTTAAAAGTGATAAAACGTGCGACTTTCCATTTGATCGAGTATTTTATATGATAGCATTGCTTTTAATCGCTACATTCATACTTACGTTTTTGTAATGACCTATGTTGATTTCAGTAAGGAAAACCACAAAGTCAGTCTTTCTGAGAATTCCGTAGCGAAGCACGGGTACATTAGCTAGTACATAATAAACCTTCATTGAGAGAGATTTCGGCAACATCATTAACCAAGAAATAATTAAGAATTGTAAGAAATATTAAATGAAGCTAAAATCTACAGGATGGAAATGTGTTTAATTAGGCCTGGAAAAATGCTGGCATCCATACTGGCAAACTGGCTGCACGTGCCAAGGCCAAGTAACCAGATGAGCGTGAAATCCCCTACACGAAATTAATCAATTACGCCCGTTAAAAACACGGAAAATTCAGTAAACAACACCATTATTACTTTGAATTTTGGTGGAATTTTTGGGGTGAATCTCAAAGAAATCGGTCTATTGGTTAGGAAACTGATGATTACACCACAATATCTCCTGACCAGGACAGCGTCATTAGATAACCTATAACAACTTCTGGACAGCAGCTACACTCACTTGGTCGATCGACGCGAGGTCGGATCTGCGTCGCGTTAATATCAAGTAGAGGTCTTGAACTGTCTCCTCAAATAAACTTGTGAGATTTATTAATTAGTGAAATGAGATAAAATATTTTACTGAGTGTTAAAGGTGAATGGACATTTTCTTAGTTGAATT
Organism: Anabrus simplex; assembly: GCF_040414725.1. Classification (NCBI taxonomy): domain Eukaryota; kingdom Metazoa; phylum Arthropoda; class Insecta; order Orthoptera; family Tettigoniidae; genus Anabrus; species Anabrus simplex. The sequence goes on from NC_090267.1 coordinate 94,467,225, forward strand.
AGTAATAGAATTTCTTAACTTCTGCAAATAAAAGCCGCAAGTGCATAGATAACTTTCATTTAATGATTGAGTGTCTTTGTAAGTAGGGGAGTTGTAGACTAGAGATGGGAAGATTCTGAACGAGTGATTCAAAATGAACGAATCATTTTGAACGAGTGATTCAAAATGAACGAATCATTGCACTGAACGATTGAATCATGATTCAGTGAACGAAATGAATCGACTCGTTTGTGAATCGAGAGATGGCAGCCGCAACGCCGCAACTCGTTCCTTGGTTCCTCGTTCGTTCTGATTCATATCGCCAAATCGGGTATCCACCAGTTTTGAATCAATGACTACTTGTGGAGAACGACTCATTTTTTATTTAACCTGAACTAAAAGTCCGGTCCACAAGTAAAATACTCCTAACCTATCCTTACAGGAAAAAATATTTTTTTAATAAGAAATTATCACGTACCGTAGTTTCAAGTCACACACTTCTCGGAACTTTAATATACACTCAACTTCCTGCTCGTTGCGAAATGTTAGGTTAAGTTTACTTCAAGGTTCGCGTTCACGTTCTTGTTCTCGTGAACTAACGCGTGAAATATGGCCACAAAAATGTTCATATCTACTATAAATTCGATTCTCGTACAGCTTCGAATGGTAGCTACTTAAGTTTGAAAAGGATTAGTCAGACGGTTGGGTAGCATTTTTCTACTGTAACCTTTAAAAAGGATATTACTCTTGTTAAAATGCTATCAATTATTATTATTATTATTATTATTATTATTATTATTATTATTATTATTATTATTATTATTATTATTATTATTATTATTATTATTATTATACCTTGAACGTTTCACTTCTTGCAACCTGTAAACATGTAAAGCAGTAGCAGTTATAAAGAACATGACGGAATTGTTTCGCATTCGGCTCTCCGTCACGTGGTATTGGAATGAACGAATTAAATGAACGAATCATTTTAGTGAATCGGTTCAAATGAATCGGTTCTTCTAAAAGAATCAGATTCCCCATCTCTATTGTAGACTAGCCAAGATAAGCTTTGAATCTTATATCTCTTGAACACCTGGTATAACGAAGGGGATGAGAGCAAATTGAAGTTCTCACGGACAGTTAATTTCTTTCCGGCGGACGGTAAATACGTACATATAGTGGGCAGCCAGAGTAATTCATTATTTGCGTGGTTTGTACCATTTAAAGTGTAGAATATGTGTAATTATAATTAATGTATAAGAAATAATGTTATTTGCAAATATGAGTGGCTAATTTCTGAACGAACTAGCTAGAATGTAGCCGGGATGACATCGGAAGCTATGACGCCGTTACAAGGTCTGTCTATTTTTAATATAATGTTGTAGCTAGAAATTGTAAATGCTTGTCCCATTAAATTACTATGTTGCGTGTGTAGAAATTAATTATAGTATAATGTAGAGGCGAAGTGTCTATTATTAATGTCAGTGTGCGAAACTCATAAATGCGCTTAAAATTTAGTTACCGAGCTCGATAGCTGCAGTCGCCTAAGTGCGGCCAGTAACCAGTATTCAGGAGATAGTGGGTTCAAACCCCACTGTCGGCAGCCCTGAAGATGGTTTTCCGTGGTTTCCCCATTTTCACACCAGGCAAATGCTGGGATGTACCTTAATGAAGGCCACGGCCGCTTCCTTTCCAGTCCTAGCCCTTTCCTGTCCATTCGTCGCCGTAAGACATATCTGTCGGTGCGACGTAAAGCCAATAGCAAAAAAAAATCGTTAAGAAACTGTAAAAAGCGAAGTTTAAATATTGTACTAAAATCAATGAAATATGTTCAGGCTGATAAAAGTTACAATATGATAACGATAAAATAGTTGTGGTGAGCGTGATAAAGTCAAATATTAAAATAATATAAAATAAATAATAATAATATTCACGTCAGGATAAATTTTAAATGATGAATTACGTACCGGTATTCAACAGTAATGTCGAGTGAGAGTTGCGATTTATACCGAAATCCAGTGAAGTCCGATAAAGTTAGCAGTTATTTTTGGGAAGCTTACATTTTGTGACACCGTGTATTTGTGATACAGAAAATCTCGGTGTTTTAGTTTGTCCTTGAGGTCAGTAAAAACGTAAAGAAGTTAATTGTGAGATTCTTATAAAGTTGTTTATCATGGGATTTCGTATATTTGAAAAGTTTTGAACAGAAAAGAAATGGATTGTAATGGAAATGAATAACTTATTAGGAGAATAGTTAGGAAGATGTTAAAGGCAGAGTAAGCCTGTATTTTATAAGTGATGTATTATGAACATGAAGCCGATGATAATAGGCTCTGTTTGTCAAGGGAGAGGAATTTGTGACAGGCTGTATGTTAAGATGTAATATTTCTGAGACAGGCTGTATAAGATGACGATGTCCTGTAAGCAATCCGGAAGAGATGACTAATTTAATAATGGCCAGAATCCAAGTGAGATCGTTGTAACACCTATTTTAATTTCAAGTCGATGTTCTCCCATGCTTACTAATTTTCATATGAGATTGTATGTCTTGGCAGTTAAGTCCAAGTAGTGACGATTCTATGTAGAAACAGCATTGTGCATTTTTGTGATAGTTGACCTCACAAACAAAATACATTCTGACACACGCTCGAGGTAATACTTGATTATTGTAAACTTAATTTTATTCTGTAAAATTTACGAGATGAAATTATCATTGACTGGAAACATTGCGAGAGAGAAAATTGAATGTTATTAGAATGATAGTCTAGCTTGTGTAGATTGATGGAAAGTTGCTTCACTGGATAGTTCACAGCAATACATGTTTGGAACGTTGAGATGAAAGGCCATTTGGAGCCTCACACTTGAGTTATGCTGTGGATTCCGTGATGGTGGTGATTACTGTTTTCAGCGATATTAGGTAAAGTTAAACGAGATTTGAATTTATTTTTTATTTAACGAACTTCATTGCATGTACTGAAATTGTATTGAGGAATGGATTAACGTAGTCGGACGTTGTTTAATTTCGATTTCACGTTTTATTGTAAGAAATGGTATAGTTATATTTCCAGATTCGAGTTCATTCTGTGGTGAGTTTCATTTCATTGTGTTAGAGTTGCAAGATTTAAAAATCCGGGATTGTCTTTGAAGTTTCAATTTTGCCTGACAAGAAATGATTTGTAGATAACCCAACTTTGGCTCAACGATAGACTTAGGATGCTGCGTGTATTATATACATTTAAGGATGTGTAGTCCGGCTCCATGGCTAAATGGTTAGCATGCTGGTCTTTGGTCACAGGGGTCCCGGGTTTGATTCCCGGCAGAGTCGGGAATTTTAACCATCATTAGTTAATTTCGCTGGCACGGGGGCTGGGTGAATGTGTTGTCTTCATCATCATTTCATCCTCATCATGACGCGCAGGTCGCCTACGGGTGTCAAATCGAAAGACCTGCACCTGGCGATTCGAACATGTCCTCGGACACTCCCGGCACTATAAGCCATATGCCATTTCATTTCAAAGATGTGTATTATAGGCACTACGTAGGCTCAACGACAGCATTAGGGCATTGTATGTTTATAGTCAAGTCATAGTTTAGTCATTTTGCAAACTGACCTGAATGATGGTAGTGTTTGCAGTAGTGAATACGGATGTGAAGGATGTTAGCAGGTGTTGTTCATGCCATGTTTTGGCATCATTCTTACTAGCCAGCAGGTGCTCCCATAATAGCGTTGCATTAGTAGTGGCATGAATGTGAGGGTTGTCCCACAGGGAAACCTAGCTAATGGGGATTGATTATTACTGCTTAGCCGCACGTGTCCAAGTTCAATGAACTTTGGTTTTTCTATTTTCTTTCTTGACATTTAAATTTATTGTTCGGATGTCTGGTATCTAGTAATAGTGCTGTGTGTTGACACTTAGTTTATTTATGAAGGATTTATGCTACGAATGCGGTTTCGATCATCATATATCTTATTTTCAATTTTCGTTATTTCACTTTATATTAGGTGAGATGCTGGTCTACCTTGTAGTTTGGTTTAGTGGAACAATTGTGGGAAGAGAGATTTGTAATGGTAGTTGCAGTTATAGAAAACTGGAAAGGTTTCCTTTCATTTATGTTTTTAGTGTGGACTTGTAATTTAATAAACTTAATGACATAACCGTTTATGACCTGAAAGTTGGTTGAATAAGAATATTTTCAAGTGGCTTATCACTATTCTTTAACTTCAGTGTTTGGCATTCCATTGAAATGCATGCTGAATTAATGTTTTACTGCATTTTGCAGTGTTCCTTCAGGATGACGTAATGTAATATCCCCTCGGATCGAGTTGTTGTTGGTTCCTTCAGAACATGTGTTTGGAGTGATGCATGTTTCAGCATTGGGATTATTCTGTAACTTAAGGTGTCATGAGATGACAATACATGGTGGAATTTTATTTCTGATTGTGACCATTGCTGTTAACTTTTAATGAACACCATGGTTTCTAGTAATACTTCATGTAACGTGCTCTCCTACGTATTTATTACTTCAAGATTTCTACTTTACCATCTGTCAACTTCTCCAGCCTGCTCTCACTACAGCGTGTGGTGCGACTGCTTACCAGCCCACTATGCACTTTACTACTGCTCTCCCTCCGAGCCTCCCCTCTTCCGCTGCATGTGTACGTCACGTCTATTTCTCACACATTCTGGACTCTACTATCTTCCACTATAAATGCGGGGTCTCTACAGTGGACTGTGTAATCCCTAATCTCATTATTTTTTATTCGGCTGGGTGACGCCACAACTCTACCATTGCACCCAGCTGACCCAACAAGCATATCGGCCAGACGCCAATTTGGAAGTCGGCTATAGACAATGTTCACCTGTGTTGTCCTGGATGTCAGCCACTCCATCTCAGAAGAAACCATCCTCTCCGACCTCCGCAAGATGGGAGTGTACAGCGCCCCACCAAGTAACACCAAGCAAAGCAAAGGAAAGAATTTCAACATATGGCATTTATTGATTTTCGTCACAGATATGCAATGTTTTTGTACTTACTTCATGTGGAGGCTTCAGTCCAGGTCTTATTACACTCCTCCTTGTTGTACCAGTATATGCCTTTCCACTGTTCCTCAATCTCTTGTTTTTCACATCCTTCCACTCATTTATATTTAGTGACCGGCGTTTTCTTTTATATATGAGTTTTATGGACCCTCCAGGCACAGAAATGCTGCTTGCAGACACCATCTTCTCAACTACAGTATATGCAACATTTTTCTAGTGACCGCCAACTTAACGGCTTCATAATTCTTTGTACGGTAAATATTTCGACTTTCTACCACTGCAGTACTGTCGGGTATGAAATATGCAATATTTTTCCCATCATTAACTCCGTTTCAACAAAAATGGATTATGCAGTGTTATTCTGGGGAGTTAATCAATTCCAAAATTGATGAGTAGAGTTGTAAATTATTCTCAAACAAATGTTCCAATATTGGAACAGTGGGTGCAGGAGGGTACCATGAAAAGATGTTACCCTTTCAAGCATTTTACAAGTGACTATCGATTATTTTAAGGGGTATTGGTATTGGTATTGAAACTAGTTGAAATACAGTCAATACAGTCTTCTTAAATGTGTTAAAACGTGTTTTACCGAATAGGGTCACTGAACTTTATTTATAGTTTTTATAGAACGTATATTAATGATTTTTCTTTCTTTCTTTCTTTCCAAAGATCGACTGTAGATAAAATTGCTGACATTCTGGGAATAAAGTCAAAGAATAATACTAGATCATAAATTCCACCTATTCAATACATAAGAGTTTTTTATTTAAATTACAAAATGGATCTTAACTTATTAGATACAGGGACATGTTTCGTCCATAATGTGGGCATTATCAGAGGATTCTCTTATTTATATTTTAGACCTTCATTAAAAACTACGAATAAGAACAATCAGGATCCTGATATTTTCATTCTTTCAGGTATGAGATTTTTAGGCTGATGATGCCCTCATTATGGGCAAAACATGTCCCTGTATCTAATATGTTAAGGTCTATTTCTTACATTTAAATAAAAAAACTCTTCTGTATTGAATAGGTGGAATTTATAATCTAGTATTATTCTTTGACTTTAAGTACATTTCAATACGGACCATAACATGAGATTTGTAACACGCAATTCTGGAAATAGCCAATGACATACTGGGAGCTGACATAATCGTCTCACCAGCAGATACCTCCATGGGCGCGCATATGACAGTTTGTAGGGAGGGGCCCAGGCCTGGGGTTATGTAGTATTTTTTATACTTTGGAAGATAAATGGCGACTTGTATTCTGTGGTAGAATAACCCACTGTATCACCTGCCTGTTGGTGGGGGACGGTACTACCACTTCTACGTAATACTGACATTTAAATCATTTTCTTGAAAGGAAAACACCTGACTACATTAGATTTTTGCCTTTCCCTGAGAGCTAGAGGGGGGCCGCGGCCCCACCTTGCCCCCGGGTATGGGCGCCCTTGGATACCTGGGAGGTATCAGATGAAGTCAGCAGTGAGGAAGATGAAGCAGATATTGATCGGCTTTCTAGAAAGCAGCTTCTTGCTAATGCGGAGCCAATCATAACGTCTGTATGGTGAGTTAAGAGAAATTAAGAGAAGAAAACCTGGATTGCAGAAATGGTTTGCTGATCTTCTAGAAATACAGATTACTGCTTCTATGTCTTGTGGCAGCAGCGCCTCACAAAAGGAAGAAATGTACTATTCCTGAAGAAGCCAACTGGTCGAATGTTGATTTGCCCCTTTGCAACAGAAGAGAATGGATGGTGAAACAGTGGCTAGTAGAGAAGGACATTAGTCCAGTTGAACTGTTTGAACTATTCTTTCATGACATGGTTTTGGAAATATTTTGAGACAATACAAATCTGTTTGCTTTCCAGAGGAGGTTAACAAATCTGAATGTTACAGCTGAAGATCTTGGAGCTTTTTGAAATACTGTTAGTTTCTTTTTACTCTCAGGTCTCCATGCTTAGAATGTACTAGAAGCAGAGTCCAGACTGTCATAACAAAGAACCATCTGATGCTATGTTCAGAAACAGATTCACACATCATCTGCACATTTGAGAAAATAACCACTTAGAAGCAGGTTATAAGTTTGCCAAGGTCACACCTCTGTGGAATGCACTGAACAAAAGGTGGCTTCAGTTTTACCACAGGTAAATAAATAATACTGTACTACCGCAGGCATAGCACCAAGAAACATTTACACAGTAAACCCATAAGCTTTGGATATAAAGTATGGTAGATAAAAGGGTCACTAGTGAAGAACATAATAACAATCTGGAACATCTCATCAGTACCAGGCGAGTTTGCCATACGTGTAGAGGCGTGCGGCTGTGAGCTTGCATCTGGGAGATCGTGGGTTCAAATCCCACTGTCGGCAGCCCTGAAGATGGTTTTCAGTGGTTTACCATTTTCACACCAGGCAAAATGCTGGGGCCATATCTTAATTAAGGCCACAACCACTTCCTTCCAACTCCTAGGCCTTTCCTATCCCATCGTCGCAATAAGATCTATCTGTGTCGGTGCGATGTAAAGCCCGTAGCATCTCATCAGTGGCGTCGTGTGTTTAAAAGCTTTGGGTGATCACACAGAGTTGACCAAACCAAATCAAACCCCATGGCACTACAGCGCTTGAAGGGCCTTGGCCTACCAAGCGACTGCTGCTGAGCCCGAAGGCCTGTAGATTACGAGGTGTCGTGTGGTCAGCACGACGGATCCTCTCGGCTGTTATTCTTGGCTTTCTAGACCGAGGCCGCTATCTCACCATCAGATAACTCCTCAATTCTAATCACGTAGGCTGAGTGGACCTCGAACCAGCCCTCAGGTCCAGGCAAAAATCCCTGGCCTGGCCGGGAATCGAACCCGGGGCCTCCGGGTAAGAGGCAGGCACGCTACCCCTACACCACGGGGCCAGCACACAGAGCTGACAGTGGATTAAAAAATCTGATGTATAGGCCTAAGTTGCTCCTCAGTCGGTCAATACGTTAACAGGAGCTCAGTTAGCCTATATTATGTTGCCTCTTTGGTTCATTAAGCAATGTTATGTTACATGTGCGACTGTCAACAGCACCATGTACTTAATCAATTAACCACTCTGGAGTAACAGCTCTGTGCATTAACCACTGCCACGGACAATACGATATGTGCTGCCATCTTTGGGATTTGAAAATAACTTTTGGAGGAAGCATTGGAAGGCATTTACATGATATTGTATGATGAGAACAAAATATCTGTACGTTGAGAACTTATTTACAAAGTTTCAAATGCTGATTCACTTTCCGTTTCCATTTGAATCACATGCCATTCCAGCCGATCACAACCGCATTCTGAACTACAAACTTTGGCACACTGCATAGTTAGAGCTTGAAAGGGCAATGCTGTGGGTATGGTGAATGTGATCATACAATCATACGATCATGAAAATAACCACTTAGAAGCAAGTTATAAGATAGCCAAGGTCACACCTCGGTGGAATGCACTGAACAAAGGGTGGCTTCGTTTTTACCACAGGGACATAAATATTGCAATAAATAATACCTTACTAATTCTTTGGCAGGCAGAACATCAGCCAGGTAATGGCCACATAAATTCTATCTTTCTTGCTTTCTCCGTATTCTTATCCGAGGGGAAGGTCCGAATTTCTAACCATGTAACCAACATTTTCTCAAATGTAAAGTTCCGTTCGGCTAATGTAAAAATTTCATAAAGTCTTTAACTGTAAATCGGGGATAGAGAGTGCGTTACCCTCTCGAGTTCCCCTTCAACTTGGTTCGAGATGACTACGACTTTGTAAATGTTTTTCTTTTCTGTAATGCCTTAAAGTAACCTTCATTCGACTCACCTCAATAGCTTGGGATTAGCCCCTGTATATCTGGGCTGAGAGCCCCTTTAGGACTTTATTCTTCATTATCTATGAGTGCAAGTATACACCTCCACTCTTTTTGTGTTCGGGCCAGTAATCTAACCTGTTCTTTGTCCATGAAGGCCCAGTAGGTTGGGTAATAGATACCGCTGTGTAAAAGTAACTTCTATTGTAAATCGTGCCTAGAGAGGCCGGAGAGTGTAAGATTTTTGATGTAATGTTGCCTTAAGCGGCCTGTTAGAAATTTGTTATAATGTTGGAGAGCATGTAAGCTCTTTCTAAGTTTTCTGTAATTGTGAAGGGTGCCTCTGGAAGGCTAGAAATTTTAACTTTTGGAGCAAGTGCTCTTGAATTGGGGGATTTCTGCCCTTGCCTAAATTATACCTCATTTATAAAATTGTAAATTGTGTAAACTTGAACTGGTAGATCAGAACTTGTAACTCTGGGGCTTGTAGCCCAAAGCTGTTAAATTCCCTATTCTGGGGTTCTCTATTTTTTATCCCCAAATTTGTCATTGTTATTTCACTAAGTAAAAATTTGTTAAGTTTGTTGTTTTGAAGAAATACAACCTTCAGTTCAAGTTTTAAATTAATTTTGCGATAGACCCATTAACCCCAGCACCTTCTTTCACCTCTCTGCGATCCACCAAAACATGGCAACAGGATCAATTTGAGGTAAGGAACCATGTTTCAGAAATGATCAAGTCAAAAGCTGAGCGAAATTCTAGGTTTCAGCTTCACAAGTAGCTGATTTGCGAGTTCAATGCTTAAGACTCTGGCTCAACGTCGACTCAGCCTGAAGTGAGTACCATAGAATACAAATTTTCATTACTAGAGAATGAACATTTTCATTCTCGGGGAAGGGGGGGGGGGGGTAGAGGATGTCCCATTCTATAAACATTTGGTTTTAATTAAAATGTGATTTTCCAGTCAAAAAGGACTCCCATAACTCTTCTACCTTGGGGCTTGAGGCAGACACCTCCGCGTGATAAGTCCTCATAACTGTGCACCACTCACCACACTATATTATGAAGCTTGAAGTTCAAACTTCTTCAACTCTTTTCTTTTTCAAATCCACTCCATCCAAGCTGTTCAAAATCAAAAATATGTAAGTCTAACTTGCAAGCAGGAAACAAAACAGAAACCTCTCAATTACTTCATCAGATGTAAGGCAATTGCATTGACATGATAACTGAAGAACTGCTAGATTATCTTATCTTCCCTATTCATCAGGGAATGCCTGTTAAGTAGAAATTCTTTCAAATATAAAATAATTTGATTTCCTTGCCTAATCTGAAATGCTCTGTCAGTCAACAGTACTTCTTGTTTAGAATTTACCACTTGATGTGGAGCTGATATAACCTGAAATATACGCAGGGTTATTTACCTAAGATGTTACACCAAAATAACTTCTCATCCATTGAAGATATCAATATTTTGTTTTTTCATATTCTTAAATGGAATTTAGGTACTCATGAATTTTTATTTTTATTTTTTAATGTAGGAGAAATAGAGACTAACTGTTCGGCTCCAAGGCTACATGATTAGCATGCTGGCCTTTGATTACAGGGGTCTCGCGTACGATCCCCGGCATGGTCCAGAATTTTAACCATCATTGGTTAATTCCACTGGCACAGGGGCTGGGGTATGTGTCATCTTCATCCTCATCATGACGCGCATGTCACCCACGGGAGTCAAATGAAAAAACCTGCACCTGGCGAGCCAAACATGTCCTCGGAAACTCCCGGCACTAAAAGCCATTTCATTTCACTCTTCTTTTTAACCAATTCCCCTTTATGGATGGCAAATGGTCATCAAGTATAGAAGAATGCCCACTGCACGTTATGGGCACAGATTTATCGCTAATTATTTTGATGAAACGTGCCTTGTATTTTGCTTAATGTTGTAGAAAAAACTTTTCTTGAAATACTAACAAAATATGGTGGTATTCTTACCTTTACATGTTGAGCTCAGTATGGTATACCTGGTAACAGAGTTGAAGCACAAGGGTATATTCCTACAGATGGCAACTTACAACTTTTTTGACGCATACAACTTTGGCAGCTAGCATATTTTTTCTCATATGTGGACGGAATATTGGTGATGACATGTCTCTCTATTAGCTAAAGGGCGAAAGCTTCGTCGATATTTTACCCTGTATGGATGGGGCATGGCACACTGTGATGTTCTGTCAGGCTGCGTGCTACTGCAAGACGGAAATCAAGAAATGTTGTTCTTTTCCTAACATTTAGGACTGTGTGGAAAATTCTAAATTCCCATGGAGGGAATTAGTTATTTTTCACCACTAGAGCATGTCAAAAATGTCAAAAACATATCAGATGTAAGGCTTTTCGGGCGTTTGCTCTCTATTAACCAGCGTTTCGTCTTAGGTCTGACACTAGACTCATCACAGTGGGATGTGTCAGACCCTACCCACTGATGCTGGGGTGTATGCAGGTGAACTATTTATTTATTAGAAGGTTATTTCATTCCTACCCTATGGGTATACAAAGTAGCTTTTAGGCCATTTAGAATGTATGTGAGTATAAGAAAATAGAATATTTAGTGGTATGAATAGACATACGTAAGTAAAAAATTAGGAGGATAACGAGTTAGGATACACAGTTATACAGATATTTACAGAATAGGATAACAAAATGATGAATATACAACAAAGAGAACATGTTTGCATCGTAGCGTATTGGAGCAAGAGTTCATATAGTTCATTGGGCGACGTCAATTATGCAGGTGAACTTATCAGAAGCCCTTATAAGAGGCACAGTCTGATAACTGCATATGGGAGATAAATCTCCACAATGGAATTATTGCCCGCCTAGCAATTCTGAATGGAAAATTCTAAATTCCCATGGAGAGAATTAGATATTTTTCACCAATAGAGCATGTCAAAAATGTCAAAAACATATCAGATGTAAGGCTTTTCGGGCGTTTCGTCTTAGGTCTGACACTAGACTCATCAGAGTGGGATGTGTCAGACCCTACCCACTGACGCTGGGGTGTATGCAGGTGAACAAGCAAGCAAGCAAAATAAGTTATTTAATTCCCTCTCCTCACACGAGGCCACCAGGACGAGGCCTCTTCCCCCGCCGAGAAGAAACCACCGGGAAGGAGACGACACCGCCCCAGGACCAGGAGGAAGAAGACGCCGGCCCACCAGGAGAGGGCCGCCCAGCTGCAACCCAGGACTGCTCCCAGGACAGCAGTCAACCAAGGAGCCAATCAGGAGAGGACCTCAGCAGGTAGCGGCAGCCAGGTGAGATGGAAATGTCCCCCTCAGCAGCTCTTGCAGTGTTTCCGCTGTCTGAGGTGGGGCCACCGGCAGGAGAGCTGTGGGCTCCAAGTGAAGTGCAACCATTGTGGGGGTGATCACCACTACACGGCCTGCGCGACACTTAAGGAGGCGCCAGTTTGCGCCAACTGCACGGGGGGCCACCCGGCCTCCCATCGCAGTTGCCCAGTCTACCGGGCCATGGCGTGGGCAGAGAGGAAGGAGGCCCGGCGTCATGACCCACCCCCTTCTAGGAGGCCCCCGCCTCGGCGGGCTTGGCCTCATTCTCCGGGATCGGAGACTGGGTACGAGGGACCCCAAGGAGGTGGTGCGGTGCGGCAGACCCTAGTGGTACTCGACGCATGGCTCCGCAGCCGGCAAGGCCCGCGCTAGTCACAGCAGTGCCCAGACGGACTGATCCCCTGGCAGATGGAACGGCGAGACTATGGTTCATGGCTGACCCTTCAATACAACACCTCAACACTACCTTACCAATACAAACTCTTGCCGTGGTAGCAAGTCTAACTCGGAAACCGGCAGATACTCCTTGTATCACTTTCCCACTCTTCCCCTGCTATCTCTTTCTTCTTAGAAACTAATAGCATGTCGGAGGCCATGTAGATGGTCACGCGGGGGGAGCGGGCTTCGGGGACCCCCCGGAAAAAAAAAAAAAAAGATAGGTTGGTAGATGGCTTCCGGCGGCGGGGTGGGTTGCGGGTTATGAGAAGGGGAAAGAGGAGGGGAGCGGACGGGACGGGGTGGGGAGGGAGAGTGTTCCACTCGGTAGGTTCGCCTGCGGAAATGGACGCCGGTGGTGAGTAGACGTTCTACGCCGGCAGCTGATGAGAGTTGGAGGCGAACCATGAATGTCGGGCCGTTGGTGTTGAAGATACGAAATGCCCAGCGGGCGGGGATGCCTGCCAGTTGCAGTTCATGCAGGATATCCTGTTCGGAGATGGCAGTGTCAATGCCACGGACGACACAGCTCGGAGATGGAAATTGCTGCTGGGCTGGAGTTGAGTCATCTGCTTGACCATGGGAATCTGGCGGAGCTGCGACGGTGACATCCGTGTGGTTGGCAGAAGGTTGCTGGGGACTGCGTAATGTGGTAGGTAGGGAGGTGGTGAACGTTGACATGATAAGAGAGGGATGGCTAGTAGTGGTAGTAAGGATGGAAGTAGAGGGAGTAGTATGGGCAGAAACAGTGAAAGTACTAGTAGTAGTTACTGTGGACGAAGTAGAGGTGGGGAGCGGTGGGAACAGCTGTGGTGTATGAGGATGAACGCTGAAGATAACGTCAGAGTTAGAGCACAGTTGTTGGAGGATATACTCAGGAGGTGGCACCACTTCATAAAGTCGTCCGTTGATGTTTGCTCCGCTGGTTTCGAAGGCTGTCGCGGTGGCTGGATCAAAGAACTGGACCAAGATCTGCGTTGACATGCCATTAGCAGTGCGATCTGTAAGCCGCACAGCACCACGGACTGGGAGTGCGTTGACAATCGTATAGTCATCAAAATCAGTGTCCACACCTAAGATAAGACGGTTACTCATGGTGAATAGGGGAGGCGACAGCCAACTAGGTGTCTGCTGTTTAATTATTCTTAGGCCGACTGAGTAGCTGTTGAGACGAGGGCCGCCCAGCCGGAAAAAGTGTGGACATGCGACGTACGAAGGAGGATGTGCAGGTGGACTTATCAGAAGCCCTTATAAGAGACACAGTCTGATAACTGCATGTGGGAGATACATCTCCACAATGGAATTATTGCCCGCCTAGCAATTCCGAATGGAAAATTCTAAATTCCCATGGGGGGAATTAGATATTTTTCACCAATAGAGCATGTCAAAAATGTCAAAAACATATCAGATGTAAGGCTTTTCAGGCATTTGCTCTATTAACCAGCGTTTCGTCTTAGGCCTGACACTAGACTCATCACAGTGGGATGTGTCAGACCCTACCCACTGATGCTGGGGTGTATGCAGGTGAACTTATCAGAAGCCCTTATAAGAGGCACAGTCTGATAACTGCATACGGGAGATAAATCTCCACAATGAAATTATTGCCCGCCTAGCAATTCTGAATGGAATATTCTAAATTCCCATGGGGGGGGGAATTAGATATTTTTCACCAATAGAGCATGTCAAAAATGTCAAAAACATATCAGATGTAAGGCTTTTCAGGCATTTGCTCTATTAACCAGTGTTTTGTCTTAGGTCAGACACTGGACTCATTAGAGTGGGATGTGTCAGACCCTAACCACTGACGCTGGGGTGTATGCAGGTGAACTTACCAGAAGCCCTTATACGAGGCACAGTCTGATAACTGCATACGGGAGATAAATCTCCACAATGGAATTATTGCCCGCCTAGCAATTCCGAATGGAAAATTCTGAATTCCCATTGAGGGAATTAGATATTTTTCACCAATAGAGCATGTCAAAAATGTCAAAAACATATCAGATGTAAGGCTTTTCAGGCGTTTGCTCTATTAACCAGCGTTTTGTCTTAGGTCTGACACTAGACTCATCAGAGTGGGATGTGTCAGACCCTACCCACTGACGCTGGGGTTTATGCAGGTGAACTTATCAGAAGCCCTTATAAGAGCCACAGAACTGTTCTAAATAGCTATGTCCAACATGTGAAGGAGCAATTTCTTATACCACTTCAAAATTTTTCCTCATAGATGGATATGTTTGTGTCACTTAATCAACTAAATATTCCTACAGCATATCCTCCATATTCTGATTATAATCATTTACTAATTTGGGTTTGAAAATAGCTAATTTCATTACAGGATTTGTCTTCCATGTATCCACCATTCCCACACTCGAATGACAATTGAATTGCTTAATGCAGAAAGGGCCTAAGTCCAAAATAGCACATTTTCAGGAAAACATAAAAATAATACCGGTATTTTGGAATACTATATCATCCGAATCACATTTAGAACAAGTTCAGTAGGTAGGTTACAGCTCAGTTATGGATTGTGTAAGAACATATTGATGTTCAGCTACATCATTTTCCATTTACTTACTTACTTACTTACTTACTTACAAGGTAGATTTGGTTATCTATTGTGCAAATGGGGTTGGACTAGCTCTGCAGATTCTGATTGTGGTGCCTCTTCTCAGTCAATCCATCACATTGTTACTGACTGCCCAATACGAGCTTTCGAAGGAAAGCTAATGGACATTCACCGCACATCGGATGAAGCAGTTGATTGGGTCAAAATACTAGACCTAGAGTTGTAGTATTGTATGGACTTGTGACTATGCACATTTATCCTGAAACTATATATACATAAATTCATCATATGATAAATAATAATAATAAATAATACTTACTTACTTACTGGTCGGCACTACAGTTCATGTAGGTCCTTGGCTTCCTTAATCACCTGCCTCCATTCGTCCCGGTCCTCAGTTTTCCTTCTCCAGCATTTAACTCCCATCTTTCTAAGGTCGTCCTCAACATCATCAATCCATCTCTTCCTGGGCCTTCCTCTCCTCCTTATTCCTTCTGGTTTTCCTATAAAGACTTTTTTGACAGTACTGGTTTCTGCTACTCTCTGAACATGACCAGACCACCTAGTTCTTCCCTGCTTAATTTTAACAACAATATCTGGCTGGCTAAACAATCCTTGCAGCTCTGCATTTGTCCTCATTGCTCCATCCATCCTGATCTCTAACTGCTCCCAATATCTTTCTCAATCTTCCTTTCCCACCATAACAGCTACTATTCTTCTCTAGAAGTCATCACCCAGAATTCTGAGCCATACATCACTATTGGTCTTAATACTGTTGTGTATATTTTTATTTTTGTATTCCTACTGACATTCTTGGATTTAAACATATTTTGCAAGGCGTAAAATCATCGGTTCCCACTTTTTATACTTTCCTGTATTTTCACAGAGGTTTTATTGTTTGCAGTTGCTATGGAGCCCAGATATTTGAAAGTTGTAACTCTTTGGTATTCCTTCCCATGATGAACTCAAGGGAGAACGAGAGAAACTGAGGCTATCTCGGTAGATGAGCTAATGCGTATGAATGAAAATTTCCTTGGATGAAGCCAGAAATGTGTAGATGCAGGTGGAAGACATTTTTAACATATTCTGTGACCAGGTGAGAAATTATTTTACTTTGATTATGTGTTATTATGTGTGTTTGTTATTTACATGTGAGTCATACAAGCGCTTTCCCGGCCCCAAGCTCAGCGAGTTGCCATGTGCTTGTCTGACCAGCTTGCCCATCTACCCGCTGCACTGCGCCGGCCAACTGGCCGGCCCCACTTTAAGTGAAAGACGCTGTACTTTGTTTTATTTATATTCACTTCTAGCCCTAAGTCCATGCTTTCTCTTCTAATAAAGCATAGTTCTTTTCAAGAACTCTTTTGTTTGTGCAATAATTGCCACATCATCAGCATATGCTATCACTTGTACTAATTAGTTCAGGATGGTTCCCCCTTGGTTGATGGATGGTTGGAGTATTACTTTTTCCAGTGCTAAATTGAATAGGAGTATGGAGAGAACATCCCCCTATCTCAGCCCCTTTTCAACTAAAATCACCTCTGACAGATCCTGTTCCACTCTCACCTTGCAAACTGTTGTTATCATGGTCATTGCTGTTAACCTAACCAATTTCCAAGGGGTTTCCAAACTCGCTCACAATTATATACATTTTGCCTCTATCTACACTGTCATATGCCTTTTTAAAGTCAATATACAGCTGGTGCAGCTGCTAGTAATACTCATAAAAGTTCTCCAGTAATTGTCACAATATAAAAATCTGATCCAGTGTAGAGCAATTTTTTCTACAACCTGCTTGGTAATACCCTAGTATCCTTTCCATCCATAGTTCCAGTCTTGAGGCTAATATCTTACTTCCTTGCATGTTCTATCCAGCAAAGTAATCCCTCAATAATTTCCACATACTGCCGTATCTCCTTTCTTAGGTATTGGACATTTATTATGCCTACCGTCCAATCCTTAGGCATTTCCTTCTTCATCTAAACCTCCTTTATCAACTCATGAACAGCCTTCTTTATTCCTTCTTCCCCATATCTCAACAGTTCTGTCTCCATTCCATCTTCACCTGGGGCTTTGTTGTTCTTTAATTGCTGTCCTGACCTCTTCTGAATCTGGTTGCTCTATTAACAATTCATTCAATTCTCTTTCTTCCCCATCATCACTGATGTTTCCCTCTTCTCTATCATCCTCATTATTTCCATTGAGTACCTTGTAAAAATACTCCTGGCATCTTTCGAGCACTTTACTTTTGTCACCGATGAGCTTTCCATCCTCGTCCTTAAAGAAAACAGCTCCCTCTCTTAAGATCTTTTGTTCTCTCATAAAACTTCTGTAACTCATATCTATCCTTTATTTCATCCAGTTCTCTTTCTCTCTAAAGCTCTTTTTTTTTTTGGATCTACATATCTTATCGGCTCTTCCACTATTTGCCCTCTCCTTCTCTGAAGCATTCTTTTCCTAGCATCATTCCTCTCTTGAATTAGTATTAAGCATTCTTCATCAAACCATTCTGCTCTCTTTACATGTTCCTTCTTTCAAAAAGTATCATCTGCAACTTCACTGATAGTTGTTCTCAGTATCTCCCACTTACTTTCCAGTTCTCCTTCCTCCCATAACTCCTTTCTTATTTCCAAAGATTCTGCTATTTTCTTCTTGTATTTCTCTTGCAATTCCTCATTTTTAAGACCGTATACATTGAGCTTTGTCTTTCTTACTTTTTCTGTCCTTGCCAAGTCTAGTTTTTGTCTGTATTTTATTCTTACAAGATTATAGTCTGAATCAGCATCAGCACCTCTAAAATTTCTAACATCCATGATGTCTGATGCATGCTACCTCTCTACGTTTGATTTCTTGTTACTCCATCTGGTGATACCCATGTCTCCTTCTTTATGTTTTTCTGCGGGTGCCAAGTACTTTTGATTATCATCTGCTTCCCACTCGCAAAGTCAACCAGTCTCAAACCATTATAATTACTGACCGTGCAAGCTTTCCTTTTTTTTTTTCCTAGTGTCTTTACATTGCATGGACACAGATAGGTCTTATGGCTAAGATTTCTTTACCTACTATGTGTTTATACACCTCTTCTCTCCCAATCTTTGCATTTAGATCTCCAAAGATAATTTTCACGCCATGTCTTTGAATTTCTTCCTCCAATTTGGTGTAAAATGCATCTTTTTCCTCCTCTTCTGCCTCCTCTGTAGGGACACACACACAAAACATTGTAACACTGAAGAATTTTGCCCAAAGAGCACATCCTATCATTGATTGCAGTAAAGCTGATCATGCTTTGCTTTACAGGCTTTTGTATGAGGAATCCTGTGCCATTACTGCCTTCCTCTCCTCCACTGTACATCAGCATATGTTGACCAGACATTATCATCCCTTGCCCCTTCCATCTTAGTTCCTGCAATGCTGCTATCTTCACTCCATACTTATCCAGTTCATTCCTTAATTCTTTCAACTTGCCAGGTCTCTTTAATGTCCTTATATTCCAAGTCGCTACTATGATATAAATTTTCCTTCTCTTACGCTTTTCTTGCCAGGTCGTCACCAAGTTATCCACTTTTCCTGTAGTATGTCTTGAGATACCTGTAACATTTGTCTTTTTACGAGGTAGGGGAGTTAACCTTATGCCCAACTCCCAACCTGGAGGACCAGGGTATCACTCTTAGTCTGGATCATCACCTTAGACCTGTCCGACTTGGGTGGCCCTACCAGGAGCATGTGCTCCTGCCGCCATAGCTCTAAGGATCATTTGAACACGCAAGTCTCCAAACACCTGGAAAAATGTATTTTGCCTTCGCCAAGGTGGTGATACCTTCGGGAGGCATTTTCCATTTAGAGGCTGTAAAAATCACTGGACTGAGGCTTAACAAACAAAGGTGGAAATATAACAACAATGTCAAGGTTAACACAATCATGAATTTTACCATGTAAATCAGATATAATAAATATGTTTCAGAGTTTCAATTATTGATTATTGTAAGCTCTCAACTTTTCTGAGTCTTTGGAGTGAGGCCCTTTCTGCAGAAATCACCTATAGTTAGCAGCATCTTGGCTTTGTGGGGAAGAGGCCAGAGTCCTTCTGCAACACTGACACTTGTCATCTATCACTCCATAAAACATGCATGAGAGGGAGGTTAGTTGCCTGACTTCTATTTCTCCTCTCCGTAGTTTTTTGACATTACCAATTTTCAGTAGCTCAACCCTATTAGATCGAACAGTTCAAATGATTATGGAGAGCTATAAACAGTTTTGGAGAACTGTACTAATTGCGCAGATATACTGTTCTGCCCTAGTTTAATAGTGGGTCCATTAGATGCATTACTATGAACATGAAAGCCCTAAATCCTGTTCTCCCACATTGTCTGTACCTTTTCCATGTAAATACTGCTATCGTAAATATATATTTAACACGTTGGGTGCCACGTGCCGCCATATGGCGTCACGGTGGTCTACAAATTTGAGATGGCGTGACGCCATATGGCGGCACACCGTTCTTGAAATCAGAGCCATATGGCGGCACAGTTGAGTTTCAGGCGATGCGCCGTAGATAATCAGCTGTGACATCTATGCGCGTAAAATTGGTACTACGTGAAGGGCGAACTTCAGGGTCTATTCCAGCTATGTATTTTTACTGTATGCCACCATGTGGCGCCACAGTATTCTTCCGAAGCCACTGACTGGCCAGTGGTCTTTGTCACAGGTGAAAGCGCGCCAGGCTTTGTTTATTCCTCGTTTACATACGTATTATCACTCAGTTTATATAGTTGTGCAAAAATATAAAAAATGGAAGATATTGGTAATAATCTTACGAGGGAACACATACATGTGTTACACTCGGATTCGGTTGAAATTTGGTAGGAATATTCGTGGGAGGCAGTAGAATGCCAAGGTGAAAACTGCATGTACCCAGCGCAAGTTTAAACGCCAAAATTGAGCAAATAAATAGTCATAAAATTAGAAGTACCACGGGAGTATCGGGGTGTGGCGGAGAGGTAGGGAGGAGCGAAGCATCGGACGTGAACCAACCGGGCTGCGTCGAGCTGCGCCAGCAGCCAGGTAGCGTACAGTTAGCGCGTTTCCCTTAACTTCCCGATCAGATGTGCAAAACGTAAATATGAAAACAGCACATGAAACAAGTGTACAAAGGACGATGTTTGAACAACAATGCCAATAAGGTTTGAAAAATTACAACGAGTAACAAGAACTCGGGCATGCCGAGACGCATATTTTCATTGTTTAGAGTTATCAGAAAACTGTTCACAACAATATGTAATGCAATATAAGTACTTGTTTTGCATTTTACTAGGTTTTCATAAGTATTGCGTTAATTTGAATTAGGAAATAAATATCCCGTATTGGAAATTCGTATTGAACATTCCATGTCAAAAAATTCTGTGACACCATATGGCGTCACGCTATATTTTATCTTTCCTAAAAATTGATGTGACACCATATGGCGTCACGCATGACCATGGTATGGTGAGATAAAATTTACTTAGTACATCATATAAATACATCCCAAGATTATATAAACAGTCTACAACGCGTACAATTGCTTTGGCACCAGCGGAATGCAATTCAAAAACATGCCTGGCACCAGTGGAATAGTGTGCTACAATCGGCTCGGCACTCAACGTGTTAAAAAAATTGCTTTATGTTCCACCAATATAGATAGATCTTACAGTGATGGTGTGATAGGAGTGGAAGGAACCGAGCATAAACTTGATTAAGGTAAAGCCCCAGCATTTGCCTGGTGTGAAAACGGGAAACCATGGAAAACCATTTTCAGGGCTGCTAACAGTGGGTTTCAAACCCACTATCTCCTGAACGTAAAAATATCCAGTCCACTCTCACATAAATTAAAACTTTGATTCCAAACCTGGCCCTTTTGGTCCTAATGTACTGCTTCCACCCTAAAGCACAGCATTAGACTCTCATTTATGGTGTCTTTTTTACCAGGCTGGTAACCGTCTCTAAATTTATTTTTGAGGTGTGTAAATACAGCTCGAATTATATGCAGTTTGTAATCATCTGGTGTGTCATCACTGATAAGTCTAAGATTTGAAAGAACCTGTTTTCTGACATACATTTCTCAAAGAAAGATGTCGAAATCTCTTCATTAGTTGACCAGTATATTTCCATTGATGGTTTCATGACAATGCTCATCAATATAATAACTGAAAAAAGCTATAAATGTCACCATCAACAACATCTACCAATTTGTAAATCTACCTTTAAGAGTTAATTTTTTCCTTTGTGATTAGATTTTCCCTCATTTTTCCCTGATATAAATTTATTTCTGTAACTGCCAAACTGCTTACTTCATCTTCAAAGAAATGTTTAAAAATTTCAATAGGCATACTATCAACAGTTCGTCCTGTGCATGTGTGTTTGTGCGTGTGTGTGCCCTCGACCTTACAGGAACATATTCATCTCCTTTTGCCACTTGAACTAACATCTTCTCCCATATTGTTTTCTAAATCACTATCAACAAAGCTGAAATCAATGTCACTGTCATTGCCCAGTACATCTTCAACAAACTTTGTCATAATTTCTGCACCACTAACACACCTCTACTTATAGAAGCCATAGTTAAGAGTGATCTGATCTAAATATTCAGAACATATGTGTGTAATCTCATGTGCTATTTATAGATCTGTATCGTTATTACAAGATAAACAAATATGTCAGATTGAAGCTGTCTGCTTTTGTAATTTTTTTTGCTATTTGCTTTACATCGCACTGACACAGATAGGTCTTATGGCAACGATGGAATAGGAAATGAAAAATGGCATATGGCTTTTAGTGCCGGAAGTGTCCGAGGACATGTTCGGATTGCCAGGTGCAGGTCTTTTGATTTGACGCCCGTCGGCGACCTGTGCGTCGTGATGAGGATGAAATGATGATGAAAACAACACATACACCCAGCCCCCGTGCCAGCGAAATTAACCAATGATGGTTAAAATTCCAGACCCTGCCGGGAATCGAACCCGGGACCCCTGTGACCAAAGGCCAGCACGCTAACCATTTAGCCATAGAGCCGGACGATGGAAAAGGAAAGACCTAGGAATGGAAAGGAAGCGGCCGTGGCCTTAAATAAGGTACATTCCCAGCATTTTCCTTGTGTGAAAATGGGAAACTACAGGAAACCATTTTCAGGGCTGCCGACAGTGGGGTTCGAACCCACTATCTTCCAGATGCAAGCTCACAGCTGTGCGCCCCTAACCACATGGCCAACTCACCCAGTTTTGTGTTGTTGGTTTTTGTTTTTTTGTAATTCATAGCAAGATCCCAGTCAATACATCTACTTGAGCATGAGGAAATTACACTGCTGTGACACTGAATTCTATCTGGGTTTCTTACATAACACAAATGGAAACACTTGACTACGTAGATAATACAGTCCAAACACAAATTTTTAACTACTGCCGGCATTTTCTTGCAACTAACTTCTGAGATAAAACTATAAATATAGTAGTCAAATACTGATGTACTCAGTCTGTAACTTTCTAAGTATGTAACAGGAAAGATTCACAATTTGTAGTTGTAGTTTCATAAAAATATCACAAAAATGACCAAAGATATGAATTGCTTTCCAATTAAATGAGCAAATTGAAGTCACAAGGCTTATTGGCCAAGATACTAGCACCAGCAGGAGATTTAACAATGAATGGGTTAAACAGAATTACAGTAAACACTGGTGGAAAAGTTGGTACTATTACGACTTCAGACATATAATTAATTGATACATCAGACAATTACGTTTTGAAATATCATTAATACTTCAAAGTTACAGTTCTAGTGGCTCTGAGCGGCACTGGTCTTGCCGTATCAGATGGCGTTGGCATAAGCTATTACCCTGTTGTGATCTCATTCACACAACTGATACTCTACAGTACCGTACATATAAGTGAAAAAGGAAATGAAATGTAAATCCGCAGCCTCACTCGACTGAGTCAGGAATAAAATGAATGAAGCCCCCATCTAGCAGTGAGGATAGGAATTGTGCCAGCTGCTGAAGCCTGGCACACTCCTCTGGGGAACTGATTAGTGACAGACAGATGAAATGATATTGGAGAGTGTTGTTGGAATGAAAGATGCCAGGGAAAACCAGAGTACCCAGAGAAAAACCTGTCCCACCTCCACTTTTTCCAGTACAAATCTCACATGGAGTGAACGAAATTTGACCCACGGAACCCATAGGTGAGAGGCCGGCACGCTGCCATCTGAGCCACGGAGGCTCCTTCATACGTATAAGCACATCTCATAAATACAGTGTGATGTATCCCTAGTGACTGCAATGAGTTTACGACAGGTGAACTAAAGACAGGGTAGGGAGGTTTATGTTTTTAACCAGCCATTGGTCGAGCCTAACGAATGAACGCGGATGGTCGAGGTAGAGCGCGGCACTCACCTATCGTCCTTGGTGAGGTTTCCTTAACTTTTGTAGACTATTTTTACATTGTTACTTTTTGGGGAGGTTTACCTCTTTTATTATTCTGTTTTTAAGTCCCAGACCACTTTTTTTTTTTACAATTTGTTTAATGTCGCACTGACACACATAGGTCTTATGGTGACGATGGGATAGGAAAGGCCTAGGAGTGAGAAGGAAGCGGCCGTGGCCTTACTTAAGGTACAGCCCCAGCATCTGCCTGGTGAGAAAATGGGAAACAAGAGAAAACCATCTTCAGGGCTGCCGACAATGGGGCTCGAACCCACTATCTCCCAGATACAAGCTGACAGTTGCGCGCCTCTAACCGCACAGCTAATCCACCCGGTACATCGCTTTTTATATCGTTATATGAAGCTCTTGTTCCTTTATGAGATCTAGACACAAGTTTTTCAGGAATTTTCTTCTTGAAAGCTTTTCTCCGGCATTGCAGTTCATAATGATTTGTGAATTTATTCCACCAATGTAAAGAAAATATTCTCAAAGTGAAGGGCACTAAGCAAGAACTAAAAGCATCTGTAGCTCATAACCAAATGATATATTTCAGGTACAGTTGCGTCATTTGGCCAAAAATCTAACATACTTACGTGGGAGGATTTCATCACCCCAGCCAGATAAAGCAATCAAATTAGGGATTTAATTTCTTCTAGATTGTATCAACCATATCTGATATACGCATGTACTTTATTCTCTTTTTCTCATCTTTCGTATGGTAGGTTACCGACACTGGTAAAAAGAGGTTCCATACTGTAACTGTCTCTGAAATCTGGCTTTCCCTGTCACTTCAGGAAGGTGAATTATGATGCTCTGCCTTGGTCTGAGTCTTCACAGATTTGGTACTGAATTATCCATTGTGTTGTCTTCTCATGGTCAGTGTAATAAGGTCCAAAACTAACGGCAATTCCTTCCTCTTCATCTTTTTAAGCATATTGTTCACTTCGCTAATGTGGTCGGTATTTCCAACCTCAACTATCTCAGAGAATCATCAGGAGAACTGTTATCGTTCAAAAACATATTCTCTTCATGGTCTGGTTCCTCTTCAAGCCAGTTGGCCATTTGATATTCATCATTCACAATGGATAAAATCTAAACAACCCATAAAAATAGAAAAATAATAAGAACTGAGTAATTAATCATAAGAATCCTAAGAATTTGACAAGCTAAACACAAAATATGAAAATAGAGAATTAAACAAAATCAGTAAAAATGTATAACGCGGATGGTGTAGGGGGTTTAAAGTTAAAAATTTCATTATGTTCCGTATTGAACTGAGATCACAATGCTAAAATTTGGAAAAAATTTCCACCTTTTCAATACAATACGTATTTTACAAGATTGTTATTTACAATATATTTTATTTAAGGTACTGGTTTCGACACCTGTATATGGTGTCATCATCAACCTAAAATTGTAACCAAGCAAAAGAACATACTAAATTGTCTTTACAATATACACCAATGACACAACACATGTTACAGAATTACATACTGAACCCTTTGGTCCATACTGAAGGATACCTACCGTTCTTACCTATCAGCAAAAGTTCATGAGATCTGTCTCTTGGGTCGTATCGGGTTCTTTGTCACTTGCTGAGGTAAAGGTAGGGTTCAGTAATTCTAATCTATCTACTCAAATGAAAGGTTTGTTATAAAAAAATGTTCCTATTTATTCAGGTAATTCCTGAAGCATTTATGATTTATCAACGGTATTATTGAACTCAATCGTGTCCACTGGACACCGCAATCATTTTACATAGAAGGTCAGAACACTGGTGTGATCCTTTGACGTAACTGCCTGATGGGCATCCTTACAAGAAACCATTGTCTCGGTCATTAATTAAAGAAAGGAAAGTCTGGAAATCCTTAAATTCGGCTTCCATGTGAGACTACATGTACCATCATAGTGATTCTTTATGGTCCAGCCCTCATAACACGAACTCTGGACTCTGGATATAATTAAGGCAGTCCAATCGGTGTGTGCCACACAGTGGTTATACGGCATGGACCCTTAATTGAATCAATGTGACCTGTGACTACGTCATGGACTGACATCTAAACTTCTAAGTTACTTTAAAATCATTGTGGATGATGACCGCAAGGAAAATGATGCTACAGTGGCATATGGCCCTAATCTAAGTCACTGAGGTTGATGATCTCCTGACCATCCAAGTTTCTAAGCTGAAGGGTAAACACAATTAAGTTACATCAGTTGATGACCAAAGTTTCCACTTTACTAACCCCAGCACATTTTTTGCTCAATCAATCAAAGTCAAATAATGCAACAACAACAATGCTCACAATACTTTGTGGCAGTAAAATCCATTACCTTCGGATATGTCCACTTAATCGTTAAGTTAACATTTACATATACCCCAGAAAATAAACTAAGATTTCCAGAATGCATCTTCAAGTTATTCACTTGATTTTAAAATTATTTCAAAATACGGTTTTCACTGAATTTAATAATTAAATAAATTTAAATGATTTAATGAAATCTTAAAGAACAACAAATTTTATTTCCACAGACGAATGGTTTCTTCACAAGTTCCTACACAAATTTTGACGTAATTCGTTTAATCATGTTTGATGTTTATCTGTTGATTCCTGTAGCTGGAAAAGAACTATTACATCATTCATGTCCAGTTTTATATCTTGTTTCATGACCTCACACTTTAAATCTAATCTAACCCTAGCCATTATTAACACTTGGATAACCCTTATAATTATGCACAAACCAAAAGCAACTCGCCATATAATTACGATGTCATATCTCGTCATAACATTTTATAAAGTTTGCGCACCCCTCACAAACAAAACAATCATCACTACCACCGCTCTATATTTTGGACAACCCTGAATTTGGCTAACCTTGCTCATTATACTCTACGTTCGTGGTCTCAAATGTACACTGACTGACAGAGCAAATGCAACACCAAGAAGGAGTGGTCAGAACTTTATGCCAATTGCAGGGTAGACTAACGTCACTGAATTATGCCCATGATGTGAAATGCGCTGCTGTGCTGCGCACGTAGCGAACAATAAATGGGACATGGCGTTGGCGAATGGCCCACTTCGTACCGTGATTTCTCAGCCGACAGTCATTGTAGAACGTGTTGTCGTGTGCCACAGGACACGTGTATAGCTAAGAATGCCAGGCCACCGTCAACGGAGGCATTTCCAGCAGACAGACGACTTTACGAGGGGTATGGTGATCGGGCTGAGAAGGGCAGGTTGGTCGCTTCGTCAAATCGCAGCCGATACCCATAGGGATGTGTCCACGGTGCAGCGCCTGTGGCGAAGATGGTTGGCGCAGGGACATGTGGCACGTGCGAGGGGTCCAGGCGCAGCCCGAGTGACGTCAGCACGCGAGGATCGGCGCATCCGCCGCCAAGCGGTGGCAGCCCCGCACGCCACGTCAACCGCCATTCTTCAGCATGTGCAAGACACCCTGGCTGTTCCAATATCGACCAGAACAATTTCCCGTCGATTGGTTGAAGGAGGCCTGCACTCCCGGCGTCCGCTCAGAAGACTACCATTGACTCCACAGCATAGACGTCCACGCCTGGCATGGTGCCGGGCTAGAGCGACTTGGATGAGGGAATGGCGGAACGTCGTGTTCTCCGATGAGTCACGCTTCTGTTCTGTCAGTGATAGTCACCGCAGACGAGTGTGGCGTCGGCGTGGAGAAAGGTCAAATCCGGCAGTAACTGTGGAGCGCCCTACCGCTAGACAACGCGGCATCATGGTTTGGGGCGCTATTGCGTATGATTCCACGTCACCTCTAGTGCGTATTCAAGGCACGTTACATGCCCACCGCTACGTGCAGCATGTGCTGCGGCCGGTGGCACACCCGTACCTTCAGGGGCTGCTCAATGCTCTGTTTCAGCAGGATAATGACCGCCCACACACTGCTCGCATCTCCCAACAGGCTCTACGAGGTGTACAGATGCTTCCGTGGCCAGCGTACTCTCCGGATCTCTCACCAATCGAACACGTGTGGGATCTCATTGGACGCCGTTTGCAAACTCTGCCTCAGCCTCGTACGGACGACCAACTGTGGCAAATGGTTGACAGAGAATGGAGAACCATCCCTCAGGACACCATCCGCACTCTTATTGACTCTGTACCTCGACGTGTTTCTGCGTGCATCGTCGCTCGCGGTGGTCCTACATCCTACTGAGTCGATGCCGTGCGCATTGTGTAACCTGCATATCGGTTTGAAATAAACATCAATTATTCGTCCGTGCCGTCTCTGTTTTTTCCCCAACTTTCATCCCTTTCGAACCACTCCTCCTTGGTGTTGCATTTGCTCTGTCAGTCAGTGTACATTACGATCTCAATTATAAAAATTTCCAGTATCCAACAACTCGCACGTTATTCCCGGATGGAAATTTCAACTAGATTCTGTAATTATTTATCTCCATTGCCACGAATGCAATCTCAATCCTACACGTAAACCACTACATGTTCCGTTATACAAACTGGCCCCTCCTTGATCAGCTGGTGGTCTCTGCACACACGACCCTTCTCTGTCTGTCAGTCTCGATATGAAACATCTGTTCATCATGCCTGACTGACCTCAAAGAATGAAACATTTAACTTCGCAAAAAGACTAATTACAAAATACGATATATTCTGACCAACCAAATATGCACACAGATTTACTTTTAAAGGTCCCACAATAATTGCACCCATCGCAAATTAACACCGGCGTGGATTCTCGTATTCTGCTTTCCATTCCCAACATTATAAAATCTTCCTCGGGCGCCCACAAGTCCGGCTTCATTGACAGGTTTCCAAACACCTGAATCACAAATCTCATCTCGACTCACACGACAAAACTAACCTCAGTTTCCCAAACTCACGACCATCACTGACAAAAGAACTGGAATAAAATCCTTACTAGAATTCACGACATCTAATAATGCACAGTGCTTTAATAATGAATAACATCGCATAAAATGATATCGTATTTTAATAACTGGATTTTCACGAAAATGACTTACAAAATTCCTGATTTATTGTCACTCAGACATGGTTTAAACGGACATAGAACACATTACACTCATGACAAATTCACCGACATACGTTACTCAACACTACGTACAGCGCTTCCATCCGATTGAAAATGGGTAACCATGGATCCCTTCTGCACCAACTCCATCAAAATTCCAATTGAAAATTTTACATCGAAAGAACATCTTAATTTGACATCACAAAATATAGGTAATAAACACACGGAAATAATGATCAACATTGGACGTGATATCACTTCGAAACCCTATTTAATAACTTTTTACAACATCATATGACACTCGCAAGACTTCAAAAATTATGTTACAAGAACGACGCAAACGTCTTAAAATCTGTATTTTGCTGGGTTGGAAGTCGAAATGTGTAGTGTTTGAATAGCGCGTTATGTTAGTGTTCCCTGCGAGCCGGTAGATAGCAGCACTACGTGCTGTCGCCGCTGCTCTGCGTGCTAAGTGAGGAGAGTTTCCACTATTATCATATTAAGCTATTTGAGGAAAGTAAGAGTTACTAAAATATTTATTTACAATATGGCAGAAGCATTTTATTTTAAGGTAATGCATTTTCATTGGGCCTGTTTGTGTTATCAAATGAATAAATCAGTGCGTGACAGAGATAATAGGCCTTGGGCACTGGTTGCGCAATGGCCTGCTCGCGGAAGTCCTCCCGTTTTAGTAGTGATGTGCACGACTCATGAGTGATGCCTGGAATAGCGGTACTCGACACTTTCGAGTCCAATCTCGGACTCGTTTCGCTTGCGAAGGCTCGATGACAGTCGGAACTCTATAGAGCCTTAGATGACAGCATGACGTCACACGTCCGCTCTCTCGCCCGCTCTTAGATGGATGAAGCTGAGGTTTTATGAGATTGCGATAGTGCGGTAAGATATAAAAAATCATAATGAAGGAGCAAAAGGAATTGCCTAAATTTGATGACTTGAGAACGATAATACTACAGCTAAATACACATAATAAACTATGAAAATATCCGTTCACGGCGTCTATCACCCACTCCACTGATTATGCCCTCTATACCAATATTGATAACATAACTTATCTGGCCTTCTGATCCTAACTTGGCAGGTTCGATATTGGTTTAGTCCGGTGGTATTCGTAGGTGCTCAGATACGTCAGCCTCGTGTCGGTAGATTTATATTTAGTGTACTGTATTTTAAACACGTTTTATTTTTATACACGGTCTTTCTGCACACATTGTATTGCTTCGCTACTGGAAAGTTAGATCTCAGGTAGCCATTATGCCATAGATATGCTAACATGATCGGTAGTATGACAGACTTATTGTAACCTTAGCCTATTAGCCTTGTTCTAGCTAAACAGCTGATGGAATGCAATGAACAAAATACACCCTCCGTTTTGACGTTTTTCATTGCAACACATGACTGCGCAAAGGAACAAAACCGAGTGTATTGCAGTCTTTAGAAGTTGAGCGAAAGTCGAAGAATAGTTGCGGGATTTAAGCAGTACTGTAAACATCAATAACGTCAAGTAGGAAGAGATCAGATGTCTCTGAAACTGTTCCCAATAAAGCTGTATGCAACATATGTAATAATAATTTAAGTTACAACAGAAGTATAAACACCATGCTAAAACACCTGAATCTTCTTCTTTCTTCTTTTTCTACTGCTCTTCTCACACCTGCGGGGTCGCGGGTGCGAACTATGTCGCACGGGCTAATTTGGCCCTGTTTTAAGGCCGGATGCCGTTCCTGACGCCAACCCTATATGGGGGGATGTAATCACTATTGCGTTTTTCTGTGGTGGATGGTAGTGTATTGTGTTGTATTAATATCAAGAGGAAAGTGTTGGTACAAACTCAAATACTCAGTCCCCGGGCCAGAAGAATTAATCAGAGGCGATTAAAATCTCCGACCCGGCCAGAAATCGAACCCGGGACCCTCTGAACGAAGGCCTCAACGCCCACCATTCCGCCAATGAGTCGGACACTAAAACACCTGAATGCAGTACACGAAATCAGTGTGTGAATGCCTGAAGGGCAATTACGTTACCATCGTGGGATGGACAAGGATCATAGTACATTCCCAGGTAAATACTGTAACATAGTAGATATGTAAACAATGTAAACGTACTTTAATAACAGAAAATCAATTTTGTAATGTATTACTTACAAAAAACTATCTATTAGCCTACGTAAAATAAATATTTTGTGCTCTGCTTTTCTCTAGATCTATGAATACCAATATTTTTCTTCCTACAGCAACAAAAATATGTACTGTAATTCCGTTGCAGGTCAAGGGTGATCGAAGCGCCCACAGTTGTAACAGGGTTCTCTCTCACGCAGGAAACATGACGTAGAGCAACAATGCCCGACACCTACAATCCTAATGTTGTCATTTAAAGGTAAATATGAACCCAATCCTTTGTGTGTTAATTGTCTGACGAAATATGCAATTACAGGTATTAAAGGGTGCACCCCACTTAGCCGCTGGCCAGTGAATGTTAATGTGATTTAATCAAATAGGAATCAGGTGACTTTTTATTCTATTCAAATAGTCGTTTCATTCTCCCCGTTAGGGGAGCGGGCCACCAGTCCAACAACGGGACTCTTTGGCCGATTACATGTACAAATATTTGAGTGTGTGCTAATAGCACACGTTTTACGAAAGTTAAAAAAGTCTCCTTTTTTAGAACGCGGCATCAGAAATGAAAGTTTTTTCTTGAAGTACGAAGCATTACAAACTTAACAAAAGAACAGTGAGCATTGTTTTTCTTGAAATGAAAGAATGTGAAGTGAAATGATAAACAATATCGAAATTTAAATATACAATCAATGGCATAATATTATTAACCATTTATTGTCCAAGTGAAAAAGCCAAATCGTCATAAGTTCTGTGAGAAGGTCACACATATACTGAACACAAATGTAGTCAGAGATGGCGGTGGTATCGCCATTAAAGGAATCAGATGAAATTTGCATGTTATTTATGAAGACTGCGTGAATACAATGCCAATAAGTGATAAGTACTACAGCACATATATATGTTTCTGAAGGCCCTACACATGTATCTTTGCAATAAGTTTCTCTGGCAGTAATATTGTCATTATTCCGCACAATATTATTACACGTTTTCCTGCAAGGACGTCGCGGGAATAGTATTTCATAGCTATTAACAATTCCCTCGTGGGTACTTCCAGGCTGCACAATAATAATAATAATAATAATAATAATAATAATAATAATAATAATAATAATAATAATAGAACGCTGCCGTCATCGGCATTAGAAAAGGTGGGGGCACAGTGGGGAAACTGTCCCCATTCTACGCTCATCTTAGGTCCTACTAATCTACCTTTCAAGTTGACAGTTTGTTAGTAAGTCATAAATTTCAGTGCCTATGATGATAATAATTATCGTAACAATCAAATTATTGACGGACGATGACTCAACAAAACCAATCATCAACAGCAAACATACTGCAGTCCACACCACAAAAATATTCTGTGGGTGACCCTGAACGCCGTGCACTACAGTACAGTCGATTAAAGTTCGAAGACATGCCCACAGATAGTGACACTAGATCAAGGTGTAATACATCTCTCTGGTAATTTGCATTATTATTTCATGCCCACAGTTATAATAACTGCGGCATCCAAAAATTCTACACTTAAGAAATCCAACAAACTCAATTATTGCGTTCAAATTTCCAGTTTGGATATAAATTGAAAATGGAATGTGTACAATCTACGAGTGCTTTCGAAAAAATTAAATATAATTAGTCTTTGTAAGAAACATCCTGTAACAAGATGTATAACATGGCAATAAAAGATTGATATTCACTTTAAAAAATGAATGATTTTAACAGGAATCAATAAATGATCCAGCAATGAAGAATGCAATTTGCAAAATGTACGGATCCATTCACACTGTTCAACTTAAGTAACCGACTTCGAAGTGTAAATTTCTCCTGTTTCATTGTTTTCTTTAAGAATTCTTCCCAGGTTTGGAAGGGACGACAGTGTTGAGATTCATCTTAACGGTGGAGGAATATCTGCTTCTATAAAATGAGAGTTATTTTTAATACAGGGAACTTCATCGAGGACGCTCACGCCTGACGTATGATTGTGCTGGTGTCTAGCGGTGAATGTTGGAATTGGCAGCAACGATGCTCTGCGTGGTGGCTGCAAGGCGACGCGCAGCGCAAACTTTTGCCGCTAGATGGCATGAGTGCACTACTCGGACTAGAATGGAATTGTTTTTAATAATCCAAGTGAGGTAGGCAGGACATCAGCTGATCGAACAGCTCTTATGCTAGCTCTTAATCTAATGATTTTATATCAAAGACGCGTATATGTTCAACATTCGTAATTCAGAAGTTATTTTGATATCCTGACGAAGGAGATGTGTGGGATCTGGTAAATGCAGCACGGGTGAAGTTTAAGAAAGCGGAGATTGTTATTAGTGGAATACTGCGTAGAAGGGATACTGACTGGAGGGTGATTGGGGATTTAAATGAGACTATGGAGTGGGTATGTGGGAAACTGGGAGTGAAATTTCTAGATCCTAATGGGTGGGTAGGAGATAAGGATCTGCGCTCAGATGGCCTTCATTTAAACCGCAGTGGTACATATAAGTTAGGAAATTTGTTTGGAAGGGTTTCAGGGAAACGGGATGGCCTAGGGAGCGGTGATAAGGGAACAGGGAACTGGAAATCAAGTAGATCTGAATTTGCCAGATGTCAATTGGGAAGGACATGCGAACGACAGGAAGCATGACCAACAAATGGCAAATAAGTTAATATGGGAAGGACAGCTGATTCCGAAAGTGATGGAACCAACCAGAGGGAAAAATATCCTGGATGCCGTGCCGATAAAACCAGATGAGCTCTATAGGGAAACTGAAGTAATAGATGGTATTAGTGATCATGAAGCTGTTTTTGTGGTAGTTAAAAATTATTGTGATAGAAAGGAAGGTCTTAAAAGTAGGACTGTTAGGCAGTACCATATGGCTGATAAAGCAGGTATGAGGCAGTTTCTAAAATTTAATTATGATCGGTGGAAAACGGTAAATAAAAATGTAAACAGACTCTGGGATGGGTTTAAAGAAATTGTTGAGGAATGCGAAAACAGGTTTGTACCATTAAGGGTGGTAAGGAATTGTAAAGACCCACCTTATTATAATAGAGAAATAAAGAGACTAAGAAGGAGGTGCAGACTGGAAAGAAATAGAGTTAGAAATGGCTGTGGAAGTAAGGAGAAATTGAAGGAACTTACTAGAAAATTGAATCTAGCAAAGAAGGCAGCTAAGGATAACATGATGGCAAGCATAATTGGCAGTCATACGAATTTTAGTGAAAAATGGAAGGGTATGTATAGGTATTTTAAGGCAGAAACAGGTTCCAAGAAGGACATTCCAGGAATAATTAATGAACAGGGGGAGTGTGTATGTGAGGATCTTCAAAAAGCAGAAGTATTCAGTCAGCAGTATGTAAAGATTGTTGGTTACAAGGAAAATGTCGAGATAGAGGAGGAGACTAAGGCCAAAGAAGTAATAAAATTTACATATGATAACAATTTTATTTACAATAAGATACAAATGTTGAAAACTAGAAAAGCGGCCGGAATTGATCAGATTTCTGGGGATATACTAAAGACAATAGGTTGGGATATAGTACCATATCTGAAGTACTTATTTGATTATTGTTTGGTCGGAAGAGCTATACCAGATGAATGGAGAGTTGCTATTGTAGCCCCTGTGTATAAAGGAAAGGGTGATAGGCATAAAGCTGAAAATTACAGACCAGTAAGTTTGACATGCATTGTAAGCTTTGGGAAGGCATTCTTTCTGATTATATTAGACATGTTTGCGAAATTAATAACTGGTTCGATAGAAGGCAATTCGGTTTTAGGAAAGGTTATTCCACTGAAGCTCAACTTGTAGGATTTCAACAAGATATAGCAGATATCTTGGATTCTGGAGGTCAAATGGACTGTATCGCGATTGACCTGTCTAAAGCATTTGATAGAGTGGATCATGGGATACTACTGGCAAAAATGAGTGCAATTGGACTAGACAAAAGAGTGACTGAATGGGTTGCTATATTTCTAGAAAATAGATCTCAGAGAATTAGGGTAGGTGAAGCTTTATCTGACCCTGTAATAATTAAGAGGGGAATTCCTCAAGGCAGTATTATCGGACCTTTATGTTTTCTTATATATATAAATGATATGAGTAAAGGAGTGGAATCGGAGGTAAGGCTTTTTGCGGATGATTTTATTCTCTATAGAGTGATAAATAAGTTACAAGATTGTGAGCAACTGCAGCGTGACCTCGAAAATGTTGTGAGATGGACAGCAGGCAATGGTGTGATGAAAAACGCGGTTAAAAGTCAGGTTGTGAGTTTCACAAATAGGAAAAGTTCTCTCAGTTTTAATTACTGCGTTGATGGGGTGAAAGTTCCTTTTGGGGATCATTGTAAGTATCTAGGTGTTAATATAAGGAAAGATCTTCATTGGGGTAATCACATAAATGGGATTGTAAATAAAGGGTACAGATGTCTGCACATGGTTATGAGGGTGTTTAGGGGTTGTAGTAAGGATGTAAAGGAGAGGGCATATAAGTCTCTGGTAAGACCCCAACTAGAGTATGGTTCCAGTGTATGGGACCCTCACCAGGATTACCTGATTCAAGAACTGGAAAAAATCCAAAGAAAAGCAGCTGGATATGTTCTGGGTGATTTCCGACAAAAGAGTAGCCTTACAAAAATGTTGCAATGTTTGGGTTGTGAAGAATTGAGAGAAAGAAGAAGAGCTGCTCGACTAAGTGGTATGTTCCGAGCTGTCAGCGGAGAGTTGGCGTGGAATGACATTAGTAGACGAATAGGTTTGAATGGCGTTTATAAATGTAGGAAAGCTCACAATATGAAGATAAAGTTGGAATTCAAGAGGACAAACTGGGGCAAATATTCATTTATAGGAAGGGGAGTTAGGGATCGGAATAACTTACCAAGGGAGACGTTCAATAAATTTCCAATTTCTTTGAAATCATTTAGGAAAAGGCTAGGAAAGCAACAGATAGGAAATCTGCCACGTGGGCGACTGCCCTAAATGCAGATCAGTATTGATTGATACCATCCCCGCAATGGTGGAAGGTCGGCAGATGCAGAGTGGGTCTCAGCCCCCAATTGGCCACGGACTCACGGACCAGCCGTGGCCCAACACAAGAGTCTAGCTCAAAGTAGTTTCAGTCTCTCATCCGAGATAGCGCCACAGTGCGCATTTTGTGCACTACCTTACCGCTA
The DNA here is from genome assembly GCF_040414725.1 of Anabrus simplex. NCBI lineage: Eukaryota > Metazoa > Arthropoda > Insecta > Orthoptera > Tettigoniidae > Anabrus > Anabrus simplex. The sequence goes on from NC_090267.1 coordinate 94,503,172, forward strand.
TTATCAACAGATAGCGCAGAGAAGCGACATCCGGCGCAGTGACGAACATCCGGGTATACGTACAACTTCTCCCCCCTCCTTTCCCCTGCCACCCCCCCCCCCCCCCCAACGGTGATAATAATGCAGTTCTGCTACTTCCAATATATTTTTATTTCCAAGTACTTACTATGTTGTAAATAATGATCTGATACCCCTAGTTCTTACGGCATACTATGTTAATGAGAACATAACCACGCACCTCAAAGCAGCTTTAACTTCAAATAAATGATTGACACATTAACACAAAGCTGATTTTATAACAAATAAGAAATCCCTTCGAAAGCAAGACAGCAGAGCATACCATATGCAAGAGAATGGGGTATCACATCAATATCCAAGTGAGAAAATGAAATGAAAATAAAAATAACAGAATTAAATGCACTGAGACAGGAAATATATAGAACTACATTAATAGAACCATTCAGCTTTCAGCCCCTGATGTGTACTCAAACAGGAAATACAGGATTTCAGGAGGACTGGCGAAGATATATTTCAAATAAACAAGCACAAGGAACAAAGATTTACATCACAAGCACATGAGCACTTGGAATTCAAACAGCACAAATACTGTAGCATCATGGGAACTATGGATTAAAATCGATATAAGTTCGAACAAGGTTAATCGATTGAGTAAAGTCGAATTCGATGCAATCCAGCAATATTATCTCCACAATGCTTGACGTTATATGACTAATTAATTTGTTAGAAGGGCCCACTGATTGAGGTTAGACTTGAAATACTTTAAATACTTCACTTCGAGACAAACGGCCTTTAATTATTAACATCGCGCATTTCATGCTTACTTGCGTGCCATCTACAGAACGTGTATATAACTACACGTTTACACGTTATGAATGACCTCCAGCGCCATCTAAAAAAGGAGACTGAAACTACCTGAAGCTAGCTACAGATTGGATCCATAAGCCCTATTAGACTTTTCACCCCACTGGTCTAGCCCCAGCGATCTAACTATGGCTCCACCACGCCGAGTTCTTCCGAATAAACCCGAGAGTTATCGAATGCGCTTGCCTGGGGGGGAGGAGGTAAATGACCCGCCTTCCTTTGGAATTCCAGCTGGCATTTAGTGTGTTGCCTGGCGCCTTTCTTAAATGGTTTGTACTGGTAGAAGAAATTATCTTTTACAGGTGATATATGTGTCGTAAAGAGCCTCCGTGGCTCAGACGACAGCGCGTCGGCTTCTCACCGCTGGATACCGTGGTTCAAATCCCGGTCGTTTCATGTGAGATTTGTGCTGGACAAAGTGGAGGCGGGACAGGTTTTTCTTCGGGTATTCCGGTTTTCCCTGTCATCTTTCATTCCAGCAACATTCTCCATTCTCATTTCATAGCATCTATCAGTCATTAATAAATAATGGTTTCATCTGATAAAGTGAACATTTGGAAACCACAAGAGAATTACACCTTATTCGAGTGTTTCAGTTTTGTAGATATGAGGATAAACTAATTCTAGGCATTATATTATTTACTCGTGATAAATGTGTACGACTTGGTGCGAATATCCTTGCATTAAAGACTGCGTGAGCGAGCGCGATTGTTGATTTAAACAAGTATATCGATAGTGACGGTTTACACAAGTTTACTATTTGAAATCACGGCCTATCAGACATCAAAACTGATCCAGTGTATATACGAAACATACCAAATTTTAGTTAACAAAGATTAGGACCTCTTGCCGAAGTGATTGTGAAACAGAAGAATCCTCCGCAGTGTAGATAATAATAATAAAAGTAATTCATCTGAATACGTGAAGTAAAGGAAAGCGCCATACTTGCAAGGAGTACAAAATCTACGGAAGTTATAGCTTAGATAGTACGAAAGCGATGGCCACGTCAGGGTCCAGCGCTGAAGTGGTAACTTGCGGAACTTGCAACAAAAGAGTAAGAGAGGAAGATATATCTATACAGTGTGACGGGATTTGCGAAAGATGGCATCACAAGGAGTGCACATTAATGACCTCAGATGAATTTGAAATGTTGAAACGTAAAAACTGCAAATTATTATGGATGTGTGAAAAATGCAAGCATGAGATAATTAACAAAAGGCAAGTGGCAGGGGACAAAATTGAGAGCCTGGCTCAGAGACTGGACTTGATTCCGAGCAAATCGGAAATTAAAGATGAAATAGCAGATGTTAAAACTTCTATTGATGACCTAAGTAAGACATTACTAACGAAACTAGCGCAAATATTTGAGGTACAAGTAAAACAATCTGAAACTCTAGCAGACCATCTCAAAAACACCGAAAGTGCGAGTTGGCCCTCACTGCCAAACAAGAGAAAACAGAAAGAAATCAGAAATCCTGCAACTTCAAAAACAGACGAAAATTCTGCACACACTCGGGATCAACTACAATACTGTTGTCAAGATGAAGCACAACTCTCACAAAGCAGCACGGACCAACAAGCCAAATCTCCCATTTCCCAAGTACCAAGCACCATAACGCACGGGAAACCACGTTTACAGGTACCAGGTGATAACACGATAATCGAAGACCACTCTCATAATCATACACGAGATACTCAGGAAGAATGTAACAAGATTTCCCTTGACAACTGCACCGAAAATATGACAGAAAATACTAATGTGGCAGAAAAAACAAACGATGATGCCAATCAGGGCTATACTGGACCTTGGATTACCCATCAAAGAATAAGACCAACAACATTGCGGAATAGAAATGGGCATGCAAAAGGGGACACAATAATCGGAACAAAACCAGATATAGAGCAGCTACAGGCAGCTACCAAGAAAGCGTGGATGTATATGGGGAGGCTCCACAAAGAAACAGAGTCGGAATCTATAATAAACTTCCTCCGAACAAATGGTATCCTTGGAGATATCGAATGCGAGTCATTACAAACAAAAGGATCAAACAAGGCATTCAAAATAGGAGTGGATTTGAGATACCTTGATTCATTACAGGACAAAAACTTCTGGCCTCAGGGAATCTTAGTGCGGCCTTTTCGTTTCTCAAGAGGAAGAACCGGTGTACAGTTGCACGTGTAAAATAAGATCACACGACAAGACTAAGGCACTAAATTTGGACATTGTTCTTTGGAATGTGGAAGGTTTAAAATCTCTTTGTTCTTCCCTTCCTGATAATTTCTGGCAACAGTTTGATATAGCCATACTTACTGAGACTTTTCTACTGGAAGACATAAGTCTTCCACAGCTTTACAGCAGACACGCTCTTGCCACACCAAAGGAGCGAGGAAGGCCCGAAGGAGGAGTTAGTATACTGTATGGAGAAGGCATCGGCTCACCAAGGGAAGTTCATAAAGACGAAAATATGCTAATAATTGAGACGGACAAAATAACCATAATCGGTATCTACATTAGCCCAGCTAGAACAGCAGATGATGCAATGGAACATATAGTTAAGGCAATAACAGCGGTAAAAGATAACAGAAATGTGATTCTGGGGGGTGACATTAACTGTCGTTTAGACAAACCTGATCATAAAACTAACATTATTCTTGATTACTTACAAGATGAAGGCTATAAACTGATAAATAAAGCAGAAGAAGTAACCTATATGGCTCCAAATGGCAAACGTACTGTTGATCTGTTTTTTTTTGTCAAAGGACGTTGCCTAACAATTCTTGATCGAGAGGTCATGGCCTCACATCCGACAGCAGTTCTTAGGAAGCATATACCTGTCGCCATTAAAGTTGAGCTAGGAAATCAAAATCCAGTAACCAAGAAGAGTCCTAATCTGTGCATTACAAGGAAAGTGTGTATGCCTGTCATAGAGGGTGGAAAAGAAGACTTGAAAAGAGTACCACAGATGATAAATGAAGGAATGATTGACGCTGCTCTGGATAGTGTTCTGAACCTCATAAAGAAAGCACAAATCAGGAAGACTCCGAGGATCGCCAAACCATGGTTCGACAAGGAGTGCTACACGGCCAGACAAGATACTCTGGACCTTTTACACAAGGCACGGAAAACAGGTGGGGAATCCACATATGCTGAGTATGCAGTGAAAAGGAAAACATATAAGGAACTACTCAAACAAAAGAAGGCGCACTACCTAGAAGAAAAGGCTAAATTGCAAGCTCAAGATGCTATGAAAGACCCTTACATTGCTCTCAAACAACGAGCTACGTGCCCTTCTCCAGAATTTCCAATAGCTACATGGGAGAAACATTTCTCGGAGATCCTTAATCAGCAAAATCTCGACATAGCTCTCCCACTTCGAGAAAATCTACATTGTACAACAAGACCTATTGATCAGGAGGAAGTCAAAACTGCTATCCAGTCCATGAAAAATAAGAAGGCAGTTGGCCCAGATGGAGTTTTCAATGAAAATCTGAAAGATACCTGTGACATTCTGCTTCATATATGGACCACTCTGTTCAACGCGTGTTTGACGACAGGGAAAATACCCGAAGGTTGGAGACAGTCGCATATCAAAATGCTCTTCAAAGGCAAAGGAGACAGGGATGACCCTGATTCGTATAGAGGCATTGCCCTCGAAAACAACATTTATAAGACCTATGTCAAGATCCTAGAGAACAGACTAATTGCAGAAACAGGAACTATGATCCCCGAACTCCAATTTGGTTTCATGAAAGGAAGAGGGACATTACATGCAGTCAAGAATCTCTTGGACAATATACGTGAATCAATGAGGTGGTCAAAGGGGAAATTTTATGTAATCTTTGTGGACTTTAAGAAGGCTTTTGACCTCTTAAACAAAGAAATACTCCTTAGAAAACTAGCGAATATGATTGGAGCAGACAACCCACTAACCATAGCCATAAACAACATACTTGCTTACAACAGGGTCACGATACAAGATGGCAAAGCGTCCTCAGCAGCCATTATACAAAGCAACGGGGTACTTCAAGGGGACCCCCTTAGTCCGATACTATTTAACATAGCCTTAGCAGATATCTCAAATATCATCCACAAAACATCGGTTGTGATGTACCAGTATGCAGATGACATAGCAATAGGATCGAACAACAGAGATGACCTACAAGCTGTAATGGATAAACTCGATAAGTATGCCGACATGAATAGTCTCATAATCAACAGAAATAAAACAGTGCAAATGGTTTTCCGGAAGGGAGGGAGAATAGCAGCAAATGACAAGATAACAAGCAGTGAAACAGCCCTGGAAGTTGTGAATTCATTCAAATACTTGGGAATTACGCTCCAGCCCTCTTCTACTTCTTTTAGAATTCATATAAGAGAAAGGTCATTGGCAGCCATAAGAAATATGTATGATTTGAAGGAACCCACTAAACTGTATCTAAATACAGCCATGACGCTGTTCTATGCAAAGGTTCTACCTGCCCTGACGTACGGTTTGGAGCTAATTTGGGAACATCTAACTCTATCTGACCTTAGAGTTATTGAGAATGTCAAGGCTAGATTCTTGAAAAGAATTTTAGGTATTTCCAAAATGTCACAGTCAAGACTTGCTTATGAGCTAGCCAGAGAAACCTTCCTTATGGAAGACATAAGAATGAGACTACAATTACCCTCCACACGACAAGAACAGGAACTACTTCATATTAGACTAAGAAAACGAGCGGAAATTGACTTGGAATTCTACGGGACGGACGCAATGATTAATCGAAGCTGGACTGGGCCGAACAACGAACTGAGGAGTGCTCTGAATAGACTGGCCATACATGGTTTCCATCACAAACTGTGCGTACGACCGGGTTTTCATGACCCATCTGTGCAGTGCGTGTGCGTGTTATGTAACAAACGATGTGAACGATACCATTTTAGTGTATGCAGCAAAAGAACAGTTTCCTTATTGGATTACTCTAAAATGCAATGCACATTTGTGGGCAATTTCTTCTTATTATTCATAAATAATCACTTTGGGAGTGGCGACCCCATTGTACTAATAGCCTATATCTGATTCATTCATTCCATCCCTGACCCGGTCAATGGCTGGAAAACAGGTTGTAGGTTTTCATTTTCATATGTGTCGTAAGTTATACGGTTGGTTTGTAGCGGTAGAAGCAATTATCTTTAACTGGTGATATACGTGTCGTAACTTATACGGTTCGTACTGTCATTTTTAAAATGCCAAAATCATATATCTGTTCGGAATGTGGAAACAGCTACGATTATAACAAAAATCTTAGGAAAAAAGTTTCAAAAGTAAATCCAGACAAATTAGGTGATATAGCTCCCCTTAAAAACAGCAAGAAAACATATGCTTATAAGTGTGAAAGTTGCGACAAACAGTTCAATAACCAGTACGTTTTATAACAGAGTGAACGGCAATTTCACGGGGCTGTTTATCTTAATGAGAAGAGGTTACAGTGTGCACTGTGCAGTTTTACAACCGCGCTGAAGAAAAGTTTCATGAACACTTAGAATCAGAACATCGTATTTCCGTTAAGCTGGAACGTAACGAGTTTCGTACATTGCATGATTTTGTACAGTGGAAGGAAGAAACTGAAAAGAAATCCTTGGCTAAATATGTTAAAAAGCGTGATTTGCACCGTGGCGCCGACAATGCTACTAGACATTATTATACGTACCATCGTTCGGGACATTACTCTTCTGAAAGTACAGGGATTAGACATATTAAAACTCAAGGAAGCAACAAAATAAATGGAAACTGCCCTTCAGGTAGGCAGGTACTTGAGTTTGAGGATGGAACCTGTAGAGTTAATTATATACCAACACCTGTAGGACATGAAAATGATGTAGCTCACCTGAGTCTAACAGAAATGGAAAAAAGAAGATTGGCTACAGACATCGCCAACAAAATTTCGTTTGATGCCATACTAGACAAGATCCGCGACTTACTTTCGGACTCTAAACTAGATCGGATTCACCTCTTAACAAAGAAAGACTTGTACAGCATTGAACACTGCTTCAACTTATCTTCCTCGTCCGTGAGACACAGTAATGACGGTACTAGCGTTGAAGCTTGGGTAAATAAAGTAAATTCTAGTGATAATCCATGTGCTCTGTATTATAAACCCCAAGAATGAAAAACACCCAGGATTAATAGCAAGTGATTTTTTATTAATTATCGCGAACAGTGCGCAGCGAGAAATCTTGAAGAAGTATGGAAGCGACTGTATTTGTATCGATGGGACTCATGGAATGAATAGTTACGGTTTCGAACTGACCACACTTCTTGTTCTAGACGATATAAGACAAAGGTTCCCGTGTAGTTTTCTCATATCTAATAGAAGTGATCAATATGTCCTTTCTATATTTTTTGAGTGTGTAAGAGAAGAGGTTGGAAAATTAACTCCTAAAGTTTTTATGTCTGATATGGCAGAATCGTTCTTCACGGCCTGGATTTCAACAATGGAGCAGCCAGAAATGCGACTCTTCTGTTCCTGGCCTGTAGACAGGGACCATTTCAAAAGCGAAAGGAAAGGAGAAGCAGGCTGAGGTATACAAACTTATTAGCACCTTAATGCAGGAAAGAGACATCACAGCATTTCAAATCATGGTTCCGGCTGTAATTAAACAACTTAATGAGGATCCTGACACAATTGAATTTGTCATATATTTTCGGGAAAATTATCTGAAAAACGTAAAGTCATGGGCTTATTGTTACAGAATAAACAGTGGCCTGAACACTAATATGTACATCGAAAGAATGCATAGGACACTAAAATATATATATATTTACATGGTAAAAATGTCAAGCGACTAGATAAAGCAATTCGTGCTTTGATGACCTTCGTAAGAGATAAGTTGTTTGATCGGTTGGTGGTACTTACAAAAGGAAAAGTAACGAGTAAACTTAAAGATCTTAGAAGTAGACACAAAGCAGGTTTTCAGGTAAATTCAGGTCTGATAATTAAAGAAGCAAATGGCTGGATAATTCCTTCATCTTCCGATGTCAAGGAGACCTATTTCGTGCAAGAAAGTGTTTGTAACTGCAATTGCAAATTAGTTTGCGAGGAATGTAGTGCCTGCACTCATCAATACACCTGCACCTGTGTTGATTCCATCATAAAATGGAATATGTGCAAGCAATTGAGTGTTACGAAAGGTGCTGCTCATAGGGTCAGTCGTGCTGCAATAGTACTTTCTGACCCAGTGAGGAAAGCAATGGCAAACTATCTCACTCCTCATCTTGCCTAGCAGCCAACGGCCGTAGCCGTGTTGAAATACCGGATCCAGTGAGATCTCCGAAGTTAAGCAACACTGGGCGTGGTCAGGAGTTGGATGGGTTGTCACGCGCTGTTGGGGGGGGGGGGAGGGAATGGAGGAGCGGAAAGGAACTGGCCACCCTACCGCACGTAAACTCCGGCTCAGGAACACCTCTGCGGAGGTTCGGACCTGCCTTCGGGCAGAATAACCCTTACCTACCTACCTACCTATCTTGCCTAGTACGCCTCATTTTGGTGCTGCCATTGGTTTTTGGGGTTTCCTTATAACCGCATAACCTTTGGTGGTGCTATCTGAGGATCCAACCAGCCTCTGGGCTGATGACCTGACAGACAGACATGTGCAAGCATATCCATAGCATTTGCTTGCTTAGAATGAGCCAGAATGAAGTGTCCAGTTCGCTGCATGATGATAATGGCGACAGAAACAGTGAGGCATAGTGCCAGAGGAGATTGTTTTCCACTAAAAGGAAAAAGGAAAAGAAGTGCTCAGCTACGAGGAAACCTGACGGCACAGAGGCACAGAATATCGCTGTTTCCTTACTTCAGGGAAACTGACTGTCCCCAGTCCCGTGTAAATAGTGTAATAACTTGTAATGTGTAGCGTGGATTGTTGTAAGGTAAATGCTTTATTTTCGAGTGTAGGGCCTACTGTAATTAGCATCATTATAATAAAGCTGTTACGTATATAGACTATCGAAAGAAACTTTTGTGATCGAACCAAGGACACCGATGTGAAAAACTAGAAGCCCAGGAAGCAGCATCGTCAAATTCACCAGGTATGTTTGTATGGTCATTTAAAAAATTTTTGCCTGTGTTTGTGCCTGTTTTTTTTTTAAATATTTGTTATTTTAAAATTTCTTGTCTGTGTTTGAGTCTGCTTTTTGTGATATTTGTCATTTTACAGTTTCTTGTCTGTGTTTGAGCCTGCTTTTTGTGATATTTGTTATTTTAAAAATTTTTGTCAGCGTTTGTGCCTGCTTTTTGTGATATTTGTCACTGTAGCTTGTTGACGAGTGAGAATTTAGACAATTTGAACTGACCGCCGTAACATGAGGAGTAGCCGGCGGGAGTAGCCGGTGTTAGTGCCACACTTATATCTCGATAACTCCCGGGTTTGTTCGGAAGTATTCGGCGTGGTGGAGCCATAGTTAGATCTCAGGGGCTAGACTCTTGTTGACCCAACAGCACTGCACTCTAACGGGCCCACCGAAGGGGGAGGGGTGGCCACGGCTTTACCGTGTCTCTACGCCTCTGCATTCGGGACAGGTACGGACCTCGTGGCTGGTCCCAAGAATGGTTTTCCGCGGTTTTCCATTCTCCTGCACCAAGCTCGATAGCTGCAGTCGCTTAAGTGCGGCCCGTATCCACTATTCGGGAGGTAGTGAGTTCGAACCCCACTGTCGGCAGCTCTTCAGATGGTTTTCTGTGGTTTCCCATTTTCACAGCAGGCAAATGCTGGGGCTGTACCTTAATTAAGGCCATGGCCGCCAACTCAACCCCCTCACCTTCCCTGTGCATCTCCTTCACCGTAACACATCCCCCAGCCTGAGAGACGGGGTCCACTCAGCCTCGGGAGGTCAACTGAAGTGAGGTGGGTTCGATTCACACCTCAGCCATCCTCGAAGTGGTTTTCCTTGGTTCCCCACTTCTTCTCCAAGCAAATGCTGGGATGGTACCTACCTTTAAAGTACCTTCGGGCCACTTCCTTCCCTCTTCCTTGCCTGTCCCATCCCTCCACAAGGCCCCTGTTCACTACTTCTCCACTACAAATCTCCCGGCCAGAGACAGCGTCACGTCTAGGGGGCCCGCCTTCCACATCAGGGGAGGAAAGAAACCATTGAACTAGTAGGAGTAGTAGTAGTAGTAGTAGTAGTAGTAGTAGCAGGGAAAAGCAAACGTTTGTCTTGCGCTTTCCTCATCACATTCTGATAACAAAAATAGTAAAATCATAATATGAACAAATACAGCAAAATATGTGAAGCCTCCGTGGCTCAGAAGAGGCGCGTCGGCCTCTCACCGCTCGATACTGTGCTTCAAATCCTGGTCACACAATGTGAGATTTGTGCTGGACAAAGCGGAGGCGGGACAGGTTTTTCTCCGGGTACTCCGCTTTTCGCTGTCATTTTTCATTCCAGCAACACTCTCCATTAACATTTCATTTCATCTGTCAGTCATTTGTAATTGCCCCAGAGGAGTGCGACAGGTTTCGGCAGCCGGCACATTTCCTATCCTCGCTGCTAGATGGGGGCTTTATTAATTCCATTCCTGACCCGGTCGAATGACTGGAAACAGGCTGTGGATTTTCATCTTCACAGTAATTATATTATATACTAGCAATTACCCGCGGCTTCGCTCGCGTGGATTTCGTAATTTGATCAAAGTAATCATTCCTCGGCAATGTGCTGAGACATTATCTGAAAATTACTAAAGTATGAAAACTCACCCAAAAAGCGAGTTTCATTTACCCCAGAAATTATTTGTAAACCATGTTTGTGGTATTACCTTTTGGGGCTAAGACGACCATGCGACATAGAACTGTACATGTGAGAAACAGTCGTCTCTCAAGTCGAAAAAATTGCATGTGCTCATTACCACCAACAGCAAAATGTGTTTATTACAGCTCTGCTTCGCGCTAAGCAACAGTTACCAACCTGTGTAAATACACTACTGGCGACCAAAAAACAAACAAGGGTATATTATTATTGGGAACTATTTAACAACAACTTGTCTACAAATTTGATTGATTTTCTATGGAAATTTATGTGATTTTAATGTAATGATGTGCAACATCTATGTCTTTTATATGTATATCTAATTATCTATGTAGTATATAAATTAACTTGTCCTGACTGACTGACTGACTGATTCATCATCGCCGAGCCTAAACTACTCGACATAAATAAATGAAATTTTAGGGATACATTTATACTAGCGTGTAAGTGCTCACTAAGGGAGGATTTTTGGATATTCCGTCGCTAAGAGAGTGAAAAGGGCGGTGAATGTTTAAAATGAGGATATCTATTGTAACAGTAAATGTGGTACTTCGGTAGACATGAGACGCAGGGCATGTACCATTCGTTGAAGTGCGTACAGAGGGAGAGGGTTTTTTTAGAAATAAATCTTAGAATTTTTCCTCTGAGTTTATTAATAAATTCAAAGTCATATCACCTCTGTACAGCAGATACAGTAGAAAATGTTCCTCGTCCTAGGGCTGGCGATGTCCTTGGATCCGGCAGCTCCTCCTTTTCCCATACCAGTGAACCACCATTCATCCCCCGATGGAAGTTCTAGAAAATCCATTCGACGTCTTGAAGATCCATACGGTGCTGATGAAGGGCATTGAGGTAGTCCTCGTGAATGATGAACGTGAATGAACATCGTTAAGCCTTGGGGCGAGTTAATGCAAAGACTGCTTCTGTACAGATGAGAGGAAAGTTTATCAATGGATTTAACAAGATTCAAACTCAAAAAAATGTATCCTTGAGAGTTTATCACACGGTGAAATGTCACAAAATTTTGTCCCGTGTTAAATGAAAGAAGGCCACTAGACTTGAATGAACATGTAAGTTTAATACTCATAAAAATAAAAGTCCACTCGAAACTCATCGTCGAATTTTAACAGAGTCACTTGAAGTTTGTGGCACTTGGTACAATGTAAAGTAATGTCGCACGACTTAGTTCTTTGAAGCACTGTTCAACATAATTTAATTGGATTCGAAAATAAAGATGTTCCACTCGTGAATTAGAACTCATTCACGTATTGATAATAACATGAAATCAAAAGACGAAACTAATCGAGTATTGACAGTCCTCGGTTCGACTGTTCGTAAACTGAATGTTCGTAGAATTGAAATGTGCTGTTTAGTAGAATTGAAATGCACAGTTCACACATGCACAGTTCACAGTTCATGACCTAAAAATATTTACACAGTCCATGAAATGGTAAATTAGTGACGTAGTCATGCTTGGAATCGAGTAAATCTGGATTCAAACACAGTCTCATAAACTCGAAGTATTTAGTACTCTGTAAGGAGCAAACTGTTCTAAGTCCTGTCCAGAACATTAAACTTCAAATTACGAGCACTCGAAAACATTCGCGAGTCTTAGACACTCGTGTAGAATAACAGTCACCTGATAATGTTCAGATGAAGCACAATTTATATCACGTCCCGTCGGAGTAAAAAGTTGTCACTCACAGTATAAAGAAATCCGTACAAGTCCATATTCGACGCGAGTAGGTTAAAGTCCACGGACTCGAAGATTAATAGCTGCTTCACGCTCGATCACGGTGCTCGCGAACCGACTGTGTGAACTCCACTGCCTAGCGTGCACCACATACATACTCAGGCCACACACTCTGGCAACACACTGCCCTGCTGAGCTTTTTTTTTTTTCGGGGGGGCCCCCGAAGCCCGCTCCCCCCGCGTGACCATCGACTCAATCTACATGGCCTCCGACATGCTATTAGTTCTAAGAAGAAAAAGATAGCAGGGAGGAGTGGAAGTGTGATACTACAGGAGTATCTGCCTGTCCCCATGCTCAGCATGCTACCAGGCCAGATGTGGTGGTGGGTATCAATAGTGGTGTAATCAGGTAGTAAGGGTGAGGACAAAACCACATAGGCGGAAATAGAAAGGTGCCTACATGTAAAACCTGACATTTTGTAGATAGCACATGCAAGGATGTGGTTCTGGAGAGGTCCAGGTAATTGTGTTAGTTGGGAATAGGTATCATGCACCGTCATAAGCCTATTCCTCGCCGTTCCAGTTATTCAGGGGATCAGTCCTTCTGGGCACTGCTGTGACTAGCGCGGGCCGTGCCGGTTGCCGAGCCATGCGGCAATAGCCACTAGTGCCTGCCGCACCGCCCGACCCCCTTGAGGTCCCTCGTACCCAGTCTCCAATCCCGGAGAATGAGGCCAAGCCCGCCGAGGCGGGGACCTGCTGGATGGTTGTGGGACATGGCGCCGGGCCTCCTTCCTCTCTGTCCTCGCCACGGCCCGGTATACAGGGCAACTGCGATGGGAGGCCGGGTGGCCCCCCGCGCAGTTGGCGCACACCGGCGCCTCCCTAAGTGTAGCGCAGGCCGTGTAATGGTGATCACCACCACAACGGTTGCACCTTACTTGGAGCCCACAGCTGACCTGTCGGTGGCCCCACCTCAAACAGCGGAAACACTGCAAGAGCTGTTGAGGGGGACGTTCTGTTCTCACCTGACTGCCGCTACCTGCTGAGGTCCTCTCCTGATTGGCTCCTCGGCTGACTGCTGTCCTGGGAGCAGTCCTGCGTTGCAGCTGGGCAGTCCTCTCGTGGTGGGCCGGCGTCGCCTTCTGCTTCCTGGTCCGGCGTCGTCGTCTTCTTCTTCCCTGGGGTTTCTTCTCGGCGGGGAAAGAGGCCTCGTCCTGGTGGCCCTCCTCCCGGCCTGGTGACCCCGGGGTGGCTGGTGGCTCCGCTGCGTCGCCGTCTTCTTCCTTCTCCTGGCTGGCGGCGGCGGCGTCGGTCGGTGCTACCACTCGACTGCGTTCCCGGTCCTGGAGGGCGCACATCGAGGTCTGCAGCTCGACAGACACGATGGCAGGCTGGGCCTGGGTAGCAGTCTCCGAACGCCATGGGGCGTCCTTTTCCACTGCTGTGCTGCCATCCGCCATCAGGGGCGCCTTCCTAGATTGCGCCCGGGTGACAGACCCTTCCTGGTAGGCCCGGGTCTGTGACCACTTCGTGGAGGTGGCCCTTGGAGGAGCGGTCTTCGTCCACTTCGCAGTTCCGAGTCGCTCAGCCTGGGTCGCACAGTCGCGGCGCCAGGGGGCGGCATGCTCCACCTCCGTAGTGGCGTCGGTGGTCTCCGGCTGGGTGGCTTGGACTAGGTCGGTGTTAACCGCCTTATGCCTTAACCTCCTCGGCGTCTGGGTGATGGCCTCCTTGGTCTCCGGCTCAGCATTCCTCCTGAGGGCGCCGGCGTTCGTCCCTGGCACGCCGTCCCTCCCAGGTAGACGGACGACCTGAACCAGAGTAGAGAGCTCCATCTCCACGTCGTGCATCCGCTCCTGGTCGTGATGCCTTATGATGAGGCCTCCTGGTAGAAAGCTCTCCACGGACATGGTCGTCGGTAGCCTCCTGCCTCCCTGGAGGGGGCGCCGCACTCTGTCCAGTACTAGGGCCCGTTCGGAATGAACAGGGCGACCTGGCCTGTAGTAGACGAGCAGCGCCTCGTACTCCGGATCGGTGTAGCCCTCAGAGAAGAAAAAGCCTTCAGGGGGTTCGCACCCGTCCGTGTGCGGCTCCGTCTCCACCTCGGTCTGCGACGCGTCCTGCTCCTTCGGTGAGGGCGGTGTCTTCGGTTCGGGGTGGTCCTCCATCCATTGCCGCGTTGGGTAGAAGCGGCCTCCCCTGTAGATAACTCCTTTCGCCAACGCCATGCCATTGGGACCGTCCCTGAAGTTCGTCGTGGCCATCCTGAAATAAAATCCTGAAAGAGAGAAGCGAGCACTGAGAAGTGCTCAGCTTAGACAAAGCTCCTTCGAAGATGTACTAACAAGTACAGCTGCTTGACTAGTATTGGGAAAGTACAGAGCGCCTGGCAAGGAGAGAGAGAGCGAGCGGGAGGAACACGTCCTTCCACTACGGCTGTCGAACTCGACCTACCGCCCTGCTGAGCGAAGCAGTACGTATTTATATCTGATCCGGGCCTTCACATCTCGTTCCATAACTTCATCGCCTCATGTCAGATTTACGTGAAATTCGGCAGGAACATAGATAAGGGATCGAGTTACATGGTGATGTTGTTAAATTTGTTTAATTATTATTGTGGGGAAAGTTATTACCCATAGAAACTCGAAGAACATTCTACAGCAGTCTAGGCTCTGTATCGCGGCGAGGCATGCTGTGACGTCACCCGCTCACTACGTCACACGCACACAGCTGTTGCTCGCCGTCCAGTCAGTCTTTCGTAGGCGGTCCGGAGCGTAACACGTAAGTTTTTAAAATTTCTATGACGGGGACTTAGTTTTGTACCGCCGTTACCGGTACACTATATCTCAAAAACTGAAAAGGTTACACACGCAAACATTTGTATTTGGAATCTCCTTTAAAAGTAAAGAAACACGTATTTTTGTGATTTTGGATAATCCGATGAATAGGGGGTGAACAGGAGTGACAAACGGGGCGAATATTTAAATACACTATATCTGCAATTTATCTCAGATACGTACGATATTACAGATTTGAAAACTGGTGTTTAGAATTTCCTGTAAAAGTAAAGGAACATAAATATTTTTTCGGAAAATTCACTTAAGAGGAACTGATGAAGGGGGTGAATTTTTAAAATTAGAATATTTACAGTATATGTCAAAAAGTGAACATGTTGCAGACGGTGAAATTGGGATTTGTAATCTCCTTTTAAAATAAGGAAACACGTATTCTTTGGTTTTCGGAAAAACCCTTAACGAGGGGGGGGGGAGGGTGGAAGAATTGAAAAATTAGTTGAATTAATTGTATGAGAATATCTATACGACAAAAATCTAAAGATGTTACAAACGTGAAAACTGGTACTCGGAATCTCCTTTAAATACAAAGAAACACGCATTTGGGGGGGGGGGTCTTTTTTTTTTTTTTGCTATTTGCTTTACGTCGCACCGACACAGATAGATCTTTTGGCGACGATGGGATAGGAAAGGCCTAGGAATGGTAAGGAAGCGGCCGTGGCCTTAATTAAGGTACTTCCCCAGCATTTGCCTGGTGAGAAAATGGAAAACCATCTTCAAGGCTGCCGACAGTGGGGTTCGAACCCATTATCTCCCGATTACTGGATACTGGCCGCACTTAAACGACTGCAGCTATCGAGCTCGGTGGGGTATCAACTTGGTAGGGGGGTATTAAAACGGATATGAATTCCTTTTACGAGGATACATATATCTCTCAAAAACTGAAGAAGTTACAGTCTTTACAACTATTATTTGGAAGTTCTTTCAAATGAACGAGTACTGTTTGTTTCTGGAAAATTCACTTGAGTGGGGAGTGTGAAAGGAAGTGAAAAAAATTCAATTCTTTTTCTGGAGAAAGTTATATATCAAAATTGAAGGTTACAGACATGGAAATTGGTATTTGGAATCTCCTTTAAAAATAAAGAAACACGCATTTATTGTGTGTGGGGGGGGGGACCAACTTAACGGGCGGGGGTGGTGTGAAAAAGGATCTGATTTCTTTTCATGAGGATACCTATATCTCAAAAACTGAAGATGTTACAGACATGAAAATTTGTATTATGAATTTTCTTTCAAAGTAAAGAAACACGTAGTCTTTTGTCTTTGGAAAATCCACTTAAGTGGGGGGAGCGGGGTGAATTAATTGAAACAATAGTTGAATTCTTTGTATGAGGATACATATATCTCAAAAACTAAAGATGTTACAGACGTGAAAATTAGTATTTGGAACCTCTTTTAAAAATAAGAAAACACGCATTTTGGGGGAGAAATCAATTTGGGGGTGGGGCGGTGGAAAAGGAGTTTAATTCATTTTTATGAGGATACATATATCTCGAAACTGAAGATGTTACAGTCGAGATAAATGGTATTTCGAAGCTCCTTTATAAATAAAGAAACAAGTATTTTTGGTTTACGGAAAATTCACTTAACGGGGAGGGTGAAAAGAAGAGAAAATTGTATTTCTTATGGAAAAACTTACATCTAAAAAACGTAAGTTTACACACGTAAAAATTTGTATTTGGGATTTCCTTACAAAATGAAGAAACACGCATATGGGGGGGGGGGGTCAACTTAACGGGCTGGATTGAAAAAGGAGTTGAATTCTTTTTATGAAGATACTTATATCTCAAAAACTGGAGATGTTAGAGGCATGAACATTTGTATTTGGAATCTTCTTTCAAAGTAAAGAAACACGTGTTCTTTTCTCTTCGGAAAATCCAGTTAAGGGGGCGTGAATGAATTGAAAAATTAGTTGAATTCTTTGTATGAAGGTACTTACACCTGAAAAACTAAAGATGTTAAAGGCGTGAAATTTGGTATTTGGAATCTTCTTTTAAAATAAATAAACGCGCACTTTTCGGGAGGGGGGAATCAACTTAACGGGCAGGAAGGGTGGGGATGAAAAATGAGTTGAATTACTTTTATGATGATACTTATATCTCAAAACTGAAGATGATACAGGCGTGAAAATTAGTATTTGGAATCTCCTTTAAAAATAAAGAAACACGACTTTTTTTGGAAAATCGATAAAAGGAGTGCGGGGTTGAAAATAAGTAAATAAGGATTTGAAATATGTTTATGAAGACACTTTATCTTAAAAAGTGAAGCATTTACAGACGTGAAAGTTGGTATTTTGAATTTCCTTTCAAAGTAAAGAACACGTATTTTTTCGTAAAGTCCACTTAAAGCGGGAGAGGGGTGGAAAGAAGCGAAGAAGGAGAAGTTGAATTATTTTCATGAGTATACACTTATCTAAAAAAACGAAGGTGTTACAGACGTACAGACATGACTACTGGTATTTGGAATTTCCTTAAAAGTAATGAAACACGTATTTTTTTGTTTTCGGAAAATCCAGTTAAGGGGCTGGAAAGAACTGGAGAAGCTGGCGAAATTTTAAAATGAGTGCCGTTATATCTTCATTATATGTCAAAAACTTAACATGTTAGAGACAAGAAACTTGGTATTAGGAAAGTCCTTTAAAAAATACAGAAACATATACCTCTTTGTTTTCGTAGAAGGCACTTAACGGGGACTGAAAAGAAGTGAATAGTAGATTTATTTTTTATGAGGATACTTATATCTTAAAAACTGAAGATGTTACATACATGAAAATTGGTATTTGGAATCTCTTTTGAAAATAAAGAAACGTGTATTTTTGTTTTCGGAAAATACACTTAGATGGGGGTGGGGGAAGGACTGATCAAGGGGTTGAATTCTTTTTATGGGAATGTTAATGTGTATCTCAAAAACTGAAGATGTTACAGATGTGGGAATAGGTATTTGGAATCTCCTTTAAAAATAAAGAAACATGTATTCATTTTTTCGACATTTTAAAAAAAATATTTGGCTTTAGATTAGTTACAGACCAAACAGCCACCTGGATATTAAAGTCCGCTGTTTGAACTTTACAATTCATTACAAGTCATTGTCACAGTGTGATATATATATATATATAATTGGATGTTGGTATGTTTGAAGCTAATAGACTCAAAAATTACTGGACTGATTTCGCTGAAATCTTCATAGTTTGTTCTTATTACATCTGAGAGGGATTATGAAGTGGTTTGAACGAAATCTGATTGGTAGTTCGGCTCTAAGGGGTGAAAAATAAAATAGGGGAAGATAAGCAAACCGCATGACAAGTCCGATCAACGGGTTGCCTACCCAACAGTATGTGAAGATTATGATGTGTTCCTTAAAACTTATTTCTGCTTTTATCTGGAAAAATTACTGTAGGGGTAAGAAACCCCTAGCACCCCTAATAGAAGGGGGTGAAACTTAAAAATCTGAAAGTGACGATATTAGTGACGAATTCATAGTCTTTGGGGTAGCTGAGATGAACTATGACACTCTGAATGCCGTTTAAGTCAAAGTTCATTCCCAATTGGTATGATAAACATATTATGACTTACTGTTTGGGAATGAAAACTGAAGGGTAAGACACACATACGGGCGGGATCGTACAACTGAAGATGTTACAGACGTTAAAATTGGTATTCTTTAAAAATAAACATATTTTTTTATTTTTGGAAAATCCATAAACTATATTATCGGTATTAAATGTTCATAAAATTATTAAAATGGGTAGGAAAAACAATATGACTACAACAGGCATATCAAGATGAGTTATCTGACCTATTTATAAGGAATACTGTGGAGCAGCGCACGGGTCCACTAGTATATATTTATAAAAGACATAGATGTTGCACATCATGACATTAAAATCACATAAATTTCCATAGAAAATCAATCAAATTTGTAGACAAGTTGTTGTTAAATAGTTCCCAATAATAATATACCCTTGTTTGTTTTTTGGTCGCCAGTAGTGTATTTACACAGGTTGGTAACTGTTGCTTAGCGCGAAGCAGAGCTGTAATAAACACATTTTGCTGTTGGTGGTAATGAGCACATGCAATTTTTTCGACTTGAGAGACGACTGTTTCTCACATGTACAGTTCTATGTCGCATGGTCGTCTTAGCCCCAAAAGGTAATACCACAAACATGGTTTACAAAGAGAATCTGGGGTAAATGAAACTCGCTTTTTGGATGAGTTTTCATACTTTAGCAATTTTCAGATAATGTCTCAGCACAATGCCGAGGAACGATTACTTTGATCAAATTACGAAATCCACGCGGGTAATTGCTAGTACATATATTTCACACTGTGACAATGACTTGTAATGAATTGTAAAGTTCAAACCAGCGTACTGTAATATCCAGGTGGTTGTTTGGTCTGTAACTAATCTAAAGCCAAATACATTTTTTTAAGTCGAAAAAATAAATACATGTTTCTTTATTTTTAAAGGAGATTCCAAATACCTATTCCCACATCTGTAACATCTTCAGTTTTTGAGATATATATAAACATCCCCATAAAATGAATTCAACCCCTTGATCAGTCCTTCCCCCACCCCCATCTAAGTGTATTTTCGAAAATAAAAATACATGTTTCTTTATGTTACCGTGTTTTGGTGGATCACCAGAGGTGAAAGAAGGTGCGGACTGGAATGAATCTAACTACAAGTCCGAAAGATGAATTTAAAATTTTAATAAAGGTTATATTTTCAACAGATAACAAGATTTAACAATTTTTCACTAAGTGAAATAATAATGAATATTAATAATAATAATTTTACAAGCGAAAACACAAGTTAAGGTGTCTTTACAAAGCCTGGGCTTCGAGCCCCAATTTAACAATCCTTGAGCTCTCAGCTCACAACCACAAAAAACCAAAGGGCAGAAAACCCCTAATTACATGGAGCAGTTGCTCCTTCCTAGTAATATCAAGCCTCCTAGAGGCACCTTTCAAAATACCAGAAAGAGCTCACCGCTCTCAATCTTTCAAGCCTATCAAAGGCCACAATCAACATTACTATCAACTGCCCTCAAGGCACACCTATCAAGAAACAGGAGTATCTAGTACCCAGTCTACTGGGTCTTCGTGAAAAAGGAACAGATTAATTAAATCGCCCCTGAAAAGAATCAAGATGAATGGAGGCGTGTACTTGCACTCCTACATGAAAGCTTGTTAAAACCTAAGTGGCGTTAAGCCGATACACAGGGGCTATCCCCATACTATAGAGGTGACCCGTATAGGAAAAATTTTAATACATTAAGAGAAGAAAATTGGTAATGAAAACGTAGTCACCTCAAGTCAAAATAAAGGGGAGCTCGAGAGGGTAAGGCACTCTCTATCCCCGATTTACAGTTAAAGTAATAAGAAAATGTTTACATAAGCCGGCACTAAGTTACTTTTTTAAACAGGTAGGATACTTTGAAAAGGTTTCGAACCTTCCCCGGGGATTAAACTGCTGACCAAGAAAGAAAGAAAGATGTTAAAAGGCCATTACATTTGCTGAAGAGCTGCTACTCGAAGGAAGAGGCGCAACCCGCCCCCTGCTATACTTCCATACACTAAGCAAGATGTTGTTGAAGTGGCGAAGAGCCGAGAAAATCAGCAGTTTTTAAACCCTCGTGGAAGATTCGAGACCTTTCATGAATAAGGAGACACACCCACTCAACTTTATTGGGTAGCTAAGATTCACACATGGAAATTCGAAGAAGAAACCTCAGATAGGTGGAAAATTAATTACAGAAATTACTGATTGGTATGTTCAAAACAGGCGGAAAGAAAGCTTAATATTGCCAACCCACAAATGAAAGAACAAAATTTAGTAAAGACCAAAACTTATAAATACAAAATTTCTTCAACAAAAGTTCCTTCACTTCGCGCCAGGGTCCATGGTCATAGTTTTTGGTAGAGACATCTGTGAGAGAATGTCCACACTTCTTGATAATTAGTAAACAAAAACAATCCGAAAGTAACACAGTGACATCTTCAGATAAACGGTTGAATTAATTCAGTTTTAAAGTTCAGAGTTTCAGCTGTAGAGGAGTACCTTAAGGCGGAAAATGCAAATGTGAGGCGTATAGGTGTACCCACCCGGTACACTTTATTTTCAAAGGAGATTCCAAATACCAATTTTCACGTATGTACCATCTTCAGTTTTAAGATATAAGTATCCCAATAAAAAATAATTCTACTATTTTTCACTTCTTTTCACCCCCCGTTAAGTGCCTTCTCCGAAAACAAAGAGGTATATGTTTCTATATTTTTAAAGGACTTTCCTAATACCAAGTTTCTTGTCTCTAACATATTACGTTTTTGAGATATAATGAAGATATAACGAGACTCATTTTAAAATTTCGCCAGCTTCTCCAGTTCTTTCCAGCCCCTTAACTGGATTTTCCTAAAACAAAAAATACCTGTTTCATTACTTTTAAGGAAATTCCAAATGCCAGTTGTCATGTCTGCACGTCTGTAACACCTTCGGGTTTTTTAGATAAGTGTATACTCATGAAAATAATTCAATTTTTCCTTCTTCGCTTCTTTCCACCCCTCTCCCGCTTTAAGTGGACTTTACGAAAACAAAAGTACGTGTATCTTTACTTTAAAGGAAATTAAAAATACCAACTTTCACGTCGCTAAAGGCTTCACTTTTAAGATACAGTGTCTTCATAAATATATTTCAACTCCTTATTTACTTATTTTCAACCCCGCACTCCTTTTATCGATTTTCCACAAAAAAAAAATCGTGTTTCTTTATTTTTCAAGGAGATTCCAAATACTAATTTTCACGCCTGTATCATCTTCAGTTTTGAGATATAGGTATCCTCATAAAAGTAATTCAACTCATTTTTCATCCCCACCCTTCCTGCCCGTTAAGTTGATTCCCCCCTCCCGAAAAGTGCGCGTTTATTTATTTTAAAAGAAGATTCCAAATACCAAATTTCACGCCTTTAACATCTTTAGTTTTTCAGGTGTAAGTACCTTCATACAAAGAATTCAACTAATTTTTCAATTCATTCACGCCCCCTTAACTGGATTTTCCGAAGACAAAAGAACACGTGTTTCTTTACTTTGAAAGAAGATTCCAAATACAAATGTTCATGCCTCTAACATCTTCAGTTTTTGAGATATAAGTATCCTCATAAAAAGAATTCAACTCCTTTTTCAACCCAGCCCGTTAAGTTGACCGCCCCCCCCCCCAATATGCGTGTTTCTTTATTTTTAAAGGAAATCCCAAATACAAATTTTTACGTGTATAACCTTACGTTTTTTAGATGTAAGTTTTTCCATAAAAATACATTTTTCACTTCTTTTCACCCTCCCCGTTAAGTGAATTTTCCATAAACCAAAAATACTTGTTTCTTTATTTATAAAGGAGCTTCCAAATACCATTTATCTCGACTGTAACATCTTCAGTTTCGAGATATATGTATCCTCATAAAAATGAATTAAACTCCTTTTCCATCGCCCCACCCCCAAATTGATTTCTCCCCCAAAATGCGTGTTTCCTTATTTTTTAAAGAGGTTCCAAATACTAATTTTCACGTCTGTAACATCTTTAGTTTTTGAGATATATGTATCCTCATACAAAGAATTCAACTATTGTTTCAATTAATTCACCCCTCCCCCCTTAAGTGGATTTTCCAAAGACAAAAGACTACGTGTTTCTTTACTTTGAAAGAAACTTCATAATACAAATTTTCATGTCTGTAACATCTTCAGTTTTTGAGATATAAGTATCCTCATGAAAAGAAATCAGATCCTTTTTCACCCCCCCCCCGCCCGTTAAGTTGCCCCCCCCCCACACACAATAAATGCGTGTTTCTTTATATTTAAAGGGGATTCCGAATATCAATTTCCATGTCTGTGACCTTCAGTTTTGATATATAAGTTTCTTCAGAAAAAGAATTGAATTTTTTCACTTCCTTTCACACTCCCCACTCAAGTGAATTTTCCAGAAACAAACAGTACCCGTTCATTTAAAAGAGCTTCCAAGTACCAATTGTCAAGACTGTAACTTCTTCCGTTTTTGAGAGATATATGTATCCTCGTAAAAGGAATTCATCTCCGTTTTCATACCCCCCCCCCCTACCAAGTTGATCCCCCCAAATGCGTGTTTCTTTATTTTTAAAAGAGATTCCAAGTACCAGTTTTCACGTTTGTAACACCTTTAGATTTTTTGGTGTATAGATATTCTTATACAATTAATTCAAGTAATTTTTCAATTCTTCCACACCCCCCCCCCCCCCCCGTTAAGGGTTTTTCCGAAAACCAAAGAATACGTGTTTCCTTATTTAGAAAAGAGATTACAAATACCAATTTTCCCGTCTGCAACATGTTCAGTTTTTGAGATATACTGTAAATATTCTAATTTTGAAAATTCACCTCCTTTATCAGTTCCTCTTAAGTGAATTTTCCGAAAAAATGATTTATGTTCCTTTACTTTTACAAGAAATTCCAAATACCAGTTTTCAAATCTGTAATATGGTACGTATCTGAGATAATTTGCAGATATAGTGTTTTTAAATATTCGCCCCGTTTGTCACTCCTGTTCACCCCCTATTCATCGGATTATCCAAAATCACAAAAATACGTGTTTCTTTATTTTCAAAAGAGATACAAATACCAATTTTCTTATCTGTAACATCTTCAGTTTTTGAGATATAAGTCTTCTCATAAAATGTGTTCAACCTCTTTGCCCCTCTTTTCAGCCCCATCCCCTTTAATGAGATTTTCCGAAAACTAAAAATACGTGTTTCTTTACTTTTAAAGGAGATTCCAAATACAAATGTTTACATCTGTAACCTTTTAAGTTTTTGAGGTATAGATGTCCTCATTTTGAACATTCAGCCCCTTTTTCACTCCCTTAGCGACGGAATATCCAAAAATCCTCCCTTAGTGAGCACCTACACGCTAGTATACATGTATCCCTAAAATTTCATTTATTTATGTCGAGTAGTTTAGGCTCGGCGCTGATGAATCAGTCAGTCAGGACAAGGCTATAGATAACAATACTACACTTCAAAAAAATTAGGGGAACATGTTTTGTAACGTCTGGTATGTGAACGTTAATTTGGAAGATGGGGTTCCAATGGTCGTACAGCATACCTTGAGACCTTAGCTACTCAGGGTATGTCAAATTGAAGTTATACTCCATCTGTAGGCGTAGCCATGCATTAAACTGTCAGGTGGCCCCTGAAAACAAAGTACTGTAAATAGCGGTGCGACCGTGTGTCGTTGTGAGGTATACGGACTACTGCGGTCATTTGAGCACGTTGTACGTAAACCTGCACATTCTTAAAGAGGTTCAAGTCGCAAGGGCCGTCACTTTGATCCAGGAAGATGCACCTTTCGTCGTGTTGCTGTAGATTTTAATGTCTCGCCGTCCGTTATTTAACGTTTGTGGAATCGCTAAAATGAGACAGGTCAGTTCGAAAGTAGGGTTGGACAAGGTCGTGGACGCATGACAACCCCACAGGATGATCGATGTCTGGCCATCTGTGCGTTGCGGCGTCGTTCAGCAGCTGCCAGAAAACTGCAACAAGACCTCAGGAGGGTCACTGGAGTCATGGTGTCTGACCAGACAGTAAGGAACAGGTTAAGAGAATTGTCCTTACGACCCAGACGTCCTGTTCGAGTTCCCCGTTTAAGGCAGCAACATCGCGCGGTTAGCCTTCTGTTTGCCCGTACCCACGTCAACTGGCAACTTCGCCAATGGAGACCTTTGTTGTCCACAGACGACTCCAGATTTCTCCTGACACAGCGTGATGGACGTCAACGTGTATGGAGACGCTGTGGTGAGCAGTGCATGCCAAATGCTGTCCAGGAAGGCGACCGATACGGACAAGGTTCTGTGATAGTGTGGGGTGGCATCAGTATTGATGGCCGTACGGATCTTGTCGTCTTCCGTGGTAATCTTACCGCTGCGGGGTACATCGAGAAGATACTGCTACAGCATGTATTTTTTGCTGCATACGCTGTTGACCCCGAATTCGTACTCATCCACGACAATGCCAGGGTTCATATAGCGCGCGTCACCAGAGCTGTCTTGCGAGAACTGGACATTCAAGAGATGGAATGGCCAGCAGTGAGTCCCGACCTTAAGACCAACGAGCATGTGTGGGATAGGCTTCATATCGGTGGTCTTGGACGTCCTGTTATGCCACAGACTCTCCAAGACCTCGAACAGACTCTCATTGAAGAATGGGACCTGATCCCGCAACCTGACCTCCGTCGACTTATACGGTGCCAAGCTGTGATGATTGCTCGTGGAGGACATGCACCATACTGAATCTCTCCAACTGTGATAAAAATCCACCCTGGAGGACTGTTACCACTTTGTTTTCGCCCCGATGTGGACATTTCCGCTTGTGTTCTGAAAATGAACACTAATCCCTCGATGTTCTTTTGTATACTTCAACGGTAATATACCTGGGTGCGAGGTATTGTTTTGTGGAGCATGGCATACGTTCAAATACATGTTCCCCTAAATTTTTGAACTGTGTAGTAATAAAGATAATTTATATATATATATACATATATGCTGATGTACTCGTGCTTCGCTATGGAATTCTCAGAAAGACTATCGTAGTGGTTTTCCCAACTGAAGTCAACATAGGTTATTACAATGACGTCAGTAGGAAAGTAGGGATTAAAAGCAATGTTATCACATAAAATACTCGATCAAATGAAAGACCGCACATTTTCTCACTTTTAACGAATATTACTACGGTGCTGATCTAACTAGAGATGGCAAACGAATAATGACATATCGGAATATCGATATTTTTAGAGGGAAATATCGATACATCGACATCGATATTTTGAGGTCCGACATAGAGTCGATATCGATATTTTGTACGCAATGTAGCTATATTTCTGTCTAATTTAATACTTTTGTTTACGATTTGATTCTTTTTTCAGCCCCTTTCAGTATTGTATGCTACAGTTACGAAATTTGAATTTGTATTTCTCAATTCACTTCGATAAATATAGTGATAATATCACAACTCATTCATCGTGCGTACCAAGGTTCTTTAACACTACTAAAGGTTGGGCCCGGTGCGTACCTAAGTCAATAAAGCCAAATAGCTTATCATATTAAGCTATTTGATAAAGCCGCCAGCCAACACAGGCCACCCACAGCACGCCCAGCCGTTAACTACGTTGTCATTGTTGTCAGTGAGGTACAGGAAAGTTGTAGAATATTGTTGGCGGTTAGTGCTGTTCATACTTGTGTTGCCAATAGTGTATTGCTATTTGCTTTAAGTCGCACCGACACAGATAGGTCTTATGGCGACGATGGGATAGGAAAGGCCTAGGAGTCGGAAGGAAGCGGCCGTGGCCTTAATTAAGGTACAGCCCCAGCATTTGCCCGGTGTGAAAATGGGAAACCACGGATAACCATCTTCAGGGCTGCCGACAGTGGGGTTCGCACCCACCATCTCCCGAATGCAAGCTCACAACTGCGCGGCCCTAACAGCACGGCCAACTCGCCTGGTCATAGTGATACAATAAGCGGGCGCTGCACTATGCAAAACGTACACAAAATAAATTCTCCAGGACTTCCAGTTGCGAGGTCCGTAGAATGGGTCTCGGCCCTCAAGTGGCCACGGCTGGTCCGTCGTCCAACAGCTCTGCATTCTGACGAGCCAACCGAGCAGAGGAGGGGTGGCCACGGCTCTACCGTGGCTCTACTACCCCCATTTCCTGTCCTTAAATCCGACTAACTCGGGTTGGTAGAGTGATGGTGCTTTCCGAAAACGGGCGAAAGAAGAACTAAATAAACTTATAGTTTTTTTTATGCTAGGGGCTTTACGTCGCGCCGACACAGATAGGTCTTATGGCGACGATGGGATAGGAAAGGCCTAGGAGTTGGAAGGAAGCGGCCGTGGCCTTAATTAAGGTACAGCCCCAGCATTTGCCTGGTGTGAAAATGGGAAACCACGGAAAACCATCTTCAGGGCTGCCGATAGTGGGATTCGAACCTACTATCTCTCGGATGCAAGCTCACAGCCGCGCGCCTCTGCGCGCACGGCCAACTCGCCCGGTTAAACTTATAGTAATGAGTATATGGACGGGAGATATGGAGGCATATCTTGAAATGAGAAGTAGGCCTATATGTAAGGGGTAGAATGGATTTATTGGTCCAAAACAAAAATATGGTCCCTACTGAACTCATAATTCTACATCTATTATTCTTTATTGCAAGATTATCTCGCCCTTCGTGGCGGGAGAAGTCACAGTGGGACTGAGCGAGCCATCCATTCGGACGGTGTACGAACACTTCGGCTGACTTCGAATAATAAATAATTAACAATCTATATATATAAAATAAGAGTTTTGTCTGTACATTGCTCAGAATTTGAAAATAATGGTATTTCTGTATCGGTGATGTCCATAGTAACAAGAAAACGCACTTTTTACATTTCCGTAATTTCTGTCTGTCTGTCTGTCTGTCTGTCTGTCTGTCTGTCTGTCTGTCTGTCTGTCTGTCTGTCTGTCTGTCTGTCTGTCTGTCTGTACACGCATCGCGAGAAAACGGTTGAAGAGAATTTAATGAAAATCGGTATGTGAAGTCGGGGGATGAGCCTCTACAATCTACGCTATAAATCATTTTACTCACGCTGAGTGAAATGGTAGTTTAGGGGAAGGCCTAAAATTGAATTCTCAACTATTCATGTTATTAGTTGTCTAAAGAAAATCGGTATGTGAAGTCGGGGGATGAGCCTCTACAATCTAGGCTATAAATCATTTTACTCACACTGAGTGAAATGGTAGTTTCGGGGAAGGCCTAAAATTGAATTCTCAAATATTTGTTATTATTGGTCGTATTTTAAAGAAAATGGGTATGCAAAGTTGGGGAATAAATTGCTACAATCTAGGCTGTCAATAATTGTATTCACACTGAGAAAAATGGTAGTTTAGGGGAAGGCCTAAAATTTAATTCTCAAATATTGTTGTTGTTAGTAGTCCTATCTTGATGAAAATCGGTATGCAAAGTCAGGAAGTAAGTCGCTATAGTCTATGCTGTAAATTATTTTATTCACGCTGAGTAAAATGGTAGTTTAGGGGAAGGCGTAAAATGTAATTCTCAAATATTTCTTATTAGAGGTGTAATCGATGAATGCTGCATAACTAAGGTTACATAGTATTAAATTTCCTATTATTCATGTCTTATACATTGTTACCGTACTGGCTATGATCACAAAGATATTCATGATTTTAGATTTTTGTTACTAAGTCCATATCAGCACCGAGTAACGAGAAAATGGGTAAACAGTATTTAATGAAAATCGGTGTGTAAATTTGGAGAATAAGAAACTACAGTTTACGGTATAAAATATTTTACAAATCGCAGAGTCGAAAGAAAACTAAATGTGTAGGCCTACAATATAGAAAGCTCATAACACTGATCAACAATAACATTACATTGACCATTGTTTGTCGTGATGTGCTTTGTGTCTTCTGTTGCCCCTCATCTCCGGTACATAGGATTACTGCCGCGTACAGAGTACTTTTTATTTGATTTACTTCGCACCGACATAGATAGGTTTTATGGCGACGATGGTATAGGAAAGGGCTAGGAGTGCCTTAGGCCTTAATTAAGGTACAGGCCCAGCATTTGACTGGTGTGAAAGTGGGAAACCACGGAATACCATCTTCAGCGCTGCCGACAATGGGGGTTCGAATCCACTATCTCTCGGATGCAAGCTCACAGCTGCGCAGCGCTAACCACACGGTCAACTCGCCCAGTCGTACAGAGTGTAACAGCCTGCCTGAATATTGATGGGAAGTAGCTGGGGAGTTAGATAACTTTCTTCTTTAGCATGCCATTCCCCTGGTTTATAAATTGTCTGATACTACTGGTACGTAACACACTGGATCATCATAGCATTCGGGCTATTCAATCCCTACACTGAGGCACTGATTGGAATGAACAGTGTGCATATTTAGCGGAATAATGGCAGATGAGTGTTCATGGCAATCTGCGGCCTGGTCATCCCAGCTCTGGAACTTTGGACTATTACATTGGCACCGCAATCTAACCGCAGCACTGTTCGTTAAAAGTGATAAAACGTGCGGCTTTCCATTTGATCGAGTATTTTATATGATAGCATTGCTTTTAATCGCTACATTCATACTTACGTTTTTGTAATGACCTATGTTGATTTCAGTAAGGAAAACCACAAAGTCAGTCTTTCTGAGAATTCCGTAGCGAAGCACGGGTACATTAGCTAGTACATAATAAACCTTCATTGAGAGAGATTTCGGCAACATCATTAACCAAGAAATAATTAAGAATTGTAAGAAATATTAAATGAAGCTAAAATCTACAGGATGGAAATGTGTTTAATTAGGCCTGGAAAAATGCTGGCATCCATACTGGTAAACTGGCTGCACGTGCCAAGGCCAAGTAACCAGATGAGCGTGAAATCCCCTACACGAAATTAATCAATTACGCCCGTTAAAAACACGGAAAATTCAGTAAACAACACCATTATTACTTTGAATTTTGGTGGAATTTTTGGGGTGAATCTCAAAGAAATCGGTCTATTGGTTAGGAAACTGATGATTACACCACAATATCTCCTGACCAGGACAGCGTCATTAGATAACCTATAACAACTTCTGGACAGCAGCTACACTCACTTGGTCGATCGACGCGAGGTCGGATCTGCGTCGCGTTAATATCAAGTAGAGGTCTTGAACTGTCTCCTCAAATAAACTTGTGAGATTTATTAATTAGTGAAATGAGATAAAATATTTTACTGAGTGTTAAAGGTGAATGGACATTTTCTTAGTTGAATTAGTAATAGAATTTCTTAACTTCTGCAAATAAAAGCCGCAAGTGCATAGATAACTTTCATTTAATGATTGAGTGTCTTTGTAAGTAGGGGAGTTGTAGACTAGAGATGGGAAGATTCTGAACGAGTGATTCAAAATGAACGAATCATTTTGAACGAGTGATTCAAAATGAACGAATCATTGCACTGAACGATTGAATCATGATTCAGTGAACGAAATGAATCGACTCGTTTGTGAATCGAGAGATGGCAGCCGCAACGCCGCAACTCGTTCCTTGGTTCCTCGTTCGTTCTGATTCATATCGCCAAATCGGGTATCCACCAGTTTTGAATCAATGACTACTTGTGGAGAACGACTCATTTTTTATTTAACCTGAACTAAAAGTCCGGTCCACAAGTAAAATACTCCTAACCTATCCTTACAGGAAAAAATATTTTTTTAATAAGAAATTATCACGTACCGTAGTTTCAAGTCACACACTTCTCGGAACTTTAATATACACTCAACTTCCTGCTCGTTGCGAAATGTTAGGTTAAGTTTACTTCAAGGTTCGCGTTCACGTTCTTGTTCTCGTGAACTAACGCGTGAAATATGGCCACAAAAATGTTCATATCTACTATAAATTCGATTCTCGTACAGCTTCGAATGGTAGCTACTTAAGTTTGAAAAGGATTAGTCAGACGGTTGGGTAGCATTTTTCTACTGTAACCTTTAAAAAGGATATTACTCTTGTTAAAATGCTATCAATTATTATTATTATTATTATTATTATTATTATTATTATTATTATTAGTATTATTATTATTATTATTATACCTTGAACGTTTCACTTCTTGCAACCTGTAAACATGTAAAGCAGTAGCAGTTATAAAGAACATGACGGAATTGTTTCGCATTCGGCTCTCCGTCACGTGGTATTGGAATGAACGAATTAAATGAACGAATCATTTTAGTGAATCGGTTCAAATGAATCGGTTCTTCTAAAAGAATCAGATTCCCCATCTCTATTGTAGACTAGCCAAGATAAGCTTTGAATCTTATATCTCTTGAACACCTGGTATAACGAAGGGGATGAGAGCAAATTGAAGTTCTCACGGACAGTTAATTTCTTTCCGGCGGACGGTAAATACGTACATATAGTGGGCAGCCAGAGTAATTCATTATTTGCGTAGTTTGTACCATTTAAAGTGTAGAATATGTGTAATTATAATTAATGTATAAGAAATAATGTTATTTGCAAATATGAGTGGCTAATTTCTGAACGAACTAGCTAGAATGTAGCCGGGATGACATCGGAAGCTATGACGCCGTTACAAGGTCTGTCTATTTTTAATATAATGTTGTAGCTAGAAATTGTAAATGCTTGTCCCATTAAATTACTATGTTGCGTGTGTAGAAATTAATTATAGTATAATGTAGAGGCGAAGTGTCTATTATTAATGTCAGTGTGCGAAACTCATAAATGCGCTTAAAATTTAGTTACCGAGCTCGATAGCTGCAGTCGCCTAAGTGCGGCCAGTAACCAGTATTCAGGAGATAGTGGGTTCAAACCCCACTGTCGGCAGCCCTGAAGATGGTTTTCCGTGGTTTCCCCATTTTCACACCAGGCAAATGCTGGGATGTACCTTAATGAAGGCCACGGCCGCTTCCTTTCCAGTCCTAGCCCTTTCCTGTCCATTCGTCGCCGTAAGACATATCTGTCGGTGCGACGTAAAGCCAATAGCAAAAAAAAATCGTTAAGAAACTGTAAAAAGCGAAGTTTAAATATTGTACTAAAATCAATGAAATATGTTCAGGCTGATAAAAGTTACAATATGATAACGATAAAATAGTTGTGGTGAGCGTGATAAAGTCAAATATTAAAATAATATAAAATAAATAATAATAATATTCACGTCAGGATAAATTTTAAATGATGAATTACGTACCGGTATTCAACAGTAATGTCGAGTGAGAGTTGCGATTTATACCGAAATCCAGTGAAGTCCGATAAAGTTAGCAGTTATTTTTGGGAAGCTTACATTTTGTGACACCGTGTATTTGTGATACAGAAAATCTCGGTGTTTTAGTTTGTCCTTGAGGTCAGTAAAAACGTAAAGAAGTTAATTGTGAGATTCTTATAAAGTTGTTTATAATGGGATTTCGTATATTTGAAAAGTTTTGAACAGAAAAGAAATGGATTGTAATGGAAATGAATAACTTATTAGGAGAATAGTTAGGAAGATGTTAAAGGCAGAGTAAGCCTGTATTTTATAAGTGATGTATTATGAACATGAAGCCGATGATAATAGGCTCTGTTTGTCGAGGGAGAGGAATTTGTGACAGGCTGTATGTTAAGATGTAATATTTCTGA
This sequence comes from Anabrus simplex, assembly GCF_040414725.1. Taxonomy (NCBI): domain Eukaryota; kingdom Metazoa; phylum Arthropoda; class Insecta; order Orthoptera; family Tettigoniidae; genus Anabrus; species Anabrus simplex. The sequence continues at coordinate 94,535,558 of NC_090267.1, forward strand.
GACAGGCTGTATAAGATGACGATGTCCTGTAAGCAATCCGGAAGAGATGACTAATTTAATAATGGCCAGAATCCAAGTGAGATCGTTGTAACACCTATTTTAATTTCAAGTCGATGTTCTCCCATGCTTACTAATTTTCATATGAGATTGTAGGTCTTGGCAGTTAAGTCCAAGTAGTGACGATTCTATGTAGAACCAGCATTGTGCATTTTTGTGATAGTTGACCTCACAAACAAAATACATTCTGACACACGCTCGAGGTAATACTTGATTATTGTAAACTTAATTTTATTCTGTAAAATTTACGAGATGAAATTATCATTGACTGGAAACATTGCGAGAGAGAAAATTGAATGTTATTAGAATGATAGTCTAGCTTGTGTAGATTGATGGAAAGTTGCTTCACTGGATAGTTCACAGCAATACATGTTTGGAACGTTGAGATGAAAGGCCATTTGGAGCCTCACACTTGAGTTATGCTGTGGATTCCGTGATGGTGGTGATTACTGTTTTCAGCGATATTAGGTAAAGTTAAACGAGATTTGAATTTATTTTTTATTTAACGAACTTCATTGCATGTACTGAAATTGTATTGAGGAATGGATTAACGTAGTCGGACGTTGTTTAATTTCGATTTCACGTTTCATTGTAAGAAATGGTATAGTTATATTTCCAGATTCGAGTTCATTCTGTGGTGAGTTTCATTTCATTGTGTTAGAGTTGCAAGATTTAAAAATCCGGGATTGTCTTTGAAGTTTCAATTTTGCCTGACAAGAAATGATTTGTAGATAACTCAACTTTGGCTCAACGATAGACTTAGGATGCTACGTGTATTATATACATTTAAGGATGTGTAGTCCGGCTCCATGGCTAAATGGTTAGCATGCTGGTCTTTGGTCACAGGGGTCCCGGGTTTTGATTCCCGGCAGGGTCGGGAATTTTAACCATCATTAGTTAATTTCGCTGGCACGGGGGCTGGGTGAATGTGTTGTCTTCATCATCATTTCATCCTCATCATGACGCGCAGGTCGCCTAAGGGTATCAAATCGAAAGACCTGCACCTGGCGATTCGAACATGTCCTCGGACACTCCTGGCACTATAAGCCATATGCCATTTCATTTCAAGGATGTGTATTATAGGCACTACGTAGGCTCAACGACAGCATTAGGGCATTGTATGTTTATAGTCAAGTCATAGTTTAGTCATTTTGCAAACTGACCTGAATGATGGTAGTGTTTGCAGTAGTGAATACGGATGTGAAGGATGTTAGCAGGTGTTGTTCATGCCATGTTTCGGCATCATTCTTACTAGCCAGCAGGTGCTCCCATAATAGCGTTGCATTAGTAGTGGCATGAATGTGAGTGTTGTCCCACAGGGAAACCTAGCTAATGGGGATTGATTATTACTGCTTAGCCGCACATGTCCAAGTTCAATGAACTTTGGTTTTTCTATTTTCTTTCTTGACATTTAAATTTATTGTTCGGATGTCTGGTATCTAGTAATAGTGCTGTGTGTTGACACTTAGTTGATTTATGAAGGATTTATGCTACGAATGCGGTTTCGATCATCATATATCTTATTTTCAATTTTTGTTCTTTCACTTTATATTAGGTGAGACGCTGGTCTACCTTGTAGTTTGGTTTAGTGGAACAATTGTGGGAAGAGAGATTTGTAATGGTAGTTGCAGTTATAGAAAACTGGAAAGGTTTCCTTTCATTTATTTTTTTAGTGTGGACTTGTAATTTAATAAACTTAATGACCTAACCGTTTATGACCTGAAAGTTGGTTCAATAAGAATATTTTCAAGTGGCTTATCACTATTCTTTAACTTCAGTGTTTGGCATTCCATTGAAATGCATGCTGAATTAATGTTTTACTGCATTTTGCAGTGTTCCTTCAGGATGACGTAATGTAATATCCCCTCGGATCGAGTTGTTGTTGGTTCCTTCTGAACATGTGTTTGGAGTGATGCATGTTTCAGCATTGGGATTATTCTGTAACTTAAGGTGTCATGAGATGACAATACATGGTGGAATTTTATTTCTGATTGTGACCATTGCTATTAACTTTTAATGAACACCATGGTTTCTAGTAATACTTCATGTAACGTGCTCTCCTACGTATTTGTTACTTCAAGATTTCTACTTTACCATCTGTCAACTTCTCCGGCCTGCTCTCACTACAGCGTGTGGTGCGACTGCTTACCAGCCCACTATGCACTTTACTACTGCTCTCCCTCCGACCCTCCCCTCTTCCGCTGCATGTGTACGTCACGTCTATTTCTCGCACATTCTGGACTCTACTATCTTCCACTATATATGCGGGGTCTCTACAGTGGACTGTGTAATCCCTTATCTCATTATTTTTGATTCGGCTGGGTGACGCCACAACTCTACCATTGCACCCAGCCGACCCAACAAGCATATCGGCCAGACGCCAATTTGGAAGTCGGCTATAGACAATGTTCACCTGTGTTGTCCTGGATGTCAGCCACTCCATCTCAGAAGAAACCATCCTCTCCGACCTCCGCAAGATGGGAGTGTACAGCGCCCCACCAAGTAACACCAAGCAAAGCAAAGGAAAGAATTTCAACATGTGGCATTTATTGATTTTCGTCACAGATATGCAATGTTTTTGTACTTACTTCATGTGGAGGCTTCAGTCCAGGTCTTATTACACTCCTCCTTGTTGTACCGGTATATGCCTTTCCAATGTTCCTCAATCTCTTGTTTTTCACATCCTTCCACTTATTTATATTTAGTGACCAGCGTTTTCTTTTATATATGAGTTTTATGGACCCTCCAGGCACAGAAATGCTGCTTGCAGACACCATCTTCTCAACTACAGTATATGCAACATTTTTCTAGTGACCGCCAACTTAATGGCTTCATAATTCTTTGAACGGTAAATATTTCGACTTTCTACCACTGCAGTACTGTCGGGTGTGAAATATGCAATATTTTTCCCATCATTAACTCCGTTTCAACAATAATGGATTATGCAGTGTTATTCTGGGGAGTTATTTAATTCCAAAATTGTTGAGTAGAGTTGTAAATTATTCTCAAACAAATATTCCAATATTGGAACAGTGGGTGCAGGAGGGTACCATGAAAAGATGTTTCCCTTTCAAGCATTTTACAAGTGACTATCGATTATTTTAAGGGGTAATATCACTATTGGTATTGAAACTAGTTGAAATACAGTCAATACAGTCTTCTTAAATGTGTTAAAACGTGTTTTACCGAATAGGGTCACTGAACTTTATTTATAGTTTTTATAGTACGTATATTAATGATTTTTCTTTCTTTCTTTCTTTCTTTCTTTCTTTCTTTCTTTCTTTCTTTCCAAAGATCGACTGTAGATAAAATTGCTGACATTCTGGGAATAAAGTCAAAGAATAATACTAGATCATAAATTCCACCTATTCAATACATAAGAGTTTTTTATTTAAATTACGAAATGGATCTTAACTTATTAGATACAGGGACATGTTTCGTCCATAATGTGGGCATTATCAGAGGATTCTCTTATTTATATTTTAGACCTTCATTAAAAACTACGAATAAGAACAATCAGGATCCTGATATTTTCATTCTTTCAGGTATGAGATTATGGGCAAAACATGTCCCTGTATCTAATATGCTAAGGTCTATTTCTTACATTTAAATAAAAAAAACTCTTCTGTATTGAATAGGTGGAATTTATAATCTAGTATTATTCTTTGACTTTAAGTACATTTCAATACGGACCATAACATGAGATTTGTAACACGCAATTCTGGGAATAGCCAATGACATACTGGGAGCTGACATAATCGTCTCACCAGCAGATACCTCCATGGGCGCGCATATGACAGTTTGTAGGGAGGGGCCCAGGCCTGGGGTTATGTAGTATTTTTTATACTTTGGAAGATAAATGGCGACTTGTATTCTGTGGTAGAATAACCCACTGTATCACCTGCCTGTTGGTGGGGGACGGTACTACCACTTCTACGTAATACTGACATTTAAATCATTTTCTTGAAAGGAAAACACCTGACTACATTAGATTTTTGCCTTTCCCTGAGAGCTAGAGGGGGGCCGCGGCCCCACCTTGCCCCCGGGTATGGCCGCCCTTGGATACCTGAGAGGTATCAGATGAAGTCAGCAGTGAGGAAGATGAAGCAGATATTGATCGGCTTTCTAGAAAGCAGCTTCTTGCTAATGCGGAGCCAATCATAACATCTGTATGGTGAGTTAAGAGAAATTAAGAGAAGAAAACCTGGATTGCAGAAATGGTTTGCTGATCTTCTAGAAATACAGATTACTGCTTCTATGTCTTGTGGCAGCAGCGCCTCACAAAAGGAAGAAATGTGCTATTCCTGAAGAAGCCAACTGGTCGAATGTTGATTTGCCCCTTTGCAACAGAAGAGAATGGATGGTGAAACAGTGGCTAGTAGAGAAGGACATTAGTCCAGTTGAACTGTTTGAACTATTCTTTCATGACATGGTTTTGGAAATATTTTGAGACAATACAGATCTGTTTGCTTTCCAGAGGAGGTTAACAAATCTGAATGTTACAGCTGAAGAACTTGGAGCTTTTTGAAATACTGTTAGTTTCTTTTTACTCTCAGGTCTCCATGCTTAGAATGTACTAGAAGCAGAGTCCAGACTGTCATAACAAAGAACCATCTGATGCTATGTTCAGAAACAGATTCACACATCATCTGCACATTTGAGAAAATAACCACTTAGAAGCAGGTTATAAGTTTGCCAAGGTCACACCTCTGTGGAATGCACTAAACAAAAGGTGGCTTCAGTTTTACCACAGGTAAATAAATAATACCGTACTACCGCAGGCATAGCACCAAGAAACATTTACACAGTAAACCCATAAGCTTTGGATATAAAGTATGGTAGATAAAAGGGTCACTAGTGAAGAACATAATAACAATCTGGAACATCTCATCAGTACCAGGCGAGTTTGCCATACGTGTAGAGGCGTGCGGCTGTGAGCTTGCATCTGGGAGATCGTGGGTTCAAATCCCACTGTCGGCAGCCCTGAAGATGGTTTTCAGTGGTTTACCATTTTCACACCAGGCAAAATGCTGGGGCTATATCTTAATTAAGGCCACAACCACTTCCTTCCAACTCCTAGGCCTTTCCTATCCCATCGTCGCAATAAGATCTATCTGTGTCGGTGCGATGTAAAGCCCGTAGCATCTCATCAGTGGCGTCGTGTGTTTAAAAGCTTTGGGTGATCACACAGAGTTGACCAAACCAAATCAAACCCCATGGCACTACAGCCCTTGAAGAGCCTTGGCCTATCAAGCGACTGCTGCTCAGCCCGAAGGCCTGTAGATTACGAGGTGTCGTGTGGTCAGCACGACGGATCCTCTCGGCTGTTATTCTTGGCTTTCTAGACCGAGGCCGATATCTCACCATCAGATAACTCCTCAATTCTAATCACGTAGGCTGAGTGGACCTCGAACCAGCCCTCAGGTCCAGGCAAAAATCCCTGGCCTGGCCGGGAATCGAACCCGGGGCCTCCGGGTAAGAGGCAGGCATGCTACCCCTACACCACAGGGCCGGCACACAGAGCTGACAGTGGATTAAAAAATCTGATGTATAGGCCTAAGTTGCTCCTCAGTCGGTCAATACGTTAACAGGAGCTCAGTTAGCCTATATTGTGTTGCCTCTTTGGTTCATTAAGCAATGTTATGTTACATGTGCGACTGTCAACAGCACCATGTACTTAATCAATTAACCACTCTGGAGTAACAGCTCTGTGCATTAACCACTGCCACGGACAATACGATATGTGCTGCCATCTTTGGGATTTGAAAATAACTTTTGGAGGAAGCATTGGAAGGCATTTACATGATATTGTATGATGAGAACAAAATTTCTGTACGTTGAGAACTTATTTACAAAGTTTCAAGTGCTGATTCACTTTCCGTTTCCATTTGAATCACATGCCATTCCAGCCGATCACAACCCCATTCTGAACTACAAACTTTGGCACACTGCATAGTTAGAGCTTGAAAGGGCAATGCTGTGGGTATGGTGAATGTGATCATACAATCATACGATCATGAAAATAACCACTTAGAAGCAGGTTATAAGATAGCCAAGGTCACACCTCGGTGGAATGCACTGAACAAAGGATGGCTTCGTTTTTACCACAGGGATATAAATATTGCAGTAAATAATACCTTACTAATTCTTCGGCAGGCAGAACATCAGCCAGGTAATGGCCACATAAATTCTATCTTTCTTGCTTTCTCCGTATTCTTATCCGAGGGGAAGGTCCGAATTTCTAACCATGTAACCAACATTTTCTAAAATGTAAAGTTCCGTTCGGCTAATGTAAAAATTTCATAAAGTCTTTAACTGTAAATCGGGGATAGAGAGTACGTTACCCTCTCGAGTTCCCCTTCAACTTGGTTCGAGGTGACTACGACTTTGTAAATGTTTTTCTTTTCTGTAATGCCTTAAAGTAACCTTCATTTGACTCACCTCAATAGCTTGGGATTAGCTCCTGTATATCTGGGCTGAGAGCCCCTTTAGGACTTTATTCTTCATTATCTATGAGTGCAAGTATACACCTCCACTCATTTTGTGTTCGGGCCAGTAATCTAACCTGTTCTTTGTCCATGAAGGCCCAGTAGGTTGGGTAATAGATACCGCTGTGTAAAAGTAACTTCTATTGTAAATCGTGCCTAGAGAGGCCGGAGAGTGTAAGATTTTTGATGTAATGTTGCCTTAAGCGGCCTGTTAGAAATTTGTTATAATGTTGGAGAGCATGTAAGCTCTTTCTAAGTTTTCTGTAATTGTGAAGGGTGCCTCTGGAAGGCTAGAAATTTTAACTTTTGGAGCAAGTGCTCTTGAATTGGGGGATTTCTGCCCTTGCCTAAATTATACCTCATTTATAAAATTGTAAATTGTGTAAACTTGAACTGGTAGATCAGAACTTGTAACTCTGGGGCTTGTAGCCCAAAGCTGTTAAATTCCCTATTCTGGGGTTCTCTATTTTTTTATCCGCAAATTTGTCATTGTTATTTCACTAAGTAAAAATTTGTTAAGTTTGTTGTTTTGAAGAAATACAACCTTCAGTTCAAGTTTTAAATTAATTCTGCGATAGACCCATTAACCCCAGCACCTTCTTTCACCTCTCTGCGATCCACCAAAACATGGCAACAGGATCAATTTGAGGTAAGGAACCATGTTTCAGAAATGATCAAGTCAAAAGCTGAGCGAAATTCTAGGTTTCAGCTTCACAAGTAGCTGATTTGCGAGTTCAATGCTTAAGACTCTGGCTCAACGACGACTCAGCCTGAAGTGAGTACCATAGAATACAAATTTTCATTACTAGAGAATGAACATTTTCATTCTCTGGGGGAGGGGGGGGGGGGTAGAGGATGTCCCATTCTATAAACATTTGGTTTTAATTAAAATGTGATTTTCCAGTCAAAAAGGACTCCCATAACTCTTCTACCTTGGGACTTGAGGCAGACACCTCCGCGTGGTAAGTTCTCATAACTGTGCACCACTCACCACACTATGTTATGGAGCTTGAAGTTCAAACTTCTTCAACTCTTTTCTTTTTCAAATCCACTCCATCCAAGCTGTTCAAAATCGAAAACATGTAAGTCTAACTTGCAAGCAGATTAACATAGTTTTGGAGGAGGTAGGGGCCCTTAGGAAACAAAACAGAAACCTCTCAATTACTTCATCAGATGTAAGGCAATTGCATTGACATGATAACTGAAGAACTGCTAGACTATCTTATCTTCCCTATTCATCAGGGAATGCCTGTTAAGTAGAAATTCTTTCAAATATAAAATAATTTGATTTCCTTGCCTAATCTGAAATGCTCTGTCAGTCAACAGTACTTCTTGTTTAGAATTTACCACTTGATGTGGAGCTGATATAAACTGAAATATACACAGGGTTATTTACCTAAGATGTTACACCAAAATAACTTCTCATCCATTGAAGATATCAATATTTTGTTTTTTCATATTCTTGAATGGAATTTAGGTACTCATGAAATTTTTTTTTTTTTTAATGTAGGAGAAATAGAGACTAACTGTTCGGCTCCAAGGCTACATGATTAGCATGCTGGCCTTTGGTTACAAGGGTCTCGGGTACGATCCCCGGCATGGTCCAGAATTTTAACCATCATTGGTTAATTCCACTGGCACAGGGGCTGGGGTATGTGTCATCTTCATCCTCATCATGACGCGCATGTCACCCACGGGAGTCAAATGAAAAACCTGCACCTGGCGAGACAAACATGTCCTCGGAAACTCCTGGCACTAAAAGCCATTTCATTTCACTCTTCTTTTTAACCAATTCCCCTTTATGGATGGCAAATGGTCATCAAGTAGAGAAGAATGCCCACTGCACGTTATGGGCACAGATTTATCGCAAATTATTTTGATGAAACGTGCCTTGTATTTTGCTTAATGTTGTAGAAAAAACTTTTCTTGAAATACTAACAAAATATGGTGGTATTCTTACCTTTACATGTTGAGCTCAGTATGGTATACCTGGTAACAGGGTTGAAGCACAAGGGTATATTCCTACAGATGGCAACTTACAACTTTTTTGACGCATACAACTTTGGCAGCTAGCATATTTTTTCTATTATGTGGACGGAATATTGGTGATGACATGTCTCTCTATTAGCTAAAGGGCGAAAGCTTCGTTGATATTTTACCCTGTATGGATGGGGCATGGCACACTGTGATGTTCTGTCAGGCTGCGTGCTACTGCAAGACGGAAATCAAGAAATGTTGTTCTTTTCCTAACATTTAGGACTGTGTGGAAAATTCTAAATTCCCATGGAGGGAATTAGTTATTTTTCACCACTAGAGTATGTCAAAAATGTCAAAAACATATCAGATATAAGGCTTTTCGGCCGTTTGCTCTCTATTAACCAGCGTTTCATCTTAGGTCTGACACTAGACTCATCACAGTGGGATGTGTCAGACCCTACCCACTGATTCTGGGGTGTACGCAGGTGAACTATTTATTTATTAGAAGGTTATTTCATTCCTACCCTATGGGTATACAAAGTAGCTTTTAGGCCGTTTAGAATGTATGTGAGTATAAGAAAATATAATATTTAGTGGTATGTATAGACATACGTAAGGAAAAAATTAGGAGGATAACGAGTTAGGATACACAGTTATACAGATATTTACAGAATAGGATAACAAAATGATGAATATACAACGAAGAGAACATGTTTGCATCGTAGCGTATTGGAGCAAGAGTTCATATAGTTCATTGGGCGACGTCAATTATGCAGGTGAACTTATCAGAAGCCCTTATAAGAGGCACAGTCTGATAACTGCATATGGGAGATAAATCTCCACAATGGAATTATTGCCCGCCTAGCAATTCCGAATGGAAAATTCTAAATTCCCATGGAGAGAATTAGATATTTTTCACCAATAGAGCATGTCAAAAATGTCAAAAACATATCAGATGTAAGGCTTTTCGGGCGTTTCATCTTAGGTCTGACACTAGACTCATCAGAGTGGGATGTGTCAGACCCTACCCACTGACGCTGGGGTGTATGCAGGTGAACAAGCAAGCAAGCAAAATAAGTTATTTAATTCCCTCTCCTCACACGAGGCCTCTTCCCCCGCCGAGAAGAAACCACCGGGAAGGAGACGACGCCGCCCCAGGACCAGGAGGAAGAAGACGCCAGCCCACCAGGAGAGGGCCGCCCAGCTGCAACGCAGGACTGCTCCCAGGACAGCAGTCAACCGAGGAGCCAATCAGGAGAGGACCTCAGCGGGTAGCGGCAGCCAGGTGAGATGGAAATGTCCCCCTCAGCAGCTCTTGCAGTGTTTCCGCTGTCTGAGGTGGGGCCACCGGCAGGAGAGCTGTGGGCTCCAAGTGAAGTGCAACCATTGTGGGGGTGATCACCACTACACGGCCTGCGCGACACTTAAGGAGGCGCCAGTTTGCGCCAACTGCGCGGGGAGCCACCCGGCCTCCCATCGCAGTTGCCCAGTCTACCGGGCCATGGCGTGGGCAGAGAGGAAGGAGGCCCGGCGTCATGACCCACCCCTTCTAGGAGGCCCCCGCCTCGGCGGGCTTGGCCTCATTCTCCGGGATTGGAGACTGGGTACGAGGGACCCCAAGGAGGTGGTGCGGTGCGGCAGGCCCTAGTGGTACTCGATGCATGGCTCCGCAGCTGGCAAGGCCCGTGCTAGTCACGGCAGTGCCCAGACAGACTGATCCCCTGGCAGATGGAACGGCGAGACTATGGTTCATGGCTAGCTGGTGCATGATACCTCTTCTCAACTAACACTACCACTGGACCTTTTCCAGTCCACATCCTTGCATGTGCTATCACAAAATGTCAGGTTTTACTTGTAGGCTCTTTCTCTTTCTGCCTATGTGGTTTTTCCCTGACACTTCAATACCACACCTCAACACTACCTTACCAATACAAACTCTTGCCGTGGTAGCAAGTCTAACTCGGAAACCGGTAGATACTCCTTGTATCACTTTCCCACTCTTCCCCTGCTATCTCTTTCTTCTTAGAAACTAATAGCATGTCGGAGGCCATGTAGATTAAGTCGATGGTCACGCGGGGGGAGCGGGCTTCGGGGACCCGCCCGAAAAAAAAAAAAAGAAAAAAAAAGATAGGTTGGTAGATGGCTTGCGGCGGCGGGGTGGGTTGCGGGTTATGAGAAGGGGAAAGAGGAGGGTAGCGGACGGGACGGGGTGGGGAGGGAGAGTGTTCCACTCGGTAGGTTCGCCTGCGAAAATGGACGCCGGTGGTGAGTAGACATTCTACGTCGGCAGCTGATGAGAGTTGGAGGCGAACCATGAATTTCGGGCCGTTGGTGTTGAAGATACGAAATGCCCAGCGGGCGGGGACGCCTGCCAGTTGCAGTTCATGCAGGATATCCTGTTCGGAGATGGCAGTGTCAATGCCATGGACGTCACAGCTCGGAGATGGAAATTGCTGCTGGGCTGGAGTTGAGTCATCTGCTTGACCATGGGAATCTGGCGGAGCTGCGACGGTGACATCCGTGTGGTTGGCAGAAGGTTGCTGTGGACTGCGTAATGTGGTAGGTAGGGAGGTGGTGAACGTTGACATGATAAGAGAGGGATGGCTAGTAGTGGTAGTAAGGATGGAAGTAGAGGGAGTAGTATGGGCAGAAACAGTGAAAGTACTAGTAGTAGTTACTGTGGACGAAGTAGAGGTGGGGAGCGGTGGGAACAGCTGTGGTGTATGAGGATGAACGCTGAAGATAACGTCAGAGTTAGAGCACAGTTGTTGGAGGATATACTCAGGAGGGGGCACCACTTCATAAAGTCGTCCGTTGATGTTTGCTCCACTGGTTTCGAAGGCTGTCGTGGTGGCTGGATCAAAGAACTGGACCAAGATCTGCGTTGACATGCCATTAGCGGTGCGATCTGTAAGCCGCACAGCACCACGGACTGGGAGTGCATTGACAATCGTATAATCATCAATATCAGTGTCCACACCTAAGATAAGACGGTTACTCATGGTGAATAGGGGAGGCGACAGCCAACTAGGTGTCTGCTGTTTAATTATTCTTGGGCCGACTGAGTAGCTGTTGAGACGAGGGCTGCCCAGCCAGAAAAAGTGTGGACATGTGACGTACGAAGGAGGATGTGCAGGTGGACTTATCAGAAGCCCTTATAAGAGACACAGTCTGATAACTGCATGCGGGAGATACATCTCCACAATGGAATTATAGCCCGCCTAGCAATTCCGAATGGAAAATTCTAAATTCCCGTGGGGGGAATTAGATATTTTTCACCAATAGAGCATGTCAAAAATGTCAAAAACATATCAGATGTAAGGCTTTTCAGGCATTTGCTCTATTAACCAGCGTTTCGTCTTAGGTCTGACACTAGACTCATCACAGTGGGATGTGTCAGACCCTACCCACTGATACTGGGGTGTATGCAGGTGAACTTATCAGAAGCCCTTATAAGAGGCACAGTCTGATAACTGCATACGGGAGATAAATGTCCACAATGGAATTATTGCCCGCCTAGCAATTCTGAATGGAAAATTCTAAATTCTCATGGGGGGGAATAAGATATTTTTCACCAATAGAGCATGTCAAAAATGTCAAAAACATATCAGATGTAAGGCTTTTCAGGCATTTGCTCTATTAACCAGTGTTTTGTCTTAGGTCAGACACTGGACTCATTAGAGTGGGATGTGTCAGACCCTAACCACTGACGCTGGGGTGTATGCAGGTGAACTTACCAGAAGCCCTTATAAGAGGCACAGTCTGATAACTGCATACGGGAGATAAATCTCCACAATGGAATTATTGCCCGCCTAGCAATTCCGAATGGAAAATTCTGAATTCCCATTGAGGGAATTAGATATTTTTCACCAATAGAGCATGTCAAAAATGTCAAAAACATATCAGATGTAAGGCTTTTCAGGCATTTGCTCTATTAACCAGCATTTTGTCTTAGGTCTGACACTAGACTCATCAGAGTGGGATGTGTCAGACCCTACCCACTGACGCTGGGGTTTATGCAGGTGAACTTATCAGAAGCCCTTATAAGAGCCACAGAACTGGCTATGTCCAACATGTGAAGGAGCAATTTCTTATACCACTTCAAAATTTTTCCTCATAGATGGATATGTTTGCGTCACTTAATCAACTAAATATACCTACAGTATATCCTCCATATTCTGATTATAATCATTTACTAATTTGGGTTTGAAAATAGCTAATTTCATTACAGGATTTGTCTTCCATGTATCCACCATTCCCACACTCGGATGACAATTGAATTGCTTAATGCAGAAAGGGCCTAAGTCCAAAATAGCACATTTTCAGAAAAACATAAAAATAATACCAGTATTTTGGAATACTATATCATCCGAATCACATTTAGAACAAGTTCAGTAGGTAGGTTACAGCTCAGTTATGGATTGTGTAAGAACATATTGATGTTCAGCTACGTCATTTTCCATTTACTTACTTACTTACTTACTTACAAGGCAGATTTGGTTATCTATTGTGCAAATGGGGTTGGACTAGCTCTGCAGATTCTGATTGTGGTGCCTCTTCTCAGTCAATCCATCACATTGTTACTGACTGCCAAATACGAGCTATTGAAGGAAAGCTAATGGACATTCACCACACATCGGATGAAGCAGTTGATTGGGTCAAAATACTAGACCTAGAGTTGTAGTATTGTATGGACTTGTGACTATGCACATTTATCCTGAAACTATATATACATAAATTCATCATATGATAAATAATAATAATAAATAATACTTACTTATTTACTTACTGGTCGGCACTACAGTTCATGTAGGTCCTTGGCTTCCTTAATCACCTGCCTCCATTCGTCCCGGTCCTCAGTTTTCCTTCTCCAGCATTTAACTCCCATCTTTCTAAGGTCGTCCTCAACATCATCAATCCATCTCTTCCTGGGCCTTCCTCTCCTCCTTATTCCTTCTGGTTTTCCTATAAAGACTTTTTTGACAGTACTGGTTTCTGCTACTCTCTGAACATGACCAGACCACCTAGTTCTTCCCTGCTTAATTTTAACAACAATATCTGGCTGGCCAAACAACAATTTGTCCTCATTGCTCCATCCATTCTGATCTCTAACTGCTCCAAATATCTTTCTCAATATCTTCCTTTCCCACCATAACAGCTACTATTCTTCTCTAGAAGTCATCACCCAGAATTCTGAGCCATACATCACTATTGGTCTTAGTACTGTTGTGTATATTTTTATTTTTGTATTCCTACTGACATTCTTGGATTTAAACATATTTTGCAAGGCGTAAAATCATCGGTTCCCACTTTTTATTCTTTCCTGTATTTTCACAGAGGTTTTATTGTTTGCAGTTGCTATGGAGCCCAGATATTTGAAAGTTGTAACTCTTTGATATTCCTTCCCATGATGAACTCAAGGGAGAACGAGAGAAACTGAGGCTATCTCGGTAGATGAGCTAATGCGTATGAATAAAAATTTCCTTGGATGAAGCCAGAAATGTGTAGATGCAGGTGGAAGACATTTTTAACATATTCTGTGACCAGGTGAGAAATTATTTTACTTTGATTATGTGTTATTCTGTGTGTTTGTTATTTACATGTGATTCATACAAGCGCTTTCCCGGCCCCAAGCTCAGCGAGTTGCCATGTGCTTGTCTGACCAGCTTGCCCATCTACCCGCTGCACTGCGCCGGCCAACTGGCCGGCTCCACTTTAAGTGAAAGACGCTGTACTTTGTTTTATTTATATTCACTTCTAGCCCTAAGTCCATGCTTTCTCTTCTAATAAAGCATAGTTCTTTACAAGAACTCTTTTGTTTGTGCAATAATTGCCACATCATCAGCATATGCTATCACTTGTACTAATCTGTTCAGGATGGTTCCCCCTTGGTTGATGGATGGTTGGAGTATTACTTTTTCCAGTGCTAAATTGAATAGGAGTATGGAGAGAACATCTCCCTATCTCAGCCCCTTTTCAACTAAAATCACCTCTGACAGATCCTCTTCCACTCTCACCTTGCAAACTGTTGTTATCATGGTCATTGCTGTTAACCTAACCAGTTTCCAAGGGGTTTCCAAACTCGCTCACAATTATATACATTTTGCCTCTATCTAGACTGTCATATGCCTTTTTAAAGTCCATATACAGCTGGTGCAGTTGCTAGTAATACTCATAAAAGTTCTCCAGTAATTGTCACAATATAAAAATCTGATCCAGTGCAGAGCAATTTTTTCTACAACCTGCTTGGTAATACCCTAGTATCCTTTCCATCCATAGTTCCAGTCTTGAGGCTAATATCTTACTTCCTTGCATGTTCTATCCAGCAAAGTAATCCCTCAATAATTTCCACATACTGCCGTATCTCCTTTCTTAGGTATTGGACATTTATTATGCCTACCGTCCAATCCTTAGGCATTTCCTTCTTCATCTAAACCTCCTTTATCAACTCATGAACAGCCTTCTTTATTCCTTCTCCCCCATATCTCAACAGTTCTGTCTCCATTCCATCTTCACCTGGGGCTTTGTTGTTCTTTAATTGCTGTCCTGACCTCTTCTGAATCTGGTTGCTCTATTAACAATTTATTCAATTCTCTTTCTTCCCCATCATCACTGATGTTTCCCTCTTCTCTATCATCCTCATTATTTCCATTGAGTACCTTGTAAAAATACTCCTGGCATCTTTCGAGCACTTTACTTTTGTCACCGATGAGCTTTCCATCGTCGTCCTTAAAGAAAACAGCTCCCTCTCTTAAGATCTTTTGTTCTCTCATAAAACTTCTGTAACTCATATCTATCCTTTATTTCATCCAGTTCTCTTTCTCTCTAAAGCTCTTTTTTTTTTGGATCTACATATCTTATTGGCTCTTCCACTATTTGCCCTCTCCTTCTCTGAAGCATTCTTTTCCTAGCATCATTCCTCTCTTGAATTAGTATTAAGCATTCTTCATCAAACCATTCTGCTCTCTTTACATGTTCCTTCTTTCAAAAAGTATCATCTGCAACTTCACTGATAGTTGTTCTCAGTATCTCCCACTTACTTTCCAGTTCTCCTTCCTCCCATAACTCCTTTCTTATTTCCAAAGATTCTGCTATTTTCTTCTTGTATTTCTCTTGCAATTCCTCATTTTTAAGACCGTATACATTGAGCTTTGTCTTTCTTACTTTTTCTGTCCTTGCCAAGTCTAGTTTTTGTCTGTATTTTATTCTTACAAGATTATAGTCTGAATCAGCATCAGCACCTCTAAAATTTCTAACATCCATGATGTCTGATGCATGCTACCTCTCTACGTTTGATTTCTTGTTACTCCATCTGGTGATACACATGTCTCCTTCTTTATGTTTTTCTGCGGGTGCCAAGTACTTTTGATTATCATCTGCTTCCCACTCGCAAAGTCAACCAGTCTCAAACCATTATAATTACTGACCGTGCAAGCTTTCCTTTTTTTTTTTTTTTTTCCTAGTGTCTTTACATTGCATGGACACAGATAGGTCTTATGGCTAAGATTTCTTCACCTACTATGCATTTATACACCTCTTCTCTCCCAATCTTTGCATTTAGATCTCCAAAGATAATTTTCACGCCATGTCTTTGAACTTTCTTAATTTCTTCTTCCAATTTGGTGTAAAATGCATCTTTTTCCTCCTCTTCTACCTCCTCTGTAGGGGCACACACACAAAACATTGTAACACTGAAGAATTTTGCCCAAAGAGCACATCCTATCATTGATTGCAGTAAAGCTGATCATGCTTTGCTTTACAGGCTTTTGTATGAGGAATCCTGTGCCATTACTGCCTTCCTCTCCTCCACTGTACATCAGGATATGTTGACCAGACATTATCATCCCTTGCCCCTTCCATCTTAGTTCCTGCAATGCTGCTATCTTCACTCCATACTTATCCAGTTCATTCCTTAATTCTTTCAACTTGCCAGGTCTCTTTAATGTCCTTATATTCCAAGTCGCTACTATGATATAAATTTTCCTTCTCTTACGCTTTTCTTGCCAGGTCGTCACCAAGTTATCCACTTTTCCTGTAGTATGTCTTGAGATACCTGTAACATTTGTCTTTTTGCGAGGTAGGGGAGTTAACCTTATGCCCAACTCCCAACCTGGAGGACCAGGGTATCACTCTTAGTCTGGATCATCACCTTAGACCTGTCCGGGTTGGGTGGCCCTACCAGGAGCATGTGCTCCTGCCGCCATAGCTCTAAGGATCATTTGAACACGCAAGTCTCCAAACACCTGGAAAAATGTATTTTGCCTTCGTCAAGGTGGTGATACCTTCGGGAGGCATTTTCCATTTAGAGGCTGTAAAAATCACTGGACTGAGGCTTAACAAACAAAGGTGGAAATATAACAACAATGTCAAGGTTAACACAATCATGAATTTTACCATGTAAATCAGATATAATAAATATGTTTCAGAGTTTCAATTATTGATTATTGTAAGCTCTCAACTTTTCTGAGTCTTTGGAGTGAGGCCCTTTCTGCAGAAATCACCTATAGTTAGCAGCATCTTGGCTTTGTGGGGAAGAGGCCAGAGTCCTTCTGCAACACTGACACTTGTCATCTATCACTCCATAAAACATGCATGAGAGGGAGGTTAGTTGCCTGACTTCTATTTCTCCTCTCCGTAGTTTTTTGACATTACCAATTTTCAGTAGCTCAACCCTATTAGATCGAACAGTTCAAATGATTATGGAGAGCTATAAACAGTTTTGGAGAACTGTACTAATTGCGCAGATATACTGTTCTGCCCTAGTTTAATAGTGGGTCCATTATATGCATTACTATGAACATGAAAGCCCTAAATCCTGTTCTCCCACGTTGTCTGTACCTTTTCCATGTAAATACTGCTATCGTAAATATATATTTTTAAAAAATTGCTTTATGTTCCACCAATATAGATATATCTTACAGTGATGGTGTGATAGGAGTGGAAGGAATTGACCATGAACTTGATTAAGGTAAAGCCCCAGCATTTGCCTGGTGTGAAAATGGGAAACCATGGAAAACCATTTTCAGGGCTGCTAACAGTGGGTTTCAAACCCACTATCTCCTGAACGTAAAAATATCCAGTCCACTCTCACATAAATTAAAACTTTGATTCCAAACCTGGCCCTTTTGGTCCTAATGTACTGCTTCCACCCTAATGCACAGCATTAGACTCTCATTTATGGTGTCTTTTTTACCAGGCTGGTAACCGTCTCTAAATTTATTTTTGAGGTGTGTAAATACAGCTCGAATTATATGCAGTTTGTAATCATCTGGTGTGTCATCACTGATAAGTCTAAGATTTGAAAGAACCTGTTTTCTGACATACATTTCTCAAAGAAAGATGTAGAAATCTCTTCATTAGTTGACCAGTATATTTCCATTGATGGTTTCATGACAATGCTCATCAATATAATAACTGAAAAAAGCTATAAATGTCACCATCAACAACATCTACCAATTTGTAAATCTACCTTTAAGAGTTAATTTTTCCCTTTGTGATTAGATTTTCCCTCACTTTTCCCTGATATAAATTTATTTCTGTAACTGCCAAACTGCTTACTTCATCTTCAAAGAAATGTTTAAAAATTTCAATAGGCATACTATCAACAGTTCGTCCTGTGCATGTGTGTTTGTGCGTGCGTGTGCCCTCGACCTTACAGGAACATATTCATCTCCTTTTGCCACTTGAACTAACATCTTCTCCCATATTGTTTTCTAAATCACTATCAACAAAGCTGAAATCATTGTCACTGTCATTGCCCAGTACATCTTCAACAAAGTTTGTCATAATTTCTGCACCACTAACACACCTCTACTTATGGAAGCCATAGTTAAGAGTGATCTGATCTAAATATTCAGAACATATGTGTGTAATCTCATGTGCTATTTATAGATCTGTATCGTTATTACAAGATAAACAAATATGTCAGATTGTAGCTGTCTGCTTTTGTAATATTTTTTGCTATTTGCTTTACATCGCACTGACACAGATAGGTCTTATGGCAACGATGGAATAGGAAATGAAAAATGGCGTATGGCTTTTAGTGCCGGGAGTGTCCGAGGACATGTTCGGCTTGCCAGGTGCAGGTCTTTTGATTTGACGCCCGTCGGCGACCTGTGCGTCGTGATGAGGATGAAATGATGATGAAGACGACACATACACCCAGCCCCCGTGCCAGCGAAATTAACCAATGATGGTTAAAATTCCAGACCCTGCCGGGAATCGAACCCGGGACCCCTGTGACCAAAGGCCAGCACGCTAACCATTTAGCCATGGAGCCGGACGATGGAAAAAGAAAGGCCTAGGAATGGAAAGGAAGCGGCCGTGGCCTTAAATAAGGTACATTCCCAGCATTTTCCTTGTGTGAAAATGGGAAACCACAGAAAACCATTTTCAGGGCTGCCGACAGTGGGGTTCGAACCCACTATCTCCCAGATGCAAGCTCACAGCTGTGCGCCCCTAACCACATGGCCAACTCACCCAGTTTTGTGTTGTTGGTTTTTGTTTTTTTGTAATTCATAGCAAGATCCCAGTCAATACATCTACTTGAGCATGAGGAAATTACACTGCTTTGACACTGAATTCTATCTGGGTTTCTTACATAACACAAATGGAAACACTTGACTACGTAGATAATACAGTCCAAACACAAATTTTTAACTACTGCCGGCATTTTCTTGCAACTAACTTCTGAGATAAAACTATAAATATAGTAGTCAAATACTGATGTACTCAGTCTGTAACTTTCTAAGTATGTAACAGGAAAGATTCACAATTTGTAGTTGTAGTTTCATAAAAATATCACAAAAATGACCAAAGATATGAATTGCTTTCCAATTAAATGAGCAAATTGAAGTCACAAGGCTTATTGGGCAAGATACTAGCACCAGCAGGAGATTTAACAATGAATGGGTTAAACAGAATTACAGTAAACACTGGTGGAAAAGTTGGTACTATTACGACTTCAGACATGTAATTAATTAATACATCAGACAATTACGTTTTGAAATATCAATAATACTTAGTATTAAAAACTTCATTTTTTGTCCGTATTGACTCAAGATTTTACAATGCTTAGTAAAGCTAAAGGTTCCACCTATTCAATACGTTATCGTAATGGTCTATTTAGAACATCACATATTTATTTAACTTATCATAAAATACATCTTTGGGACCGGTTTCGGCAATCCACTATGCCATCATCAGCCATTGAGTTTTTTATAGCAAGGAACATTCAAAAATTTAAAAATATGCAATAGCAAGTCCTATTCTTACATGAAAAACATTAAAAATATAGCCAAATAGCATAGGCCCATTGTACTATACAAATAACATGTCTTTTTTGAAAAATACAATATTATTTAGTGCATCTAAAATTATTTATATATAATTGGCAAAGTCTATGATTTGGTATACTTTATGTACAATAGAATCATGTAAAATTGATAAAAGAATCTACTTTTTTGCCATTTAACCAGTTTTCAAAACAACAAGTCCTATTTTACATGGAAAATATTAAAACTTGGCTAGTTAGTATTAACCCTTTTTTAATGTTATACAAGTAACATGTTTTTGTTAAAAATGTAGTATCTTTTGGTGCGACTAGAATTGTTTTTTAGGTGCTTAAAAAACTATGGTTTGATATAGTTGATACACAGTAAATTTTCTATAAAATTGATGAATGTTTCTATAAAAACTTCAGTCATTTTTTTTTTTTTAACACAGTTTCTTAGTTCCTCATAATATGTGACTTGTACTGTTTTAGATAATAAATACAGGTTCTTCTTCCTTAAAACTTATTGACACAACAGTCTGTTTGACTGTGTAAGTTCTGATGTGTTTTTCTTATTTGAGTAATTGAAACTTGCTTCTAGTATTTTCCAATGTAAATAACTGTGTGGCTGAGGTCGAAACTATGGTTAAGATCTTGAATATTATTTTATGTGCCTTACAGCTGAGTCGGCTGGTTGGCGTTAGACATTCAGCAGTTGTTCCTCACTCTCTCTGCACGCTGTTACATTCAACCTGAGGTGAGTTTCATATCTTTAATTCTTTTCTATAGTACCGCGTATCGTTCTCAATAACTCATACTCATTTCACTATTTCCTTTTTAGGTCCGTACTGGTTCGAGATTAACACTATTTACGGCCCATTTCCATCTGGCACATAAAATAATATTCAAGATCTTAACCATAGTTTCGACCTCAGCCACACAGTTATTTAATTACATTGGAAAATACTAGAAGCAAGTTTCAAATACTCAAATAAGAAAAACACATCAGAACTTACACAGTCAAACAGACTGTTGTGTCAATAAGTTTTAAGGAAGAAGAACCTGTATTTATTATCTAAAACAGTACAAGTCACATATTATGAGGAACTAAGAAACTGTGTTAAAAAAAAAAATGACTGAAGTTTTTATAGAAACATTCATCAATTTTATAGAAAATTTACTGTGTATCAACTATATCAAACCATAGTTTTTTAAGCACCTAAAAAACAATTCTAGTCGCACCAAAAGATACTACATTTTTAACAAAAACATGTTACTTGTATAACATTAAAAAAGGGTTAATACTAACTAGCCAAGTTTTAATATTTTCCATGTAAAATAGGACTTGTTGTTTTGAAAACTGGTTAAATGGCAAAAAAGTAGATTCTTTTATCAATTTTACATGATTCTATTGTACATAAAGTATACCAAATCATAGACTTTGCCAATTATATATAAATAATTTTAGATGCACTAAATAATATTGTATTTTTCAAAAAAGACATGTTATTTGTATAGTACAATGGGCCTATGCTATTTGGCTATATTTTTAATGTTTTTCATGTAAGAATAGGACTTGCTATTGCATATTTTTAAATTTTTGAATGTTCCTTGCTATAAAAAACTCAATGGCTGATGATGGCATAGTGGATTGCCGAAACCGGTCCCAAAGATGTATTTTATGATAAGTTAAATAAATATGTGATGTTCTAAATAGACCATTACGATAACGTATTGAATAGGTGGAACTTTTAGCTTTACTAAGCATTGTAAAATATCAATAATACTTCAAAGTTACAGTTCTAATGGCTCTGAGCGGCACTGGTCTTGCTGTATCAGATGGCGTTGGCATAAGCTATTACCCTGTTGTGATCTCATTCACACAACTGATACTCTACAGTACCGTACATATAAGTGAAAAAGGAAATGAAATGTAAATACGCAGCCTCACTCGACTGAGTCAGGAATAAAATGAATGAAGCCCCCATCTAGCAGTGAGGATAGGAATTGTGCCAGCTGCTGAAGCCTGGCACACTCCTCTGGGGAACTGATTAGTGACAGACAGATGAAATGATATTGGAGAGTGTTGTTGGAATGAAAGATGCCAGGAAAAACCAGAGTACCCAGAGAAAAACCTGTCCCACCTCCACTTTGTCCAGCACAAATCTCACATGGAGTGAACGAGATTTGACCCACGGAACCCATAGGTGAGAGGCCGGCACGCTGCCATCTGAGCCACGGAGGCTCTTTCATACGTATAAGCACATCTCATAAATACAGTGTGATGTATCCCTAGTGACTGCAATGAGTTTACGACAGGTGAACTAAAGACAGGGTAGGGAGGTTTATGTTTTTAACCAGCCATTGGTCGAGCCTAACGAATGAACGCGGATGGTCGAGGTAGAGCGCGGCACTCACCTATCGTCCTTGGTGAGGTTTCCTTAACTTTTGTAGACTATTTTTACATTGTTACTTTTTGGGGAGGTTTACCTCTTTTATTATTCTGTTTTTAAGTCCCAGACCACTTTTTTTTTACAATTTGTTTAATGTCGCACCGACACACATAGGTCTTATGGTGACGATGGGATAGGAAAGGCCTAGGAGTGAGAAGGAAGCGGCCGTGGCCTTAATTAAGGTACAGCCCCAGCATCTGCCTGGTGAGAAAATGGGAAACAAGAGAAAACCATCTTCAGGGCTGCTGACAATGGGGCTCGAATCCACTATCTCCCAGATACAAGCTGACAGTTGCGCGCCTCTAACCGCACAGCTAACCCACCCGGTACATCGCTTTTTATATCGTTATATGAAGCTCTTGTGCCTTTATGAGATCTAGACCCAAGTTTTTCAGGAATTTTCTTCTTGAAAGCTTTTCTCCGGCATTGCAGTTCATAATGATTTGTGAATTTATTCCACCAATGTAAAGAAAATATTCTCAAAGTGAAGGGCACTAAGCAATAACTAAAAGCATCTGTAGCTCATAACCAAATGATATATTTCAGGTACAGTTGCGTCATTTGGCCAAAAATCTAACATACTTACGTGGGAGGATTTCATCACCCCAGCCAGATAAAGCAATCAAATTAGGGATTTAATTTCTTCTAGATTGTATCAACCATATCTGATATACGCATGTACTTTATTCTCTTTTCTCATCTTTCGTATGGTAGGTTACCGACACTGGTAAAAAGAGGTTCCATACTGTAACTGTCTCTGAATTCCTGGCTTTCCCTGTCACTTCAGGAAGGTGAATTATGATGCTCTGCCTTGGTCTGAGTCTTCACAGATTTGGTACTGAATTATCCATTGTGTTGTCTTCTCATGGTCAGTGTAATAAGGTCCAAAACTAACGGCAATTCCTTCCTCTTCATCTTTTTAAGCATATTGTTCACTTCGCTAATGTGGTCGGTATTTCCAACCTCAACTATCTCAGAGAATCATCAGAAGAACTGTTATCGTTGAAAAACATATTCTCTTCATGGTCTGGTTCCTCTTCAAGCCAGTTGGCCATTTGATATTCATCATTCACAATGGATAAAATCTAAACAACCCATAAAAATAGAAAAATAATTAGAACTGGGTAATTAATCATAAGAATCCTAAGAATTTGACAAGCTAAACACAAAATACAAAATCAGTAAAAATGTATAACGCGGATGGTCTAGGGGGTTTAAAGTTAAAAATTTCATTATGTTCCGTATGGAACTGAGATCACAATGTTAAAATTTGGAAAAAATTTCCACCTTTTCAATACAATACGTATTTTACAAGATTGTTATTTACAATATATTTTATATAAGGTACTGGTTTCGACACCTGTATATGGTGTCATCATCAACCTAAAATTGTAACCAAGCAAAAGAACATACTAAATTGTCTTTACAATATACACCAATGACACAACACATGTTACAGAATTACATACTGAACCCTTTGGTCCATACTGAAGGATACCTACCTTTCTTACCTATCAGCAAAAGTTCATGAGATCTGTCTCTTGGGTCGTATTGGGTTCTTCGTCACTTGCTGAGGTAAAGGTAGGGTTCAGTTCTAATCTATCTACTCAAATGAAAGGTTTGTTATAAAAAAATATTCCTATTTATTCAGGTAATTCCTGAAGCATTTATGATTTATCAACGGTATTATTGAACTCAATCGTGTCCACTGGACACCGCAATCATTTTACATAGAAGGTCAGAACACTGGTGTGATCCTTTGACGTAACTGCCTGATGGGCATCCTTACAAGAAACCATTGTCTCAATCATTAATTAAAGAAAGGAAAGTCTGGAAATCCTTAAATTCGGCTTCCATGTGAGACTACATGTACCATCATAGTGATTATTTATGGTCCAGCCCTCGTAACACGAACTCTGGACTCTGGATATAATTAAGGCAGTCCAATCGGTGTGTGCCACACAGTGGTTATACGGCATAGACCCTTAATTGAATCAATGTGACCTGTGACTACGTCATGGACTGACATCTAAACTTCTAAGTTACTTTAAAATCATTGTGGATGATGACCGCAAGGAAAATGATGTTACAGTGGCATATGGCCCTAATCTAAGTCACTGAGGTTGATGATCTCCTGACCATCCAAGTTTCTAAGTTGAAGGGTAAACACAATTAAGTTACATCAGTTGATGACCAAAGTTTCCACTTTACTAACCCCAGCACATTTTTTGCTCAATCAATCAAAGTCAAATAATGCAACAACAACAATGCTCACAATACTTTGTGGCAGTAAAATCAATTACCTTCGGATATGTCCCCTTAATCGTTAAGTTAACATTTACATATACCCCAGAAAATAAACTACAATTTCCAGAATGCATCTTCAAGTTATTCACTTGATTTTAAAATTATTTCAAAATACGGTTTTCACTGAATTTAATAATTAAATAAATTTAAATGATTTAATGAAATCTTAAAGAACAACAAATTTTCTTTCCACAGACGAATGGTTTCTTCACAAGTTCCTACACAAATTTTGACGTAATTCGTTTAATCATGTTTGATGTTTATCTGTTGATTCCTGTAGCTGGAAAAGAACTATTACATCATTCATGTCCAGTTTTATATCTTGTTTCATGACCTCACACTTTAAATCTAATATAACCCTAGCTATTATTAACACTTGCATAACGCTTATAATTATGCACAAACCAAAAGCAACTCACCGTATAATTACGATGTCATATCTCGTCATAACATTTTATAAAGTTTGCGCACCCCTCACAAACAAAACAATCATCACTACCACCGCTCTATATTTTGGACAACCCTGAATTTGGCTAACCTTGCTCATTATACTCTAAGTTCGTGGTCTCAAATGTACATTACGATCTCAATTTAAAAATTCCCAGTATCCAACAACTCGCACGTTATTCCCGGATGGAAATTTCAAGTAGATTCCGTAATTATTTATCTCCATTGCCACAAATGCAATCTCCATCCTACACGTAAACCACTACATGTTCCGTTATACAAACTGGCCCCTCCTCGATCAGTTGGTGGTCTCTGCACACACGACCCTTCTCTGTCTGTCAGTCTCGATATGAAACATCTGTTCATCATGCCTGACTGACCTCAAAGAATGAAACATTTAACTTCGCAAAAAGACTAATTACAAAATACGATATATTCTGACCAACCAAATATGCACACAGATTTACTTTTAAAGGTCCCACAATATTTGCACCCATCGCAAATTAACACCGGCGTGGATTCTCGTATTCTGCTCTCCATTCCCAACATTATAAAATCTTCCTCGGGCGCCCACAAGTCCGGCTTCATTGACAGGTTTCCAAACACCTGAATCACAAATCTCATCTCGACTCACACGACAAAACTAACCTCTGTTTCCCAAACTCACGACCATCACTGACAAAAGAACTGGAATAAAATCCTTACTAGAATCCACGACATCTAATAATGCACAGTGCTTTAATAATGAATAACATCGCATAAAATGATATCGTATTTTAATAACTGGATTTTCACGAAAATGACTTACAAAATTCCTGATTTATTGTCACTCAGACACGGTTTAAACGGACATAGAATACATTACACTCATGACAAATTCACCGACATACGTTACTCAACACTACGTACAGCGCTTCCATCCGATTGAAAATGGGTAACCATGGATCCCTTCTGCACCAACTCCATCAAAATTTCAATTGAAAATTTTACATCGAATGAACATCTTAATTTGACATCACAAAATATAGGTAATAAACACACGGAAATGACGATCTACATTGGACGTGATATCACTTCGAAACCCTATTTAATAGCTTTTTACAACATCATATGGCACTCGCAAGACTTCAAAAATTTATCCAAGTAAAAATAAAACAAATGACCCCTTTTCGTCGTATTCTGACATTTACAAAAACCACATAGGGGCGACCAACTGCGTCGTATATACCCCTACAAATACATTAAGTTAGACATCATGAAACAAGGTATAGTAGGTGGTAAGATGGTAAGTCACATACCTTAAGTCACGCCAGCATTCACCTTAGGGCTCACCTGTGACCCTGGCATTTTAATTTAGCCATTTTTACATTTCTGGCTGTACAGATAATTTTTTTCTTCCGGTTTCCTGGAAATAAAGCATATAAAAAAAAGAAAATGCCCTTCACTTGTCGTTCTTGTCGATCGCACACAATGGATTGTAATTATTTCCCGCACATGAATTACTTTCTTTACCACACACAATTTATACAAATTTATTCGGTATCTTGACCGTCCTTTTTGTAGAATTATTTCCACTCAAGAAAAAAAATACTATCTCCACATGGAGTCAAGACCCCAGCCACATTGGCTAAAATTTGTTGGTTGGACTTAGTCTACTTTTGGCGTTCGATTTTACTGAGCAATTCAACCCTCCGTCTTCAGCCTCGTGATACAAAATGCAGGGGCTTCATCATGGCGTCCCTTCTTATTTATAGAAACTACCCCCTCTCTTCGGGAATTTTTCTTTGCCGCCAAGAAAATTTCCGTAACTTTTCTGACTTAACTGAACTGTAATTACAAGAGTTTTGAAGGTAACCACATACTTGCTACATTGCCGGCGGTAGTGTTCATGGACATTTAAAATTTATACATATTCAATTAGCTGGATAAATGACCTCATTTGATAGGCACTATATTTCTGTCGACTTGGCGTGGGTACACACTAACCCCTACATTGTTTTTTAATATCATCTATCTTAATTCATATTTTAGTTTTTAAGTGAATCAATGTATTTGCAAATCAATGTGTTTACAATCTTAACCATTCACCTAAGCTACTATAACAGCTGAGGATGTTCCTAAATAAGGAACGAAACATGTACTGTTGATAAATAAAAATTTTCCAAAAGTCAAAATAAAGTATCAAAACGGTGGAAGAATCTCAATAGTGTAAAAATTTAGTGATTAGATTTTGATACGGAAAATGAAGCTGATTACTTGCAATTGGCGTGGGTAAGTGAGACACGCGCGTCCTTCTGAAATAATCCACCGAAATGACTTAGATTCTTCCGCTGTCGACACGTGCGAATGACGTCACCTCTCAGAGCGTTGGACAGAAGGTAGCCACCCCTCGCCACGTGTCAACTCGCGCTATCAAGAAATCGAACTTCTTATTCCAATTGACTATTTAATACATAATATTCTCAGGGCACAAAGGTCATGGGTTCAATACTAAAGTTAAAATAATATGAAATATTGGGCATTTGTTTTCTTAACAACCTGTTATACCGTTATAGTCTCAATATAGGTTAAAAGGCTGATGTACAAATTAAAATCTTGATGCACGTGTTAAAAACTTGTTCTTCTAGTGAACGTGAGGAAGAACAGTTGTTGTTGTTAAGCAGGTTCTTCAAATTCTTTGTATTACTGGCACATTATGAGGTGGTAGGATTATACAAGTAGGCCTTAGTTGTTTAGGCCGCTATTATTCCCAGTCTAATAGGGGTTGCAAAGCCTATAAGAAAAAGAAGCCTATTTAGATGGATGTAAATTTAAGATGAAACGTGTAACCTGTGTAGTAAGATATATATGGGGTTTACCTTGTGCAGTGTGCCTTGCAGCTTGTCGTGTTGAGAGGAGGAGTGATGCATAAGGTAAGCCCCATATACTGTATATCTTACTACACAGGTTACACATTTATCTTGTCCCATCTTAAATTTACATCCATCTAAATAGGCTTTTTTTTTCTTATAGGCTTTGCAATCCCTATTGGACTGGGAATAACAGCAGTCTAAACAACTAAGGCCTACTTGTATAATCCTACCACCTCATAATGTGCCAATAATACAAAGAATTTGAAGAACCTGCTTAACAACAACAACTGTTCTTCTACACGTTCACTAGAAGAACACGTTTTTAACATGTTCATCAAGATTTTAATTTGTACATCAGACTTTTAACCTATATTTAATCACATCTTGGTTTCCATTACCATTGACCGTAATAGCACAAAAACCATATAAGACTATTAGGCTATAATGCATTGTTAAGAAAACAAGTGCCACATATTTCATATTATTTTAACTTTAGTATGTAATTCTGTAACATATGTTGTGTCATTTGTGTACATTGCAAAGACAATTTAGTATGTTCTTTTGCTTGGTTACAAAATGAAATGAAATGGCGTATGGCTTTTAGTGCCGGGAGTGTCCGAGGACAAGTTCGGCTTGCCAAATGCAGGTCTTCTGAATTGATGCCCATAGGCGAACTGTGCATCGTGATGAGGATGAAGATGACACATATACCCAGCACCCGTGCTAGCGGAATTAACAAATTATGGTTAAAATTCCTGACCCTGCTGGGAATCGAACCCGGGACCCCTGTGACCAAAGGCCAGCGCGCTAACCATTTAGCCATGGAGCCAGACTGCTTGGTTCAATTTTAGGCTGATGATGACACCATATACAGGTGTCGGAAACAGGTACCTTAAATAAAATATGTTGTAAATGACAATCTTGTAAAACACATATTGTATTGAAAAGGTGGAACTTTTACCCAAATTTTAATAATGTAGTCTAAGATGAGCGCTCTGCGCACTGGCACATAGTAGTGTGGCACTGAAGACACTGAAGATGATTCAGTTAGGTAGTGACTAATCCCCCTCAATCCAGATATTCCAACGAAAAGCTACTCATGGTTACACGTCACTACCTGCAGTTTCCGGCCTTTTACAGCAAAATTAATTTGAAAGTGAGCGCTGCTCTCACCCCTTGATCAACGGCGGGTTAAAATTATAGTGTTGTTACAAAGGAACATAATTAAAGCTTTATTGTCTCTGTTTTGAGAATACAGTACATGTGAAATGGAAATGATACCGCAAAAATGAACAGTTCCATTTACTTTACAAAGGTGAAAAATGAGGGTATCCTCCTAATTCAATACAATAAATATTCCGTCACTAGACGGAGTAAACAAATTCAAACATGTTTCAGCTCGTTTGAGCCATCTTCAGTGAAAAATGAGGGGAGATTTGAAATAATTACATAATATAAGTTGAAAAAATGCTAAAAAAACATAATGAAGGAGCAAATGATAAAACAAACAAAAGAGAGCCTAGACGGAAACAAAATTAGTACAAATATACAATATTTACATCAATATGCAGAGCAAAAAACAACTCACTGCGACAAAATTCAGTGAAAAGGTGTTAATTTAAAACAATAATAATTGAAACTAAAAACTGTGTTAACCTAAGAAAACAAAGGAATGAAAAAACAAATGATGCAGACGGAAATGAACGAAAGTAGCACATGGTGAGGTTGTGGACCTCATAGTTTACAAAATATTGTTTAGTAACAATAACAAACAGGTTGAAATCACTGTCGAAAATCATCCTTGTAGAAAACCCATCACATTCGCGTGATTGAGTCTATTGTTGGTTCGACTGTGTTTGCTAGGATGGAAGGAGCGGAGGGGGAAGGGGTGGTCCAGGGCTGGTGTGAGGAGGGGGGAGTGGTGGTGAGTTGGAGAGATGGAGGTGGGGTTTGTTTGTGTTATGGAAATTCTGACAAATATATGGAATGAATGTTTCAAGTAGAATGTTCTTTTTCTCGCTGACTTCATTTAAATTATGAGAGGGGTTTATAAACTGATCTAAATCGATGTGGATGCTCTCAAGAAGGTTGAGCAAGGTGCCTTTTTGCTCGTAATGCAAGATCTTAAGGTCTTTATCTATCTTTATTGATGTAAATATTGTATATTTGTACTAATTTTGTTTCCGTCTAGGCTCTCTTTTGTTTGTTTTATCATTTGCTCCTTCATTATGTTTTTTAGCATTTTTTCAACTTATATTATGTAATTATTTCAAATCTCCCCTCATTTTTCACTGAAGATGGCTCAAACGAGCTGAAACATGTTTGAATTTGTTTACTCCGTCTAGTGACGGAATATTTATTGTATTGAATTAGGAGGATACCCTCATTATTCACCTTTGTAAAGTGAAAACTGTCAATACGGAATGATTCTAATATCTTGTAACAGTTCCATTTAGAAAAGCAAACAAATTGAGTTAGAGTTCATTAGTAAGGATCAGAATGGACAGGACACAATAATATAATACCGTATCTTCTGATCGATTGTCATGACTAGGGCTCGGAAGTTGAAGATGTATAAATTGCCTAAAAAGACATATAAAAAGTCTAAAAATATCAAAAACAGACCTAAAAACAAGCAAAAAGGACATAAAAAAATAATCCAAATTTATTCATAATTTTGATAGTTTTAAATATATATTTAATTCAGGAATATCGTATCGTAATCTGTTTACCCTCCAGGGTCGGTTTTTCTCTTGGACCCAGCGAGGGATCCCACCTCTACCGCCTCAAGGGCAGTGTCCTAGAGCTTCAGACTCTGGGTTGGGGGATACAACTGGGGAGGATGACCAGTACCTCACCCAGGCGGCCTCACCTGCTATGCTGAACAGGGGCCTTGTGGGGGGGATGGGAAGATTGGAAGGGATAGACAAGGAAGTGGGAAGGAAGCGGCCGTGGCCTTAAGTTAGGTACCATCCCAACATTTGCCTAAGGGAGAAGTGGGAAACCACGGAAAACCACTTCTGGGATGGCTGAGGTGGGAATCGAACCCACCTCTACTCAGTTGACCTCCCGAGGCTGAGTGGACCCTGTTCCAGTCCTCGTACCACTTTTCAAATTTCATGGCAGAGCCGGGAATCGAACCTGGACTGCTGAGGGTGGCAGCTAATCACACTAACCACTACACCACAGAGGCAGACTATTTAGGAATATAACGTTTAAAAATGCAAAATTCTGATGGTATGCAACATACAGTGCAAACAGACATGATTGAAATACTTCTTCTTTCAGACATTATATATTTTCAGATAAACTTAATTTAAAAAAGGAATTCCGTGTTTGTTAAACAAGTATTTGAGAATTTAGAATGAAAAATTTTTTCTTACTTAGAATGAATTCAGTGAACCCACAATGTACATTATGGAGAAAGAAATTGAAATTAGTACAAATGGAATCATATTTGGCTTAACCACACTAGGATTATAGAAATATAAATTCGGAAACCTTACCTCAGTTGGCTTTGCAGTATATCTCCAGGTTTTTGCGTGTAAAGGATTGTCGGTTTTCGAAATACTTATCTCCATATCTACGTATGTAACGGGTTCATACTTGAACCAAGTGAGATCTCCCTCTTCAAGAACGCTCACATTAAAATTATTTCCTTTCAATATTTCAATTATCTTGCACATAATTTGATATCCCTAGTTTGTTTCAAGCACTAGTTTCATTTTTTCATTTCATTTTCTTTCTCTCTTTTCAGATATGGTTCAAATATATGTATTTACTAGAGAAAAGATGTTTAAGAGGCGATGGATGAATTAATGATGATTCAAATTGAGACTGGGCAGTAAAACTGTAGTCCAAAGAATGCAAAGTCACAAAATAAGCTTTTAAAACCTAAAAAAGGGCTAATAATCAAAAAATGCAAAAAAAGCAACAAAAAAAAAAAAAGACAAATAAAACCCACCATTTTCTGGCCTACAATAACCAAGAATGAACATACATTATGTTGGGCCAAGTCTTCGGACACTTGAGAGAAAAAGGGATTTTTCCTCAACTTCCGAGCCCTAGTCATGACATTAACAATAGGGTGCATTGAGAGGTACTGTAGGCAACAAGGTTGTTTCTTCACCTGAAAAAGTCACTACGCTGATTATCTGCTCGTGGTCAATCATTGGTTGACTATAGATGGAATTATCACCAAAAAAAAAAGAGGATACAAATGAATTAGAAGATGTCTGAAAGGAACTCCTCAATTAATAACCCTCACATTAACATAAAAGCAGCTTAGTAAATGTGTAGGAGTCAGATATTGTTTCAATAGATGATTTAGGTAGGTATTGTAGAAACATGAGAAAGAGAGATGATGATGATGTTTGTTTGTTGTTTAAAGGGGCCTAACAGCTAGATAATCGGCCCATCGAGAAAGATAAGTTGGCAGTGATGTTAGCAAACAATCCGTCATGGGCATTAGTTTTATATGTCCGATATGGCTGAATGGTCAGCGTACTGGCCTTCAGTTCAGAGGGTCCCTGGGTTTGATTCCCGGCCGGGTCGGGAATTTTAACCTTCATTGGTTAATTCCAGTGGCCCGGGGGCTGGGTGTTTGTTCTGTCCTCAACATCCCTGCAACTCGCACACCACACATAACACTATCCTCCACCACACTAACACGCAGTTACCTACACGTGGCAGATGCCACCCACCCTCATCGGAGGATCTGCCTTACAAGGGCTACACTCGGCTAGAAATAGCCACATGAAATTTAAAAAAATTATTAGTTTTATCTGTATCATATGTGTCAAAATGATATCAGCTTGTTTCACTTTCTTCTGTGGACTGGAAGCATAGCTTGAGCTAGTAGATTTGCTAGGTGACTGCGGTGTCTCTTCACTGGATTGACGGGAATCAGACTCGGGGCTATTTTATTGTCATATCATTTTTATTTATTTATTTATTATAGCTTCTTTCATGTGGCGAAGTTAGGGCACCGGGCCCTCTTTTACACTCAACCACAATACAACAAATAATATTGAGGCTGCCTATTACTAATTATACTACTTATACTATTTCCTAATTAAGCTTAAGTTACACAACCACACAATATGCAGCTTATTAGCTTATTAGCTCATTAATTCAGTCCCCTTTTCTCTCTCACACATACACTTGCACACACACTTACAATTTACACACTTTTCAACTACCCTTACGTTTACATTACATAAAATTAACAGAACCGCTTTTAATTTTTCAATTACCAATCACACGCACATTTACACACTTCAATCAGTAACCCTCGACAGGAAGTCTCGGCAAGTTATTTTAAATTTGAGGAAAGAGTCAATGCCCCTGACACTTACTGGCAGGGAATTCCAAAGCCTGGAACTGGTTACAATAAAAGAATTATTATACAAAGAAGAGTGGTGAAGAGGAATAGCTAAAGTGGAGCCCGAGCGAGTGTTACGGTTATGGAAGGAAGAGAGGAAGTGAAGTTTAGATGAAATATACTGGGTGGAATTACTATGCAGAAGTTTGTGTATTAAGACAAGTATATGATATTCACGTCTCTTATCAGGTTTTAACCAGTTCAGTGCTTGATAGTGTACTAACTTAGAAAATATTTCTATCCTTTCATTTTTTGTGCACAGAATTTATTTTATTTTTTCCTTTCTTTTCTTTTCTTTTCATTATTCCGTAAAGAAAGGCTAAGGAGTGCAAGTGTAAGAACTGTGGATGTGGTCAGGCTTTAAGGGGTATGAGGGAGGAATTGGAGATTTTGAGGGAGATAACTGGGATTCTCTCAGAGGACAGGAAGGAAGGTAGGCCTCCCTCAAACAATGTACATGATAAAGTAAGTGTAAAAGAGGGATGGGAAGGAAAGGTCAGAATTGTAGGAGACAGATTGTCTAATATTTTAAGGGGAAGGACATTGTAGGTTAAGGGCTTTATTCAGGATCAGAATACAGGACAGGTGTCTGTGAGAAATTGGTACGAGTCACTGCAGGAAGAACAACAGAGGGAAGATGAGGAACAGGGAGATGTTACTGAGAAGTGTGGAAGTAGAAGGAAAGGAAAAGGTAGTAAAGGGAAATGTAGAGTAGAGGAGAAAAGACAGGTGGAACAGGTTCATGGGTAGGAAAAAAGGGAGGAGTGAGTAGTTTCTGCAACCGCCAGGAAAGACAGGGCTGACCACGAGGGGAGGGGATCAAATGAGGTGGGTAGGGTTGAGGCTCTGGTCATGGGATTCCATTGTTAGAAATGTGGGGAAAGTGTGTGGAGGAAAGAGAACCAGGGTAGAGTGTTATCCAGGAATTAGGTTAAGGCATATGTTGAGGAAAGTAGAAGAGAAGGAGGTGGTAGTGTTTAACGTTGGTACCAACAATGTAAGGCAAGCAGGTATAAGTACAGTAGAACCTCGATAATTTGAGATCAATTAATTCAAAATCCCGCCTAAATCGAAGAATCTCTCGTTCCCAGAAACATGAGGTATGGTTTAGCATGTCATTTAAATTATTTAATTCGAAACTTGGATAATTTGTCATTCGAAGAACAATGTCGGTCCCATTACCGAAATTCAGATTTTTAATTCAAAACTGCCTTAACAGTTTAAAAAAGTGCTATTTTACAGAGTAATTTGAAGTACACTGCAGACACACCGAAGTGAGTGAAAGTGTGGAATGCATTCTATCATGACGCATATAAATTTTGAATTTTCTAACTTCGAGTGAAATCGTAATTCTTTTGTATTCAGCATTTTAAAGAACACCGCAGAATCATGTAGCAGGCAGTGTGCGGAGAAGCAGAATCCGTGAACACTTGGCAATGCCGACAGATGGCGAAAAAGTGAGGCTCATATAATCAATTCATATGCAGAGAACAATATTGTCAACGCCGATGAAACTGCATTGTTATTTTAATGCCGAGCCCAAACAGACTTGAGGTTTTAAAGGAGGGAAGTGCCAGCTGAGAAACCATACAAGGGTGGGGGTCGTTATACTGTGTTGCGATGCACACGGAAGCGAGAGACTTCCGCACTCATCACAGGAAAGTTCAATATGCCACAATGTTTTAGGGGCGTCAGGCACCTTCCGTGCAAGTAAAAGGCACCTAAAAAATGCAAACAGTACAGTAATAGAAAAAGTAAGCATCTGCACAAGGGAGCCAGCATAATTTGTAGTCATCTTTGAATCATGTGGTTTTTTTCCTTTCGTTTCATGAGATTATGTTTGCCAGTGATTTATCCAAGTGCATTATTTGAATAATGTAAATGCATCTTGTTGGATACATTTCAAAAATATTTTTTTCCATAGCATTTGATAGACCTTACTGTGAATCAAGGTGATTGCATGTATTAATGGCTCTTAGAAAACTTTGTGGCACAGCAAGGGTTGGCATGTCTGAATTACAAGAGAAGTGCCATGGTGGGAAATCTTACAACTTACAAGGATAGAGTCACTGTAGTGTGCTGTAATGCATATGGAAGCGAGAGACTTACTCCCCTCGTCATAGGAAAGTTCAATAAGCCACGATGTTTTAAGGGCATCAGGTACATTCCATGCAAGTACAGGGCATCTAAAATGCATACAGTACAGTAATCCAATGAATAAAGCACTTGCACAAGGGAGCCAGCATAGATTTCTCCTCGTCTTTGAATCATGGGTTTTTTCTTTTGCCAGTGAGTTATCCAAGTGCATTATTTGAATACTGTAATTGCACCTTGTTGGATACATTTTGGAAATAGTTATTTTCCATGGCATTTGAAAGGTTTAAATGTAA
This sequence comes from Anabrus simplex, assembly GCF_040414725.1. Taxonomy (NCBI): domain Eukaryota; kingdom Metazoa; phylum Arthropoda; class Insecta; order Orthoptera; family Tettigoniidae; genus Anabrus; species Anabrus simplex. Next base: position 94,571,184 of record NC_090267.1, read on the forward strand.
ATCAAGGTTAATTGCATGCACTAACGGGTCTTAGATTAGTAGAAGAATAAGTTTGAGTGGCGTCTTTAAAAGTAGGAAAAATCAAAATACGAAGATAAAGTTGGAATTCAAGAAGACAAATTGGGGCAAATATTCATTTCTTCTTCTTCTTCTTTTATGACCACATAGGATCACTTTAGTCAGTCCGTCGTTCAGGTCTCTTTGAAGGGATTGTTTGGGCTTTGCGGTCCTCCCAGTACTTCTTCAGACGCCCCGATCTTCGTGCCCTTTCCTCAGTTGAAAATGTGCGTGTTGTTGGTTTGTTTTGTGTAAGGGTAAAGCGGAGGTTTGTATTCTTGAGTTTTGTATTCAATTTTATCTTATTTGTGGTATCTTCTGTTGTACGGCTTATTTCCTTCAGATCCTCTCTTACTTCTCTGATCCATTTACTATTTACATCCTGTTGTGGTATTTTTTGAGACGAGATTGTGTTGTACTAGTTGTTTCAGAAGTCTCGAGTCCTGCATCCTCATGATATGTCCAAAGAATCCCAGTCTCCTCTTACGCATAGTATCTGTAATGGGTTCTAGCTCTTTGTACACGACTTTGTTAGGTATTAACAGCCACTGTCCATCTTTCTGGTATTGTTTGTTGATGCAGGTTCTTCCAATCCTCCTTTCAATTTTCTGAAGTCTGTCAGTCTTTGATTGTTTATTCAGGTAAAAGAGTGTTTCTGCTGCATATGTAGCTTCCGGTTTTATAACTGTGTTGTAGTGTTTTATTTTTGTATTTATTGAAAGACATTTCTTTTTGTAGATATCCCATGTTAATTTTTGTGCTTTAGCTAATCTATTTGTTCTTACTTGGATTGAGATTTTTTTCATTTATGTGTTACTAGCAAGATACCCGTGCATCGCTACGGTATTATACTGAAATTTATAATTGAATGCTTATTGTTTTAGATATATAATCCTCCGAAATTCGCGATCTGACTCGTTTTCTGCGAGAATCCACCAAAATTCCCGATCTGACTCGTTTTCTATTATTTTACGGCACGTTTCCTCCAATTTTTCAATCTTCCTTTTCAGCAATCGATTTCGTACTTCCCGGGTTAGGCTCAGGTATCCCTCCCGGTCAGTTGGGTCCGTAAATCTGTGCCATCTTTTCCTATAATCATTTTTAATATGGATACAATCCTTCAAGAGATCCGGCGTGGTGTCATATTGGATGCCTTGGCGGCACTGAACCCGCGGCCGGGATGCATTCTTAGTCATTACCCGTCCAGAAGCCGTTTCCAGCGCGGTCCGCACATTTGACGACGGTCCGGAACATTATTATTATTATTATTATTATTATTATTATTATTATTATTATTATGTGTTGCTAGAATGGCTGAGGACAGGGAAAACAGGAGTATCCGGAGAAAAACCTGTCCCGCCTCCGTTTTGTCCAGCACGAATGACACATGGAGTGACCGGGATTTGAACCACGGAACCCAGCTGTGAGAGGCCGGCACGCTGCCGCCTGAGCAACGGAGGATCCTTATAAGTACATTAATAACAGTAAAATCAATTGGTCTCACCTCCTTCTACACCCCACCACCGTTAAGTTTATTTACCGCCACCCCCCCCCCCCCTCCCAGAAAAATTAAAAGAAGGCTTGTTTCTTTGTGTTTAAGGGAGATTCCAAACACCAATGTTCACGTCTATTACCTTCAGCTTTGAGATATAAGTATCCCCATAAAAATAATTTACATTTTGCACTTCACTTCACACTACTCCCCCCCCCCCCCCCCACAAGTGAATTTTCCCGCAAAAATACTTGTTTCTTTAATAGTAAAGGATCTTCTAAATACCAATTATCATGACTCAAAATTCTTCAATTTTTGATTTATGTGTCCTCATGAAAGGAATTCAACTCCTTTACACTCCCGCCCTCCAAGATGCTTTCCCCCCAAAAACGCGTTTTCTCCAAAAACGAATTTTCACGTAAGTAACAACTTTAGTTTTTATTAGATGTATGTATTCTCATACAATTAAATCAATTAATTTTTCAATTCTTTCACCCCCCCCACCTTCATTGGATTTTCCGACAGTACGTGTTTGTTTACTTTTAAAGCAGATTCTAAATATCAAATTTCACGTCTGTAACATCTTCATTTTTGAGATATCAGTAGCCTAATTAAAAGAATTCAACACCATTTTCAGTCACTTTTACCCCCCCCCCGCTCCACCCAAGTGGTATTTCCGAAAACTAAAAATACACGTTTCTTTATGTTTAATAGAGATAAAAAAATACCATTTTTCACTTCTGTAACATGTCAAGTTTTTTGAGATATACTGTAACTATTCTCATTTTAAAATTTCACCCCTTTTGAGTTCCCCTTAAGTGGAGTTTCCCAAAACAAATCACCTATGTTTCTTTACATTTACAGGAGATTCCAAACACCCACTTTTTACGTCTGTAACATTTTACGTTTCCAAGATATTCGGTAGATATAGTCTTTCAAAAAATTCACCCCATTTTGTCACTCCTGTTTAACCGCCATTAATTGGATTTTCCAAAAAATAAAAATACGTGTTTCTTTAGTTTTAAAGGAGATCCCATATACAAATTTTCAGTTCTGTAATATCTTTCGTTTCTGAGATATATGTATCCTCATTAAAGGCATTCAACCCATTTTTCAGCCTTTTAAACCCCTCCTATTGGGATTTAAGGAAACAAAAAAATACGTGTTCCTTTATTTTTAGAGGAGATTCCAAGTACCAATTTTATATCTGTAAATTTTAAAGTTTTGAGATGTAGACACACTCATTTTAAAAAATTCACACCCCCTTTTCACCCCCAATATTTGGATTTTTCAAAAACGAAAAAATACGTGTTTCTTTACACTGAAAGTAGATCCCAAATACCAATTTTCAGGTCTGTAATATCTTCAGGTTCTGAAATATAAGTAGCCTCATTAAAGGCATTCAACCCCCTTTTCCCCCTTTTCCACCCTTCGCAGTGGGATTTTCCGAAAACAAAAAAATATACCTGTTTCTTTATTTTTAAAGGAGATTCTAAATAATTTTTTTTACATATATAAACTTTAAAAGTTTTGCGATATAGATACACTCATTTTAAAAAATCACCCCCTTTTCACCCCCCAATAATTGGATTTTCCAAAAACAAAAAATACATGTTTATTTTTAAAAGAGATCCCAAACACCAATTTTCAGGTCTGTAATATCTTCAGGTTTTGAAATATAAGTAGACTCATGAAAGGATTTCGACCCTTTTTCAACCTTTTCCACCCTTACTATTAGGATTTTCGGAAAACAAAATATACGTTTTTCTTTATTTTTAAAGGAGATTCTAAATACCAATTTTCACATCTATAACCTTTAAAAGTTTTGAGATACGGATACACTAATTTTAAAATATTACCCCCTTTTCACCCCCTCTTAATTGGATTTCCCAGAAACAAAAAATACGTGTTTCTTTACTTTTAAAGGCGATCCCAAACACCAATTTTCAGGTCTGTAATATCTTCAGTTTCTGAGATATAAGTAGCCTCATTAAAGGCATTCAACCTCTTTTTCACCCCTTTTCTCTCCTCCTATTGCGATTTTCCGAAAACCAAAAAGTACGTGTTTCTTTATTTTTAATGAAGATTCTAAATCCAAATTTTTACATCTGCAAACTTTAAAAGTTTGGAGATATACATTCACTCATTTTAAAAATTCACCCCCTTTTCACCCTCCGATTAAATGGATTTTCCTAAAACAAAAAATAAGTGTTTCTTTATTTTTAAAGGACATTCTAAATACCAATGTTTACATCTATAAACTTTAAAAGTTTTCAGGTATAGATACACTCATATTAAAAAATCATCCCCCTTTTAAACCCCCCCAACCATTAATTGGATTTTCTAAAAACAAAAAATACGCATTTCTTTATTTTTAAAGGAGATCCCAAACACCAATTTTCAGGTCAGTAATATTTTCAGTTTCTAAGATATAAGTATTCTCTTTAAAGGCATTCTACCCCTTTTTCACCCCTTTTCTCCCCTCTTATTGGGATTTTCCGAAAACAAAAAAATACGTGTTCCTTTATTATTAATGAAGATTCTAAATACCAATTATTACATCTCTAAACTTTAAAACTTTTGAGATATAGATGCACTCATTTTAAAAATTCACCCCCCTTTTCACCCTCGCATTAATTGGATTTTACAAAAACAAAAAAATATGTGTTTCTTTATCTTTGAAAGAGATCAAAAGTACCAATTTTAGGTCTGCAATATGTTCAGTTTCTGAGATATAAGTACCGGTATCCTGATTAAAGGCATTCAATCACTTTTTCACCCTTTTCACCCCTCCTATTGGGATTTTCTGAAAACAAAAAAATACGTTTTTCCTTATTTTTAAAGAAGATTCTAAATACCAATTTTCACATCTGTAAACTTTTAAAGTTTTGAGATATAGACACACTCATTTTAAAATTTCACCCCCCTTTTCACCCCCTTAGCGACGGGATATCCAAAAATCCTCTCTTAGCGAGCACCTAGATCTTAATATGAATATATCCTCAAAATTTCATTTCTTTATGTCCAGCAGTTTTGGCTCGGCGATGATGAATCAGTCAGTCAGTCAGTCAGTCAGTCAGTCAGGACAAGCTACTTTATATATATAGATTACTTCTCCAAGATATTTAAACTGAGTTACTATTTTGATTTTATTACCATTTATGGTGACTTCTTTTAGCTGTGTTGGTTTTTGGGGCATAATTTCTGTTTTTTCAAATGATATTTTGAGGCCAATTTTATTTGCAATGTTTTGAAGTTCTGATATCTGGGTTTTTGCTTCTTTTATGTCCACTGCTAGTAATGCTAAATCGTCAGCAAAACCCAGGCAATTTGTTTTGATTTTTCGGCCAATCTTTACTTAGGGGGGACATTTTCTAAACCATTCCCTCATTACCATTTCTAGAGCACAGTTAAATAATAGTGGTGAGAGCCCATCTCCCTGCCGTAGTCCAGTTTTACTTTCAAATGTCTCTGATGTTTCACCCCTAAACTTCACTTTTGACTTGGTATTGGTGAGAGTCAATTTTATCATGTTTATTAATTTGGGGTGTAGTCCAAGATGTCTTAAAATTTTAAACAGAGATTCTCTATGGATGCAATCATAAGCTTTCTTCAAATCTACAAATGTTATCACCATATCTCTGTTTCTTCTCCTGTTATAGTCCATTATCAACTTAAGACTCATGATCTGATCAGGACAGCTCCTCCAGGGTCTGAAACCTCCTTGATATTCTCCTAGTTCTTTCTCAAGTTGTAAACTTATCCTATTAAGGATGATTATTGAAAATATTTTGTATGTTATGTCTAGGAGCGAGATTCCCCTGTAGTTATTAGGGTCGGTTTTGTCCCCTTTTTTGTGCAGAGGATGAATGAGGGCTGTTGTCCAGTATTCTGGTAGTTCTTCTTTAATCCAGATAGAGACAAGTTGTTGATGGAGGGCAACTTTTGCTGAGGTTCCTGCATATTTCCAGATTTCCACAAAGGTCTGATCTTCTCCTGGTGCTTTGTAGTTTTTTAATTTATTCAGAGCTTGGTAGACTTCCTTTATTGTGGGGGGATTGATGTTTTCTGGTGATGTTTTTATCGGAGTGTTGGTGTCCAAATGAAGGAGTTCTGTAGGTTCCTCACAATTTAAAAGCTTGTTGAAATGTTTAGCCAGAATTTCTGCATTGTCTTTATTGTTATGGGCCAGCTTACCATCTTCATCCTTCATCAGCAGGGTCGGGGGTTCATATTTTTGGAGCTGCTTTCTGAAGGTTTTGTAGTAGTCCCTTGATTTAGTTTTACTGAACTGTTCTTCAATTAACTGCAGGGTGTCCTTATGATGTTGTCTTTTTATTCTTCTTAAGACTTGGGTAGTTTCTTTTCTCTGTTTTACTAGCTTTTGATAGGATATTTCTGTCTTTTGGGACTGATGTAATAGCCATGCCTGATGTCTTTTCTCCACTGTTTCATCACATTCACTGTTCCACCATTGGTGTTTTTTACGTGGTTTAATTGGAGCTAGGTCTTCTGCAATTTGTTTAAGGTTGTGTAGTAAGTCTTCAAGTTTGTCTGTGATTTTTATTTTTTCAGTTGCTTTCTGGTAATTTTTGTTGTTGATTAGCTGGGTAGGATCTATTTTTCTTTTAGTTTTAAGGGCTTGCTTTTGTTGTCTCCTCTGGGGAGTGAGTTTAATTTTAATTTTAACTACGTAGTGATCTGAACCTGTGTCTATTCCTCGGAGGACTTTGACATTATAGATCTCTTTGTGGTGGTATTTGTCCATGCAGACGTGATCCAGTTGCCATTCTCCTTTAGTGTAGTCAGGGTGTTTCCATGTTTTGAGTTTTTGAGGTTTCCTCTTAAAACATGTAGATTTTGAGATTAAATTATGGTTTCTACACAGGTCAACTAGTCTCTCTCCATTTTTATTTGTTTTCTTGTGTGCTGGCCATTTTCCGATGATGTCACGGTATTTTCTTTCTCTGCCTAGTTGAGCGTTGAAGTCGCCTATTAATAATTTTATATGGTGTTTGGGGATGTTATCTATGGTCTGATCCAATAGGTCCCAAAATTCTCCTGTTTCCTCCTGGTCTTTTGAGGAGTTGTTTTTATCATTAGTGGGAGCATGGGCATTTATTATAGTATATATTTTATTAGATGCCTTTAAGGTGAGCGTTGAGAGTCGTGGAGACTGTGATCTGAATTCTTGAACTGAGTTTATTATTTTAAGGCTGACCAAAAATCCTGTTCCAAATTGTGGGACATTCTTCATCACTCTCTTCCCGGGTATACCTTTATAAAGTCTGTACCCTTGAGATTCCAAGGCATCCTGGTCAGTGTTTCTAATTTCCTGTAATCCCATGATAAGAATTTGTGTCGGTCCATTATGTCGGTGATCACATACCGGTTTGCATGAGTGAGTTTATGTTGTGTGTAGAGAAGTATGTTATCTGCTTTGGTTTGATTCTTGATTTTGTCTCATTCGTGTATGTAGTACTGGGGTATTTCCGTGCCTCCGACTTCACGGTATCTTTCAGGTGGCAGCCCACCGTATACGAATGCTGCCTTCTCTGAACTCTTGGTTCGGCCGGTGGAGTATTCCTTAAAAGACCTTCCATGGTTGACTGTCAAGGTGTCACCTGTGTGGGACTAGGTCCCGAATTACAACTCTGGATGTGATCCAGTGAGGTGATAATGAGGCCGCTCCTCTGGAGTACAGACGCCTTGTGCAGCCGCCCCTAACCTGGAGAACAGACGCTGCATAATGGATTCCAGTGGCATTTCCTCCACTGTGGGGACCATCACCCCACCCAAAGGGGCCCATTCGCCCGAAGCCGTTGGCCCCCTTAGGGAGTCAGGTTATTTCCCGCCGCCCAACACTCGGCGTTGGCAATTTTACAGCTGGGTGCCAGACCAGCAAACCCTCCTCCTTTCACATTCCGGACTTGGGACCGGACAATGGCGGAGTTCAAATATTCATTTATAGGAAGGGGAGTTACGGATTGGAATAACTTACCAAGGGAGATGTTCAATAAATTTCCAATTTCTTTGAAATCATTTAAGAAAAGGCTAGGAAAACAACAGATAGGAAATCTGCCACCAGGGCGACTGCCCTTAATGCAGATCAGTTGATTGAATATTTTGTGACCCCGTAAGGGTTGCATTTCTGTATAACGAGTTGGCAGTTAATTTGAAATCACGTAATTCAGAGTACAAATTTTGCGTCCCAATGACTTAGAATTAACAAGATTTTATTGTACCAACATAGTTGGGGATGTGTGGGATCTAGTAAATGCAGCACGGGTGAAGTTTAAGGAAGCAGAGATTGTTATCAGTGGAATACTGTTTAGAACGGATACTGACTGGAAAGTGATTGGGGATTTAAATGAGACTATCGAGTGGGTATGTGGGAAACTGGGAGTGAGATTTCTAGATCCTAATGGGTGGGTATCTGTGCTCAGATGACTTTCTCTTAAACCGCAGAGGTACATATAACTTAGGAAATTTGTCTAGAAGGGTTAAAGGGAGGTACATTCAGGGAAACAGGGTGATCTAATTAAGTAATTAATAGATATATACTTACCAGATATTGTAATAGAAGTTGAATCATGGCTGGGAAATGATATAATGGGCGCAGAAATTTTCTCACAGAACTGGAGTGTGTATCATAGAGATAGGATAGGAATGGTATGAGGGGGAGTATTCATTCTGGTGAAAGTCCGACTCGTTGGCCGAATGGTCAGCGTACTGGCCTTCGGTTCAGAGGGTCTCGGGTTCGATTCCCGGCCAGGTCGGGGATTTTAACCTTCATTGGTTAATTCCAATGGCCCGGGGGCTGGGTATTTGTGCTGTCCCCAACATCCGTGCAACTCACACACCACACATAACACTATCCTCCACCACAATAACACGCAGTTACCTACACATGGCAGATGCTGCCCACCCTCATCGGAGAGTCTGCCTTACAAGGGCTGCACTCGGCTAGAAATAGCCACACGAAATTATTATTATTATTCTGGTGAAAAAAGAATTTGTAAGCTACGAAAAAGTTAAAGATTCTAGGTGTAAGTTTCATTTCTAAAGATAATGGGCAACTTGATGTCTTTGGAATGTACAGACTGGGAAAGGGTAGCGCTGATGCTGATTCGGAATTATTTGATAAGATAATCAAAGATAATGGGCAACTTGATGTCCTTGGAGTGTACAGACCGGGTAGCGCTGATGCTGATTCGGAATTATTTGATAAGATAATCAGCTATGTGGGTGTTACGAAAATTTGGTTATGTTTATTTGTTCTTGGCCTCAAAAATGGTGGACACTGGCAGGATATCAATGTTTACTTGGACTCGGTAGTGTGTGAGGCCTGATGGGACATTGAAGACAAAAGCGGGATGTATAAAGGCGGTAGCCATGTGTATGTATCATGTTTTGCGTCGTGTGCAATAAATAGTATGTTCTATCTTTGTGGTTAATACTAGTTCAGTGAATTAGTCCCTTAACGAAACAATATGGTGACCCCGACGTGATAATAACGCGTACAGTAAGAAAAGTTGCGATAGAATACGGTACGTAAAATTTCTTTTGTCAGTGAAAAATACCGGCACACGACCATGGAAAGATTAGTGAAACAACGTAAACCAATTCGGGCGTCGTTTACAAAGGTGTATAACGAACTAATGCGAAGTTTAACTAGTGAAGTAGTTGAGCTGGAATCGGCACAGAAGATGCTGATGAAACTGGAGAGGTTAAGTGCTGACCTTTCCCCACTAGATGAAAAAATATTAGAACTAACATTGGAACAAGAGGACGATGTTTATAACCGTGAGTACGAGGCAATTGAAACATATAGAGACAATATGGACGAAGTTAAGTTAAAGATGACGAATTTATGTACTGAAAATGTAGGCATAGTTAAAGATCACAGATCGGATATTTCATCTACAGCTAAAAAGAATTTAAAACTACCTAAGTTGGAACTAGCCAAGTTTGGGGGGGAAATAAAGGATTGGCTCGGATTCTGGAGCATGTTTAAAAGAATCCATGATGATTGTGATATAGAATCTGAAGATAAATTTCAGTATCTGATTCAGTGCACCAAACCTGACAGTCGAGCCAGAGAGCTGGTAAATAGCTTCCCTGCCACTGCCGAAAACTATCCAAAGGTTATAGAGTGTATGAAGGAACGCTTTGGACGTGAAGATCTTTTGACTGAGTATTACGTTAGGGAGCTTATTGGGTTAGTTATCCAGAATGTGTCCCATAAGAAAGATAAATCAGGGATAGCCGCTTTGTATGATACACTAGAGAGCAAGTTAAGAGCATTAGAATCCATAGGTGTAACCAGAGATAAATATGGGTCAATGTTGTTCCCCCTGGTAGAATCGTGCTTACCTGAAGATGTTTTAAGGGTATGGCTCAGAAATCAATCGTCAGGGAATGAAGATTTTATCAGTCCACATAAAGATAAACTGGAGACTCTTCTTAATTTCCTTAAACGTGAAGTGGAGGGAGAAGAAAGGATTACCTTTGCGCAGGCAGGTTTCGGTTTAGCCGATAGGAAAAAACAAGAGAAGGGAAGAGGGAAAATTTCTGAAGATACATCGCTACCAACTGCGAGTTCATTGTTCTCTGCGAAATTCGATGGCAAGAAGCGAAAGTGTGTGTTTTGCAGTAAACCACATGAGAGTAAGGAATGTCATCTTGCTCAACAAATGAGCTTGGAAGAAAAACGTAACAAGCTAGCCAAAGAAAACTGTTGTTTTGCATGTCTGAAGTTAGGGCACAGAGCCAAGAATTGCAAGGCACACATTCGATGCCCCTTGTGCACTAACCCTCATGTTGTTATTATGTGCCATAAACTAAATGTGAAAGGGGCTGAAGAGAAATTTGAACCTAGAACTCGGGAAGGTGGGGAAAACCAGAGCAATATCTCCATGAACATTCAGAGTGCCACAAAGGAGGTGTTTCTTCAAACATTGTGTATCAAGCTGACACATAAGGGGAAACAGAAGAAGGTCCGGGCATTGATAGACAGTGGATCCCAGAGATCCTACATCTTGAGGAAGACGGCTGAGGAAATGGGATACAAACCTTTGAAAACAGAGACGATGATTCATAAGTTGTTTGGAGGCGCTGAGACCTGTGAAGAAGACCACCATGTGTACAACGTAGAGGTGAGCAGCTGTGATGGTTCATATAGTACAACGTTGCAGTTAATCGATCAGAAGGTAATTTGTGGTAAAATTCCAAAGTTGAAGTTTGGGCCCTGGATGAAGGAGATGAGAGAGAAAAGGATATGGCTCTCAGATGTGGGAAGTGATCCAACTGACATGGAGGTTCTTCTAGGAGCTGATGTTGCTAGAAATATTTTGATGGATGAAATGCATAAGCTTGAATCAGGATTGGTAGCCGTTAGGACTGCGCTTGGCTGGACAGTGACAGGCAGACTGAAGGAAGGGGAGAAGGACACTGTAGCTCCATATACAACCTCACTGTTCATTCAATCTGCCTCGATAGCTGACTTATGGAACTTGGATACCATAGGCATATCTGATCCAGTGGAAAACAAATCGAGAGAAGAAATGGAAGAAGCCGCACGTAACTACTTTCAAAATACAGTAAGAATTAATGGCGATGGCCGATATGAAGTTGCGTTACCTTGGCTGGAGAGCCGTCAGTATCTACGGAACAACAAGGAGATAGCGGAAAAGAGATTGATCTCTGTTTCGAACAGGCTGATCAAGGAAGGAAAGTTTGAGGAATACGGAAAGGTGTTTCAGGAGTGGGTAAATGAGGACATCATTGAAGAGGTTCCAGAGGAAGAAAACAAAGATCGATGTTACTACTTACCACATCGGGGAATATTTAAAGACAACTCTACCACTAAGGTGAGACCAGTTTTTGATGGTTCCTGCAAGTCAAAGGATACGCCTTCATTGAATGAGTGCCTCGAGAAAGGACCTAATTTGCTACTACAAATCCCCACACTTCTTTTGATGTTTCGGAAGAATAGGATAGGGGTGATTTCGGATATTAGAAAGGCTTTTCTTCAGATATCTGTCCAAGAAACGGACCGTGATTGGTTACGCTTCTTATGGTGGAAGGATATAGAGAGAAGAGAATTAAAGGCATTTCGTCACTGCCGAGTAGTATTTGGACTGAATTGCAGCCCATTTCTGCTGGAAGCAGTGTTAGATCTACACTTGAAACATAGTACAGACTACCGAGGGACAGCTGAAAAGTTGAGAAACTCCTTTTATGTCGATAATTGCATCACTTCTGTGGACAATGAGGAGGAATTATGTATGTTTATGGAAGAATCTACTGCATTGCTGAGGAGAGCACGGTTTGATCTTCGTAACTGGGAGCACACATGGCTAAATTCTTCTGAAAGAGATTCATCCGCTTCTGAGGTAACTTCAGTGTTAGGTCTTCGATGGAATAAAGCAAGAGATGTTCTTTCTTGTGAACAAATTGACGTATCGAGGATTGGTGAGAAGATCACTAGAAGGAATGTATTGGCTGCTGCCCAGAGCATCTTTGACCCCATCGGTTTTACTTGCCCTGTCTCTATAGTACCCAAGTTGCTGTTACAGGAAAGTTGGCGGAAGAAAATGAGCTGGGATGAAGAAATGGAGGACGAAATGAGGAAAAGGTTTGAAAATTGGCTTCAAGAACTGAACGTATTGCCTGATATTAAAATTCCTAGACAAATGGCACCTTGTGAAACACAGGAATCTTGGAGCCTTCACACATTTTGCGATGCGAGCGGTGTAGCATATGCCGCAGTTGTATTCCTTCGATCACAAGATGGTCAAAATTCAAATGTAACACTCTTACAGGCGAAATCTCGTGTAGCACCTCTGAAGAAAACTACTATTTCTCGGTTGGAACTCTTAGCTTGTTCAGTTGCAGCTCGTCTTGCTTCCTCCGTAAAGGCAAGTTTAGGAATTGGAGACCTTTCAACTTATTATTGGACGGATTCGACAACAGCGCTCTGCTGGATCAAGAGGAAAGAAGTCTGGGGAACTTTCGTGGCCAACCGGGTGAAGGAAATTAAACAACTGTCGAGCCCTGATAGTTGGAATCATGTGCGTGGAGTGAATAATCCGGCTGACCTACCCTCCAGGGGATGCTCCGCTACCAAACTCCTGATGTCGAAATGGTGGGAGGGTCCTCAGTGGCTGAGATGCCCCAGTTCTGAGTGGCCTAATGACGATGTCATGCCTGATGAAGAAAAGGTCAACGAAGAGAAAAGGAAAGGACTTTCTACTGTTTTAGTTTCTGCGAAACCAGAAGAAAAATGGTATCTTCATTATTTTTCAAAGTACACGAAAGTTGTCAGGATGACAGCTTGGATTTTGCGATTCATCCACAACACGGTCGGAAGGAGAGGACGACACACTTCAAAGGAACTTGAAGTGGAAGAGTTGCAAATGGCTGAAAGGAGGCTATGGAAGATTGTGACGCAAGAGATGCTTGGAGAAAAGGAGCGGTCGTCCCTCAAATCTCTCAATGTGTTTGAAGATGAAAGTGGGTTACTTCGGGTCAAGACGAGGTTAATAAGAAGAAAGGATGAAGAATTATTCCTTACTCCCATTCTGATACCTGCAAACCATAAGCTAGTTCACATGATGATTATGGAGAAACATTTGGAATTGTCTCATGCTGGAGTACAAGTTCTGCTCTCTACTTTGCGAGAGCGGTTTTGGATCGTCAATGGTAGGAGAACCATAAGAAAGGTGATTTCTGGCTGTGTCAAGTGTAGAAGATACCAAGTGAAAGGAATTACCACAGAGGTCGCACCTTTGCCTGAGGATCGAATTCGAGATGCTTCTGTTTTTGAGATTGTAGGGGTGGATTTGGCTGGCCCATTACATCTCCGCGGGGGTGAAAAGGCATGGATAGTGATATTCACATGTGCTGTTTACAGAGCTGTACACTTTGAGCTCATCAGGACTTTGTCTACTCCAGGGTTCCTTCAAGCGTTACGAAGATTTATTGCTCGGAGAGGGAGACCAAATGTTATTTACAGTGATAATGGAAGGAATTTTGTGGGAGCTGAAAATGCGTTCCGTGATCTTGACTGGACGAAAGTGAGTGTAGAAGCTAGTTGTCTGAGAATCGCTTGGAAATTCAATCCTCCCACAGCTGCATGGTGGGGAGGGTTTTGGGAACGTATTGTTCAGATGCTAAAGAAGTTGTTGCGACGAATCTTAGGTCGTTCCTCTTTGGATTACGAGGGACTGTTGACAGTATTAATGGACACTGAAGCAGTCATTAATTCCCGACCGTTGACTTACTTATCTGAAGACAGTGATGATTTACTAGCATTGACTCCAGCAATGTTTCTTCAGGATATTCCTAGGGTGGGAGTGCCCGATATTGATCACATTGATCAGATAAGCCACGGAAAGAGATTCAGATATATGCAGCATCTGAGGACAGAATTACGTAAAAGATTCAGGATAGAGTACTTAGGACAACTTAAACCGGGGAAAGGTCAGACGAACCCCCGTCGAGAGTTAAAGGTTGGGGAAGTAGTGATCCTTGGAAGTGATGGAGCACGTAGAATGGACTGGCCTTTAGGAAGAGTGGTTGCTGTATATCCTGGGAAGGACAATGTCATCAGGGTGGTCAAGGTGAAGACTGCTGGTGGTGAGTTGGACCGGCCTGTGCAGAACATCTATCCACTGGAAGCAACTCCCATTACTGAGTGGCAGAATGAAGAAGAGGTCCAGGAGAAGAGCCCTGCTGTGCCTGTCTCTAGCAGAACTGTTCCACAAGTGGTTACTACAAGATGTGGGAGGAAGATACGAATCCCATCTCGTCTCAGTTTGTAGATTTTTCCTTGCTTTGTTTTGTTTTGGTTGTGAATTTAGTGGTTTTAATCATGTGATTAAAAGGTGGGAGGATGTTACGAAAATTTGGTTATGTTTATTTGTTCTTGGCCTCAAAAATGGTGGACACTGGCAGGATATCAATGTTTACTTGGACTCGGTAGTGTGTGAGGCCTGATGGGACATTGAAGACAAAAGCGGGATGTATAAAGGCGGTAGCCATGTGTATGTATCATGTTTTGCGTCGTGTGCAATAAATAGTATGTTCTATCTTTGTGGTTAATACTAGTTCAGTGAATTAGTCCCTTAACGAAACAGTGGGAATTATATGGAAAGGGACGTAAATGAAGCAGATGATCTCAACTTACCAAACGGCAATTGGGAAGATAATGCAAACGACATGAAACATGACCAACAAATGGCAAATAAGTTAATATGGGAAGGACAGCTGATTCAGAAAGTGAAGGAACCAACTAGAGGAAAGAATATTGTGGACATGTTGCTGGTAAAACCAGATGATCTCTATAGAGATACCGAAGTAATAGATAGTATTAGTGATCATGATGCTGTTTTTGTCATAGTTAAAAATAAATGTGAAAGAAAGGAAGGTCTTAAAGGTAGGACTATTAGACAGTACCATATGGCTGATAAAACAGGCACGAGGGAGTTTTTAAAAAGTAACTATGATCGGTGGAAAATGGTAAATAAAAATGTAAACAGACTCTGGGATGGATTTAAAATAATTATTGAGGAATGTGAAAACAGGTTTGTACTTTTAAAGGAGGTAAGGAGTGGTAAAGACCCACTATATTATAACAGAGTAAAGAGACTAACAAGGAGGTACAGGTTGGAAAGAAATAGATTTAGAAATGGCTGTGGAAGTAAGGAGAAATTGAAGGAACTTACTAGAAAATTGAATCTAGCGAAGAAGTCAGCTAAGGATAACATAATGGCAAACATAATTGGCAGTCCTACAAATTTTACTATAAAATGGAAGGGTATGTATAGGTACTTTAATGCAGAAACAGGTTCTAAGAAGGACATTTCAGGAATCATTAATGAACAAAGGGAGTGTGTTTGCGAGTAACTTCAAAAGGTAGAAGTATTCAGTCAACAGTATGTAAAGATTTTTCAAGGATAATATCCAGATAAAGGAGGTGACTAATACTAAAGGAGTATTAAAATTTACCTATGATAACAAGACATTTACAATATGATACAAAAGTTAAAAACTAGAAAAGCAGCTGGAATTGATAAGATTTCCAGGGGATATACTAAAGACAATGGGTTGGGATATAGTACCATATCTGAAATACTTTTCTGATTATTGTTTGGATGAAGGAGCTGTACCAAATGAATGGAGAATTGCTATAGTAGCCCTTTTTTTAAAGGAAAACGTGATAGACATAAAGCTGAAAATTATAGGCCAGTCAGTTTGACATGCATTGCATGAAGCTTTGGGAAAGCATTCTTTCTGATTATATTAGACATGTTTGCATAATGAATAACTGGTTTGAAAGAAGGCAGTTTGGGTCTAGGAAAGGTTATTCCACTGAAGCTCAACTTGTAGGATTCCAGCAAGATATAGCAGATATCTTGGATTCAGGAGGTCATATGGACTGTATCACGATTGACCTATCTATGGCATTTGATAGGGTAGATCATGGGAGACTACTGGCAAAAATGTGTGCAATTGGACTATACATAAGAGTGACAATAGGTGGCTATACTTCTAAAAAATAGATCTCAAAGAATTGGAGTAGGTGAAGCTTTATCTGACCCCATAATAATTAAGAGGGGAATTCCTCAAGGCAGTATTATTGAAACTTTATGTTTTCTTATACCGTATATATAAATGATATGATTAGAGAAGTGGAATCAGAGATACAGCTGTTTGTGGATGATGTTATTCTGTATAGCACAATAAATTTCAAGATTGTGAGAAACAGCAAAATGATCTTGATAATGTTGTGAGATGGACAGCAGGCAATGGTATGATAATAAACAAGGTTAAAAGTCAGGTTGTGAGTTTCACAATTAGGAAAAGTCTTCTCGGTATTAATTACTGTGTTGATGGGGTGAAAGTTCCTTATGGGAATCATTGTAAGTACCTAGGTGTTACCGTAATATAACTAGAGGTCTTCATTGGGGTAATCACATACATATAAATCACATGCAAATAAAGGGTACAGATCTCTGCATATGGTTATGAGGGTGTTTAGGGTTTGTAGTTAGTATGTAAAGGAGAGGACATATAAGTCTCTGGTAAGACCCCAAGTAGACTATTGGTTCCAGTGTATGGGACTGTCTTCAGGATTACTTGATTCAAGAACTGGAGAAAATCCTAAGGAAAGCAGTTCGGTTTGTTCTGGGTGATTTCCAACAAAAGAGTAGCGTTACAAAAGTGTTGCAAAGTTTTGTCTGGGAAGACTTGGGAGAAAGAAGACAAGCTGCTCAACTAGGTGGTATGTTTAACAACTAGTTATAGGTTTAATGGTGCCACCCAATCAATACACTTCACATTACATGTGAGAGCACATTCAATGTTAAAATATGTTATACATTCTTTGGTACATGTTTCATTTAATTTAAGACATCTTCAGCCATGGCATCTCGTATCTAATTAAAATATGTAATTATTATTGTCTAATAATTTAAAATGGATGAACTCATGTCCTTTCTGAAATGCTTAAAAATACACTAAAAACAATACATACTGTTTTTTCCATAAAACGGTCAATCACTCTCTTTCAGAAATTCTTAACATTTTAGTTACCCGATTGAACTGCTCAGAATTGTAGGGTATTACCTATTTCTCTGTTCCTGGGCATAATGTGAATATAAATAGGGTGTTTTCTCTTATGTCTGCCCAATGGATAGACTAGAAGAAAGGAACTGGATAACATGTAAACTAACATCTGTAAATGCAATACTGCAAGTACACTACAACATGAAATACGTACGCAAGCTGTAATGAGTTTCAAAGACTTTGGAAGTAAGATGGCGACTACTGTGTGTGAGTCTGTGATATCCGTAGTAGATAATGGTGTAAGATGTGGTGAAAAATGTGGCAAATGCAGAAGAGTAGTTAAAAATGGGATTCTATGTCGTAAGTGTGATGAATGGTACCATTTTCGTTGTGCAAATATTGTAAATAGGACTGATATTGAAGAAAGTGAGTGGCTGTGTCCCGAGTGTAAACAAACCGATAGTGAGGCAGAACAACAAGAAAAAGAGACATATGAAACTATAATTAAGATTTTAGAGTGCTACAAGAAGATTTATGCGCTCTGAAACATGAAAATGAAAGCTTAAAGGACAGAATAAAGAAACTGGAAGATAAAGAAGACATTGGAGAAGAAAGATCGCCGTGGACGGAAGTGACGCGTAGCCATTTTAGGCCTAATGTTAAACATACGGGAGAAACTACGTACAACTTAAAACCGGGAAAAAAATCTTTGCAGTGCCAAAATAGATTTCAGTTACTTCAGCAAGTTCCAGAAGAAGACATACCAAGTTTTCCAAATAATTTTAAATCCAGTGGAGGTAACCTACAGAAGAAGAAAACCAACCGAAAGTCAAGATCGCCAAAGATTCATCTCTACGCAGACAGTCAAGGGTGGGGTATGGCAGAAGGCATCAAGGATGAGCTGCAGAATCCAGAAACTGAGGTTTTAGGACTAATAAAACCAGGTGCCAAAACTGAAGATGTCCTTTCAAGTTGTGATCCTGTGTTAGAGAAGGACAATTATGTGGTAATTGTGAGTGGTACAAATGACATTGCTGCAAATGAAGGTGAGGAACTAATTATGACTCTCAGAGGTAAGATTTCCAAACTACCTGACTCAAAAGTAATTGTAGTTAATGTGCCACCTAGGTATGACCTTTTAGAGGACTCATGTGTGAACAAAGCTGTACATGATGTAAATATAAAAATCAAGAGATTATGTAAGAGTTTTAGAAATGTCTATGTAGTAGATACTTCAGGTCTTGGCAGGCAAATGTTTACTAGGCATGGGTTACATCTGAATGGTAATGGAAAAGCAAATCTCTGTAGACAAATTGCTACAATTATCAACAGAGATTTGCAAACTAATCTGTACTTAAGAAAACCCATACCACTAAACTGGCACATACAGGGAAACTTGCCAGAAAACCCAGACCCTTAAATCAAGATCTATGTACAAGGATCTGGGTTCCAGGGACGTTCTCAACTCATGAGTCAAACGTTACCCAATTGCAACAGTCAAGTTTTAGGGAGGAAGGAGGTCTGAGATTGCTCTTGGTAAACTGTCAGAGTGTAGTAAATAAACAATTAAAATTCGGTACATTGATGGAATCTTATGAGACTGATGTTGTGATAGGAGTAGAATCATGGTTGAGAGAAGGGGTGGGTAATAGAGAAGTATTTCCAGAAGGGTACACAGTCTATCGTAGAGACCGAGGAGATAAAAAGGGAGGGGGGGTGTTTATTCTGGTGAAGGAAACTTATTGTTCACATGAATGGTTTACCGATGAAAGGGATGAAATATTAGGGATAAAATTAGTTTGTCATAATATGAAGGAGGTGGGAATTATAGGAACATACAGGCCTGGAAGAGAGGAAAGAGACATGGAAATATTTGAGAAAATAATAGATTATACTCATAAAAACAATAATAATGATATGGTAATAATTGGGGGAGATCTAAACTTGCCTGAAGTTGAATGGAATGGAGCTGCAAGTGAAGCCCATGAACAGAAACTGGCAAATAAGTTAATTTGGGAGGGAGGATTTACACAAGTAGTACAAGAACCGACTCGTCTCAATAACTTATTAGATGTATTCTTGGTTAAACCATGGGAAATTGTTGATAAAACTGAGGTAATTGAAGGAATAGGTGACCATAAGG
Organism: Anabrus simplex; assembly: GCF_040414725.1. Lineage (NCBI taxonomy): Eukaryota > Metazoa > Arthropoda > Insecta > Orthoptera > Tettigoniidae > Anabrus > Anabrus simplex. The sequence continues at coordinate 94,590,449 of NC_090267.1, forward strand.
CTGTAATATTGGATGTAGGACTGTTACCAAAAAGGCTTAATAAGAGGGTCACACAAGACGAGAAATTATACAGAAAAACTAAAGTTGATGAATTTGGGACTTACCTTAAATCACAATTCAGTTGTTGGATAAGTGAAGGGAGTAATGTGGATACACTTTGGGCTAAATTTAAAGGAATCATTTGGGAAGGAGAGAAGAGATTTGTACCTGTTAAGAAGGGTAAAATGACCTCAGACCCTGTTTATTACACAAGGGAAATAAGAAAATTAAAAAGAAAATGTAGAATAGTAAACAGGAAAATCAAAGAGGGTAGGGAGAATAGAGAAACTAGAAAACAGCTAATGAGGGAACTGAATAGAGTGAAAAAGGAAGCAAAAGAGAATTATATGAATGGCATTCTTCAAGAGGGTAATGACCACAAAGGGAAATGGAAAAAGCTGTATTCATATATTAGGAATCAAAAAGGAAAAGGAATCCAAATTCCTACAATGGTGGGAGAAGGGGGTGAACACTATTTAACAGATACTGAGAAAGCAAACCTCTTCAGTAGGGAATTCAGAGATTCAGTAGAAGATTGTCAGGACTTGGAAACCATAACAGAAGATAGAGAGGGAGAGACACATAGGGAAACAAGAAGCTTCTCATTCACAAATGAAGATATTTTCAGAGAAATCCAACTGCTTCAGCAAGGAAAAGCAGCAGGAAGTGATCAAATTACTGGGGAGGTATTAAAGACGATGGGGTGGTATATAGTGCCTTATTTAAAATTTCTCTTTGACTATGTCATAAATAATAGTATAATACCAAAGGAATGGAAGGAATCTATAATAATACCAATTTATAAAGGAAAGGGTGATAAAAGGAAACTAGAGAACTACAGACCAATCAGCCTGACCAGTATAGTTAGTAAAATACTGGAGAGTTTAATAGCAAAGTACATCAGAGGGATATGTGATGATAAAAATTGGTTCATGAGGAGCCAGAATGGATTTAGAAAGAAATTTTCTTGCGAGGCACAACTGGTGGGATTTCAGCAGGACATATCAGATCAGTTGAATTCAGGAGGCCAGTTAGATTGCATAGCCATAGATCTTTCCAAAGCCTTTGATAGAGTGGAACATGGAATATTATTAAAGAAATTGGAGGGAATAGGACTGGACGTAAGGGTTATACGTTGGATAAGAACATTTCTAAATTCAAGGATTCAGAAAGTCAAAGTAGGAAATTATATATCACAGGAAGAGAAAGTTCGGAAGAGAATTGCACAGGGTAGTATAATCGGTCCGTTACTTTTCTTAATATACGCAAATGATTTAGGGAACAATATAACATCGAAAATAAGATTGTATGCAGATGACATAATTGTTTATAGGGAAATAAATAACATTGAGGATTGCTCAGAATTACAAAGGGACCTTGAGAGTATCCAAGAATGGGTTGAAGAAAATAATATGAAGATTAATGGAGGCAAATCAACTGTTACAACATTTACAAACAGGAGCTTTAAAACTGAATTTGAATATACTTTGGATGAGGTAGTTATCCCTAAAGATGGCAAGTGCAAATACTTAGGTGTGAGATTTGAAAGTAATTTGCACTGGAAGGGTCATGTTAATGACATTATTGGGAAAGCATACAGATCGTTACATGTCATAATGAGGCTACTTAAAGGATGCAACAAAGAATTAAAAGAAAAAAAAGTTACTTAAGTATGGTTCGTCCATTATTGGAATATGCAAACAGTGTTTGGGATCCTCACCAAGAATACCTAATAAAAGAACTAGATGGTGTGCAGAGGAAAGCAGCAAGGTTTGTAACAGGGGATTTCAGGAGAAAGAGTAGTGTATCAGAAATGTTAAAGGAACTTGGTTGGGAACCTTTAAGTAAGAGAAGGGAGAAAACTAGACTTATAGGATTATATAGAGCCTATACAGGAGAAGAAGCATGGAGAGATATCCGTGTGAGGCTTCAGTTGGAAAATAATTATATTGGTAGAACTGACCACAAGTACAAAATTAGAAGGAATTTTAGCAGAAGCGATTGGGGTAAATTTTCATTCATTGGGAAGGGCGTGAAGGAGTGGAACAGTTTACCAGGGGTAGTGTTTGATCCTTTTCCAAAATCTGTACAGATATTCAAGAAGAGAATAAACAACAACTGAGAAAATAAATGAAATGTTAGAGGGCATTCGACCAGTGCAGGATATTGTAAATAAAAAATGTGTGTGATTAAATTAATTCCATCCCCTGGTCTATGGAGTTTGGGCAGCCCAAGTAGGGGACTGCCTGTAGGGGTGAAGTACAGTGGGGACTTTGAGGGCCCTGGGACCGCTACGGTAGCTGTGAAGGCCCTTCAGGAACTCTGAAAAGTGGTTGCAAAAGGGGCTCTGGTTAAGACGCAGCAGGTCGTTATGCTACTTATGTTCCAAAATGGGTAAAATATAAATATGTAAATAAATTCAATGTTAATTTTAATCTTATACCAGTTGTATATTATTATTAGAAGTAATTTCACATACTGTATATGAGTTGAATATGTTTGTAAGATATTATAAGTAGAATTTTGTAAACAATGTAAATTTATTAAGGATGATGTATGTGTTTAATAGAACAAATTATTAGCATAAATTGTATAATATTGTATTTTAGGAAAATTTTCTTTGTCTCTTGTTAATTTAAAATTTAGTGCTTGACAATAATGTATTTTAGTGTACCATTTGCCACCGAGGTAGACACCTCATTTGCAAATAAAGAGATTTTGATTTTGAATGCTCATGCGAAATCAATGTTCCTTTCTTCTGTTCTTGGCTCTGAGAAGGAAGAATGATATACAAATGCTTAGTGCATTGTAAATTCATATACTTGTAGTAAGTTAGTATATATGTAATCACCATTAAATGAAGCTGATACAACCATGTTAATGTAAAGTTCTTTTTGTTATATTGCCCATCTCCTGATAGGTGGATTATGTCCTGGTTTTGAACTCCTAAATTACAGAAATGTCTTGGTTATACACTTTTGGATTATGGCAACTCTACCCTGGCTCATGTTCATGACATCATATGATAACTAGGAGATCTTTTCAGATAGACTATTGAACTTATCTAAGAAACTGAAAACTCAAAACAATATTCTTCAGAAACTGTGCAGGACAACTTGGGGATCTACGGCAAGCACTCTATGACATTCTGTCCTTGGTCTGGTTTATTCCAGTGCAGAGTATTGTTCTCCTGGATGGCTTAATAGCCAATATACCGGATATGTTGATACACAGCCTTACTTCGCTCATGATTAGATCCAAGCCAATCTATTAGCTCCCGCTGCTCACTGGAATAATACCACCTGATCTGCACAGATCAAACACCCTCTTAAGAAAGTACCGTAAAATCTACATAAACCCACAACTACCAGTACAAGAAGACATCCCTGCATTCAATCTTCAAAGGCTGAAGTCACGCCATCTACCTTTGCGTGATGCTGCTGACATGGCCCGCACCAACTTTAACGCTGTGAAAGTTTGGAAAGACCGCTGTGAATCTTCAACAGACCCGTCCCTTCACAACATGTTTCCAGGTGCGCAAATGATTAGTGGATTTCATCTACCACGCAGGCCATGGAAGATGCTGGGACTCACTCTACAAGTGGAACTGCATAACGTCATCGGAATGCGACTGTGGTGCCCCATAGCAAACCATCATTCACATCTTGCCACCTGCAAGTGAAGATCTAGAGTGCTAGATAAGGCATTCGGGCGTTCCCTGGGCAACGGTGGTACACTGGCTGATTCTTCCACAAAGGCGCTGCTACACAGCAACAAGCAGATGATAGCAAGTACTATGTCCACTCACAGTCCTTTTCAGGACCAACCAAAACACGTGTCGATCAGACTTGGTAACAATCTCCGCATTTGTCACTTAAATATCGAATCCATATCACCACCAAAGAGTCAGTATCTGTCTTGCCTTATGCTGGAGAACAACGTGGATTTGATAGCACTACAGGAAACACATACCAGTGACAGTGAAGATCTCTACAGAAGAGGAAAAATAGGTGGTTACAATCTCGCTGGGGCAATCAGTGATGAACGTTATGGGATCGCAACTTACATCAGGTCCCAGTTAACTGATTTTAAAGTTATTTATGAAGACAACTCAACAGATATCTCTGTCCTGGCAGTGGAAATCTCACGCATTACTGTTATGAATATCTATAAACCACCAGGAGTTAGTTGGTCCAGCCGTTCATTAAAAGTTTTTGATCACCCTGTTTTGTACGTCGGAAATTTCAATAGTCACAGCCCAGCATGGGGATATGAATTCGAAGATGACAATGGGTCCAACCTAAATAACTGAAGCAAACTCCCTACAACTCATCCACAATGCTAAACATCCTGGCACATTTCATTCTGGCAGATGGCTAAAGGATTATTCTCCTGACCTGTGCATAGTGTCACAGTCAACTCCTGAGAATCAACACGTGGTACAACGAAAGGTCATCAGTTCCTTTCCTCATAGTCAACACAGCCCAGTTATTATTTACTATGGCACTGAGATCCCTTTTGTGTCTTCAGTACCATAACCTCATTGGAATTTTCGACTAGCAAAGTGGGATAAATTTGCAGAAGGGCTTGATAACACTGTATAGTGGATACCACCAGTTCCTGAAAATTACAATAGATATGTCAACGCCATAGAAGCTAATGCTAGGAAGTTCATTCCCCGGGGATATCGTAAGACGTACATACCAGGATGGTCAGAAGAATGTAATCAGCTCTACACCAAATATCAGAACTCTCCTAACAAAACAACAGCTGATGAGTTGCTAAGGGCTCTAAATAAATCTAGGAGAGAGAAGTGGCACAGAACTACAGCAGAGCTGGACTTCACACACTCTAGTCGTAAAGCCTGGAACCTCATAAAAAAACTTGGTAGTGACCCTACAATGAAACGCAGAAGTTTGCCAATGAACCCAAACACAATTGCCTTCAGACACAAATCTCTAGAGCGAAGATGGACAAGGTACAGGCAAGGAGTGTTAAGAAGCAACTAATAACGAGAAGATCACAGTTGACATCCCATCCGGAGTATTCCTGTGACTTCAGTACTGAAGAACTGGACAAGGCTCTATCCAAGATAAAGATAAATAAAGCTGCTGGTCTGGATGAAATCTATCCTGAGTTTCTGAAGGCCATAGGCCCTAGTACAAAACAATGGCTAATCAATTTCAATGAAATTCTACAAACTGGTAAATTACCTAAGTTGTTCAAACAAGCCAAAGTAATTGCAGTCTTGAAACCAGGAAAGGAAGGAGCTGATGCTTCACATTATCGACCAATTTCACTCCTTAGCGTAATCTACAAGATGCTCGAAAGAATGATACTTAACCGTATCCAGGAGTCAATAGAAAGAGTCATACCAGTTGATCAAGGGGGTTTCAGAAAGAATCGTAGTTGTTGTGATCAGATGTTAACACTGATTGAAGCAGGATTCCAGAAAAGACTGAAGACTGCTGCAGCTTTCGTCGACCTTACATCAGCCTATGACACGGTCTGGAGAGAGGGACTGTTGCTCAAGTTTGTTCAAGTCATCCCTTGTCAGAAGCCAGCATGCTTACTAAACAACATGTTATCCAACTGTCGACTTGCTGTATTTCTGAACGGTGAAAGAAGCAGGTGGAGATCTCTAAATAATGGTTTACCCCAAGGGTCAGTTTTATCTCCCATTCTATTCAATCTTTACATCAATGATCTGCCAAGAACAACTTCAAAGAAGATACAGTTTGCAGACGATCTAGCTTTAATTACTCAGAGTACGGATTTGGCACACTGTGAGGATGTACTTACAGAGGACCTAGTTACCATGTGCGACTATTTTCACAAATGGAGACTCCAACCAAATCCTAGTAAAACGGAAGTAACAGCATTCCACTTACATAATGTGGAAGCTAATCGGAAGCTACATGTGTTTTTTAATGGAACAGAAGTCTCCCACAACTTCTTCCCAAAATATCCGGGTGTCACACTGGATCGATCCTTGTCGTTCGAACAGCATTGCTCGAATCTGTCAATGAAGCTGAGTACAAGAGTAAATCTACTGCATAAACTAGCAGGCAGCAACTGGGGTGCAGATGCAAACACTCTTCGCACTGCTTCACTTTCTCTAGCATACCCGGCTGGTGAGTACTGCGCTCCTGTGTGGGAAAACAGCGTACATTCGAGCAAGATTGACATACAGCTCAATGAAACCATGAGAGTTGTTACTGGTACAGTGAGGTCCACTCCTACCCAGTGGCTGCCTATTTTATCAAACATTGCTCCTCCAGATCTGAGGAGAAAAGCAGCGAAAGTACAGCTGCTCAAGAAGACCTTTACACATAGAAACTCACTTTTGTTCAATGCCTTACAAGATCCACCTGTGATGAGGTTAAAATCCAGGAATCAAGAATCAACTCTGGACTGATCTACACTCCTATGAAAAATTCAGTGTAACAGCAGAATGGAGACAGCGATGGGAACAATGTCCACCCACCAACGCCTTTCTGATTAAAGACCCAACGAAGAAGGTGCCAGGTTTCGATCTTCCTCGACATGAGTGGTCAAAACTCAACCGTTTCAGAACAGGCCACGGCAGGTGCCGATATATGAAAAAGTGGGGATATTGTGAAAGTGCTGCATGTGAGTGTGGTGCTGAGAAGCAAACATTGCTTCATGTTGTTGAGAGCTGTCCACTGTCAGCATTTAAGGACGGTTTACGGACTCTGCATGAATTGACACCAAGTGCAGTGGACTGGTTGTCGAAGGTGGACATTCTAGTTTAATTACCTCTATATTTTAATTTGTATGTTAATTGTATATTTTTACACAATATGCTTGTAAATGCCATACGATGATGATGATGATAATAATAATAATAATAATAATAATAATAATAATAATAATAATAATAATAATTTTCAAAAATTGATGCCTGCCTGGCCCAGAGAAGTCCAACGTGTTTATCCCATTTCCATAAATCCAATTCTAACTTTATTTCATTTTCCATGGTTCCTGGTTCATGCGCGACATAGAACTACTAAATTTTTACTGTAGCGTGATTACTTGCATGGGTTGTCTGTAATCATTGTTTTTTTTCCTTTTTTTTTTCCTCTTTTGTAAAATTTCGGCCAGCGGACGTGATACGCCTGGCAACGATATCCCTCATATGGCTTTTAGGGTCAGTTGGTGAATAGATTACATGGCGGCAGATATGTAGAAGCACTTTCAGGCTTAGTCAGGAAAGCAATGGAAAATTACATCATAGCTCGTTTCACTAGTACAACTCTTCTGTGATGTCCATACTTTCTATGACAGCTAATGGTGATCCATCCAGCCTTTGGACTAAGGAGCCAGCATGTATACATGCATAGGCCTACAATAAAAATGAAAATCCGCACCCTGTTTCCTGTCATTTGACTGGATCAGCAATAGAATGAATGAAGCCCACATCTAGTGACGAGGCTAGGAGCCAATATATTGGGTATTATAAATTTTCCAGCGAACTCATTTCTGGTTGCCAGTGTTTTGCCCCAGTGTGCTAAGTTGGGCTCATCAGTTGGTAAATAGCACACCTACCAGGACGCATGGAGGCAATTAATCTTCATAAAAGGAAAGAAAAATTCCACCTAATCAATACATTTATTTTCTAGCAAAGTATTACAATCTAGGACCGGTTTCGACCCTTCATAGGTCATCCTCAGCTATATCAGAATCACATTTGCATTTCTATCTTATACCTCTGAAAGACCTTATGATATATTGTTTCATAATTTTCAGTGAAAACTTATCTTAAAAGCTTACAAATTTCTAAGCGTTGTGTTAAAATTAAAAATTAAAATTACAAAACTTTGTCTATTATATACATGCCCTTGGGCTGACAGAATGCATCCTTAGGTTGATTAAGCATCTATCTTAGGTATTGTTGCTTATTCTGTTGAATCGAATCCCTTTTATACTTATGTACAATCGTGAATAGACTATCAGTAAAATTTGATAAATAAAGCTTGCAATAAGGTATAAAGATGTAACATGATATTTTATTATAATTATCACGCAAGCTTTATTTAACAAATTTTACTGATAGTCTATTCACGATTGTACATAAGTATAAAAGGGATTCGATTCAACAGAATAAGCAACAATACCTAAGATAGATGCTTAATCAACCTAAGGATGCATTCTGTCAGCCCAAGGGCATGTATATAATAGACAAAGTTTTGTAATTTTAATTTTTAATTTTAACACAACGCTTAGAAATGTGTAAGCTTTTAAGATAAGTTTTCACTGAAAATTATGAAACAATATATCATAAGGTCTTTCAGAGGTATAAGATAGAAATGCAAATGTGATTCTGATATAGCTGAGGATGACCTATGAAGGGTCAAAACCGGTCCTAGATTGTAATACTTTGCAAGAAAATAAATGTATTGATTAGGTGGAATTTTTCTTTCCTTTTATGAAGATTGGTAAATGTCAATACGGAAAATGAAATTCATAAATCAAGATGGAGGCAATTAATCAACAAATGCTTTCATTTGCCACCCTGAAGGGGTTACACCCTCTCTCTGGCCAAGAGATGAGGGCAGGTTGGGGAGGAGTGATGGATGAAAGAGGTGGGTAAAGGATGTGAAGAAGGAGATGAGAGGGCGTTTGGCCTCTTAGCTAATGAGTAACTTTCTTTTATTTTGTTATCAATTACAGGAGCTTTTGGTTGCTTTTATTGTTTGTTTTTGTTTTTTTCTGTTTTGTTTTTCTGCTCTGCAGAATGAGCATTGTTACTGAAAAATACTTATATTCTGATCTGGGAAAAATAAAGTAAAAAAAAAATTAAATCACTGCATAAAATACAGTAAATAAAACAAAGTAGGGGAAAAATCTACTGATGATTCTTCTGGAACTGGAAAACCAGCACCTCACATCTGTAGTGGTAATGATACACATACACTTGCAGTGGTTGATATTTGCTGACAGCTGACATCACTGTTTTCTCAGCATTGATTTTCATTTGTGAGTCAGACAGTTCAGACGATAGCACTTCTAGCATTTTAGACGATTCCTTTCCTGAGTAACCAGACTGAGTGGCACAATGAAATGGCATATGGCTTTTAGTGCCGGGAGTGTCTGAGGACATGCTCTGCTCGCCAGATGCAGGTATTTTGGTGTGACACCCGTAGGCGACCTGCGCATCGTAATGAAGATGAAATGATGATGAAGACAACACATACACCCAGCCCTTGTGCCAGCGGAATTAACCAATGATAGTTAAAATTCCCGACCCTACCGGGAATCGAACCCGGGACCCCTGTGACCAAAGGCCAGCACGCTAATCATTTAGCCATGGAGCCGGACAGTGGCACAATGGGGTTTGGTTTTGGTTTTCCAAAAAATTATCATTTATGAGATAAATGGATGTTATGGTGTCAAAGAGCTGATAGGGTCAACCCTAATGCTGCCAGAATTTGTTCTGCACATTTCTTCCCTCATAACTATGAATGGGACTTAAAAAACTAATTGCAGGGCTTGCCATTAAAAAAAAGTAATTGAAGGCAGATGCTGTACCCTTCCAAAATATTCCTAACTGGCATGGAAATGACGTCAATGCTAGGAGTACAAGATATGATGACGATCAGTTGACAACATTTGCACCATTAAAATTAAAATAGGGCCGATGAGCTTGATGTTAGGCCCCTTTGAACAACAAGCACAATCAGCAAAATTAAAATAATTAGTATACTGATATTTTGAATGGAAATGAAATCTGAAATTACTGTGAATAGGTTATTCCTGTTACTATATTTCCTTCTCTCTATGATTTTCTACTTGCATACAGAAATTATTACATTAGGTTCTACAGAACTTCACCAGTCAACGAGTACAGACATGTCCCATAGGATAAGTCAAGGAAGGGTAGCTATTAGATCTTTAATTGGGATCTTTTGGAGTTGCTGTGTGTTGTGGTTGAAAGCATTCTGACATATGGCTCAGAGTGTTGGACATGAGTGAGAGACAAAGGGCTAAGACTGAAGCTATGAAAATGGATGTGTTATGACAGAGCATGAGAGCTACCTATTTGGATCGACTGCGGATTGAATATGTAAGAATAGAGATGGATGCATATGAACTGGTTACTGTTTATTATCCAGCTAATCAATTAAATTCAAAGCTGAAGTCGACATAGACAGCTGTGCTGGGTGCACTGCTATAACCTTGAAGGATATCCCCCTATTAAGCTGAGCGATCACTTCCGCTGTCATTTCACAGCTCGCTAGCTGCTGCATATGTGTTAGTGATGTGCAATACCCTTCCCTCACCCCCTTCTGCTCTACCTCTTCATTCAATGTCTGTCTGTCTCTCTCTGTTTGCGTTGCCTTACTTCTGAGTCACACACACTATACCTGCTTCTCGAGCCATAAGACCCCCCCACCAAAAAAAAAAAGAAAAGAGGTCGGCGTGTTATATTACGATATACATAATGATACTATGATTATGATATATTATGATAGTGGAAGATTACAACTCAAATAAAGTTCTACTGACCATAAACATTATTTAAACTGCGATTATTACTTAAGATTTTTATGAAGTATAAATAACTTTTAACATTCTATAAATGAAACATACACGTAGGTTATTATGAGCCAATATTTTCCTGAAAAATTATTTATTATTACTTCAGATTTTTAAAAATAATTTATTTACATATTTACATATCATATTGTGCTATATTATCCATCTCAGAATAATAAATCACATCCATTTTTGAACAGTTTTACCAACTTACAGCATTTTCTATGGTTTCCTTCTTATAATCATAATAATATTGTTGTTGTTGGAGTCATCAGTCCATAGGCACCCTATCCTGTGCTAATCTTTAATTTCTACATAACTACTATATCCTACATCTGCTCATCATATTCATACCTTGGTCTATCCCTACTGTTCTTACCAACCACACTTCCCTCAGAAACCAGCTGTACAAGTCCTGGGTCTGGTCAAAATTAGCCAAATCGATCTCCTCTCACCAATTCAATTCAGTATCTCTTCATTTGTTATTCTATCTACCCATCTCACCTTCAGCAGATCAAATAGCACACCAACTTTTGCTTAATGGAAAACCAACACTCTCCATGAAAGTAGGGAAGAATCCTATAGTCAGACAACCAGACGAGAGCAATGAGTTATCTAAGCATTTCACAATAACTGAACTGGAATTAGCTCTCAGTAAGTGTAAGATTGGGAAGTCAACAGGATTCAATGACCTTCGAATGGAACAAATTAATAACTTTGGTCCTACTGCGAAGTACTGGTTGGTAGAACTCATGAACAACTGCATTCAGTCTTCCATGATACCTAAAATAAGGAGGAAGGCTAGGGTCATAGCCATTCTAAAACCAGGCAAAGATAAAAATGACCCTAGGAGCTACAGACCAATCTCCTTATTGTGTCATCTTTTTAAGATTCTGGAGAGAATAATTCTCAATAGGTTGACTGATAAAATCGAGCCACTTCTGATTCCACAGCAAGCTGGTTTCAGGAGAGGGAAAAGCTGCACATCGCAGGTGTTGAAATTAAGTCAACACATAGAAGATGGTTTTGAAAGCTGGAAAATCACAGGAGCTCCATTTATAGATCTCTCGGCAGCATATGATACTGTTAATCACCGAATTCTTCTAGGAAAGGTATATAGCATGACAAAGGACTTTCATCTGATGCCATTAGAAACCTACTACAAAATCAAAGTTTCTTTGTTGAGTTCCAGGGAAAAAGAAGCAGGTGGAGGAAACAGAAGAATGGACTACCCCAGGGAAGCGTGTTGGTACCAATGTTTTTCAATATTTACACAAATGATCAGCCTCTTACTGCCGGGATGAATAGTTTCATCTATGCTGATGATTGTGTCATCACTTCTCAGGGGGATAACTTCAAGGCGATTGAACAAACATTGTCCAAAGCTCTAGACACTCTTGCTGGCTATTACAAGAAGAATCAACTAACACCAAACCCAACTAAGACGCAAACCTGTGTTTCGAACTCTGAAGGTCACTTGGCAAGGCATAGCATTACAACACAATCCTACCCCGAAGTACCTCGGAGTCACTCTGGATCGTGCCTTAACCTACAGAAAACATTGTTTGAACATCAAGCAGAAAGTGGCTGCTAGAAACAATATTGTGCGGAAGCTAACTGGAACATCTTGGGGAGCACAACCAGACACAGTGAGGACATCTGCCCTTTCGCTCTGCTATTCCGCAGCTGAATACGCATGCCCGGTGTGGTACAAATCTTGCCATGCCAAAGCAGTTGATGTAGCACTCAATGAAACCTGCTGCATTATTACTGGATGTTTGAGACCTACACCTTTGGAAAAAGTGTATTCCCTTGCAGGGATAGCACCTCCCGATATCCGCCGTGAAGTGGCAGCCAAGAAAGAAAAGAGAAAGGTGTTGACATCGAAAGCCCACCCTTTGTTTGGATATGAGCCACCACGCCAGCGGCTTAAGTCTAGGAATAGCTTCTTGAGAGTAACCGAAACCCTTGCAGGAACAGCGCAGCAAGCAAGAATTCAAGAATGGCGCGTCAGGAGTCAAGATACTAGGATCAGTCAATGGATGACCCCAAAAGAGGAACTCCCTCCTGATCATGTCACAGATTGGGTGAGCTGGGCTGAGTGGCTCAGACGGTTAAGGCGCTTGCCTTCTAAACCCAACTTGGCATGTTCGATCCTGGCTCAGTCCGGTGGTATTGAAGGTGCTCAAATACGACAGCCCCGTGTCGGTAGATTTACTGGCACGTAAAAGAACTTCTGCGGGACTAAATTCCGGCACCTCGGCGTCTCCGAAGACCTTAAAAAAGTAGTTAGTGGGACGTAAAACATATATTATTATTATTATTATTATTATTATTATTATTACAGATTGGGTGAATTGGAGAGCACTGAATAGACTGCGCTCTGGTGTTACGCGGTGCAGGGCAAACCAGAAGAAATGGGGTTTCGAAGTGGACAGTACCTTGTGTGTATGTGGAGAAGAGCAGACCACAGCCCATTTGCTGCAATGTAGTTCATGCCCATTCAGCTGCACAACAGAAGACCTGGTTAAAGCGAAGCCAAATGCACTTGATGTCGCAAGATTTTGGGTTCACATAGTTTAACGTGGCTCTTCGTCATTGAAGTATTTATATTGTTTTATTTTTTTCCTTATATTTAATTTTATATGTATGCTTCTGACACTATATATATATATATATATATTTCAAAAGCTTCCATTCTATCCTTTCTGAGCTAGCTGTTGTTGATGTTTCACTTCCATACAATGCCACACTCCAGACAAAATTTTTCAGAAACACCTTTCTAATTCCTATATCAATGTTCGAAGTAAACAAATTTATTTTCTTGAGAAAGGCCTTCCTTGCTTGTGCTAGTCTTTATTTTATGTCCTCCTTACTTCAACCATCATTTGTTATTTTACTACCCAAGTAACATTACTCATCTATTTCCTTTAAGACTTCATTTCCTAATCTAATATTCCCTGCATCACCTAACTTTGTTCAACTCCACTCCATTACTTTTGTTTTGGACTTATTTATTTTTATCTTGCATTCCTTCCTCAAGACTCTGTCCATACCATTCAGCACTATCTTCAGATCTTTAGCAGTCAGATAAAATAACAATATCATAATAATAATAATAATGTTATTTGTTTTACGTCCCACTAACTACTCTTTTACGGTTTTCGGAGACAACAATATCATAATAATAATGTTATTGCTTTCACGTGCCACTAACTACCAGTACTTATTGATGATTATCGGAGACGCCCAGGTGCTGGAATTTTGTCCCGCAGGAGTTCTTTTACACGACAGTAAAATCTACCAACACAAGGCCGTCGTATTTGTGCACCTTCAAATACTAACGGACTGAGCCAGGATTGAACCTGCCAAGTTGGGGACACAAAGCCAACACCTCAACCGTCTGAGCCATTCAACCCAGCAAATAATAATATTATCATCGGCAAATCTCAGGGTTTTGATTTCCTCTCCTTGGACTTACGATTCCCCTTCCGAATTCCTCTTTGATTTCCTTTATCGCCTGTTCTATGTAAACACGGAAAAAGAGAGGGGATAAACTGCACCCTTGCCTCACTCCTTTCTGGATAGCTACCGTTTTTTTCAAAGGCCTCCATTCTTATCACTGCAGACTGATTTCGTACAGTATGTAGATATTGTAATTCTCCTTTCTGGTATCTGATCTCGATCACCTTCAGAATCTCAAATAGCTTGGTCCAATCAACATTATCGAATACCTTTTCTAGATCTATGAATGCCATGTATGTGGGCTTGTCTTTCTTAATTCGGTTCTCTAAGATAAGATGTAAAGTCAGGATTGCTTCTGAAGCCAAACTGATCTTCTCCCAACTCAGTTTCAACCTGTCTTTCCACTCTTCTGTAAATAATACATGTTAAAATTTTTCAGGCATGAGATACTAAACTAATGGTGCGGTAGGTTTCACACTTGTCAGGACCGGTTTTCTTGGGAACAGGTATAACAACATTCTGCTGAAAATCAGATGACACTTTTCCTGTACTGTACATCTTACACACTAAATGGAATAACCTCGCTATGCTGCTTTCTCCTAAGGCAGTCAGTAATTCTGAGGGTATGTCATCAATTTCCAGTGCTTTGTTCCTACTTAGGTCTCTCAAAGCTCTATCGAATTCTGACCTCCAAATTGGGTCTCCCACATCATCAGCATCAACAGCCTCTCTTGTTCCAGACCCCTATCATCTTCTTTACCTTGATACAACTGTTGGATAATTTTGTTCCTACCGTCTTCCTGACTCGTCTTCTTTCCCTAGGAGTGGTTTTCCATCTGAGTTCTCAATATTCATACACCTAGCTTTCCCTTCTCCAAAGGTTTCCTTGATTTTCCTGTATGCAGCATCTACCTTTCCTAGAATCATACAACCTTCAACATCCTTACACTTCTCTTTCAGCCATTCTTCCTTAGCTGTCCTGCACTTTCTATCTACTTCATTTTTTATTCACCTGTATTCCTTTCTGCCTTCTTTTCTTGCATTCGTGTACTTTCGTCAATCAGGTCTAGTATCTCCTGAGTTATCCATTGATTCTTAGTTGATCTTTCCTTTCTTCCTAACTTTTCTTCAGCAGTCTTACTGATTTCATTCTTCACGACTGTCCATTCTTCCTCCTCTTCAGCCTTTTCACTTAGTCCTTGTGTTACATGTTCCTTGAAACAATCCTTCGCACTCGTTTCCTTTAACTTGTCTAGATCCCATCTCCTTGTATTCTTTTAATAATAATCATTACAGGGTTTCCGTGGCTCACAGAGGATTAGGAAGCGCCTGGTTTGAATGGATGGACAAG
Source organism: Anabrus simplex (assembly GCF_040414725.1). Lineage (NCBI taxonomy): Eukaryota > Metazoa > Arthropoda > Insecta > Orthoptera > Tettigoniidae > Anabrus > Anabrus simplex. The sequence continues at coordinate 94,605,864 of NC_090267.1, forward strand.
AAGTTAACTAGAGCATAACTTACAACAAATTTTGAAATTTTATTTATTTCCTTCTTTTCTCTTTATTTTAAAATTGATAAATAGAAAATCTGAATGAAAGCAACAATACGAATGAGTTCACTAGCTCTAGCAATAACAATGACTTAAAAGTCCAAAAATCAGGTACAAAATTTACAATGTTAATAGCTTGGCTGATTTACATAGAAAAGAACACCATTGTTCTTGATAGGAACAATATTTTACAAAGACCATGTTTTGCTCTGATAATTTATACGACATAGGAGTCTGAGCTCCAAAAGGTACTATATTCCAGCCTTGTAGAGGCATAAATTTCTTACTGCGCACTAAATTAAACGTGACAATCCGTCGGTTGTCCTCAATTAAAGTATTTACACCAAGTAGCCCCGAGGTGGGCTTATCTCTTGCTCAACAGTTCATAACTTCCTGCTCCTCAAGGGAACTTCACACCAGAAACAATTCTACTCACAATAAATTTACTGGGACATAATTGCCCATCCTAAGTGGTCTTAGTGTAAAATGAAAAGGTTGAATATGACTGGCCATAAACAAAAGGGTCAGAGGCATAACACTTGCCTTCCTTATAGAAATAAATAAAACCCTAAGTGGGCTTATGGCCCAATGATACAAACGTTAAGCCTATTCTACAGCAGGGTGACTAAGAAAAATATTAAAGCCAAATGTGAGTAAAGGAATTTAGAGGTTTTGAAAACTGTAGTCACCCAATGCCAAGTTGAATGTGAACCAACAGAGGGTAATCACTCTTTGTTCCCTTACATTACATATTTCCCAGAAGAGAATAGAATAGAGTCCTCAGACTTGCAAAAAATTTTACATTTAAACCACCAAATTTAGAACTTTACATAAGTAAAGGAGTTTGAAACCTTTCCCTCAAGCTATCCGCAGGAGCTGTCACATGTTTATGAAAATTCTGCCATTACCTTGAGTTGCTGGTCCTTCCGAACGCTGCCCGTGCCCCTGCCTCCTTACGGACATGCTGCACTCACAATAACTCGAGCAATTCTGACCATACAGCCCTAAAGCGTGCAGCTTTTATAGTATTTTTGAGGGGAAGCTTCCAGAACTCTTTACTGATAGGCTGGATTCCTGTACACACCCTCAATTTTAATCGGCTAGAGAAAATATTTACAAGTTTCTGATAGGTTGATTACTACTGAAGAAGGAACCAGCTGACGTGTTGACAACTTCGATACATAAAATAAACAATCCTAAGAACCAGGTTAAAAAACATCAAAAATACAATAGTTCACCCTGCTAGATGAAGCAGTTAAACCTATGGTAGAGACATCTAACAGTTGAAAACCAAAGTATCTTGTAATACATCAGTTCAAGTTTGTTTCCATAGATGGCCTTATAGAAGGTGCGCACTTTAACTGGCCGAACAAGCTGTACCCCCTGTACAATAATAATAATATTATTATTGGCTTTATGCCCCACTAACTACTTTTACGGTTTTCGAAGACTCCGAGGTGCTGGAATTCAGTCCCACGGGAGTTCTTTTAGGTGCCAGTAGATCTACCAACACAAAGCTGACGTATCTAATCACCTTCAAATATAACCGGACTGAGCCAGGATCGAACCTGCCAAGTTGAAGTCAGGGGGCCAGCGCCTCAACCGTCTTAGCCACTCAGGTTTCCTTCTTCTCTTCCGAGTTATACCGCTCATGCAGGGTCGACATTTTCCTCGGACCCATACATCATCTTCTGAACACCACCACTCGACCGTAGTAGCTAAACTTACGTCTTTTCCTTGTCCTGTTTGATGGTGTCTGATCTCTTCCTCTTCTTTCGTTTGTTGGTATCTGCTGCCTGCTTTTGTCGTTGTGCCTCTAGCACAAAGGTGGGATCTTGTATTTTCATGCCTCAAGACTGTCTACAATTTCTGGCAAAATGCACCCCTTATAAAATTTGATTAATTTTGGAAAAATCTTCGTCTGCCATAACAACTCATCCTTTTCTATCCTCTCTATGAAGGGTTCTCCTTTCTTCGTATACACTACAAAATCACACCATTTTCTCCTGGTGATATTCAATTGACCTTGGACCTGGAAGAGGTAGCTGTGGCTTTACTTCAATTGCAATTTTCCTTCTGAAAGTTGCAGGCACAAATTTTTTTTGTTTCTTAGTCACCTCTTCTCTAAAATCTGATTCAGTGACAGAGGCAAAGCATTTCATTTCTATGACACCATCACAAGCAACCAAACCATCGGGACTGGCTCCGAGGAATGGATGATCTTGGTTCACAAAGAGCCCACACATGAGGACAATGTTGCCAGTTCTGTTCTCATACAGTTCTATAACAGCGATTATCTCTTCCAAATGTGATGGCAACTGAGGTGAGATTTTTTGGATATTAAATTGTTTTGACGAGACTGCGACCCATTCTGTAATCCAGCTTATAGCTCTGAGGTGGCATTCGTTCCTTACATGTCGGAGGTTGTGAGTTCAAATAAATGCTTTTAAGCAGTTATTTTACCAGTTTATTAATTCATTAACTTATAAATTGTAACAATAGTTTACTTACCAACTTGCATCGTTACTTGATGGAGCAGTGCTTTCACCTAATAATCTGTTAAATATTTCTTCAGTCTTCCAATTGAACAAAATTATTTGAAATATTGTCCAGCTCCATGGCTAAATGGTTAGCGTGCTGACCTTGGCCACAGGGGTCCCGGGTTCGATTCCTGGCAGGGTCAGGAATTTTAACCATAATTGGTTAATTCCTCTGGCACGGGGACTGGGTTCATCATCATTTCATCCTTATCAAAACAAAAGACCTGCACCTGGTGAGCCGAACTTGTTCTCGGACACTCCCGGCACTAAAAGCCATACGCCATTTCATTTCATTTGAAACATTCGCTAAGACTTGTTTTCTTTTCTCCCAAGTGGCCCTTGTAGCTTGGGCCTTTTGGGAAGGTTTCCGCAGAGGACTATGTTTTCATGGCATTCTTGAACAAAGTTTGAATATTATATAATGAAAAAAAAAAAAAAAAAAAAAAAAACACCCAGTTTTTATAGGTATACACTCCACGATCACTCCATCACAAAACACAAACACAGAATCAGCAAATGAAAAGCATCATGGGTGAGTGATGGCCCGCTCCCAAATACAGAGAGTGAAATAATAATAATAATAATAATAATAATAATAATAATAATAATAATAATAATAATAATAATAATAAAGCAGCAGCATGAGGTGAGAGAATATTCTTCTATTGTTTCCTCAAGACTCTGGTCTGGACGGACCGGATGTGTCAGCAGGAGGGAGTTACGTGTACCAAAGCTAGAAATTAGTGAGGGAGGAGAGGGGTGGAGAGGGTCGGTGACTGCGTGCACTTTTGCCGCTGTGTGTGTGTTTTATTCAGCTAGTGTTTTGCAGAGTCTGAAAGGTACATACACCACAGGTATATCACTGAATCGATTTTTTTATCAAACCTTCCTACTGCTCAGAATGTCCGGCACCATGGCTAAATGGTTAGCGTGCTGGCCTTTGGTGACAAGGGTCCCAGGTTCGATTCCCGGCAGGGTCGGGAATTTTAACCATAGTTGGTTAATTCCCCTGGCATGGAGACTGGGTGTATGTGTCATCTTCATCATCATTTCATCTTCATCACGACACTCAGGTCGCCTATGGGAGTCAAATGAAAAGACCTACACATGACGAGCTGAAGTCTTCGGACACATCCCGGCACTAAAAGCCATATGCCATTTCATTTCACTGCTCAGAATAAGAGCCGCTTCAAATAGCAATAACTTTGAAGTTAATATAACAATTTTTCTCACTAAAAATGCTATTCAAATCTGAAAAGGTTTAAAAAATTGAATTTCAAAATGAGAATTGTTACTAATTGAAGGTACTACTACAGGGGTTTTTGCACAGAATTTTTTTTATCTTCTGATTTTTAGTTTCGTTGTGGTGTATGTACTGAAAATAGCCACCTGAAGCCATGTCCTCAGCAAACGAGCTGTCATTATTTTCTACAAAAGGCATATATGTCATAAAGATTTATATTAGAGTTTATGAAGAAAAATACATGTAAAAATAAAATTTTATTTTTTGACCGCACAGTCTTAATGCCCTTATGGACGGACAGACTTACCTTAATAACACCATGATATCCTTCATCTATTGTAGCCAAAAAAGACTGTTCCTTCAGTGATACGGTGTTGACAGACACATCAACAATTAATCAATTTTACTTTGCATCAATACAGCGATATTTTCATGTAATGAATATTTTACTATGATTCATGATGGGACTACTAATAGACAATGGCTTTTTATGTCATCATTTCTTTGACACAAGTGGAGTTTTGAAATCATTTTAAGTGTCGTCAATGTTGTCACCTACTAGTTTTTACTCAAATCTACTCGACCATTTATCAAATGTCTAATGTGTAGACTTTTAAATGTGCACACTAGTGTATTTTAAGTGTTTGTAGTTGTAGCCTCAACTCAGGAGGTTTAAACCCCTTTATGACATCACTATATCCTAATTCTAATTTTATGATTAATAGCTGAGGATGACCACTATGCACGGTCGAAACTAATACTGTTTGAGAGTAAACTGTATTGATTAGGTGGATAATAAACTAGTCATATACATCAATACGGGCCAAACCATAAAATTTATTGTTTATACGTAGGACTGATGGTCAAACACTGAGATGGATGGAGGAACAGCAGTCACCACAGGGTTTGCTCAACTGGTCTCCAGCAAGGAGATGATGTTGAGGAAGACTAAGGGCAATCTGGAGAAGACAGGCAATATAATATGTGGCAAATGCTGAAAAGTAGAAACACCTGCAAAAGTAAAACAATTTATAGACAATGCAGCACTTCTAATCAGAATATTGCTTGTAAACAGTGCCCCCCCCCCCAAGTTGGGAGAAACAGATTCTTTTGAGTTCACACTTTGCTCCATATAACTGAATCCATTTCATTTCCTGTCCATAATTCAACTTGCAATACACTAAAAGAGTCTTTTACATCAATCTGTTCATTTTTTCTTTTTTCTTTTGAAGGACAGTATAGTTACAGTCCTCATTTAAGCCATCTCAAATTATGTTCACATACTTTTGTTGTGACTGTTTATAAAATCTTCTAAAATATGAGTGCTAAGCATGCAAGTCCAAACACATCCCCTTTCCTCCAATACAGTATATGCAAATACCCTGAGTGGCCTAAAGTGTCCCATTAGAAAATGTGCCGTGAGGCTAGCTGAGCTCTTTGTCACAGACACCAGTGTCGTGAAGATGGCAACATGTCACGAGTTAATTGACTTTGAACGTGGGACGATCATCGGTGCATGGGTCATGGGTCATAACAGTGCGGAGATTACACACGAATTTAGGTTCCCAAGGTCAAAAGTGTCGAGGCTGGATCTTCAATAACGCAGAGAGAATGTTACCACCTGCATAAACCACAGCGCGGGAAGACCACAGGTGTTTAACAAACGGACATCACGTTGCCTCCCCAGAACCAAATTGGGCGCTCGACGGGCTACTGTGAGTCAGATCACCACCCAGTTGAATGTTGGGAGTCAGGAATCCATTTCTACCACGACTGTAAGGAGGCAACTGCACTGCATAGGCTTCACCAGCCGACGACCAACTTGTGTCCCTTTGTTGACACCTCAACACGTCTGATGAATCCCGCTTCCAGTTATATCGACCTGATGGGCATGTGAGAGTGTGGCGTATGTCCCATGAAGCTATGGATCCTGCGTGTCAACAAGGTTGTGTCCATGCGGGAGGTGGCTCAGTTCAGGTCTGGGCAGCATTCTCCTGGCCGCAATCAGGCCCCATTGTCTGGCTGCAGGGAGCACTGACAGGTGGACGTTATATAGACATTCTTTCAGACCATCTGCACCCCTTTCTGGCCCTAGAGTACTCTGATGGAGATACCATGTTTCAACAGGATAATGCACCATGCCACCCCTCTGTGGTGGTACACAGGTGGTTGGAGGAGCATTCCAGTGAAGTTACAAACATGGTTGGCCCTCCAGATCCACCAATCTTAATCCAATCAAGCATTTATGGGAAGCTGTCAATGCTGGTGTACGTTCGCTCCATAAACCCCATACTAACTACACAAGACCAATTGTGGGTAGCAGTGCAAGATGCGCAGGTACAGATACCTCCAGAACGATTCCAACACCTTGGCCATGCGGCTGTGAGCTCGCATCCAGGAGATAGTGGGTTCGAATCCCACTGCCGGCAGCCCTGAAGATGGTTTTCCGCGGTTTCCCATTTTCACACCAGACAAATGCTAGGGCTGTACCTTAATTAAGGCCATGGCCGCTTCCTTCTAACTCCTAGGCCTTTCCTATCCCATCATCGCTGTAAGACCTTTCTGTGTCGGTGCGACGTAAAGCAACTAGCAAAATTTTAAAAAAAGGTCGATGCCTTGCGCCGTTTTGAGGGCTCACGGAGGAGCAACTCGTTATTAGCATCACATTCAGTGTCTTCCCGTGACTTTTGGCCACGCAGTGTATACGGACAGATAGACCATGTAATTCAATTAACTACTGCTTAAAATGCACTTTGACCTTTCTTGGACATCTGCATAACATTGAACAAAATGTGCATTTGCATGTAAATCGAATGTCTGGTGATCAATATTTAACCAGTGTCTACATTCACCTGGTATATTTCATGAAACAAAAATTGAGCAGACTCATGTATGAAAAACTGAGCATCAAACTTTCTATCTCATCCAATGCTATGGTCTTTACTGATCATGATGGTTGTTTAAAGGGACCTAACAGCTAGGTCACCAGTCCCTAATGGAACAAGGTGCAACAAAATGAAACAATAATTAAAACTTCAAAATGTATCCACCGATAAAGCCAACGATGATGAAAAAGTGACCAGGAATCCTAAACAATCAGTAGATCTAATTCACAATGCTTTCTTTTCTAATATGTTGCTTGTTATAAAAAGGAGTCCAAAATCCAGGTCACCGGCCCCTCATAATACACTGAAGAAAATGGAAATTGCAACACCCAGAAGAGTGGCGCTACATTGCTGCAATTGAACATGCAGGACAAGTGTTCGGTTGTGATTCGACGATTACACTTTCAGGTCCCTTTGACCGCAAGTTTGGACAACAATCAATACAGGATGTGCCCACCACGAGCTGCAATACATTGATGAATTCATCGAGGCATGGAGTCAATAAGGCCCTGGATCGCTTCCTGAGGAATTGTGGCCCATGCTTGCTGCACTGCACGGGTCAGTTGTTCCAGAGTTGTGGGTGACTGAGGACGGTTGGCCAGTTGTCGACCCATCATGTCCCACACATGCTCAATAGGACTGAGGTCCGGGGATCTGGCGGGCCATTCTAAGGTTGTGATGTTGTGGAGAGCTTCTCTGGAGATGCGTGCAGTATGAACCCAGGCATTGTCCTGCTGAAACATCCCATTAGCAATGTTCGCCATCATAGGGACAACCACTGGATTGAGTACCCTCGTCATAGTGCCTTCAACAAGCACTAACTGTGATTTCACATTAAAGCCAATAGCTCCCCAGACCATAATGCTTGGTGTTGGCCCTGTGTGCCTCTCAACAATAAGATCTGGGCGGCCCCTCTCCCCGATACATCAGCGCACACGATTCCGGCGATCACTGCGGGCAAGACAGAAGCACGATTCATCACTTAAGACGACGCTATGCTATTCGTCGACCCACGTCGATCTTTCTCGACACCAGGCCAGCCTTACACGTCGCTGCTGTGGGGTCAATGGAACACCTTCTGCAGGGACACGGGCTCGTAAGCCAGCTGCACGCAGGCGATTACCAACTGTTTGTCATGTAACGTGGGGTGCCACAGTTGCTCAAATTTGCGCTGCTGTTGCATGGGGTTCCATCCGGGCCATCCGAATGATGCGGCAATCCTCTCTCACAGTTGTCTGTCGCGCTGGGCCTGTGCCAGGTCTACGAGTGTGGGTACCTTCATTTGACCACTGCTGCCATACACGTCGTACCGTAGATACCTGTCGGCCAACACGAGCAGCGACAGTCCTTAGCGATAATCCAGCCTCACACAGCCCAATTATCCGAGCCCTCTCAAACGGCGTCAGTTGTTGATAGCGTGTTCTTCTCTGTCGTCGAGGTATGTTTGACGGGGAACACTTCACTGCACAGACTGCAAGTCAACTACGCTACACCAGAGTCCGTATACTGGAGTTGATTCCTCCGCAACCAATCACTTGGGGAGACCTGTGGCAACACTCCAATGGGTCTGAAACTTTGATCGTTTACATACCTATATGGCATCGTTCCATATCTTGAAAATCAATACAAACGACCAATGCCTTCATGGTGTTGCAATTTCCATTTTCTTAAGTGTAGTACTAATCACTGCTAAAGCAGAACCATGGTGTTCCTCCTATAGTGGTACTATTCACAGGTAACGTCGACTCATGGTGGTACTAGTTACAGTTAATGCAGACCCATGGTACGTCACACACAATGGCACCACTCGCAAGCAACAGAGACCTATAGTGTTCCTAGATAAGGGCACCACTTGCAAGCAACACAGACCCATGGTGATCCTCACAGTGGGAGTAATCAGGGGCGCCGGTATTCCCATGGTGTTCCTCACATAGTGGGACTAATCGCGGGTGCCGGTATTTCTGTGGTTTTCCTCACATAGTGGAACTAATCACAGGCCATGTATACTCTTTGTGCCACTCACCTAGTGGTAGTAATCATAGGCAATGCAAACCCACAGCGTATGACACATTATGGTACCACCCACAGGCAACACAAGACGCATGGTGTTCCTCACATAACGGTATTACTCTCAGGCAACACAGACCCATAGTCTTCCTCACGTAGTGGTACTAATCGGAGGCAACATAGACCCGTGGTGTTCTTCGTGCAGTGGTACTACTCATAGGTAACGCAGACCCATTCTGAATACAGGGGAACAGACACATTCCAGCACAGCGTTCTGCACCTTTTCTTGTATGGTACCAACCACAGGCAACGCCCAGACCCGCGGTGTTCCTCACATAAGGGTACTACTCCGAGGTAACGTAGATCCATGGTGTTGCTCATGTAATGGTACTAATAACAAGCAGTCCCATCATTCTAATTTCATCATCCCTTGGCCATCCCTTTTAGTCTCCTCTTATGACAGGCAGAGGATACCATGGGTGTATTCTTTGTGTACATCCCCCACCAATAGGAGGTATCGTATTTACCCTAAAATATTCGTCGTCTTACTCTTAAACATATATTTGTCCTATACACTTTGCCAGTAAACTTGTGGTCTATTACGTTACGAAAGTGACAAGTAGTGTTTAGGACAATTTGAAGTGAATGTAATATCTCGAACTTATGCTAAAAGCATAACAGTGCAGTATCTTATTTGAACAGTACAGACAAACTTTTGTATATTAATTAGCCAAGAAATCTATATGATAATGTGTTCCTTCACTTTGGTGGCACTTGTACCTTCTATAACGTGTTTCAGAGAATATATTTTTGACTGTCAAGCATAGACTGAAATTTGTATCAAAACGCATTAAGATGTGTGATAATATTTGGTTGGCCTTAACGCCATTTCATTTAATTCGTAATTGTATCTACCTAACTCGTGGTAGTACATGTGATTGACGTTGTGCGCTAATCATCAGTGGGTTTCCTCCAGCCTGGACTGTGGTGCTATCTGGCTGTAAGCGCGCTACTCCTTGTGTCATCATTTGTCGAGTTCATTGTTCAACGACAATGACTTGAGAGTAGTTTGTTCTGGTTTGATCTTCGGACAAGAAATACCGACCCTTACTGCTATTGCAAAAGTTAAGGAAATTTAAGTGAAAAAGGAGAAGAGATGGTGAGGATGTACGAACCTGGGTAAATTAATCGCCATCCGGCGATATGTCAAAGTTATTTCGAAGTCAGTGTACTTATTTTATGGATATAATTTGTAAGTAACGCATTTAGTTTTAGTTGGTTCCGGGATTGAATTCAAGTGATGACTACAGACTCTTGATTTGGACTATTTTTGGACTGTGCATCTCAAAATTACATTTTATGAAAATTATTTGACTCTGGTAATTAAGAAATTGTGTAAAATTGAACTTTAAGATATGTGAAAACCTACGTAAATCGTGTATATGTGTTAGGCATAATTTTTTGGGGATCTCCTTAGAATTAATAGTCTAATAATCTTTGGTTTCAATAACTTTTCATTTAATAATCATATTTGACTATGTAAATTCCAACCAAAGACCAATGTAAACCATGCGAGTTGAAAATTGTTTCTTGTGGCTACTCAGCTATTATATGGTAGCCATGTTCCTTTTCTTGATCACGTGATCCGGTCGCCATGGCTATGTTTTGTAAACATATTCTGTTCTCAGATGGACATTTGACGTTCGACCATTGAGTCGTCGTTGGACTGTTATATGCCGTGGTTTTCATTTTGACTTGCCTGAATCTGCATGTGATTCTGGTTTTAATTGGATGGATGATTTAAAAAGGTATTTACTTTGGGAGTAATAACTTTCTCGTTTGTCTCTTAAGTTCCTTTCATTCCGATATTGCATGATATATGCTTCTGTCGCAGGTCTTATTCTTGCATTTCTTATGAGAACATTGGAAAAAGTCACACAGAAACAGTTCTCTACTCAATTTCTAACCTGAAGTATTTTCAAACATATATATATATATGTTTTTAAATAATAAATGCTATTTGTTCGGGGCATAGACCCACGTGGATCTTTTGCCCCTACTGGCACCATATCGTACGAACCTGCGTGTAATTGGAATGGCGGTAGCGTGGAATGTGTGTGAGGAAAGGAAGATTAAGGACGTCAGAAACACCCAGTCCCCAGGCCAGGGACATTAATCACTACAATTAAAAACCCCTGACCCGGCCGGGAATCAAACCCGGGGCCTCCGCGTGACAGGCGGAGGCGTTGCACCCTACACCGCGGAGCCAGACATTTTCAAAGATACTTCATTCTATTTTAATTAATTAATGAATTAATTGGTTACATACCAAATTATGTAAAAGTTTTATTTTAATTTCAATTTATTTTTTTACTTAGGGACATTATTGTGTATAGACATATTCACATTTGTTTTACTTTAACGCAACTGGAATATTTGTCAACCATTTCAATTTAGTCATTTATTTTAAAAGGAAACTGAATAGTTGTTTTATGCTTCATTTAAATTAACTTCTTATTAATTAACGTTCATATTTTTTTCCTGAAATTACTGTCTATTTATTGTTTCAGTCAGTAGTTTTCTCTTAATAATTTAAATTAATCCGCCTGACCTCTGGGCCCAGTTTGTATTTCCTTCTTTCTAGCAACTTCTACTGTGACTGATTTTGGTAAGTACCTTTCATTCTCTCATTGTGATTTTAATTCTGTGTATGTCCCATGTCGTGCAACAAATGATTAAGTGCCAACAAATTTATCATGACTAAAGGACATGATAGGAAAAACAACAACAGTAGAAAATATATAAAATTAACTTTATTCAGTAACACAGTACAAGTACTTTTTATAAAAATAAAAAAGGAACACCAATCATCTTGCACTATGAACCAATTAACTGATAAGAGGCAGTTCAGGTACTTGCTGTCATAATTCACATGTTTGTTATAATTTGTAGAACTGTTAAACATGGACAGAATACATAAACAGTACAATAAATAATAATAATAATAATAATAATAATAATAATAATAATTTATACGTGAGCTCAATAATCAGTGAGTGCAATTTCTTAATATTGTATTTGAAACTCTTCTTCATAAACTGGCATCATACATCAGTATCCTCTTGCTTGTTGATAATGATGCTTGTTGTTTAAAGGGGCCTAACATCGAGGTCATCGGCCCTCAGTATCCAACAAATAGAAATTTCTGTTATGTACAGATAACTCCGTAAAAGCAAAATTCTAGAATCTAAAGTTAAAAAGTAAATAATTTCAACCGACTAGAATCACAGAGAAAGGTAAAAAATTTATTCAAACATATCATAATTTATGCAAGATTTTGGTAATGCATTTATCAATGTCTAATGAGTAATGATATATTCTAGTTCAGTGGTATTCAAACCTTTTGGTTGGCGTACTCCCAAAACCCAACTATTTTACCTTCATACCTTTGAAGTACGAGTATATTGCAATTTTACCAGAAATAACAAATGATTATCGCTGGGTGCAAAAAATATCATCTATAATAATCATCATCATCATCTTCCCCAGCTTATCCGGCTTGCTCAGTGTCCCTGCATGCACTGCATGGGATTTAAGGTCGCATGCCCTTCCTGACACCTCTGGATTTCCAACTGAAAATCCCACCCCAGCAACACCAGCAATCAATCCATGGTCGCAAGGATGACAGGCAAGCAATTAAACCGCTACACCACTCTGTTCCCCAATAATAACAATAATGTATACAATCGCTAGGTAAAGGAAACCTCGTAACTCTTTCGGAGTAAAGTTTAAACAGAAGAAGCCCAAAACTGAGCGGTCAGCAATGGCCGGAGAACTGTTCCTGACATTTTCATTGCTAAACGATAGCTCAATTATTAGAGTCCTCTGTTCCCTTCTCAAGCAACGCGGCAAGCCTTCACAAGCAAGATGGAGAAACGTGGTTTTCTCGTGAGGGAAATTACGAGGTTTTCATTGCCTAGCAATGATCCTATATATACACACACACACATGAGTATAATTATTAATAAAACAATTACTACTGCTACTGAAAAATACTGTAGTGATTCAGTAGATTTTGAAACAAAAAATTCAAAAAGAGCAGTGCAGCACAAATAAGCATTTTTACATACCTAGTCAATGAGAGGTAGAAATTGATAGATATTTTAGAACAAATACTTCGGAAAGGGGATTCTATGTAGTGGTATACAAAAACACTAAATCAAAACAAGATTTTATTGAAAATCCGCAGGCTCAACTAATTTGTGAACCGTTCATTTAAAACAGTTAGAAGCTATGATACCCCTAGTGGTACGCATACCACACTTTGAATAACACTGTTCTAGTTAACAAGGTTACAAATTCATACAAATAAAATCTATCCATCTATTTACTTTGAATTTCTCTCTCATACAGAGGCGTGACTTTTCTTTCTGCAACAGCAGTATTTTGCAAAATGCTTACAACAGCTTGTACTTCAGTATTTTCATTTTTCATGAACCACTTTTTTTTTGTATTTTGAAAACATGATAAAATAACAAATTTACTCCATGCGCAACATTTATAGTGAAATGCAATATAAATGTCAAACAAACTATTTTTTAAACAAAATGTTATATAAAGCTTGCCCAAGCAGCATTGCAATGTAGTTGGAGCCCTACGACGATTTTAGACGCTGAAAGATAATTCAGAAAATACAATTCAATAATAAGTGATAGGAAAACACAAATTACAAAATAAAATGGTTAGATATGTTTTATGATTTCCTTTAACTGTGTTACTGATTTATGAACAAGAGCCAAGTTGACACTGATGCTTTCACAGCCCATACTTTAAGATATGGGCTTTTGGGCTTATGCCACGCCAAGAAAACAAGGGGAAACTCACTAGGTTTCACAGAGAACTTCGCTTTGCGTCTTCAAAAGAAAATCTCAACTGTTCACGAGGAAGACTTCTACAATAATGGGGGTTTGAATTTAAGAATGCTTTACCGTTGGAGCTGTAGTATTACACTCAATCATAACCAGGTGGCTCGCTGTATGCTGGTAATCCAAGCAGGAGCTAACGACAACATTAAGCGCCAATTAAGGTGTTCTATAACACCGTATGTGCACGAGAAGTAACAGAGAGGACGTAAGACGAATCAGAGACATAACATGTGATGACTGTCAGACTTTCATAAGGTGTATACACCAGTTATGCCCCCCTCCCACACCGTCTCACGTAATTATCATCCTCTGATTTTCTCTACACACTTTCTTCCCATTCTTCAGCTCTGCTTTATTCTGGTGTCTTTTGCTGCATTTTAATTTATTAGTTTATATTTATTACTTCTACCACATTCATCCATGATTGGTTACAATTGCAAGATACTTACTCCATTTTATTCTTTATAATCAGAATTAATCAGAATTGCCTCAAATTCTATGCTATATTTTAAAATGCTATAAAAATCTAAATTACAAATTTATAAATGCTAAATGTACAGATCAAAATACCAAATTTCTGATTTCAAAATGCTAAGAATCACCATCCCTGCTCATAGATCATTCTCAATTTTATCAAGTTATATACAGAAAGATAGGAGCTTGGATCAGACAATATTAGCATACATTAAATGATGGATCACAGTGAGAAGAGAAGCAACAGAAAGAGGGAACAAACCTAACACAAATGGAAAAGTAGGGTAAGCTTGAAGCTCGGAAGCAAAAGTAGGTTCGTTGGGAAGACCTGGACAGAGAGAAGTTGGAGATTACACTTTTCCTTTGATGTTCTCACATTTGTCCTTCCAATACTCCTATATCTGAAATGCAGAAACGCTTCATAGCATTCCATATGCAATGCTTCAGCCTGGGAATTTCTATATGCACTTGTGTTAGAAACGAAATCATTCGTGAAAGGTGTGACCACCAGGTACCCATCGAAGAATACACTCAAAGGAAGCAATTGCAATGACAGTAATATCTGTTGAATGACCACAACACAAAGTTACCGCACCAACTCCTCTGATTACCAATGATCAACCCTAACGCAGATCCAACTAATGGCGACCAAAGAAAATCTGAATGGAAAATTCTAAGTTCCCATGGAGAGAATTAGATATTTTTCACCAATAGAGCTTGTCAAAAAAAGATCAGATGTAAGGCTTTTCAGGCATTTGCTCTATTAACCAGCGTTTCATCTTAGGTCTGACACTAGACTCATCAGAGTGGGATGTGTCATACCCTACCCACTGGCGCTGGGGTGTATGCACGTGAACTTATCAGAAGCCCATTATTAGAGGCACAGTCTGATAACTGCATATGAGAGATAAATAAATGGAAACGCTGGTTAATAGAGCAAACGCCTGAAAAGCCTTACATCTGATCTGTTTTTGACAAGCTCTATTGGTGAAAAATATTCTAATTCCCTCTATGGGAACTTAGAATTTTCCATTCGGAATTGCTAGGCGGGCAATAATTCCATTGTGGAGATTTATCTCCCGTATGCAGTTATCAGACTGTGCCTCTTATAATGGGCTTCTGATAAGTTCACCTCACTGAGCTCTATACATGGATCGCTGATGGCAGCTCTCCGCTGCAGGAGAAAGTACGCCAAGTTGATGTACCCATCCTAGAGCTCTCCTTGTGGGGAAGCAATGATAATTTAATCAATTTTAAATCGCAATTAATGGCACATTGGAATAATTAAAAATGTAGGGACATGTTCACTCAAAGCATAAGGACATTGGGACCACCGACACGACATTCCGAGGTCAGTAAATCTCCGGGATAGCAATAAAAATGAGTGTATAATAACGGCCGACAAATATTAACTTAGGTGCTGAATACATGCAATTAGCGATTGGTAATACAATACGAGCAAAAAACAGTTTCTGGAAACATTGCTGTAAATTTTATACATGTATGCCACGAAATTATGCATTCTTAAGGGAGGTATGACTGAATGTTCCGTATTTTGAGCCAAAAGCTCTGTTTTTCTTTTTATTCACACAAAAATAGCCCTATTCTTCTTCTTTCAGAAAATGTTTTTATTTTATTCATTCCGGCTTGTTTAAAGCTTGTAGAAGCAATTTAATATGAGCCCGCAGGACATTTAAAGCACAGAACCAACCCACTTCTCCTGTAATGGTATAATGATAGTTTACTGGGAGTTTTTCGCTGAATATTCTAGTATTTTCGCGGCGTATTTTCCATAGAAGTACACTTCGGCATGCTGACAGTCACTTGTTTACTATGTAATCAATACAATTACATTATGTTAGGAAATATTGTAATTTGAACTGACAGAGAGAATGCTGTACCTTTTTCCAAATAGTACTCAATTTAAATCTGCCACACATGTATCTTTGATAGTTTAAATATATTATTTATTTGTATTAGGCCTATTTACATTTAGGAATTCGTATTTGTGTTAATCATAGTAGTACAAGCATGGTTCCCTTGATTGTTTATATTTTACTAACATGCAGAAGTAACATGTGGTTTCAATTCAGCGAGTGAAATAGTGATTTTTCATTGATGTATTTCATCTTAATTCCTTTGTAAATGTGTGAGGTATTGCAATAACACAGTGTAAAACACCCGTGGAACTACAATCAGGAGGCCTGGCGTCACCGAACTTACTATAAACAAAGCAAGCGCGCTCCTTGTGGTCTACTGCACCGTGCGCTCGCTGCCATCTTACTACGCCAGTCATCTTTTATTTGGCTTACTGCTACCCAAGCTACCAGCCATCCATATATAGAGATCAGTGGTTCACCTGCATACACCCCAGCGTCAGTGGGTAGGGTCTGACACATCCCACTCTGATGAGTCTAGTGTCAGACCTAAGACGAAACGCTGGTTAATAGAGCAAACGCCTGAAAAGCCTTACATCTGATCTGTTTTCAAAGAAAATCTGGTTCAAGGACGTCGAGGAAGATGTAACGGGTCACAGCCTTAACATCAGTCTTAGCCACAATGGAAAGTGTTGTTAAATACCTACTATTTTTGTCATAATATGATGTCTGATTACAAATGCATCAGTCTGATTTCACTACAAACACACTTTCTGCTTACTCCTGCATGGCACAACTATCAGCATACATCTGTCTCTCTGACATACTTTCACCCAATATCATAGTGATAGGGAATAGCCACCAGAGCAATGACAAAATGTTGTTGTGCTCCTGGTGCACAAGTCTTGGCCACTGGTGTTATAGACCAATGGATTGTCACTAAGAGCCAACTCACCAACAATGGGTAGAGTGACTGAAAGATGTGTAAGCTACTACCTAATCCACTGGTAACAAAAGAACATTGAGCTGTGGGAGTCTGCCACGGTGTCAGTTGTGGTGCGTATAGTACATTTTTACCTGAAATTCTTAAAAGAGTACTGATAATTGTCATTAAAATCTCAAAGATAGATACATTTTGAGTGGGATAAAGAGACATGAACAAATAAAAAACCTAAAAAACACTAAGAATAACAAAATGAACCCTCTTGGTTAAACTGCAACCTACTTATTCATTTTATTCTTTATATATAATCTTGTACTAATTCAGCTTCATATGGATTTATTAATTATTCAGCACTGGCCTAATGTTAATCTTTATGACATCATTGATGTTTTAACAGATATCAAAAAATGGTATGATCGAAGATATAAATTACCAATAGTGTATAAATTATCCTTTTCTGAATTAATTGGTTCAAGTGCAAAAGTACACTTTTGTAATACAGAAATTACACATGACTGCACATTTTCATAGGCAAAAACAAACAATACAATACAATAAGATACAAAAATTCACAGTATAACATAAGAAAGAAACAATTAAAAAAGTAATGATATGTGTTTTCTTCCATCTATATTTTAAATAGTTTTAAATAGGTCTATATTCTCCCATCTCTCTGTTTAAAAATCTTTAATGGTACAATAAATATATGACATAAAGAAAATTAAATAAATGTTAAAGATCCTTTCTTTTATTTCTTATTTTTAGAGTATATAACATTCAAAATTGCAACAAAAGTAGATACCGTACATTTCTTCATCCTCTCGCCTATCACATTGTTTAGCGAAGAGTAACTGGTCATTCAGTTAAACTTTTGTAGGTTTGACCTGACTGGTTGTTTAATAATGGCTGCTGTATTACATATGATACAATTGGTACAACCTAAAGATGACAGGCTACATACAAACTTTTACAATTATTTACGAAGTGCAGACCACATTCACATTTTTTCCCCTGATCATTTAATCCATCTAAAAAATAAATCAGTCAAAACTAAGCCACTGGATCCTTCAGTCCATTTACACCCTGGCCTGACAGAGCATCAGTAATAATAATAATAATAATAATAATAATAATAATAATAATAATAATAATAATGGCTTCACGTCCCGCGGACTACTTGTACGGTTTTCGGAGACACCGAGGTGCTGGAATTTAGTCCCGCAGGAGTTCTTTTACATGCCAGAAAATCTACTGACACGAGGTTGACGTATTTCAGCACCTTCAAATACCACCGGACTGAACCAGGATCAAAAGTGCCACGAAGGGATCAGAAGGCCAGCGCCTCAATCGTCTGAGCCACTCAGTCTGGCAATCAGTAATCCTTCAGTCCAGAGACTGACAGGGAGATGGTATCTTTGGGACATTCTGAATCAACTAATGCATCCTACTGCTGTTAATTTCAGTCGCCAAATATACTAACAATCACACACACACAGACTAACAAGATGCCATAAGAACAAAAGAAGAAATTATAACTCAATCAGAAATTCAGGTACTGTATATATTTGTTGCACGGACAGCACTGGCACAGAATTTATACTTTACACCATGTCAGAGAAATGGTTCCATAAGAGTTCTAAGATTCTATGAAAAAACTACTCATATTGATAGTAAGCAGGGATTCATTCAAAACTCAATTGTTTCTAGAATGGCTCCAGAAATCTTTCAACATATAAAGCAGTTCTGATTTTATTCTAAAAATTAGGGAATTTCTTTCTTACTTCATTTAAGATTGCATATGAATTGCTATATAATAAAACCTGTCCAATGTGCTTTCAGATAGTAATTCCTCTCTTTTACTAATAGTCAATGATATCAGATATGATATATTTCTTCACACAGTACAGCTTATGAGTCTGCATTATGTTGGTGCAGTAAAGGAGTGAACCGTATAGCTAGTAACTCGAACCCGAATATCGGGTGGCAGTAAAGAACTCTATTTTCTACAGAAAACAAGAGCCATGGGTAGATGAGTTCCCTGTGGTTCCCAAAATCTACAAAACTTCCCTTCTTAAGTTTTTGAACCAATGAAAATATTTTGAAGAGTTTAAGTGGCCACTGGTTCACTTCCTGACTGATAATGTTAACAAAATGTAAAAATGAACATATGAATTAAAATTGATCTCTTCATATTATTATTTTTGAAAAATAAAATATTGTGGTGTTTTGAACAAAGTCCTATAAGCAGAAAAAAACTAACCCTAATATGAGCCCATTTCATCTACTGTGACCTATGCCCGGCTACTTACTGAGGATCAGAATGCAACCAGATTATTATAAGAGTTTATGTACTGCCCAACATACCTGTTTGTTCCCCTAATCAGTTCAAATAATTTTCAATCAAACGCACTGAAAACATTCAAGTATGTTATTAACATATATGGCATCATACCCTAGCCCACATTCACAATTAAATATATCCTGCTGCCCTGGGCTCTCATTCAAACTCCTGTTCAACTAGTTCCATGCGCACTAACATCACTTATTATAGCATTTTCAGAGTATTGAAAGGTGTTTGGGCGTTTATTAATACAATTATTTATTAAAATGTGAATTTGAAGTTTTTGTTCCCACGAGTGTTTTGTATCTATTAATTTAATTTGAATATGATGAATTATGTATACCCGCTTAATAAAACCATACGGCTTAACAGGTCGAAACAGTGCGATATAGCAATGCATTCTCAAACAATACCGAGCCGCTTCTCAGAACAGCTCTATCATGGCTTTGAGTATAAAGGAGGCAATGATACTGGTGGTTATCCAGATGATCATTCACTGCACCAAATATTCAGCATTGTTTTCAATAGCAACTGGCGGGAAAAACGAGACTGTACAACATTTGGAAACTAAGACGCACAAACTCACTGACAATACTTCTGCACCCAATTCATTTCTCACTGCTTTCTTTCAAGGAGCTGATCTGGTGTCTGCTGAACAGAAATTGGCAGCTTCTGAAGACAGTTTTGGATTCCATACTGTTAAACATAACCAGACATTTTGCTCAGCAGACTGCACATCTAAACTGCTTCAGAAGCATTTCGAACCTAAATACTTTTGTGCTGAGACAAAGTGTGAAATTATTGTAACTAATGTGATTAGTCCACTTGCCATATCTGAAATGAAAAAAAGACTTGGAAAAAGTGAACTATGTTTCTGTGTACACACTCCAATCATAAATCCACCAATCTTTCCCCCCTTCCTGTTTGCTATTTTATTAACAAGGGAGCACAGGTAAAATCTTTAGATTTTGAAGAATGGGCAGGGGAAACTGCTGACTATTATTTCCTCATTTGTCCTGAAACTGCTATATTTTTTTCATCTTGAAAAAGTACCATAGCTGGACTTTGTGCAGACAACACTAACTTCAGTGACTCATTTCGGAAAGGTTCTAAAAATGTTTATTCCATTGTGCAGAAGTCTTTTGAGAAAACGTTTGTTGGTGTTGATTGCATTTCTCACATTGTCAACAATGCTATACGAACCAGTGTGAACAGTCTTCCAGTTTGTGAAGAAAGTATGATGCAGAAAATCTACTCATGTTTTCACATTTACACTGTACGTGAGGCCTCCTTGATTGCATTTTGTGATTTTGTTGAGATAGCATATTCCAAAGTTCTTATGTTTCAGTAGAACAAGGTGGCTTTCCTTGTTACCTTCCACTGAATTGAGTACTGAAGTTGTATCCAGCTCTGAAATCATATTTGGAATCACAAAGCAGGTGCCCAACTGTAATCAAACAGTTCTTTGATGATAGCTTGTCTGAGGTGTGGTTGAATTTCGAGCATACTCAAGCAGCAATTTTTCACACTGTTCTTCATTTTTTAGAGGGGCAATATGTTATGTTTGATGCTTGTAAAGTACTTGAGGATGACAGGTAAAAGCTCTAAAATAGATTATATTGATGTTACATGAGAGTGATGTTAGTACAGATGTTCTGTTGACTAACAGGCAACACTGTTGTTTTGGACTTGCTTATCTTGAGACCAAACTGTCTGAACATAGCATTCCAGTCATTCAGCTTCTGTTGTACTTCAGCCTCACTACCACCCCATATCACCACATCATCTGCAAAGGCAAAAGCTTTAAACTCAGAGTTGTTGTCGAGTTCAATCAATCAATCAATCAATCAATCAATCAATCAATCAATCAATCAATCAATCAATCAATCAATCAATCAATCAATCAATCAATCACTTCTGATCTACATTTAGGGCAGTCGCCCAGGAGGCAGATTTCCTATCTGTTGTTTTCCTAGCCTTTTCTTAAATTATTGCAAAGAAATTGGAAATTTATTGAATATCTCCCTTGGTAAGTTATTCCAATCTCTAACTCCCCTTCCTATAAACGAATATTTGCCCCAATTTGTCCTCTTGAATTCCAACTTTAGCTTCATATTGTGATCTTTCCTACTTTTAAAGACACCACTCAAACTTATTCATCTACTGATGTCATTACAAACCATTACTCTCATCCTTGTTCCATATTGAAAACAGCTATCTCACTAAGTATACAAAAGGAGTATTTAATTACCCCACCTATTCAATACAATTAATTCCACGGTTATATGGTTAAATGTACCCCGTTTATCATTATACCATTGCCTACTGTCCATCTCACAACATTATCAAGGTAATTTTGCAGTTGCTCACAATCTTGTAACTTTTTTATTACTCTGTACAGAATATCATCATCTGCGAAAAGCCTCATCTCTGATTCCACTTCTTTACACATATCATTGATATACAAGAAAACATAAAGGTGCAATAATACTGCCTTGAGGAATTCCCCTCTTAATTATTACAGGGACAGATAAAGCTTCACCTACTTTAATTCTCCGAGTTCTATTTTCTAGAAACATAGCCACCCATTCAGTCAGTCTTTTGTCAAGTCCAATAGCACTCATTTTTGCTAGTAGTCTCCCATGATCTACCATATCAAATGCCTTAGATAGGTCAATCGCAACACAGTCTATTTGACCTCCTGAATCCGGGATATCTGCTATATCTTGCTGGAATCCTACAAATTGAGTTTCAGTGGAATAACCTTTTCTAAACCCAAACTGCCTTCTATCAAGCCAGTTATTTTGAAAACATGTCTAATAATCAATGTTGTGTTGATCTCTGCAATTATGGTTATCACAACAGCGCTAATTAATGTTTTATCATGGAACATAATTTCCTGTCATATGGAGAGGGGTATCAGAATGGGCCAAGTTCCATAACTCTTCATTATTTCATCCATTACAATGGTGAATAAAAGAGGGGATAATGTGCTGCCTTGTTGTACACCCTGACTAGTCTCAAACCACTCCCAATATCCATCCCCTATTTGGACACAACTCTGGCAATGGTCATACAGTATTCTGACTTTATTAATTAAAGCACATGGTATACTGTAGATCTGTTCTCCAGGCATTCCCAGATTTTTTGTCTCTGTACAGTCATAAGCTTTCTCAATATCTAGGAAAATAGGGATGACATCTTTTCCTTTTTCCAAGTGCTTCTCCATGATCATCCTTACAGAAAATATTAAATCTGTTGTTGACTTACTCCTTAAACCATACTGCTCCTCTTTGAGCTGTGGTTCAATGATGGTTCTTAATCTCTATTCTATGATTCGTTCCACTATTTTAAGTCCATGAGATGGAAGAGTGATGCCCCTGTAGTTTCTGGGTTTCTGTCTGTTTCCTTTCTTACACGGACGATGACTGAGTGATAGTTAGACATATTATGAAATCAATGTTGTGTTGATCTCCGCAATTATGGTTCTCACAACAGCACTAAAGGTATTTTATCATGGAACATAATTTCCTGTCATATGGAGAGGGGTATCAGAATGGGCCAATTTAGCTTCACGTTAACCCCTCAGCGCCGACCTCTATACGTGGTATAGACCCCCTTTTCTTCCGTAGCCGCCGACCTCTATACGTGGTATAGACCCATACATGGTTTCGCATTTACGGCTATAGCGCGAAGAGTTTTGGTGTTACGGATATGCAAATTGTTTTGTTTCCAAGAAGACATTTTCGGGTTTATCAGTGTTCTAAATAAGTATTGAAAATCGTTAAAGAGTAGCTGCTTTTGCAAGGATAAGTATATGTCAATTATGTCTGAGCAACAATCCCTGCTTCTTTAATAGTCCGTTTGCTTCATTCTTTCCCACAGAATAAAATAAAGAAATGATGATCTGAGAAGTTTGTCTTTTCGTGTGATGTTCTTTGCTCTAATTTTGTATTAAGAGTGCGGTTTATTTATTATATTTGTCTTTATTTCTCAGCTTGTAGTCTTTTCGTAACTCTCTACGAGTACTCTGTATAGGCATCAGTTAGTGCTGCTTTCTGTCATACGACACGAGAAGCAGTTGTGCATGGTATATATCTCATTTGAAAGACGATGTATCGACCTTTTCATCTGAAATATGTATCGAGTTGTTTTGATTCGTCATAAATGTTATTCCCCTCATTCAGTTGCGTCCTGCCGCTTTCGGTCCCGCTGCAGCTTCATTAGCTTGTGTGACGCACCGCGCTCAATGGCTAGCTCCTGCTGAGTGTAGCGTGCTTGAAATATTGTATAATTCAAATGAAAGTTTAGTCGGAAGTAGTAGTGGCAGTATTAGCAGTAGCGATAATAAAATGGGTCATGTAGCAGTGGTAAATGATGAGAGTGACGATGAGGAGGAACCAGTACTTGGAAATTTTGTGTAGGAGGCTATAGATACGCATACAGGTCAAAAGGAAGCTTTCAACAGTGAATTATGATTCCTAGATTCTCCAATAATATTTAGACAAGTCACAGGGACAAACATTGAGCAGTTATCTTATCAGTTTCAGCTGATGGAAGGTTTGTTTACGTAGTACAAAATACGCTTCTCGGGCGGGAAACGAAATATTCAAGGCCGGCGCGCATCAGATAATACAGTTCCAAGGTTGCAGTAAATACGTTTTATCAGGAAATTAGCACCCAAGAGTAAGAAATCCAAACCTCAGAGACGTTGTATCGCGTGTTCAAAACACGGTGAAAAGAAGACATCGGTGTACTGCTGCCAGGAGTGTGCCTTGGGTCTCTGTCTCGAAGAGTGCTCGAACTCTATCACACAGAACTAAATTACTAAGGAAATGTGAAACAATTATGTAATTATCTTCATGTACATAGTTCTACCATAAGGAATTCCAAATTTCGTGAATATCGGGCCACTCTTATACTAGTAGTAACGCTTTAAGTGAATCAATGTATTTCAGTCGCGCGTAGTTGAAATCTCATCCGGCCGCGGGATAGGAAGCTCTTTAAACGGCTGCGACGCTGAGGGGTTAAAGAACGGTACGAGGAGCGATTTAATAACAGAACAAAGTTAGCTGTGATTAAAAAATGAAACTCTGTTTGAGAGATAGGTCTGTTCGGCGGAATTTTAAAGAGCTTGGTAGATTTGCATGAAGCATTAAAGTTGCTCAGCGTCTAAAGGATGAGCGATCCCCATTCACTATTGCAGCCAAGTGTTGTGCATGATGTATTAGGATCCAGATTTCTTCTGCAACACATTGTTTTCAGATGAAAGCCACATTCACCTTGATGGCTGTATCAACCAAAATCAAAATTTCTTCTCTCCAGCAAGCTGGGTATGGGTGTGTACAAGCCTCCTCCAGTTTGTATTGTCCATCTACAGATGATGTTCATATATGTGATGCCAGTTTATATCTCTGATTTCAAGGTCATTGAAAATCTGCTTCTCCCAAACATCATGAGGTCTTACTCTTTGTCTCTTTCTAGGAACACGCGAGAAGATATAATTTATTGTGTCCTTACAGCAACCTTTGATCATCAACATGTTCAATAATCATCAGAAATGTTAGGAATAGACATCAGATCTTTAGGTTTTTACCTATTGTTTTCCGTAAGATCCTATCAAGTCTATCTATGACAATTATCCATATTAGGTACCTACCATCTATCTATGACAATTATCCATATTAGGTACCTACCATCACAGTTCAACGTTACGACCTATTTTTGCCTTTTTCAGCCTATATAAACCTTTTTCCGCTTTAACACATCGACGACTGGCCCCGGATATCTCCGTTTTTACGCACAGGTATAGTTTTTAGCTTGTTGTGCTACCTGTTGGCTATAATTTTAACTACTTTCAATCATGACATGGAGTAGAGGGATCGTAGATTTTAGTGTCGAGGTATTTTTTATTGTACGACCTTTGTAGCCATGGAAACTTCACATATACATGGGTGTTTTTATGCACCAAGAATCATTGTAAAAGATGGCGTTCCCATGACAATGTGACCTGTATGACGACAAACAATTTCAACATTTATATGCAGTTTCATTATCTGATATGCCACACGAATGATGAGCCCTGAGAATTTTCGCTTTTATGCAGCTTGTATGATTATTGATGAAATTGTGGGCGAGATTAAGAGTTCCAAACGGTTTAGTCATGGAATATAAATTACTGTTGCATCTTTCTTTAAACCTTCATGTTCCCTGGAGCACCCGTACAGATGTCAACATGGTGCGGCGTATTCAGCTGCTGATGGCTACCGATGATTGTGATTAATTACGTACAGACTGGTAGGTACTGAATGACAGTGAATTAGATATTCCTAATGATTAACGGCTAACACTAAACGGGGAGTAGCCATAAAGAGAAATCCTTGCATACTTGAAAACAATGAGTATACGAATGGCACAAATATGACATTTATACTACACAGTGCTTAGAAAGACTATTGAATGGAGCCACAAACGGTATGGCTTTGAAAATTATCACAGCATACAGACTATGAAGCAACGTAGTGAGTACATGTTCCAAGTTCGAGTTACAGTAGTTTGAGTGCAGCAGGGTCATTTCTTTCTTGGAGGCTTGAACTATCTGGTCTGCATGAGGTAGCAGCCTCTGATCGGCACCCGTCGTCAATGTGTTCAATTATAACTTTCATAAACTAAATAGTAATATTATTAATTTATTATATAATTAAGTTTTCACAGAAGGCATCAAGGATAGAGAAGTAAGCCAAGCTGGCGCGAGGGTGGATGTGGGATTTGCGAGACAATCTTGGAGCCAGGAATTTGTGGGTTTTACCGTTATGCCCATTACTTGTCTTGCACATGCTATACACCAAGTAGCAGAAGAAATTAAAAATCAGTTCCCAAAAGCGAATGATTTAATTTCTTCAGTAAGGGAAGTATTTTCAAAATCAAGTACTAGAGTTGCTGCTTTTAAAGAAGTGTCCATATCTGCCTCTGCTTCCAGCACCTATTTTAACAAGATGGGGTCCATGGTTATAGGCTGTTCAATATTACAGTGAGAACATCCATTGTACAGGTGGTGGTGGTATTTTTTGCTTTAAGAGGAAGTACAACTACCACAATGTATGGAAATACTGTTAATAATTTACTGCGCACAAAATTATGGGGGAAACATGGTGAGAATGGCAATGATGCATAAGTAAATTTGTTGTTGTATTGCAAGCTACTTGTCACTTCTAGTGATTTGCTCTCAACCAGACAAACTGTTGTACACAAATGCTACATTATAATGCCTTGCATGCTCTATTTTAAATACTGTATTTTTAATTTATTACCGTATTTACTCATGCAATTAACACACTTTTTTTGACGAAAAATACAGGCGAAAACTTCAGATGCGTAAATTATTTGAGGAATTCAGATATGTAAAAAATTATTTACAATTCATTTACATTTAAAAGATACATCCAATATAATATACACACAACTGGTTCAACTCATGTGTGGTTAATCGTCATTTGGCGTAAAATTCCGGCGTGAGATTTTTTCTGAAAAGTCAAATAGAGTAAGTTGGACACATGGATTTGAAGTAATGACACTGGAAAATATTCTTCCCGTTACGAGCTGACAATATGATCTGACATGAAATAAACATGTACTAATAAAAGTACAATTCATCTAAGTACATAATATTGACATACCGGCAAAAAAGGAAACTGTCCAACACGAGAAGGGCCAGGCATCGAAGGAGGGACCCTGCTATATATCCCTTTTTTGTACAAGTAACATGTCCACCCCCCCCTTTTCCTTCGATACGAACGTGGATCCCTCGCGGAAATTTTACTTTAGGCATTGTTTTTCATTTTAGAACAACATACGGTGCAAGCTTACTGCCATCACCTGTTACAGCAAGCACTGCAGAGCATCATTCTTTTTCGCTTCCGGTAGCGCATACGATAACGCTCGATGTCCCTTTCGTACCGATTGTTCGACTTTGTGGCATATTACAAGTAATGAAAATCATTTTATTTTCCGTATTGAAAGAATCTCAATAATAATATAAGAGAATTTATTGGACTCCAACCTATTCAATACATTACAGGATGTTAAAATTTTAACGATCTTTAACTAAAAATGTTAACATCCTGTAATGTATTGAGTAGGTTGGAGTCCAATAAATTCTCTTATATTATTATTTGTGGCACATGGAAACTAATTGACGTCTGACCTATAGTTTCTATTCGGGAGAGCAAATATTCCTTCACTTTACGTTTCTCAATCACAAAGCAATGAATATCAATTACTGTTTGATTGAAATAATTCGGCATTTTGTGGCATGATGTTGTTCTCTGTCAAAGAGAAAGTCCATTCCTCTTCATAAAATTAATCATCAAGCCTCGGTTAACCTTCAAATCCGAGACACTCATTCCACGCGCAGGAGCTATTTCTCGTCCTTTAAAATACAGCATTTCGTGAGAAACTGCATATCCAATGTTGAATAACAAAATCACATATTTAAGCAGATCCTCACCTATCTTCAGAAACTTGCCACTTTTTGGTCCACGAAATGCTTGACGTGCACTTCTCTGTTACCGCGGTAGCGCCCGTTGCATTCGGACACTGAATACTTGCGGTCCTCTGGCCTATTCCCATATGTTTCGGCGTAACTGCTCACCGCGAGTTTATATGATGCAGTATTACTCAAATACTTGCTCACTCTGAACTAACAAACAATTTTGAGATCACAGAAAACATGTCCCATACCTGAAACACTCGTAAAATACGTTTGTACCAGACTGGAATAGAGCGTCACTAGTACTAGTGCAGCGGTATTTCCTACTGGCTGATAACAGCACGTTGCCCAGTATTTGGAATGACCAGTTTTGGAATAGGAAGGCTGCTACCTTAGTAGAAGACATCTGTATTTTGAATCGCATCCGGAGCTGCGTGATGGATGTTCGAAGAAGTGGGTGCGTCAAATATGTGAACATTTCTTTTTCTTCACCTTGTACCCAAAAATATTGGGATGCGTAAATTATGCAAGGGCGGTATTATTATTTCTACTTGCACATTACTCCTTCAGATGTATTTCGTTAATTTCAATGCACCAATTTTAAACTAATAAGAACCTATTTTATACATTTTTTCCAACTATTTAGGCGCCTAAAACTTATCTTTTTAGGACCCAAAGATCCGATGTATAATTATGAACAATTTATGGCACGTGATGGTATACATTTTGATTACATGCTGATCAATGCAACTAAACATCATTTCAGTCTCATGTGTTTTGCTGCATATGATAGAGAGAAGAAGAAAAATTTACAAGCCAGAACTAAATAAAGGTAGGTAGGTCTACAGGGGGCTAAATGAAGTATGAAGGTCAGCATCAACAGGTTCACAAATAAGACGGGTCATATATGCGGTTCTAGGGGATATCCAAATCACAACAGTTAAACTAGAGCTTTACCGCAGCTGGGGACTTCCTTTGCAGTTACCACAATAGTCCTCAAAAGCATGGATCAGTCCCACTGATATTCCACGAGTTCAGTGAAGCTTTCAACAGACTGAAACCTAGAAAGGTTTTTGAACCAGATAATTTCCTAACTTCCTTTGGGTGTTGATTAAATGTTGCACCCCTGAAGGTAAGACTGTTTATTTATACTTCTTGATTCTGGCAATCTCAAAATATCCACTTGCAGAGGCAGGAACCTTAGAAGTGGGTTATCAGTACTCCTCCCCAAGCCCTAAAATAAATGGAGTCATACCCATAACATCCTTCTCCCCTCTCGATAATGATACCCTGTTTGTGCCTTCTGACAGCAATCTATTCTTAACTGTATCATATTACATAATAATAAAATAAAATAACATAATAAGATTTGCACATTGCCTGTTAGTTCTGTGATAAAAAATCCTTTGTAGCTCGTTTCACACCCAGCAGCTCGTTATGTGCGACCAATACCGCATATCTGACAATGCTCTTCCTATCTGTTACTATCCTTATGACTGGTCACACCTCACAGTCACATATGGATATGCCATTCATTAGAACAACTTTTTCAATTATCGGAAATAGTGGCGCCGGTAGGAAATATGATATACATGAAATCCTCTTTGAACAGGCGAAGGTCATCGCACCTGTAAAAGACTTTTATGCTCGACTGGTAAGGGAAGCCATAGAGATAGAGCTGCACCCAAAGAACATCAACAGGGAAGACGGCTTCAAGTTATCGAATACCTGTACTGCAGAAATACATGCATAACACAACCATGGAACAGCGGGACACACTCACGAAACTGTCGACAGAGGGTGGTGAATCACAGCACGGCGGTCCTCAAGTCCAATTAGTGGGGTAGGCCATGGATAGTACGGTCATGACTTCCACGTTCTTTCGAATTTCTTTGCTCACTGTCGGAGGCATAATTTAACATGCCCTGATGAAGGCCAATGCAATATGGCTAAAGCTCGGCTTCATTAAATAAATATATTGGCTTTAATCCAGTATTCATTTGTTTACGTTAATACAATGAACCACAAAAACCTACGTTCATAACTATTTATGATAGTTTGTGTTGGGTCTCCCTTGTCAAGTCACTGACGAAGGGAATGCATAATATGTATGAATGAACAAATAAACAATTTTCTATTCTAATAA
This sequence comes from Anabrus simplex, assembly GCF_040414725.1. Lineage (NCBI taxonomy): Eukaryota > Metazoa > Arthropoda > Insecta > Orthoptera > Tettigoniidae > Anabrus > Anabrus simplex. The sequence continues at coordinate 94,635,784 of NC_090267.1, forward strand.
AATGTATTGACATCCATAATGAAGAAGTTTTGAAGGGAAAAGTTGCCAAGTGTTTAAATAAATAAAGTGTATTGACAAGGTGCACCCAATACAAACTATTTTAAATAGTTTTTAAACTGATTTAGACAAGTTAATACAGGTTCAAATTAATTGCCTATTATGGTTAAGTTTATCAACAGTTGTAATTATTTGTCATCACAGTTTTCTTATTTCAATATCAACGTTGGGATAATATCTTTATTTTGATGGTTTTCCCTTACTGAAATTACGATAATATAACCACGTACACCGTATCTAGATTGAAATAATCCTGAGTTTAAAAAAAGAGGAATGATGCAAAGAGAAAGAAAAGGGGATTCCAACAATTTATAAAGTAAAAATTGCATAAAAATAGACAAATCAAATAATTGCATATTTTAAAGCTAATTTTATTTTTACTTCAAAAATGATGCGAGTACATTGTATTTTTTTGTACAGTATGTTTGAATACAAAACAGCTGCAACAAACATAAGCATATTGTAGATGTGAATCATAACTTTGCTGCTTGATTGACAACGTAAAATGTCATGAGCTTAATGCCAGTTTTACCACTGACTAGACAACAAGATTACCTATCTAGGGTGACAATTTATCAAGTTATGTAGGTCAATTTAATATCCAAGTTGTATTTACTTGAGAATTTTAACAATTTAATATGTTCATTGTCGCCTTAATTAAACCTATGAATCACCACAGGAGATGACATTTTTTTCCTTTTCTTTCTATTAGAAGACAGTGTACAAAAAACTAGAACCCATTACAGATACTATGCGTAAGAGGAGACTGGGATTGTTAGGACATATCATGAGGACGCAGAATTTGAGACTTCTGAAACAACTAATACAACACAATCTCGTCTCAAAAAGTACCACAACAGGATGTAAATGGATCAGAGAAGTAAGAGAGGACCTGAAGGAAATAGGCCTTACAACAGAAAACACCACAAATAACATAAAATTGAATACAAAACTCCGCTTTACCCTTATGAGAAACAAACCAACAACATGCACATTTTCAACCGAGGAAAGGCATGAAGATCGGAGCATCTGAAGAAGTACTGGGAGGACTGCAAAGCCCGAACAATTCCTTCAAAGAGAGCTGAATGATGGACTGACTAAAGTGATCCTATGTGGTCATAAAACAAGAAGACAGTAGGTGGTTGTTTTAATATCACACAAGTGCAGTTTTAATACATATAAAATATCAAAAAATATAATATCCTAAAGTGCCGGTAGAAGCACAAGTGCACCATCGATGTGCATGATATTAATACAACACATTTAAAATTTAATGGGACAAATGATGTTATACAGGTATATAATAATTGTTCACACCAAGAATATCCTTCAGTAACTGTTTTTTGATGCAGTAGTGAATATTATTGTAGTCATTCGCATCATGTATAACACTAGCAGTAAATCCAAAAGCAAGGCTCTAAGCAAAGTGCACGATTTTCAGAAAACTGAGGACAATAATAAATGGAGTCTGTTCTTTTACATCCCTTTTCGTGGCACAATTGTTTTCTCATTGATTTGCCTTTGGCATTTACCTTTTCTGTTGAAATTTGAAGCACCAATAGAACTCTCATTGCCACTTTCTTTCATGACTACACCACATCTGAAAGCAACAGGTCACGAACCAATCAAACCTTAATCTGAGTGCCGTTACAGAAGAAAGCGCAATCACTATGCCGATCAGTTAAGACCAGTAAAACTGTATCATATACAATGACACATATGCATGTCAATGGCATGTAGCATGGGAACAACATGTTGTATATGTGCATCAGGAAGCAACCAATGTGTTAATTAAAACTTTGGACATCTATCCATGCATATAGATGGATAGATATGCATCGTGTTGTCATTTTAATGTAGTTAATTAAAATCAGCCTAGCGTGCAGTATCTTGCGAGTACAGCCCCAGTTTCCTATAAGATACGAGCCCACCTCCGAGGCTGCACTCATTAATAAGACAGAAAAACCAGTGGCCGCCGCTGGAAAGAGACAGTAGATACGAAAATTCATATTTGAACGAAAGCAACTCACGTCCAGCCCTGAGCCTAACTTTTGGGAGAGAAATACGACCAGTTCCAGAGCTTGAGACAAGTTACGTGAGGGGAAATGAATATTGAGACTACCAGCCCATGGAAATCAACTAAGTGAAACTAAATGACAATAACCCATAGATATAATTTTTAGAGTAACGTAGTGCCATTTTCCATGTTAAATCATTTATGTGTAAATATGCAAGATCGGTTAGGACCATTGCCACAAACTGAAGTAAAGCGCTGAACGACCTGAAGAGGCTGTTAGCACAAGGCGTGCTCACATATTACTGTCACTGCGTCTAATGCTGTCCTTTAATCCGCTGCAATTCGAAAACTAACGATCTGATTGGGATGAAACCGGATTGATGAGTATGGCAAACCTCAAGCTGTTGAGCGAGCCTGGCTGATATTTCTAGCTCATATATTAATGGAGCGCCTCTCAGAAAGTTATGTGACACCCTGGTCGCATGATGTAAATCCCTAGATGTGTGTGGTGTGTGAATGTTTGAACAGTGAATTTGTGAAGTCAAACGTATGGAGTTTGTCATTATCCCTGAAGGGTAAATTTGCGAAAGCCTGTGAGAACACTTAATATGGATTTTGAATGGTTGTAGGTAACTGAGGACCTAGATACAATTACTTAAGCTCTTATTGCGTAAACATCATATTCAAAATCTTTGAACCCTCTGCTATCCAACAAGCCATGTCTTAGTTCCGCGTGCAGCTTCTAGAGGTCAGGAGATGACAGAAATGAACAGCGTGCACTACGCTGTTGTTGCAACGAACGGGAGCGATCCTGCATCAACAGCATGAGTAAGAGGAAGTGGTGCATGCTAGTAAGATGATGCATGAGGAAACAGAACACATTCAGTCTAGTTTTTTACACTGTTATGATTCAGATGTGTCTAATGATGAACAGGAGGTGGATGAAACTTTTTCACCTAGGTGTAGAGGGAAGAAAAGGAAGAGAAACTCTGATAATTGGTAGAGAAATATTGCAAAATGCGAGCAAAACAGAGGCAAAGGTTACGTTTCCCTCACAACCAGCAAGGAGGTAAATAAGAAGATATTTTCAGCATGTAAATAAACACTGTAGGAAAAGATACCGTATCGTATGTTTGGTTTGACATACTCTTTATTACAGCTAGAACCCAAATAATTGCAACAATTTTATTACCATACTTTTTGTGTAATTTTTCAGATGTTTTGAGGCTCTCAACAAAGAAGAACAAAAAGACTGCTTTAAAATGTTTTGGAATATTGGGGACAAAATAATGCAAGATTCAATGTTACTGGGTTACATGAAAAGAAAGGAGATCTTTCAGAAACAAGAAAGAGCGAAGGAGAGGAGTAATTTATGGTATTACTTCGTCAAAGTGAAAAATGATGATAAACCCATTTAAAGGCAGTTTTGACTCTCTGTGTTGCAAATACCTGAAATGAGATTAAGTACTGTACAACATTCTTTAAAAATGGGTATTTCTGACAAGAAATTACGTATTAATGTATAAACATGGTTATGCCTACTGTTACATGAGGAAACAAATTTTATTATCTTAATTACAGTAAAACCTCATTAATTCAAAGTCGTTGGGACGCAAAAATTGGACTTCGAATTACGTGATTTCGAATTAACCACCGACATGCACTTCGGAAATGGCAACCCTTGCGGTCTCACAATATATTCTAAGACCTGTTACTGCATGCAATTAACCTTGATTCACAGTTTAAAGCTCTCAAATGTCGTGGAGAAAAGGACTATTTTCAAATGTATCCAACAAGGTCCATTTACAGTATTCAAATAATGCACTTCGATAACTCACCGGCAAACATAACCTCACGCAATGAAATCAAACAAAAGAAAACATGCTTCAAAGACGAGGAGAAATCTATACTGGCTCCCCTGTGCAAGTGCTTTATTTATTGGATTACTGTACTGTACGCATTTTAGATGCCTTGTGCTTGCACGGAATGTACCCGACAGCCTTAAAACATCGCGGCTTATCGAACTTTCCTATGACGAGGGGAGAAAGTCTTTCGCTTCCGTCCTCATTACAATAGTACAGTGACTATACTTGTACGATTTCCCACCATGGCACTTGTAAGACCCATTAATGCATGCAATCACCTTGATCTCAGTTTAAACTTTTCAAATGCCATGGAAAACACTATTTCAGAAATTTATCCAAGAAGATGCATTTACATTATACATAAAACAATGACAAACATAACGTCACATAACGAAAGGAAGAAAAACGCGATTCAAAGACGAGGAAAAATTATGCTGGCTCGCCTGTGCAAATGCTTTATCTTTTCGGTTACTGCACTGTCTGTATTTTTAGATTCCTTGTACTGGCATGGGAAGTGCCCGACGCCCTTAAAAACATCGTGGCTTTTCGAACTTTCCTATGACAGGGGAAGGAAGTCTCTCGCTTCCGTGTGCAGTGTGCACTGCGTAGCAACACAGTACATTTCCCAGCTGGCAATTCTTTCCTTTAAAACCATAAGTCCGTTAGGCCTCAGCATTTTAAAATATGGAACAAACAATGCAGTTTTATCAGCATTGACAATAATGTTTGGTGCATGTGAATTGATTATAGGCTATAAGCCACACTTTTTCGCCAACTGTCTGCATCGCCAGTGTTTGCGGATTCTACCTCTCCGCACACTGCCTGCTACGTGATATTGTGAATTGTGGCGTTCCTAAAAACTCCGAATACAAAATTATTACGATTCCGCTCGAACATAGCAGATATGAAGCACACTGCATAAACGCCGAAGTAAGTGAAAGTGCGCAAAGTTAACCCTTCACGTTCTGGAAGACGCTTTCTTTCATGACGCGGAGAAATTTTGAATTTAAATTACTCTGTAAAATACTCTTTTTTTTTTTCAAAATGTAAAGGCAGTTTCGAATTAAAAGACTGAATTTCGGTAACAGGACAGACATTGTTCTTCGAATTACGAATCATCTGTATTTCGAATTAAACGATTTAAATAACATGCAAAACTGTACATCATGTTTCTGGGAACTGTACATTGTTCTTGACAGGTGGTGTTCTAGAAGAGCGTAGGGGAAAACATATCAATCGCCCAAATAAAATAACCAAAAATGTGTGGCAACTTGTGGAAGAACACTGGAAGCAGATCCCTCATAAAGAAGCCCATTATAGCAGAGCAAAGACAGCCAGGATATATGTTGAAAATCCTGAACTCAATGTTGTATAATGCCTTCAAGCAGTATTTTTATGACATAACAGGTAAGCCACTGGAAATAGGTTATAGTGCCTATCAAAAATATTTCAGAGAAAATAGTGAATACTCTCTTCGACAGCCAAGAACAGACACTTGTGATTATTGTGCAGAATGCGAAGTATCTCTGAAAGCAAACCCAACGAAAGATGAAGCGTACAACAAAATAAAATGAGAGATTATATCCGATGTAGGTAACGACAGTTCTGATTTATTTGTACTGGAATTTGATTATGCACAGAACTTTCCACTGCCTCGTCTAAATATAACTGCCCAGTTTTACAAACTGTTGTTGCTGTGTACATTCAATGTGCATTGCCACAATGATGGGAGTAGTACTTTCTATCGTTTCCCTGAATCAGAATAAAAAAATAATCCTAATTCTGTATGTTCTTTTCCATATGATTTTACTGTTCATAAACTTGAAAAATGCCCAACAGGAAAAAGATAATATTGTTGTCTGTTTCATGTGGTGGTCAGAACTAGAATATTGTCATGACAATGTCTTGCACATGGTTGTCCAAATACTTAAAAGTAAATATTGAATATTTTTTTCCTGTAACATTCTTTCAATCAATTGGACTAGAAAAAAGAGTGACTGAATGGGTGGCTATATTTCTAGAAAATAGAACTCAGAGAATTAGAGTAGGCGAAGCTTTATCTGACCCTGTAATAATTAAGAGGGGAATTCCTCAAGGCAGTATTATTGGACCTTTATGTTTTCTTATATGTGTCAATGATATGTGTAAAGAAGTGGAATCTGAGATAAGGCTGTTCGCAGACGATGTTATTCTGTACAGAGTAATAAATAAGTTACGAGATTGTGAGCGGCTGCAGGGTGACCTCGATAGTGTTGTGAGATGGACGGTGGGCAATGGTATGATGATAAACGGGGTTAAAAGTCAGGTTGTGAGTTTCACAAATAGGAAAAATCCTCTCAGTTTTAATTACTGCATTGATGGGGTGAAAGTTCCTTTTGGGGATCATTGTAAGTACCCAGGTGTTAATATAAGAAAAGACCTTCATTGGGGTAATCACATAAATATGATTGTTAATAAAGGGTACAGATCTCTGCACATGGTTATGAGGGTGTTTAGGAGTTGTAGTAAGGATGTAAAGGAGAGGGCATATAAGTCTCTGGTAAGACCCCAACTAGAGTATGGTTCCATTGTATGGGACCCTCACCAGGATTACTTTATTCAAGAACTGGAAAAAATCCAAAGAAAAGCAGCTCGATTTGTTCTGGGTGATTTCCGTCAAAAGAGTAGCGTTACAAAAATGTTGCAAAGTTTCAGCTGGGAAGATCTGGGAGAAAGGAGACGAGCTGCTCGATTAAATGGTATGTTCCAAGCTGTCAGAGGAGAGATGGCGTGGGAGGACATCAGTAGACGAATAAGTCTGAGTGGTGTCTTTAAAAGTAGGAAAGATCACAATATGAAGATAAAGTTGGAATTCAAGAGGACAAATTGGGGCAAATATTCGTTTATAGGAAGGGGAGTTAGGGATTGGAATAACTTATCAAGGGAAATGTTCAATAATTTTCCAATTTCTTTGCGATCATTTAAGAAAAGGCTAGGAAAACAACAGATAGGGAATCTGCCACCTGGGCGACTGCCCTAAATGCAGATCAGTAGAGATTGATTGATTGATTGATTCAATATGACCAAAATTTTGACAAATATGGCATGCATCTGAAACAGGCTGAAAACATACAAACTGCTGAGGAGTACATCAACATAATGAAAAGTAGAAAAAGTCCACAGCTCTTTGTTTCAGGTCAGCCAGCTTAATAAACAATTGGGCTTCAGCTCTGTTTCTAACAGTACCTACTGCAAAAGAGTATACATTTTCAATTCAGAAATATGTGAGGCTTCATTACAAGAATGGCATTGTATGTGGGTCAGACATACTTTTCAAACTTTCAGCCATTTGTGTTCATAAATCCTTATACTTATCTTATCCTTATCATATCCTTAGCAAACTACATAAAACCTGAAAATGTTGAATGGTATGAAAAGGTCTTGTGTGTGAGCTGTGAATCAGTAAGTTCAGAAAGTGATTCCGATTGTAACAATGCTGAGTGAAACAAAGAGTTCAACTCAATGGAATTTCAGAAAGTGAATCTGATTGTAACAATGCATGAGTGAAATAAATAATTAAACTGAATGAAAAACATGTTAGTTAATTCAATGTATCACCCAAACCTATTTTCCAATCATAGTTGATCCATATTTAGCTTATGTAATTGTCGGGCTGAGTGGCTCAGATGGTTGAGCGCTGGCCTGCTGACCCCAACTTGGCAGGTTCGATCCTGGCTCAGTCTGGTGGTGTTTGAAGGTGCTCAAGTACGTCAGCCTCATGTCGGTTCATTTACTGGCACGTAAAAGAACTCCTGCGGGACTAAATTCCAGCACCTCGCCGTCTCCGAAAACTGTACAAGTAGTTAGTGGGACATAAAGCCAATAACATTAAGCTTACATAATTACCTAGAACCTGCATTTATATAGAATTTCGGAGTTGCATGCAATAACAGCGTATACTAAGAAACTAATTTTATCCTTGTATCCATTCAAGATAATCGAGTACAAAATTAAGAATGTCTTATCTGATTGTTAAAAAATGTTTGTTTATCACATTACCTTATATTTGTATTTTAGTTATTCAAATTCAAAACTTTGACTTCCTGTTTCTCAAACAACTTAAATGTACTTTCGCCGTTATTGCATCCAAGTCCTCAAATACAAAGGTGCGGAGCAGGACTAGTTGCTCTATAGAGGAGCCAAGCCCACATCACTGTGGACTGTGCTAATAACGGTGTAATTTGGCCAGGAAAGGTTAATCACGGTAATAAGAAAGACACGGGTGCTGTGGTGCCACGGTGAGTTGCCACAGAACAGTACACATTAAACATTATCAGGGCGGATGGTGATAATTAGTAATGGACATGGGGTTCGCCTAGAGCCAAGTCATAAGTATCTGGTCACTCAATAAACAATAACTTTTGAGCCAAGCACAAAGTATCTGGTCACTCAATAAACAATAACTTTTGAGCCAAGCACAAAGGTTCCGTAAATAATGGGAGAGCTCAATTCAAGATCCAGCCCAGGAACTGGAACGAGTGAACTACGCGGTTATCGAAAGGAGGAAGGTGAGTGCAAGACGTTGACCAGCATAAACTTCCATTGCAGTGTGAACATTTCCAGCCCTGGAAGAAAGAAGACAACACTAGTAAGGGATCCATCTACCAATGCAGGAACGTGGTATCTTCAGCAGTCTACTGCGTTGTGATGGCAGCGTTAAAATTCCATATCCATGTGTCCGGATCAATCGCCTACAGGACTTGGAGAAGTAACCTTCAATTACCTAATAATGCAGTCATACGCCCAGTAAAGCCCACGTGTGTATATAGTGGGTTAGCCTTGTAAATAATATGAGAACAATGTCAACTAGGATAATAAATAGGTGAGACCCATTTAGATTAATGCAAGCAGGATAGTGTTATTTCTTTTCTTTCATTTTACCTTTCAAGAGGAGTTTAGCGTATTCTACGTGCTGCATGTTAGAATAGTGTTACGTGATCTTAGGTGTCTGTGCGGACACTGTTACCTATTTTGGATTGAGTAGAGAGGGACATGTAGAAGGCATTCCAGCCGTAATGATACAATAAAATTTTGCATGAATATCTTGAGCAAGGTAGTTTTCAGGAGGACGGAGACCGAACCCCTGGTCTTTAGCAACGGCAGCAAGTGAGCGCTCGACTCATTTGCTCTGGGCCAGCTGGTGTGTTTATAGTTCTTTACATACTGATAGGGATTTGTTTATTTGAACTGTAGGTAACTTTGCGATTTCATTCAAGACCGGAGAGGCCAGGAAGTAAAAGATATGGATGTACAATTGAAATGACAGTCGAAGAGCTAATGAGTGGCAGAGATTGTTATAAGCTATAAATTTCATTTCTGTTCCGTATTGAAGTGCAATTTTAAGAAATAAATTGACAAGAGGGTCCACCTTGACAATTTATTTCTTATAATGGCAGAGATTGTGTTAATTAATGACTGTTTTGTAAGAGAATATTTATGAATAGGAGCTGAGAGGCCAGTGACTTGCCGAGATATTTAAGGGGATTGGTGATCAGAGTGAAGGTCACGAGAGAGGGCTCCTTTTGTGCACAAAACAGCTGAGAGGCCTTGAAGCGCCCAGCAGAAATTAGGAGAGTCAAGTGAGGTATAGTTGAAATAAACCACAAAGGAAGGCTGGTCAGAACTAGCCAAGAGGGATTTAAGCCTGGGTCTGAGGGAAATTTCCAATGCAATGAAGTCTTCAAAAACAAAATTAATATCATTAGCAGAGTCCATGTAGAGACCATGATTTTAGGAAACACATGGAGAGATTGAGATAGGATCATCTGAAGAGGTAAAGATAGTTATCCAGGGATTTCAGGATTGTACTAGCCCGTGGAATCTGGGTTCGATAACATGGCATCTGTGGAGAGGTGACACACCAATATGCCACCTGTCCTTTTCTTTCAGCTATGCCACAAAGTATTTATATATTTTATTGCAGCCAATGGCCAAAAGATATTTACATTAATAGCACAACATTAGTCATCTTTGCAGAAGGCTGTTATCAATTTGCGCCGACAAGTACAAATCAGGGCATGATAACGTTCACAGCTCTTACCACAACGTTCACATACACAGTCCGTGTCTGGTTGATGGAATTTCTTAGTTTTACACAACTAATAATGAAATCCGTGTATTGCAAAGCGTGTAATCAAGTGTCTGAGCTCATATCCTCCTCCATCCCAGTCTTTGTAAATCACTGCGTCCGTCGAGTAAAATTTGCTTCGTATGTCTTTCTTCTTTGCTCTTAATTTCTCTATAAACTATAGATATGTTGGTGTAGTTGGTAGCGGTAGGTGATAACAGAGATCCTCTACATAGAAAGGTTTGTGAGTTAAATATACAAGCCTTGAAGGCGTTTACTTCGAGACACATAGTGCCTTTTTCAGAAACTTAGTTTTCACTTTTTCTAGTTGCTCGAACTGTTCCATTTTTAGATACGGCCATACAATTTCTAAGCCGGCCCCGTGGTGTAGGGGTAGTGTGCCTGCCTCTCGCCCGGAGGCCTTGGGTTCAATTCCCGGCCAGGTCAGGGATTTTTCTCTTGACCTGAAGGCTGGTTCGAAGTCCACTAAGCCTACGTGATTAGAACCGAGGAGCCATCTGGCAGTGAGGTGGCGGCCCCGGTCTCGAAAGCCCAGAATAACGGCCGAGAGGATGCATCATGCTGACCACACGACCCCTCGTAATCTGCAGGCCTTCGGGCTGAGCGGCAGTCGCTGAACAGGTCAAGGCCCTTTCAAGGGCGTTAAGTACCGTGGGGTTTGGTTTGGGTTTTGGATAAAATTTCCAAGCCATAGGTGATCACTGGTGAGACTTTGAGGTAAAATAATTTCAGGGCTGGTTTGATAGACAACTTATTCAAATTTTGTATGTCGTTGATGGCTCTGATTGCTGCATTTTGTCCTGTCATTGATGTGGGTAGAGAAAACATTACCTCTAGTTTGTAGTGTGACTCCCAAATACTTGAAGTTCGGTACATTCTTTAGAGGTTTCCCATGTATATGAAACTCTGATGCTTTACCTCCTTTCCTAAATGTCACTGATACTGTCTTTTCCTCGTTTAATTGGGTGTGCAATGCCTGCAGCAAAAGGGTGTCCATTCGTTCAGAGTCTTTCTTTGCCGAGTTTAGGCGTGACCTGAAGAAAGTGATGCTGGCTATTCTGTGTTGGTGCAATCGTGTTTCTGGGCAGAGTGTGTGTGGAGCTGCTACGTATTGGTATGGTAGAGGAGCATAGTTGAAAAGTGTTTGTCCTTGATCTGTGCTTAATTAAAATTACATTTAGTCTTTCAGTGTTACTAACAATGGTGACGATGAGTGAAAACAAGTATTTTGATATTTTCATCAAGCCAATGCTGACCCCTGGGCATGAAGGAGAACTCTTGAGTGGACGAAGGACAAGATCTTGATTAAAGGCGCTGTGCGGTGCTCGTGTCATTGACAAGAATACTTGGGTGTGCAATGCCTGCAGCATAAGGTGTCCATTCGTTCCGAGTCTTTCTTTGCCGAGTTTAGGTGTGACCTGAAGAAAGTGATGCTGCCTCGATCTATGAAAGTAAGAAGGCGTAGGAGTACCAATAAGAAGAGGATCCTGTGTATTGTTGAAATTTCTAAAATCCCACCCAGGATTTGATTGAAAATTTTGGAACAGGAAGGGTGTCCATTCGTTCCGAGTCTTTCTTTGCCGAGTTTAGGTGTGACCTGAAGAAAGTGCTGGCTATTTTAAGCTGGTGCAATCGTGTTTCTGGTGAGGTCACTGCCAAGCAGTTGGATTTGAGGCTAACAGTTGTCTTCCATATTTATGACAGCTTATCACAAGTTGCTAGTAATTATGTCAAGGAAAACAGTGATAAGTGGCAACTGGGTGGAGAAAATATAGCTGTTCTCGTGGATGTCTACCCTGATGGCTACATGTCTACTGTGTCTCGATCTATGAAAGTAGGAAGGCATAGGAGTACCAATAAGAAGAGGATCCTGTGTATTGCTGAAATTTCTAAAATCCCACCCAGGATTTGATTGAAAATTTTGGAAGAGGAAGAGGATCCTGTGTATTGCTGAAATTTCTAAAATCCCACCCAGGATTTGATTGAAAATTTTGGAAGAGGAAGGGTGTCCATTCGTTCCGAGTCTTCCTTTGCCGAGTTTAGGTGTGACCTGAAGAAAGTGATGCTGGCTATTTTGTGCTGGTGCAATCGTGTTTCTGGTGAGGTCACTGCCAAGCAGTTGGATTTGAGGCTAACAGTTGTCTTCCGTATTTATGACAGCTTATCACAAGTTGCTAGTAATTATGTCAAGGAAAACAGTGATAAGTGGCAACTGGGTGGAGAAAATGTAATTGTTCTCGTGCATGTCTACCCTAATGGCTACATGTATACTGTGCCTCGATCTATGAAAGCAGGAAGGCGTAGCCTCGATCTATGAAAGCAAGAAGGCGTAGGAGTACCAATACGAAGAGGATCCTGCGTATTGCTGAAATTTCTAAAATCCCACCCAGGATTTGGTTGAAAATTTTGGAAGAGGAACAGTGTCCATTCGTTCCAAGTCTTTCTTTTCCAAGTTTAGGTGTGACCTGAAGAAAGTGATGCTGGCTATTTTGTGCTGCTGCAATCGTGTTTCTGGTGAGGTCACTGCCAAGCAGTTAGATTTGAGGCTAACAGTTGTCTTCCGTATTTATGACAGCTTATCACAAGTTGCTAGTAATTATGTCAACGAAAACAGTGAAAAGTGGCAACTGGGTGGAGAAAATGTACTTGTTTTTGTGGATGTCTACCCTGGTAGCTACATGTCTGTGTCTCGATCTATGAAAGCAGGAAGACGTAGGAGTACCAATAAGAAGAGGATCCTGTGTATTGCTAAATTTCTAAAATCCCACCCAGGATTTGGTTGAAAATTTTGGAAGAGGTCAGCAGCAACTCAAAGGACAGTCCAGGAGTCACTCAGCCTGCAGTACAGGAAGCGTTGTAAGAAATCATAACACACGTTCGGCCAGGCTCGGTACTGGTTGCGAATGAGCGTACCGCACGGTGTCCTTTCAATGCTGTCAGGACTTTGAAATATTTTTTTGTGGTGCACAGCATGGAGCATTTGAAGGAACTTAATGTTCCAGGCACCTGGGCAGTAGAAGAAAGTCTGGCAGTCCGTGGTGGACATTTGTAATGAATCACAGGAAGTGCCCAAGTCTGTTGGAGCACTTCTCCTTGACGAGTTCCTATGGTGTCAATTGGTCTCTCAGACAATGTCCACTAAAATGGAAATGATTCTGCTCCACATCGCTGTACAGAATTTTGAAAGGTGGCTTTCCACAAGGCATAATACAGCTTAATTTCCAAATGGAAATCCGACCATTCGACAACTCGTTCGCTCATCAGTGTAACACCCCCATGGCACTACAGCCCTTGAAGGGCCTTGGCCTACCAAGCGACTGCGCAGCCCGAAGGCTTGCAGATTGTGAGGTGTCGTGTGGTCAACACAACGAACCCTCTTGGCCGTTATTCTTGGCTTTCTAGGCCGGGGCCGCTATCTCACCGTCAGATAGCTGCTCAATTCTAATCACATAGGCTGAGTGGACCTCGAACCAGCCCTCAGGTCCAGGTAAAAATCCCTGACCTGGCCGGGAATTGAACCCCAGGGCTCCAGGTAAGAGGGAGGCATGCTACCCCTACACCATGGGGCCGGCTTCATCAGTGTAAACACAAAGTATTTATATATGTCCTTGTGTATGTATGTCTTGGACATATTTTTGTAGTTGCATGTGTATTTCCTATTGGTCTGGGTTCTGTCCTCAATGAATGTGTAATGTCCAGACGATTGCCAGTTGGTTTTACAGGGTTCTATCCCCGAAGGGTTTGTGTGGCTTAGACCATGCTAGATTCAGTGCTTTTTGGAATGGGAATTATTAGGTAGGGTCTCATCTACATGGTAGATTCAGTGCTTTTCGGAATGGGGATTATTAGGTAGGGTCTCATCTATTATGTATGTGTAATGAATATCCCATTCATTCATTCATTAGTGAAGGTGACCAAGTTTCTCAAAAGACGTTAGTTACAAAGAAAATGTAAATGACATTTCAGAAAATATAATTTCAAGGCCAAATGGTGTACTTCTATTTTTTTTTTGATAGAGCCAACTGTTTACCCCTTATTTTTGTTGATGGAGGACAAAAATTTCCCAAATTTGGGACATACCCCTGTAAAATCCCCTAATAGTTTGAAATGGTAAAATATGTCAAAATCAAAAATAGCTGGCACAGACAGACAGCATCTCATCGTTCTTAATGTTATAGAACAGAGGAGTCTACTTTAAAACTGAATTTGTTTGTGGAGACGCTGTATTATGAAGTTTAACTACCTTAAATGGAAGATTCTTCTCAGGGCCACATAATACTCTTGGTTAGTGACGCACTTTCTATACCCCTGCTTTGCCTGTACAGTACCCTCCTGCAGCTGCGCATAAGTGCGGCTCCTAAACCTCCTCTCGCTGATAACCTCCAGATGACCGGACCCATAGTACACCATGGCACCTGGAATTTGTCTTACTACTACTACTACTACTAGGAAGTTCAGTCCCTTCTTTCACTCACAGTTTTCATCTGACTGTAACCATCAAGACTACTATCTACTACCTTATGGCCTGTATTTTGTACATAATTGCAAGCAACAACTCTTCCATTCAACCTGGGATTTCTAAAACGAAATATGAGTTGTAAGTAGTTAAGAGAAAGCAAGCAAGTAAACAATAATCATGTATACAGTGGTGAATGAACACCTAATTCTTATGAAAACAACTACTAGTAGTTGAAATCTTCACTAGTAGTACTGTTGCATATCTCCTCTATTAGTAAATCATTGACTGTCTTATAATAGTTAAGACAGTAAGTAACTGATTTGAACATACCACCTAATTTTGAACACTGTTCAGACCAGGGAAAGGAAAACAGAGAGATGATAGAGACCCCATAAAATTCAGTCTCATTTTATTAATTATGACTAAGCATCAAATAGGTAACATACCTGAGATGACTGATCTCAGTAACAGCATAAATCTATGAGAAGTAGGCTTTATTTAGTAAGATATGGGAAGAATTTGCCCATATACTAGCAAGGTTTTTAAATACATCGACTCAGCAAGTAAGTAGGTGTTCGCAAAATTAATGAGCTAACCATCATGTCTAAAAAACTTGAATTATGAGCTTCCATCTCATAAAAAATTTGTGAACTATCTTGTCTTAGCTGGGCTATCACCAGGGAGGTCTACGTGATGACAAAAAGCTTTCAGTTTTTTGCAGTCTTTCTGACAGCAATTACTGTTTCATAATTGGACCTACAGAAAAGAAAAGGGCCATTTTATATCTATATGCCAGTTAAATGAATGGACCTAGTAAAAAGGACTACAGTTAAGCAGCTATTCCAGACCTCTGTTACAGATAGTTACGAAGAAAATGATGTCTGCAGACAAGCAGAAGGTATTCATAAGTAAAGTATCTGCAATTAGCGTAAAGAAATACAAAGCATAAAAGTACTTTTAAAAATATGTCTATGGTCCTACAGAATAGTGCAATTCTCCTAACAAAGAAAAGAAACATTCCTAATGGCAGGTTGTCACTAGCTGGCTATAAGTAAACTGGCAAAAGAGCAATACAGCCAGCAAAGCTAAGGATTTGCTGCAACTGTTTGACTATATTCTGTCTAGATATCATTAGTTCTACAGAGAGCAACAGCTGTCAATGGCCAAAGAATTGCTGAAAATCAATTTCCCAATGACTTTGGATATGACTGAAAAAATGGGTACATCAGGCCTGTATCTCATCATGTAATAATATTTGATCCCATGTATGTGTTTAAGATTATTTTATAAATACAATGCAAAATAAACAAAGATTTTCTGTATTTACTCCCGTTCAAATTATCGACAAGTAGTAGGTCTAAGCCATGTTTCCTTCACTTAACTTTCTTTACTATCCTATGACTGTGATGATAATTTGTACATAGTACATTAAGATATCACAAAGAAAACTCTAACATTTGTTTGTACAGTTTTACCCTGACATTTGCAAAAATTGATTTTGCAAAAAAAAATGATGGTTAGCCTGCTTTTGCAAGCACCTGCTCAATTTCACTTGCTATCAGTTTGAAGTAATACAATATTCTATTTCTTACAAGTTTTCAAACTTGTAACTGCCTACAAATATTATGAACTAGATGCCATGAGATTTCTTTCTTGTTTACATTCTCAGTGAAAAAGCTTTTCAAAGTTCCCTGCAGCACATGTCTCCTTCATTTACAATTTTTAATGTTCAACTTCAACATAAGAGAGATTTGAAGAGTTCATACTGTGAGATACAGTCTTGTAATTCAATGAATAATTTGAATTAATTTCTGCATCTGGAGCTATGTGAAATTCATCTCCATGTGAAAGAGCAAAGTTATGAAGAACACAGCCAGCCAAAATGACTTTGCTAGCAACTTCCAGTTCAGAAATATCTACATGCTGAAGTCGACAGAATCTAGCTTTTAATATTTTAAAGCTTTTATCAATGATACTTCTTGCTTTATCATGTAGAGTGTTGAACTTCTTCTGTCGATCATTGAGATGTGCTCCACTATAAGGGGTTAAGAGTGTTGGTAGTTGAGGGTATGACGAACTGCCAAGAATGTGCTTATGCGGTTCAATCAGCGGATTAGTCCGGTCAACAAGACGACTGTACAAGGGAGATCCTACGAGCACTTGTGAGGGACTACATCGTCCGGGGAAGCCTACACAAACATTCTGGAAAATCATCTTATCATCACACACAGCTTGCATAACAGTAGTATAAATGTTCAACTTATTATTTAGGAACTGATTAGGATCATCTTCTGATACTGGTCGTTTGATACTAATGTGGACACTACCAATAGCACCAATTACACCAGGAAAACCGTACTGATCTTCAAAAGCTTTAGTAATTGTTCCACATCTCTCTAAAGAAGGCCAGAAGATATACCTCCCAGAGAGGACACACAATTCATGACAAATTTGCACAAATATTGGATGTATTAACTCATTCTTTATTCCAAAGATACCTGAAGCTGATGAATATTGTTCTGTATTCCCCATCAACCAACAAGTAAGTAATACTTTCTTCTTGACAGGCACTGACTCGGCAACCACATTATGTGCATCAGCAAGGCTCTTTTCAATGACAGTAATCAAATTCTGTAAGAATAAAGAACATTAGTTAAACACTGATGGCAAATTACTTATGAATAAAAGGTACAGGCTTTCAAACACAAAGTGTACAGCAGACCTAAAATACCAGCGATAAAAGTCTTGAAGGACTTCACTAGGCTATGACAATGAAATGGAATGAATGAAGCCCCCATCTAGAAGTGAGAATAGGAACTGTGCTGGCTGCTGAAGCCTGTCGCACAGGCATGTCAATACTAAATATAAATCAGAAACAATCCTATCTGACAAACTATTACAGTTCCCCTTCCCTCCAACAGCGTACAGACCTTGCTGGTACACACAGACACAACACTAGGAGGAAAGAAGCTTTGAGCGCAGTAAGAGGCCTGGTGCGAGTCAGTCATGACGGGTGTCAGGTGGTGAGTAAACTTATGGTCTTACTAAACACGACAGCCAGATCACTTTCGTTATCAAGCTTCAAAATTTCGTTCTCCTTTCGAAATTTGGATGCAACAACATCATAGGGAGTTGCTTTCCCTCTTGAACATAATCAGTCCATTTCATCTGACAAGAAAATTCCCTTTTTCCATTCACAGTGAGTGTTTAATGTCACAAAAATTTGTACAGTTGTACACTACTGTTTCATTTATATATTATTAAATTTTAAAATTCAATTGTCTTAGGATAATTTTTCAAGTGCTATTTTACAAATAACACATCTTTCACATGAGTTATCAAATAATGACAATGAGGAATAAACCAAAGACTCTTTAGATATTGAGACTTTTCATCGTATCAAAGACAAGTTGTTTTTAACATGAGTAGTTAATTTGTGTTTTATTTATGTAACTTATGTTTTTGTGCATATTTTAATTGTAAATCAAGATCATGGCTGAAAATGTTTTCTATGATAAACGAAACATGTCCAGACTAATTTTAAAATAAATTGATGTTATTTTAATCTAAGAGAAATCATAAGTTTTTAAAATGGTGGAAAGGTGGAACTTCTCAAACTTACAAGTTGGAATTTGTTATGAACTATCACAGCCCAGATGCAAGAACTCTGTCAACTTGTATCAGTTACATATAGAATGACAGGAATAAGAATAGGACTAACACAATGACAGGTTGGTATTGGAAGAGGGAGCAACAAACACGGGAGACAAGAACAATCTCCACATCTTCAAACAGACAGGCTCTCCCTTCACCAATCTCACTTTTAATATTTATTTCTCAGCCCCTGATGAACTTGCTTCAGCTTCCCAGCTTCATCTGGAAGGTGAAGCTTCAACATTCATTGAGGGGCCATCTTGGCAGATCTTCGACCTTGAGAAAAGGATAAGAAGCTGGATGAACACAAGAAAAGGGAGGAAAGAAAAAGATAAATATGAACATAGATGGTAAAAGACTAGGAACACAGGACAAACAATTAACAAATCACATCTTATACACAAAGACAGAAACAAGAAAAGGAACACACGTGATAGGATAAACCCCAATGACCTGCAGAAGTGCCAATTTTCCAAGCAGATATCAGTAAATTCGCCCACCCCAACCAAACCTCAGAAAATTTTCGAGTCAAATCCAAAACATGCTCCTCCCCTGCTCAATAATGACTTTCCCCTTTGCCCTTCCAACAGCTATCAATTCTTTTAAGTATATCATATTCCACAATAAAATTTGCACATTCTATGATACATTCTTTGTAGCTTGTTTCGCACCCAGCAGCTGCTTTTCAGTCTAAGATTTTTTGAAGCATCCTTTTCCCCTGTGATGACATTTTCATCTTCTGAACCATAAGCGATTCCAGTGTCGATGTGCTTATTCTATGCCCAAATCCTGTCTGATTTTTTCCTATCAACACTGCCTTTCTGTGGAGAGTTACTTTCAGATGCACTTAATACTGCAAATGCAACACTGTATAATGTTTTATAGTGGAGAAGAGCAGGGTAGATTCACAGTGAAATTAACGATATTGACGGATGGCAGAAGGAAGTGACGATCGAGTTAATATAGTTGCCAACTAACAAGCATTGAAACTAGGAGGGTTGAGCAATAATGCTCTAAAGGATGGAACTATTTTCTTCTTTCCTTCGTTTTTGCAGATTTTTTTTCGTGATATCGCTTTTCTATAATAATTTCCCCTTTGACCGCAATGCTGTAATCGTGAGGTGAAATCTGTAATAGTTGGTACCTGTGCATGTCAGCACTGTAACAGGGAATAGAAAAGAACGACAAGGACAAACATGAAAACACAACAGAAGGACATGGACACTTTTTGACTTTTTGCATCTTCGGACTCGTCATTGTTTTCACCCCATTTTGTTTGTTCCTTTCTATTATTTATGTAATTTTAAGCAGTCTGATTAGTCAGAAGCCATACTTTTTCAGTTTTGACTAGTTAACAGTGACAATGTGAAAAAACTTTGTCGGACACAATGTAGAACACAGTAGACCCTCTGATACCCATCACGTACGGAATTGGTACGTGAACAAAAGGTCTGATAATCTGAGGAACACATAAAAACTTTATTATAACTCAGAAAGGAATGTAAACTAGTTTTACAGTAACTAAAAATAAAATTTCACAAAATGTTGAGACTATACAGTTAGTTTTTTCTTTCTTTTTTTCTTTTTTTGAAGAAAAGGTGCCAGTACTCACCATGTAGGTGCTATTACAACAACTTCCACGCTTCTAACATACTCTCTGATATACTCCTTTCTTACTTTTCTTTACAAATTTTAATTTATTCTTCCACCTAATCAATACATAGTTTATATCATCAAACAGCAGCCATCCTCAACTGTTCACCATATCATTAAAATCAAATGGGGTTGAATCCCATAAGTTATGATTACACTTATGGTTAAGTGTAAGAGTCCTTCGCCACTATTAAAGACAATTTAAAAATTTTTTTTAAAATATATACACACTTAAAATGTTCAAATATTTAACACTTGGAGTAACGGTTTTGTGGATTTGGGTTCCAAAATGTAACTTGATATTTAAAGAATTCAGTGTCGCTGCATTCAAATCGACCCTTAATCAAATGAAAGTGACATAAAATGTCACTGTCTAATAATCCTGCAAGAGAATCATTATAAAAATATCTAGGCTATATTAAAAAGAGTGTAACATTTTTAAAATGAAATTATCACAGTATTGATACAGGCAAAATCTATTAATTGTTGAGGCACATGCCGACCACGTACTTGAGGAGGTGGAGCAGGGGGGGGAGGAGGATATTGGTGTGTCATGAACTTCCTTGTTGTTATCTTCAGCTTCAAAGGAGGAGGAATACGTCGTAGGGCTATCTGGAGGTGGAGACATTCCAATTCCTTTCTTGTGATCTTTTTCAAGCATTTTCAAATATATCAGAATTTTATCATATAATGGGTGTTCTTATATTCTATAGCCTCATTAAGGTTATCATTTTTCTTTACAAGTTGGTCTAGATGAATGTATAGATTTTCATATGTATTCATTACGCTGCCCTTTTAAATTTTTTTTATGATGGTCAGGTCTTGTTCTATGTTGGTAAATTTATGACCTGTGGTAGTCATGTGTGTTCCCATAGCTGAGAATCTATGTTTTTCAGCATTCACATGTTCTAAATATCTTACTTTAAAATTGCGGCCAGACAATTACTTATAAATGTATAATATTTAATTTAAAAATTGGCCTTTTTTTCATGAATTTTCTTTTAAGAAAAGAATAATCATTAGGACCTATTCTCTATGGATTATTATACAAGTGTTTCCTTGACAACTGCTTTCTATTGTAGAAAGAATTTATATAATCCCTCTTAAGTATTTTGTTTTTAATATTGTCAGTACGTTAATTTTAAGGACACTTCCTCTAAAGCATTGATACTTCGTCATTATATGAAATTTTCATCTAAACAGTGTTATGTGGCTGAAGATGTTTATAATAGACGAAACATGTACCATTCTTAACCAATAAGTTGCCTTAAGCAATGCAGTGTATCGACAAGGTGGAAAATAAAATATACTTAGTTGTGAATTCTGTGTAAGTGCGATACGGACCATGAAGCTGATTTTACGGATATCCCAATGTTTGAAAAGCAAGTCATATCCATCTATATCAGGGCCATCCAAACAGCGCTCCCCGAGCGCTAGCGCTCTGGCCGCGCTCCAAGCAAGTGCTCCGAGCGCTTTGAGGGAAGGTAGTTTCGGTAGTGGAGGGAGGAGCTTGGCTGGCTGAGCGAGCGGTCTGCCCACCGGGCCGAAGAGAGCAACCGATTTTTTAGTGTGCCACTGAGATTTTATGTGTTAAAGAAACACAATTTGTAACACCACTAACCACAGGGATGATTACGGTGATTTGACAGACGCCAGTCGCCAATCGAAGTTGGAAGGATTGAAAGAAAATTTCAAGCAGCACTGTTCTGTATTGCTGTTTTAATTTTTAAATGCTTATTTATAAACGGGAATGAATAAATGATTGAATTATCTGAAGAACACAAAAGTTGTGACTTACCGTATTTTTGTGTGACAGGAGATTTTGGAGAGTGAGGTTGGTGGACCCACTTTACGAACAAGCTACAAATGCTCGTCGCAAATTGCCAATGCTGGGAAACCCTTCGCGGAAGGGAATGTAATCAAGGAGTGCCTAATGGACGCGGCGGCATGTATTTGTCCTATGGAGCTATTTGAGAAATTTCACAAAATATCTCAGACGTAATCGGAACAGTTGTGCGAGTGGTAAATTTTCTTCGATCCTAGGGACTCACGCACCGTCAATTCAAAGAGTACCGGGCGAGTTGGCCGTGCAGTTAGGGGCGCGCAACTGTGAGCTGGCATTCGGGAGATAGTGGGTTCGAACCCCACTGTTGGCAGCCCTGAAGATGGTTTTCCGTGGTTTCCCATTTTCACACCGGGCAAATGCTGTGGCTGAACCTTAATTAAGGCCACGGCCGCTTCCTTCCCATTCCTGGGCCTTTCTTGTCCCATCGTCGCCATAAGACCTACCTGTGTCTGTGCGACGTAAAGCAAAAAAAAAAAAAAAATCAAAGAGTTCTTGGATGACTTTGAAGTGGAGTATCCGGATATCCCGTGCCATGCAGAAGTAAGATGGCTGAGCAAGACGAAGGTGCTTCATCGAGTTTTTTGCTTGCGGAATGCAATAGATGCCTTTTATTTATTTAATAGCGCACAAATGTGCATTAAGAATGCATTAATCTTTCGCATATTCTAGTAAAGATTTTGTTCTCTTGTTGCACTTGCTGAAATGATAGCGATCGCAATGTTTTTTTTTTTTTGCTAGGGGCCTTACGTCGCACCGACACAGATAGGTCTTATGGCGACGATGGGATAGGAAAGGCTTAGGAGTTGGAAGGAAGCGGCCGTGGCCTTAATTAAGGCACAGCCCCAGCATTTGCCTGGTATGAAAATGGGAAACCACGGAAAACCATTTTCAGGGCTGCCGATAGTGGGATTCGAACCTACTATCTCCCGGATGCAAGCTCATAGCCGCGCGCCTCTACGCGCACGGCCAACTCGCCCGGTGATCGCAATGTTCGTCACACAACATACACACACAATGTAGAGACGGTTCATGGAAGGTATCTATTCCATGAATAGATACCTTTTATGACACAAAAGGGCGGCCCAAAATTCTTTTGCGTAATCCTAAGTGGGTGGTGGACTGGGTCTTTTTAAGTGACTTTACTGCCCATCTTGAACACTTCGCTTACCGAGCTCGATAGCTGCAATCTCTTAAGTGCGACCAGTATCCAGTATTCGGGAGATAGTAGGTTCGAACCCCTCTGTCGGCAGCCCTGAAGATGGTTTTCCGTGGTTTCCTATTTTCACACCTTAATTAAGGCCACGGCCGCTTCCTTCCCAGTCCTAGCCCTTTCCTGCCTGATCGTCGCCATAAGACATATCTGTGTCGGTGCGACGTAAAGCCAATAGCAAAAAGAAAAATCTTGGCTTCAGGGCGAAAAGCACAATATCTGCGATTTGGTGGAAGAAATTTAAGCGTTCAAAAGAAAATTGATTTTGTGGGAAAACCAGTTGCGTGCAAGGAACACAGGACATTTTCCATTGCTTGAAGCAGTGAAATAAGGTGTCGACTTTGATGAGTACTTGCAGGCAATTCTCCAATTACAAGAAGAATTTGAAAAGAGATTTTCAGAATTATCAGAACCCCAAGCGGTGTTAGATGTAATTGTTCGAACATTTTCTCTTAGTGCAGATAGTGCTCCACAGCTACTTCAAGTTTGAACTGCAGTGCAATGTTCGTCTTAAAGACCGCTTTCTAATGTCACGAAGTTTGGAAGAATTTTATAGTGGCTTTCCGCAAGGAGAATACCCCCTTTTATATAAAGATGCATGTAAAGTTCTGTCAATGTTCGGCTCAACGTACATTTGTGAGCGTTTCTTTTCGGTTCTTAAGCTTACCAAAAGTAAACATCGTGCAACGATGAGCGATAGAAACTCGCGTAATTGTTTAAGAATATTGGTATAATATTGGTAAAATTTTTAATTTTCCTCTCAGATACGTTCAAATTTCAGTTTTGAATAAATCGCATTACTGCATTCCTTACTTAACACTTGATTTCGTTTCCTGCATATTCCATACATCGGAGTACCTTTCGATTTGTATATGCGGTATATTGGTTATGGCAAAACAGCCTTATCAGTATGATGTCAACAAACCCACAAAAGCCGACGGACGCACGACTGTACGTACGTATTTAGTCAGCGCGATCCGAACATCGTCCGTCTCAGGTCTCCTCGCTGCCACACTGTAGTGGTGGTAGGGGAAGGAGCGCTAGTCTGACTGCCCAGTGCTCCCCGAGCGCGGGCGCGCTCTCGGAGCGCAATAGCTGGATGGCCCTGATCTATATCATCTGATGGCCAAGCAGGCATACATTTTTGGTAGTGAGACCAAGTCTCTCATAGTGCATTGGCACTGCCGGTGGCTTCAAGTAGCCTACGCAGTGGCCTCCACGGTATGCACTAGCCATGCGTCTTGGTAGGTGTGCTAGGTACTAACTGACGAGCCCAACCTAGTAGACGGGGGCAAAACGCTGGCAACCAGGAATGAGTTAGGTGGAAAATTTATAATGTCCAGTAACGGACCATTTATATTGGTATCCATCCATAAGGTCGTTAATGGGGGATATCATTCAAGGTTGCTGTGTTACACCTAGCACAGCTGTCAAATGTCGACAGTAGCTTTTGAACTTATGGTGAATAGCTGAGATCAACAGCCGAAACTAGTACTATCCGATGATATAAACTATGTATTAATTAGGCGAAAAATAAATTAAAATTTGTCATATCTATCAATACAGACCTAGTGATGAAATTTATTGCATATACTCCTTTCTCTCGCAGAAGATTTTTTTTCTTTTTTCTTTTTGCAAGTGTTCAACGCTCTTAGTTTTGTGATCCTTTTCACCACGTGTATTTTCGGTAGTACTTTTGTGTTTTAAAGGATAACAAGTAGATTTGACAATTTATACTTCTTCAGCCTTCTTTATTTGCTCGTGGTCTGCAAGTAACTATGTACTTATTTAACCCATTTTGAACAATGTTTGCACTGATTTAACTTAAGAGTAGATTTATTCAAAACTCACGTGAATACCTGCATACTGCAGAACGGATATAGAACTGATAGTCTGTCACTGGAAACAATTGGAAAGTGAACACACCTTCCAGTTTCCTGCTGCGTTACCATCCTATGAAGCCTATGAAACATGTAAGCCTGGTACCAACTTGTGAGAATAAAAACTGAACATTCAGTTCATGAACACAATACCATCTGCTTGAATATTTATAGTGTACCATCCTTCTTCCTGTGCTTTACAGGTTTTTTTTGTGCCTCTTCATGTCTACACTGCGTATGTTTCGACGTTTAATCCTTCACTTCCTCTCGCTGATATTTGACTGGTCGCCATATTGGATGCTCATCTGTTTCCTTGACTGTCATCATACGTCATCAGCTTAGGTGTTTTTCATGCTTACACTTTCTCGAATTAAATCTCCACCTATATATTCTCACCACCCTGCCTATTTCGGCAGGTGGAATCGAGACTGGAATGAGCACAGGACCTTACCGAGGCATGAGAATTATCTCTGCCCATCACTTCACTGCTGTACCTTTAGGTGAGAGACATGGAGACTTTCCTATTTAAATTTTAAGTCAACTATCCTTCTCTACGAGCACCTTGGCAGGAGTTGAGGGAGTGGTCTGCACGTTGTGGACATTCAAGATAACCCTTGCTGAAAATTTGCATTATCGATGTCAAATTGCAATCATGGAAATGAATGATTGTCTAGCATGACCTCTATATGTCTGACGTACATTTTGCATTGTGGGTTTTTTTTGTTTTTTTTGTTTGTTTTTTTGGTATCCTATTTCTCCCATCCCGACCCTTTATACCATAGGTTGTACTAGCTTTGTACCTTGTATAAGATTTGCCTTAATGTTTCACATCTTTACGCAAACTTGTGTTACTAAGGAAGTTGTCACGATCACTATTAATTCTAAGCATGTACTATGATCCCTTGGAACAAGTTTTCTCTAAATGTTTCATATCTTAATGTACACTCCTGTTATTATGGAAACTGTTATGATCACTATTAATTTTAAGCATGTGCTATGATCTTTCGGTATAAGATTTTTCTTACATTTCACATTTTTACCGACTTATGTTAACGTAAGTTCTTATAACCTATTTCTTCTAAACATGTACTTTGATTGCTTGTAATGGTTTTTGTGTGTATCACATACTTGCCTATTATAGCATTTATCAAGCAGCTTCTTACCCTTAGCATTGCTGTTAGGTTTAATTATTATATTTGAAAACTTATTCATCTACAAGCTTTAAATATATTAACTTTCCTTCAAGTTGGTACTCCTGTTAGTCATCAGCTGTGTTTTGAGAATTAATGTACAGGATGAACCGAAATCTGTGCACTCGGGCGTCGCAGCACGACTCCTCACATGCTAGCAATAAAATAAATTTCTCTCCCGAAAGTTCGTCCTGCGAGTATATCCGACAGAAAAAGGACGTTGAAAAGTGGCAATTGTTACGATCTCCGCTAATGCTACGTATATTTCCTACCTTCGCATGCTGTTTTTCTCCGATCATGCCGCCGCTGCTTCACTCACTCTTCTGTTATGCTCACCTGTCGTCTGCCTACTCTGTTCATCACGTGACTCTGATGTCATCTTCTCCACACACTGCCTTCTCCGCTTGTGTGTGTGCTTGTGCTTACCTCTATTGGATACGTGATTATGACGTTTCTGGGATATGCTGGCTTTCAACTTCTCTATTCTTTTCAACGTTTCTGTACTGCTATATATTCTCGCTCCACCGCCCTAAAAATTGAGTCTGCCTTCGTCTCGGAGTGGTGGAGCACCCAAACAACTGTACTACGTTCTATATTGTCATTACCATCTGGACTGTTATTTCTTCAGGTTATTTGGTGAGCAAAATTTATCATAATGTTATTTTGACATTAAATTCTTCATTGGGCCATCTGCCCCAGTTGAACTTTACTTTTGCCAGCTTATTACGGCATCAAAATTATATATGCAAGACATTATTTCTACTAAAACTTTTCAACCACGAACTGTACTACGGACAATGGAATTTTGAAATCACATTATCTGCTTCCTTGGACCAATGCTACTTTTTGCAATAATAATAATAATAATAATAATAATAATAATAATAATAATAATAATAATAATAATAATAATAATAACAACACATTCTGCAGCGTAACTACACCCGGCGAAGAGAATCCCTTCCCCAGTTTGATCCCTACTTCCATTCCCCTTTTCCTTCTTTTCGCATCTTCTTTCAGGTTGCTTCCTTTATTTTGACTTTTATTACTCTTCATTGTACGCTTATTCATACGGTTTTGATGTATTTCTAAATATCTATATTGTAAATGTGGCACATTTTCCTTGTCTTCTGAAGTTTCCTCTATATATTTCACTGTCTACCAAATTCTTGTCTGCGATTTACTATCTTGTTGAGAAATGTTTACTATTTTATTATTTGTTAAATATATATCTTATTTACTTTAAGTTTGTGATTTTTCTTGTTCCTGTTATTTTCTCTTGGTCTAATTCCTTCTCACTGCGTGTTTCTGCCATAATTATTATTATGATTATTATTTATCGTGCTGCTTCTTCTACCATTTTCTAGCTATATATTCAACTATTACAGTATAACTATTTTTATCTCAGCATCGTACGTACTTACGACGACAGCTGAAGGTATCAGTATGATAGCAGAGCTCCCTCTTTACACAATCTGGCAACACTGTAACCATATGTAGGGTAACTACCTCCGTCAGCACATTAGTCGTGCTGTACAGTTGGTGCAGTGCATAGAGTTTTGGGTTAACATGCAGGAGGTCAAGAGGTCGATCCTGGGATGAGGCGTATGTTTTTTATTTCGTAAATGTAGTCCAGGTGGTATGGTATCTGGCATCTAATGGCCCTTTCACACGAGGCGACTAGTGGCGGCCACCGGCGGCGGCAACTTACAGAGGAGCATTATTTTAAATGAGAGCTTTCATATGTGGCGACTGCAGTTGCGGAAGTTGGAAATAGTTGCCTACACTCGCTCACTCGCGCAGCTAGCGGCCGCTACTTGGAGTCGCCGCCACTTGAGGTAAAGCATTATTCTAAATGAGAGCTTTCACACGGTGCCACTAGTTGCCGCTACTTCTCACTGTCCACTCCAGTTTGATCCAGTTTGTGTAATTTAAGAAGTCCTGAATAACGAGCGTACTGCGTTCATTGTCAGATATGAGTTCAAACGTGGAAAGACGTAGCCTTATTAGATTAACAGTCCGACTTGTTGGCTGAATGACCAGCGTACTGGCCTTCGGTTCAGAGGGTCCCGGGTTCGATTCCAGGTCGGGTATTTTAACTTTAATTGGTTAATTCCAATGGCTCAGGGGCTGGGTGTGTGTGGCGTATTCAACATTAGAAATCATCCTAGGTAGGGCCCTCATCTTCACAGGCATGCAGGTCGCCCAATAGACCGTCTACTAGAAAAAAACCTGCACCAGGCCTCTCCGGAGGTCATACGCCATTAATTAATTAGATGAACAGATGAACAAGTGAAACGGCAGACCTGATATATGGAGTTGAAAAATATCCCACGATTTGGAATGCTTCAGTCGATGAGTATGGAAAAGTGAACGAAGAAACGCATGGCATAGCATTAAATTGACTTTTTTCCCGAGTTTGATGACAAATCACCAGCAGAGAGAAAGGAGATAAGTAAGCATTTTCCTTATATTTTACGTACCACCTTTTGTTAATTTGTTACAAGAAAACTCAGTTTAGCAAAACAATTCTGTAAATTACAGAGTATATTCATAAAAGAGTATTTCATTCATTATTTGCTTCAATTATTTTTATTGTAGTGAAAAGTTTCAGTCATGAAGGAGATTTACATGGTAAGCAAGATAGCAATAGAATGAAAGATAAACGATCATCACAACTAATGTTATTAAAAAGAGCCCATTGGCAAATTGAAAATTACTAAACGCATGTAAAGTACAATTGTGTTTTTAGTGTGCATCTATGATCTGTACAGTACTCTAGACACAATACTTATGTCTCTAAATACGATCCATTTGCCATGAAACTGCACCTTCCTCACTGATAAAGTAGTTGGCAAACTTGTCTCGTAAATTTCTGGCAAGCCTTGATGTTAGGTCCTGAAGCAGGGCCCATTTCAAACAATCCATTTACTGTCAAAGTATCTTCGATTTGAACACCATACCTCTCTCGTACAAAATTTAGCAAAACACACTTTCACTATGTCCTCTGCTAGTGTGGTGTCAACATTCACGGGTCTATGGAAAATACGCCATTTGTTTGCAAGTATTCCAAAGGTGCATTCAATGTACCTGCGTGCCGCTGAAAGTCTGTAATTAAAAGACGCGTTTCATTACACTCAGAAAAGTTCCCGCATATGGTCGCAGTATATGATGGGAAAGACCAAAGCCTTAATTGTCAACAGCGATTGCAGCGGTTCCTCTAGAAACCATTTGCACTTACATACTACGATCCTAGAAATGGACGAACAATTGTTTTCATTGGTCAGCTTTGAAAGACGCCCTTTCCACCCCGTGGGCGTGAATTTATTCGCTGTTGACGATTAAGATGCCAGATACCATACCACCAGAACTATATTTACAAAATAAAAAACATACGCCTCAACCCAGGATCGACCCCTTGACATCTTACATGCTAACCCAAAACTCTATCCACTGCACCAACTGTACAGCATGACTAGTATGTGCTGACAGAGGTAGTTACCCTACATGTGGTTACAGTGTTGCCAGATTGCCACTCTTCAATGTCCTTTTTCTGCCTGATATACTCATAGGACAAACTTTTGTGAGAGACATTTAATTGCTGGCATGTGAGGATTCAACATTAAAAACTTCATATCTGGTCCGTATTGAAAGAAGATAACACAGGCATGTGAGGAGTCGTGCTGCGACGCCTGAGTGCGCGATCGGTTTACCCTGTATATCCTAAATTTATAGATATCTATTTGCACATTCCATTCTCACTAAACAGTCTTTCAATTTGTAGTCAAATCTTATTTAATTGTTATACTCTAAATTAATATCTATTTGTACACTCCATTCCCACTATTTGTACTCAAATCTTACCGAATATCAATTCGTACACTCCATCATTACAGTACAGTCTTTCTATTTGTATTCAAAAATCTTACTAAACTGTTCTTGCTAGAGCATAAATTGTTATATCTTTCTGCTGGTTCGAAAAAAAAAAAAAAAAATATATGTATATATATATATATATAGCCTACATGTTATTTGAAATTCCGTTATCTTGTTTTGCCCTTATATTCATCGGTCCTGACAGTCCTCTTTCCCTACCATTGAGCCCTTCTTATTTTCATTCCACTGTGCACTTACAGTATATACATTTACTGGAATTTTACTGATAATCTTTGTTTACATTAGCGTTACCCCTACAGTGATATTACAATAGTAAACTGCTCTGTCAATAAACTTCAGTTCTTTAAAAAAAACTTGGGAAAATAAGGTGCCAGTACTGCATACCGTTGCGTACCAGCAGAAAGACAAAGCAGTGCAGATACTAAATACAAATTAGAAACAGTCCTATAAAGACCAGATGAAGTAATTTGGTCAACTTATATGAGTTACATATAGCATGACATGAGCAAGAATAGGAACATAAAATAGGAAAAACACAAAGAGAGGTCAGTACTGGAAGAGACAAGGAGAATCTCCACATCTTAATACACTGCCACCTTCAAATAAATATGCTCTCCCCTCACTAACCTCAGTTCTAACATCTATTTCACATATCTTTTTTTTTTTTCTGCTTCCCAGCTTCATCCGGAAGGTGAGCTTTTTACCAATGGAGATGTTCAATAAATTTCCAATCTCACTGAAATCATTTAAGAAAAGGCTAGGAAAACAACAGATAGGGAATCTGCCACCTGGGTGACTGCCCTAAATGCAATCAGTATTGATTGATTGAACACTCATTGAGGGGGCCATCTTGGCAGATTTTAGAGGGACCACATCGTCTGAGGAAGCCTACAAACACTCTGGAAAATCATCTTATAACACACGACTGACTTGTGACTGTTAAATTTCAAACTTAGAACACAATATTTTCAGGATTTCTTTCCACTGTAGAAAGGCTGTGTTGGGTACATACAGTACATGTCAAAGATATGTTAGTTACAAAGAAATTAAGAAATTTTGCTGGCTCCTAGATTCTTTTCTAATTTGTCCAGCCCTGGTCTACTCCATCAACAAAATGCTAATACACGAAAGTTGAAATTTTAAGAAATGTTATTAAACACAG
Source organism: Anabrus simplex (assembly GCF_040414725.1). Classification (NCBI taxonomy): domain Eukaryota; kingdom Metazoa; phylum Arthropoda; class Insecta; order Orthoptera; family Tettigoniidae; genus Anabrus; species Anabrus simplex. Next base: position 94,666,801 of record NC_090267.1, read on the forward strand.
ATGATTGAGTGGAATTTTTATTTCACATTCTCAGAATTCTAACAATAAATAAGCAGTATGTGAACAAGTTAGCTTGCAGACTGGTGCCAGATTTATCATAAGCCACAAGGAATAATATTTTTACACAGAAATTGAACTACATTGAAGTACGAGAAATGGACTTTCAGTTTATTAGGTTCTTCAGTACGCTGAAACTAATTTTGAGTAAAATACTACCTGAAAAATATTGTTTTCAATTTGCTTCATGTCGCACCAACATAGATAGGTCTTATGGTGATGATGGGATAGGAAAGGGCTAGGAGTGGGTAGGAAGCAGCCATGACCTTAATTAAGGTACAGCGCCAGCATTTCCCTGGTGTGAGAATTAGAAACCACAGAAAACCATCTTCAGGGATGCCAACAGTGGGGTTCGAACACACTATCTTCTGAACACAAGCTCACAGCTGCGCACCCCTCACTGCACGGCCAACTCGCTCGGTGTGCTTCTTTTTCAAAGTATAATACTGTTACCATTTGTTTTGTTTTTCAGGTAGCTTATAAGTATTTACTCAAAATTAGTTTTGGCAGACAGAAGAACGCAATAGTTATAAATTAAATGAGTCGAAATTGAAAAGAGATGGCTTCAGATATTACAAATTATTTGGTTGTGTCAAGTACATACAGTAGATAAGATGTTAGGAACAAAGCAAGAAAAAAATCAATAGCGTAGCCAAAATCAGCCGATGGTTTTTTTAAAATACACTGACGTTCCTAAAAACCAGAACACCTTGAAAGACTAGAGATAGGAAGTTCATATTCACAGGACATGTGTATTAATATGTTCTGAAGAAACGATTAGCATTTGAACCATGTCGGTGTTCAGGTTCAAGGTGCACATCAATATCTCGGCGCAACACCACCAACTGGTAAAATGTGCCTGCAGCTCTCATTTTCGCTATAAATCTAAGGAAATGGATCAGTGTGACTTGAGCAGGATGCCTCGCAGATCTATGCGAGAATTGTACCGTCAAATGAGTGAGTTTGAAAGAGGGCATGAGAGAACGTGATGCACTCATCTGGGAAATTGCTGTCCGTGTGGGACGATGTTTGTCAGCATTGCAACAGGTATGTACAGAATGGTTCACAGAAGGCCGTAGAACACTATAAGATGGGTCTGGTCGCACCACCCAGACCACCCCCCTGAGAAGATTGACACCTCATCCGAATGGCATTGCAGGCCAGATCTGCAACTTCCTCAGCTCTGGCACAACAGTGGAACAGTACCCCTATCAGGAGTGACAGTCTGTCGCCATTTATTACGGTCTGGTTCTTCGCCTACCTTTGACTAATGTGCATTAACATGCTAGACTGTAATGGTGTATGGAATGACATAACTGGGGACAGGAATGGCAGCAGATTGCGTTTTCGGATGAATCCAGGTTCTGTTTGTTTGAAAATTATGGCCGCATTTTGGTTTGCCGCACACAGGGGGGAGAGGCATCACACATAGACTGCATTCGCACAAGACATACAGTGCCAACTCAAGGCCTTATGGTGTGGGGTGCTATTGGGAATAACCACAAATCACAGTTGGTGTGTCCAGGGCACTGTGACCAGTTTGACCCACGTGAATGACATCCTGCGACCTGTATCGATACCCTTTCTGCTCAACACCCCAGACGCCATATTTCAGCAGGACAATGCGCGACCTGATGTTGCTGCATGAACACATGCCTTCTTGTTGTCACAGGATGTCAGACTGTTGCCCTGGCCCACCCAATCACCAGACTTGTCGCCAATCAAAAATGTATGGGATATGGTGAAACGACTGGTGCGGCGCTGCGACCCAATGCCAACCATCAAAGATGAACTGTGGAACCAGGTGAATATAGCATGGATGGCTATACCCCAGGACGACATTCGCACCTTATACGCGTCGATGCCATCACACATGAAACAAGTTATCAGTGCTCATGGAGGACCCAGTGCCTACTAATAACAGGACACAGGCTGAACCTAGATGACTAAAATGCTAGTTGTTTCTGCAGAACATACTAATGAACATGTCCTGTGAATATGAACTTCCTATCTCTAGTCCTTCAAGGTATTCTTTTTCTTATGAACATGAGTGTAGTTTCAAAATGATGGTAGAAAAAATGAAGGTGCATGCATGACTTGTCATTATAAGGATACTGATATAAGTGAATTAAAGATCTGTTGGTTCTACAATTGTCTCTGAATGTGTTGTTTGAGTCATCAGTCCATAGACTGGTTTGATGCAGCTCTCCATGCCACCCTATCCTGTGCTAACCTTTTCATTTCTACGTAGCTATTGCATCCTACATCTGCTCTAATCTGTTTGTCATATTCATACCTTGGTCTACCCCTACCGTTCTTGCCACCTACACTTCCTTCAAAAACCAACTGAACAAGTCCTGGGTGTCTTAAGATGTGTCCTATCATTCTATCTCTTCTTCTCGTCAAATTTAGCCAAATCGATCTCCTCTCACCAATTCGATTCAGTATCTCTTCATTCGTGATTCGATCTATCCATCTCACCTTCAGCATTCTTCTGTAACACCACATTTCAAAAGCTTCTATTCTCTTTCTTTCTGAGCTAGTTATCGTCCATGTTTCACTTCCATACAATGCCACGCTCCACACAAAAGTCTTCAAAAACATCTTTCTAATTCCGATATCAATGTTTGAAGTGAGCAAATTTCTTTTCTTAAGAAAGCTCTTCCTTGCTTGTGCTAGTCTGCATTTTATGTCCTCCTTACTTCTGCCATCGTTGGTTATTTTACTACCCAAATAACAATATTCATCTACTTCCTTTAAGACTTCGTTTCCTAATCTAATATTCCCTACATCACCTGCCTTCGTTCGACTGCACTCCATTACTTTTGTTTTGGACTTATTTATTTTCATCTTGTACTCCTTACCTAAGACTTCATCCATACCATTCAGCAACTTCTCGAGATCTTCTGCAGTCTCAGATAAAATAACAATATCATCGGCAAATCTCAAGGTTTTGATTTCCTCTCCTTGGACTGTGATTCCCTTTCCAAATTTCTCTTTGATTTCCTTTACTGCCTGTTCTACGTAAACATTGAAAAGGAGAGGGGACAAACTGCAGCCTTGCCTCACTCCTTTCTGGATTGCTGCTTCTTTTTCAAAGCCCTCGATTCTTATCACTGCAGACTGATTTTTATACAGGTTGTAGATAATTCTTCGTTCTCGGTATCTGATCCCTATCATCTTCAGAATCATAAATAGCCTGGTCCAATCAACATTATCGAATGCCTTTTCTAGATCTACAAATGCCATGTACGTGGGCTTGTCCTTCTTGATTCGATCCTCTAAGATCAGACGTAAAGTCAGGATTGCTTCACGTGTTCCTACATTTCTTCTGAAGCCAAATTGATCTTCCCCCAACTCAGCTTCAACTTGTTTTTCCATTCTTCTGTAAATAATACGTGTTAAAATTTTGCAGGCATGAGATACTAAACTAATAGTGCGGTAGTTTTCACACCTGTCAGCACCGGCTTTCTTGGGAATAGGTATAACAACATTCTGCTGAAAATCGGATGGGACTTCTCCTGTCTCATACATCTTGCACACTAAATGAAATAACCTTACCATGCTGGTTTCTCCTAAGGCAGTCAGTAATTCAGCAGGAATATCATCAATTCCAGGTGCCTTGTTCCTATTTATGTCACTCACAGCTCTGTCAAACTCTGACCTCAAAATTGGGTCCCCCATTTCATCAGCATCAACAGCCTCTTCATGTTCCAAAACGAAATTATCTACATCGTTACTTTGATACGACTGTTGGATATGCTCCTGCCATCTTTCTGCTTTGTCTTCTTTCCCTAGAAGTGGCTTTCCATCTGAGCTCTTAATATTCATGCACCTAGATTTCCTTTCTCCAAAGGTTTCCTTGATTTTCCTGTATGCAGCATCTACTTTTCCCAGGACCATACAGCCTTCGACATCCTTGCACTTCTCCTTCAGCCATTCTTCCTTAGCTACCTTGCACTTTCTATCCACTTCATTCTTTAATCGCCTGTATTCTTTTCTTCCCTCTTCATTTCTAGCATTCTTGTATTTTCGTCGTTCATCAATCAGGTCTAGTATCTCCTGAGTTATCCACTGATTCTTAGTTGATCTTTTCTTCCTTCCTAACATTTCTTCAGCAGCCCTACTGACTTCATTTTTCATGACTCTCCACTCTTCCTCTACTGTGTTTCCTTCGGCCTTTTCATTTAGTCCTTGTGCAACATGTTCCTTGAAACAATCCATCACACTCTTTTCTTTCAACTTGTCTAGATCCCATCTTTTTGCATTCTTTCCTTTCTTCAATTTCTTCAATTTCAGATGGCATTTCATGACCAACAAGTTGTGGTCAGAGTCCACGTCTGCTCCTGGGAAAGTTTTGCAATCCAACACCTGGTTTCTGAATCTCTGCCTAATCATAATGAAGTCTATTTGATACCTTCCAGTGTCTCCAGGTCTCGTCCACGTATACAGCCGTCGTTTGTGGTGTTTGAACCAAGTATTGGCGAGGACTAAATTATGGTCAGTGCAGAATTCAACCAGCCGACTTCCTCTTTCGTTCCTTTGTCCCAATCCAAATTCTCCTACTGTGCTACCTTCTCTTCCTTGGCCTACCACTGCGTTCCAGTCTCCCATCACAATTAGATTCTCGTCACCTTTGACATATTGTATTAAATCTTCTATCTCCTCATATATTCTTTCAATTTCTTCATCATCCGCTGAACTAGTAGGCATATAGACCTGCACTATTGTGGTGGGCATTGGTTTGGTGTCTATCTTGGCGACAATAATTCTTTCACTGTGCTGGTCGTAGTAGCTTATCCGCTGCCCTATTTTCTTATTCATTATTAAACCAACTCCTGCATTTCCCCTGTTTGATTTTGTGTTGATAATTCGGTAGTCGCCTGACCAAAAATCCTGTTCTTCCTGCCAACGTACTTCACTTATACCAACTACATCTAACTTTAGCCTATCCATCTCCCTTTTCAGATTCTCTAACCTACCACAACGATTCAAACTTCTAACATTCCACGCTCCGACTCGCAGAATGTCAGTATCCATCTTCCTGATGATCGCCCCCTCTCGTGTAGTCCCCACCCGGAGATCCGAATGGGGGACTAGTTTACCTCCGGAATATTTTACCCGGGAGGAAGCCATCATCAGTACACCATTCATACAGAGAGAGCTGCATGTCCTCGGGAGGTGGTTACGGCTGTAGTTTCCCGTTGCTTTCAGCCGTGTAGCAGTATCAACACAGCTAAGCCATGGTGAGTATTATTACAAGGCCGTATCAGTCAATCATCTAGACTGCCGCCCTTGCAACTACCGAAAGGCTGCTACCCCCCTTTCGATGAACCATTCGTTAGTCTGGTCTCTCAACAGATACCCATCCGATATGGTTGCACCTGCGGCTCGGCTATCTGCATCATTGGGACACGCAAGCCTCCCCACCGCGGCAAGGTCACATGGTTCGCAGAGGAGGGTCTCTGAATGTATGTTTAGTTTATTATTTATTGTCACTTTCTGTTTACTTTCTTTTTGAAAAAATTTCACGGGGGTGTTTGTAACCCCCAGTTACCACCCTCCCCTAGCTACGCCCCTGGCAAAAATGGCAAACCGGTAGGAATCAGATCTACAGATTTTATGTCTGACTTTCCACCATTGAGCTACAGTGGCCTAGGTCATTCTTGCTCTGCTCACAGTGATCTGTGCTACGGCCAGCATGCACAACTGTTGAGTGCACTAGTCACCCATTACGGGTCCACACAAATTGAATATTTAGTTTCATGACTGCAATGTACAACAGTAAATAATTTTTAAAGGCCACTTGCAGGTGATTATTTCATTTTCCAGACTTGAAGAAACTATTCGAAGTGTACACTGCTTGTTGGCAGCAATGTTAAGATCATATTTCACATAGCTCTTTTTGTTGCATTTGCAGTTTGATGTAACTGCTGTTTCCTACTATCTGCTGTTCTAACATGGAGGTGAGTAGAGAACATTTTTCCTGCTATGATTTGTAGTGACTTTAAGACATGCATGGGAATGTTCTTTTAAAGTACCATTTGAAACATACTTTCTCTTTTGTGGTTTGAGTTAGTGTTACTCTTCGCGGTGGTTTAATGTCTTATTACCTTATTATGTGTCTGCACGGAGGGTAGGCACATCCGGCTATAAATGGCTAATGGAAAGGAAAAATGGTTGCTTGCCGTTGTATTGTGAAAATACAGTTGCTCGCTGTTGTACTGTGAGACAAGAAACGTTTAGTTCTGACTGTGGAAGGGTTGTGAGCGGCACTAGTTATTCTGCGATAGTGTTAAATGGATCGCAATCGTCATTCATGTAAAAGTTTTCCAAATAGTTTCTGCTATGTTTGTGGGGAATTAACTTTGAAATCGCAACGTCGATCAATTACAATGTAAAAAAGCATATTACTCGTATTTTGGCTGTAAAGTAGGTGAACAAGATAAACATTGGGCACCACACGTGTATTGCGTAATGTGTTATGTGAAGTTAACAGAATGGCGGCGGGGGAAAAATAACAATATGTCTTTTGCTGTTCCAATGATTTAGCGACAGCGTACGAGTCATCTGGAAAATTGTTACTTCTGCATTACCAAAACAGAGGGATTTTCAAGGAAAACTAAAGGTAACATTGTGTATCCTAATCTGCCATAAGCCACAAGACCCGTGCCACATTATCCAGAGCTTCCCGTCCCTATCCCCCCCTAGTGAGGAAGATTATGTCATTCCACAGGAACACGAACAATCAGAATCCTCAGACTACCCTTCAACTTCCACTGATCCTACCTACATTCCCGAACATCATAAAACACCGCATCCGATATGACAGGCAGAACTTAATGACCTAGTTACGGATTTAGGTCTTTCTAAGCAACATGCTGAACTATTAGGTTCTATTACAAGATTTCAGTGTTGAGAAAACAAAATAAGCTTACTACTTATTTTGTAATGGAAAATTCTGTTTGTGCGTGCAAAAATGTGATAAGAGCTGATGGATGAATTAGATATTGAATACAATCTAGAAGAATGGAGACTGTTCATTGATTAATCAAAACTAAGCTAAAAGGCAGTTTTATTACACAATGGCAATACAAAACTGTCCATTCCATTGGTTCATTCAGTTGTTATGAAAGAAACTTATGAAAATATGTCACTAATTTTGAATGCAGTAAATTATAATGAACATCACTGGGCAATTTGAAAGTAATAGCTTTGTTGCTTGGATTACGAGAGTTCTCCAAGTTTTGTTGTTTTTTATGTTTTTGGGACAGTTGAACAACAGCACAGCATTATGTAGTGAAGAACTGGCCTATCAAAAAAAGTTATGTTCCTGGTGAACATAATATTAAATACCCTCCACTAGTGCAACATGAAAAAGTACTTTTTCTGCCTCTGCATATAAAACTAAGGCTAATTAAAATAAGATTAATTACATTAAGATAAGAGTGGAGAAGCCTTTCAATACTTAAAGACTCTGTTCCCTAAAATCAGTAAGGCTAAATTAAAAGGCACATTTGTCAATCCACAAATTATAAAAACTTTTGAAGGATAGCCTTGTTGAGAAAAAACTTAAGGAATTACGAGCATGGAAATCTTTTGCATCTGTTGTCAAAGGATTTTTAGGGAACCACAAGGAAGAAAATTATCGCCAATTAATAGAGACGTTACTAAAAATCTACAAAGAAATGGGCTGCCGTATGTCACTGAAGATCCTCTTCTTACATTCACATTTGGACTTCTTTCCAGAGAATTTGGGGTCTGTAAGTGATGAGCAGGGAGAGTAATTTCACCAAGACATTGCTACAATGGAGCAATGGTACCAAGGAAGATGGGATCCTCTGATGATGGGCGATTTTTACTGGTTTTTACGAAGGGAAGATTCCAGTTCACATAAGAGAAAAAAGGTATTTTTCTCTATTTTATTGCATGAAGAGTGGTTTTTGTAAGTCTTAATAGCTAGTCAGTTATTAATATTCCAGTTCTATCATATCTAAGTTACTCTTGAAAATTTTCATACAGAAATGAGAACAAAGTAATTTTAAGAGATCAAAAATCCTGATTTATTCAGTGTATCAAGTAAATTCTATAACTCAAAAGCATTACTTGTTACAAACTTTTCACTGTCATTATTGTGTTCACCGCACAAAAATTGGTTAAGATCAGCCCATTTCATTAATGTTACGGGGAAAAAGTTCAAATTTGCTGAGTAGGGAATCAGGCATTTATTAATTTTTCTTTGCATTTCCCTTCTGTTGTCTTTTATAGCCAATCCTATAATAGTTACTTTTGGAGGGTCAAGCATACCTAGTTTTATTTTGTATTTCCTCCCTATAGCGTTTTAATTCCCGATCTAAAGACCTCAATTTTTTCAAAGATCACAGGAGCTTATATGTTCAGAAGATCCCAGCAGTCGAAATGGGACTGGCGTATTTAAACCCGTTCAAACAGCACCAAACTGAGTTTGGACTGAACCCACCGCAATGGGGTCAGAGAGCCAGTCCTAAAATGTCCAAGCCATTCAGCCTAGCAATGAACATTCTGGATGCTACAGAACTCGTCAAGATGGATGTAATGGACAATAAAAGTCCTCGGAGTTCTTTTCTCAGGTACACAATTGGTGGTATGCATAAAACGTAGAATCTGCTATTACTTCTATTTTAGCGAACAGTAACCTTTTTGTTTTGACTGAATAAAGCTTGTGCTTTTACTATGAAAAAATCCTTTTCTACTGCAGATATAACTTCAGTTCTGTGAGTGATGCAGCCAGGTTCTTTTTTGTTTTCCTTTTTGCTATTTGTTTTACGTCACACCGACACAGATAGGTCTTATGGCGAAGAAGGGATAGGAAAGGCCTAGGAGTGGGAAGGAAGCGGCCGTGGCCTTAATTAAGGTGCAGCCCCAGCATTTGCCTGGTGTGAAAATGGGAAACCACGGAAAACCATTTTCAGGGCTGCCGACAGTGGGGTTCGAACCTACTATCTCCCGAATACGGGATACTGGCCGCACTTAAGCGACTGCAGCTATCGAGCTCGGTATGGTTATATAAAGGTTTCATATTAATTACTACTAGTGTTAGAAAATGCTAAGCTCCTTAAAACTTGTTAAGAGTAAAAGCATTTATTAAGGAACTATTTACCAAGAACTAGACTGTGCATACCACTAAATGTGGACAAGAATGTAGGAAGATGTGGACGGGCCATTACTCTTCTTGTGAATTGCTTATCATGAATAAATCTTGTCTCTCTCTTCCTTGTGATATAAATATTATTTTATTTCTCATAACAATTATGGTACTATGTAATGTGAATAGATGAGGATAGATCACTAGGAAAAAATAAGGACTTTGACTGTCATCTCACTGTTTTGCCCCTTAAAATGACAGCCAGTATCAAAGAGCTTGCTTGGAAAGGATTGTCAGATTCAATATCAAATTATTTCACAGCAAGAGGTATTGAAGCAAAAAAGAGCGCAGAGAGTTGGTACATTGCGGATACACAATTGTGAAAGTACTTGCTTTGTTGAAAGAGGTTTTCAGGCTGAATCCTTAAATGTTCAACATAATTATTAAGGAATTCTTGCAGTCTCCAATTTCACATAACTCTTCCAGAGACCAATTAACGGTATTTCCAGGTAGTAGATATTATAATATCCTCTTTTGTGGCTTACAATTCTACTTACAGTAGCATCCCATGAATACTAGCTTGAATGCTACATTCTGTGCTAACATGGTTGTAGCCTGTCTTGCTCTACAATATATACTTTTTTTTTACCATTTCCTTAAAGATGGCATTGATTAACGATTTCCTTGTATCAGAGATGAAATATTTTCAACTCATTCAAAATATTACACTTTATGTTCCCTACTTACTACTATTATTATATTATCACTATTAATACAGCACATTTTCAGCAATATCATAATGAACTAGACATTACATGTCAAAATTTGGCTTGACGATCAGTATGTCTAAGATCCAGGTCGGAAGCAACCTGCTAGAGGTGCATCTCTATAAACGACACTTCTCTACAACTACCTGGAAAAGAACTTCAAGAGCTAATACTGGGAAGTATGATTCGCAGTGATAACCAGCAGGAAAGTAAAACTGCTGTACGTATCGTCAACGCTACTGACGCCTTTGGTAAGTTCAACCAACGAGCAATGATCTTGCTTATTATTTTGTATGCCTCAAGGACCTGGTGTCTATGATATTCAATATTTAGACAGTTTCCACATGAAACGTACGAGGATAATTCTGCGAGTGAAGTAGCAAGACTATATGAAGGGTCAGGAGAGAAAAACAGGTGAGTCAACATTTTGTTGTAATCAAGTTAGCAGTGATATACTAGGCATCAGACCATGTGTAATTCAGTTTGCTACATTTTGAACTTCAATTATTCAAAACATATGATTTTGTAACTTAGTTATTTATCTAGTAAAGTTTTGAAATTAACATTTTGTTTGAGTTCTGAAGGTAAGTTGACTTACCTGTTTTCTTTCTCTGATCCTTCATACACTCAACTCCAAAGTTCTACAAAGATCCAACATCTACAGCATGGAGTCCCTGCTGATGAAAGGCTGACTATGCTGTTTTTCATGAGTTTAATCATGGTGTAAACAAATAGTTGGAGCATCTTTCCTTTGGACATGGACATAGACATAGTTCATTGGATAGTAACTGTCGCACTCTCTCGACTGTAGGCGAGCTCTAAGAAAAATAGTATGCAGCATTAATTTATATTTTATTACTTTTCGAGAATTCGGATGAGAATTAAAATATGTTTATGATATACGTATATGTACATTTGCATTTGTTTACAAAAGATTCATGTGGTGTAATGTAAGAAGTGCGGGAAAGCCCTGAGTTGTACAGCGTGAAGGTAAAGTGCTGCATGCTGTATCGACACACAGAGAGTCAGTATTCAGTGTGAAAGAAATGGAGCAAGAGGTGGGACCATCACATGTTGTGAGGCACATAAGAGGAAAACCGCTTAAAAGTGATCATAGGCAGTGCACTGTGACTGCTCAATAAATTAAGTGAATAGAATCCAAGTTTAGCAGTAAATGAGGTAGTGAAACTAAGTGCAGAGTTGTGTGGTGTATGGGCTAGTTCCGCCCATTACCTGCGGACACAGTTAAGAAAGATGGGCAAGTTAACAACCATAGATAACTGGAAGGACTGCATTCGACACACCACAAATGAAGACCAGATGTGGCAACTGGAGGGCTTAGCAGATGGTGTTATGGAAAGGTTTATCATCACTGATAGCGGCCAGAACAGCAGCGATTCCTCACAGAGTGAAAATAATGAGATTGGAAGGAATGCATTGTGTTATATGGAAGGAATTGAGCCTTTTCAGGATGACTGAGGAAGGTAAACATACGTTTATGGACATCTTACTTTTGTTATGACAGCAACTGCCCTTATTTCTTGTCTTTATGAGTTCTTATTTTCGATGTTATATGATTATCTACAGTTCTGGCTGACATGTTTCAACATAAAATATTAGGAAAAGAAACTCCAAGATAAGCGATCTAAATTTCAATTTTAAAGTCAGGTATTTGGCTTATTGGTATTATAGTACGTTAGAATGTACCGGAAGGCGGGGGGGGGGGGTTTGGGTTAGCCAGTCGTCCTAACGTAAATCTTCCTACATGTGTAATTTTGTGCTGTTGCCCAAGTGTTTTTAATATTCCAAAATAAATAAATACATAAATCAATCAATAAATTACCATACATTTCTCATACTTCAGCAAAAGATATCCCTGTAAATTCTTCAGTACAGTTTCAAATACTTCAAAAACTGTTCCTTGCCCACCTTAGGTATTGTACACAAAAATATGTTTAGTCAGAAGTTCAAATCTTTGCACTGTTGTCGTATTTGATGCCCAGCTCTGTACGTCCGAACATGAAACATTGACATGGTGGAGCACGATACTACACGCTCAGCAAATTACAATTCTTTGTTTGGCAGAGGTGGCGTACATATACTATATATCAGGATTAAACAACAAAAAAACCAGCTCAAGATGGTGTGGACATTTGGTGAGCACGAATAATGACAGACTACCAAAATCAGTCTTCTACTCAGAACTTTGGTGTGGTAAACGTAAGGCTGGTGGTCAGTACCTTCATTACAAAGACATCATGCAACATATCAGTTAGCAAGTGGGAGAGACATGCCAACTAAGGCCAAAGTGGCCTGAGGAGATTGAGGTGGGTATCCGAACCTATGAACAGACAGCGCATACCGCAGAGCTTCAAGGATTTAAAGATAAAAATTTCACAATACAGATTTCCAGTATAAGAAAATGAAACCACATATTATCGACAATGAACATACAGCCTACTTTCGTTTCTGCTCTCAAACCATCCATGTAAATAACTTATAATCTGGATACTGGCCAACAACGGACAGGAAGAGCCTTCGAAAAGTGGAGGGGTCTGTGTTCACTTTAGGGCTGCCGTGCAGGTCCTAGATGTTTTCAGGTCGCTGTATTAACCACGGAGGTGCCTTTCTTGGTTGTCTAACAAGACAAGGAATTGAAGATGCATCAAACGATCTGTAAATGTTATCCAAGCGTATACCAACCGGCTGCGTTGCTCGTGGATAAACACTGTACAGCCGACTGTTTGCGTTGTCAAACACACAGGGATAGCTTGGGTGAAGTGGCATTTGTCACAAATTTGCAGCATAGGACAACAATATTTGTTGGCGCCCCAGGTGTAAAGGCAGTACACAAGATTCGGCGAGCAGCTTAGAAATGGAGCTCCTACAGAATGCTCCCGTTGCCAACCTAACTCCGCTGTGTGGATGCTATTCAGTTTCACAAGGACACTTTTCGTTGCTGATCCATATGCTGCACTGCCATACTCTAACCTGGATATAATATGTGCACCATGAGGTTTGCCCCCTCAGTAGTGCTGCTAAGAAACTTCAAAATATAGTTTCTTAGAGCACTTGGCTTTTAACGAATATTTACTATCAAAATGGAGCCCAAGGAATTGGTATGTGTCAACTACAGAAAGAGCGACTCCCCCACACTCCCTCTATATAAAGCTCAAGATAGGGGTGCAGAGTGTTCTTCCAGCAGAAGTGAACAACAGAGGAATTTGCAATTGAAAACCGAAAGCCATGTTTCCACTATTCCACTCTCCTAATAGCTCGCTGCAATTGTTGCTCTGCAACTGCCATACTTTGTGAGCTATAATGCAGAGCAAAATTGGCTACATATAGTGACGGTATTACTGTTGAACCAGCAGCAGCGACGATACCATTTATGGCAAAGAAAGCAACCACTAAATGCTGTTTTCAGAGAAATGCATCCTGGATAGAATTCTCCAGGCATACCAAATGGTCAGTGGTGGAGCGAGCAGCTCGAAAACCACATTGGTACTTTGATATAAGTCCTCTTTGCTACAAAACCACACAAGTCAGTGATTCACCATCCTCTCAAATAGTTTACACAGACAATTAGTGAGACAAATAGGTCTATAATTTCCTCTCGCCACTGTGACGGAAACTCGCCCTCTATCCAGATTCGATTGAACACCCCAAGAAGATATAAGAGGCTATCCTTGCTGAGGTGTTTCAACATCTGGTTATGGACATTAACTTGTTTGAGATTTGTGTCCTTGCAAAGCACAAGGCGCTGTGGAGTTCCTACTCTGTAAAGAGCATGTTTTAGTCCTTTGAAGCTTGAGTGGCAAAACTAAGATGATGACGTTCTGCCTTACGCTTCCGAGCCAGGAAATCAGGATGGTAATTCCCGGAACCAGGCACATCTGCAAAATGACTTGCTAAACGGTTAGCAACCGTGGGTGGATCAGTGACGATACTGCCTGCAATGGAAATCCGGTACTGAGGAGGGTCTTTGTACACCCTAAATATGTCGAAGTTTAGTTCACACTTGAGATGATGGTGTATGTGACGTCACGGATGACATATCTTTCCCGTGAAGCTTTCTTACTAGAACAATTCTTAGAACAATTTTTTTTAAAATGTTACCAAGTTGGCCACATTGTGCTTCCTAATAGCGTTTATGAGCACAATGTCACTCTTTTATAGCTGCTGCAATTTCTTCGTTCTGCAAAGGAACATGCAAAGGAAGAGTTCCGGAAGAAAAATGGAATGGACTCCTCAGCAGTAGCAGCAAGAATAACAAGTATATCGTCATCTACGCTCCGACTATTTACATAGTTAAAAACAACTAGTGATGTGAACTTTGGTCAATCAGCATGTTTAACAATCCATCGGGGAGGAGCCTCAATGGATTTCTGTTTCAACAAAGTGAGAATAATGGGGAAATGGTCACTGTCACAGAGGTCATTATGTGCATCCCACTAATAATAATAATAATAATAATAATAATAATAATAATAATAATAATAATAATAATAATAATTGTATGGCCTCAGCTACCGTGTGCAGACATTTCAATTTGACGCCATCTGGCTGTCTGCTCGTCAATTTCGACGTTCCGTTTTACTCTAGGCCCACTAGATGGCAGATCGAGTACACCGAAACTCTCTTGGGCGTCTATGGCTGAAATTTAATTAATTTTGTCGGGTAAACACCAAATGTGTCACCAGAGATCTTTTACATGCCGACATCATACGACATGGAGTGCCGAATGGACTTTCTTCCGTCCTTCAAAAATTCGACTACCTCTGCCGGGTTTGAACCCGCTATCTTGGGATCCGGAGGCCGGCACTCTACCACTGATCCACAGAGGCCAGGGAATGAGCACTCTGCACAGAAAAGGTTAAATATGGGAGAAGGTACCGTGCACTATGCTGAAATGTGTTTGTTCCCCTACATTCAAAATGCATCAATCCAGTTCTCTTATTAACTGTTTCAACTTCCTTCCTCTGCACCAAGGTATTTCAAAGCCACATTATGAGTGATGGGCATTAAAAACACCAAATAAGAGGAAAAGAGGTGGGAGCTTATCTATAAGAGCCTAATGGAATGGATGGATAAGAACACTGATATTAACCCATTCACTACCAAACCCGTATATATACATTATTGAAGACAGTGCCTCGTCCACCAAACCAGTATATGTACATTTTGGTGCAGTGTGTACTTCACCGATCTCATAAACGAACGGGATATAGTGTCATGCTTTGAGATTCCGTGGAAATGCTCAAAGAAGATCTGTACGGCAGATATACCACTCCATTTCACATGTTTTGAAAGCGATTGGTGTTATTCCAGCTTCGTTGGAGTGGAACATCTTTTCCGCTAATGTGTAACAATCATGGCGTCTTGAAGTACACATTCATCTCTTGTTGAGGAAGAAATTGAATGTTTCCTCATCAAGTGATTCTGGAGAGCTATATTTTGATAATGAAGATAGAGAATATCTACGTGGTGATACTGAACTATAAGAAAATGTGAGACAAAGTATTAATGATGAATCCCATGCGGAATTATGACCCCTTCCTCAGATAAATTATTTTTTCCCCAAATGTAAATGCTTTTGATAATACCAGTTCTTGGATCAACAATTTTATATTATATTTCAGTAACAGTATCACAGAGCAGAATAACCATGTGTGTTAACATGCTACCGCTATGGAACCAAGCTCTGCATTCGGAAGGCGAGTGAGTTCGAACCTCACCGTCAGCTGTCCTGAGAATGCTTTTTTTTCCTTTTATGGTTTCCCTTTTGCACTGCCAAGCAAATGCCAGGACAGTTCCTATTCATAAGCCACAGTCGATTCCTTCCACATCCTTACCCAGTTTCATTCACCATCATTCATTTTATATTCATTATCTTGTTAACTGAGGTTTGCATCAGGAAGGGCACCCAGCCGTAAAAATATGCTGTAAAATATAATCTCACTTCATCCCCAAGCCCGTGTTGGGCTGTGGGGCTAAGGGGACGATATGCATTCCATTAATAGTATCAGTAAAAAGTGATATGTAAAAGTAGTGCTTCCTTAAAAAACATAACCTAGGTATGTGCTAGTTACATAATATTAATACATATTTGAGTCATTGGGTGCTCCAAATTAAAATAAAAATACTGTAAAATTGTTTATGTACATGATAAACATTAATTATTGTCGGCATAATAGCATCAATTATATCAGAGTTTAAATGTTTAGCTTGACTATCACATAATGTGCACAAGCGGTGTCTAGATTAGCGTGAAATCGCATGCGGACTTGATTTTACAAGACGTCACACACCCATATGGCATTCTGCAGCAATCAAATAGTAAGCCCCGATGTTACGTGATTATAAACGAGTAGTAGAACACTTGAAGTTCAAAATACACTTATGTTTCTTTGTGAAAATATCACTGAAAAAGCTCAGTTTTGCAGTTAATATTTACAACTGTCTGATATTACTATTAATGTCCTGAGGGGAATACAAGTAAATGTTGTCATATTCATTTTTTACGTTGTACTCCCCGCCTGGTTACTCATTCCTGCCACGCGACTGACGAAAATTTATGGGGAGAACACTGCTTGCTGCAAACTGACTTATTAGCTCGTGCAGCTTAGTAAGATGTCCATCATAACCGTTACAATTCCATTGAAACAGTACCTTAGTGTGGACTTCTTAAAAAAAGTGCTGAAGATGGTGATGATCAATGTGCCTTGAGATTCTTCAATTTTTTCCCAAGGGCAGGGTTTTCTCCTATGAGAGGAGCGCACACAGACAGAGACCTGCCGAACAGAGGGCATATATCCCCATTCGCAGTATCAGTAAAAAGTGATATGTAAAAGTAGTGCTTCCTTAAAAAACATAACCTAGGTATGTGCTAGTTACATAATATTAATACATATTTGAGTCATTGGGTGCTCCAAATTAAAATAAAAATACTGTAAAATTGTTTATGTAAATGATAAACATTAATTATTGTTGGCATAATAGCATCAATTATATCAAAATATAGCTCTCCAGAATCACTTGATGAGGAAACATTCAATTTCTTCCTCAACAAGAGATGAATGTGTACTTCAAGACGCCATGATTGTTACACATTAGCGGAAAAGATGTTCCACTCCAACGAAGCTGGAATAACACCAATCGCTTTCAAAACATGTGAAATGGAGTGGTATATCTGCCGTACAGATCTTCTTTGAGCATTTCCACGGAATCTCAAAGCATGACACTATATCCCGTTCGTTTATGAGATCGGTGAAGTACACACTGCACCAAAATGTACATATACTGGTTTGGTGGACGAGGCACTGTCTTCAATAATGTATATATACGGGTTTGGTAGTGAATGGGTTAATATCAGTGTTCTTATCCATCCATTCCATTAGGCTCTTATAGATAAGCTCCCACCTCCTTTCCTCTTATTTGGTCAACAATGCTGCTGAGAAATGATATAATTGATGCAGATATTTTTTCACGGAACTGGAGTGTGTATCACAGAGATAAGATAGGAATGGTAGGAAGGGGAGTATTTGAGTGAAACAAGAATTTGTAAGCTGCGAAAAAGTTAAAGATGACAAATATGAAATTGTAGGTGTAAGGCTCATCTCTGAAGATAACAGGCAACTCGATGTCATTGGAGTGTACAGACTGGGAAAACGTAGCGCTTCTGTTGATTCAGAATTATTTGATAAGATAATCAACTATGTGGGAAACTATATGGAAAGGAATGTAATTGTAGCGGGAGATCTCAATTTAAGAAATGCCAATTGGGAAGGTAATGCAAATGACAGGAAGCATGACCACCAAATGGCAAATAAGTTATGGGAAGGACAGCTGATTCAAACAGGGATGGAACTTTTTTTTTTTTTTGCTAGGGGCTTTACGTCGCACCGACACAGATAGGTCTTATGGCGACGATGGGATAGGAAAGGTCTAGGACAAACAGGGATGGAACCAACTAGAAGGAAGAATATTCTGGACGTGATGCTGGTACAACCAGATGAGCTCTATACAGAAACCGAAGTAATAGATTATATTAGTGATCACAAAGCTGTTTTTGTTTCAGTTAAAAATAAATGCGATAGAAAAGAAGGTCTTAAAAGTAGGACTATTCGGCAGTACCATATGGCTGATAAAACAGGCATGAGGGAGTTAAAAAAAAAAAAGTAACTATGATTGGTGGAAAACAGTAAATAAAAATGTTAAACTCCAGGATGGGTTTAAAGCAATTGCTGAGGAATGTGAAAACAGGTTTATACCTTTAAAGGTGGTAAGGAATGGTAAAGGCCCACATCATTATAACAGAGATATAAAGAGACTAAGAAAGAGGTGCAGATTGGAAAGAAATAGCATTAGAAATGGTTGTTGAAGTAAGGAGAAATTGAAGGAACTTACTAGGAAATTGAATCTAGCAAAGAAGTCAGCTAAGGATAACAGGATGGCAAGCATAACTGGCAGTCATACAAATTTTAGTGAAAAATGGAAAGGTATGTATAGGTACTTTAAGGCAGAAACAGGTTCCAAGAAGGACATTCCAGGAATCATTATTGAACAAGAGAAGTCTGTATGTGAGGATATTCAAAAGGCAGAAGTATTCAGTCAGCAGTATGTAAAGATTGTTGGTTACAAGGATAATGTCCAGATACAGGAGGTGACTAATAGTAGAGAAGTATTAAAATTTACCTATGATAACAACAAGGTTTACAATAAGATACAAAAGTTGAAAACTAGAAGAGCAGCTGGAATTAATAGGATTTCTGGGGATATACTAAAGGCAATGGGTTGGGATATAGTACCATATCTGAAATATTTATTTGATTATTGTTTGCATGAAGGTGCTATACCAAATGAATAGGGAGTTGCTATAGTAGCCCCTGTGTATAAAGGAAAGGATGATAGATATCAAGCTGAAAATTACAGGCCAGTCAGTTTGACATGCATTGTGTATAAGCTTTGGGAAAGCATTCTTACTGATTATATTAGACATGTTTGGGAAATTAATAACTGGTTCGATAGAAGGCAATACGGGTTTAGGAAAGGTTATTCCACTGAAGCTTAACTTGTAGTATTAGATTAGATTCAGGAGGTCAAATGGTCTGTATCCCATTTGAGCAGTCGAAGGAATTTGATAGGGTGGATCATGGGAGACTACTGGATAAAGTAAGTGCAATTGGACTAGACAAAAGACTGACTGAATATGTTGCTATATTTCTAGAAAATAGATCTCAGAGAATTAGAGTAGGCAAAGCTTTATCTGACTCTGTAATAATTTGTTTTTTGCTAGGGGCTTTACGTCGCACCGACACAGATAGGTCTTATGGCGACGATGGGAAAGGCCTAGGAATTGGAAGGAAGCGGCCGTGGCCTTAATTAAGGTACAGCCCCAGCATTTGCCTAGTGTGAAAATGGGAAACCACGGAAAACCATCTGTAATAATTAAGAGGGGAATTCCTCGAGGCAGTTTTATTAGACCTTTATGTTTTCTTATATATGTAAATGATATGAGTAAACAAGTGGAATCAGACATAAGGCTTTTTGCAGATAATGTTATTCTGTATAGAGTAATAAATAGTTACAGGATTGTGAGCAACTGCTAAATGACCTCAATAATGTTGTGAGATGGACAATACACAATGGTATGATGATAAAAAAGGTTAAAAGTCAGGTTGTGAGTTTCACAAATAAGAAAAGTCCTCTCAGTTTTAATTACTGTGTTGATGGGTTGAAAGTTCCTTATGGGAATGATTGTAAGTACCTAGGTGGTAATACCTATAAGGAAAGATCTTCATTGGGGTAATCACATAAATGGGAATGTAAATAAATGGTACAGATATCTGCACTTGGTTATGAGGGTGTTTAGGGGTTGTAGTAAGGATGTAAATGAGAAGGCATATAATCTCTGGTAAGACCCCAACTAGAGTATGGTTCCAGTGTATGGAACCCTCATCAGGATTACCTCATCAAGAACTGGAAGAAATCCAAAGAAAAGCAGCCCATTTTGGTCTCGGTGTTTTCCGACAAAAGTGTAGCGTTACAAAAATATTGCAAAGTTTGGGTTGGAAAGACTTGGGAGAAAGGAGACGAGCTGCTCAACTAAGTGGTATGTTCTGTGCTGTCGGTGGAGAGTTGGCGTGGAATGACATTATTATATGAATAAGTCTGAGCGGTGTCTTTAAAAGTAGGAATACCACAATATGAAGATAAAGTTGGAATTCAAGAGGACAAATAGGGGTAAATATTTGTTTATAAGAAGGGAAGCTAGGGACTGGAATAACTTGCCCAGGGAGATGTTCAATATTTTTCCAATTTCTTTGAAATCATTTAAGAAAAGGCTAGGAAAACAACAGACAGGAAATCTGCCACCTGGGCGATGCGGAAGGTAGAAAGAATTCCATTCGGCATTTCATGTTGTCGATATGTAAACGTTTTCTGTTGATGCAATTGTTCTTTACCCTCTAATCAAAAACTCTGAATAGGACGAATAGTGTTTTGTTTTTCTGTCATCTGGTAGCAGAACGTCAGAATTGACAAACCGGCAGTGTCAAATCAAAATGTCTGCAACACAGTAGCAGAGACCATATTACTGGGCAAAGGTGTACAATTCTACCTCAGCCAATACCGGTAAAGCATGCTGCGCAAGACAATGTTTCCTTCTACCTCGTGACTTACTTTACTTCCTCATACCAACTGCTGACTAAACACTCCATGGTGCGCCATCTCCTGGATAGTGATAAAATCCATTGGTCCTAATATGTTGAGGGTGCATATCATAGAACCTGACCAGACCACTGGCCTATAGCAAAGGAGTTTTAATAATAATGTTACTGGCTTTACGTCCCACTAACTACTACTTTCAAGGTTTTTGGAGACTCTGATGTGCCAGAATTTATTCTTGCAGTAGTTCTTTACCGGTACGTGCCAGTAAAACTACCAACACAAGGCTGACGTATCTGAGCACTTTCAAATACCACCAGACTGCGCCAGGATCAAACCTGCCAAGTTGGGGTCAGAAGGCTAGCACCTCAACCGTCTGAGCCACTCAGCCTGGCCAAACTGTAATTTTTATTGTTTGGTAGTTGATAATGAAACCTGTGTTGTATTCTGGGAGTTTTTTGTCCAACCCTTGTTCCATTTCTCCACGGGGTCAGGTACAGCGGGTTTTTATGACCACATGCCCTTCCTGACATCAACCTCATCAGAGGAGTTAATGAGATGAAATGAATGACCTGATATATGATAGTAGGAAGGGAGAGGGGTAACACCTGGTGCCGGCACATACACATAGCCTACTTCTGTCGAATAGCACCAAGGGGTCTGCTGAAGGCTTAACGTCCCCATGCGATGGATGAATCACCTTCAACAGCCTCATACGTCCTCACTACACATGAGCAACGTGGAGAGGTTTGGAATTTAATCCAGGCTTTTTGCACGCAATCTAACGATTAGAAATTGTATACCACCACCTTACCTAACCTGCTGGCCAACATTCTGATGGTGAAAACTTTTTCGACGAACAGGACTCGAACCGGTTAATTACAGTGTCAGACCATTTAGACTTAGCGTCTTAACAATCGTGGCCACCAGACGGGCTTATGTTGAATTCTGGGAGTGATGTCGTATTTAATAAATTTCAGTCAATGGCAGTGGCTCTTCACTCAGGATGTACGGAAAATGTCTCTGATAGTTTACTATAATAGTAAATATATTTCTAGAGTGGGTTGGCAATGAACATGTCACACTTTCTCTCCTATATTTTATAAAAGGAATTTTTTTTTTAACAATTTACATTGCACCAACACAGATAGGTCTTATGGCAACGCTAGGACAGAAAAGGGCTAAGAGTGGAAAGGAAGCAGCCGTGGCCTTATTTAAGGTACAGTCCCAGCATTTGCCTGGTGTGTGAATGGGAATCCACGGAAAACCATCTTCAGAGTTGCCGACAGTGGGGTTCGAACCCACTATCTCTCGAACACAAGCTCACAGCTGCGTGCTCCTAATCACACGATCAACTCGCTCAATAGGAAGTTTTCTAAGATTCACTTTCCTTAACTGGGTACTTCATGCTGAGGGTGAATTTCATAAGCAGACTACTTTCTCATTCATACATTGTGCACAATGAGCTATATGGTGATAAATGAAGGTATTTTTCACCAATAGAAAAATAGTGAAATTTAACTTTTTTTTTTTTTTTTAAACGTTGATTCAACACATAGGTCTTATGGCGATAATAGGATTGGAAAGGGCTAGGAGTTGGAAGTGGGTGTGGCCTTAATTAAGGTACAGCCCTAGCATTTGCCTTGTGTGAAAATGGGAAACAAAAAATTCAGGGCTGTCAACAGTGGGGTTTGAACCCACCGTCTCCCAAATGCAAGCTCACAACTGTGCCTCTAACCGCATTTCCAGCTTGCTCTGTCCAGTATGATTCAGTTGAAATTTACCTCTGAGGAAAAGCTTTGAATGAAATGTCAAGTTTAATTTGCTCCTTTCACATGGTAAGAAATCAAAAGATTATCATGTCCACTATTCATGATCATGAAAGCATACATCAAATCAACATTAATGCAACAACCTCGGTGGATCAATGGTAGTGTGTTGCCCTGAATACTCCAAGATCATGTGTTCACACCCAGCAACGGTAATTGGACTTAAGGGTGGAAAAGAAGTCTATTCAGCAATCCACATCATATGATGTTGGCATGCAAAAGATCTCCGGTGATCTATTTTGCATTTACCCCAGTTTATAAGGGGCGATCAAAAAGTTTCTGTTCGATGGCCGTACAGTCCTGAATCGGGATTCCAATCAAGCAAAATCACCATGGGCATTGAGGCATTCATCCCACTGGAACACCAGGTTGAATATCCCCGTGTCCTGCTGCGTGAAGAAGTCCATAACCACCTGCTGCACATCCTTCTCCGACAGGAAGCGTCAACCCCTCAAGGCCTTTCTGAGGGGACCAAAGGCATAATAATCATATGGGGAGAGATCCGGACTATAGGGCAGGTGCTCGAGTGTCTCCCACATGAGCTGGCGTACTGCCTGTGTGACGACATTTGCAGTATTGACCAGCGTCTTTTGTCAAAACGCAACCTGCACAAAACTCGGTGCACCGCTCCACAACTGCGGTTTTGGCAGACATGCCACCTCATGCAGTCTTCATTCTTCAATGGATGTCCACCGGTGTTAGTCCTTCTGCAGCCAAGAACAGAATAACAGCATGTTAACCTGTTTGGAGGCATTTGGTAATAGCGCCGCCATAGTTCACGTGGATGCATTTAAGGCATGCACCTCGGCAAGACACAACTGCATCTCTAATCCCTTTGCCTACATGTCCGTGCTTATATACCTGCATCAGAGTCGCGCTACGATGAGTGTCCGCTGCTGGAACGCCCTAAAACTAAAACTTTTCGATTACGCCGTTTTCTGCCATCTGGTCGACACAAACAGAATATCAAAATGCACACAGGCTCTACAAGGTATTTGGAAATTCACATTAAAAACTCCTAGGGCTTCCACAGCAGACTGAGTAGATAATGTTTCAGAGAGGAACCCATGTCAAAATCTTTGCTCTTGTACACTAGCACAAACTTCATTAAGCTAAGAAGTGTGTTTGGATTACACCTTACTATGTATTATGAAAGTTCCAGGTGCTGTCAGTGGTGGAACAAATTTTTTTAAAGTATAGTTATCTTTCAAAGTTTTAAGGGCATACACTCATTACTCAGTGTAATACTGACTAGAAAGTCATGTTTTTTGTGCAATACAAAACACTACATGATGATTGGACAAATTCGAACGTTTCTTTTTGAATTTTTCCTTTATGCAGAAGTCTGCCTACATGTTTTTTAATAATGAATAAGTGGTTAATTTTTGAGATATTTTTCCTATGTAGAAAGAATAATCGAGGTTTTAACACCGAGAAATGTTTAATGAGAATCGAGCAAGTTGGCCTTGCAGTTAGTGTTGCGCAGCTGTGAGCTTGCATTCAGGAGAGAGTGGGTTCAAACCCTACTGTACCGGGCGAGTTGGCCGTGCGCGTAGAGGCGCGCGGCTATGAGCTTGCATCCGGGAGATAGTAGGTTCGAATCCCACTATCGGCAGCCCTGAAGATGGTTTTCCGTGGTTTCCCATTTTCACACCAGGCAAATGCTGGGGCTGTACCTTAATTAAGGCCACGGCCGCTTCCTTCCAACTCCTAGGCCTTTCCTATCCCATCGTCGCCGTAAGACCTATCTGTGTCGGTGCGACGTAAAGCCCCTAGCAAAAAAAAAAAAAAAAAAAACCCTACTGTCGGCAGCCTTGAAAATGGTTTTCCGTGGTTTCCTATCTTCACACCAGGCTATACCTTAATTAAGTCCACGGCTGCTTTCTTCTCATTCCTAGCACATCATCAGTCCAGCCCGGGGGCCACCCATGCGTAGCGACTGTTGTTAGTTTCCTCGCTCGTGGCCTACTCATTAGGATTCTTGCCGTGGACAAGTACATTGGTCTGGATAGTTAGGATTCTTGCCGTGGACAAGACCATTGGTCTGGACGGTTAGAAGCCGCGAAGCGCCCCTAGGCTTCTAGTTTCATGAGCGCGGCCACTTGAGCTTTTATTGTGCTGCGGTTGGTAACGCATTATGATTAAGTTCCTTCACGGGAGAGAGATCACGTGCCACTATAAACTGGCCAATAGGTATACAAAAAACTACTTGAGAAATGAATATGGCGTGTAACAATCTTAATTAGGTTATAAAAGCAAGTGTACTTCTTGGGGCGGGATGGTGGGTTCCTGGACATCGCAATGAACACATCTCTCCTCTCAGGCGGTCTCCAAGTAAGATTGCATTAATTTCCGCTCACTTATAAAATTACGAATGTAGTGGCCCCCGGGCTTGATTAATACCGTGTACATGTATATATTTCATAAAATGAAGGCCTCAATGTCATGAAATGTGAGGTTAATTGGTTTTATCATGCTCTTTCAAAGATACCATAACCTAGGGAAATGTTCAAATGAATTCTTGAACATACAATTTTTAGAACCTGTGAAAGTCCACAACAAATCCATATTCTAACCTAAAATAGCTAACCAGAAGTAATTGTGAAGAAATCAATGTGATGAGGCAGTCTGTAATATACGTCATATACAGTCAAATCGTTGTAAGGAACATGACAGGACGTTCAAGTTCAGAGTTCATGTGAATATACCCGCTGACAGAATAAAATATTAATTACCTCTACAGTAGCTCTCTTCATCCTAAACAAGACTTCAAACTGTGAATCGCTACTAGCCAATAAAGTTTCAAACTGATCCACTTCAGGTACATCACTTTCCACATTTTGAGGTTCTTGCAAAGCTACAGCTAGAAGTGATCCTAATATGTGAGGTCGAGAAGATCCTAGTTCTGCTCTCATGTAGTCATTAACATGGTTAGCTGTAGGCTCAGCAAGTTCTGAAAGAAGAAGGTTTAGAAGAGCTTCCCTGTAAGAAGGATCTATATCGGCTGTTGAAGATGTTGCAGCCATCCTTCGTCTGCCATAAATTAAAAGGAAGATAACTTAATATCGAAACACCTGTCAAGCTATGAAACAATACACTTCGGTGATGTAAACATCTACACCTCACATTTTCAGCCATCCAAAGACGTGCAAACTTGCGAAGAGTGAAATGGCGGGATAATACACAGTACTACCAAGGTAAGAATAAAAAGTTTATCTTTCGTGAAGAAAATCCCGACATTAGTATAATAATTAACTGCTCTGTTTATGTATCAGTTGGAATATGTCAGGCGCAATCTTTCATATCGTTGATCAGGCGAAACAAAACAATACAAGCGTTATTTCGAGAACATTACAATTTAATAAGGCGTATTCAACGAGCTAGAATGAAAACTATAGAGTGGGTAACATGGCTGCTACAGCGCTCTGGGTGGTCCCAAGGCGAAACATCAACGCCATAGTAAGTGCCGTTCAAATAATTTCTTCCCTTTATAGTGCGTTACTCTTTTTCGTGACTGGACGATAACACATGAGTCCAACCACACCTTTCAAGGAGAAGAAGAAGAATAGTGCGTTACTCTCAACAGATTAGACCGAATAAATTATGCTCTCTAAGTGGGCGGCATGCAATTGCATACTTTTTTAGAGGAAACGCAAAGGATATATCATTTTTTAATTTTTTTACTAAAGTACACAGTTTTGAGCGATTAGCAGAATTACGTTGCCTGTGTAGCACAAACCAGCACGTGTAGGGTAGGCCTACTTTTATTTTCTTGCAGGAACTGACCAAACAGCCAAACTCGATAAACGGTATCCTACCTGGCCGAGTAGCTCAGACGGTAGAGCGCTGGCTTTCTGAGCCCACGTAAGCATATCTGGTATTGAAGGTGCTCAGATATATCACCCTTGTGTCAGTAGATTCACTGGCCCGTAAAGGAACTCCGGAGGGACAAAACTCCGGCACCTCAACTTCTTCGAAAACCGTACAAAGTAGTAGGTAGGATGAGAAAGCAATAACACTATTTATTATCAAATTGTATCATATAGAACACAGTTCCCCGGCATTTTGAAAATAAATATGTAGGGAACAACGACGATACAAGACGCTTGTTGTCCAACGCCACATCTACCGTATTTTGAATTTCCTAGTCACCTCGTCCCCACTGCCAACGATGCGGAGTAATATGAGTACTTTAAGTCCTACACCACCTCTACTACTACTACTACTACTACTGAGCGAGTTGGCTACGTGGCTAGCGGCATATAGCTCTTAGTTTGCATGCGAGATATAGTGAGTTCTAATCCCACTGCCGAGAGCCTTGATAGCTGTTTTCCGTGGTCCCCATTTTCACATCAGGCAAATACGGGGGATGACGTGCCTTAATTAATGCCACTGCCACTTCCTTCCCAGTCCCAGCATTGTTCTATCCCATCGTAGCGATAAAACGTGTCTGAATGGATGCAACATAAGGCAAATAAAAATCAGCATTACCGTAATCTTCGTCCAAAAAAGTGAATTATTCAGGAAAGTAAACTTAGGTGATTTAAGATCATTAACACAAGAAGAACTGTCCTCTTTTAAAACAATTATTCAAATTTTTATCCTACAACTTCCTGTTCTGATTTTCATTTTATTATTATTATTATTATTATTATTATTATTATTATTATTATTATTATTATTATTATTATTATTATTATTATTATTATTATTATTATTATTATTGGATACTCTCTTCCTGGAGTTCCTGTCATACTTCCATCTACATTTTTGGGGAGTCCATGCAACATGTTACAAAATTTTCAAGATGCAATGACTATAGTCTCTCGGTTTGGCAAACCAGACATCTGCATAACATTCACATGTACTCCTAAGTGGACCGAAATCACTGCAGAATTAAAGCCATATGAAAAGGCAGAGAACAGACCTTATTTGATTACTAGGGTATTTCACCTAAAAATTAAGGCGTTCTCAATAATTTTTTCAAAGGAGGTATTTTGGGTGTAGCAAAAGCTTTCGCATATGTCTTTGAATTTCAGAAAAGAGATTTGCCTTATGCCCATCTGCTTTTTATGCTCAGAGATTCAAACAAGTTACGTGACGGGGAACATCTTGATTCTATCGTTTCAGCAGAAATTCCTGACTTTGAACAAAGTCCTCGGTTATACAATATTATACTGCAATATATGGTACATGGACCATGCGGAACGTTCAACACTAAAAGTCCTTACTTGCAATATGGTAAATGTACCAAAAGCTATCCAAAAGTCTTTTTCAATGAAACATATGTTAATGTTCAAGGTTACCCCATGTACCGGAAGATAGAAAATGGTCTTTCAATTATTGTAGGCTCCCATGAAGTAGATAATCACTGAATTGTGCCTTATAATCCTTACTTATCCCTCAAATATGAGGCACATATTAATGTTGAGATTTGTTCGTCAATTAAATCTGTCATTATCGTGCGTCCATACGCTTGTGAAATAATGCAGACGGTGAACAGCAAGTAACCTTAGATGAGGTAGACCTATTTTTAAACTGCCATTATACTGTATTAGTCCACCGGAGGCAAAGTGGAGGATTCACGAAAGAAATTTGTTTGATCGCACTCATTCTGTCCAACGACTGCATGTACACTTACCAAACGAGCTAACGATCTACTTTCAACCCGGACAAGACCTACTGCTGCAACCAAATGTACAGAAAACACGAAGCTTACGGCCTTTTTCAAACTGAATGAACAACATAAAGCTGCTCGGCAATATGTGTACCCACAAATACCAGAGTACTCCACTTGGATCAACAGCATGCGCCGACGCCTCACAAAGACCATTGGACGAATGTTTAGCGTAAGCCTCAAGACCGTGAGAGACATTTCCTACGTCTTCTCCTTCTGCATATCAAAGGACTAACAAGTTCTGAAGATCTCAGGAACATAGATGGGATCCTTTGAGCAACATTCCAAGAAGTTCGGAGAAAAAACATTTGTTACAAGATGATCAGGAATGGGTTCGATGCTTGAACGAGGCAGTCAGCTTCCACATGCCTCCTCAGCTGCGTCAGATAGTTGCGATTATATGCTTCTTTTGCTCTACAAGCAACATTCCTCAGCTGTGGGAAACCTTCCGGTAATCTTTGTCAGAAGATTTTTCAAGGCAAAACGATGACGAAACGAGTGCGGACCAAGCCTTGGCAAACTTGCAAGAAATATTCCGCCAACATGGAAGAGAATGTGGGCAATTGGCTTGCTAATTTCACGTCACCACGAAGAGTCATTAGAGAACGCCTACAATTTACACCAACAAAGGTCAGAAGGTATTGCGGGTTACGACAAGTTGAACAACAAGCAACGGCAAATAGCAGACGAAGTTCTGATGACTGTACGGAGTGGAAACTAACAATCTGACTTCATTGATGGACAGGAAAAACTTTTTTGTACCGCACGTTGTGCTGCATCTTGCGCGGAGAAGGCAAGGTTGTATTGTGTGTTGCCTGGACTGGCATAGCCGAAAGTTTGTTACAAGGTAGCCAAAGAAGTCATTCTCTCTTCAAATTGCCCGTCTTAATTTTGAAGACATCAGTTTCAAGCATCCGAAGTTACTATTCTGTTCGGTAGAGACTTTAGACAGGTACTAAAACAAACCAAACCAAACCCAATGGCACTACAGCCCCTGAAGGGCCTTGGCCTACCAAGCCACCGCTGCTCATCCCGAAGGCCTGCAGATTACGAGGTGTCGTGTGGTCAGCACGACAAATCTTCTCGGCCGTTATTCTTGGCTTTCTAGACCGGGGCCGCTATCTCACCGTCAGGTAGCTCATCAATTCTAATCACGTAGGCTGAGTGGACCTCGAACCAGCCCTCAGGTCCAGGTAAAAATCCCTAAAATCCCTGATCTGGCCGGGAATCGAACCCGGGGCCCCCAGGTAAGAGGAAGGCACGCTACCCCTACACCACGGGGCCGGATTTAGACAGGTACTACCTGGTCCAAAATTCACAGTAGGCAATTGACAAAAAACATGAGAGTGAATGATGATCCAATTTTCAGTGATTGGCTTCTTAAGTTAGAGAACGGAGAACCACCCTGAATGTACCTCCCTATAACACTTCTAAACAAATTTCCTAACTTATACGTACCATTGTGGTTTAAGTGAAGGCCATCTGAGCGCAGATCCCTATCTCCTACCCACACATTAGGATCTAGAAATCTCACTCCCAGACTCCCACATCCCCACTCCATAGTCTCATTTAAATCCCCAATCACCTTCCACTCAGTATCCCTCCTACACAGTATTCCACTGACAACAATCTCCGCTTCTTTAAATTTCACCCGTGCTGCATTTATCAGACCCCACACACATGGGCGCTCATATGACAGTTTGTAGGGGGGGGGGGGGGAGCTAGACCTGGGCTTGGGGGTACGTAGTATTTTGAAGATTTTAGAAGATAAAGGGCGATGTGTATTCTGCGGTAGAATAACCCACGGTATACTTCTACGTAATACTGACTTTTAAATTTCTCGAAAGGAAAACACCTGACTACATTAGATTTTTGCCTTTCCCTGAGAGCTGGGGGGGGGGGCTGCCCCACCTTGCCCCCGTGTATGGGCGCCCTTGCCCACAAATCCCCAACTATGTTGATACTTATACTTGCTTGCCTTACGTTGTTGGTACCAACGTGAAACACTACCACCTTCTCATTTCCCTCCTCCTTCTCTTCAACTTTCCTCAACATCTGCCTCGACCTAATTCCTGGATAGCACTCTACCCTGGTCCCCTTTCATCCACACACTTTCCCCACATGTCTAACAATGGCTCAAAAGCGGCCGAGGTTTCAGTTACAAAACCAGGCTACAGATCCAATTAAGAAGAATCAACAGGTACGAGATCAATATACCTTGCGACATGATGACGAGGTAAGAGGAAAACCCAAGACAAACAGAGTCACATCGTGGAAGGAAAAGTCTCACTGCAGACACTGAAATGGAAATGGAGTATGGCTTTTAGTGCCCAGAGTGACCAAGGACAAGTTCGGCTCGCCAGATGCAGGTCTTTTGATATGACACCCGTAGGCGACCTGCACGTCGTGATGAGATTGAAACGATTATGAAGACGACACATATACCCAGCCCCGTGCCAGATGAATTAAACAATTATGGTTAAAACTTCCCGACCCTGCCGGGAATCGAACTTGGGACCCCTGTGACCAAAGGCCAGCACGCTAACCATTTAGCCATGAAACTGGATACTGCAGACACTGAAAAGATAGAAACAGAGGACAGAATCATCAAGTAGAAGGACAACAACGGAACAACCGACGAGCAACACAAAGAAGGTATTTTCGAAGAAACAATTAAGAGGAGGACTCAGCACTCAATTGTGATAGGTTCTAAACAAACAGAAGACGAACTGCAAGCCAAGGAAAGAACAGCCTGGCTCTTCATAGACAGAGTGAGACGAAACACATCATCTGAAGTCACTACAGGTTTCCTGAAAAGGAATGGGATGTGCGGGGAAATAGTGTGCAAAGAAATAAGTACCAGGGGCAGGGATAACACTTTTAACACGTTCATTACCACGGACGCTTTAAAGCGTCAAGGTAATATATGCAGCAATGCCGCTGCCGCTTTAAAGCGACCAGAGCGCTATATTTCTAAAGCTACATAGAAACGTGCTGGCTTGGCGATTGATGCTTATGGTTACGTCGGCACTGCAGGAAGGTTACCTTTAGAACAATTTGCCGCGCGCGGTTCCATTGTTGAGCAATTTGATGACAATCAGCATTGCTTCAAAATGGAGAAGAACAGCTCAGAGTCCGGTCCGTCTCATTCTAAGAAGAAGAAGTTAGATAGACAATTTTATATTAACGAAGATTTAATCAAAATATTAGAAGATTCTGACAGTGAATCTGATATATTGTCAGACAGTGAGGACGATGAATGCAGGAATCTGATAGTGAAAGTGACAACAGTGCGCTGAATGAAGACGACAATGTGCAATCGACATCCGCAAATGAATAGGAAATTAACTGGGTAGATGATCCAATAGGAATGACTTGTTTTCCGTTTACTAAGAAGGAAAGCCTTCTTATTTGACCGGACGATAACCAGTCTAGTGACTACTTCCGTCTTTTAATGGAAGATTTATTTCTCCAAGAAGTTGTAGACGAAACTACACTTAAGAAAATGGAAATTGCAACACCATGAAGGCATTGGTCGTTTGTATTGATTTTCAAGATATGGAACGATGCCATGTAGGTATGTAAACGGTCAAAGTTTCAGACCCATTGGATTGTTGCTACAGGTCTCCCCACGTGATTGGTCGCGGAGGAATCAACTCCAGTATACGGACTCTGGTGTAGCGTAGTTGACTTCCAGTCTGTGCAGTGAAGTGTTCCCCGTCAAACATGCCTCGACGACAGAGAGGAGCACGCTATCACAACCGTCGCCGTTTGAGAGGGCTCGGATAATTGGGCTGTGTGAGGCTGGATTATTGCTAAGGACTGTCGCTGCACGTGTTGGCCGACAGGCATCTACGGTACAACGTATATGGCAGCAGTGGTCAAATGAAGGTACCCACACTCGTAGACCTGGCACAGGCCCAGCGCGACAGACAACTGTGAGAGAGGATCGCCGCATCATTCGGATGGCCCGGATGGAACCCCATGCAACAGCAGCACAAATTCGAGCAGTTGTGGCACCCCACGTTACACAACAAACAGTTGGTAATCGCCTGCGTGCAACTGGCTTACGAGCCCGTGTCCCTGCAGAAGGTGTTCCATTGACCCCACAACAGCGACGTGTAAGGCTGGCCTGGTATCGAGAAAGATCGACGAGGGTCGACGAATGGCATAGGGTCCTCTTTAGTGATGAATCGCGCTTCTATCTTGCCCGCAGTGATCGCCGGAATCGTGTGCGCCGACGTACCGGGGAGAGGGGTAGCCCAGATCTTATTGTCGAAAGGCACACAGGGCCAACACCAAGCATTATGGTCTGTGGAGCTATTGGCTTTAATGTGAAATCACAATTAGTGCTTGTTGAGGGCACTATGACTGCTGGACAGTACGTTGATAGGGTACTCAATCCAGTGGTTGTCCCTAGGATGGCGAACATAGCTAATGGGATGTTTAAGCAGGACAGTGCCCGGGTTCACACTGCACGCATCTCCAGAGAAGCTCTCCACGACCTTAGAATGGCCCGCCAGATCCCCGGACCTCAGTCCTGTTGAGCATGTGTGGGACATGATGGGTCGACAACTGGCCAACCGTCCTCACTCACCCACAACTCTGGAACAACTGACCCGTGCAGTGCAGCAAGCATGGGCCACAATTCCTCGGGAATCGATCCAGGGCCTTATTGACTCCATGTCTCGACGAATTCATCAATGTATTGCTGCTCGTGGTGGGCGCATCCTGTATTGATTGTTGTCCAAACTTGCAGCCAGAGGGACCTGAAAGTGTAATCATCGAAGCACAACCGAACACTCGTCCTGCATGTTCAATTGCAGCAATGTAGCACCACTCCTTCTGCGTGTTGCAATTTCCATTTTCTTCAGTGTAATTGCAATGTCATACAGATATTTCTGGGTACATAAACTAAAGACAAATCGCGAATATGTCAGTGGAAAGACGTTATTTTAGAAAAGATACTGGTATTTTTGGGTGTGTTTCTTCACATGGGTAACGTTAAAATGAATAGGTTACAGGGTTATTGGAAGAAAGATGTTTTATTCCATTATAAAGGCATTTAAGGGAGTACGAGTCGCAATAGGTTTCTTCTGATATTGCACGCTCTTCATTGCGTGAACCGAAAGCAAGTGAGCGCTTGTACAAAATAAGACCAGTGATCACATATTTCAAGAACAGGTTGCCAGAAGTGTACTATTCAGGTCGTGAACTATCACTAGATGAAAGCATGGTTCTATGGCGAAGTCGTTTGTCATTTCATCAATACATCCAGAACAAGCGGCATAAATATGGAGTGAAATTTTACATGCTGACAACACTGAAAGGATTCACCCAGAATGTTGCGATATATACTGGTTCGTTAGATGATTGTGGTGGTAAACGTCATGCACAGAATGTAGTTATCCATTTATTAGCAGATAAATTAAATGTTGGTCACCACATTTTTATGGACAACTATTACAACGGTTTTGATTTGGCTAAGAAACTCTTAGATGAAGGAAAACACTGCACTGGAACGCTAAGGTTGGATAGAAGAAATTCACCTAATGAAGTGAAAGTTGAAAAACTGAAAAAGAGGGGAGACAATTGCTAGATATGCTAATGGAGTTATGATAGGCAAGTGGAAAGACAAACGAGATGTAGGTTACATCTCAACGGAGTATGAGAATAGACTTGTGGAAGTGGAAAACAGACGGAAATAAACAGTAAAAAATCCTTTGCCAGTTGTTAGTTACAACAAATTCATACCAGGAGTGGATAAACGAAATCAGATACTATCCTATTATCCATCCCAAAGTAAAACAGTTCGTTGGCCTAACAAACTTTTCATACACTTTGTTGAAATGATTCTACTGAATGCAAATTACTTGTTCAGTAAGTAGGTACTCTTGTGGCACAATGACAGTTTATGATTTCAGACTGAACGTCATCAAGCAGCTGTTACCTTCAATGAGGGAAAAGGACCGGGGATCACGTGATGTGCCAGAGCGGCACGTTCTCGTAAAGCGCGAACCAGCACCAGGGTAAAACAGATGATGAGGAAGAGAGGTACACTCTGTGCTCAAGAAGGAAGACGAACAGATGCAATTAACGAATGCCCGGCATGTCCAGTTCAACTAGGATACCGTCTACGGTGCAGTGTCATCTGTCACAAATAGATGTACAATCAAAGCTCTCAGCACTCGTGCCATTCGTAAACATTATGTGGACATAATTATCATGTTTGTGTTTCTATTATTTCAATTATTTGTTTAAGAATTTATTTTACAATAAAACTGGATTTCGTCACAGTTTGGGACAATCTGATGTTTATTTACAATAATGTACTCTCTGATCCATCAAGTTGTGCATTGTTATACAAATAATTAGTACAAAAGAAAAGTATTGCTTGACGCTTTAAAGCGTCAGATGCCACTCTCGTCCGAAACACGGCCTGAAGTGCCACTGACACTTTAAAACGTCAATAAATAAATATTAAAATGGGTAATATTTACTTTTGGGGGGGATGAACGTTGCTCACGTCCGCAGGATTTATCTTCTCATTGCCCTGCACGTGTCCCCCGGGTGGTGCTCAGCGAGCAACAGCAATAGGCAGTCAGCCTATCCTAGGATCTCCTGCCTATCAAATTATGTCAAACACACCATATCGAAACAGCTCTTCTCAGAGCTCTTTAACAAGAAACATTGGTCCCAATATTCGTATTTTTCAACGCAATATAGAAAGTATCAGCAGAGCAAAGTGTGATTATCTCTCAAAACTACTCAGAGAGAACAACATAGATGTTGTTCTCCTTCAAGAGACGCATTTTGCTAATGAAGAACAGCTCCGTACTAGAGGTCGTATTGCTGGGTACACGGCACTAGGAGCAACTTACCATGAAGCATATAGAGTGGCCACATATGTCCGTAATAACATCAAAGGAGCTGAGCTACTATCTCAAAGCACAGAAGAAAACGTTCATCAGGTTGTCACCGGACTGAATAATGTCTCAATCATCAATATCTACAAACCACCATGCATTTTATGGCCTCAGTATATTGTACCAACTTCAGAACATCCTGCAATTTATGTAGGGGATTTCAATAGTCATCATGAACTCTGGAAGTATTCTAAAACAGATGTTTATGGACTTAAATTAATGGACTGGTGCGAAAGTAACAACCTCCATCTAGTATTTGACGCTAAAGATCGAGGAACTTTTCGATTAGCTGCATGGGGTAGAGATTCAAATCCAGATTTATGCTTTGTCAGCCCCAATATACAGTCAATGGAAATCCCTTGCACACTACACGCAAAGTGATGGAAGATTTCCCTCATAGCCAGCATAGACCAGTAATACTCGAATTTGGTGCTACAATTTCCATTATACATTCAACGCCACGTCCCCGATGGAATTTCCAGAAAGCCGATTGGTCTGCATTCTCTGTAGAACTAGATAAATGCTTTCGTTGGATTCCCCCAAATCATCAAAGTTGGCGCAGTTATATCTACTGCTAAGGAATGTATGCCCAGGGGCTATCGGATAGAATATGTTCCTGGCTGGAATGCCGAGAATGAGGAATTATTTAAGAATTTCCAACAAAACAGGGATGCAGAGAGTGCTAATAAACTTCTGGCTAGCTTGGATGATTGCCGAAGACAAAAATGGGTTGAAACTGTCGAAAGCTTAGACTTTACTCATTCTAGCAGAAAGGCCTGGGGCCTTCTTAGACGGCTGGGAGAAGGTGCACGAGTAGTGAAGGGTCAACCTCAGGTGACACCTGACCAAATAGCTTCCCATATAGTAAAAACTTCCTGAACTCCAGCTGATAAGAAGCATACAAAGTACTGTATGTCAGATGCCAGCTTCGTGCTCTGAAATCATCAGCATCTCGCATATCTAGCTATTCACGTCCCTTTACAGCCCTTGATGTTCAGGAGGCCCTCAAAGGACTAAAACCCGGTAAGGCACCTGGAATCGATGGAATTCTTCCAGAATTCCTCGTACATATTGGAGATAATGCAAAGAGATGGATGGCAAAGTTCTACACGGATATTCTCCAGACTGGACAAATTCCACCTGACTTAAAGAAAGCTAAAATTATTTTCATATTGAAGCCTGGAAAACCTAAAAATATACCTGAAAGTTACAGACCAATAGCCCTCCTTAGCTGTTGCTACAAACTCTTTGAAATATTTATCTACAACAGAATTGGATCAACCATTTTAGAACTGATTCCTGTGGTTCAGACAGGCTTCAGACCTAACCAAAACTGCTGCGATCAAGTACTTTCACTAACATCTTATACTGAGGCCAGATACTAGCAAAAGCTTAAAACATCTGCTTGTCTTTGTGGATTTTACTGCTGTCTTTGATACCGCATGGAAAGAAGGATTGATTTATAAATTACTCAGAGTTATACCCTGCAGAACGATTGCACAGCTTATCAACAACATGATCAGCGACAGGAAATTGCAGGCCTGTTTAGGTGAAAAGAAAAGCTCAGTGAGAAAACTGCATAATGGTTTGCCCCAAGGATCAGTTTTATTGCCACCACTGTTTAATCTGTACATCTCTGATCTTTCAGAAACAATATCCAGAAAGTTCTGCTATGCTGATGACTTGACCCTGGCCACACAACACAAGATTTTTGAGAAAACTGAAGACATTTTGACTCAGGACTTATCCACATTGGCAGAATATATCATGAAATGGAGACTAAGACCCAGAACAGTCAAGACGGAGGTTTCTTGCTTCCATTTGATCAACCGGCTTGCTAACTTAAAACTAAATATTATCTTCTTCAATCGAGTACTTAATCACAATAGGTATCCAAAATATCTCGGTGTTACCTTGGACCGAACTTTATCATTCAAGCAACATCTTTTGAACTTGTCGAAGAAACTGAAAAAGCGAAACAATATTATTCAGAAGCTAACTGGTACTACTTGGGGATCTACTGCAAACATCCTGCGCTATTCATCCTTAGCACTCGTTTTCTCTGCCACTGACTATTGTGCTCCAGTGTGGATTAATAGCCCTTATACAAAGTATATTGACCCACAATTGAATACTATCATGCGTCTTACATCTGGCAGCATCAGATCAATTCCAGTTCACTGGCTCCCACTGTTGTCTGGAATAATGCCACCTGACTTACGAAGATCCAGTGCTCTTGTTCGAGAGTACAACAAGATCTGCAAGAATCCTCTGCTACCTGTTCTAAATAACATACCAGCTCTTAGTCTCCGAAGACTGAAATCACGACATCCACCCCTTTGTGATGCTGCTCTGAAGACGTCCACCAACTCCAATGCTTCGGACGAGTGGAAGACCGCTGGAATAACTTTCCTGACTTGCCCCTGCAAAACATCTTTAGAGGGGATCCCAACTGCCACGTGCAACATAGTCCAGACTGAACAGGTTCAGGACAGGTCATGGAAGGTGCAGGGATTCTCTCTACAAGTGGAACTTTATACCATCTCCAGAATGTGACTGTGGAGCCCCTCGCCAGACTATTCCCCACGTTGTAAGCGAGTGTCAACTTCGGGCTTATCCAGGTAGATTGGAAGACTTCCTATCACCAACAGCGGAAGCGCTACAGTGGATTGAAAAGCTGGACATTCAGAAATAACAGATAGCACTAATGTCTGAAGTGAATCAATGTTTTTGTTATTGTGTATATATTGTACATTATGTATATAATTTCTTTGCCGTACGCTAATAATAATAATAATAATAATAATATAATAATAATAATAATAATAATAATAATAATAATAATAATAATAATAATGATAATAATAATTTACTTTGTAAACTCGATGGACACTATTTTCATAAAATTCAGTGCCATTTATTGGGCTTGACTGATACGGCCAAAACAGCTCCTGAGAAAGATATTTTAGAAAATAGTGGCAGCGAGCGTGTTCAAGTCGGGATCCCATTTAAAAATCGATCCATCATAGACAGCCCAGAATTCTTGTCGAAGGAATACTGTTTTCGAGAAAGACGTTTCAATAGTTTTCGAAGGAGGGTTTCTCGACTAATCCATCACTGAAGAACTCTGAACAAACTACGACAAACTTGAAACTGATCCTATGGAATGTGGAAAGGTTCAAGTCTATCTTGAATTTTACAGACGAAAAGTTTTGGTCGCAGTTCGACATCGGTATTGTTACGGAAACTTTTCTTACCGAAATAATAGATTTCCCGAACTTCTACAGTCTGCATAGCTTAGCAAAAACTAAGGAATGAGGAAAACGAGAAGGTTGAATAACATACGTATATATACAAAAATAAGATTGGTGGAATCATAGAAAAAATTACAGAGGAAAACATGGTTATTCTCAAGACAGATCAAATCACTGTGGTTGGAATGTGCATTAACCCAGCAATGGAAAGAAAAATAAAATGAAATGGCGTATGGCTTTTAGTGTCGGGAGTGTCCAGGGACAAGTTCGTCTTGCCAGATGAAGGTCTTGTGATTTGACTCCCGTAGGCGACCTGCGCATCGTGATGAGTATGAAATGATGATGAAGACGACACATACACCCAGTCCCCGTGCCAGCGGAATTAATCAATGATGGTCAAAATTCCAGAGCCTGCCGGTAATCTAACCCGGGGCCCCTGTGACCAAAGGCCAGCACGCTAACCATTGAGCTATGGAGCCGGACAGCAATGGTAACAAGTGATGCAATCAAGCAAGTGCTACATGTATTTGGGGCAGTAAGAAAGGAAGATGGTGTTAACTTTGCAGGAAACTTTATTTGTAGTGACAAAACAAACCATAAAACAATGCTATTGATGGAGCACTCTCATGAAGAGGGATTCACTTTAGGTAATAACAGAGGAGAGATATAACCTACCCGGCGCCAAATGGATCTAGCGCCATAGACTTGGTACCGTATTTTACAGACGAGAAGATATAAAAAATATCAAAGTAGAAATTTTGCAAACTCTAGAAGCCCTGCTAAGGCAGAGGCATTTAGGGTGGAAAAAAGTTCATTTGACTTTCCATTTAGTACGATGTTGGCAAGCAAGAGATCTCGGGTAAGACGTTTGGTGTTACTTAAAAAAAATGAATTAAAAACTCAGCCGTAGTTCGCCCAAGAGAGATGTTTACTCCGCCATCCGGTAGAGTAAAAAGGAACGTCGAAATTGACGTGGAGGCAACTTAAATGGCGTCAAATTAAAATACATGCACTCGGTAGCCCTTTTTTCTACAATCGTTTTACGTGGCACCGACGCAGATAGGTGACGATAGAAGAGGAAATGGCTAGGAATGGAAATAAAGTGGTCGTGGCCTTAATTAAGGTGCAGCCCCAGCATTTTCCAGGTGTGAAAATGTGAAACCACGGAAAACCATCTTCATGGCTGCCGATAGTGGAGTTCGAACCCACTATCTCCCGAATGCCTGCTCACACCTGCGCGACTCCGGTAGCTGAGGCCATTCGATTTTATGATAATAATTTTTGATATTTTTTATGAAAAAATTCTTGTCGAGTAATATAAAGACCTCTGTGACCACCTGTTCAATATTTGTCTGTCTGTCTAACAGACAGTTGATTTTTAGTAGGGTCAATTATTTATTTTCTAGATGCATAGCAGACATACAGGGTTCTAGGTTTTACAGACTTCGATGTAGCTACCAATGTGATCCCAACGACGCGGAAGCCTTTGGATACCTGCCTAATCTCTGAATGCTGCGAACAGAGCGATCGATTGCCTGTAGAACATCTTCAACTAGTTTAGAAGTGAATCCCACGCAGTGGTTCGTTCGTCTTAGAGATTAGGTCGAAGTCGCATGGATACTCATGCATAACCCATCCATCATTCTCTACAACAATTCAGTACAAGGTTGCATGCGGCATGAGAGCTGTCTGAGTTCTGCAATCGCTGGGGCTGGGAAGTGGTCCAACAACCCCCCCCCAATACTCCCAAAAAAGTCCTTATCCGGCCTTAAACCGTCGGCCAAAACCTAAATGAGCCTGTGTGGAACCAGCAACCTTAGAAATAGCTTTATTGAGCAGACGTTTCCATACGACAACGTTACAGCATTGTGCGGTAGTATCTGACATCTGGCGGAGACTGTTGGCAGCGCGTAGTCGTTATACTACTGTAATTAATGTAGCCAAGAGCAAGCAGTATTATAATTAAGACGGCGGTAGTCCCTTCTGCTGCCACTCCTCTTCTCTCCGCTGCTGCAATAAAACAAAAACTAACCCGTCAACGTCGGATAGGACAGCTAGTTAGTACCTACTAATGTAAACTCCAAGCAGCATGGTTCATTAAAACCATCATTTTATTATTATTTCCTTTATCCTTTATTTTATGTAAAGTACTATTTCCTTCTTTCTTTCCTTTCTTTTTTTATTTCTTTCATAATCCGTTTACCGTTCAGGGTCGGTTTTTCCCTCGGACTCAGCAAGCGATCCCACCTCTACCACCTCAACGGCAGTGTTTTGGAGCGTGAGACTTTGGGAAGGAGGACTAGTACCTGGCCCACGTGGCCCCACCTGCTATGCTGAACAGGGGTTTTGTGGGGGAATGGGAAGACCGGAAAGGATAGACAAGGAAGAGGGAAGGAAGCGGCCATGGCCTTAAGTTAGGTACCATCCCAGCATTTTCCTGGAGGAAAAGTGGAAAACCACAGAAAACCACTTCGAGGATGGCTGAGGGGGGTATCGAACCCCCTCTACTCAGTTGACCTTCCGAAGCTGAGTGGACCTCGTTTCAGCCCTCATACCACTTTTCAAATTTCGGCGCAGAGCCGTAAATCGAACCAGTGTCTCTGGGGGTGGCAGCTAATCACACTTAACCACTACCTCACAGAGGCATTAACCTGATACATGGTTTTTACGCTGAAATTTTGCTATCCGTGTGAAAAGGAAGTAGGACTTATCATAAAGAGAACCAAATGCGCTGATGTCTCCATTTATTACTAATACTGTAAGAAGTATTGTTTCTCTCATTTGTGTCCTGGACATAAACAATCTTTGAGACATTGAAGAGCCGGGTCGGGAAGGAGTACAGGATGGAGACGGGCACTCTATCCATCACAGCTGCCCGTAGAAACGAATCCTCGAATCTTGAAGACATATGTCAGCTTTCAAAACTAAATTAAAGAAAGTGCTATGGAATCAGGACCTAAGTAGACGAATTTTGTGAGAAGGGTTTGTATAATTGTAAGGTAAAAGAAATATTGGAATATTTAAATTTCATTATAACATAATTAACTTATTTGCAGCCAATATATATGTATCATATTAATTATAGAGACTTATCGAATAGATCGTTCGTTCGTAATCTGTTTACCCTCCAGGGTTGGTTTTTCCCTCGGACTCAGCGAGGGATCCCACCTCTATCGCCTCAAGGGCAGTGTCCTGGAGCTTCAGACTCTGGGTCTGGGGATACAACTGGGGAGGATGACCAGTACCTCGCCCAGGCGGCCTCACCTGCTATGCTGAACAGGGGCCTTGTGGCGGGATGGGAAGTTTGGAAGGGATAGACAAGGAAGAGGGAAGGAAGCGGCCGTGGCCTTATGTTAGGTACCATCCCGGCATTTGCCTGGAAGAGAAGTGGGAAACCACGGAAAACCACTTCCAGGATGGCTGAGGAGGGAATCGAACCCCCTCTACTCAGTTGACCTCCCGAGGCTGAGTGGACCAGAGCTGGGAATCGAACCCGGGCCTCTAGGGGTGGCAGCTAATCACACTAACCACTACACCACAGAGGCGGACTCTTATCGAATAGTATTGTACAATTCCTGTATATGAGACTTTGGCTTCTTGGAACTGATTAATAAAATAAAAAATAATAGTAATTATATCGGGATATTACGAAGTACCATTTCTGTGCAGAATGCTCAGTAAATGTTCGAAAAAAACGAAAAAACTTCGCACACTATCTACCTTCATGTCTTGTTATAATATGTAAATTCTTGAGCTACTGACCAAGCACAGGAATATTTATTTTGATTTGAAGTTTTATGAACATATGCGAAAGAATTACGAGTCGTCGTGTCGTGGACCTTAAAGCCAAAATTAAAAAAATAATTGGAACGTCTTTTCATTTTCTTTTTTCTTTCTTCCCATTCCACAAGTCACTGCGCAACAAGCCAACATCCAAAAAAGTTCGCATGAGTGTTGAGACCCGAACCAGTTTTTCATGGTCACGGTCGAGTTAGGGCGTGGACATCACTTGACCTTGGACTAAGAGCCAACAGTGCTAAGGACACTCGACTTCTGATGTTATCTTACACATCGTCCCCAACCGAGACATTCGTTAAATCAATAATCTGATATTATTTACGACCTGATTTTATAACAATACCAAGTTTTATGACAATTTGTTTTTCAATAGAAAAAATAGATTCAAGTGATCTTTATTTTTATTTCCAGGGGATCTTGTACATTCTGCGATACTCCATATTTCAAGAGCCTGGAGTCAGCAACTATATAACATTTATAGTAATGGCGGCATATTGCATTTCTGAACGAAAGCTATTTGCTTTACGTCGCACCGACACAGATAGATCTTATGGTGACGGTGGGACAGGAGAGGCCTAGGAATGGGAAGGAAACGGCCGTGGCCTTAATTAAGGTACAGCCCCAGCATTTGCCTGATGTCAAAATGGGAAACCGCGGAAAACCATCTTCAGGGCTGCCGACAGTGGAGTTCGAACCCACTATCTACCGGATGCGAGCTCACAATTGCGCGCCCGTAACAGCACGACCAACTCGCCCGCTTCGAACGAAAGACCGGAAAGTGCTCAAACACCTCTGGAGTACTGCTGTGAGGCATTCACCGGTGACAAGTCATGTCATATAGACAGGGGGGGGGGGGGTACTGGGGGGGGGGGTTACAATTCCCAACCCCCACCACGGAAATTTTACAAAAAGAAAATACTGTAAACAGAAACTTACCATTAACAAAATAAATAAACATTCAGAGACATAATTAAGATTCATCCTGACCAACAAGGATGTTCCAATTAATCTGCAGACCAAGGTTTATTATATGTGCGTGCTGCCAGTTACTACTTACGCTATAGAAACGATGACTCTAGGTCTAGACTATAAGGAAAGTGTTCGCAAGCTTCAGCGAACACGAGGGATAAGAGGACATCAGGAGAAGAACGAATGTAACAGACATCCCGGAGAGAGTGTATGTATGTATGTTTAGTCCTCAGCCCGAAGGCTGTTTGGATCCTCAACAGCTCTGCAATCAGCTGTCATAGATGGCCTGGGCATCACTGAAGAGGCATACTAGGGAAATGAGGAGTGAGGTAGTTTCCCGTTGCTTTCCTCACCGAGCCAGAAGTTGCTATTACATATCAGTCTGCCAAGCCCACTGAAATGCATGCACCAACCGACCCTATGAGCAATATTTTCACACCATTCATAGCAGGGACTGGCTGCAGAAGGAATGGCATTACTAGCATCACTCATACCTAGCAGGACTAAAATAGCAATGGGTAGGACACATGGCTCGACAGACTACAACAGGTGGACTTCTAGGATTGTTCACTGGAGACCATGGGAACGCAAGAGAGGCATTGGAAGACCCCAAAAAAGATGGCTTGATGACATGAAGCTCTTGGCTGGAACACACGCTGCTTCTAACTGGCTCAAGACCGAAGACGATGGAAGAGGCCTCCATCTAGCAATGGATTGAAATAGGCTAGAAAAGAAGAAGAACTATTATTGTAGAACGAACAGATCTGATGAATATATTTTGTAAGAAGTCTCGAAAGTTGGATTTTGGATTGTAAGCAGAACATACCATTCGTTATAAAATTGTTGACCTTGATCATATTGTTCTTGTTCTGTACCGTTATTTTAATGCAAGATGCTGTAGTGTACTGCTATCTTAATATCAACATAAGTCACTTGTATCAGTGTCCTTATAATGAATGACAAGCCTTGCATGGGCACACCACACGTGCACAAGCACATTCCTTGTGTTCTATCATAACTCTTCTTCTTCATCTGCTTACCCTCCAGGGTTGGCTTTTCCCTCGGACTCAGCGAGGGATCCCACCTCTCCCACCTCAAGGGCAGTGACCAGTACCTCGCCCAGGCGGCCTCACCTGCTATGCTGAACAGGGGCCTTGCGGGGGTAGAAGAAGATTGGAAGGCGTAGACAAGGAAGAGGGAAGGA
This sequence comes from Anabrus simplex, assembly GCF_040414725.1. Classification (NCBI taxonomy): domain Eukaryota; kingdom Metazoa; phylum Arthropoda; class Insecta; order Orthoptera; family Tettigoniidae; genus Anabrus; species Anabrus simplex. The sequence continues at coordinate 94,711,074 of NC_090267.1, forward strand.
AGCGGCCGTGGCCTTAAGTTAGGTACCATACCGGCATTTGCCTGGAGGAGAAGTGGGGAACCACGGAAAATCACTTCCAGGATGGCTGAGGTGGGAATCGAACCCATCTCGTTCCAGCCCTCGTACCACTTTCGTGGCAGAGCCGGGAACCGAACCCGGGCCTCCGGGGGTGGCAGCTAATCACACTAACCAGTACACTACAGAGGCGGACGAATTGTAAGGATACTGAATCTTATTACAAGTGTTGGCTGGAAGACCGTTATCCATTTGATCTCTGGAGTACGGTCAATCCAATATTTTTACGTTTAATTGTTCTCCCTCATACGCTCGAGGTTGCTGAAAATGGCCAAGGATATTTAATACGCACTCTACAAAAAGAAACTCTGAAAAGCGAAAGGCATTTTTTACAAGTACAGTACAATTTCGTTATTCAAATTAACAATGAATTATTCTTTTTATTCTTCTTTATCTGTTTACCCTCCAGAGTCGGTTTTTCCCTCGGACTCAGCGAGGGATCCCATATCTACCACCTCAAGGGCAGTGTCCTAGAGCTTCAGACTGTGGATCGGGGAATACAACTGGGGAGAATGACCAGTACCTCGCCCAGGCGGACTCACCTGCTATGGTGAACAGAGGCCTCGGTGGGGGATGGGAAGATTGGAAGGGATAGGCAAGGAAGAGGGAAGGAAGCGGCCGTCACCTTAAGTTAGGTACCATCCCGGCATTTGCCTGGAGGAGAAGTGGGAAACCACGGAAAACCACTTCCAGGATGGCTGAGGTGGGAATCGAACCTACCTCTACTCGTACTCAGTTGATATCCCGAGGCTGAGTGGACCCCGTTCCAGCCCTCGTACTACTTTTCAAATTTCGTGGCAGAGCCGGGAATCGAACCCGGGCCTCCGGGGGTGGCAGCTACACCACGGAGGCGGACATGTAAAAGAACTGCGCACAAAATTTCCTGCACCTGAACGTCCCGAAGACAGTTTGTGGAACGTAATACCAACGCCAACAGTTTATCTTATCTCCGACTCGCATGCATGACTCAAACATGCGGTGTGCAACTCATGGAGCAACTATTTGAGGAGTCCCATTTCTGTCGTTGGTTTATTATATTACTTCAGCTGTCTACAAATTACCACTGTTTCTCAAGTAACGGCACGTGTCACCAGCGAGCCCCGTTCCAGCCAATATAACAATAGTTTCGTGGCAGAGCCGGGAATCGAACCCGGGCTTCCGCTAATCACGCTAGTCACTACACCACAGAGGTGGGCTCAAGTGGTAAACTAAATTTTAAGATGAACTCACAGAAGAATATCCCAGGAGCAGAGACATAAGCTTTTACTTAATCGCGAAGATTTTTGTTAGCAGACCGACTAGCTCAGTCGGTAGAGCATGAGACTCTTAATCTCAGGGTCGTGGGTTCGAGCCCCACGTTGGGCGTTAATTTTAAAATCAAATAAAATGGAGGGAAGGAACGCTACGAAATGTAGTATTTGCCAGGAACCACTGATTAGTTAAGAAGGGACCTATACTTTTCAGTGTCGATGTTTTTTTTTTTGTTTTTTTTTACAAGCTGCTTTACGTCGCACCCACAAAGATAGGTCTTATGGCGACGATGGAAGAGGAAAGGCCTAGGCATTTCCTCTCCTATCGTCGCCTTACGACCTACCTGTATCGGTGCGACGTAAAACAAATAGCAAAAAAAGTTAAGGTGCAGCCCCAGCATTTGCCAGGTGTGAAAATGAGAAAACACGGAAACCATTTTCGGGTCCACTAGTTAATGTACGTTTAAAGCTTTTCAGCCTGTCGAACTCTTAATTATAACACTATAACATACCTGTAAAAGTAAACACTATTAAACAGAGAATGACATGTTTCTTTCTTGAAGGAATATCTATCAAATCACGCTCTTTTTAAAGAGTAAATACTAAACAGGTCCACCTCTGTGGTGTAGTGGTTAGTGTGATTAGCTGCCACCCCCAGACGCCCGGGTTCGATTCCCGGCTCTGCGACGAAATTTGAAAAGTGGTATGAGGGCTGGAACGGGGTCCACTCAGCTTCGGGAGGTCAACTGATGAGAGGTGGGTTCGATTCCTACCTCAGCCATCCTGGAAGTGGTTTCCCACTTCTCCTCCAGGCAAATGCCGGGATGGTACCTCAGTTAAGGCCACAGCCGCTTCCTTCCCTCTTCCTTGTCTATCCCTTCCAATCTTCCCATCCCTCACAAGGCCCCTGTTCAGCATAGCAGGTGAGGCCGCCTGGGCGAGGTACTGGTCATTATCCCCAGTTGTATCCCCAACCCAGTGTCTGAAGCTCCAGGACACTGCCCTCGAGGCGGTAGAGGTGGGATTCCTCGCTGAGTCCGAGGGAAAAACCGAACCTCGAGGATAAACAGATTACGAACGAACGAAATACTAAACAGAATTGTCGGCGTTTGTGGTGTAGTTTTTAGTGTGACGAAGACTGGAACGGGGTCCATTCAGTCTCGGGAGGTCAACTGAATAGAGAGGTTTCGATTTCCACCTCAGCCATCCTGGAGCTGGTTTTCCGTGGTTTCGCACTTCTTTTCCATGCAAATGTCTAACTTCAGGCCACGGCCGCTTCCTTCCCTCTTCCTTGTCAATTCCTTCCAACGTTCCCAAGCCCCTGTTCAGCATAGCAGATGAATAGGGCCCGGATTTTTTTAAAATGCATATTTTGAACGTTAATGCATATTTTGAGCGTCAGTGCATATACAGACATATTTTGCTCTTATGTGCGATCGATTATCCAAGATTTCTGAACAAAATGAAAAATCTAGTGAACTCTGTATGTTATACATCCCTTGGCAACATAAGAAGCCTTCCCTGATCAAGGATAAAGTTTTCGGTGTCGCAATACAAACAGGTGGACGGACAATGGCGCTTTTCACAATAGCTATTTCCTTCTCCTTACAGCAGCCTCCCGAGGTTTGCTTAAACAAGTGCGTTAAGTTCCATTCCGCGAGTTAGAAAAAGTAGTAGTACAGATACTGGAGGGACTCTCTGCAAATCATTCACTTCCATCTGTACCTAAGAACGTGATTGACATTTCTCTCCCCCACAAACCCCGGGAAAAAGAAGATGGCAGCTTCAACGGTTAAATTTTCATTTCTTGATATTCTTAAACTCCATTGAAATTGAAACTGTATTCCGGATCCAAATGGTCACCCTCATTGGAGGACGGATGATTTCTTTTCTTTAATAAATCTCTCTCTCATCTGTTAACTTGCTCTGCGTCTACTGCAGTGTTTCACCACATTAAAGTGAAAAATGCCTAAAGATTTTGCCAGAAGAATATTCCGAGCAGTCAGTGCCAGTGTTCAAGTATTACCCACTTACATCCGTCGACGTAGAGCGATTTTTTTCAGCGTATAAATTAATTCTGACCGACAAAAGAAAGTTATTGACTCCTGAAAACATTGAGAAACTGTTGAAAACTACTGACGTGCCTCATTTTACAACGAATTAAACATGTTTGTCAATTTAACACTGAGTAAAAAATGAGTAATGCGTCTGGTAAGTGTATTTTGTTTAGTTTTAGTGCATATTTATAACATTTTAAGTGCACATGAGCATGCATACTTTCGGAGTTTTTAGTGCATATGAATCCGGGACCTACAGATGAAGCCGCCTTATCGAGTTACTGGTCCTCCTGTCCACTTATATCCCAGGCCAAGTGTCTTATGCTCCAGGACACTGCCTTTGAGGCAGTAGGGGTGAGATCTCTCGCTGTGCCCGGGGGAAAAACAACATTGGACGGTAAACGGATTACATAAAACAATAAATAAACAGAATGTAAACATGTTTGTACATTTCTAAACTATTTAAATCAATTTAAAAATTACGGTGCCATTCGTCTGTTACAGTAGTGGTCATCGGTCACTTGTAAATACAGTTGTATTGGACGTGCTCTGTGTCAGCTAGTTCAGTTTACCTGTACTAAATGGAAAGATGTCGTAATAATGACAGCAAATGACGCACCCTTACGAACTCTTCCAGGCAGATCCAAGAACCACTATAGGTGATGGGGGAGAGAGAAACATTGCCTCATGTCTTAAGATTCTATCATTACAACGAATGTCTATAAGGAATTGAAGACACCACAGAATCAGGCCGTCTATGAATGACCACTAAACAGGAAGGGTACCTGCACAGTGCCCCGAAGAAGTCACGGAACGAGAAGCATCGACTTCATCGTCTTCAAGAAAGGCTTCATTCTCGATCTGACTATCAAAGCAGAGATCAATACACAAACTCACGAAATAGATGAAGAAAAGGAAGTGAAATACATTCGTACTTTCTCCTGTAACATGGACAACTACAAGTTAGAAGGCATCGAGTTATAGACTTGTGCCATTTGAAAACTGCTGGTCGCTGATGAGACACTTCGGTGTACGGGATGAAACAATATTAACTGGGCATCCGCACAGTGAAAGTTTCAATATTCATCTTACAACAATCACCTCCTCTATTCCATCAGTTAGAAATCTGTCACCAGTCTAATGTTGGCCGATGACCTAGCTGTTAGGTCCCTTTAAACAACAAACAAACACACATCTAATGTTCATGTATTCATTTTATCTTAATGCAACCCTGCTGAATTGGCCTGGGAGTAGAGCCACACTAATAACAATGTGTTCCCCGAGTGCCTGAGACGCCCCTGTGCTCGATTTCTTCATTCCTATTTCTTCCTTTCATATCCTAACATCCTTTATTTTCATTTGTCTGACTGTCTAACCAGCCTCTCTGCCTCGGGTTGACGCCCTATAGGTGGAGGGGGAGCAATAAAATAATATCCTCGAATACGGAGGCCCTTAACTGAGTTCTGGTATTGCTTCCACTTAATTGTACCAGCTTTCTCACTTTTATCTATCCTATCCGACCTTTTTGGTGAACTTTTGTTCTTTTCCGACCCCGACGGTATAAGGTTGGGCCTCTTCGTGGCCCTTGGCTTTCTTTGGCCGATATTTTCATTCTTAGACGTTGATTGGTCTCTACGCGATGGGGCACCGGCTCACTTCGCCGTGGCTGTTCGACAACGGCCCAAAACATGACAGGAGTTGGCCCAGGCACCATGAAACCATGGATCCCATTTGTCAACAAGGCACTGTATAGCTCGATGGTAGCTCTATAATGGTGTGGGGTGTGTTCACGTGGCGTCGGCTGGATCTTCTGATCCATCTGAACACGTAGTTGACCAGTGACTGCAATGTTGAACTGCTCGATTTCTTGAAAATATAAGGATTTTCTTTTTCTCTTACTCAGTGGTTATGTTCCATTGCCCCGCTATAGAATGTACTGGAAAGAAAGTAGTGATACCAGAAATGACTTAGTTTCGAACGCAATGCGAAGAACTAGGTTTGAAGAAATTATGAGGAATCTTCATCTGAGTGACAATACTAGCTTGGATAAAAATGATCGTATTGCGAAGGTTAGGCCATACCTAGACAAACTGAAAGAGAATTTCAAGGAGTTTGCTACGTGGGAGATAAGAGTCAAGCATTGATGAAGCTATGATCTCGTACTACGGGAAGCACGCCCTGAAACAGTACATTCGAGGCAAGCCAATCCGCTTCGGTTACAAAATATGGTGTCATAATCTAAGACTGGCTTACCTGATGGACTTTGACGTCTACCAAGGTGCAAAGGGACAACAGAATGAGTACAAGCAAGATTTTGGTTTAGGAGGAGGAATTCTAATAAGTTTTCTGAAAATCTGCCTCAAGACGGAAATGGAAAAGTGCTCCCACATCACATATTTGCGGATAACTATTTTGTAACCCTAAGTGTTGTCGAAATTTTTACAGACCTTGGCATTGGACTGACGGGAACGCTGCGAAATAACAGAATTGAAAATTGCCCTCTAGTAAGTTCACTGAAGAAAGAGGTGCTTTAGATGTAAAGCGTGATTTTTTTTTTTGCTAGGGGCTTTACGTCGCACCGACACAGATACGTCTTATGGCGACGATGGGATAGGAAAGGCCTAGGAGTTAGAAGGAACCGGCCGTGGCCTTAATTAAGGTACAGCCCCAGCATTTGCCTGGTGTGAAAATGGGAAACCACGGAAAACCATCTTCAGGGCTGCCGATAGTGGGATTCGAACCTACTATCTCCCGGATGCACGCTCACAGTCGCGCGCCTCTACTCGCACGGCCAACTCGCCCGGTGTGTAAAGTGTGATGACTCAAACAAACTTGTTGTTTATCGCTGGAACGATAGTTCAATAGTTACTGCTGTTTCGAATTGTGAAGGCACAGAGCCCCGTTTCAATGCTCAAAGGTATTCATCATCCTTGAAGAAGAAAATCACCATTCGCCTGCCCAGTCTACTGAAAACTTACAACATTCACATGGGTGGAACGGACAGAATGGATCAGAATGTCAGCAATTATCGAACAAATATACGATCAAGGAAGTGGTGGCGGCTACTGTTTGCATGGGGGTTAGACGTAGCTGTACAGAATGCTTGGCTGCTACACAAGAAATCTGCAGAATCTGTGAATGCCGAAATAATGGACCTCCTGAGTTTTCGCAGAAATTTAGCGCAGAATCTCATTGGGAAGTATGGAACGCCTAAAGCTAGGCCAGGCCCCACTGTAACTGCAGTTACAAGTAGAGTCTCGGCAGACATTCGCTTCGATGAATGAGGGCACATTGTGTGAAGCACAACAAACGAACACGATGTGCTCTCTGCAGATCTCAGACAAACAGAAAGTGTGCTAAATGCTGTGTGGCCCTGCATGATAAGTGTTTCTTCGAATTTCACGTTCGAAAATAAGGAAAATACCGGCAGTGATCCTTGGCTACTGCTATCTTTTCCTTGGTATTGCAATAGGACGATACATCAACAAATGTGAACACTATTTTGTAATAAATAGGGTACAATGATAATGGACGTAGAAAAGTAGTAATATATGCACAATAAATTGGTATTATAACAATACTTTCTTTCTAATTGCATTCGTTCGATATGACCATGTTTGCAACCCTTTGTTCCCGGTGATGCGTTTTCGCAACGTACTCATCTAGCCTTGTGTGCACGGAACCGCAGTAAAACATTCCCAGGAATTATTATCTAATGCTAACGAACCACCATGAAACATTTCAGCCGTTTTTGAAGAAAAACAAGTTCTGGGAACTAATGGGTTAATAAAGAAAGAAAGAAAGAAAGAAAGAAAGGCCATTAGTACTTCAAAATGACGTCAGCCAAAGACGTCTGAGAGTTTCAAAGTTAGGAGATCTAAGAATCACTAATGAAGAGTTAACGAGTAATCTCGACATGTAGATTTTAAAAAGGAACACAAAGAGTGGCGACCATTGAGATAATGGCAGATAATTTCAATCTTGCTGATGAAGGTCATTGTGACGTATCTCGACTTCAAGCATCCGCTGACATAACAAAAAATTACACACAGAACCTAGAATTACCACGTTTTCTTCCACTCAATCATTCTACGATAGATTTGAAGAAAAATGCAGTACTTTTTTCACTACTGATTTACCTTAAAATGAAAAACGATCGCCCAACGTGGGGCTCGAACCCACGACCCTGAGATTAAGAGTCTCATGCTCTACCGACTGAGCTAGCCGGGCTGCTGAAGAGAGGGCTTTAATTTCCCTAAGAAACTACACGTCATTGTGTGTTAATTTTGTTTGCTTTCAATTGCCAGCTAAATGACTCGGAACGTCTGGTCACGAGAGACGTTTCTTGCGCAGACTAAGCATTGGCTCCCAATACTGAATTGTAAGATGTTGAATCTTATTATAAGTGTTGGCTGGAAGACCGTTATCCATTTGAACTCTGGGGTACGGTGATTCCAATATTTTTACATTTAATTCTTCTTCCTCATACGCTCGAGGTTGCTGAAAATGGCCAAGCATATTTAATGAGCACTCTAAAAAAACACTCTGAAAAGCGAAAGACATTTTTTACAAGTACAGTACAACTTCGTACCGAGCTCGATAGCTGCAGTCGCTTAAGTGCGGCCAGTATCCAGTATTCGGGAGATAGTAGGTTCGAACCCCACTGTCGGCAGCCGTTAAAATGGTTTTCCATTGTTTCCCATTTTCACACCAGGCAAATGCTGGGGCTGTACCTTAATTAAGGCCACGTCCGCTTCGGTGCGACGTAAAGCAACTAGCAAAAAAAGTACAACTTCGTTAATTCGAAAGTGAAGGGCCTAGAAAATAACGACGATTTCGAATTGAACAATATCACACACCGTACTTACCAGCATCCCGAATTCAAAATGACTCATACCTTTTCAGTAGGTCTTCGAGTTATAATAGTGGAATGATAGTGGAATATGGTGATACATGTCTGTTAGGTCATCCCACAGGCTGGTTGGATCGTCAATTAGCAGCACCAGAGTTTATGCGGTTATAAGGAAACTGCAAAATATGATTACGGCGCCAAATGAGGCGTAGGCTATTAAGTAAGGTAAGGAGTGTTTTCCTCACTGGTCCAGAAAATGCTATTGCAGCACGACTACCCCTGTGAGTAGCGCCTTTCATAACATCCAGATGCACTAGTCCGGCTACGAATGTCTTTACGTACATTGTTCAGAATTTGAAAAAAATGGTATCTCTGTATCGGTCATGTACACAGTAACAAAGAAATGCACTTTTTACTTTTCCGTAATTTCTGACTGTCTGTCTGTCTGTCTGTCTGTCTGTCTGTCTGTACACGCATGACGAGAAAACGGCTGAAGAGAAATTAATGAAAACCGGTATGTAAGGTCGAGGAATGAGCCACTACAATCTAGGCTATAAATTATTTTATTCGCGCTGAGTGAAATGGTAGTTTAGGGGAAGGCATGATATTTAATTCTCAAATATTAATATTATTAGTGGTCCTACCGGTAAATACTACTTAAAAATGTACACAGAATTACATTTCTGATCATTTATGTTTTATACATTTTTACCGTACCGGCTATGATAACACAGGTATTCATGAATTTGTATTTTTGTTGCTAAGTCCATTTGGGTTAACAAAATTGAATGAAAATCGGTATGTAGAGTCGGGGAATACGAAATTACAGTCTTTAAGTTACAAACAATTTGATTCACCCTGGATGAAATTGTAATTAAGGGGAAGGCGCCTAAAATTTAGTTTTTAAATACCTATGTTATTGGTCCTATCGAAAAGTACTGCATAACAAAAGTTATAGAGAATACAATTTCCGATCGTTTATGTTTTATTCGGTTTTATCGTACCGACTATGATAAGAGTGGTATTTCAGAGTCGGAAGAAAACTAAATGTGAAGGCTTACAATATCGAAAGCGCATAACATTGATCAACAATAACATTACATTGACCATTGCTTGTTGTGATGTTCTTTGTCTCTTATGCTTCCATTAAACTCCGATTACTGCTGCGTACTGATTATAACAGCCTGACTGAATATTGGCGGGAAATAGCTGGGGAGTTAGAAAACTTTCTTCTTTAGCATTCCATTCCTCTGGTTCATACATTTTCTGATACTACTGGTACGCAACACGCAGGCTCATCATAGTATTCCAGCTATTCGATCCCTATTCTGACGCGCCGAAAAAAGATGAGGAGTGTTCACGGATCACGGCTGTCTGCGGGTTGGTCATTCCAGCTCTGGAACTTTGGACTCTTAGATCGGCAGCGTAGTACCGTTCGTTAAAAGTGATAAAATGTGCGGTTTTCATTTGATCCAGTATTTCATATGAAAGCATTGCTTTCAATTCCGCCATTCCTACTGACGTCATTGTAATGGCCAATGTTCATTTCAGTTGGAAAAACCACTAAGACAGTCTTTTGATGATAAAGTTAAGCGACATTTCAAACTAGTTTAAATGTTTGTGGTGACCATGAAATGAGATAATTGGACTTGGTTGTAACCGTCCAGGCTTCTCCAGCCATACTAATGTAGTGTACAATCATTTTACGCGATATCACTCCATATCAAGATTATCCGCCATCGGCAATTATTCATAATGGCATATTAATTTAACTTCAATCATTTGTAGATAAGGCTTTTGGAATCATATTGTATACATTAGAACATCATTTGTTATTTAAATTATTATATTATGTAGGATAGGAATTAATTATGTACCTTAAATATGGTTAATGTTGAGACAGATTTTGTGTCATTTCATCTCATACTTGTGTACACGGAAAAGTTATTCTTGAAGCGGGGAAGTTGGATGACTCACGGGTTTAACTCATGAGCAAAGGGTAATATACAGCGACCCGCGCGCGAGGCTAGCAAGCTGGAAGACTACATTATCGCCAAGCCTGCTGGTTACTTGTGAAGTATGAAGAGAGGGATATGATAATGCGATCTACGAATCAGATGCTTCGTTGTATAGAGATTTGGTATTGAGCTGTTACCAAGAGTGGGGAGAGACCGGGGATGTATTATCTAGCGCGGAGCAACCCTCGACACACTACCAGAACCACAACTACTTTATTATTTTGGTGACAGTGAGTGGTCGCTTCGAGACATAGTTATTTTTCGTACAGTGAGTTGTCGCTTCGACACAGTACTTAGCTGCTGTGATGCTGTCGGATCAGGGTGAGACGAAACAAGCTTACGGCTTGTGATATATTCTATAATTATTCTGGACGAAGAACTACGTTTAGTTCAAGTCCACAGAATTTGGTACAAGTCTGTATTGTGACAGTAGAATAGCTAAGTTGGGTTGAGATTTCTGATAACATGGACAAATTCATATCTCTGAATGTTCTCCTCCTACGATCAACGCTGATCAATTTTCACAAGTATAGGGTCATTGTCTAATTTAAAGACTAGGCAATTAGGGAGTGCTAGTCCAGATAGCCCAAACCATATCACAGAAGGAAGGAAGGATGTCCATGGAGCCAATTCTACAACGAGAAGAGGGGAACGAGTAACTACGGAATATAGATGACCTCAACGGAAGCTGTAATTGGTGAGCTTCAATTAGATCAAGCAAGCAACAGTTAATTTCAGTAACGTAAATTCTAAAATCCCTCCAAGCTTTAAGGAACTTTTCCGAATCATCTCAGTGGCCACGACCTTAGCAAGAAAAATATGTACCCCTACTACAGCACATGCAAAGTCTCCACTACTTGCCGTAGCGCTATACAAGTCGCTTAGCCGCGACAAACGGCGTTTTGTGCGTATTTTATTTTATATTTTATTTTATATTGCGTTAATTTTCTTTCTCAAGCGATACTTAATGGTTAATTATTTAAAATCCTATCCCTGATTTAAGTATAAGTCTCTATGCTAGTAAATATAAATTTTGCTTTACAGTTTTGTTTAAAATTGTATCGCTGGCGCCCAAACATTACATAGAGAAATGGGAAACAATGGAATGATAATTGATTCTAATTGCGTGGCAATTTGCGGGCAAGCCACATATAGTTCATATTTATATTCATGTGTCCCCAGGTATTAACTTTCGTCTCCTCTAATGCAGCTTAGGAGAGCGAACAGTTACATGGCCACACACCGTCCACGGTAAGACATTACCATAGCCACTGACGAGTGAAATCATCAGAACATTTAGTAATATTGTCATTTGAATGACAGGTGTGGTCAGCATCTTAGAAGTAAATAACAGTCAGATTGGTACGGTACGCTATTATATTGCTCTGTGTAAATAGTATAGGTTAGATATGATAGGGTGTCTTCTCTTTCAGGAGTGTATTTAGATTGTACTGTATTGTGGAACCTACACAGACCGCTGTCCCCACTAGAGATTATGAAACACAATGGCAAGCAAAATTAGTACGGATATTCCCAGAAATTTCGCGAAGTTGGAAAGAGAAGGGAATGGTTATTTAGGATAACAGAGGCTAGCCTGATTCTTTCTCGTTTCATTTAGTTGGTTTTATGGTCAACGTGGGAGAATACATCCACCCTGTAATGTAAATATGTGGTCAGTAACCTTAGGGAAGGAAGGCAGCTTGGTTACTTCTTTTAAAACAACATTTCGCTTACAGTATCCAAGCAAATTGCAACTGAATAATTAAATCCTTGAACAGACCCATAAATAAGCCTGCAAATGTAAAACCTTAGATTTTTGAGGAATTTCCTTAGCAACTGCGGTAAAATATCTGCGAATCATACAGATCGGATCGAGTTAAAATTGAGTGTGTAAAATATTAATATGCAAATGTTAGGCAGGTCTGTTCAGCTGCTCTAAAGAGAAAATTAATAGTATTTGAACCACATAATTCATGTATACAACACAGTGATCATAAGTTCTCGTAAGTGCTTACAACTTGCTCATATGCAAACCATACAGGCTATGTATTCAGATCATATCCAACTCAGGTCTATTATGTAACGTAATAAGTAGATGTAATTTTGTTTTGAGTACCCATCCGATACCAGGTCATGAAATGCCAGTTGAGGCCATATGTATTTTTATACTAATTTAGATGACGATGATATAACAGGGAGCGGAAAACTCTCAAGTTGAGACGTGTTCTGAGGAAACTCGTACCTATCATTTATTGAAGCAGTTTTAATTCATATACCAGGTGGCTCTCGAACGCCGTATTTTCTACTTATAAATGTCCCGCATACACAAATGATGAATGGGATGTCTACCAACTGATTTTCACAGGGAAACTACTGCCAGCGGGCAGGTTACGTCAGAATATGAAGAGATAAGGACCGGAGTGTCGCTCGCAGCATGTTACTCAGCGCTACCGATCAAATGCACCCCTTGCATTAGTAAACATCGTTTTCGACTGCATAGTTCTAGGCTGGTGTATGTTACAGCCGCACTATATTTGCTGTCTACATATCGACAAGGACTAGTGCGTTCAGCAGCGACGAATACACAAACATTATTTTAATCTGGATAACCTGGTCGGAATGCAACAGAAGCTCTACAGATGTATGCCTTCTACACACGTACTTCGCCGAACAGTATTAGTTTGTGTTTCATAAATGCAACTCTTTTATAGAGTGGAATGTCTACACGTGTATACATTAATGAGCTATTAGATTTCCTTTTCTGCATCTTTGGCGTTTCTACAATCAGTGGCGGCGATTAGGGGGTGGGGTGAGGAGGGACAGTCGCCCCCTCCCTCCACCTTGTGGAGTAAACATTACAATTCTATTCCACATTAGCGAGCTGAAACTAGGAATTATTTTAAAAAAGCTTATTGTACAAACCTTGTTATCTTATCTGCTAATTCCTTCGTTTATTTTCTTTAATTATTAACATAATTATTGACGGAAATACGCACAAAATGCTATTCGTCGCGGCTAACCAATTTGTATAGCACTACGGCAAGTAGTGGAGACTTTGCATGTGCTGTGAGGAAGGGTAGTAGGGGTACAGTTTTTGCCAAGGACGTGGCCACTGAATTATAAATCACCCACTTGCCGCGCGCCTTCGTCGGTCTGGCGGTATCTTTTAATGTCTGTTAGTTTCTTAGTGTGTATTTAAATACAAATTGATTTTTAATTGCATAATCATGCCGTACCTCTATTTAATTGTACCGGGCGAAGTGGCCGTGGGGTTAAGGGCCCGCAGCTGTGAGCTTGCACTCGGGAGATAGTGGTTTCGAATCCCACTGTCCGCAGCCCTGAAGATGGTTTTCCGTGGTTTCCCATTTTCACACCAGGCAAGTGCTGGGGCTGTACCTTATTTAAGGCCACGGTCGCTTCCTTTCCACGCGTAGCCCTTTCCTGTCTCATCGTGGCCACAAATCCTCTCTATGACGGTGCGACGTAAAGCCAATTGTAAACAAATATTCAGTTGTAATTGTATTTCAACGGGAGATAATACCAACGTTCCTTTCACTGGGCTAAATTATTTCTTTGTGTTATGTTATTTATTAAGTAAATGCATTTAACCTGCCCTGTAGTATGTGAGACCTGGTGAAAATTTGATTATACAGCATTGAATCAAATTCTCAAAAGAAAACTATTATTACGAATAATCCACGGGGCAGGTTAATTACATTTACACATAAAATAACACAATAAAAACGAAATAATTTAGTCCGGTGAAAGTAAAGTTGATATTCTCTCGCGTTGAAATTACAATTGCAATTAAATATATCCTTTTTTTTTACAATTGACTTTACATCGCACTGACACAGCGGGAAGGAAGCGGCCGTGGCCTTAATTAAGGTACAGCCCCAGCATTTGCCTGGTATGAAAATGGGAAACCACGGATTCCATCTTCAGGTCTGCTGACAGTGGGATTCGAAACCACTATCTCCCGAGTGCAAGCTCACAGCTGCGGCCACGGCCAACTCGCCCGGCACAATTACATAGAAGTACGGCATGATAATGCAATCAAAAATCATTTAGTATTTGAATACACAGTAAGAAACTAACAGACACTAAAGTGATTGCCAGGCTGACGAATGAGCGCGGCAAGCGGATGAATTATAACTCAGTGGCCACGACCTTGGCAAGAAAAATATGTACCCCTACTACAGCACATGCAGTCTCCACTACTTGCCGTAGCGCTATACAAGTCGCTTAGCCGCGACAAACGGCGTTTTGTGCGTATTTCCGCCAATAATTATGTTAATTAGAGAAAATAAAGGAAATATTTAGCGTATAAGACAAGAAGGCTTGTACAAAGAGCTTTTTTAAAATAATCCCTAGTTCCATTTGGCTAAAGTGGAATATAAATGTAATGTTTACTCCACAAAGTGAGTGATATAGGTGGTGGTGGTGGTGGGTTGACTGTCCCTCCTCGCACCACCCCCTAATGAAATCGTCGCTACTGTTGGTAGACACGCTAAAGATGCAGTAAAGGATATGTAATAACTTATTAATTTATACACGTTTATACATTCCACTCGATAAAAGATTTGATTGCATGAAACAGAAACTAATACTGTTCGGTGAAACACGTGAATAGTAGGCATACGTCTGTTTGGAGCTTCTGTTGCATTGCGACTAGGTTGTCCAGTTTAAAATAATGTCTGTCTATTCATCGCTGCTGAACACACTAGTCATTGTCGATATGCAGACAGCAAATATAGTGCGGCTGTACCATACACCAGCCTAGAAGTATGCGGTCGAAAACGATGTTTACTAATGCAAGGGGTGCATTAGACCGGTGTCGCCGAGTAACATGCTACGAGCGACACTTCGATTCTTATCTCTTCATATTCTGACCTAACCTGCCCGCTGGCAGTAGTTCCCCTGTGAAAATCAGTTGGTAGACATCCCATTTATCATTTATGCATGCGGGACATTTATAAGTAGAAAATACGGCGTTCGTGAGCCACCTGGTATTTCAGTCTAACTTTTATTTTGTTATTTTAATTTTGATTTTTGATAACTTTCAATTTAATTAAAGATAACTTTAACACGGTTCAGAGTTTCCTTATGTAACGATTACTGCATTTGAATTTTTAAAAAGAAATATAACTAGGGTTACGCCAATCATTTAATCTATATCGCACACCTTTGGTGTCATCAATCAATTTCCTGTTGTTTAATCGTTTCAATTGATGGCGATGTAAGAGTATTTAGGTAAGAGATTTATGGAGAATTGTTGCTTATAGCGTAACCTAACCGTTGGTTGTTTGTCTATAATTTGAGTACATTTTATCATCTTTGCTGTCCACTTAAAGTTCTTGGAATTTAATTACTCTCACGATTATAATAGATAAATTAGTTAAAATTTAATCTGGCCCACTCTCATTTAGTAGCGATAGTACCCTTAGTCTTAAATTCCATTATGTACCAATTTATAAGAAGGATCCCGAACTGATGGCATCCCAAGCAGATGAGAGAACTGGAAATCAAGTAGGGATGACATAAAATTGTTAGTGTTGAACTGTAGAAGTATTGTAAAGAAAGGAATAGAATTAAGTAATTTAATAGATATATATTTACCAGATATTGTAATAGAGTTGAATCATGGCTGAGAAATGATATAATGGATGCAGAAATTTTCTCACGGCACTGGAGTGTGTATCGTAGAGATAGGATAGGAAGGGTGGGAGGGGGAGTGTTCATTCTGGTGAAAGAAGAATTTGTAAGCTACGAAAAAGTTAAAGATGAGACACATGAAATTCTAGGTGTAAGGCTCATTTCTAAAGATAATAGGCAACTTGATATATTTGGAGTGTACAGATCGGGAAAGGGTAGCACTGACGCGGATTCGGAATTATTTGATAGGATAGTCAGCTATGTGGGAAACGACATGGAAAGAAATGTGATTGTAGCGGGAGATCTGAATTTGCCAGATGTCAATTGGGAAGGAAATGCGAACGACAGGAAGCATGACCAACAAATGTCAAATAAGTTAATATGGGAAGGACAGCTGATTCAGAAAGTGATGGAACCAACCAGAGGGAAAAATATCCTGGATGTGGTGCTTATAAAACCAGATGATCTCTATAGGGAAACTGAAGTAATAGATGGTATTAGTGATCATGAAGCTGTTTTTGTGGTAGTTAAAAATAAATGTGATAGAAAGGAAGGTCTTAAAAGTAGGACAATTAGGCAGTACCATATGGCTGATAAAGCAGGCATGAGGCAGTTTCTAAAAAGTAAATATGATCGGTGGAAAACGGTAAATAAAAATGTAAACAGACTCTGGGATGGGTTTAAAGAAATTGTTGAGGAATACGAAAACAGGTTTGTACCTTTAAGGGTGGTAAGGAATAGTAAAGACCCACCTTATTATAATAGAGAAATAAAGAGACTAAGAAGGAGGTGCAGACTGGAAAGAAGTAGATTTAGAAATGGCTGTGGAATTAAGGAGAAATTGAAGGAACTTACTAGAAAAGTGAATCTAGCAAAGAAGGCAGCCAAGGATAACATGATGGCAAGCATAATTGGTGGTGATACAAATTTTAGTGAAAAATGGAAGGGTATGTATAGGTATTTTAAGGCAGAAACAGGTTCCAAGAAGGACATTCCAGGAATAATTAATGAACAAGGGGAGTGTGTATGTGAGGATCTTCAAAAAGCAGAAGTATTCAGTCAGCAGTATGTAAAGATTGTTGGTTACAAGGATAATGTCGAGATAGAGGAGGAGACTAAGGCCAAAGAAGTAATAAAATTTACATATGATAACAATGACATTTACAATAAGATACAAAAGTTGAAAACTAGAAAAGCGGCTGGAATTGATCAGATTTCTGGGGATATACTAAAGGAAATGGGTTGGGATATAGTACCATATCTGAAGTACTTATTTGATTATTGTTTGGTCGGAGGGGCTATACCAGATGAGTGGAGAGTTGCTGTGTATAAAGGAAAGGGTGATAGACATACAGCTGAAAATTACAGGCAAGTAAGTTTGACATGCATTGTATGTAAGCTTTGGGAAGGCATTCTTTCTGATTATATTAGACATGTTTGTGAAATTAATAACTGGTTCGATAGTAGGCAATTCGGTTTTAGGAAAGGTTATTCCACTGAAGCTCAACTTGTAGGATTCCAGCAAGATATAGCAGATATCTTGGATTCTGGAGGTCAAATGGACTGTATCGCGATTGACCTGTCTAAAACATTTGATAGGGTGGATCATGGGAGACTACTGGCAAAAATGAGTGCAATTGGACTAGACAAAAGAGTGACTGAATGGGTTGCTATATTTCTAGAAAACAGATCTCAGAGAATTAGAGTAGGTGAAGCTTTATCTGGTCCTGTAATAATTAAGAGGGGAATTCCTCAAGGCAGTATCATCGGACCTTTAGGTTTTTTTATATATATAAATGATATGAGTAAAGGAGTGGAATCGGAGGTAAGGCTTTTTGCGGATGATGTTATTCTCTATAGAGTGATAAATAAGTTACAGGATTGTGAGCAACTGCAACGTGACCTCGAAAATGTTGTGAGATGGACAGCAGGCAATGGTATGTTGATAAACGGGGTTAAAAGTCAGGTTGTGAGATTCACAAATAGGAAAAGTCCTCTCAGTTTTAATTACTGCGTTGATGGGGTGAAAGTCCCTTTTGGGGATCATTGTAAGTATCTAGGTGTTAATATGAGGAAAGATCTTCATTGGGGTAATCACATAAATGGGATTGTAAATAAAGGGTACAGATCTCTGCACATGGTTATGAGGGTGTTTAGGGGTTGTAGTAAGGATGTAAAGGAGATGGCATATAAGTCTCTGGTAAGACCCCCAACTAGAGTATGGTTCCAGTGTATGGGACCCTCACCAGGATTACCTGATTCAAGAACTGGAAAAAATCCAAAGAAAAGCAGCTCGATTTGTTCTGGGTGATTTCCGACAAAAGAGTAGCTTTACAAAAATGTTGCAAAGTTTGGGTTGGGAAGAACTGAGAGAAAGAGGAAGAGCTGCTCGACTAAGTGGTATGTTCCGAGCTGTCAGCGGAGAGATGGACTGGAATGACAGTACTAGACGAATAAGTTTGAGTGGCGTTTATAAAAGTAGGAAAGATCACAATATGAAGATAAAGTTGGAATTCAAGAGGACAAACTGGGGCAAATATTCATTTATAGGAAGGGGAGTTAGGGATTAGAATAACTTACGAAGGGAGACGTTCAATTAATTTCCAATTTCTTTGAAATCATTTAGGAAAAGTCTAGGGAAGCAACAGATAGGAAATCTGCCACCTGGGCGACTGCCCTAAATGCAGATCAGTATTGATTGATTGATTGATTGATTGATTGATTGATTGATTGATTGATTGATTGATTGATTGATTGAGTCTTCGAGCGGTATGTATATTTTATTTCGGTGCGCCGTGCCAGAACCCTAGACTGAATTCCCGCCACTTCTACTCTATTAGTCATCGGAGGCGTCGAGATGAACCCAGGCCCACTGACATGGGAGGACATGGAGAAAATCAAGGAAGTTGTCCGCGATGCTTCTCAGGCTGACCAGACCAAAGAAATGCTCGAAGCACAGTTCCAACAAATCAACGATATGAAGGACAGCATAACCAAAGATCTAACAGAAATAAAGGCGAAGATAAGAGAAGACAAGGAAGAAAGAGCTATTATAAGTCAGAGGATACAGGCGCTAGAAGAACAAGTACAGGTACTTCAATGACGAGATAGCAGAAGAACGGAGGAGAAGAAATATTATTATTTACGGACTGGATGAAACGGAAGGAGAATCTAAGATGGAATTGATGAGCTCAGTCTTTAAGCTAATGAGAGAGAAATTAGGCATTGATTGTACCGAAAGGGAGATAGATGATGTGTATAGGATGGGAAGACTAGGGGAAGAAGACCTGTTAGAATTAAGTTTGTTTCCTTATTAATGGCAAGCCAAATTTCGAATAGTGCGAGGAACTTGAAGGGCAGCAGAATCTGGATAAAAAGGGATATGGACAGAAAAAGCCTCCAAGAGCAAAGAGTTCTACAATTCCACTTACGACAAGCAAGAAAATCGAATCTACGGGCATTTATAAGAGGAAACCGCTTGCATGTGATGGGAGATACCTGGGCGAGAACGTGGACGGTCAGTGATCTGGGTGATATGTTTAAAGAACGAAATAAGCAGTTGTGGGTCATCAGCGGAAGTGCATGGTGAAGGAGTGATGACACAAGCGATTCCAGAGTATACGTGCGGTGCTGGGGTTCATAACCCTGGACAGGTGATTCAACAGTCTACGTCAGATCTTCCAGTGGAGTTAAATAACAGTGGGAGGAACGACGAGGCGAGCCGGATGTCAACAGCGGTGCCGTGTGGAGGAGCTGAGTATACTTCCAGGCGTAGATCAGTGAGTCTAAAAGACTTTTTTCAGAAGAAGGGGATGGGTTCAGGTAGTAGATTAAAAATCACAGAAGAACTATCTGAGAAGGACGTTATTTGCTCTCCGGAGGGGAGTATAATGGAAGTGGAAAGATCTAGAATGACTAGAAGTAAGTCAGGGAGTTTAGAACATAGAAATAAAAAATAACTAGAGGTAAAGGTATCATGTGTTAACATTGAAGGCATATGGAGCAAAATAGGTAACGAAGACTTTAAAGAGCAACTGAAATAAATGGACATCCTTGGGCTTGTAGAAACTTGGGCTGATTACAAGAAAGACTTAAAAATAGAAGGGTGTATCGTATGGAGTCAATATGGATCAAGGAGATGCAATAGAGGAAGGATATCGGGCAGAATTTCAGTGGTTATCAAAAACAGCTTAAAAGAATACAGCTCGTAGAATCTGAGTTTAAGGAATTAATCTGGATAAGAATATTAGATAGGGTCAATTGGAGGAATGGAATATGTATAGCTTTTATATATAATCCACCCTTGAGCTCCCCATTTGCGCAGAATAATTGTTTTGAGAATTTAGCGACAGAAATTAGACGAATGAGAAGTACGTATGATCAGGCAAGCATTATTATTATGGGCGATCTTAACGCGAGGATAGGGGACAAGAAACCAGTTTACAGTCATCTTGAGGACGGGGTATTAGTAGTTAATAGAAATAGCCAGGATAAAGAATGTAACAGAAATGGAGGAAAACTACTAGAATTATGCGAGGTAGAGGAGCTTTATATATTGAATGGGTGGTGGTTTGGAGATGAAAGTGGAAACTAACCTATATGGTAGAAAATGGGGGCAGTACAATTGACCTAGTTGTATGCTGTAGGGATAGTTTGCAAATTATCAAAGAGATAAGCATTAAGGATTGGGCAGAGGCAAATCATATGCCAGTATCTCTAAAATTAATGATTCAAGATATAAGAGCGCAAGAGATCGTTTACGATAGCATACAGGAGAGGAAAATACCTAGGTATCGTTGGAGAGAAGAATTAGGAAATGAATTCAGACAGTACTTCAATGGAGAAAATTTTGAGATTTGGAAAATAGGTATTGTAAAATTGATAGAAGAGAATAGAGTGGAGGAAGCCCTAACCAGGATGGAAAATTTAATAGGAGTGGCAGGAAAAGGTATGAGGCAAAATCTAAGTAAAACGCAGATAAAAGGTGGATGGTATAATACAGAATGTGTAAAGAAAAAGTCACTAGTTATGAAGGCACTTAGGAGATATAGGGTGGATGGTGGTCAAGTAGCTAGAAACGAATTTTGTAAAAAAAAAAAAAAAAAAAAAAGGAAAGAATACAGAGAATTGTTAAGAAATACGAAGTCGGAATGGCAACAAAAGATGGCTGCAGACATAAATAAAAAGTGCAAGGACAATGGCAGTAGGAAAGTATGGGATAACAAATAACCAAGAAGAAGCCGGGTTCTGGGGGGACCAATATAAGTCATAGTACATGGGTCCAGTATTTCGAGAAATGATTGAATAAAGAAGACAAATGGAGAGCTCAGCATGAGGGGATTACTGTTTCGGGGGGTTTGAGTGTCACTCTGCCTGAATTAGATGAGGCTATTTCGACTCATGAAATAAGGAACCTGTTACAACGAGCCAAAAAGGGAAAATCAGGAGCTATTTCGGGTATCACATATGAATTTTGGAAAGAGGTGGGAGAACGAAGCGGCATATTAGAAATTTTGACAAAGATATTCAATAAAATCTTCGAGAAAGGGATATTTCCAAAAGCTTGGAAAGAGGGGATAATATTCCCTATATACAAAAATAAAGGGGATAGATCAAATCCAGGAAAATATAGGGGAACTACCTTATTAGATACATTGGGGAAAGTATATACGGGTATACTAGCAAATAGACTAAGGAACTAGGCAGAGAGACATTCAATCCTGTCGAAATTTCAAAGTGGTTTCAGAAGAGGGAGAACAACTCCAGATAATGTTTTTTATTGTGAGAACACTTATTGACAAATATGTAAAGAAAAAAGGTGGAAAGCTCTATATTACATCGATAGATTTAGAAAAATCATTCAATACTGTGAACAGGGGGGCAGTCGTTACTAGACTGAGACAAGTAGGAGTGTCATGTAAAATGATAAGGGCTATAGAAAAGATATATGCTGATGTAAAGTGTACTGTGAGAGTCAAAGAAGGAGTAGTAGTAGGAGAGATTATCTCTAAAATGGGTTTGAAGCAGGGGTGTAAATCGTCACCGATTTTATTTCTATTGTTCATTAACGATATACTAGAATTTGAAATTGAGAAAAGATTAGTACTGCCATGTTTTGAAAATCAGGATATTCCTGATCTTGTCTTTGCTGACGACGTACTCCTTCACAGTAACGCCAGTTGCAATGCAAAAAAGTATTGACGGTATCGAGAAGTGCTGTAAAGAATGGAATATGAAAATTAACGCTCAGAAAACTAGAGTAATGGTGTGCAAAATCGGAACAAATTAGCAAAAAAGGAAAAATAGTATCTTGAAGGAGTAAATCTGGAAGTAGTTAACAAGTTAGAATATTAAGGAATTATCATATCAGGAAATGGAAATTGGTCTGAACACGTCAAGAGGGCAAAACTGATTGGTGCAGCAGCCCTAGCTAGATAACAGGATGCCTAATATTGATTTTAGGGTACAAAGAAATGTATTCAACGCTGTGATTAAATCCAAAATGCTATACGGTTCAGAAGTATGGGGCACAGAAAAGGAAATAGTAATGCTCGATTCATTCACTAGTAGATTTATTAAAATAATTACAGGCTTACCAATATGTACAGCGAATAGTGGAGCAAGATTAATGTGTACAGACTCCAAATCGATCAGTTACCCGTACACTGAATAAGTGTAAAATTGATTATAGTCAGTAGAAGAAAACATACGGAAATTAGTTATCTCTGAAGCATCATCTCTGTATGGGTTAATAATAACGAAGTTTTGTAACCATGCATGTACATAAACAACTTTGATTCACAGATATAGAACATTATAAAGTTTAACTCACTAATAAGTAAGGGCGACAATAATTATAAGTTTAGTATTATGATTCGTTTTTTTAATATTTGTTCAGTTTTGTTCCTTTGTTCCATATTGTATATTTCTAATTAGTAGATTCAGTTCATTGATATGTAAGCCGTACTGTATTCCTTCTAATGAGGTTGTTTGTTGTTTGTCTGCCTGTTTTATTTTACTTTGGTTTTGTTAGTTTGTTTTGGCTGCTGGCGTACAGTAGAGTTGGAAGAGGGGGAGATAGGCCTGACCTATCTCAAGCTAAAGTGTTGATTCTGTACGTCTGCACGTGTAAAGTAGTGAATAGTGTTAGGTTAGAGGAAGTAAGTTGTCAATGAGACAGTGAAAGATGAGCCGAGTTATGGAATCCGTCTCGGCAGTGGAATACAGGCGTGACAGCCTACATGTAGAGCTAGGCAATCCGCACACATGCGGGCTGTTACATGAAGGAGTGGTGAGGAAATAACATTGACAGCTTAAGGGTCTATGAGGTATCGGTTTCCGAGCCTCATGAGACATGTCTGGTCGTGACATCCCACGGAAGGGTGGTAGGAGTTCCTCACTGGTGATGTCGCGGCCAGACAGCTTTAGGATAGAGTTAGTATATATTTAATGTAGTAAAGTAGTTAGTTTAGTTATAAGTAGAGGTGGTGTGTTGCATGTGGAGCTGGCGATCCGCCCATGTGCAGGATGCTACATAGTAGATTTAGAGGTAGTTAAGTAGTAAGTAGTTAGTGCTTAGCTATAAATAGTCTGTAAGAGTTAATTTTGAATTGCATATTGGAACATTGTAACTTGGCAAAAGCCTGTTATGTTCAGTTCAATAAAAATACAAACAAATCAGAAATTCCAGCCACTTCAACGTTTCCAAGGGTACAATACATACTGTACCCTGGTGGGGCGTCAACTGCGTCATTCAGTTAGAATTATTTATTAAGGAATATATTTCATATTTGCTAAGCAATAATATCCTACCTTATATATTGTAGGCCTACTGGCCAATTCGGAAGGTATTGTGAAACCTACACATACTTCTGTCTTCACTAGAGATTATGAAACACAATGGCCAGCAAACTTAGTATTCCCAGAAATTTCGCCAAGTTGGAAAAAGGAGGGGATAGTTATTTCCAAGTCAACGGAAAATCCCGAGCTTGAGGGCCAAGTGATATTTAAAAACCAAACCCCATGGCACTACAGCTCTTGAAGGACCTGGCCGTACCAAGCGACCGCTGCTCAGCCCGAAAGTCTGCAGATTACGAGGTGTCGTGTGGTCAGCACGACGAGTCCTCTCGGCCGTTATTCTTGGCTTTCTAGACCGGGGCCGCTATCTCACCGTCAGATAGCTCCTCAATTCTAATCACATAGGCTGAGTGGACCTCGAACCAGCACTCAGGTCCAGGTAAAAATCCCTGACCTGGCCGGGAATCGAAACCGGGGCCTCCGGGTAAGCGGCAGACACGCTACCCCTACACCACGGGGCCGGCTAAGTGATATTTAGAACAAGGAAATTATGGCGGGCAAGATCCTTGGAAATGACGTCATGGAAAGTCCAAGGCTGGAGACGCGTGTGAAGCTGGCAGTTGGTATTTAAGGGAAAAACACAAGATTTCAAACTCCTGCTCAGCTACGGACCAACAGTAAAATTTGCCGGGGAGAAGCAGTTATGCAAACATCATATTATAGAGCGCGGTATAAAAAGTAACTTCGCTGATTAAATTAATAAAGTAAACTGAATGCAGATTCTTAATCAGGAAAATTTTAGAAACATGACCAAATATTAAAAGTTATTAATTAATGAAGATTTACTATCATAATTCTTAGAAATTAGTGACGCTACTCGCTGATTGATTGAAGGCAAGGGACGCCACAAATAGCGCGTACTTACCCGCCAATAATATAGGAGCTAAATTCGCAATTATATTAATTACTAGCGATCGAAATGAGTCGAGATTTGACATAGAGGCAAGAATCACATAATCACATCAGTGGATGCATTCATCCATTATTTATTTACCATAAACCTTTACAGTATCTATGGAAGGCCAGGGGAAAAGGACAAGCTCCCACTGGCAGGTCTGCATATAGTCAAATGAGGAAATTGGAACTGCTCACTCTAAAGTGACCTCTCGTGAACTCGGAGAGGGAATGGATTCACATAAATACACGTTCAGGCAACTGATGAGACATTTGGTAAAAGTTCGTCGAGCAGTTACTACGCCAGTGCGTGTAAACACTATGTGAAAGTTATTAGAGCCGACGCTACGTCAGTACGTGTACACACTTGTACAATTTTAGTCGAACGACCACGATGTCAGCGTGTGTAACCAATACACTCTGTAACATTTCTTCGAGCTGTTACTACGTCCTTAGGGTAGTGTAACCAATGGACTCCATAAAGTTTACAGTCACCAGCAGTAATTGCCTAACGCAAATGTATAGTAATTTATAAACATTTGCGAAGACTTTCAGATTCGGAACAAGTCCTGGTCAGTCTCACGGACATTAGTAGACAAGGGCGCCAATATTACGGGAGTGCCGAGTTCGGAAACCGAGAGCGCGACGGGCCGTTAAGGTGATCGCGTTAATATCACCAGTTTCTAAGTGCCGCGAAGGAACGAAGATATGTACGTGTATATTGGGCGGGTCAGACATAAGGCCAGAAGAGTATTATTTCATTTAAATAATTTCTAAGTGTAAAATTGTCGTATGTTAAAATTTTAACACGTAAACATGTGAAAAGTTCCAAAGTGCATTGGATTACTTCTTCAAGCTGGCATGACAGCTAACAGAATGCAGTGCTAGACGAAGAAGGGCCATGAGGCTTTTCGTACGATCTAGCTGACTACAGGCTGAGATGAGTACAGATACCTATTAAATTATGTAGATTTGGTAAATGTTAACGGAAGGAAATCATATTCTTTAATTATGGTAACTTGATCGTTAAATGAGCCGCTTCCCGGATCGTCCAATTCAGATATAGGTAGACAAAGGATCAAATTAATATGTAAATAATTATATCAAGCACTCATAATATTCTTGATTATTTTAGTAGAGTAAATTAGAGTTGATTTGTTTTGTTCAAGTGTTTGAAGTGTTCATGAATGATTGTATAGGAGCATGTGTCACTTAAAGATTAATTGAGATTAATTTAGAAGTGCTTCAGATGTGTTTGTCGGACTTAGGCCAGTTTCTCCTAAATTTTATAGATGTTAAGGCACGTTGTAAGATTATCCAGAGGTACAAGGTTGTCAGTGAATTTTAAACATTGTGGGACTGGAATGATGTTCGATAGTTTTGAATGTAAAACGCAATGATTATGTGTGCCGCGAAGTTTTTCCAGTGGACAGCAATAATAATAATAATATTCATTAGAAGTATTGGAGTGATAAATGGACGTGTTATGTCTAAATGAATGCTTTTTGAATAAGGCACGGCCTGGTTTTATAGAATGATTGCAAGTTAAAGCAATTTAAATGTTGAGATAACATGTGGCACGTGGAAGCCTTTAATTCGGGCAGTAAATTTGATTTTTATATTAATTGTTGATTTAATGATTTTGGACTCAATAATAATAATCATAATAACGTGGTTCAAAAGCGATAGAGGCACTTGTACATGATGGTCACGCTATGTTGAAGGCCCAGAGTGGGTTAAGCCCATTTTTGATTTTGGAAGTCGAGTGGGACAAAAATCCGGCATGAGATAAAATTGAGTCGTACTGATGCTGATGAAGAAATAGATGAATTCCGAGGCCTACGTCGATAGTATATGCCAATTCCGGTGTTATGAGTGGCAGAAGAATCCACGCACCACGGATTAATAAATAAAATATTTTGAAGAGTTCCAATAGAATAAATGGACTTTAAATGAGAAGGAAGTAATACTTTAGCTCTCGCAGGGACTGGATGGAGATTCCCAGCCGTGAGGTGCCATGGGACTTGAGATTTGTCTTGGGAGGACATGGTGTTCCCTTAAATTAATGGCAGTACGAAATGAATTAAGGTTGCTGTTCGTATACCGTTATTGTGTCCTGATCGATGTGAAACAGGATCTTGGTTGTTCATATGGGATTTAACATATGTGACTAAATTATAAAGATGGGAAATAAAATATTAAAAAAATAATAATATTCCAAGTAAATCGTGTCTTAAACGGATTGATTAGCGCCAAACAAGACTGGAACCGTAAAGGGTTATGCATTAAAAATAATAGTAGTTAACTGCCATGTAACAAGTGAAATTAATTTATCATAATAATAATATGCAGAAGTATAAGAAGAAGAACTTACAATATTATTTCTGAGAATAATACTAATGGTGAAAAATGAAATTAAAATATTAAATCAATGATGATTAAGAGTTACGAAAATGATGATCTCCCCTGATGAAAATAATAATAATAATAATAATAATAATAATAATAATAATAATAATAATAATAATAATAATAATAATAATGAATTATATCGGAGTATATCGGAGTGCAAGGGTATTTTTGATGAAGAGTCCTACCCCACGTACTGCCCTTATCTTTTTATCACCCGTCAAGCACACTTTATACCCTCATATCTCTCCTTCGTTATCTCCCCTTACCCGAATATCATTTACTCCTAGCGCATCCTGATACATCCTCTTTTCTGACTCAGTTATACTTTGTTTCTTCCAGAAGCCCTATTAATATTGATTGCTCCCCATCGAATTCTATTTCGTTTGGCAAGTTGTTTCCAAGGAGTCCCTCGCCTGTCAAGTGGGACTCCGTTATTCCCATAGGTCCGAGGCTTTCTTAAAAGGCTCTGAGCTCGGTAAATTCTGTGAAGCAGGATGCTACCCTACTTACACATACTCCAAGTGAAGATCTCTCCTCTAACAGTTTAGGGACCACCGGTGGTTTGTATATTCCTAGCCGCCATTCCACAAGGAGAGCCATGACCCAGATTATGTCCGAGATTCCCACTCCCATTCCATAGCAACTGGTATCACGACTCTCAAGACCACTTACGAGGCCACTCAGCTGTTGCCCGTGGTTCACGAACTAGGACGTGACTACAATAACCCACACCATGAACCATAGCTTTTGCTGGATAAAAGTAATTAATCACCAAGTTTATTATATTTGAATTTGTAAAAATCTTTTCTATCAAACTATTTTTACTGAGCATATTTTGATTAGAATCTTTTCCTGCATCTTCATTTTGAGGAATGTCAGTTTGAAGTAAAGAGAACAGGTGGAAGGAAGCTGCTAAAACGGAATGCCATCACTATACTCTTCGACATTCCTAATCCATCGAAATCTTTCTCGTGTGTCAGGAATGCTCCGCAGGAAAGGCGTGACTACCTTCGATGCTTATGTATAAAATTGTGTTTGCCAATATACTGCAATGGTAACTTATTGTAATAGTTTAATGAATTCATATTCTTCTCAGACTCTTCAACCTTTAGGCACGATTTTTCTTTATAACAATAGGGGGTAATAATAATAATAATAATAATAATAATAATAATAATAATAATAATAATAATAATAATAATAATAATAATAATAATAATAATAATAATAATAATAATAATCCAGGCAAGAAGTATACTCTAAGATAGAGAAGATGAAGACCGACTCCAATCCTCAGACCGTAATATAAAAAAAAACATGGCGGCCGAAGTAGCGGAATTGCTGGTATTGGCTACCACGAAAATATCACGTACATATTACATAAACGGCGGTAATTTAATATGATAAATGTAACATCGTAGGGAAAATCACTTTTACACGTATGAAAACGCTTCGCCAACAAGTACATACCACATATAATCAACTAGAATCACATAATATTCTACTAGAAAAGAGACCAACAAGCTGATTATTTAGACATTTGAATTCGTCAAACAACGTTCTCCCTTAGATTTCACTTCACTGGATAGATGAAAATACATGATAAAACTGTTTAAATTATATTTCTAACATCATTTTGAATGTTTCAAAATAAATTGAGGTGCGAAATTCCTCGATTTATTCGCTCTCATGAGAAATGTGAAACATAACTTGTTGCCTTAGTTTTGAAGTGGCGGACAATTTCTTAAATTCACCACCCAATGAATGGGAAGTACACGCGAAATAATATTGTTATTGGCTTTACGTCCCACTAACTACATTTTTTACGGGTTTCAGAGACGTCGAAATGCCGAAATTTAGTCCTGCAGTAGTTCCTTTACGTGCCAGTAAATCTACTCACACGAGGCTGACGTATTTGAGCACGTTCAAATACCACCGGACTGAGCCAGGATCGAATCTACCAACTTGGGATCAGAAGGCCAGCGCTTTAACCGTCTGAGTCACTAAGATCAAATACACCCGAAATGATTATGTTAACCAAATGAACGGCTTGGTAATGTTAATATAATGATGACATATGGCATAACAGCACTTCACACAACGATAGTAACCTTAGTAATGAATCGTTCAGACACTAAAGATATAATAGGTAGGTTTTTGCCTATTAAAGAACATGAGTTCAAAAACTCTATTGACTAAACATTGATATGTAACCACATGGACGAGCTTCAGTCCGGCGCAGTCTGCTTAATAACAGATAGCGACAGCATGAATCGGAAGGTGTTGGTAGTGTAAATCCCTACGTTACAAAGCATCCAATCCCTCTAAATCACTATTTCTTTTGTGTAACAGTATACAGATTGCTCCATCTGTCACACTTACAAGTTTTGTTATACTCCAAGATCCAGCCAAACATTTCCGCAGGCAAAGCACAGATTATTTATTGTAAAATAAACTTGCATCTAAATCACTAGACACTTTGAAGCACATAGACACTAACGGAATAACACAATATCATTATAATCTATCTAAGTTAATATCTTTCGAGGAACACGAATAGTTTGGAAGTAGAGAACTGGATTCCCTAATCTCAGACTTATTCTCAAAATGATGTATGGACTTCAAAATAATCACGAAGTATGTCCCTAATCGATTTATCTTCTACTCTATTCTATTCCGTAGGAAACTTAAGAATAGTTGTATGAGAGGCATTGCCATAGTTAGACTAAAAACTGGTCCACCTAGTGCACTCATATTCTTTAATGGGTAAAAACACGATCAAAACAAGCACATTCTCACATTACTGCGTATAATTACAGATCCTATGTATCCACTGCCTCATATAAATACACTCGCACACTTATATTATACAAATAAACTAACATTTATCGTCAACTTTCATAAAATTACACCGACTATATACGATAAAAACAAACCAAAACAAACCCACATTTCCAAAAATTCCGGCTACTCGATTCGCCATCTTTGAACAATCGAGAGCAGCATTAAGGTCTGAGGATTGGAGTCAGTCTTGAGAAGATCATGGACACAATGCGTAAAGGCAGAGTTCGATTCTACGGTCATATACAACGGATGATCGACTCTCGATGGAGGAAACGTATCCTCAGTATTGAACCCTTTAGGTCCAAATAGAGGGATACCTACCTTTCTTACCTATCAGCAAAGCTCATGAGGTCTGTCTCTTCGGTCGTATCGGGTTCTTCGTCACTTGCTGCGGTAAAGGTAGGGTTCAGTAATTCTAATCTATCTACTGGAATGGAAGGTCTATTTAAAAGATTCCTATTTATTCAGGAAAATTCTGAAGCAATCAGATATGTCAAAGGTGTCATAGAAGTCAATTGTGTCCACTGGACACCACAATCATTTTTACATAAACGTCAGAACACTGGTGTGAGACTTTAACGTAACTGCCTGACGGGCATTCATACTAGAAACCATTGTCTCAATCATTCATCATTTAAGAAAGGAAAGTCTGGAAATCCTTAAATTCGGCTTCCATGTGAGACCACATGTACCATCATAGTGATTCGTTATGGTCCAGCCCTCGTAACACGAACTCTGGACTCTGGGTATAATTAAGGCCGTCCAATCGGTGTGTGCCACACAGTGGTTCTACGGCATGGACCCTTAATTGAATCGATGTGACCTGCGTCTATGTCATGGACCGACATCTAATCTTCCAAGTTACTTTAAAGTCATTGTGGATGATGACCGCAAGGAAAGGATGCTACAATGGCATATGGCCCTAATCTAAGTCACTGAGGTTGATGACCCCTGACCATCCAAGTTTCTAGGCTGAAGGCTAAACACAATTAAGTTACATCGGTTGATGACCAAAGTTTCCACTTTACTATCCCAGCACATTCACTGCTCAATCAATCAAAGTTCAATAATTACAACAATAGCAATGCTCACAAACTTTGTGGCAGTAAAATCCATTTCCTTCGGATATGTCCCTTTAATCGTTACTTTATTTTTTAATATTCCCCAGAAAACAAACTAAAATTTCCAGAATGCATCTCCAAGTTATTCGCTTGATTAAAGTTATTTCAAAATGCGGTTTCACTGAATTTAATAATTAAATAAATTGAAATGATTTGACGAAATGTTAACGAACAACAAATTTTATCTCCGCGGACTCTGGTTTCTTCACAAATTCCTACGCAGCTGTGATGTGAATTCAATATTGTGATGTTTGTCTGGCTGGAAAAGAATTGTTACAAAATTCATGTTCAGTTATATATCTTGTCTCCTGATCTCACACTTTTAAAATCTAATGTAGCCCTAACCGTTATTAACAGTTGGATATCCTAATAATCTACGTACAAACCAAACAACTCGCCATATAATTACGATGTCATATCTCGTCATTACCATTTATGAATTTTGCACACCCCTCACAGACAAACCGATCATCACAACCATCGCTCTATATTTGGACAACCCTGAATTTGGTTACTCTGTTCCTTATACTCGAAGTTCGTGATTTCAGATGTTCATTACGTCCCCAATTACAGTATTTCACAATACTCAGATCATTACCGGCTATGAATTTCAACTAAATCCAGCATTTTAACGTTTTCCCTGGCCGAGAATACAGTACAATCTCAATTCCACGCCTGTCCCGTTATCACAGTAGAGGCCTCTCACCCCCCAAGTTCGCTTGGCAGTTACATGAAACACCTGGTTTATTCACAGTTGACTGGCTTCTCAAAATGCTCCCTTTAAACTCTGCCGACATAATTAAACAAATACGATATTCTAACCAACAAAATGCACAGATTATGCTTCAAGATGCCCACACTAATTATACGCGTCGCCAATTAATACCGCTATGGATTTCTATGAATTTCTTTCCATTCTCAACATTATAAAATATTCCTCGGGCTATCATGTCCCGGCTTCAATGACAGGACTCTAACCTGATTCGCACATCTCATCTCAACTCATATAAAACTTTCCTCGGGCTTCCGTGTCCCGGCTTCAATGACAGGACTCTAACCTGATTCACAAATCTCATATCAACAAAACTAACCTCTGTTTCCCAGCTCCACAATTATCATCGACAAAGAACTGGAATAAAATCCTCACTAGAAATCTCGACGTCTAATATCGCACAATGCATTAATCATGAATAACTTCGCATAAATGATATCGTATTTAATAACTAAATTTTTACGAGAAATGACTGAAACTTTCAACTAGATCTTTTATTGTCAGTCAGACACAGTTTAAAATGGGCCTAGAAAAACGTTTCTCTCCGTGACCAAATTCATCACCTTAGGTTCTCACCCGACAGCGCGCTTCCACTCGATTGAAAATGAGTAACCATGGATTATTATTATTAACGTCAAATTGCAGACAGGAAAAATTTACGTCGACTGAACATCTTAATTTGGCATCACAAAATATAGGCAGTACACTCACACGGATGACGACCTACATTGGACGTGATATCACTTCGGAACCCTATTCAATAACTTTTTACAACATTATACGGCACTCGCAAGACTTCAAAATTTTATCCAAGTGGAAAATAAAACAAATGACTCTTTTATTCGTACTCTCACATTTACAAAACTTAGTAGGGTGACCACTGCGTCGTATATCCCCATTCAAATACACTTTTAGAGATCACGAGACAAGATATAAGAGGTAGTAAGATGGAAAGTCACCTACCTCATGTAGTCATAGGGCTCACCTGCGACCCTGGCATTTTTTTAGCCATTTTTACATTCATGGCTTCACAGTTCATTATTAATTTTCTTAAGGTTTCCTGGAATAAAGCATAAAAAAAAGAAAATACCCTTCACTTGTTTGCTGAGCGCACACGATGGACTATAATCATTTCGGCACACGAATTACTTAATCACATTAGAATTTATTGAGTACTTTGACCGTCCTATCTGGTACAGTTATTTCACTCAAGAAAACTATCTCCTCATGGAGACAAGACCTAGCCACAATGGCTAAAATCTGCAGTTGAACTCAGTCTACTTTCGTTTTTGATTTCGCAGAGCAGCTCAACAATTTTCCATCCGCTTTGTATCACAAATGCCGGAGAAGGAGACTTCGTCATGGCGTCCCTTCATATTTATAGCAGTTACCCCCTCTCTTCGGATATCTCCCTTTGCCGCCAAGAAAATTTCTATAAATTTTCTGACTTACCTAAACTGTAATTTCAAAAGTTTTGAAAGTGACTACATGCTTGCTACATTTCTGGCGGTAGTGTTCATGGACATTTAAAATTTTTACGGGTTCGATTTGTGAGATGATTGACCTCCTTTGATAGGCACTATATATTTTTTGACTTGGCTTGGTTCACGCCATGTACACGCGCTTTGAAATAGTTCACAAAAATGACTTGAGATTCTTCCGCCGTTGACACGTGTGGCTGACGTCACGTACCCCAGAGCGTGGGACCGAAGGTAATCACCCCCTCGTCACGTGTCAAATCCATGCTATCAAGTATCCAACTTTTAAATGATTGTCGATTTATACATAATGTTCTTAGGGCACAAAGGCATGGGTTCATATTTGCCCCAAGACACGAATTTCTTTCGCACAGTGACAAGGAATTTCCTTTAAAATACTCCAGATGGCGAAATTTCTAATTTTGACGTCTGATGAAACATGACCTTTGAACATAAATTCCTTTCTTCTCTCTTATGCAGTTGTTCATCTCCTGGTGTACGGATGTTAGTTGATGCTGAACCCATGACCTTTATGCCCTAAGAACATTGTGTATAAATCGACAATCATTTAAAAGTTGGATTCTTGATAGCATGGATTTGACACGTGACGAGGGGGGTGATTACCTTCGGTCCCACGCTCTGGGGTACGTGACGTCAGCCACACGTGTCAACGGCGGAAGAATCTCAAGTCATTTTTGTGAACTATTTCAAAACGCGTGTACATGGCGTGAACCAAGCCAAGTCAAAAAAATATAGTGCCTATCAAAGGAGGTCAATCATCTCACAAATCGAACCCGTAAAAATTTTAAATGTCCATGAACACTACCGCCAGAAATGTAGCAAGCATGTAGTCACTTTCAAAACTCTTGAAATTACAGTTTAGGTAAGTCAGAAAATTTATAGAAATTTTCTTGGCGGCAAAGGGAGATATCCGAAGAGAGGGGGTAACTGCTATAAATATGAAGGGACGCCATGACGAAGTCTCCTTCTCCGGCATTTGTGATACAAAGCGGATGGAAAATTGTTGAGCTGCTCTGCGAAATCAAAAACGAAAGTAGACTGAGTTCAACTGCAGATTTTAGCCATTGTGGCTAGGTCTTGTCTCCATGAGGAGATAGTTTTCTTGAGTGAAATATTTGTACCAGATAGGACGGTCAAAGTACTGAATAAATTCTAATGTGATTAAGTAATCCGTGTGCGGAAATGATTATAGTCCATCGTGTGCGCTCAGCAAACATGTGAAGGGTATTTTCTTTACTTTTTATGCTTTATTCCAGGAAACCTGAAGAAAATTAATAATGAACTGTGAAGCCATGAATGTAAAAATGGCTAAATAAAATGCCAGGGTCGCAGGTGAGCCCTATGACTACATGAGGTAGGTGAATTTCCATCCTACTAGCTCTTATACCTTGTCTCGTGATCTCTAAAAGTGTATTTGAATGGGGATATACGACGCAGTGGTCACCCTACTAAGTTTTGTAAATGTGAGAATACGACTAAAAGAGTCATTTGTTTTATTTTCCACTTGGACAAAATTTTTGAAGTCTTTCGAGTGCCGTATAATGTTGTAAAAAGTTATTGAATAGGGTTCCGAAGTGATATCAGGTCCAATGTAGATCGTCATCCGTGTGAGTGTACTGCCTATATTTTGTGACACCAAATTAAGATGTTCAGTCGACGTAAAATTTTTTGTCTGCAATTTGACGTTAATAATAATAATCCATGGTTACTCATTTTCAATCGAGTGGAAGCGCGCTGTCGGGTGAGAACCTAGGGTGATGAATTTGGTGAAGGAGAGAAACGTTTTTCTATGCCCATTTTAAACTGTGTCTGACTGACAATAAAAAGATCTAGTAGAATGTTTCAGTCATTTCTCGTAAAAATTTAGTTATTAAATACGATATCATTTATGCGAAGTTATTCATGATTAATGCATTGTGCGATATTAGACGTCGAGATTTCTAGTGAGGATTTCATTCCAGTTCTTTGTCGATGATAATTGTGGAGCTGGGAAACAGAGGTTAGTTTCGTTGATATGTGATTTGTGAATCAGGTTGGACCTGTCATTGAAGCCGGGACATGGAAGCCCGAGGGATGTTTTACATGAGTTGAGATGAGATGTGCTAATCAGGTTAGAGTCCTGTCATTGAAGCCGGGACACGGAAGCCCGAGGAATGTTTTATGTTGGGGAATGGAAAGAAATTCATAGAAAACCATAGCGGTATTAATTGGCGACGCGTATAATTAGTGTGGGCATCTTGAAGCTTAATCTGTGCATTTTGTTGGTTAGAATATCGTATTTGTTTAATTATGTCGGCAGAGTTTAAAGGGAGCATTTTGAGAAGCCAGTCAACTGTGAATAAACCAGGTGTTTCATGTAACTGCCAAGCGAACTCGGGGGTGAGAGTCCTCAGCTGATAGGGGGAAAACAGCGGGGATATAACGGGACAGGCGTGGAATTGAGATTGTACTGTATTCTCGGCCAGGGAAAACGTTAAAATGCTGGATTTAGTTGAAATTCATAGCCGGTAATGATCTGAGTATTGTGAAATACTGTAATTGGGGACGTAATGAACATTTGAAATCACGAACTTTGAGTATAAGGAACAGAGTAACCAAATTCAGGGTTGTCCAAATATAGAGCGATGGTTGTGATGATCGGTTTGTCTGTGAGGGGTGTGCAAAATTCATAAATGGTAATGACGAGATATGACATCGTAATTATATGGCGAGTTGTTTGGTTTGTACGTAGATTATTAGGATATCCAAGTGTTAATAACGGTTAGGGCTATATTAGATTTTAAAAGTGTGAGATCAGGAGACAAGATATATAACTGGACATGAATTATGTAACAGTTCTTTTCCAGCCAGACAAACATCACAATATTGAATTCACATCACAGCTGTGTAGGAATTTGTGAAGAAACCAGAGTCCGCGGAGATAAAATTTGTTGTTCGTTAACATTTCGTCAAATCATTTCAATTTATTTAATTATTAAATTCAGTGAAACCGCATTTTGAAATAACTTTAATCAAGCGAATAACTTGGAGATGCATTCTGGAAATTTTAATTTGTTTTCTGGGGAATATTAAAAAATAAAGTAACGATTAAAGGGACATATCCGAAGGAAATGGATTTTACTGCCACAAAGTTTGTGAGCATTGCTATTGTTGTAATTATTGAACTTTGAGTGATTGAGCAGTGAATGTGCTGGAATAGTAAAGTGGAAACTTTGGTCATCAACCGATGTAACTTAATTGTGTTTAGCCTTCAGCCTAGAAACTTGGATGGTCAGGGGGTCATCAACCTCAGTGACTTAGATTAGGGCCATATGCCATTGTAGCATCCTTTCCTTGCGGTCATCATCCACAATGACTTTAAAGTAACTTGGAAGATTATATGTCGGTCCATGACATAGACGCAGGTCACATCGATTCAATTAAGGGTCCATGCCGTAGAACCACTGTGTGGCACACACCGATTGGACGGCCTTAATTATACCCAGAGTCCAGAGTTCGTGTTACGAGGGCTGGACCATAACGAATCACTATGATGGTACATGTGGTCTCACATGGAAGCCGAATTTAAGGATTTCCAGACTTTCCTTTCTTAAATGATTAATGATTGAGACAATGGTTTCTAGTATGAATGCCCGTCAGGCAGTTACGTTAAAGTCTCACACCAGTGTTCTGACGTTTATGTAAAAATGATTGTGGTGTCCAGTGGACACAATTGGCTTCTATGACACCTTTGACATATCTGATTGCTTCAGAATTTTCCTGAATAAATAGGAATCTTTTAAATAGACCTTTCATTCCAGTAGATAGATTAGAATTACTGAACCCTACCTTTACCTCAGCAAGTGACGAAGAACCCGATACGACCCAAGAGACAGACCTCATGAGCTTTGCTGATAGGTAAGAAAGGTAGGTATCCCTCTATATGGACCTAAAGGGTTCAATGCCTTCAGCTTCCTGGTAGTTCTTGGTTGCTTGGCGAGGTCGGGGCTGCGGGGTAGATCTCCAGTGAATTTGTAGTTGACTTATTGGAAGTTAGGTGGTTTGTCCTTCCAACTTCTCGACGAACTTGAATTCACATCAAAATGCGAAGTTTCTGGGTTCAAATTCCTGTCCTCATTATTATCGTTGTCACTGACTTTCTTCATTTTTGCAGGTGGTTTACCGTTCTTCTTCTTCATCATTCTCCTCATCTTCTTCATTTTAGCAGCTGGCTGACCCTTCTTCTTCATCATCATCCTCATCTTCATTTTAGCAGCTGGCTTACTCTTCTTCTTCATCATCATCCTTATCTTCTTCATTTTTGCAGCTGGCTTACACTTCTTCTTCATCATTATCCTCATCTTCTTCATTTTAGCATCAGGCTTACACTTCTTCGCATTTGCTTTAGCCTTTCTTGACGGACTGTAATCGTCATCACTGGCATCCTCGTCTGAATTATCGTCACTCTCATCACTGCTGCTTTTCTTAGACCTCTTCTTCTTATTGGCCCCAGATCGTTTAGGTTTTGCTTTTTCCTCTTCAGACCCATGCCATAGATCAGAATGTCTGGATTTGTAATTATTCCACCTTCTATCGGTTTCATTTCCACAACGGCGTCTGCGTCTTTGGTAAGAATTTTCTCGACATCGACCCTGGTTCCTCCTACATGGATCACGGCGTCTATTCCACTTTCCGTACAGGTAGCTAAGCTGTCCCCAATTCTTACTGTCCTGGTTTGGTATGGTCTCAAACTGTTGCCCATTATTCTCTTGTATGACTGCCTGCGAAACATCCCTTTCCGGTCTACTCTCTTGGATCTGGTTTACGACATTCACTTGGTTTTCCACATGCTTAGTTACTTGTGATGCTGATTTAGGAGACTTCATGTAAGTTAGATATTCAAGTATACGGGCCAGTATAACATCCACTGCTTCTAACTTCTTGTTCGAGTCTTTCGCATCCGCCTTTATATTTTCACTTGGTTCCTTCATGTCTGCCTGTACCTCCTCAATACTCCTAGCCGTTTCTTCCTGAGTTGTACCTAATTTTCTTATATCCTCTTTATTCATCTGGATTAATTTTAAGTCAATGGCCTCAATACGCTGGTCTACAGTTGCCTTGACGTCTTCGGCTACCTGGTCTACTTTGTCATTTACGACGGCTATCTCTTTACACAACATTTCCTTATGTTCATTCATCGCTGTGAAGACCTTTGACTTATCGTCTTCACGCATGATGTTGAACTTCTCTACCTCTGTCTTCAGATCGGCCCTAAGCTCAGCATGATCTGACATCAACTGCTTATGTAGTTCCCTACTTTCGTTGACGTGCCTATCGAGGTCTCCTCTAATTATGTCCTGATTTTCACTAAGAACACGATGTAGCTCGCGAGTTTCTATGAACTGCTGATTTATTTCATGTTTAAAGTCAACCTGTGCTTTAGTGTTCTGGTCCACCTTCACATTTAAGTCACCAAAGTCCTTCCTAATATCAACGCTAGCTTCCTTACAACTATCCTGAGTGTCCTGCACTTTAATGTCAACATTTTGAACAACTTCCTTCATGAAGTAAGTATAAATAACCACATAATCGATACTTTATTGATGCATTAATAAAGTATCGATTAGGTGGTTATTTATACTTCTTGATTAAACATCGATACGGTCATGAAATGGACAACTTGTAATACAACTTCCTTCATACCTTTTAATTCTACATCTGCACTATCTAATTTATTGTCCACTGTCTCTAGCTTATTATCCAACCTTACATCCATGGATTTAATACTCTCACTTAAGTCCTTCCTATTGGCTTCCATCCTCTCCATTAAGTCCTTGATCATTTGGACCACCTGCCCTTGGGCCAATTCTCCCTCCTGCATAAACATACTGTATTTAACAGAAAACGATAGGTCATCGGTGAGCCCGAGACTTCAACGGCGTATAATAGGACTACAACGATAAATATCACAACATCCTCCTATCTAACACATCACACTGTTAATGCAACACTCTCTAAAATTTTATTTAATAAAATGTGAAATTCAATGTTCACTCGATCAAAGTGATCAGCCAAAACACTCAAACCAGTATTCAAAAATTTGGGAAATTACTCTAACACACTCAAATTATACCTTTCATTCAGTAGATAAATTATTCTCATAGTGGTATCTCCTAGCCTTACTCATCGGGCGTTTATCTGATTCTTCAAGTTCACTCTCAACTCTGGCGCACGATTTTATCATCCATAATGTGGCATAGCCTCAACATTATTTCTCTTTTCCTCTAGTACACGATTTTTCCAAAATATCCTTATCGTTATCGTGACTTAGGTTCCCTCATCGTTATCGTGACTTATGCCCCAACGTTGGTGCGACATTTTAATGAACCCTTTAGGTCCATATAGAGGGATACCTACCTTTCTTACCTATCAGCAAAGCTCATGAGGTCTGTCTCTTGGGTCGTATCGGGTTCTTCGTCACTTGCTGAGGTAAAGGTAGGGTTCAGTAATTCTAATCTATCTACTGGAATGAAAGGTCTATTTAAAAGATTCCTATTTATTCAGGAAAATTCTGAAGCAATCAGATATATCAAAGGTGTCATAGAAGTCAATTGTGTCCACTGGACACCACAATCATTTTTACATAAACGTCAGAACACTGGTGTGAGACTTTAACGTAACTGCCTGACGGGCATTCATACTAGAAACCATTATCTCAATCATTCATCATTTAAGAAAGGAAAGTCTGGAAATCCTTAAATTCGGCTTCCATGTGAGACCACATGTACCATCATAGTGATTCGTTATGGTCCAGCCCTCGTAACACGAACTCTGGACTCTGGGTATAATTAAGGCCGTCCAATCGGTGTGTGCCACACAGTGGTTCTACGGCATGGACCCTTAATTGAATCGATGTGACCTGCGTCTATGTCATGGACCGACATCTAATCTTCCAAGTTACTTTAAAGTCATTGTGGATGATGACCGCAAGGAAAGGATGCTACAATGGCATATGGCCCTAATCTAAGTCACTGAGGTTGATGACCCCCTGACCATCCAAGTTTCTAGGCTGAAGGCTAAACACAATTAAGTTACATCGGTTGATGACCAAAGTTTCCACTTTACTATCCTAGCACATTCACTGCTCAAT
The DNA here is from genome assembly GCF_040414725.1 of Anabrus simplex. Lineage (NCBI taxonomy): Eukaryota > Metazoa > Arthropoda > Insecta > Orthoptera > Tettigoniidae > Anabrus > Anabrus simplex. Next base: position 94,751,509 of record NC_090267.1, read on the forward strand.
CAATCAAAGTTCAATAATTACAACAATAGCAATGCTCACAAACTTTGTGGCAGTAAAATCCATTTCCTTCGGATATGTCCCTTTAATCGTTACTTTATTTTTTAATATTCCCCAGAAAACAAACTAAAATTTCCAGAATGCATCTCCAAGTTATTCGCTTGATTAAAGTTATTTCAAAATGCGGTTTCACTGAATTTAATAATTAAATAAATTGAAATGATTTGACGAAATGTTAACGAACAACAAATTTTATCTCCGCGGACTCTGGTTTCTTTACAAATTCCTACGCAGCTGTGATGTGAATTCAATATTGTGATGTTTGTCTGGCTGGAAAAGAATTGTTACATAATTCATGTCCAGTTATATATCTTGTCTCCTGATCTCACACTTTTAAAATCTAATATAGCCCTAACCGTTATTAACACTTGGATATCCTAATAATCTACGTACAAACCAAACAACTCGCCATATAATTACGATGTCATATCTCGTCATTACCATTTATGAATTTTGCACACCCCTCACAGACAAACCGATCATCACAACCATCGCTCTATAGTTGGACAACCCTGAATTTGGTTACTCTATTCCTTATACTCAAAGTTCGTGATTTCAAATGTTCATTACGTCCCCAATTACAGTATTTCACAATACTCAGATCATTACCGGCTATGAATTTCAACTAAATCCAGCATTTTAACGTTTTCCCTGGCCGAGAATACAGTACAATCTCAATTCCACGCCTGTTCCGTTATCACAGTAGAGGCCTCTCACCCCCCAAGTTCGCTTGGCAGTTACATGAAACACCTGGTTTATTCACAGTTGACTGGCTTCTCAAAATGCTCCCTTTAAACTCTGCCGACATAATTAAACAAATACGATATTCTAACCAACAAAATGCACAGATTATGCTTCAAGATGCCCACACTAATTATACGCGTCGCCAATTAATACCGCTATGGATTTCTATGAATTTCTTTCCATTCTCAACATTATAAAATATTCCTCGGGCTATCATGTCCCGGCTTCAATGACAGGACTCTAACCTGATTCGCACATCTCATCTCAACTCATATAAAACTTTCCTCGGGCTTCCGTGTCCCGGCTTCAATGACAGGACTCTAACCTGATTCACAAATCTCATATCAACAAAACTAACCTCTGTTTCCCAGCTCCACAATTATCATCGACAAAGAACTGGAATAAAATCCTCACTAGAAATCTCGACGTCTAATATCGCACAATGCATTAATCATGAATAACTTCGCATAAATGATATCGTATTTAATAACTAAATTTTTACGAGAAATGACTGAAACATTCAACTAGATCTTTTATTGTCAGTCAGACACAGTTTAAAATGGGCCTAGAAAAACGTTTCTCTCCGTGACCAAATTCATCACCCTAGGTTCTCACCCGACAGCGCGCTTCCACTCGATTGAAAATGAGTAACCATGGATTATTATTATTAACGTCAAATTGCAGACAGGAAAAATTTACGTCGACTGAACATCTTAATTTGGCATCACAAAATATAGGGAGTACACTCACACGGATGACGATCTACATTGGACGTGATATCACTTCGGATCCTATTCAATAACTTTTTACAACATTATACGGCACTCGCAAGACTTCAAAATTTTATCCAAGTGGAAAATAAAACAAATGACTCTTTTAGTCGTACTCTCACATTTACAAAACTTAGTAGGGTGACCACTGCGTCGTATATCCCCATTCAAATACACTTTTAGAGATCACGAGACAAGATATAAGAGGTAGTAAGATGGAAAGTCACCTACCTCATGTAGTCATAGGGCTCACCTGCGACCCTGGCATTTTTTTAGCCATTTTTACATTCATGGCTTCACAGTTCATTATTAATTTTCTTCAGGTTTCCTGGAATAAAGCATAAAAAAAGAAAATACCCTTCACTTGTTTGCTGAGCGCACACGATGGACTATAATCATTTCGGCACACGAATTACTTAATCACATTAGAATTTATTGAGTACTTTGACCGTCCTATCTGGTACAATTATTTCACTCAAGAAAACTATCTCCTCATAGAGACAAGACCTAGCCACAATGGCTAAAATCTGCAGTTGAACTCAGTCTACTTTCGTTGTTTGATTTCGCAGAGCAGCTCAACAATTTTCCGTCCGCTTTGTATCACAAATGCCGGAGAAGGAGACTTCGTCATGGCGTCCCTTCATATTTATAGCAGTTACCCCCTCTCTTCGGATATCTCCCTTTGCCGCCAAGAAAATTTCTATAAATTTTCTGACTTACCTAAACTGTAATTTCAAAAGTTTTGAAAGTGACTACATGCTTGCTACATTTCTGGCGGTAGTGTTCATGGACATTTAAAATTTTTACGGGTTCGATTTGTGAGATGATTGACCTCCTTTGATAGGCACTATATTTTTTTGACTTGGCTTGGGTCACGCCATGTACACGCGCTTTGAAATAGTTCACAAAAATGACTTGAGATTCTTCCGCCGTTGACACGTGTGGCTGACGTCACGTACCCCAGAGCGTGGGACCGAAGGTAATCACCCACTCGTCACGTGTCAAATCCATGCTATCAAGAATCCAACTTTTAAATGATTGTCGATTTATACATAATGTTCTTAGGGCACAAAGGCATGGGTTCAGTATATTTGACCCAAAACCCAAAGTGGCAGTGCCATGGTACTTTGATGTCAAGAAAGATCTTAAAGAACTGGGCATACACGCAGAAGAAGCACAAGACCGAAATATTTTCAGAGCAGCCATCAAGACTTTTGGGACTTTCCGGAACGTGAACGGGCAACTGGTGCTAAATGGACAAAAGAACGTCGTGCTAAACGTAGTGAACTAATGAAGACGATGTGGATCAAGCGAACAAATGCCAGAATGTAAAATGAGGCTTATCGTGGTGCCTAGTTGGCCGTTTAGCTAAGTGAATAATAATAATAATAATAATAATAATAATAATAATAATAATAATAATAATAATAATAATAATAATAATAATAATAAAATAAACAAGTGTATCTCTGTCTGTCTGTCTGTTAGTCTGTCTGTCTGTCTGTCTGTCTGTCTGTCTGTCTGTCTGTCTGTCTGTCTGTCTGTCTGTCTGTCTGTCTGTCTGTCTGTCTGTCTGTCTGTCTGTCTGTGAGTGCGCGATGCCCAACCAAATCTACGGCACGAAGAGATCTGAAATTTTGAACGTAGGTAGATGGAAGTGGGTCCGAATGTATCTTGAAGCCGGATTTTTCATTTTAGCTTTCGTCGGTGGGTTATAAACGAAAAACCGTCGGAAAACTTGTGCTAGAATATGACAATCCAAGGTGCTATCGCCGAGATTAAATGTAGAGATTCACTGTCGCTAGGCGACGTACATAAGATAGGTAATACAAGTCAAGGAGCCATTTTAAGCCTATGGTGTACAAAGCTATTTTCGGTCCCAGGCACGAAGAACCACATCAAATCCGTAATATCCGGAAGTGTTTGTCTGTGTGTATATACGTGTGTGTGCGATGCCTAGGCAAAGAGTTCTGAAATGTTTAACATAGGCGTATTGTTCGATGAATATTTGTATAGGTAAAGACCTGTTGTTATTAATTATTTGTAGTAATCGTTTTAATAATTTAATTATTAATTTAATTAATTATTTACCCGAAATTCATTTTTATTAACAAAATGTTAGGTAATGCGAGGATTTGACTATACCAGCAATAAAACGAGAGCCGTATTTTCTTTCGACTAACTCACTCTTATATTTTATTATTTTATTCAGAGGAAACATAGGCCTATAAAATAAGACAGATAAACAAAAGATAGTAAACCGAGCGAGCTGGCCGTGTGGTTAGGGGCGCATATCTGTGAGCTTGCATTCGAGAGATAGTAGCTCCGAACTCCACTGTCGGCAGCCCTGAAGATGGCTCTTCGTATTTTACCATTTTCACATCATACACATGCCGCGGTTGTACCTTAATTTAGGCCACGACCGTTTCCTTCAAACTCCTATTCCTTTCCTATCCCATCGGCGCCATAAGACCTTTCCTACCCCATCGACACCATAAGACCTATTTCCTGTCGGTGCGGCGTAAAGCCAATTTTGCAAAAAAAAAAAAAAAAAAAAAAAAGGAATATTAAAACATATATCAGTCAAGATGCCATTTTAAGTACATGGCATAGGAAGCTATTTTTGTTCAGTCCGTGATATCCGGAATTGTTTGTCTGTGTGTATATGTGCGATGTCCGGCAAATCTACGCGACGCAGGGATATGAAATTTTTAATATAACGTACATGGGCATAGCATTTCACCGATCACTTATGGGCATGCTGCGTCAAAAAGCGATTTTTGCTCCGAGAAATGAAGCTGTCAACGTCATCAGCAAGCAACTTTTACGGTTTAGAAACAACTAATGTGGTTGAATTAATAAACGCGGGCGAAGCCGCGGGCACATGCTAGTGTGTTTAGAATTTACATGTCGTGTGAGATTATCACGTCTGTTGAATATAGCAGTACATTGTTTGCATGCATATATTTCGAAGTTATGCTTTACAGCCTTATGTCGTTGAAGATTGTCAAGTCTTGAAAAATTCACATTACAAAGATCACACATAAACACAATAGATGTTTTACAGGTAGATATGATGTATAGTTTTACACTGCAACCGGCAAATGACAACACCGGCAAATAACAACTGCCTATCTATCTGTAAAACTGCGTCTAATATGGAGGAGGAGGAGGAGGAAGCTGCTGTCTTTACCGCTATTTAAGGTATACCCTCCTACACTCGGTTTTCCAAGCAAACGCTAGGATGTATTTTAACTATGGCTACGACCCTACTACCTTGATAGTAACAGAATTTTGATAAAAAGCACGTGAATTTTAAACTGCCGACTACTACGTGCATAAGGAGGCAACAGTGAGGTTTAGCGCCGTCAAGATGGCAGCAGTGAGGTCAGCGATGTTTAAAATTTCGCGCCCACGTGGTTAAAGGTGACATCTGTTATCTTAACAGGCGCCAAAAAAGCACGTGGATTTTAAATTCCGCGCCACGACGTGAATAAGGTGGAAACAATGAGGTTTAGCGCCGTGAAGATGGCAGCAGTAAGGTTAACGATGCTCTATTGTCCTTAAAAGTGAGGTTAGGGTCCGTCAAGGTGACAGCTGTCAAACAAGCACGTGGCCAAGCCCGTGGCTTTGTTTACAAACAAGAGCAGGTGGTCGTGACGTCACGGTCACCTGGTATGCTGCGTTAGCACGCGAACTGTTTATTTCACTTTCCGCATGAGCTACATTGCAGCCAGTCCCTGCTATGAATGGTGTGAAAATGTCTCATAGGGTCGGTTGGTGCATGCATTTCAGTGGGCTTGGCAGACTGATGTGCAATAGCAACTTCTGGCTCAGTGAGGAAAGCAACGGGAAACTACCTCACTCCTAATTTCCCTAGTACGCCTCTTCAGTGACACCTAGGCCATCTATGACAGCTAATGGTGAACCTGTTGAGGATCCAACCAGCCTTCGGGCTGAATACCCAACATACATGAGCTACATGCTTATAACCCATGCCAACAGATTCAAATAGTATATTTGCGAACAGAAAGTTCAAGGTACATGTTTATCCGATAATTTGTTTGACTGCTAGAGGCTTAAATGTAACCAATGTATTTCTTATGGCACTAGGCGTTCTGTTTGATTTCACTTTCCGCTGAAGCTACTGTACATGCTTATAACCCATGCCAACAGATTTAAATAGTATATTTCCGAACCGAAATTTCAAGTTGCATGATTATCCGATAATTTGTTCGACTGCTAGGGGCTTAAATATATGCAATGTATTTCTTATAGCACTAGGCGTTCTGTTTAATTACACTTTCCGCATGAGCTACATGCTTATAATCCGTGCCAACAGATTCAAATAGTATATTTTCGAACTGATATTTCATGTTAAATGTTTATGCGATTATTTGTTCGACTGCTAGGGGCTTAAATCTAGGGTCAGGGGAAAAAAGCAGGAGAGTCAATATTTGTACAACTTGAGAAAAAGCAACTTTTGTTAATGTAAGCAGTGTATTTCTTATAGCGCTACGCGAACTGTTTATTTCACTTTCCGCATGAGCTACATTTCATAACCCATGCCAACAGATTCAAATAGTATATTTACGAACCGAAATGTCAAAGTACCTGTTTATCCGATAATTTGTTTGACTGCTGGGGGATTAAATGTAACCAATGTATTTCTTATAGCACAAGGCATTCTGTTTAATTTCACTTTCCGCATGAGCTACATGCTCCTAACCCATGCCAACAGATTCACATAGTATATTTCCGAATCGAAATTTCAAGTTACATGTGTATCCGATAATTTCTTGACTGCTAGGGGCTTAAATGCAACCAATGTATTTCTTATAGGACTAGGCGTTCTGTTTAATTTCGCTCCTGCATGAGCTACAAGCTTATAACTTATAGCAACAGATTGAAATAATATGTTTCCGAACCGATATTTCATTCATTTGCCTTGTCGCTGCAACCATTGATCTCTTCTCTCTGCGATCCGTTTCATCTCTCCATAACCTTGTCATTCCATCATCTCAACTACCTCTTCAATGATCTTCTTCCGTGGTTTCCCTCTGCCTTTCTTTCCTATCACCTTGCCTTCGAACAAGTTCTTTATGAAGTCATTATGCCGGAGAATGTGACCAAAAACTGACGCTTTTCTCCTTTTTATCGTTGTTATTAAATGTCTTTGGGTGTTTATTTCTCTAAGCACTGCTTCATTAGTTTTCTTCTCAATCCAGCTAGTTCTTGTCATCTTCATCCATAGCCACATTTCCACTGCCTCTAGTCGTATCACGTCCTCCTTCAAGAGAATCCATCCTTCACAGCCATATAACAGCACACTCCAAATGAATGTTTTGATAAACAATTTCTTTTGTTCATTATCTAAGGATTTATTAAGAACTGTTTCTTCTCCTCAAAGGCTTTCTTACACAGGGAAATTCTTCTTTTTATTTCCACGGTGCATCCGTTGTCATCGGTGGCAGAACTTGTGCACCTGTTTTATTAAAATATTCCCAATTCTGAGATGTGCCTCTGGTTTCATTTTAGATTTGCTTACAACCATAACATTAGTTTTATTTACATTAATGTTAAGTTGGAAATCTTTTAAGATGGATGTTAATTTGTTGAGCATGATCTGCATGTTCTTCTCATTGTCAGCCAAAAGTGCAATATCGTCGGCAAATCTAATACAGTGTACAGTTGTTCCATTTATTTTAATGCCAGGTGTTTTTGATTTTAAAATTTTCCTAGCCTCTTCAATGTACAGATTAAATAGAAATGGCGACAAGGAACACCCCTGTCTTTCTCCTTTCCTGATCCTCACCTTGCATACTTTTTCATTATTTTCGATGTTAATTCTGTGATTGATGTAGAGTTTTCGTATTGTTTTTATGTCTTTCCAGCCCAAATGAATATCCTTCAAAATTTTGAACAGTTTTCTCCACTGAACATTGTCAAAAGCTTTTTTCAGGTCTACAAAAGCTATATAAAACGATATTTCATGTTACATGTTTATGCGATTATTTGTTCAACAGCTAGGGGGTTAAATGTAAGCAATACATTTCTTATTTCACGTTCCACCATGAGCGACATGCTTATAACCCATGCCAACAGATTCAAATAGTATATTTGCGAACCGATATTTCATGTTTATGCGATTATTTGTTCAACAGTTAGGGGCTTAAATGTAAGCAATACATTTCTTATTTCACGTTCCGCATGAGCTACATGCATAAGCATGCCAACAGATTCAAATAGTATATTTGCGAACCGATATTTCATGTTACATGTTTATGCGATTATTTGTTCGACTGCTAGGGGCTTAAATGTAAGCAGTGTATTTCTTATAGCGCTACGCGAACTGTTTATTTCACGTTCCGCATGAGCTACGTGCTTATAACCCATGCCAACAGATTCAAATAGTATATTTCCGAACCGAAATTTCAAGTTATATGTTTATCCGAAAATTTGTTCGACTGCTAGAGGCTTAAATGTATTTCTTTTAGCACTAGGCGTTCTAATAAGAGCCCATGTATAATCGAGCCTATGTATAGCCGCCATCTTGCGCAATCGCCCATGGCCGTCATCTTTCTCCATAAGAGCACTGTATAGCCGCCATCTTGCCCAAGCGCCCATGGCCGTCATCTTTCTCCATAAGAGCTCATATATAGCCGCCATCTTGTGCAATTGCCAATGGCCGGTATCTTTCTCCATATGAGCCTATGTATAGCCGCCACCTTGTGCAATCGCCAATAGTCGTCATCTTTCTCCATAAGAGCCTATATATAACCGCCATCTTGTCCAATCGTCCATAACCGGCATCTTTCTCCATAAGAAGCCGTGTATAGCCGCCATCTTGTACAATCGCCCATAGCAGGCATCTTTCCCATAAGAAGCCGTGTATAGCCGCCATCTTGCGCAAAGCGCCCCTATGCCGTCTCATAAGAGCCTATGTATAGCTACCATCTTGCACAGTAACCCCTTATTCCGGCATATTTCCCATAAGAAGCCGTGTATAGGCGCCATCTTGCGCAAGTGCCCCTAAGCCGTCTCATAAAAGCCTATGTATAGCCACCATTTTGCACAGTAACCTCTGACCCAGGTTCTAAGAGTTAGTCCATTAGAGCCTGTGTATAGCCGTCATCTTGTGCACTTGAGGTCAGGAAGGGCATCTGGCCGTAAAACTGAGGTGAGGCTCCTCGATGTGGTTTGGTGTGCTCTCTTATGCTAATCTCCATTGCCCTACTACTCAAAATAACGTCTCGAGAATGCCCATTGCCCTACTTCTCAAGATGGTGTTGGGAAGGGCATCTGGCTGTAAAACTGAGGTTGGGCCCTTCAAAGATAGTGGCTCTGAGGTTAGGCTTCCTCTCTTGCCCATAAAAAGTGACGTTAAGCCCCTTCAAGATAGCGTCTGTTAGGTTAAGCACGCTCTCTTAGGCGTCAGGAAGGGCATCTCGTCGTAAAAGTGAGGTTAGGCCCCTCCCCGAGGTTAGGCTTGCTCTCTTACGCGTAAAAAGTAAGTGAATGTCTGTTAAGTTAAGCATGCCAGCATAGCAATGAACTTGTCAGTGGTCAATGAGGTGGATGCCTCTCCCGAGGGCCTGTGGTGGTGGTGGCGGAAGAACTGTCCGAAAGTATCTACTTCCAAGGTTGGTCTTCCCCTCTGAATCAGCGAGGGATCCCCACCTCTCTCGCCTCAAGGGTAGTGTCCTGGAGCATGAGTCTTTGGGTCGGGGATACAAATGGGGAGGAGGACCAGTGCCTCACCTGCTATGCTGAACAGTGGCCTTGCGGGGGGATGGGAAGAATGGAAGGGATAGACAAGGAACAGGGAAGGAGGCGGTCGTAGCCTTAAGTTAGGTACTGTACCGTTCCCGTCTGAAATACAGTCTACCGGCGCCAATCGGAGAGCTGCGTGTTCGGTTCTTAAAAAAATTGATCGGGCTAAAATAAATTTAAAATCTCAGGAAAAAATAAATACCATGGGTATATGAACGGGAAACAGTATCATATTTCCGAAATAAAATACAAAATAAAGGGGTAAGATGGATTTATTGACTAATAAACATTATTGAAATTCGCGATAAACAAAAAATAATTAAAATATGGCTCAGATAAATGCCAAAAAAATTAATATGTGCCGAGCACATAATTAACATAAATTTACAACAATTTACAAAGGACGGGCAATGTCCCGTTTCAAAATGAAAACATTTACAAAATAAACGCAACGACCTGGGGAAGAAATTCACACTTCGCTTCGACTTACGCAGTTAAATTCATTTTAACGCATCCTGACGGATATCATTTAAATTATAATTACAGGACATACCGCGACAGAATAAAATTATGCTAAATCCGATCCATAATAAAACTATATGTACATCACTTAGCATCAAATCAATATTTCAGGGACCTTAGCTTACATCTACACTGAATTTACTTAACAGACCGTTCTGTTATAAATTGGATGGCTTAGAAGCCTGCTTCCCAATAGAATGAGTTTCGGACTCATATTTAAGAACAAATCTTTTCAACGCTGGCCATGACATAATCAACAACAATCCAAGTAACACAAATTAATACAAAAAAACCACTCTCGGAGAAACCTGTAATAACATGCAATAAAAAATAATATCATCTGTGTATTCAATATCTGAAATATAAACAATAAGATACTAGACTCCTTCATATAAAAAGAACACCGAACTCCAGGCTCAGCTATCCGTCTGTTGATCTTCCACTAGCACGCTGTAATATAAATCACGGAACACTTCTAATGCTCCAGCTATGAGACATCTTACTTCGCCAGAAAAGACTCTAACTAATTGGTTTGGTAAATCTTGCCTGAGAAATTCTAATATGTTTGAAAACATAAATTACGCTGCCATTCACTTCTCTGTTCATTTAATTAACACAAGGCCACGAACTCACACTAAAGAGCCAATACACATTCCTATGGCCTTAACTACATATTCCAATATAACACGGCTTGCAGATATGATACTCAACACATCTGGCCTAACACTTTGGGGTCCGTGAGTTCGATTCTCACAATCATAATGAACACTTGAGGCAAATCAAACCTCTCTCTTTCCATGCAGCTGACACCATTATATCTTTCCGATATTCACACATTGTAATCTCAGTATTAGGCTAATCTTGCCTTTTTCTCGTAAAACATAACTCAATACCAATTAGCTAGTTCTATCTGCGGATCTAGAAGATATTAGTTCGACGGTGCACTTTTACGTTGGTCATCACTGCCATGTACTCCTATAAACGTGCTACATGCAGAAAAAAATACCTTGCTAAATTTTATTCCCAGACCAAACTTTAGGCTGTGTAGCCTTCATACTAAAAGAGTCTACATCTTGTACCAAAATGGAATACACAGTTACCTTTAGACATATATATCCTCATCTACACCTAATCATTTTCCTCTTTCCCATCTTATAAAAAGGTAATAAAGTAAAATATAAAAATAAGGGTTCCAAACATGCATTTCCCTGAAACATGACACTAATCTATAAAAATACAACATAGCTCAGTCACAACAAGACTGACATTTACATTTACATTACATTGGGATCGAATTAGCCTAATTTCTTCTATCTAAGCATGCCTATAATTAAAATGAACTTAACTGGTAGCGTCTCAGCTTCTTCATGATTCCAGGCCACAGCGTCCAGCAAATTACGCCATTATTGCACCAAACTGCATGGCGTTATCAAATACTCTGCAAGTCTTTTCCTCTCTCTTCATCATTATGTAATAGTGCTTCGCACACACCATTTAATTGTACCGATACGATGACGACGGTTCGTACGAGTTCTTCGCGAAACCGAACGCGTACCGGACACGGTATTTGCACAAACCGTATGCAAATTACGCATACACGGGTACGGAAATATCGACAGTAACTATCGTTTTATTGATATTATCCCGTGTCACCACCGCACTTTGACATAAGTGATACTTGATATTATTTATATAGCAAAGGTAATTGCTCTGTTAATATACTATGCACACTCGTAACTGCAATCTAACACTTGCATTCACGTAATGCATATTTTCAGAAAGGAAAACGTTTCAGCTTCACAAGTTTACTACTCATATGTTCAAACTGGTCACTTAAAAAAAGTTACATTCCTATACCACTGGCTTAATATCAAAAACACCGACCCGCGCGGTTCACACTTCAAAAGCAGAGTGACTTTCCATGTCCAGAGGCTACTATATACACCAAACTCCCGGTATTAGTCATGTCTTAGGGGATTCCACTGGCGTGATGACGTTACTGATCACCCACTACTCTACAAAGCGCTGATTCAATAAAAATATGTTAATTATTTTATTAGTTCAAATTAAGTATTGCAACTGTCTACAGGTAGTTCTATTAATGTTTAACTGGCTTCTCTTTCATATTAAAACCGTGGAGTCTAGCTTTATAACAAATTGCCTGATAAAATAAAGAGTAGTGCGGCACTGTAAATTTAGAAGTTGGTAAGACTGATTTAATTTGTTTTGTAAATCCCTTCATTCTGCCATATCGCTTCCAGGGCTGTGATTGGTCCTTTTATAATCGGCCGCTCTCAAACACTCTCATGCATCCCCGATTGACTCATACGGAGTACGCGACATATTCACTGTTGCTATGCTTAGATAAGAAGCTATTACTGATGTCACCCGATGACGGAATACTGCATTACGCAACTTCTAGGTCGCATCATGACTCCAGTTTATATTAAATGCACACTATTAGACCATATTATATAATTAATCTTTGGGGCATATATGATATGGCACAGTACCATCCCGGCATTTGCCTGGAGGAGAAGTGGGAGACCACAGAAAATCACTTCGAGGATGTCTGAGGTGGGAATCGAACCCACCTCTACTCAGTTGACCTCCCGAGGCTGAGTGGATCCCGTTCCAACCCTTGTACAACATTTTAAATTCCGTGTCGGAGCCGGGAATCGAACCCGGGCCTGCGGGCTTGGCACCTAATCACGCTAACCACTACACCACAGAGGCGGACCAGTAATATATGTGTTCTGCATTTTTCTCATTATTTTATAATGCAAGACCCCCGCCCCCTCCAGGCAATTTATTGGGAAGGGACCTTTTACAATTGTCAATGAGGGTAAAAACCCTCCCTTAAGCCCCCCCTCCCCCGCGAATTAACACCCTGCTGTAAAGTAACTGTAATTGAAATTTTACTGAATTATTATTGTACCGGGCGGTACACCTCTACGACGCAAGTTCAGATCTTGCGCCAATTGAAACTCCTCTACAGGAGAAGCTCTGAACTTTAAAAACGGAATCAACTCTACTGGTTATCAGAAGATGTCACTGTGTGTTTTTGATTTGCTTTTGTTTTCCATTGATCAAGAAGTGTGGACATTCTCTAACAGATGTCTCTACCAAAAACTATGATAACGCACTCTGGTGTAAAGGAATGAACCTTCTTGGAGAAATGTTGTATTCATAAGTTTTGTCTTCACTAAATTTTGTTCTGTGGTTTGTGGGTTGGCATTATTAATCCTTTCCTTCCGCCTGTTTTGAATTAAGCCAATCAGTAATTTCTGTAATTAATTTTCCTCCAGTCATTGCCTTCTTCTTCGAATTTCCATGTGTAACTTTTAGTCAACCAATAAAAATTGAGTGGGTGTGTCTACTCATTCCTCAAAAAGGTCTCGAATTTTCCACGAGGGTATAAAACTGCTGATTTTCTTGTCTCCGGGCCACTCGTATTACATCTAACTCAGTGTGTGGATATGTAGCAGGGGGTGGGAAGCGCCTCTTTCTTCAGGCAGCAGCTCTTCAACAAGGTAATGGCCTTTTAACGTCTTTATTTCTTGCTATCTCAGCAGTTTAACTCTCGGGGAAGGTTCGAAACCTTTGATATGTAACCCATCTCTTTAAAATGTAAATCACCGGGCGAGTTGGCCGTGCATGTAGAGGCGCGCGGCTGCGAGCTTGCATCCGGGAAAAAGTAGGTTCGAATCCCACTATCGGCAGCCCTGAAAATGGTTTTCCGTGGTTTCCCATTTTCACACCAGGCAAATGCTGGGGCTGTACCTTAATTAAGGCCACGGCCGCTTCCGTCCAACTCCTAGGCCTTTCCTGTCCCATCGTCGCCATAAGACCTATCTGTGTCGGTGCGACGTAAAGCCCCTAGCAAAAAAATGTAAATCCCTTTTCACTCTATGTAAAAACTATTATTTCTTGAACTGTAATTCGGGGATAGAGAGTGCTTTACCCTCTCGAGTTCCCCTTCATTTTGAAATTAAGGTGACTACGTTTTCATAACCGTTTCTACGCTTCCTTAATGTGTTAAAGTTTCCTCATACGAGTCACCTCCCTAGCTTGGGATTAGCCCCTGTGCATCGGCCTAGCGCCACTTAGGTTTTAAAATGTGTATTTAGGAGTGCAAGTTCACGCCTCCAGTCCTCTCTGTACTTTGGGCTAGTAACTTAACCTGTTGTTTTTTCTTTTTCTTCATGGTTGGGTACAAGATACCCCTGTTTCACTGTAAGTGTGCCTTGAGGGCAGTTAGAAGTAAAGTTTGTTGTGGCCTTTGATAGGCTTGTAAAATTGAGAGCAGGTCAGCTCTTTCTGGTATGTTGGAATGTGCCTCTAGGAGGCTTGACATTACTAAGCGGGAGCAAGGGCTCTATGTAATTAGGGGTTTTCTGCCCTTTGGTATTTTGTGGTTGTGAGCTGAGAGCTCAGAGATTGTAAAAGGTGGGGCTTGAAGCCCAGATCATTAATTTGTCTCTAAATCCTTGCTTTTCTGGTCTTGTACCTGATTGACTTGTTAAGTTTTCACATTCTATGTAAACTTTTGTTAACTCTTGTTGTCTATTGAAAATATAACCTGTATTTAAATTTTAAATTCATCTTTCGGACTTGTAGTTAGACCCATTCTAGCCCGAACCTTCTTTCACCTCTGACTTCCACGGATAACTCTGTAACAATTATCATCCCTGTTTTACTGAACACTTGTTGAAAAGTAATTATTCAAGATAATTGAGGAAAATATTTCTCAGATAACAGAAATTTGGCCACTTACTTTTATCTTGCACTTTTCCCATAATTGTTCCTATCTACTCTAATACTTCTGATGCTTTTTTTTTTTTTTTTTTTTTTTTTTGCTAGTTGCTTTACGTCGCACCGACACAGATAGGTCTTATGGCGACAATGGGATAGGAAAGGCCTAGGAGTTGGAAGGAAGCGGCCGTGGCCTTAATTAAGGTACAGCCCCAGCATTTGCCTGGTGTGAAAATGGGAAACCACGGAAAACCATCTTCAGGGCTGCCGATAGTGGGATTCGAACCTACTATCTCCCGGATGCAAGCTCACAGCCGCGCGCCTCTACGCGCACGGCCAACTCGCCCGGTACTTCTGATGCTGATCAGAAGACTGTAATCCAGAAGATGCCAACTCAACAATTAGAGAGATAGAAATTCCACATAATATCAAAGTGTGAAGCACAGTGGAAAATCCAAACAACCCCTAGGCTTCGAACTTGCCAGGAAAAGCTGATCAGCCTTGAACAGATATGCAGATATGCTGGAGCAACAAGATACAGTACCGTTCCCGAAGAGCGACCTAGAGTGTCATGGCAAACTATCTTACAAATTAGTTAAAGGATATTCTCATGGATCTTCTTCTACTTCTTCTTCTAAGTCTTTTTACCCTTCAGGGTTGGTTTCTCCCCCGGACTCAGTGAGGGATCCCACCTCTTCTAAGTCTTTTTACCCTTCAGGGTTGGTTTCTCCCCCGGACTCAGTGACGAATCCCACCTCTACTGCCTCAAGGACAGTGTCCTGGAGCTTGAGAGTTTCGGTGAGGGGATACAATTGGGGAGGAGGGCCAGTACCTAGCCTAGGCGGCCTCACCTGCTATGCTAAATAGCGGCCTTGTGGGGGGATGGGAAGATTGGAAGGGACGGACAAGGAAGCGCTATGACCTTAAGTTAGGTTCCATCCCGTCATTTGCCTGGAGGAGAAGTGGGAAACCACGAAACCCACTTCCAGGATGGCTGAGGTGGGAATCGAACCCACCTCTACTCCGTTGACCTCCCGAGGGTGAATGGACCTCGTTCTTGCGGGGAATCGAACCCGGGCCTCCATGGGTGGCAGCCAATCACGCTAACCACTACACCACAGAGGCGGACCTCAACGATCTTAACATGGAGATAATGAAGATTTCTTGAAGGCCACTCAATCACCAATTCAGCGAATTTATGTTCTATTGTATTTATTTCTTACTTTCTTTCTCTCTTAATCCGTTTACGCGTTGGGAAAATTGGAAGGGATAGACAAAAAAGGCTCATTTGACCTCCAGAAACTAAGTGGACTCTGTTCCAGTCCTCGTGCCATTTTTAAAATTCATGGGTGAGCCGGGAATTGAACCCGGACATCCGGGAGTGCCAACTAATCACTGCACCACAGAGGCGGACAATGAGTAAATTACAATTTGCAGTTCGGATCGTCCGCCTCTGTGGGGTGTAAAGGTTAGTATGATTAGCTGCCGCCCCCGGATGCCCGGCAGCCCGGGTGTGATTCCCGGCTCTGGTACGAAATTGAAATGTGGTACGAGGACTGAAACTGGGTCTACTCAGCCTCGGTGATCAACTCAGTACAGGTGATTCGATTCACTCCTTAGCCATCCCTCTATGAGGCAGCTGTTGAGCATAGCAAATGAGACCGCCTGCGCGAGGTTCTGGCCCTCCTCTCCTTTTGTATCTTCCTGCCTAAATGGTGGTAGAGCTGCGATCCCTCCCTGAGACAGAGGGGAAAAAAACAACCCTGACCGCTAAACGGATTAAGAAAGAAAGGAAATTGTTGTGTTTTAGCCCTACAACAAATATATATATTTTCTTAAAACAATAATAACAACCACTTCCGCACATCAATACCACATACAATTAACAGTAGAGCGACTGGAATAAATCCGACATCAGAAGACGGTACTCGAATGTCTGATGGCACTGTTTTCGGCGTGATGACGTATTATGAAGCCGGTGGTACAGACTTCACTTCAGATTCAAGACACTTCGTTCAAACTTGTCATTCAGAATTTAATCATTGACGTAAAAACAAGCGCCCAACGTGGGGCTCGAACCCACGACCCTGAGATTAAGAGTCTCATGCTCTACCGACTGAGCTAGCCGGGCACAACGTCCTCGGTTTTATCAGTAAGATTTAAAGCTGTCTCTCTATTATTAGGCGCGTTCCTTTGCCACTTGAATCGGAGCCAATTACTTCAAACTGTGAGTGCACGCTCTGGGAGGTCTTTACTGAATACTTGCTATTACGATTTTCAAATAGACAGCGTTACACACAATAATATGCAAGATTTAATAAATTATTTTTCTTCTTCTTCTTCTTAATCTGTTTATCCTCCAGGGTCGGTTTTTCCCTCGGACTAAGCGAGGGATCCCACCTCTACCGCCTCAAGGGCAGTGTCCTGGAGTTTCAGACATTGGGTCGGGGGATACAACTGGGGAGAATGACCAGTACCTCGCCCAGGCGGCCTCACCTGCTAAGCTGAACAGGGGCCTTGTGGAGGGATGGGACGATTGGATGGGGCAGGCAAGGAAGAGGGAAGGAAGCGGCCGTGGCCTTAAGTTAGGTACCATCCCGACATTTGCCTGGAGGAGAAGTGGGAAACCACGGAAAACCACTTCCAAGATGGGTGAGGAGGGAATCGAACCCACCTCTATTCAGCTGACCTCCCGAGGCTGAGTGGATCTCGTTCCAGCCCTCGTACCACTTTTCAAATTTCGTAGCAGAGCCAGGAATCGAACCCGGGCCTCCGGAGGTGGCAGCTAATCACACTAACCACTACAACACAGAGGCAGACTTTAATTAAATCTTCGGTTAATTACACCACAACTTAATGTTGTGTGCATCTCCTTCCGTCAGTTATGGTAAGCTCAAATGCCACCAGAACGCACACAGAATAACACCGAGCAGATCGCTATGGTTTAACTCTGCATTCGGGCGGCGGCGGGGGGGGGGGTCAAAGCCCACCGTAGGCCGTGTTAAGAATGGTTTTGTTTCGTTTCGCATTCTCATTTCCAGGCAAATACGACGACCGATAACTTCTTCGTTCGTCGCTGCACCACAAATCAGCACACATCTCCTGGCCTGAGAGAAGGCGTCACGTCTTAAAAGCAAAAAGAAAAGAAGCCGAGAGCAAGCGAGTTTGCAAGTTCAGGGCACATGACGTAACAACAGTAGGTTCAGCGAGTAGAGACAAAGCATAGATGTGCTTGGCGACCATATGGTTACGTTCGAATTTAAAACCTCCATCCATTCTAAAGCTTTTATTAAATAAATAAAACCAGAGGATAATAACAACAATACACTGTACGTTAAGCGAATGCTTTGTTGTGTGTGAATTTGCAACACAATACGATTTTGTATGAAATGTGGTTCGGCGGCTGGAACGGGGTCCACTCAGCCGCGGGAGGTCAACTAAGTACAGGGGGTTGGAATCCCACCTCAGACATCTTTGAATTGGTTTTCCGTCGTTTCCCACTTCTCCTTCAGGCAAATTCCGGGATGGTGCCTAACTTAACGCCACGGCCGCTACTTTCTCAATTCCTTGTCCATCGCTTCCAACCTCCCTATCCCCCCCACGGGGCTGCTCTTCAGCATAGCACGTAAGACCGCCTGGGCGAGGTCCTCTCCAGTTGTATCTCCCCGACAGAATGTATCACGCCCCAGAACACTGTGACTGAGGCGGTAGAGATGCGATCGCTCGCTGAATGCGAGGGAAGAACTAACCCTGGGCGGTGAACGGATTACGAAAGAAAATTATTGTGTTCTAGCCCTCCGACAAATAAATATAAATACACTGCCTGACAAAAAATCTTGAAGCACCCAGAAGGTGAGGAGGGAATGAAATGAACATACACGTGTGGAGAGGGTATACGATGTTATTGTGATTACAAAATCGAGTCAGATTTACAAAACTTTTGGCAGTGCGACCCCATTTACCAGTGCGACGTTGCACCTCCTGTGCCTGGATGTATGCACTGATTTGGATGGGAAGGGTGCCATGAATCAATTGTATCCTCTCCTGAGCAAGCTGGCCCGCAACTGTTGTAACTAGTCATTGATAAACTAGATACTGGCTCTGGGATGGAGTTGACATCCGAGCTGGTCTCATTCATGTTCTACTGGGGATAGACCTGGGTATCTTGATGGCCACGGTAGTATCTCAATATCATGCCAACTGTCCATAGAGACGCATGCTGGGTGTTGACGATTACTGTCCCGTTGAGAAATGGAGCAACAATATTGTCGCACAAGATGTAATGCATGAAGACGCAGTATGTCTGTGATGTATCGCTGTGCCGACAAACTTCCCTCAGTCACTACCAGCCGTGAACTGAAACCTGATGGCTCCTCAGACTCTGACGCCATGAGTAACACCACTGTGGCTCTAGAAACCATTCGAAGAATGGGACCTCTCCGCAGGTCGCCACCATATTCGCGGACAATGGTAATTCGGGGTAGTGCAGAACCGCGATTCATCGCTGAACACAATGCCACACCACTTATGAGCAGTGCATGCTTGCTGGTCACAGAACCAGTCCAAACGCAGCTGTCTGCGTTGTGGTGTTAACGGCAACCTAAACATGGCATGGTGATTCCCTAGTCCGGCTTCAGCTAGTCTCCGTCCAATGGTGCGGAATGACAAAGTATGTTGCAGGGAGCCATTACTCATTCTCAGATGGCATGCGAAGGTGTGAAGGGGTTATGATGTGCTTGGTGCACAATAAGGAAATCCTCCCTTGTGGTGATCAGATGTGGTCGACCGGAACCTCGACGAACAGTACGCTTGCCCTCACGTTCCCTTGCAGTCAAACATTAGGCCACTGTCACATTCGAATGCCGCACAAATCAGGATATTGCATGATTCAACCAGGTGGCCAAATGGAGACCTACAATGAGGCCCCTTTCAAATTCTGTCAGGTGGTGATAATGCTGTCTCACACGACTTAGCGGCGTCTCTGTGTCCTTCACAGTGATCGCTCAATATCTGAGGCCGTTCGTACCATGGGCGCCCGCAGGATCTTTTCCAGGGGGAGGCACATTAACAATTTTCTTGAATATAAAAACCAATATAACGTCAGCAACATTAAATTGTTTACAGAAACTTCCAGTTATAACATATGCTAGATGACTGTCAGTAATTTCAGTTTATGAAATAATCTGGTATGATATTAAACAGCCCGTACCGGCCGTCGTACCACTTTTCAAATAGTTTCTTATAGTGTTGCAAATTCACGCAGAACAGAGGATTTGCTTAACGTATATTGTTATAATATGATTGCATTTCCGTGGTCTCCCACTTCTCCTTCAGGCAAATGCCGGGATAGCACCTAACTTAAGGCCATGGCCGCTTCCTTCCCTCTTCCTTGCCTGTCTCTTCCAATCTTCCTATCCCCCACCGAGGCCCCAGTTCAGCATAGCAGGTGAGACCACCTGAGTGAGGTACTGGTCATCCTCCCAGTTGTATCCCCGACCCAATGTCTCACACTCCAGGACACTGCCCTTGAGGCGGTAGAGGAGGGATCCCTCGATGAGTCCGAGGAAAAAACCAACCCTGGAGGGTAAGCAGGTTAAGAAAGAAAGAAAGAAAGGAAGGAAGGAAGAAGATCGCTATGGTTAAACTCTGCATTCGGGAGGCGGGTGGTCCAAACCCCACAGCAGGCCGTGTTGACAATGGATTTGCGTCGTTTCGCATTTTCACTTCCAGACGAATACCCCGACCGATAACTTCTTCGTCCTTCGCTGCACCACAAATCACCACACATCTCCTGGCCTGAGAGATGGCGTCACCCTCTAAGAGTCTAACAGGCCCGCACGTGTTTTAAAAAAACAAGAGAACAAGCGAGCGTGCAAGTTCAGGGCAGATGACGTAACAACAGAAGTTTCATTGAGTAGAGACAAGCACAGATGTGTTTGGCGACCAGTTGGATTTGTTCGAATGTAAACCATTCCTCTCATTCAAATGCTTTAATTAAATAAATGCAATCACCTTTCTTTCTTAATTTGCTTCCCCTCCAGGGTTGGATTTTTCCTCGGACTGAGCGAAGGATCCCACCTCTACTGCCTCAAGGGCAGTCTCCTGGAGCGTGAGACATTGGGTCGGGGGATAAAACAGGGGAGGATGACCAGTACCTCCCCCAGGTGGCCTCACCTGCTATGCTGAACTGGGGCCTCGGTGGGGGATAGGAAGATTGGAAGAGACAGGCAAGGAAGAGGGAAGGAAGCGGCCATGGCCTTAAGTTAGGTGCTATCCCGGCATTTGCCTGAAGGAGAAGTGGGAGACCACGGAAATGCAATCATATTATAACAATATACGTTAAGCAAATCCTCTGTTCTGCGTGAATTTGCAACACTATAAGAAACTATTTGAAAAGTGGTACGACGGCCGGTACGGGGTCAAAGCAGCCTCGGGAAGTCAACTAAGTAGAGTGGGTTCGATTCCCACCTCAGCCATCGTCGAAGTGGTTTTCCGTGGTTTCACACTTCTCCTCCAGCCAAATGGAGTGATGGTGGCCAACTTAAGGCCACGGCTGCTTTCTTCACTCTTCGTTGTCCGTTCCATCCAATCTACCCATCCCTCAACGAAGCGCTGTCCAGTACAGCGGGTGAGACCGCCTGGATGAGGTCCTCTCCAACACTCCAGACACTTGCATTGAGGCCATAGAGGTGCGATTGACCACCTCTTTCGTGTAATGGTTAGTGTGATTAGCTGCCACGCCAGGAGGCCCGGGTTCGATTGCCCTGAGCAGAAGATATCTATTTGTTAACTTGCTGGGCGCGTGCGCAGTACTTCAGTATCAGCAGCTAACATTGTCTTTGTTAAAATATTCTATGGCTCCCTTATCTTCTTCCGATGAAGAAATTATAGAAATGGTCAACATTCTAGAACGACCACGATTATATCATTGTCGGCCTAATATACTAATGAAGTATACAGTGAAAATGAATTGAAAGACAGATTGAGGCTAAACAAATTACTGTCATAGGTTTGGCAGAGGTTACAGGCGGCAATTTGCGTCCTGTGACAAATAATTTTCCATTGTCCCCTGTTGATCAGTTATTAATTATGATACCCTTTAAGATTCAGTACTACTGAGTCATATCATATTTGTATCAGTGACTGCATTCGTGTCCATGAACGCACTGGTACCAGTAACTGAGTATAACCGATAATTGCACATTTTATTGACGGAAAGAGATGCACACAACATTCAGTTGTGGTGTAATTAACCGGAGAATTTATTAACGTGCCGCCTCTGTGGTGTAGTGGTTAGCGTGATTAGCTGCCACCCCCGGAGGTCCGGGTTCGTTTCCCGGCTCTGCCACGAAATTTGAAAAGGGGTACGAGGGCTGGAACGGGGTCAACTCAGCCTCGGGAGGTCAACTGAGTACAGGCGGGTTCGATTCCCACCTCAGCCATCCTCGAAGTGGTTTTCCGTCGTTTCCCACTTCACCTCCAGGCAAATGCCGGGATGGTACCTATCTTAAGGCCACGGCCGCTTCCTTCCCTCATCCTTGCCTATCCCTTCCAATCTTCCCATCCCCCTACTAGGCCCCTGTTCACTATAGCATGTGAGGCCGCCTGGGCGAGGTACTGGTCATACTCCCCAGTTGTATCCCCCGACCAAGAGTCTGAAGCTCCAGGACACTGCCCTTGAGGCGGTAGAGGTGGGATCCCTCGCTCAGTCCGAGGGAAAAGCCGAATCTGGAGGGTAAACAGATGATGATGATGATTTATTAACGCACGCCTCTGTGGTGTAGTGGTTAGTGTGATTAGCTGCAATCCCTGGAGGCCCGGGTTTGATTCCCGGCTCTGCCTCGAAATTGGAAAAATGGTACGAGCGCTGGAACGGGCTCCACTCAGCCTCGGGAAGTCAATTGAATTTAGGTGGGTTCAATTCTCACCTCATCCATCCTGGAAGTGGTTTTCCGTGGTTTCCCCACTTCTCCTCCAGGCAAATGCCGGGATGGTACCTAATTTAAGGCTTGCAATCTTCCAATCTCCCCGCAAGGCCACCGTTCAGCATAGCAGGTATGGCCACCTGGACGAGGTACTGGTCATCCTCCCCAGTTGTATCCCCCGACCCAGAGTCTGTAGCTCCAGGACACTGCACTTGAGGCGGTAGAGGTTGGATCCCTCGCTGAGTCCGAGGGAAAAACCGACCCTGGAGGCTAAACAGATAAATAAGAAAACGGAGAAGAAGAAGGAATAGTACAATATTCTGTAAGGATCTCCCAGGGCGAGCACGCTCAGAATGATGAAATCGGCTCCCATTCAAGTGGCAAAGGAACATGCCTAATAATAGAAAGACAGCTTTGAATCTTACTGAGAGACCACTGCATGTCGCGTCCGGCTGGCTCAGTCAGTAGAGCATGAGACTCGTAATCTCATGGTCGTTGGTTCGAGCCCCACGTTGGGCGTCTGTTTTACGTCATGGGTAAATATTAAATAACACATTGTTCAAACATGGTCCTCAAAGTGAAGTCTATACCACCGGCTTCAAATATGGTGCCTTCACCACCAGTCTCAGTTTTATAGGGTACCATATTGTGACGTTGGAAGAATGGAGGAGGTGGTCATTGTTGTTTTAAGGATATTTCTCTCTTTCTTATGCCCGGTTTCTGGAATGGTGGGATATCTTTCCGATAGCTATTTCTTTGTTAGAGCTGTCGACTCGATAAATCTTCGTTGCGTTGCACAGCGGAACAACAGCTAACTTATCGAACTGTCAACTATTGGCTTGTTGATCAAGCTTCATAAATACACACTAGATGCCACCCCTCGTACTGCCTTGTTTTTTTGCTTTAGGTGTGTTCGCTAGATTGTCAGGCGCATGCGCACAGGTAATGGATCGCATTTGATCTTTCTGTGCAACTCCTATTATCCCATCTTTGCCACGCAGCGAGAAATGTGTATTCAACTCGTTCTTGCAGACGTGGGTGTCAGTTTCGTGGTATTTAAGGACTGTCAGAAGAATTTTACATTGTTTGAGGATTTCTAATGATATATGCACACGAGTGACACATGTCACGCGCAATACAGTTTGCACTGAGCCTTATAAGTATACCGTTTATCTTCCCTGTTATTACAAAATATGAACAGTGTTTGATCACAGCATAACGATATATATCGGGTAATTAATATAATTATATAACCTGTTAGTTCCTTGTAATGTAATATCGTTAATTAAAAACAATCCCACGATAAAAGTATATGTTCACTGCCAATGCAAGTAGATCTGCAGTAGGCCTGCTACGATAAAATATTATGGCAAGCTTGAATGCCACCAGAACGCACGAAGAGTAACACAGCACACCGCTATGGGTTAACTCTGCATTCGGGAGGCGGGTGTGTTCAAACCCCACCGTAGGCCGTGAAGAGAATGGTTTTGCGCCGTTTCGCATTCTCACATCCAGGCAAATACCACGCTCGATAACTTCTTCGCCCTCCGTTGCACCACAAATCACCACACATCTCCTGACCTGAGAGATAGCGTCACGTTATAGGAGTCTAAGAGGCCCGACCAACACGGTAAATAGACTAAGAAAGAGAGAAATATCCTTAAAACAACAATGACCACCTCTTCCATTCTTCCGACGTCACAATATGGTACCCAATAAAACAGAGTCAGGTGGTGAAGGCACCATATTTGAAACCGGTGGTGCAGACTTCACTTCAGGATCATGTTTGAACAACGTGTTACTTAATATTTACCCATGACGT
Organism: Anabrus simplex; assembly: GCF_040414725.1. Lineage (NCBI taxonomy): Eukaryota > Metazoa > Arthropoda > Insecta > Orthoptera > Tettigoniidae > Anabrus > Anabrus simplex. Next base: position 94,775,877 of record NC_090267.1, read on the forward strand.
AAAACAGACGCCCAATGCAGGGCTCGAACCCACGACCCTGAGATTAAGAATCTGATGCTCTACCGACTGAGCTAGCCGGGCAGGATATGCAGTGTTTTATCAGTAAGATTCAAAGCTGTCTTTCTATTATTAGGCATGTTCCTTTGCCACTTGACTGCGAGCCGATTTCATCATTCTGAGCGTGCTCGCCCTGGGAGGCCCTTACAGAATATTGTGCTATTCCTTCTTCTTCTTCTTATTTATCTGCTTAGCCTCCAGGGTCGGTTCCTTAGTCGGACTCAGCGAGGGACCCCACCTCTACCGCCTCAAGTGCAGTGTCCTGGAGCTACAGACTCTGGGCCGGGGGATACAACTGGGGAGGATGACCAGTACCTCGTCCAGGTGGCCTTACCTGCTTTGCTGGACGGTGGCCTTGCGGGGGGATAGGAAGATTGCAAGCCTTAAATTAGGTACCATCCCGGCATTTGCCTGGAGGAGAGTGGGAAACCACGGAAAACCACTTCCAGGATGGATGAAGTGAGAATTGAACCCACCTAAACTCAATTGACTTCCCGAGGCTGAGTGGACCCCGTTCTAGCCCTCGTACCACTTTTCCAAATTCGAGGCAGAGCCGGGAATCAAACCCGGGCCACCAGGGATTGCAGCTAATCACACTAAGCACTGCACCACAGAGGCGTACGTTAATAAATTCTCCGGTTAATTACACCACAACTGAATGTTGTGTGCATCCCTTTCCGTCAATTATGGCAAGCTCGGATGCCACCAGAACGCACGAAGAGTAACACAGCACATCGCTATGGTTTAGCTCTGCATTCTGGAGGCGGCTGTGTTCAAACCCCACCGTAGGCCGTGAAAAGAATGGTTTTGCGTCGTTTCGCATTCTCACATCCAGGCAAATACAGCGCTCGATAACTTCTTCGCCCTCCGTTGCACCACAAATCACCACACATCTCCTGACCTGAGAGATGGCGTCACGTTGTAGGAGCCTAAGAGGCCCGACCAACACGGTAAATAGACTAAGAAAGAGAGAAATATCCTTAAAACAACAATGACTACCTCTTCCATTTTACCGCCGTCACAATATGGTACCCAATAAAACTGAGTCAGGTGGTGAAGGCACCATATTTGAAGCCGGTGGTACAGACTTCACTTCAGGATCATGTTTGAACAACGTGTTATTTAATATTTACCAATGACGTAAAACAGACGCCCAACGTGGGGCTCGAACCCACGACCCTGAGATTAAGAGTCTCATGCTCTACCGACTGAGCTAGCCGGGCAAGATATGCATTGTTTTATCAGTATGATTCAAAGCTGTCTTTCTATTATTAGGCATGTTCCTTTGCCACTTGAATGGGAGGCGATTTCATCATACCGAGCGTGCTCGCCCTGGGAGATCCTTACAGAATATTGTGCTATTCCTTCTTCTTCTTCTTCTCCTCCTTCTTCGTTATAATTACCTGTTTAGCCTCCAGGGTCGGTTTTTCCCTCGGACTCAGCGAGGGACCCCACCTCTACCGCCTCAAGTGCAGTGTCCTGGAGCTACAGACTCTGGGTCGGGGGATACAACTGGGGAGGATGACCAGTACCTTGTCCACGTGCCCTTACCTGCTATGCTGAACGGTGGCCTTGCGTGGGGATGGGAAGATTGCAACCTTAAGTTAGGTACCATCCCGGCATTTGCCTGGAGGAGAGTGGGAAACCACGGAAAACCACTTCCAGGATGGATGAAGTGAGAATTGAACCCACCCAAACTCAATTGACTTCCCGAGGCTGAGTGGACCCCGTTCCAGCCCCCGTACCACTTTTCCAATTTCGAGGCAGAGCCGGGAATCAAACCCGGGCCTCCAGGGATTGCAGCTAATCACACTAAATACTGCACCACAGAGGCGTACGTTAATAAATTCTCCGGTTAATTACACCACAACTGAATGTTGTGTGCATCTCTTTCCGTCAATTATGGCAAGCTCGAATGCCACCAGAACGCACGAAGAGTAACACAGCACATCGCTATGGTTTAACTCTGCATTCTGGAGGCGGGTGTGATCAAACCCCACCGTAGGCCGTGAAGAGAATGGTTTTGCGTCGTTTCGCATTCTCACATCCAGGCAAATACCACGCTCGATAACTTCTTCGTCCTTCGTTGCACCACAAATCACCACACATCTCCTGACCTGAGAGATGGCGTCATGTTGTAGGAGCTTAAGAAGCCGGACCAACACGGTAAATAGACTAAGAAAGAGAGAAATATCCTTAAAACAACAATGACTACCTCTTCCATTCTTCCGCCGTCACAATATGGTACCCAATAAAACTGACACTGGTGGTGAAGACACCATACTTGAAGCCGGTGGTACAGACTTCACTTCAGGATCATGTTTGAACAACGTGTTATTTAATATTTACCAATGACGTAAAACAGACGCCCAACGTGGGGCTCGAACCCACGACCCTGAGATTAAGAGTCTCATGCTCAACCGACTGAGCTAGCCGGGCACGACATGCACTGTTTTATCAGTAAGATTCAAAGCTGTCTTTCTATTATTAGGCATGTTCCTCTGCCACTGAATGGGAGGCGATTTCATCATTCTGAGCGTGCTCGCCCTGGGAGATCCTTACAGAATATTATGCTATTCCTTCTTCTTCTTCTTCTCCTTCTTCGTTTTAATTACCTGTTTAGCCTCCAGGGTCGGTATTCCCTCGGACTCAGCCAGGGATCCCGCCTCTACCGCCTCAAGTGCAGTGTCCTGGAGCTACAGACTCTGGGACGTGAGATACAAGTGGGGAAGATGACCAGTACCTCGTCCAGGTGGCCTTACCTGCTATGCTGAACGGTGGCCTTGCGGGGGATGGGAAAATTGCAAGGATTAGGCAAGGAAGAGGGAAAGAAGCGGCCGTGGCCGTAAATGAGGTACCATCCCGGCATCTGCCTGGAAGAGATGTGGGATACATCGGAAAATCACTTCCAGGATGGATGAGGTAAGAATCGATCCCACCTAAACTCAATTGACTTCCCGAGGCTGAGTGGACCCCGTTCCAGCCCTCGTACCTCTTTTCAAATTTCGAGGCAGAGCCGAGAATCGAAGCCGGGCCTCCGGAGATTGAAGCCAATCACACTAACCACTACACCACAGAGGCGTACTTTAATAAATTCTCCGGTTAATTACACCACAACTGAATGTTGTGTGCATCTCTTTCCGTCAATTATGGCAAGCTCGAATGCCACCAGAACGCACGAAGAGTAACACAGCACATCGGTATGGTTTAACTCTGCATTCTGGAGGCGGGTGTGATCAAACCCCACCGTAGGCCGCGAAAAGAATGGTTTTGCGTCGTTTCGCATTCTCACATCCAGGCAAATACCGCGCTCGATAACATCTTCGTCCTTCGTTGCACCACAAATCACCACACATCACCTGACCTGAGAGATGGCGTCACGTTGTAGGAGTATAAGAGGCCCGACCAACACAGTAAATAGACTAAGAAAGAGAGAAATATCCTTAAAACAACAATGACTACCTCTTCCATTCTTCCGGTGTCACAATATGGTACCCAATAAAAGTGAGTCAGGTAGTGAAGGCACCATATTTGAAGCCGGTGGTACAGACTTCACTTCAGGATCATGTTTGAACAACGTGTTATTTAATATTTACCAATGACGTAAAACAGACGCCCAACGTGGGGCTCGAACCCACGACCCTGAGATTAAGAGCGTCATGCTCTACCGACTGAGCTAGCCGGGCACGATATGGGGTGTTTTATTAGTAAGATTCAAAGCTGTCTTTCTATTATTCGGCATGTTCCTTTGCCACTTGAATGGGAGGCGATTTCATCATTCTGAGCGTGCTCGCCCTGGGAGATCCTTACTGAATATTGAGCTATTCCTTCTTCTTCTGCTTCCTCTTCTTCGTCTTAATTATCTGTTTAGCCTCCAGGGTCGGTTATTCCCTCGGACTCAGCGAAGGATCCCGCCTCTACCGCCTCAAGTGCAGTGTCCTGGAGCTATAGACTCTGGGTCGGGGGATACAACTGGGGAGGATGACCAGTACCTCGTCCAGGTGGCCTTACCTGCTATGCTGAACGGTGGCCTTGCGAAGGGATGGGAAGATTGCAAGCCTCAAATTAGGTACCATCCCGGCATTTGTCTGGAGGAGAGTGGGAAACCACGGAAAACCACTTCCAGGACGGATGAAGTGAGAATTGAACCCACCTAAACTCAATTGACTTTCCGAGGCTGAGTGGACCCCGTTCCAGCCCTCGTACCACTTTTCCAATTTCGAGGCAGAGCCGGGAATCAAACCCGGGCCTCCAGGGATTGCAGCTAATCACACTAAATACTGCACCACAGAGGCGTACGTTAATAAATTCTCCGGTTAATTACACCACAACTGAATGTTGTGTGCATCTCTTTCCGTCAATTATGCCAAGCTCGTATGCCACCAGAACGCACGAAGAGTAACACAGCACATCGCTATGGTTTAACTCTGCATTCTGGAGGCGGCTGTGTTCAAACCCCGGCGTAGGCCGTGAAGAGAATGGTTTTGCGTCGTTTCGCATTCTCATATCCAGGCAAATACCACGCTCGATAACTTCTTCGTCCTTCGTTGCACCACAAATCACCACACATCTCCTGACCTGAGAGATGGCGTCACGTTGTAGGAGTCTAAGAGGCCCGACCAACACGGTAAATAGACTAAGAAAGAGAGAAATATCCTTAAAACAACAATGACTACCTCTTCCATGTTTTCGCCGTCACAATATGGTACCCAATGAAACTGAGTCAGGTGGTGAAGGCACCATATTTGAAGCCGGTGGTACAGACTTCACTTCAGGATCATGTTTGAACAACGTGTTATTTAATATTTACCAATGACGTAAAACAGACGCCCAACGTGGGGCTCGAACCCACGACCCTGAGATTAAGAGTCTCATGCTCTACCGACTGAGCTAGCCGGGCACGATATGGGGTGTTTTATTAGTAAGATTCAAAGCTGTCTTTCTATTATTAGGCATGTTCCTTTGCCACTTGAATGGGAGGCGATTTCATCATTCTGAGCGTGCTCGCCCTGGGAGATCCTTACAGAATATTGTGCTATTCCTTCTTCTTCTTCTTCATCTTCATCGTTTTAATTATCTGTTTAGCCTCCAGGGTCGGTTATTCCCTCGGACTCAGCGAAGGATCCCGCCACTACCGCCTCAAGTGCAGTGTCCTGGAGCTACAGACTATGGGTGGGGGAATACAACTGGGGAGGATGACCAGTACCTCGTCCAGGTGGCCTTACCTGCTATGCTGAACGGTGGCCTTGCGGGCGGATGGGAAAATAGCAAGGATTAGACAAGGAAGAGGGAAGGAAGCGGCCGTAGCCGTAAATGAGGTACAATCCCGGCATCTGCCTGGAAGAGAAGTGGGAAACCACGGAAAATCACTTCCAGGATGGATGAGGTAAGAATCGAACCCACCTAAACTCAATTGACTTCCCGAGGCTGAGTGGACCCCGTTCCAGCCCTCGTACCACTTTTCAAATTTCGAGGCAGAGCCGAGAATCGAAACTGGGCCTCCGGGGATTGCAGCTAATCACATTAACCACTACACCACAGAGGCGTACTTCAATAAATTCTCCGGTTAATTACACCACAACTGAATGTTGTGTGCATCTCTTTCCGTCAATTATGGCAAGCTCGAATGCCACCAGAACGCACGAAGAGTAACACAGGACATCGCTATGGTTTAACTCTGCATTTTGGAGGCGGCTGTGTTCAAACCTCACCGTAGGCCGTGAAGAGAATGGTTTTGCGTCGTTTCGCATTCTCACATCCAGGCAAATACCACAATCGATAACTTCTACGTCCTTCGTTGCACCACAAATCACCACACATCTCCTGACCTGAGAGATGGCGTCACGTTGTAGGAGCCTAAGAGGCCCGACCAACACGGTAAATAGACTAAGAAAGAGAGAAATATCCTTAAAACAACAATGACTGCCTCTTCCATTCTTCCGCCGTCACAATATGGTACCCAATAAAACTGAGTCAGGTGGTGAAGGCACCATATTTGAAGCCGGTGGTACAGACTTCACTTCAGGATCATGTTTGAACAACGTGTTATTTAATATTTACCAATGACGTAAAACAGACGCCCAACGTGGGGCTCGAACCCACGACCCTGAGATTAAGAGTCTCATGCTCTACCGACTGAGCTAGCCGGGCACGATATAGGGTGTTTTATTAGTAAGATTCAAAGCTGTCTTTCTATTATTAGGCATGTTTTGCCACTTGAATGGGAGGCGATTTCATCATTCTGAGCGTGCTCGCCCTGGGAGATCCTCACAGAATTTTGTGCTATTCCTTCTTCTCCTTCTTCTTCTCCTTCTTCGTCTTATTTATCTGCTTAGCCTCCAGTGTCGGTTCTTCAGTCGGACTCAGCGAGGGACCCCACCTCTACCGCCTCAAGTGCAGTGTCCTGGAGCTACAGACTCTGCGTCGGGGGATACAACTGGGGACAATGACCAGTACCTCGTAAAGGTGGCCTTACCTGCTCTTCTGGACGGTGGCCTTGCGTGGGGATAGGAAGATTGCAAGCCTTAAATTAGGTACCATCCCGGCATTTGTCTGGAGGAGAGTGGGAAACCACGGAAAACCACTTCCAGGATGGGTGAAGTGATAATTGAACCCACCCAAACTCAATTGACTTCCCGAGGCTGAGTGGACCCCGTTCCAACCCTCGTACCACTTTTCAAATTTCGAGGCAGAGCCGAGAATCGAACCCGGGCCTCCGGGGATTGCAGCTAATCACACTAACCACTACACCACAGAGGCGTACTTTAATAAATTCTCCGGTTAATTACACCACAACTGAATGTTGTGTGCATCTCTTTCCGTCAATAATGGCAAGCTCAAATGCCACCAGAACGCACGAAGAGTAACACAGCACATCGCTATGGTTTAACTCTGCAGTCTGGAGGCGGGTGTGTTCAAACCCCACCGTAGGCCGTGAAGAGAATGGTTTTGCGCCGTTTCGCATTCTCACATCCAGGCAAATACCACGCTCGATAACTTCTTCGTCCTTCGTTGCACCACAAATCACCACACATCTCCTGACCTGAGAGATGGCGTCACGTTGTAGGAGCCTAAGAGGCCCGACCAACACGGTAAATAGACTAAGAAAGAGAGAAATATCCTTAAAACAACAATGACTACCTCTTCCATTTTTCCGCCGTCACAATATGGTACCCAATGAAACTGAGTCAGGTGGTGAAGGCACCATGTTTGAAGCCGGTGGTACAGACTTCACTTCAGGATCATGTTTGAACAACGTGTTATTTAATATTTACCAATGACGTAAAACGGACGCCCAGCGTGGGGCTCGAACCCACGACCCTGAGATTAAGAGTCTCATGCCCTACCGACGGGGCTAGCCGGGCACGATATGCAGCGTTTTATCAGTAAGATTCAAAGCTGTCTTTCTATTATTAGGAATGTTCCTTTGCATCTTTAATGGGAGGCGATTTCATCATTCTGAGCGTACTCGCCCTGGGAGATCCTTACAGAATATTGTGCTATTCCTTTTTCATCTTCTGCTTCGTCTTAATTATCTGTTTAGCCTCCAGGGTCGGTTTTTCCCTCGGACTCAGCGAGGGATCCCGCCTCTACCGCCTCAAGTTCAGTGTCCTGGAGCTACAGTCTCTGGGTCGGGGGATACAGCTGGGGAGGATGACCAGTACCTCGTCCAGGTGGCCTTACCTGCTATGCTGAACGGTGGCCTGGCGGGGGGGTGGGAAGATTGCAACCTTAAGTTAGGTACCATTCCGGCATTTGCCTGGAGGAGAGTGGGAAACCACGGAAAACCACTTCGAGGATGGATGAAGTGAGAATTGAACCCACCTAAACTCAATTGACTTCCCGAGGCTGAGTGGACCCCGTTCCAGTCCTCGTACCACTTTTCAAATTTCGAGGAAGAGCCGAGAATCGAACCCGGGTTTCCGGGGATTGCAGCTAATCACACTAACAACTTCACCACAGAGGCGTACTTTAATAAATTCTCCGGTTAATTACACTACAAATGAATGTTGTGTGCATTTCTTTCCGTCAATTATGGCAACCTCGAATGCCACCAGAACGCACGAAGAGTAACACAGCACATCGCTATGGTTTAACTCTGCATTCTGGAGGCGGGTGTGTTCAAACCCCGCCGTAGGCTGTGAAGAGAATGGTTTTGCGTCCTTTCGCATTCTCACATCCAGGCAAATACCACGCTCGATAACTTCTTCGTCCTTCGTTGCACCACAAATCACCACACATCTCCTGACCTGAGAGATGGCGTCACGTTGTAGGAGTCTAAGAGGCCCGACCAACACGGTAAATAGACTAAGAAAGAGAGAAATATCCTTAAAACAACTATGACTACTTCTTCCATTCTTCCGCCGTCACAATATGGTACCCAATAAAACTGAGTCAGGTGGTGAAGGCACCATATTTGAAGCAGGGGGTACAGACTTCACTTCAGGATCATGTTTGAACAACGTGTTATTTAATATTTACCAATGACGTAAAACAGACGCCCAACGTGGGGCTCGAACCCACGACCCTGAGATTAAGAGTCTCATGCTCTACCGACTGAGCTAGCCGGGCACGACATGCACTGTTTTATCAGTAAGATTCAAAGCTGTCTTTCTATTATTAGGCATGTTCCTCTGCCACTTGAATGGGAGGCGATTTCATCATTCTGAGCGTGCTCGCCCTGGGAGATCCTTACAGAATATTATGCTATTCCTTCTTCTTCTTCTTCTCCTTCTTCGTTTTAATTACCTGTTTAGCCTCCAGGGTCGGTATTCCCTCGGACTCAGCCAGGGATCCCGCCTCTACCGCCTCAAGTGCAGTGTCCTGGAGCTACAGACTCTGGGACGTGAGATACAAGTGGGGAAGGTGACCAGTACCTCGTCCAGGTGGCCTTACCTTCTATGCTGAACGGTGGCCTTGCGGGGGGATGGGAAAATTGCAAGGATTAGGCAAGGAAGAGGGAAGGAAGCGGCCGTGGCCGTAAATGAGGTACCATCCCGGCATCTGCCTGGAAGAGAAGTGGGATACCACGGAAAATCACTTCCAGGATGGATGAGGTAAGAATCGATCCCACCTAAACTCAATTGACTTCCCGAGGCTGAGTGGACCCCGTTCCAGCCCTCGTACCACTTTTCAAATTTCGAGGCAGAGCCGAGAATCGAAGCCGGGCCTCTGGAGATTGAAGCCAATCACACTAACCACTACACCACAGAGGCGTACTTTAATAAATTCTCCGGTTAATTACACCACAACTGAATGTTGTGTGCATCTCTTTCCGTCAATTATGGCAAGCTCGAGTGCCACCAGAACGCACGAAGAGTAACACAGCACATCGGTATGGTTTAACTCTGCATTCTGGAGGCGGGTGTGATCAAACCCCACCGTAGGCTGTGAAGAGAATGGTTTTGCGTCGTTTCGCATTCTCACATCCAGGCAAATACCACGCTCGATAACTTCTTCGTCCTTCGTTGCACCACAAATCACCACACATCTCCTGACCTGAGAGATGGCGTCATGTTGTAGGAGCTTAAGAAGCCGGACCAACACAGTAAATAGGCTAAGAAAGAGAGAAATATCCTTAAAACAACAATGACTACCTCTTCCATTCTTCCGGTGTCACAATATGGTACCCAATAAAGGTGAGTCAGGTATTGAAGGCACCATATTTGAAGCCGGTGGTACAGACTTCACTTCAGGATCATGCTTGAACAACGTGTTATTTAATATTTACCAATGACGTAAAACAGACGCCCAACGTGGAGCTCGAACCCACGACCCTGAGATTAAGAGCGTCATGCTCTACCGACTGAGCTAGCCGGGCACGTTTTGGGGTGTTTTATTAGTAAGATTCAAAGCTGTCTTTCTATTATTAGGCATGTTCCTTTGCCACTTGAATGGGAGGCGATTTCATCATTCTGAGCGTGCTCGCCCTGGGATATCCTCACAGAATTTTGTGCTATTCCTTCTCCTTCTTCTTCTCTTTCTTCGTCTTATTTATCTGCTTAGCCTCCAGGGTCGGTTCTTCTGTCGGACTCAGCGAGGGACCCCACCTCTACCGCCTCAAGTGTAGTGTCCTGGAACTACAGACTCTGGGTCGGGGGATACAACTGGGGACAATGACCAGTACCTCGTAAAGGTGGCCTTACCTGCTTTCCTGGACGGTGGCCTTGCGTGGGGATAGGAAGATTGCAAGGCTTAAATTAGGTACCATCCCGGCATTTGTCTGGAGGAGAGTGGGAAACCACGGAAAACCACTTCCAGGACGGATGAAGTGAGAATTGAACCCACCTAAACTCAATTGACTTTCCGAGGCTGAGTGGACCCCGTTCCAGCCCTCGTACCACTTTTCCAATTTCGAGGCAGAGCCGGGAATCAAACCCGGGCCTCCAGGGATTGCAGCTAATCACACTAAATACTGCACCACAGAGGCGTACGTTAATAAATTCTCCGGTTAATTACACCACAACTGAATGTTGTGTGCATCTCTTTCCGTCAATTATGGCAAGCTCGAATGCCACCAGAACGCACGAAGAGTAACACAGCACATCGCTACGGTTTAACTCTGCATTCTGGAGGCGGGTGTGATCAAACCCCACCGTAGGCCGTGAAGAGAATGGTTTTGCGTCGTTTCGCATTCTCACATCCAGGCAAATACCACGCTCGATAACTTCTTCGTCCTTCGTTGCACCACAAATCAACACACATCTCCTGACCTGAGAGATGGCGTCATGTTGTAGGAGCTTAAGAAGCCGGACCAACACGGTAAATAGACTAAGAAAGAGAGAAATATCCTTAAAACAACAATGACTACCTCTTCCATTCTTCCGCCGTCACAATATGGTACCCAATGAAACTGAGTCAGGTGGTGAAGGCACCATATTTGAAGCCGGTGGTACAGACTTCACTTCAGGATCATGTTTGAACAACGTGTTATTTAATATTTACCAATGACGTAAAACAGACGCCCAACGTGGGGCTCGAACCCACGACCCTGAGATTAAGAGTCTCATGCTCTACCGACTGAGCTAGCCGGGCACGATATAGGGTGTTTTATTAGTAAGATTCAAAGCTGTCTTTCTATTATTAGGCATGTTTTGCCACTTGAATGGGAGGCGATTTCATCATTCTGAGCGTGCTCGCCCTGGGAGATCCTCACAGAATTTTGTGCTATTCCTTCTTCCCCTTCTTCTTCTCCTTCTTCGTCTTATTTATCTGCTTAGCCTCCAGTGTCGGTTCTTCAGTCGGACTCAGCGAGGGACCCCACCTCTACCGCCTCAAGTGCAGTGTCCTGGAGCTACAGACTCTGGGTCGGGGGATACAACTGGGGACAATGACCAGTACCTCGTAAAGGTGGCCTTACCTGCTCTTCTGGACGGTGGCCTTGCGTGGGGATAGGAAGATTGCAAGCCTTAAATTAGGTACCATCCCGGCATTTGTCTGGAGGAGAGTGGGAAACCACGGAAAACCACTTCCAGGATGGGTGAAGTGATAATTGAACCCACCCAAACTCAATTGACTTCCCGAGGCTGAGTGGACCCCGTTCCAGCCCCCGTACCACTTTTCCAATTTCGAGGCAGAGCCGGGAATCGAACCCGGGCCTCCAGGGATTGCAGCTAATCACACTAAATACTGCACCACAGAGGCGTACGTTAATAAATTCTCCGGTTAATTACACCACAACTGAATGTTGTGTGCATCTCTTTCCGTCAATTATGGCAAGCTCGAATGCCACCAGAACGCACGAAGAGTAACACAGCACATCGCTATGGTTTAACTCTGCATTCTGGAGGCGGGTGTGATCAAACCCCACCGTAGGCCGTGAAGAGAATGGTTTTGCGCCGTTTCGCATTCTCACATCCAGGCAAATACCACGCTCGATAACTTCTTCGTCCTTCGTTGCACCACAAATCACCACACATCTCCTGACCTGAGAGATGGCGTCATGTTGTAGGAGCTTAAGAAGCCGGACCAACACGGTAAATAGACTAAGAAAGAGAGAAATATCCTTAAAACAACAATGACTACCTCTTCCATTCTTCCGCCGTCACAATATGGTACCCAATAAAACTGACACTGGTGGTGAAGACACCATACTTGAAGCCGGTGGTACAGACTTCACTTCAGGATCATGTTTGAACAACGTGTTATTTAATATTTACCAATGACGTAAAACAGACGCCCAACGTGGGGCTCGAACCCACGACCCTGAGATTAAGAGTCTCATGCTCAACCGACTGAGCTAGCCGGGCACGACATGCACTGTTTTATCAGTAAGATTCAAAGCTGTCTTTCTATTATTAGGCATGTTCCTCTGCCACTGAATGGGAGGCGATTTCATCATTCTGAGCGTGCTCGCCCTGGGAGATCCTTACAGAATATTATGCTATTCCTTCTTCTTCTTCTTCTCCTTCTTCGTTTTAATTACCTGTTTAGCCTCCAGGGTCGGTATTCCCTCGGACTCAGCCAGGGATCCCGCCTCTACCGCCTCAAGTGCAGTGTCCTGGAGCTACAGACTCTGGGACGTGAGATACAAGTGGGGAAGATGACCAGTACCTCGTCCAGGTGGCCTTACCTGCTATGCTGAACGGTGGCCTTGCGGGGGATGGGAAAATTGCAAGGATTAGGCAAGGAAGAGGGAAAGAAGCGGCCGTGGCCGTAAATGAGGTACCATCCCGGCATCTGCCTGGAAGAGATGTGGGATACATCGGAAAATCACTTCCAGGATGGATGAGGTAAGAATCGATCCCACCTAAACTCAATTGACTTCCCGAGGCTGAGTGGACCCCGTTCCAGCCCTCGTACCTCTTTTCAAATTTCGAGGCAGAGCCGAGAATCGAAGCCGGGCCTCCGGAGATTGAAGCCAATCACACTAACCACTACACCACAGAGGCGTACTTTAATAAATTCTCCGGTTAATTACACCACAACTGAATGTTGTGTGCATCTCTTTCCGTCAATTATGGCAAGCTCGAATGCCACCAGAACGCACGAAGAGTAACACAGCACATCGGTATGGTTTAACTCTGCATTCTGGAGGCGGGTGTGATCAAACCCCACCGTAGGCCGCGAAAAGAATGGTTTTGCGTCGTTTCGCATTCTCACATCCAGGCAAATACCGCGCTCGATAACATCTTCGTCCTTCGTTGCACCACAAATCACCACACATCACCTGACCTGAGAGATGGCGTCACGTTGTAGGAGTATAAGAGGCCCGACCAACACAGTAAATAGACTAAGAAAGAGAGAAATATCCTTAAAACAACAATGACTACCTCTTCCATTCTTCCGGTGTCACAATATGGTACCCAATAAAAGTGAGTCAGGTAGTGAAGGCACCATATTTGAAGCCGGTGGTACAGACTTCACTTCAGGATCATGTTTGAACAACGTGTTATTTAATATTTACCAATGACGTAAAACAGACGCCCAACGTGGGGCTCGAACCCACGACCCTGAGATTAAGAGCGTCATGCTCTACCGACTGAGCTAGCCGGGCACGATATGGGGTGTTTTATTAGTAAGATTCAAAGCTGTCTTTCTATTATTCGGCATGTTCCTTTGCCACTTGAATGGGAGGCGATTTCATCATTCTGAGCGTGCTCGCCCTGGGAGATCCTTACTGAATATTGAGCTATTCCTTCTTCTTCTTCTTCTCCTTCTTCGTTTTAATTACCTGTTTAGTCTCCAGGGTCGGTATTCCCTCGGACTCAGCCAGGGATCCCGCCTCTACCGCCTCAAGTGCAGTGTCCTGGAGCTACAGACTCTGGGACGTGAGATACAAGTGGGGAAGGTGACCAGTACCTCGTCCAGGTGGCCTTACCTTCTATGCTGAACGGTGGCCTTGCGGGGGGATGGGAAAATTGCAAGGATTAGGCAAGGAAGAGGGAAGGAAGCGGCCGTGGCCGTAAATGAGGTACCATCCCGGCATCTGCCTGGAAGAGAAGTGGGATACCACGGAAAATCACTTCCAGGATGGATGAGGTAAGAATCGATCCCACCTAAACTCAATTGACTTCCCGAGGCTGAGTGGACCCTGTTCCAGCCCTCGTACCACTTTTCAAATTTCGAGGCAGAGCCGAGAATCGAAGCCGGGCCTCTGGAGATTGAAGCCAATCACACTAACCACTACACCACAGAGGCGTACTTTAATAAATTCTCCGGTTAATTACACCACAACTGAATGTTGTGTGCATCTCTTTCCGTCAATTATGGCAAGCTCGAGTGCCACCAGAACGCACGAAGAGTAACACAGCACATCGGTATGGTTTAACTCTGCATTCTGGAGGCGGGTGTGATCAAACCCCACCGTAGGCTGTGAAGAGAATGGTTTTGCGTCGTTTCGCATTCTCACATCCAGGCAAATACCACGCTCGATAACTTCTTCGTCCTTCGTTGCACCACAAATCACCACACATCACCTGACCTGAGAGATGGCGTCACGTTGTAGGAGTATAAGAGGCCCGACCAACACAGTAAATAGGCTAAGAAAGAGAGAAATATCCTTAAAACAACAATGACTACCTCTTCCATTCTTCCGGTGTCACAATATGGTACCCAATAAAGGTGAGTCAGGTATTGAAGGCACCATATTTGAAGCCGGTGGTACAGACTTCACTTCAGGATCATGCTTGAACAACATGTTATTTAATATTTACCAATGACGTAAAACAGACGCCCAACGTGGAGCTCGAACCCACGACCCTGAGATTAAGAGCGTCATGCTCTACCGACTGAGCTAGCCGGGCACGTTTTGGGGTGTTTTATTAGTAAGATTCAAAGCTGTCTTTCTATTATTAGGCATGTTCCTTTGCCACTTGAATGGGAGGCGATTTCATCATTCTGAGCGTGCTCGCCCTGGGATATCCTCACAGAATTTTGTGCTATTCCTTCTCCTTCTTCTTCTCTTTCTTCGTCTTATTTATCTGCTTAGCCTCCAGGGTCGGTTCTTCTGTCGGACTCAGCGAGGGACCCCACCTCTACCGCCTCAAGTGTAGTGT
The DNA here is from genome assembly GCF_040414725.1 of Anabrus simplex. Lineage (NCBI taxonomy): Eukaryota > Metazoa > Arthropoda > Insecta > Orthoptera > Tettigoniidae > Anabrus > Anabrus simplex. The sequence goes on from NC_090267.1 coordinate 94,790,930, forward strand.
CCTGGAACTACAGACTCTGGGTCGGGGGATACAACTGGGGACAATGACCAGTACCTCGTAAAGGTGGCCTTACCTGCTTTCCTGGACGGTGGCCTTGCGTGGGGATAGGAAGATTGCAAGGCTTAAATTAGGTACCATCCCGGCATTTGTCTGGAGGAGAGTGGGAAACCACGGAAAACCACTTCCAGGACGGATGAAGTGAGAATTGAACCCACCTAAACTCAATTGACTCTCCGAGGCTGAGTGGACCCCGTTCCAGCCCTCGTACCACTTTTCCAATTTCGAGGCAGAGCCGGGAATCAAACCCGGGCCTCCAGGGATTGCAGCTAATCACACTAAATACTGCACCACAGAGGCGTACGTTAATAAATTCTCCGGTTAATTACACCACAACTGAATGTTGTGTGCATCTCTTTCCGTGAATTATGCCAAGCTCGTATGCCACCAGAACGCACGAAGAGTAACACAGCACATCGCTATGGTTTAACTCTGCATTCTGGAGGCGGCTGTGTTCAAACCCCGCCGTAGGCCGTGAAGAGAATGGTTTTGCGTCGTTTCGCATTCTCATATCCAGGCAAATACCACGCTCGATAACTTCTTCGTCCTTCGTTGCACCACAAATCACCACACATCTCCTGACCTGAGAGATGGCGTCACGTTGTAGGAGTCTAAGAGGCCCGACCAACACGGTAAATAGACTAAGAAAGAGAGAAATATCCTTAAAACAACAATGACTACCTCTTCCATTTTTCCGCCGTCACAATATGGTACCCAATGAAACTGAGTCAGGTGGTGAAGGCACCATATTTGAAGCCGGTGGTACAGACTTCACTTCAGGATCATGTTTGAACAATGTGTTATTTAATATTTACCAATGACGTAAAACAGACGCCCAGCGTGGGGCTCGAACCCACGACCCTGAGATTAAGAGTCTCATGCCCTACCGACGGGGCTAGCCGGGGACGATATGCGTTGTTTTATCAGTATGATTCAAAGCTGTCTTTCTATTATTAGGCATGTTCCTTTGCCACTTGAATGGGAGCAGATTTCATCATTCTGAGCGTGCTCGCGCTGGGAGATCCTTACAGAATATTGTGCTATTCCTTCTTCTTCTTCTTCTTCTTCTTCTTCTTCTTTTCTTCTTCTTCTTCTTCTTCGTCTTAATTGTCTGTTTAGCCTCCAGGGTCGGTTTTTCCCTCGGACACACCGAAGGATCACGCCTCTACCGCCTCAAGTGCAGTGTCCTGGAGCTACAGTCACTGGGTCGGGGGATACAACTGGGGAGGATGACCAGTACCTCGTTCAGGGGGCCTTACCTGCTATGCTGAACGGTGGCCTTGCGGGGGGATGGGAAAATTGCAAGGATTAGACAAGGAAGAGGGAAGGAAGCGGCCGTGGCCGTAAATGAGGTACCATCCCGGCATTTGCCTGGAGGAGAGTGGGAAACCACGGAAAACCACTTCCAGGATGGATGAAGTGAGAATTGAACCCACCCAAACTCAATTGACTTCCCGAGGCTGAGTGGACCCCGTTCCAACCCTCGTACCACTTTTCAAATTTCGAGGCAGAGCCGAGAATCGAACCCGGGCCTCCGGGGATTGCGGCTAATCACACTAACCACTACACCACAGAGGCGTACTTTAATAAATTCTCCGGTTAATTACACCACAACTGAATGTTGTGTGCATCTCTTTCCGTCAATTATGGCAAGCTCGAATGCCACCAGAACGCACGAAGAGTAACACAGCACATCGGTATGGTTTAACTCTGCATTCTGGAGGCGGGTGTGATCAAACCCCACCGTAGGCTGTGAAGAGAATGGTTTTGCGTCGTTTCGCATTCTCACATCCAGGCAAATACCACGCTCGATAACTTCTTCGTCCTTCGTTGCACCACAAATCACCACACATCACCTGACCTGAGAGATGGCGTCACGTAGTAGGAGTATAAGAGGCCCGACCAACACAGTAAATAGGCTAAGAAAGAGAGAAATATCCTTAAAACAACAATGACTACCTCTTCCATTCTTCCGGTGTCACAATATGGTACCCAATAAAGGTGAGTCAGGTATTGAAGGCACCATATTTGAAGCCGGTGGTACAGACTTCACTTCAGGATCATGCTTGAACAACGTGTTATTTAATATTTACCAATGACGTAAAACAGACGCCCAACGTGGAGCTCGAACCCACGACCCTGAGATTAAGAGCGTCATGCTCTACCGACTGAGCTAGCCGGGCACGTTTTGGGGTGTTTTATTAGTAAGATTCAAAGCTGTCTTTCTATTATTAGGCATGTTCCTTTGCCACTTGAATGGGAGGCGATTTCATCATTCTGAGCGTGCTCGCCCTGGGATATCCTCACAGAATTTTGTGCTATTCCTTCTCCTTCTTCTTCTCTTTCTTCGTCTTATTTATCTGCTTAGCCTCCAGGGTCGGTTCTTCTGTCGGACTCAGCGAGGGACCCCACCTCTACCGCCTCAAGTGTAGTGTCCTGGAACTACAGACTCTGGGTCGGGGGATACAACTGGGGACAATGACCAGTACCTCGTAAAGGTGGCCTTACCTGCTTTCCTGGACGGTGGCCTTGCGTGGGGATAGGAAGATTGCAAGGCTTAAATTAGATACCATCCCGGCATTTGTCTGGAGGAGAGTGGGAAACCACGGAAAACCACTTCCAGGACGGATGAAGTGAGAATTGAACCCACCTAAACTCAATTGACTTTCCGAGGCTGAGTGGACCCCGTTCCAGCCCTCGTACCACTTTTCCAATTTCGAGGCAGAGCCGGGAATCAAACCCGGGCCTCCAGGGATTGCAGCTAATCACACTAAATACTGCACCACAGAGGCGTACGTTAATAAATTCTCCGGTTAATTACACCACAACTGAATGTTGTGTGCATCTCTTTCCGTGAATTATGCCAAGCTCGTATGCCACCAGAACGCACGAAGAGTAACACAGCACATCGCTATGGTTTAACTCTGCATTCTGGAGGCGGCTGTGTTCAAACCCCGCCGTAGGCCGTGAAGAGAATGGTTTTGCGTCGTTTCGCATTCTCATATCCAGGCAAATACCACGCTCGATAACTTCTTCGTCCTTCGTTGCACCACAAATCACCACACATCTCCTGACCTGAGAGATGGCGTCACGTTGTAGGAGTCTAAGAGGCCCGACCAACACGGTAAATAGACTAAGAAAGAGAGAAATATCCTTAAAACAACAATGACTACCTCTTCCATTTTTCCGCCGTCACAATATGGTACCCAATGAAACTGAGTCAGGTGGTGAAGGCACCATATTTGAAGCCGGTGGTACAGACTTCACTTCAGGATCATGTTTGAACAATGTGTTATTTAATATTTACCAATGACGTAAAACAGACGCCCAGCGTGGGGCTCGAACCCACGACCCTGAGATTAAGAGTCTCATGCCCTACCGACGGGGCTAGCCGGGGACGATATGCGTTGTTTTATCAGTATGATTCAAAGCTGTCTTTCTATTATTAGGCATGTTCCTTTGCCACTTGAATGGGAGCAGATTTCATCATTCTGAGCGTGCTCGCGCTGGGAGATCCTTACAGAATATTGTGCTATTCCTTCTTCTTCTTCTTCTTCTTCTTCTTTTCTTCTTCTTCTTCTTCTTCGTCTTAATTGTCTGTTTAGCCTCCAGGGTCGGTTTTTCCCTCGGACACACCGAAGGATCACGCCTCTACCGCCTCAAGTGCAGTGTCCTGGAGCTACAGTCACTGGGTCGGGGGATACAACTGGGGAGGATGACCAGTACCTCGTTCAGGGGGCCTTACCTGCTATGCTGAACGGTGGCCTTGCGGGGGGATGGGAAAATTGCAAGGATTAGACAAGGAAGAGGAAAGGAAGCGGCCGTGGCCGTAAATGAGGTACCATCCCGGCATTTGCCTGGAGGAGAGTGGGAAACCACGGAAAACCACTTCCAGGATGGATGAAGTGAGAATTGAACCCACCCAAACTCAATTGACTTCCCGAGGCTGAGTGGACCCCGTTCCAACCCTCGTACCACTTTTCAAATTTCGAGGCAGAGCCGAGAATCGAACCCGGGCCTCCGGGGATTGCAGCTAATCACACTAACCACTACACCACAGAGGCGTACTTTAATAAATTCTCCGGTTAATTACACCACAACTGAATGTTGTGTGCATCTCTTTCCGTCAACTATGGCAAGCTCGAATGCCACCAGAACGCACGAAGAGTAACACAGCACATCGCTATGGTTTAACTCTGCATTCTGGAGGCGGGTGTGTTCAAACCCCACCGTAGGCCGTGAAGAGAATGGTTTTGCGCCGTTTCGCATTCTCACATCCAGGCAAATACCACGCTCGATAACTTCTTCGTCCTTCGTTGCACCACAAATCACCACACATCTCCTGACCTGAGAGATGGCGTCATGTTGTAGGAGCTTAAGAAGCCGGACCAACACGGCAAATAGACTAAGAAAGAGAGAAATATCCTTAAAACAACTATGACTACTTCTTCCGTTCTTCCGCCGTCACAATATGGTACCCAATAAAACTGAGTCAGGTGGTGAAGGCACCATATTTGAAGCAGGGGGTACAGACTTCACTTCAGGATCATGTTTGAACAACGTGTTATTTAATATTTACCAATGACGTAAAACAGACGCCCAACGTGGGGCTCGGACCCACGACCCTGAGATTAAGAGTCTCATGCTCTACCGACTGCGCTAGCCGGGCACGACAGGCATTGTTCTATCAGTAAGATTCAAAGCTGTCTTTCAATTATTAGGCATCTTCCTCTGCCACTTGAATGGGAGGCGATTTCATCATACCGAGCGTGCTCGCCCTTGGAGATCCTTACAGAATATTGTGCTATTCCTTCTTCTTCTTCTTCTTCTTCTTCTCCTTCTTCGTTTTAATTACCTGTTTAGCCTCCAGGGTCGGTTTTTCCCTCGGACTCAGCGAGGGACCCCACCTCTACCGCCTCAAGTGCAGTGTCCTGGAGCTACAGACTCTGGGTAGGGGGATACAACTGGGGAGGATGACCAGTACCTTGTCCACGTGCCCTTACCTGCTATGCTGAACGGTGGCCTTGCGTGGGGATGGGAAGATTGCAACCTTAAGTTAGGTACCATCCCGCCATTTGCCTGGAGGAGAGTGGGAAACCACGGAAAACCACTTCCAGGATGAATGAAGCGAGAATTGAACCCACCCAAACTCAATTGACTTCCCGAGGCTGAGTGGACCCCGTTCCAGCCCCCGTACCACTTTTCCAATTTCGAGGCAGAGCCGGGAATCAAACCCGGGCCTCCAGGGATTGCAGCTAATCACACTAAATACTGCACCACAGAGGCGTACGTTAATAAATTCTCCGGTTAATTACACCACAACTGAATGTTGTGTGCATCTCTTTCCGTCAATTATGGCAAGCTCGAATGCCACCAGAACGCACGAAGAGTAACACAGCACATCGCTACGGTTTAACTCTGCATTCTGGAGGCGGGTGTGATCAAACCCCACCGTAGGCCGTGAAGAGAATGGTTTTGCGTCGTTTCGCATTCTCACATCCAGGCAAATACCACGCTCGATAACTTCTTCGTCCTTCGTTGCACCACAAATCAACACACATCTCCTGACCTGAGAGATGGCGTCATGTTGTAGGAGCTTAAGAAGCCGGACCAACACGGTAAATAGACTAAGAAAGAGAGAAATATCCTTAAAACAACAATGACTACCTCTTCCATTCTTCCGCCGTCACAATATGGTTCAATAAAACTGACACTGGTGGTGAAGACACCATACTTGAAGCCGGTGGTACAGACTTCACTTCAGGATCATGTTTGAACAACGTGTTATTTAATATTTACCAATGACGTAAAACAGACGCCCAACGTGGGGCTCGAACCCACGACCCTGAGATTAAGAGTCTCATGCTCTACCGACTGAGCTAGCCGTGCACGATATGGGGTGTTTTATCAGTAAGATTCAAAGCTGTCTTTCTATTATTAGGCATCTTCCTCTGCCACTTGAATGGGAGGCGATTTCATCATACCGAGCGTGCTCGCCCTGGGAGATCCTTACAGAATATTGTGCTATTCCTTCTTCTTCTTCTTCTCCTCCTTCTTCGTTATAATTACCTGTTTAGCCTCCAGGGTCGGTTTTTCCCTCGGACTCAGCGAGGGACCCCACCTCTACCGCCTCAAGTGCAGTGTCCTGGAGCTACAGACTCTGGGTCGGGGGATACAACTGGGGAGGATGACCAGTACCTTGTCCACGTGCCCTTACCTGCTATGCTGAACGGTGGCCTTGCGTGGGGATGGGAAGATTGCAACCTTAAGTTAGGTACCATCCCGGCATTTGCCTGGAGGAGAGTGGGAAACCACGGAAAACCACTTCCAGGATGGATGAAGTGAGAATTGAACCCACCCAAACTCAATTGACTTCCCGAGGCTGAGTGGACCCCGTTCCAGCCCCCGTACCACTTTTCCAATTTCGAGGCAGAGCCGGGAATCAAACCCGGGCCTCCAGGGATTGCAGCTAATCACACTAAATACTGCACCACAGAGGCGTACGTTAATAAATTCTCCGGTTAATTACACCACAACTGAATGTTGTGTGCATCTCTTTCCGTCAATTATGGCAAGCTCGAATGCCACCAGAACGCACGAAGAGTAACACAGCACATCGCTATGGTTTAACTCTGCATTCTGGAGGCGGGTGTGATCAAACCCCACCGTAGGCCGTGAAGAGAATGGTTTTGCGTCGTTTCGCATTCTCACATCCAGGCAAATACCACGCTCGATAACTTCTTCGTCCTTCGTTGCACCACAAATCACCACACATCTCCTGACCTGAGAGATGGCGTCATGTTGTAGGAGCTTAAGAAGCCGGACCAACACGGTAAATAGACTAAGAAAGAGAGAAATATCCTTAAAACAACAATGACTACCTCTTCCATTCTTCCGCCGTCACAATATGGTACCCAATAAAACTGACACTGGTGGTGAAGACACCATACTTGAAGCCGGTGGTACAGACTTCACTTCAGGATCATGTTTGAACAACGTGTTATTTAATATTTACCAATGACGTAAAACAGACGCCCAACGTGGGGCTCGAACCCACGACCCTGAGATTAAGAGTCTCATGCTCAACCGACTGAGCTAGCCGGGCACGACATGCACTGTTTTATCAGTAAGATTCAAAGCTGTCTTTCTATTATTAGGCATGTTCCTCTGCCACTGAATGGGAGGCGATTTCATCATTCTGAGCGTGCTCGCCCTGGGAGATCCTTACAGAATATTATGCTATTCCTTCTTCTTCTTCTTCTCCTTCTTCGTTTTAATTACCTGTTTAGCCTCCAGGGTCGGTATTCCCTCGGACTCAGCCAGGGATCCCGCCTCTACCGCCTCAAGTGCAGTGTCCTGGAGCTACAGACTCTGGGACGTGAGATACAAGTGGGGAAGATGACCAGTACCTCGTCCAGGTGGCCTTACCTGCTATGCTGAACGGTGGCCTTGCGGGGGATGGGAAAATTGCAAGGATTAGGCAAGGAAGAGGGAAAGAAGCGGCCGTGGCCGTAAATGAGGTACCATCCCGGCATCTGCCTGGAAGAGATGTGGGATACATCGGAAAATCACTTCCAGGATGGATGAGGTAAGAATCGATCCCACCTAAACTCAATTGACTTCCCGAGGCTGAGTGGACCCCGTTCCAGCCCTCGTACCTCTTTTCAAATTTCGAGGCAGAGCCGAGAATCGAAGCCGGGCCTCCGGAGATTGAAGCCAATCACACTAACCACTACACCACAGAGGCGTACTTTAATAAATTCTCCGGTTAATTACACCACAACTGAATGTTGTGTGCATCTCTTTCCGTCAATTATGGCAAGCTCGAATGCCACCAGAACGCACGAAGAGTAACACAGCACATCGGTATGGTTTAACTCTGCATTCTGGAGGCGGGTGTGATCAAACCCCACCGTAGGCCGCGAAAAGAATGGTTTTGCGTCGTTTCGCATTCTCACATCCAGGCAAATACCGCGCTCGATAACATCTTCGTCCTTCGTTGCACCACAAATCACCACACATCACCTGACCTGAGAGATGGCGTCACGTTGTAGGAGTATAAGAGGCCCGACCAACACAGTAAATAGACTAAGAAAGAGAGAAATATCCTTAAAACAACAATGACTACCTCTTCCATTCTTCCGGTGTCACAATATGGTACCCAATAAAAGTGAGTCAGGTAGTGAAGGCACCATATTTGAAGCCGGTGGTACAGACTTCACTTCAGGATCATGTTTGAACAACGTGTTATTTAATATTTACCAATGACGTAAAACAGACGCCCAACGTGGGGCTCGAACCCACGACCCTGAGATTAAGAGCGTCATGCTCTACCGACTGAGCTAGCCGGGCACGATATGGGGTGTTTTATTAGTAAGATTCAAAGCTGTCTTTCTATTATTCGGCATGTTCCTTTGCCACTTGAATGGGAGGCGATTTCATCATTCTGAGCGTGCTCGCCCTGGGAGATCCTTACTGAATATTGAGCTATTCCTTCTTCTTCTGCTTCCTCTTCTTCGTCTTAATTATCTGTTTAGCCTCCAGGGTCGGTTATTCCCTCGGACTCAGCGAAGGATCCCGCCTCTACCGCCTCAAGTGCAGTGTCCTGGAGCTATAGACTCTGGGTCGGGGGATACAACTGGGGAGGATGACCAGTACCTCGTCCAGGTGGCCTTACCTGCTATGCTGAACGGTGGCCTTGCGAAGGGATGGGAAGATTGCAAGCCTCAAATTAGGTACCATCCCGGCATTTGTCTTGAGGAGAGTGGGAAACCACGGAAAACCACTTCCAGGACGGATGAAGTGAGAATTGAACCCACCTAAACTCAATTGACTTTCCGAGGCTGAGTGGACCCCGTTCCAGCCCTCGTACCACTTTTCCAATTTCGAGGCAGAGCCGGGAATCAAACCCGGGCCTCCAGGGATTGCAGCTAATCACACTAAATACTGCACCACAGAGGCGTACGTTAATAAATTCTCCGGTTAATTACACCACAACTGAATGTTGTGTGCATCTCTTTCCGTCAATTATGCCAAGCTCGTATGCCACCAGAACGCACGAAGAGTAACACAGCACATCGCTATGGTTTAACTCTGCATTCTGGAGGCGGCTGTGTTCAAACCCCGGCGTAGGCCGTGAAGAGAATGGTTTTGCGTCGTTTCGCATTCTCATATCCAGGCAAATACCACGCTCGATAACTTCTTCGTCCTTCGTTGCACCACAAATCACCACACATCTCCTGACCTGAGAGATGGCGTCACGTTGTAGGAGTCTAAGAGGCCCGACCAACACGGTAAATAGACTAAGAAAGAGAGAAATATCCTTAAAACAACAATGACTACCTCTTCCATGTTTTCGCCGTCACAATATGGTACCCAATGAAACTGAGTCAGGTGGTGAAGGCACCATATTTGAAGCCGGTGGTACAGACTTCACTTCAGGATCATGTTTGAACAACGTGTTATTTAATATTTACCAATGACGTAAAACAGACGCCCAACGTGGGGCTCGAACCCACGACCCTGAGATTAAGAGTCTCATGCTCTACCGACTGAGCTAGCCGGGCACGATATGGGGTGTTTTATTAGTAAGATTCAAAGCTGTCTTTCTATTATTAGGCATGTTCCTTTGCCACTTGAATGGGAGGCGATTTCATCATTCTGAGCGTGCTCGCCCTGGGAGATCCTTACAGAATATTGTGCTATTCCTTCTTCTTCTTCTTCATCTTCATCGTTTTAATTATCTGTTTAGCCTCCAGGGTCGGTTATTCCCTCGGACTCAGCGAAGGATCCCGCCACTACCGCCTCAAGTGCAGTGTCCTGGAGCTACAGACTATGGGTGGGGGAATACAACTGGGGAGGATGACCAGTACCTCGTCCAGGTGGCCTTACCTGCTATGCTGAACGGTGGCCTTGCGGGCGGATGGGAAAATAGCAAGGATTAGACAGGGTAGAGGGAAGGAAGCGGCCGTAGCCGTAAATGAGGTACAATCCCGGCATATGCCTGGAAGAGAAGTGGGAAACCACGGAAAATCACTTCGAGGATGGATGAGGTAAGAATCGAACCCACCTAAACTCAATTGACTTCCCGAGGCTGAGTGGACCCCGTTCCAGCCCTCGTACCACTTTTCAAATTTCGAGGCAGAGCTGAGAATCGAAACTGGGCCTCCGGGGATTGCAGCTAATCACATTAAACACTACACCACAGAGGCGTACTTTAATAAATTCTCCGGTTAATTACACCACAACTGAATGTTATGTGCATCTCTTTCAGTCAATTATGGCAAACTCGAATGCCACCAGAACGCACGAAGAGTAACACAGCACATCGCTATGGTTTAACTCTGCATTTTGGAGGCGGCTGTGTTCAAACCACACCATAGGCCGTGAAGAGAATGGTTTTGCGTCGTTTCGCATTCTCACATCCAGGCAAATACCACGCTCGATAACTTCTTCGTCCTTCGTAGCACCACAAATCACCACAAATCTCCTGACCTGAGAGATGGCGTCACGTTGTAGGAGTCTAAGAGGTCCGACCAACACAGTAAATAGACTAAGAAAGAGAGAAATATCCTTAAAACAACAACGACTACCTCTTCAATTCTTCCGCCGTCACAATATGGTACCCAATAAAACTGAGACTGGTGGTGAAGGCACCATACTTGAAGCCGGTGGTACAGACTTCACTGCACGATCATGTTTGAACAACGTGTTATTTAATATTTACCAATGACGTAAAAAAGACGCCCAACGTGGGGCTCGAACCCACGACCCTGAGATTAAGAGTCTCATGCTCTACCGACTGAGCTAGCCGGGCACGATATCGGGTGTTTTATTAGTAAGATTCAAAGCTGTCTTTCTATTATTAGGCATGTTCCTTTGCCACTTGAATGGGAGGCGATTTCATCATTCTGAGCGTGCTCGCCCTGGGAGATCCTTACAGAATATTGTGCTATTCCTTCTTCTTCTTCCTCTTCTTCGTTTTAATTATCTGTTTAGCCTCCATTGTCGGTTATTCCCTCGGACTCAGCGAAGGATCCCGCCTCTACCGCCTCAAGTGCAGTGTCCTGGAGCTACAGACTCTGGGTCGGGGGATACAACTGGGGAGGATGACCAGTACCTCGTCCAGGTGGCCTTACCTGCTATGCTGAACGGTGGCCTTGCGGGCGGATGGGAAAATAGCAAGGATTAGACAAGGAAGAGGGAAGGAAGCGGCCGTAGCCGTAAATGAGGTACAATCCCGGCATCTGCCTGGAAGAGAAGTGGGAAACCACGGAAAATCACTTCCAGGATGGATGAGGTAAGAATCGAAACCACCTAAACTCAATTGACTTCCCGAGGCTGAGTGGACCCCGTTCCAGCCCTCGTACCACTTTTCAAATTTCGAGGCAGAGCCGAGAATCGAAACTGGGCCTCCGGGGATTGCAGCTAATCACATTAACCACTACACCACAGAGGCGTACTTCAATAAATTCTCCGGTTAATTACACCACAACTGAATGTTGTGTGCATCTCTTTCCGTCAATTATGGCAAGCTCGAATGCCACCAGAACGCACGAAGAGTAACACAGGACATCGCTATGGTTTAACTCTGCATTTTGGAGGCGGCTGTGTTCAAACCTCACCGTAGGCCGTGAAGAGAATGGTTTTGCGTCGTTTCGCATTCTCACATCCAGGCAAATACCACGCTCGATAACTTCTTCGTCCTTCGTTGCACCACAAATCACCACACATCTCCTGACCTGAGAGATGGCGTCACGTTGTAGGAGCCTAAGAGGCCCGACCAACACGGTAAATAGACTAAGAAAGAGAGAAATATCCTTAAAACAACAATGACTGCCTCTTCCATTCTTCCGCCGTCACAATATGGTACCCAATAAAACTGAGTCAGGTGGTGAAGGCACCATATTTGAAGCCGGTGGTACAGACTTCACTTCAGGATCATGTTTGAACAACGTGTTATTTAATATTTACCAATGACGTAAAACAGACGCCCAACGTGGGGCTCGAACCCACGACCCTGAGATTAAGAGTCTCATGCTCTACCGACTGAGCTAGCCGGGCACGATATAGGGTGTTTTATTAGTAAGATTCAAAGCTGTCTTTCTATTATTAGGCATGTTCCTTTGCCACTTGAATGGGAGGCGATTTCATCATTCTGAGCGTGCTCGCCCTGGGAGATCCTCACAGAATTTTGTGCTATTCCTTCTTCTCCTTCTTCTTCTCCTTCTTCGTCTTATTTATCTGCTTAGCCTCCAGGGTCGGTTCTTCAGTCGGACTCAGCGAGGGACCCCACCTCTACCGCCTCAAGTGCAGTGTCGTGGAGCTACAGACTCTGGGTCGGGGGATACAACTGGGGACAATGCCCAGTACCTCGTAAAGGTGGCCTTACCTGCATTCCTGGACGGTGGCCTTGCGTGGGGATAGGAAGATTGCAAGCCTTAAATTAGGTACCATCCCGGCATTTGTCTGGAGGAGAGTGGGAAACCACGGAATACCTATTCCAGGATGGATGAAGTGAGAATTGAACCCACCGAAACTCAATTGACTTCCCGAGGCTGAGTGGACCCCGTTCCAGTGTCGTACCACTTTTCAAATTTCGAGGCAGAGCCGAGAATCGAACCCGGGCTTCAGGGGATTGTAGCTAATCACACTAACCACTACACCACAGAGGCCTGCTATAATAAATTCTCCGGTTAATTACACCACAACTGAATGTTGTGTGCATCTCTTTCCGTCAATTATGGCAAGCTCGAATGCCACCAGAACGCACGAAGAGTAACACAGCACATCGCTATGGTTTAACTCTGCATTCTGGAGGCGGGTGTGTTCAAACCCCACCGTAGGCCGTGAAATTAATGGTTTTGCGTCGTTTCGCATTCTCACATCCAGGCAAATACCATGCTCGATAACTTCTTCGTTCTTCGTTGCACCACAAATCACCACACATCTCCTGACCTGAGAGATGGCGTCACGTTGTAGGAGTATAAGAGGCCCGACCAACACGGTAAATAGACTAAGAAAGAGAGGAATATCCTTAAAACAACAATGACTACCTCTTCCATACTTCCGCCGTCACAATATGGTACCCAATAAAATTGAGTCAGGTGGTGAAGGCACCACATTTGAAGCCGGTGGTACAGACTTCACTTCAGGATCATGTTTGAACAACGTGTTATTTAATATTTACCAATGACGTAAAACAGACGCCCAACGTTGGGCTCCAACCCACGACCCAGTGATTAAGAGTAACATGCTCTACGGTCTGAGGTAGCCGGGCACGCTATGCAGTGTTTTATCAGTAAGATGCAAAGCTGTCTTTATATTATTTGGCATGTTCCTTTGCCACTTGAATGGAAGCAGATTTCATCATTCTGAGCGTGCACGCCCTGGGATATCCTCACAGAATTTTGTGCTATTCCTTCTTCTTCTTCTTCTCCTTCTTCGTCTTATTTATCTGCTTAGCCTCCAGTGTCGGTTCTTCAGTCGGACTCAGCGAGGGACCCCACCTCTACCGCCTCAAGTGCAGTGTCCTGGAGCTACAGACTCTGGGTCGGGGGATACAACTGGGGACAATGACCAGTACCTCGTAAAGGTGGCCTTACCTGCTCTTCTGGACGGTGGCCTTGCGTGGGGATAGGAAGATTGCAAGCCTTAAATTAGGTACCATCCCGGCATTTGTCTGGAGGAGAGTGGGAAACCACGGAAAACCACTTCCAGGATGGGTGAAGTGATAATTGAACCCACCCAAACTCAATTGACTTCCCGAGGCTGAGTGGACCCCGTTCCAACCCTCGTACCACTTTTCAAATTTCGAGGCAGAGCCGAGAATCGAACCCGGGCCTCCGGGGATTGCAGCTAATCACACTAACCACTACACCACAGAGGCGTACTTTAATAAATTCTCCGGTTAATTACACCACAACTGAATGTTGTGTGCATCTCTTTCCGTCAATAATGGCAAGCTCAAATGCCACCAGAACGCACGAAGTGTAACACAGCACATCGCTATGGTTTAACTCTGCAGTCTGGAGGCGGGTGTGTTCAAACCCCACCGTAGGCCGTGAAGAGAATGGTTTTGCGCCGTTTCGCATTCTCACATCCAGGCAAATACCACGCTCGATAACTTCTTCGTCCTTCGTTGCACCACAAATCACCACACATCTCCTGACCTGAGAGATGGCGTCACGTTGTAGGAGCCTAAGAGGCCCGACCAACACGGTAAATAGACTAAGAAAGAGAGAAATATCCTTAAAACAACAATGACTACCTCTTCCATTTTTCCGCCGTCACAATATGGTACCCAATGAAACTGAGTCAGGTGGTGAAGGCACCATGTTTGAAGCCGGTGGTACAGACTTCACTTCAGGATCATGTTTGAACAACGTGTTATTTAATATTTACCAATGACGTAAAACGGACGCCCAGCGTGGGGCTCGAACCCACGACCCTGAGATTAAGAGTCTCTTGCCCTACCGACGGGGCCAGCCGGGCACGATATGCAGCGTTTTATCAGTAAGATTCAAAGCTGTCTTTCTATTATTAGGAATGTTCCTTTGCATCTTTAATGGGAGGCGATTTCATCATTCTGAGCGTACTCGCCCTGGGAGATCCTTACAGAATATTGTGCTATTCCTTTTTCATCTTCTGCTTCGTCTTAATTATCTGTTTTGCCTCCAGGGTCGGTTTTTCCCTCGGACTCAGCGAGGGATCCCGCCTCTACCGCCTCAAGTTCAGTGTCCTGGAGCTACAGTCTCTGGGTCGGGGGATACAGCTGGGGAGGATGACCAGTACCTCGTCCAGGTGGCCTTACCTGCTATGCTGAACGGTGGCCTGGCGGGGGGGTGGGAAGATTGCAACCTTAAGTTAGGTACCATTCCGGCATTTGCCTGGAGGAGAGTGGGAAACCACGGAAAACCACTTCGAGGATGGATGAAGTGAGAATTGAACCCACCTAAACTCAATTGACTTCCCGAGGCTGAGTGGACCCCGTTCCAGTCCTCGTACCACTTTTCAAATTTCGAGGAAGAGCCGAGAATCGAACCCGGGTTTCCGGGGATTGCAGCTAATCACACTAACAACTTCACCACAGAGGCGTACTTTAATAAATTCTCCGGTTAATTACACTACAAATGAATGTTGTGTGCATTTCTTTCCGTCAATTATGGCAACCTCGAATGCCACCAGAACGCACGAAGAGTAACACAGCACATCGCTATGGTTTAACTCTGCATTCTGGAGGCGGGTGTGTTCAAACCCCGCCGTAGGCTGTGAAGAGAATGGTTTTGCGTCCTTTCGCATTCTCACATCCAGGCAAATACCACGCTCGATAACTTCTTCGTCCTTCGTTGCACCACAAATCACCACACATCTCCTGACCTGAGAGATGGCGTCACGTTGTAGGAGTCTAAGAGGCCCGACCAACACGGTAAATAGACTAAGAAAGAGAGAAATATCCTTAAAACAACTATGACTACTTCTTCCATTCTTCCGCCGTCACAATATGGTACCCAATAAAACTGAGTCAGGTGGTGAAGGCACCATATTTGAAGCAGGGGGTACAGACTTCACTTCAGGATCATGTTTGAACAACGTGTTATTTAATATTTACCAATGACGTAAAACAGACGCCCAACGTGGGGCTCGAACCCACGACCCTGAGATTAAGAGTCTCATGCTCTACCGACTGAGCTAGCCGGGCACGACATGCACTGTTTTATCAGTAAGATTCAAAGCTGTCTTTCTATTATTAGGCATGTTCCTCTGCCACTTGAATGGGAGGCGATTTCATCATTCTGAGCGTGCTCGCCCTGGGAGATCCTTACAGAATATTATGCTATTCCTTCTTCTTCTTCTTCTCCTTCTTCGTTTTAATTACCTGTTTAGCCTCCAGGGTCGGTATTCCCTCGGACTCAGCCAGGGATCCCGCCTCTACCGCCTCAAGTGCAGTGTCCTGGAGCTACAGACTCTGGGACGTGAGATACAAGTGGGGAAGGTGACCAGTACCTCGTCCAGGTGGCCTTACCTTCTATGCTGAACGGTGGCCTTGCGGGGGGATGGGAAAATTGCAAGGATTAGGCAAGGAAGAGGGAAGGAAGCGGCCGTGGCCGTAAATGAGGTACCATCCCGGCCTCTGCCTGGAAGAGAAGTGGGATACCACGGAAAATCACTTCCAGGATGGATGAGGTAAGAATCGATCCCACCTAAACTCAATTGACTTCCCGAGGCTGAGTGGACCCCGTTCCAGCCCTCGTACCACTTTTCAAATTTCGAGGCAGAGCCGAGAATCGAAGCCGGGCCTCCGGAGATTGAAGCCAATCACACTAACCACTACACCACAGAGGCGTACTTTAATAAATTCTCCGGTTAATTACACCACAACTGAATGTTGTGTGCATCTCTTTCCGTCAATTATGGCAAGCTCGAATGCCACCAGAACGCACGAAGAGTAACACAGCACATTGGTATGGTTTAACTCTGCATTCTGGAGGCGGGTGTGATCAAACCCCACCGTAGGCTGTGAAGAGAATGGTTTTGCGTCGTTTCGCATTCTCACATCCAGGCAAATACCACGCTCGATAACTTCTTCGTCCTTCGTTGCACCACAAATCACCACACATCACCTGACCTGAGAGATGGCGTCACGTTGTAGGAGTATAAGAGGCCCGACCAACACAGTATATAGACTAAGAAAGAGAGAAATATCCTTAAAATAACAATGACTACCTCTTCCATTCTTCCGGTGTCACAATATGGTACCCAATAAAGGTGAGTCAGGTAGTGAAGGCACCATATTTGAAGCCGGTGGTACAGACTTCACTTCAGGATCATGTTTGAACAACGTGTTATTTAATATTTACCAATGACGTAAAACAGACGCCCAACGTGGGGCTCGAACCCACGACCCTGAGATTAAGAGCGTCATGCTCTACCGACTGAGCTAGCCGGGCACGATATGGGGTGTTTTATTAGTAAGATTCAAAGCTGTCTTTCTATTATTAGGCATGTTCCTTTGCCACTTGAATGGGAGGCGATTTCATCATTCTGAGCGTGCTCGCCCTGGGATATCCTCACAGAATTTTGTGCTATTCCTTCTCCTTCTTCTTCTCCTTCTTCGTCTTATTTATCTGCTTAGCCTCCAGGGTCGGTTCTTCTGTCGGACTCAGCGAGGGACCCCACCTCTACCGCCTCAAGTGTAGTGTCCTGGAACTACAGACTCTGGGTCGGGGGATACAACTGGGGAGGATGACCAGTACCTCGTAAAGGTGGCCTTACCTGCTTTCCTGGACGGTGGCCTTGCGTGGGGATAGGAAGATTTCAAGGCTTAAATTAGGTACCATCCCGGCATTTGTCTGGAGGAGAGTGGGAAACCACGGAAAACCACTTCCAGGACGGATGAAGTGAGAATTGAACCCACCTAAACTCAATTGACTTTCCGAGGCTGAGTGGACCCCGTTCCAGCCCTCGTACCACTTTTCCAATTTCGAGGCAGAGCCGGGAATCAAACCCGGGCCTCCAGGGATTGCAGCTAATCACACTAAATACTGCATCACAGAGGCGTACGTTAATAAATTCTCCGGTTAATTACACCACAACTGAATGTTGTGTGCATCTCTTTCCGTCAATTATGCCAAGCTCGTATGCCACCAGAACGCACGAAGAGTAACACAGCACATCGCTATGGTTTAACTCTGCATTCTGGAGGCGGCTGTGTTCAAACCCCGCTGTAGGCCGTGAAGAGAATGGTTTTGCGTCGTTTCGCATTCTCATATCCAGGCAAATACCACGCTCGATAACTTCTTCGTCCTTCGTTGCACCACAAATCACCACACATCTCCTGACCTGAGAGATGGCGTCACGTTGTAGGAGCCTAAGAGGCCCGACCAACACGGTAAATAGACTAAGAAAGAGAGAAATATCCTTAAAACAACAATGACTACCTCTTCCATTTTTCCGCCGTCACAATATGGTACCCAATGAAACTGAGTCAGGTGGTGAAGGCACCATATTTGAAGCCGGTGGTACAGACTTCACTTCAGGATCATGTTTGAACAATGTGTTATTTAATATTTACCAATGACATAAAACAGACGCCCAGCGTGGGGCTCGAACCCACGACCCTGAGATTAAGAGCCTCATGCCCTACCGACGGGGCTAGCCGGGCACGATATGCGTTGTTTTATCAGTATGATTCAAAGCTGTCTTTCTATTATTAGGCATGTTCCTTTGCCACTTGAATGGGAGCAGATTTCATCATTCTGAGCGTGCTCGCGCTGGGAGATCCTTACAGAATATTGTGCTATTCCTTCTTCTTCTTCTTCTTCTTCTTCTTCTTCTTCTTCTTCTTTTCTTCTTCTTCTTCTTCTTCGTCTTAATTGTCTGTTTAGCCTCCAGGGTCGGTTTTTCCCTCGGACACACCGAAGGATCACGCCTCTACCGCCTCAAGTGCAGTGTCCTGGAGCTACAGTCACTGGGTCGGGGGATACAACTGGGGAGGATGACCAGTACCTCGTTCAGGGGGCCTTACCTGCTATGCTGAACGGTGGCCTTGCGGGGGGATGGGAAAATTGCAAGGATTAGACAAGGAAGAGGGAAGGAAGCGGCCGTGGCCGCAAATGAGGTACCATCCCGGCATTTGCCTGGAGGAGAGTGGGAAACCACGGAAAACCACTTCCAGGATGGATGAAGTGAGAATTGAACCCACCCAAACTCAATTGACTTCCCGAGGCTGAGTGGACCCCGTTCCAACCCTCGTACCACTTTTCAAATTTCGAGGCAGAGCCGAGAATCGAACCCGGGCCTCCGGGGATTGCAGCTAATCACACTAACCACTACACCACAGAGGCGTACTTTAATAAATTCTCCGGTTAATTACACCACAACTGAATGTTGTGTGCATCTCTTTCCGTCAATTATGGCAAGCTCGAATGCCACCAGAACGCACGAAGAGTAACACAGCACATCGCTATGGTTTAACTCTGCATTCTGGAGGCGGGTGTGTTCAAACCCCACCGTAGGCCGTGAAGAGAATGGTTTTGCGCCGTTTCGCATTCTCACATCCAGGCAAATACCACGCTCGATAACTTCTTCGTCCTTCGTTGCACCACAAATCACCACACATCTCCTGACCTGAGAGATGGCGTCACATTGTAGGAGCCTAAGAGCCCCGACCAACACGGTAAATAGACTAAGAAAGAGAGAAATATCCTTAAAACAACAATGACTACCTCTTCCATTTTTCCGCCGTCACAATATGGTACCCAATGAAACTGGGTCAGGTGGTGAAGGCACCATATTTGAAGCCGGTGGTACTGATTTCACTTCAGGATCATGTTTGAACAACGTGTTGTTTAATATTTACAATGACGTAAAACAGACGCCCAGCGTGGGGCTCGAACCCACGACCCTGAGATTAAGAGTCTCATGCCCTACCGACGGGGCTAGCCGGGCACGATATGCAGCGTTTTATCAGTAAGATTCAAAGCTGTCTTTCTATTATTAGGAATGTTCCTTTGCATCTTTAATGGGAGGCGATTTCATCATTCTGAGCGTACTCGCCCTGGGAGATCCTTACAGAATATTGTGCTATTCCTTTTTCATCTTCTGCTTCGTCTTAATTATCTGTTTATCCTCCAGGGTCGGTTTTTCCCTCGGACTCAGCGAGGGATCCCGCCTCTACCGCCTCAAGTGCAGTGTCCTGGAGCTACAGTCTCTGGGTCGGGGGATACAGCTGGGGAGGATGACAGTACCTCGTCCAGGTGGCCTTACCTGCTATGCTGAACGGTGGCCTGGCGGGGGGGTGGGAAGATTGCAACCTTAAGTTAGGTACCATTCCGGCATTTGCCTGGAGGAGAGTGGGAAACCACGGAAAACCACTTCCAGGATGGATGAAGTGAGAATTGAACCCACCCAAACTCAATTGACTTCCCGAGGCTGAGTGGACCCCGTTCCAGTCCTCGTACCACTTTTGAAATTTCGAGGAAGAGCCGAGAATCGAACCCGGGTTTCCGGGGATTGCAGCTAATCACACTAACAACTTCACCACAGAGGCGTACTTTAATAAATTCTCCGGTTAATTACACTACAACTGAATGTTGTGTGCATTTCTTTCCGTCAATTATGGCAACCTCGAATGCCACCAGAACGCACGAAGAGTAACACAGCACATCGCTATGGTTTAACTCTGCATTCTGGAGGCGGGTGTGTTCAAACTCCGCCGTAGGCTGTGAAGAGAATGATTTTGCGTCCTTTCGCATTCTCACATCCAGGCAAATACCACGCTCGATAACTTCTTCGTCCTTCGTTGCACCACAAATCACCACACATCTCCTGACCTGAGAGATGGCGTCACATTGTAGGAGTCTAAGAGGCCCGACCAACACGGTAAATAGACTAAGAAAGAGAGAAATATCCTTAAAACAACAATGACTACCTCTTCCATTCTTCCGCCGTCACAATATGGTACCCAATAAAACTGAGTCAGGTGGTGAAGGCACCATATTTGAAGCCGGTGGTACAGACTTCACTTCAGGATCATGTTTGAACAACGTGTTATTTAATATTTACCAATGACGTAAAACAGACGCCCAACGTGGGGCTCGAACCCACGACCCTGAGATTAAGAGTCTCATGCTCTACCGACTGCGCTAGCCGGGCACGACAGGCACTGTTCTATCAGTAAGATTCAAAGCTGTCTTTCAATTATTAGGCATCTTCCTCTGCCACTTGAATGGGAGGCGATTTCATCATACCGAGCGTGCTCGCCCTGGGAGATCCTTACAGAATATTGTGCTATTCCTTCTTCTTCTTCTTCTCCTTCTTCGTTTTAATTACCTGTTTAGCCTCCAGGGTCGGTTTTTCCCTCGGACTCAGCGAGGGACCCCACCTCTACCGCCTCAAGTGCAGTGTCCTGGAGCTACAGACTCTGGGTCGGGGGATACAACTGGGGAGGATGACCATTACCTTGTCCACGTGCCCTTACCTGCTATGCTGAACGGTGGCCTTGCGTGGGGATGGGAAGATTGCAACCTTAAGTTAGGTACCATCCCGGCATTTGCCTGGAGGAGAGTGGGAAACCACGGAAAACCACTTCCAGGATGAATGAAGTGAGAATTGAACCCACCCAAACTCTATTGACTTCCCGAGGCTGAGTGGACCCCGTTCCAGCCCCCGTACCACTTTTCCAATTTCGAGGCAGAGCCGGGAATCAAACCCGGGCCTCCAGGGATTGCAGCTAATCACACTAAATACTGCACCACAGAGGCGTACGTTAATAAATTCTCCGGTTAATTACACCACAACTGAATGTTGTGTGCATCTCTTTCCGTCAATTATGGCAAGCTCGAATGCCACCAGAACGCACGAAGAGTAACACAGCACATCGCTATGGTTTAACTCTGCATTCTGGAGGCGGGTGTGATCAAACCCCACCGTAGGCCGTGAAGAGAATGATTTTGCGTCGTTTCGCATTCTCACATCCAGGCAAATACCACGCTCGATAACTTCTTCGTCCTTCGTTGCACCACAAATCACCACACATCTCCTGACCTGAGAGATGGCGTCATGTTGTAGGAGCTTAAGAAGCCGGACCAACACGGTAAATAGACTAAGAAAGAGAGAAATATCCTTAAAACAACAATGACTACCTCTTCCATTCTTCCGCCGTCACAATATGGTTCAATAAAACTGACACTGGTGGTGAAGACACCATACTTGAAGCCGGTGGTACAGACTTCACTTCAGGATCATGTTTGAACAACGTGTTATTTAATATTTACCAATGACGTAAAACAGACGCCCAACGTGGGGCTCGAACCCACGACCCTGAGATTAAGAGTCTCATGCTCTACCGACTGAGCTAGCCGGGCACGACAGGCACTGTTTTATCAGTAAGATTCAAAGCTGTCTTTCTATTATTAGGCATCTTCCTCTGCCACTTGAATGGGAGGCGATTTCATCATACCGAGCGTGCTCGCCCTGGGAGATCCTTACAGAATATTGTGCTATTCCTTCTTCTTCTTCTTCTTCTTCTCCTTCTTCGTTTTAATTACCTGTTTAGCCTCCAGGGTCGGTTTTTCCCTCGGACTCAGCGAGGGACCCCACCTCTACCGCCTCAAGTGCAGTGTCCTGGAGCTACAGACTCTGGGTCGGGGGATACAACTGGGGAGGATGACCAGTTCCTTGTCCACGTGCCCTTACCTGCTATGCTGAACGGTGGCCTTGCGTGGGGATGGGAAGATTGCAACCTTAAGTTAGGTACCATCCCGGCATTTGCCTGGAGGAGAGTGGGAAACCACGGAAAACCACTTCCAGGATGGATGAAGTGAGAATTGAACCCACCCAAACTCAATTGACTTCCCGAGGCTGAGTGGACCCCGTTCCAGCCCCCGTACCACTTTTCCAATTTCGAGGCAGAGCCGGGAATCAAACCCGGGCCTCCAGGGATTGCAGCTAATCACACTAAATACTGCACCACAGAGGCGTACGTTAATAAATTCTCCGGTTAATTACACCACAACTGAATGTTGTGTGCATCTCTTTCCGTCAATTATGGCAAGCTCGAATGCCACCAGAACGCACGAAGAGTAACACAGCACATCGCTATGGTTTAACTCTGCATTCTGGAGGCGGGTGTGATCAAACCCCACCGTAGGCCGTGAAGAGAATGGTTTTGCGTCGTTTCGCATTCTCACATCCAGGCAAATACCACGCTCGATAACTTCTTCGTCCTTCGTTGCACCACAAATCACCACACATCTCCTGACCTGAGAGATGGCGTCATGTTGTAGGAGTTTAAGAAGCCGGACCAACACGGTAAATAGACTAAGAAAGAGAGAAATATCCTTAAAACAACAATGACTACCTCTTCCATTCTTCCGCCGTCACAATATGGTACCCAATAAAACTGACACTGGTGGTGAAGACACCATACTTGAAGCCGGTGGTACAGACTTCACTTCAGGATCATGTTTGAACAACGTGTTATTTAATAATTACCAATGACGTAAAACAGACGCCCAACGTGGGGCTCGAACCCACGACCCTGAGATTAAGAGCGTCATGCTCTACCGACTGAGCTAGCCGGGCACGATATGGGGTGTTTTATTAGTAAGATTCAAAGCTGTCTTTCTATTATTCGGCATGTTCCTTTGCCACTTGAATGGGAGGCAATTTCATCATTCTGCGCGTGCTCGCCCTGGGAGATCCTTACTGAATATTGTGCTATTCCTTCTTCTTCTGCTTCCTCTTCTTCGTCTTAATTATCTGTTTAGCCTCCAGGGTCGGTTATTCCCTCGGACTCAGCGAAGGATCCCGCCTCTACCGCCTCAAGTGCAGTGTCCTGGAGCTATAGACTCTGGGTCGGGGGATACAACTGGGGAGGATGACCAGTACCTCGTCCAGGTGGCCTTACCTGCTATGCTGAACGGTGGCCTTGCGAAGGGATGGGAAGATTGCAAGCCTCAAATTAGGTACCATCCCGGCATTTGTCTGGAGGAGAGTGGGAAACCACGGAAAACCACTTCCAGGACGGATGAAGTGAGAATTGAACCCACCTAAACTCAATTGACTTTCCGAGGCTGAGTGGACCCCGTTCCAGCCCTCGTACCACTTTTCCAATTTCGAGGCAGAGCCGGGAATCAAACCCGGGCCTCCAGGGATTGCAGCTAATCACACTAAATACTGCACCACAGAGGCGTACGTTAATAAATTCTCCGGTTAATTACACCACAACTGAATGTTGTGTGCATCTCTTTCCGTCAATTATGCCAAGCTCGTATGCCACCAGAACGCACGAAGAGTAACACAGCACATCGCTATGGTTTAACTCAGCATTCTGGAGGCGGCTGTGTTCAAACCCCGCCGTAGGCCGTGAAGAGAATGGTTTTGCGTCGTTTCGCATTCTCATATCCAGGCAAATACCACGCTCGATAACTTCTTCGTCCTTCGTTGCACCACAAATCACCACACATCTCCTGACCTGAGAGATGGCGTCACGTTGTAGGAGTCTAAGAGGCCCGACCAACACGGTAAATAGACTAAGAAAGAGAGAAATATCCTTAAAACAACAATGACTACCTCTTCCATTTTTCCGCCGTCACAATATGGTACCCAATGAAACTGAGTCAGGTGGTGAAGGCACCATATTTGAAGCCGGTGGTACAGACTTCACTTCAGGATCATGTTTGAACAACGTGTTATTTAATATTTACCAATGACGTAAAACAGACGCCCAGCGTGGGGCTCGAACCCACGACCCTGAGATTAAGAGTCTCTTGCCCTACCGACGGGGCTAGCCGGGCACGATATGCGTTGTTTTATCAGTATGATTCAAAGCTGTCTTTCTATTATTAGGCATGTTCCTTTGCCACTTGAATGGGAGCAGATTTCATCATTCTGAGCGTGCTCGCGCTGGGAGATCCTTACAGAATATTGTGCTATTCCTTCTTCTTCTTCTTCTTCTTCTTTTCTTCTTCTTCTTCTTCTTCTTCTTCGTCTTAATTGTCTGTTTAGCCTCCAGGGTCGGTTTTTCCCTCGGACACACCGAAGGATCACGCCTCTACCGCCTCAAGTGCAGTGTCCTGGAGCTACAGTCTCTGGGTCGGGGGATACAACTGGGGAGGATGACCAGTACCTCGTTCAGGGGGCCTTACCTGCTATGCTGAACGGTGGCCTTGCGGGGGGATGGGAAAATTGCAAGGATTAGACAAGGAAGAGGGAAGGAAGCGGCCGTGGCCGTAAATGAGGTACCATCCCGGCATTTGCCTGGAGGAGAGTGGGAAACCACGGAAAACCACTTCCAGGATGGATGAAGTGAGAATTGAACCCACCCAAACTCAATTGACTTCCCGAGGCTGAGTGGACCCCGTTCCAACCCTCGTACCACTTTCCAAATTTCGAGGCAGAGCCGAGAATCGAACCCGGGCCTCCGGGGATTGCAGCTAATCACACTAACCACTACACCACAGAGGCGTACTTTAATAAATTCTCCGGTTAATTAACCACAACTGAATGTTGTGTGCATCTCTTTCCGTCAATTATGGCAAGCTCGAATGCCACCAGAACGCACGAAGAGTAACACAGCACATCGCTATGGTTTAACTCTGCATTCTGGAGGCGGGTGTGTTCAATCCCCACCGTAGGCCGTGAAGAGAATGGTTTTGCGCCGTTTCGCATTCTCACATCCAGGCAAATACCACGCTCGATAACTTCTTCGTCCTTCGTTGCACCACAAATCACCACACATCTCCTGACCTGAGGGATGGCGTCACATTGTAGGAGCCTAAGAGCCCCGACCAACACGGTAAATAGACTAAGAAAGAGAGAAATATCCTAAAAACAACAATGACTACCTCTTCCATTTTTCCGCCATCACAATATGGTACCCAATGAAACTGAGTCAGGTGGTGAAGGCACCATATTTGAAGCCGGTGGTACAGACTTCACTTCAGGATCATGTTTGAACAACGTGTTATTTAATATTTACAATGACGTAAAACAGACGCCCAGCGTGGGGCTCGAACCCACGACCCTGAGATTAAGAGTCTCATGCCCTACCGACGGCGCTAGCCGGGCACGATATGCAGCGTGTTATCAGTAAGATACAAAGCTGTCTTTCTATTATTAGGAATGTTCCTTTGCATCTTTAATGGGAGGCGATTTCATCATTCTGAGCGTACTCGCCCTGGGAGATCCTTACAGAATATTGTGCTATTCCTTTTTCATCTTCTGCTTCGTCTTAATTATCTGTTTAGCCTCCAGGGTCGGTTTTTCCCTCGGACTCAGCGAGGGATCCCGCCTCTACCGCCTCAGGTGCAGTGTCCTGGAGCTACAGTCTCTGGGTCGGGGGATACAGCTGGGGAGGATGACAGTACCTCGTCCAGGTGGCCTTACCTGCTATGCTGAACGGTGGCCTTGCGTGGGGATGGGAAGATTGCAACCTTAAGTTAGGTACCATCCCGGCATTTGCCTGGAGGAGAGTGGGAAACCACGGAAAACCACTTCCAGGATGGATGAAGTGAGAATTGAACCCACCCAAACTCAATTGACTTCCCGAGGCTGAGTGGACCCCGTTCCAGCCCCCGTACCACTTTTCCAATTTCGAGGCAGAGCCGGGAATCAAACCCGGGCCTCCAGGGATTGCAGCTAATCACACTAAATACTGCACCACAGAGGCGTACGTTAATAAATTCTCCGGTTAATTACACCACAACTGAATGTTATGTGCATCTCTTTTCGTCAATTATGGCAAGCTCGAATGCCACCAGAACGCACGAAGAGTAACACAGCACATCGCTACGGTTTAACTCTGAATTCTGGAGGCGGGTGTGATCAAACCCCACCGTAGGCCGTGAAGAGAATGGTTTTGCGTCGTTTCGCATTCTCACCTCCAGGCAAATACCACGCTCGATAACTTCTTCGTCCTTCGTTGCACCACAAATCACCACACATCTCCTGACCTGAGAGATGGCGTCATGTTGTAGGTGCTTAAGAAGCCGGACCAACACGGTAAATAGACTAAGAAAGAGAGAAATATCCTTAAAACAACAATGACTACCTCTTCCATTCTTCCGCCGTCACAATATGGTACCCAATAAAACTGAGTCAGGTGGTGAAGGCACCATATTAGAAGCCGGTGGTACAGACTTCACTTCAGGATCATGTTTGAACAACGTGTTATTTAATATTTACCAATGACGTAAAACAGACGCCCAACGTGGGGCTCGAACCCACGACCCTGAGATTAAGAGTCTCATGCTCTACCGACTGAGCTAGCCGGGCACGATATGGGGTGGGTTATTAGTAAGATTCAAAGCTGTCTTTCTATTATTAGGCATGTTCCTTTGCCACTTGAATGGGAGGCGATTTCATCATTCTGAGCGTGCTCGCCCTGGGAGATCCTTACATGATATTGTGCTATTCCTTCTTCTTCTTCTTCATCTTCATCGTTTTAATTATCTGTTTAGCCACAAGGGTCGGTTATTCCTTCGGACTCAGCGAAGGATCCCGCCTCTACCGCCTCAAGTGCAGTGTCCTGGAGCTACAGACTCTGGGTCGGGGAATACAACTGGGGAGAATGACCAGTACCTCGTCCAGGTGGCCTTACCTGATATGCTGAACGGTGGCCTTGCGGGCGGATGGGAAAATAGCAACGATTAGACAAGGAAGAGGGAAGGAAGCGGCCGTAGCCGTAAATGAGGTACAATCCCGGCATCTGCCTGGAAGAGAAGTGGGAAACCACGGAAAATCACTTCGAGAATGGATGAGGTAAGAATCGAACCCACCTAAACTCAATTGACTTCCCGAGGCTGAGTGGACCCCGTTCCAGCCCTCGTACCACTTTTCAAATTTCGAGGCAGAGCTGAGAATCGAAACTGGGCCTCCGGGGATTGCAGCTAATCACATTAACCACTACACCACAGAGGCGTACTTTAATAAATTCTCCGGTTAATTACACCACAACTGAATGTTATGTGCATCTCTTTCAGTCAATTATGGCAAGCTCGAATGCCACCAGAACGCACGAAGAGTAACACAGCACATCGCTATGGTTTAACTCTGCATTTTGGAGGCGGCTGTGTTCAAACCACACCATAGGCCGTGAAGAGAATGGTTTTGCGTCGTTTCGCATTCTCACATCCAGGCAAATACCACGCTCGATAACTTCTTCGTCCTTCGTTGCACCACAAATCACCACACATCTCCTGACCTGAGAGATGGCGTCACGTTGTAGGAGTCTAAGAGGCCCGACCAACACGGTAAATAGACTAAGAAAGAGAGAAATATCCTTAAAACAACAATGACTACCTCTTCCATTCTTCCGCCGTCACAATATGGTACCCAATAAAACTGAGTCAGGTGGTGAAGGCACCATATTTGAAGCCAGTGGTACAGACTTCACTTCAGGATCATGTTTGAACAACGTGTTATTTAATATTTACCAATGACGTAAAACAGACGCCCAACGTGGGGCTCGAACCCACGACCCTGAGATTAAGAGTCTCATGCTCTACCGACTGAGCTAGCCGGGCACGACAGGCACTGTTTTATCAGTAAGATTCAAAGCTGTCTTTCTATTATTAGGCATCTTCCTCTGCCACTTGAATGGGAGGCGATTTCATCATACCGAGCGTGCTCGCCCTGGGAGATCCTTACAGAATATTGTGCTATTCCTTCTTCTTCTTCTTCTCCTCCTTCTTGGTTTTAATTACCTGTTTAGCCTCCAGGGTCGGTCTTTCCCTCGGACTCAGCGAGGGACCCCACCTCTACCGCCTCAAGTGCAGTGTCCTGGAGCTACAGACTCTGGGTCGGGGGATACAACTGGGGAGGATGACCAGTACCTTGTCCACGTGCCCTTACCTGCTATGCTGAACGGTGGCCTTGCGTGGGGATGGGAAGATTGCAACCTTAATTTAGGTACCATCCCGGCATTTGCCTGGAGGAGAGTGGGAAACCACGGAAAACCACTTCCAGGATGGATGAAGTGAGAATTGAACCCACCCAAACTCAATTGACTTCCCGAGGCTGAGTGGACCCCGTTCCAGCCCCCGTACCACTTTTCCAATTTCGAGGCAGAGCCGGGAATCAAACCCGGGCCTCCAGGGATTGCAGCTAATCACACTAAATACTGCACCACAGAGGCGTACGTTAATAAATTCTCCGGTTAATTACACCACAACTGAATGTTGTGTGCATCTCTTTCCGTCAATTATGGCAAGCTCGAATGCCACCAGAACGCACGAAGAGTAACACAGCACATCGCTACGGTTTAACACTGCATTCTGGAGGCAGGTGTGATCAAACCCCACCGTAGGCCGTGAAGAGAATGGTTTTGCGTCGTTTCGCATTCTCACATCCAGGCAAATACCACGCTCGATAACTTCTTCGTCCTTCGTTGCACCACAAATCACCACACATCTCCTGACCTGAGAGATGGCGTCATGTTGTAGGAGCTTAAGAAGCCGGACCAACACGGTAAATAGACTAAGAAAGAGAGAAATATCCTTAAAACAACAATGACTACCTCTTCCATTCTTCCGCCGTCACAATATGGTACCCAATAAAACTGACACTGGTGGTGAAGACACCATACTTGAAGCCGGTGGTACAGACTTCACTTCAGGATCATGTTTGAACAACGTGTTATTTAATATTTACCAATGACGTAAAACAGACGCCCAACGTGGGGCTCGAACCCCCGACCCTGAGATTAAGAGTCTCATGCTCTACCGACTGAGCTAGTCGGGCACGATATGGGGTGTTTTATTAGTAAGATTCAAAGCTGTCTTTCTATTATTAGGCATGTTCCTTTGCCACTTGAATGGGAGGCGATTTTATCATTCTGAGCGTGCTCGCCCTGGGAGATCCTTACAGAATATTGTGCTATTCCTTCTTCTTCTTCTTCTTCATCTTCATCGTTTTAATTATCTGTTTAGCCTCCAGGGTCGGTTATTCCCTCGGACTCAGCGAAGGATCCCGCCTCTACCGCCTCAAGTGCAGTGTCCTGGAGCTACAGACACTGGGTCGGGGAATACAACTGGGGAGGATGACCAGTACCTCGTCCAGGTGGCCTTACCTGCTATGCTGAACGGTGGCCTTGCGGGCGGATGGGAAAATAGCAACGATTAGACAAGGAAGAGGGAAGGAAGCGGCCGTAGCCGTAAATGAGGTACAATCCCGGCATCTGCCTGGAAGAGAAGTGGGAAACCACGGAAAATCACTTCGAGGATGGATGAGGTAAGAATCGAACCCACCTAAACTCAATTGACTTCCCGAGGCTGAGTGGACCCCGTTCCAGCCCTCGTACCACTTTTCAAATTTCGAGGCATAGCTGAGAATCGAAACTGGGCCTCCGGGGATTGCAGCTAATCACATTAACCACTACACCACAGAGGCGTACTGTAATAAATTCTCCGGTTACTTACATCACAACTGAATGTTATGTGCATCTCTTTCAGTCAATTATGGCAAGCTCGAATGCCACCAGAACGCACGAATAGTAACACAGCACATCGCTATGGTTTAACTCTGCATTTTGGAGGCGGCTGTGTTCAAACCACACCGTAGGCCGTGAAGAGAATGGTTTTGCGTCGTTTCGCATTCTCACATCCAGGCAAATACCACGCTCGATAACTTCTTCGTCCTTCGTTGCACCACAAATCACCACACATCTCCTGACCTGAGAGATGGCGTCACGTTGTAGGAGTCTAAGAGGTCCGACCAACACAGTAAATAGACTAAGAAAGAGAGAAACATCCTTAAAACAACAACGACTACCTCTTCAATTCTTCCGCCGTCACAATATGGTACCGTACCCAATAAAACTGAGACTGGTGGTGAAGGCACCATACTTGAAGCCGGTGGTACAGATTTCACTTCACGATCATGTTTGAACAACGTGTTATTTAATATTTACCAATGACGTAAAACAGACGCCCAACGTGGGGCTCGAACCCACGACCCTGAGATTAAGAGTCTCACGCTCTACCGACTGAGCTAGCCGGGCACGACATGCACTGTTTTATCAGTAAGATTCAAAGCTGTCTTTCTATTATTAGGCATGTTCCTTTGCCACTTGGATGGGAGGCGATTTCATCATTCTGAGCGTGCTCGCCCTGGGAGATCCTTACAGAATATTGTGCTATTCCTTCTTCTTCTTCCTCTTCTTCGTTTTAATTATCTGTTTAGCCTCCATTGTCAGTTATTCCCTCGGACTCAGCGAAGGATCCCGCCTCTACCGCTTCAAGTGCAGTGTCCTGGAGTTACAGACTCTGGGTCGGGGGATACAACTGGGGAGGATGACCAGTACCTCGTCCAGGTGTCCTTACCTGCTATGCTGAACGGTGGCCTTGCGGGCGGATGGGAAAATAGCAAGGATTAGACAAGGAAGAGGGAAGGAAGCGGCCGTAGCCGTAAATGAGGTACAATCCCGGCATCTGCCTGGAAGAGAAGTGGGAAACCACGGAAAATCACTTCCAAAATGGATGAGGTAAGAATCGAACCCACCTAAACTCAATTGACTTCCCGAGGCTGAGTGGACCCCGTTCCAGCCCTCGTACCACTTTTCAAATTTCGAGGCAGAGCCGAGAATCGAAACTGGGCCTCCGGGGATTGCAGCTAATCACATTAACACTACACCACTGAGGCGTACTTTAATAAATTCTCCGGTTAATTACACCACAACTGAATGTTGTGTGCATCTCTTTCCGTCAATTATGGCAAGCTCGAATGCCACCAGAACGCACGAAGAGTAACACTGGACATCGCTATGGTTTAACTCTGCATTTTGGAGGCGGCTGTGTTCAAACCACACCGTAGGCCGTGAAGAGAATGGTTTTGCGTCGTTTCGCATTCTCACATCCAGGCAAATACCACGCTCGATAACTTCTTCGTCCTTCGTTGCACCACAAATCACCACACATCTCCTGACCTGAGAGATGGCGTCACGTTGTAGGAGCCTAAGAGGCCCGACCAACACGGTAAATAGACTAAGAAAGAGAGAAATATCCTTAAAACAACAATGACTGCCTCTTCCATTCTTCCGCCGTCACAATATGGTACCCAATAAAACTGAGTCAGGTGGTGAAGGCACCATATTTGAAGCCGGTGGTACAGACTTCACTTCAGGATCATGTTTGAACAACGTGTTATTTAATATTTACCAATGACGTAAAACAGACGCCCAACGTGGGGCTCGCACCCACGACCCTGAGATTAAGAGTCTCATGCTCTACCGACTGAGCTAGCCGCGCACGATATGCATTGTTTTATCAGTATGATTCAAAGCTGTCTTTCTATTATTAGGCATGTTCCTTTGCCACTTGAATGGGAGGCGATTTCATCATTCTGAGCGTGCTCGCCCTGGGAGATCCTTACAGAATATTGTGCTATTCCTTCTTCTTCTTCTTCCTCTTCTTCGTCTTCTACTTCTTCTTCTTCGTCTTAATTATCTGTTTAGCCTCCAGGGTCGGTTTTTCCCTCGGACACAGCGAAGGATCCCGCCTCTACCGCTTCAAGTGCAGTGTCCTGGAGCTACAGACTTCGGGTCGGGGGAAACAACTGGGGAGGATGAGCAGTACCTCGTCCAGGTGGCCTTACCTGCTATGCTGAACGGTGGCCTTGCGGGGGGATGGGAAAATAGCAAGGATTAGACAAGGAAGAGGGAAGGAAGTGGCCGTGGCCGTAAATGAGGTACCATCCCGGCATTTGCCTGGAGGAGGGTGGGAAACCGCGGAAAACCACTTCCAGGATGAATGAAGTGAGAATTGAACCCACCGAAACTCAATTGACTTCCCGAGGCTGAGTGGACCCCGTTCCAACCCTCGTACCACTTTTCAAATTTCGAGGCAGAGCCGAGAATCGAAACTGGGCCTCCGGGGATTGCAGCTAATCACACTAACCACTACACCACAGAGGCGCACTTTAATAAATTCTCCGGTTAAATACACAACAACTGAATGTTGTGTGCTTCTCTTTCCCTCAATTATGGCAAGCTCGAATGCCACCAGAACGCATGAAGAGTAACACAGCACATCGCTATGGTTTAACTCTGCATTCTGGAGGCGGGTGTGTTCAAACCACACCGTAGGCCGTGAAGGGAATGGTTTTGCGTCGTTTCGCATTCTCACATCCAGGCAAATACCACGCTCGATAACTTCTTCGTCCTTCGTTGCACCACAAATCACCACACATCTCCTGACCTGAGAGATGGCGTCACGTTGTAGGAGCCTAAGAGGCCCGACCAACACGGTAAATAGACTAAGAAAGAGAGAAATATCCTTAAAACAACAGTGACTACCTCTTCCATTCTTCCGCCGTCACAATATGGTACCCAATAAAACTGAGTCAGGTGGTGAAGGCATCATATTTGAAGCCGGTGGTACAGACTTCACTTCAGGATCATGTTTGAACAACGTGTTATTTAATATTTACCAATGACGTAAAACAGACGCCCAACGTGGGGCTCGAACCCACGACCCTGAGATTAAGAGTCTCATGCTCTACCGACTGAGCTAGTCGGGCACGATATGGGGTGTTTTATTAGTAAGATTCAAAGCTGTCTTTCTATTATTAGGCATGTTCCTTTGCCACTTGAATGGGAGGCGATTTCATCATTCTGAGCGTGCTCGCCCTGGGAGATCCTTACAGAATATTGTGCTATTCCTTCTTCTTCTTCTTCCTCTTCTTCGTCTTAATTATCTGTTTAGCCTCCAGGGTCGGTTATTCCCTCGGACTCAGCGAAGGATCCCGCCTCTACCGCCTCAAGTGCAGTGTCCTGGAGCTACAGACACTTGGACGTGAGATACAACTAGGGAGGATGACCAGTACCTCGTCCAGGTGGCCTTACCTGCTATGCTGAACGGTGGCCTTGCGGGGGGATGGGAAAATTGCAAGGATTAGGCAAGGAAGAGGGAAGGAAGCGGCCGTGGCCGTAAATGAGGTACCATCCCGGCATTTGCCTGGAGGAGAGTGGGAAACCACGGAAAACCACTTCCAGGATGGATGAAGTGAGAATTGAACCCACCCAAACTCAATTGACTTCCCGAGGCTGAGTGGACCCCGTTCCAACCCTCGTACCACTTTTCAAATTTCGAGGCAGAGCCGGGGATTGGACCCCGTTCCTCCGGGGATTGCAGCTAATCACAATAACCACTACACCACAGAGGCGTACTTTAATAAATTCTCCGGTTAATTAACCACAACTGAATGTTGTGTGCATCTCTTTCCGTCAATTATGGCAAGCTCGAATGCCACCAGAACGCACGAAGAGTAACACAGCACATCGCTATGGTTTAACTCTGCATTCTGGAGGCGGCTGTGTTCAATCCCCACCGTAGGCCGTGAAGAGAATGGTTTTGCGCCGTTTCGCATTCTCACATCCAGGCAAATACCACGCTCGATAACTTCTTCGTCCTTCGTTGCACCACAAATCACCACACATCTCCTGACCTGAGAGATGGCGTCACATTGTAGGAGCCTAAGAGCCCCGACCAACACGGTAAATAGACTAATAAAGAGAGAAATATCCTAAAAACAACAATGACTACCTCTTCCATTTTTCCGCCGTCACAATATGGTACCCAATGAAATTGAGTCAGGTGGTGAAGGCACCATATTTGAAGCCGGTGGTACAGACTTCACTTCAGGATCATGTTTGAACAACGTGTTATTTAATATTTACAATGACGTAAAACAGACGCCCAGCGTGGGGCTCGAACCCACGACCCTGAGATTAAGAGTCTCATGCCCTACCGACGGGGCTAGCCGGGCACGATATGCAGCGTTTTATCAGTAAGATACAAAGCTGTCTTTCTATTATTAGGAATGTTCCTTTGCATCTTTAATGGGAGGCGATTTCATCATTCTGAGCGTACTCGCCCTGGGAGATCCTTACAGAATATTGTGCTATTCCTTTTTCATCTTCTGCTTCGTCTTAATTATCTGTTTAGCCTCCAGGGTCGGTTTTTCCCTCGGACTCAGCGAGGGATCCCGCCTCTACCGCCTCAAGTTCAGTGTCCTGGAGCTACAGTCTCTGGGTCGGGGGATACAGCTGGGGAGGATGACAGTACCTCGTCCAGGTGGCCTTACCTGCTATGCTGAACGGTGGCCTGGCGGGGGGGTGGGAAGATTGCAACCTTAAGTTAGGTACCATTCCGGCATTTGCCTCGAGGAGCGTTGGAAACCACGGAAAACCACTTCCAGGATGGATGAAGTGAGAATTGAACCCACCCAAACTCAATTGACTTCCCGAGGCTGAGTGGACCCCGTTCCAACCCTCGTACCACTTTTCAAATTTCGAGGCAGAGCCGAGAATCGGAACTGGGCCTCCGGGGATTGCAGCTAATCACACTAACCACTACACCACAGAGGCGTACTTTAATAAATTCTCCGGTTAATTACACTACAACTGAATGTTGTGTGCATCTCTTTCCCTCAATTATGGCAAGCTCGAATGCCACCAGAACGCACGAAGAGTAACACAGCACATCGCTATGGTTTAACTCTGCATTCTGGAGGCGGGTGTGTTCAAACGACACCGTAGGCCGTGAAGAGAATGGTTTTGCGTCGTTTCGCATTCTCACATCCAGGCAAATACCACGCACGATAACTTCATCGTCCTTCGTTACACCACAAATCACCACACATCACCTGACCTGAGAGATGGCGTCACGTTGTAGGAGTATAAGAGGCCCGACCAACACAGTAAATAGACTAAGAAAGAGAGAAATATCCTTAAAACAACAAAGACTACCTCTTCCATTCTTCCGCCGTTACAATATGGTACTCAATAAAACTGACACTGGTGGTGAAGACACCATACTTGAAGCCGGTGGTACAGACTTCACTTCAGGATCATGTTTGAACAACGTGTTATTTAATATTTACCAATGACGTAAAACAGACGCCCAACGTGGGGCTCGAACCCACGACCCTGAGATTAACAGTCTCATGCTCTACCGACTGAGCTAGCCGGGCACGATATGGGGTGTTTTATTAGTAAGATTCAAAGCTGTCTTTCTATTATTAGGCATGTTCCTTTGCCACTTGAATGGGAGGCGATTTCATCATTCTGAGCGTGCTCGCCCTGGGAGATCCTTACAGAATATTGTGCTTTTCCTTCTTCTTCTTCTTCATCTTCATCGTTTTAATTATCTGTTTAGCCTCCAGGGTCGGTTATTCCCTCGGACTCAGCGAAGGATCCCGCCACTACCGCCTCAAGTGCAGTGTCCTGGAGCTACAGACTATGGGTGGGGGAATACAACTGGGGAGGATGACCAGTACCTCGTCCAGGTGGCCTTACCTGCTATGCTGAACGGTGGCCTTGCGGGCGGATGGGAAAATAGCAAGGATTAGACAGGGTAGAGGGAAGGAAGCGGCCGTAGCCGTAAATGAGGTACAATCCCGGCATATGCCTGGAAGAGAAGTGAATAACCACGGAAAATCACTTCGAGGATGGATGAGGTAAGAATCGAACCCACCTAAACTCAATTGACTTCCCGAGGCTGAGTGGACCCCGTTCCAGCCCTCGTACCACTTTTCAAATTTCGAGGCAGAGCTGAGAATCGAAACTGGGCCTCCGGGGATTGCAGCTAATCACATTAACCACTACACCACAGAGGCGTACTTTAATAAATTCTCCGGTTAATTACACCACAACTGAATGTTATGTGCATCTCTTTCAGTCAATTATGGCAAACTCGAATGCCACCAGAACGCACGAAGAGTAACACAGCACATCGCTATGGTTTAACTCTGCATTTTGGAGGCGGCTGTGTTCAAACCACACCATAGGCCGTGAAGAGAATGGTTTTGCGTCGTTTCGCATTCTCACATCCAGGCAAATACCACGCTCGATAACTTCTTCGTCCTTCGTAGCACCACAAATCACCACAAATCTCCTGACCTGAGAGATGGCGTCACGTTGTAGGAGTCTAAGAGGTCCGACCAACACAGTAAATAGACTAAGAAAGAGAGAAATATCCTTAAAACAACAACGACTACCTCTTCAATTCTTCCGCCGTCACAATATGGTACCCAATAAAACTGAGACTGGTGGTGAAGGCACCATACTTGAAGCCGGTGGTACAGACTTCACTGCACGATCATGTTTGAACAACGTGTTATTTAATATTTACCAATGACGTAAAAAAGACGCCCAACGTGGGGCTCGAACCCACGACCCTGAGATTAAGAGTCTCATGCTCTACCGACTGAGCTAGCCGGGCACGATATCGGGTGTTTTATTAGTAAGATTCAAAGCTGTCTTTCTATTATTAGGCATGTTCCTTTGCCACTTGAATGGGAGGCGATTTCATCATTCTGAGCGTGCTCGCCCTGGGAGATCCTTACAGAATATTGTGCTATTCCTTCTTCTTCTTCCTCTTCTTCGTTTTAATTATCTGTTTAGCCTCCATTGTCGGTTATTCCCTCGGACTCAGCGAAGGATCCCGCCTCTACCGCCTCAAGTGCAGTGTCCTGGAGCTACAGACTCTGGGTCGGGGGATACAACTGGGGAGGATGACCAGTACCTCGTCCAGGTGGCCTTACCTGCTATGCTGAACGGTGGCCTTGCGGGCGGATGGGAAAATAGCAAGGATTAGACAAGGAAGAGGGAAGGAAGCGGCCGTAGCCGTAAATGAGGTACAATCCCGGCATCTGCCTGGAAGAGAAGTGGGAAACCACGGAAAGTCACTTCCAGGATGGATGAGGTAAGAATCGAAACCACCTAAACTCAATTGACTTCCCGAGGCTGAGTGGACCCCGTTCCAGCCCTCGTACCACTTTTCAAATTTCGAGGCAGAGCCGAGAATCGAAACTGGGCCTCCGGGGATTGCAGCTAATCACATTAACCACTACACCACAGAGGCGTACTTCAATAAATTCTCCGGTTAATTACACCACAACTGAATGTTGTGTGCATCTCTTTCCGTCAATTATGGCAAGCTCGAATGCCACCAGAACGCACGAAGAGTAACACAGGACATCGCTATGGTTTAACTCTGCATTTTGGAGGCGGCTGTGTTCAAACCTCACCGTAGGCCGTGAAGAGAATGGTTTTGCGTCGTTTCGCATTCTCACATCCAGGCAAATACCACGCTCGATAACTTCTTCGTCCTTCGTTGCACCACAAATCACCACACATCTCCTGACCTGAGAGATGGCGTCACGTTGTAGGAGCCTAAGAGGCCCGACCAACACGGTAAATAGACTAAGAAAGAGAGAAATATCCTTAAAACAACAATGACTGCCTCTTCCATTCTTCCGCCGTCACAATATGGTACCCAATAAAACTGAGTCAGGTGGTGAAGGCACCATATTTGAAGCCGGTGGTACAGACTTCACTTCAGGATCATGTTTGAACAACGTGTTATTTAATATTTACCAATGACGTAAAACAGACGCCCAACGTGGGGCTCGAACCCACGACCCTGAGATTAAGAGTCTCATGCTCTACCGACTGAGCTAGCCGGGCACGATATAGGGTGTTTTATTAGTAAGATTCAAAGCTGTCTTTCTATTATTAGGCATGTTCCTTTGCCACTTGAATGGGAGGCGATTTCATCATTCTGAGCGTGCTCGCCCTGGGAGATCCTCACAGAATTTTGTGCTATTCCTTCTTCTCCTTCTTCTTCTCCTTCTTCGTCTTATTTATCTGCTTAGCCTCCAGGGTCGGTTCTTCAGTCGGACTCAGCGAGGGACCCCACCTCTACCGCCTCAAGTGCAGTGTCGTGGAGCTACAGACTCTGGGTCGGGGGATACAACTGGGGACAATGCCCAGTACCTCGTAAAGGTGGCCTTACCTGCTTTCCTGGACGGTGGCCTTGCGTGGGGATAGGAAGATTGCAAGCCTTAAATTAGGTACCATCCCGGCATTTGTCTGGAGGAGAGTGGGAAACCACGGAATACCTATTCCAGGATGGATGAAGTGAGAATTGAACCCACCTAAACTCAATTGACTTCCCGAGGCTGAGTGGACCCCGTTCCAGTGTCGTACCACTTTTCAAATTTCGAGGCAGAGCCGAGAATCGAACCCGGGCTTCAGGGGATTGTAGCTAATCACACTAACCACTACACCACAGAGGCCTGCTATAATAAATTCTCCGGTTAATTACACCACAACTGAATGTTGTGTGCATCTCTTTCCGTCAATTATGGCAAGCTCGAATGCCACCAGAACGCACGAAGAGTAACACAGCACATCGCTATGGTTTAACTCTGCATTCTGGAGGCGGGTGTGTTCAAACCCCACCGTAGGCCGTGAAATTAATGGTTTTGCGTTGTTTCGCATTCTCACATCCAGGCAAATACCATGCTCGATAACTTCTTCGTTCTTCGTTGCACCACAAATCACCACACATCTCCTGACCTGAGAGATGGCGTCACGTTGTAGGAGTATAAGAGGCCCGACCAACACGGTAAATAGACTAAGAAAGAGAGGAATATCCTTAAAACAACAATGACTACCTCTTCCATACTTCCGCCGTCACAATATGGTACCCAATAAAATTGAGTCAGGTGGTGAAGGCACCACATTTGAAGCCGGTGGTACAGACTTCACTTCAGGATCATGTTTGAACAACGTGTTATTTAATATTTACCAATGACGTAAAACAGACGCCCAACGTTGGGCTCCAACCCACGACCCAGTGATTAAGAGTAACATGCTCTACGGTCTGAGGTAGCCGGGCACGCTATGCAGTGTTTTATCAGTAAGATGCAAAGCTGTCTTTATATTATTTGGCATGTTCCTTTGCCACTTGAATGGAAGCAGATTTCATCATTCTGAGCGTGCACGCCCTGGGATATCCTCACAGAATTTTGTGCTATTCCTTCTTCTTCTTCTTCTCCTTCTTCGTCTTATTTATCTGCTTAGCCTCCAGTGTCGGTTCTTCAGTCGGACTCAGCGAGGGACCCCACCTCTACCGCCTCAAGTGCAGTGTCCTGGAGCTACAGACTCTGGGTCGGGGGATACAACTGGGGACAATGACCAGTACCTCGTAAAGGTGGCCTTACCTGCTCTTCTGGACGGTGGCCTTGCGTGGGGATAGGAAGATTGCAAGCCTTAAATTAGGTACCATCCCGGCATTTGTCTGGAGGAGAGTGGGAAACCACGGAAAACCACTTACAGGATGGGTGAAGTGATAATTGAACCCACCCAAACTCAATTGACTTCCCGAGGCTGAGTGGACCCCGTTCCAACCCTCGTACCACTTTTCAAATTTCGAGGCAGAGCCGAGAATCGAACCCGGGCCTCCGGGGATTGCAGCTAATCACACTAACCACTACACCACAGAGGCGTACTTTAATAAATTCTCCGGTTAATTACACCACAACTGAATGTTGTGTGCATCTCTTTCCGTCAATAATGGCAAGCTCAAATGCCACCAGAACGCACGAAGTGTAACACAGCACATCGCTATGGTTTAACTCTGCAGTCTGGAGGCGGGTGTGTTCAAACCCCACCGTAGGCCGTGAAGAGAATGGTTTTGCGCCGTTTCGCATTCTCACATCCAGGCAAATACCACGCTCGATAACTTCTTCGTCCTTCGTTGCACCACAAATCACCACACATCTCCTGACCTGAGAGATGGCGTCACGTTGTAGGAGCCTAAGAGGCCCGACCAACACGGTAAATAGACTAAGAAAGAGAGAAATATCCTTAAAACAACAATGACTACCTCTTCCATTTTTCCGCCGTCACAATATGGTACCCAATGAAACTGAGTCAGGTGGTGAAGGCACCATGTTTGAAGCCGGTGGTACAGACTTCACTTCAGGATCATGTTTGAACAACGTGTTATTTAATATTTACCAATGACGTAAAACGGACGCCCAGCGTGGGGCTCGAACCCACGACCCTGAGATTAAGAGTCTCTTGCCCTACCGACGGGGCCAGCCGGGCACGATATGCAGCGTTTTATCAGTAAGATTCAAAGCTGTCTTTCTATTATTAGGAATGATCCTTTGCATCTTTAATGGGAGGCGATTTCATCATTCTGAGCGTACTCGCCCTGGGAGATCCTTACAGAATATTGTGCTATTCCTTTTTCATCTTCTGCTTCGTCTTAATTATCTGTTTAGCCTCCAGGG
The DNA here is from genome assembly GCF_040414725.1 of Anabrus simplex. Lineage (NCBI taxonomy): Eukaryota > Metazoa > Arthropoda > Insecta > Orthoptera > Tettigoniidae > Anabrus > Anabrus simplex. Next base: position 94,831,574 of record NC_090267.1, read on the forward strand.
TCGGTTTTTCCCTCGGACTCAGCGAGGGATCCCGCCTCTACCGCCTCAAGTTCAGTGTCCTGGAGCTACAGTCTCTGGGTCGGGGGATACAGCTGGGGAGGATGACCAGTACCTCGTCCAGGTGGCCTTACCTGCTATGCTGAACGGTGGCCTGGCGGGGGGGTGGGAAGATTGCAACCTTAAGTTAGGTACCATTCCGGCATTTGCCTGGAGGAGAGTGGGAAACCACGGAAAACCACTTCGAGGATGGATGAAGTGAGAATTGAACCCACCTAAACTCAATTGACTTCCCGAGGCTGAGTGGACCCCGTTCCAGTCCTCGTACCACTTTTCAAATTTCGAGGAAGAGCCGAGAATCGAACCCGGGTTTCCGGGGATTGCAGCTAATCACACTAACAACTTCACCACAGAGGCGTACTTTAATAAATTCTCCGGTTAATTACACTACAAATGAATGTTGTGTGCATTTCTTTCCGTCAATTATGGCAACCTCGAATGCCACCAGAACGCACGAAGAGTAACACAGCACATCGCTATGGTTTAACTCTGCATTCTGGAGGCGGGTGTGTTCAAACCCCGCCGTAGGCTGTGAAGAGAATGGTTTTGCGTCCTTTCGCATTCTCACATCCAGGCAAATACCACGCTCGATAACTTCTTCGTCCTTCGTTGCACCACAAATCACCACACATCTCCTGACCTGAGAGATGGCGTCACGTTGTAGGAGTCTAAGAGGCCCGACCAACACGGTAAATAGACTAAGAAAGAGAGAAATATCCTTAAAACAACTATGACTACTTCTTCCATTCTTCCGCCGTCACAATATGGTACCCAATAAAACTGAGTCAGGTGGTGAAGGCACCATATTTGAAGCAGGGGGTACAGACTTCACTTCAGGATCATGTTTGAACAACGTGTTATTTAATATTTACCAATGACGTAAAACAGACGCCCAACGTGGGGCTCGAACCCACGACCCTGAGATTAAGAGTCTCATGCTCTACCGACTGAGCTAGCCGGGCACGACATGCACTGTTTTATCAGTAAGATTCAAAGCTGTCTTTCTATTATTAGGCATGTTCCTCTGCCACTTGAATGGGAGGCGATTTCATCATTCTGAGCGTGCTCGCCCTGGGAGATCCTTACAGAATATTATGCTATTCCTTCTTCTTCTTCTTCTCCTTCTTCGTTTTAATTACCTGTTTAGCCTCCAGGGTCGGTATTCCCTCGGACTCAGCCAGGGATCCCGCCTCTACCGCCTCAAGTGCAGTGTCCTGGAGCTACAGACTCTGGGACGTGAGATACAAGTGGGGAAGGTGACCAGTACCTCGTCCAGGTGGCCTTACCTTCTATGCTGAACGGTGGCCTTGCGGGGGGATGGGAAAATTGCAAGGATTAGGCAAGGAAGAGGGAAGGAAGCGGCCGTGGCCGTAAATGAGGTACCATCCCGGCCTCTGCCTGGAAGAGAAGTGGGATACCACGGAAAATCACTTCCAGGATGGATGGGGTAAGAATCGATCCCACCTAAACTCAATTGACTTCCCGAGGCTGAGTGGACCCCGTTCCAGCCCTCGTACCACTTTTCAAATTTCGAGGCAGAGCCGAGAATCGAAGCCGGGCCTCCGGAGATTGAAGCCAATCACACTAACCACTACACCACAGAGGCGTACTTTAATAAATTCTCCGGTTAATTACACCACAACTGAATGTTGTGTGCATCTCTTTCCGTCAATTATGGCAAGCTCGAATGCCACCAGAACGCACGAAGAGTAACACAGCACATTGGTATGGTTTAACTCTGCATTCTGGAGGCGGGTGTGATCAAACCCCACCGTAGGCTGTGAAGAGAATGGTTTTGCGTCGTTTCGCATTCTCACATCCAGGCAAATACCACGCTCGATAACTTCTTCGTCCTTCGTTGCACCACAAATCACCACACATCACCTGACCTGAGAGATGGCGTCACGTTGTAGGAGTATAAGAGGCCCGACCAACACAGTATATAGACTAAGAAAGAGAGAAATATCCTTAAAATAACAATGACTACCTCTTCCATTCTTCCGGTGTCACAATATGGTACCCAATAAAGGTGAGTCAGGTAGTGAAGGCACCATATTTGAAGCCGGTGGTACAGACTTCACTTCAGGATCATGTTTGAACAACGTGTTATTTAATATTTACCAATGACGTAAAACAGACGCCCAACGTGGGGCTCGAACCCACGACCCTGAGATTAAGAGCGTCATGCTCTACCGACTGAGCTAGCCGGGCACGATATGGGGTGTTTTATTAGTAAGATTCAAAGCTGTCTTTCTATTATTAGGCATGTTCCTTTGCCACTAGAATGGGAGGCGATTTCATCATTCTGAGCGTGCTCGCCCTGGGATATCCTCACAGAATTTTGTGCTATTCCTTCTCCTTCTTCTTCTCCTTCTTCGTCTTATTTATCTGCTTAGCCTCCAGGGTCGGTTCTTCTGTCGGACTCAGCGAGGGACCCCACCTCTACCGCCTCAAGTGTAGTGTCCTGGAACTACAGACTCTGGGTCGGGGGATACAACTGGGGAGGATGACCAGTACCTCGTAAAGGTGGCCTTACCTGCTTTCCTGGACGGTGGCCTTGCGTGGGGATAGGAAGATTTCAAGGCTTAAATTAGGTACCATCCCGGCATTTGTCTGGAGGAGAGTGGGAAACCACGGAAAACCACTTCCAGGACGGATGAAGTGAGAATTGAACCCACCTAAACTCAATTGACTTTCCGAGGCTGAGTGGACCCCGTTCCAGCCCTCGTACCACTTTTCCAATTTCGAGGCAGAGCCGGGAATCAAACCCGGGCCTCCAGGGATTGCAGCTAATCACACTAAATACTGCATCACAGAGGCGTACGTTAATAAATTCTCCGGTTAATTACACCACAACTGAATGTTGTGTGCATCTCTTTCCGTCAATTATGCCAAGCTCGTATGCCACCAGAACGCACGAAGAGTAACACAGCACATCGCTATGGTTTAACTCTGCATTCTGGAGGCGGCTGTGTTCAAACCCCGCTGTAGGCCGTGAAGAGAATGGTTTTGCGTCGTTTCGCATTCTCATATCCAGGCAAATACCACGCTCGATAACTTCTTCGTCCTTCGTTGCACCACAAATCACCACACATCTCCTGACCTGAGAGATGGCGTCACGTTGTAGGAGCCTAAGAGGCCCGACCAACACGGTAAATAGACTAAGAAAGAGAGAAATATCCTTAAAACAACAATGACTACCTCTTCCATTTTTCCGCCGTCACAATATGGTACCCAATGAAACTGAGTCAGGTGGTGAAGGCACCATATTTGAAGCCGGTGGTACAGACTTCACTTCAGGATCATGTTTGAACAATGTGTTATTTAATATTTACCAATGACATAAAACAGACGCCCAGCGTGGGGCTCGAACCCACGACCCTGAGATTAAGAGCCTCATGCCCTACCGACGGGGCTAGCCGGGCACGATATGCGTTGTTTTATCAGTATGATTCAAAGCTGTCTTTCTATTATTAGGCATGTTCCTTTGCCACTTGAATGGGAGCAGATTTCATCATTCTGAGCGTGCTCGCGCTGGGAGATCCTTACAGAATATTGTGCTATTCCTTCTTCTTCTTCTTCTTCTTCTTCTTCTTCTTCTTCTTCTTTTCTTCTTCTTCTTCTTCTTCGTCTTAATTGTCTGTTTAGCCTCCAGGGTCGGTTTTTCCCTCAGACACACCGAAGGATCACGCCTCTACCGCCTCAAGTGCAGTGTCCTGGAGCTACAGTCACTGGGTCGGGGGATACAACTGGGGAGGATGACCAGTACCTCGTTCAGGGGGCCTTACCTGCTATGCTGAACGGTGGCCTTGCGGGGGGATGGGAAAATTGCAAGGATTAGACAAGGAAGAGGGAAGGAAGCGGCCGTGGCCGCAAATGAGGTACCATCCCGGCATTTGCCTGGAGGAGAGTGGGAAACCACGGAAAACCACTTCCAGGATGGATGAAGTGAGAATTGAACCCACCCAAACTCAATTGACTTCCCGAGGCTGAGTGGACCCCGTTCCAACCCTCGTACCACTTTTCAAATTTCGAGGCAGAGCCGAGAATCGAACCCGGGCCTCCGGGGATTGCAGCTAATCACACTAACCACTACACCACAGAGGCGTACTTTAATAAATTCTCCGGTTAATTACACCACAACTGAATGTTGTGTGCATCTCTTTCCGTCAATTATGGCAAGCTCGAATGCCACCAGAACGCACGAAGAGTAACACAGCACATCGCTATGGTTTAACTCTGCATTCTGGAGGCGGGTGTGTTCAAACCCCACCGTAGGCCGTGAAGAGAATGGTTTTGCGCCGTTTCGCATTCTCACATCCAGGCAAATACCACGCTCGATAACTTCTTCGTCCTTCGTTGCACCACAAATCACCACACATCTCCTGACCTGAGAGATGGCGTCACATTGTAGGAGCCTAAGAGCCCCGACCAACACGGTAAATAGACTAAGAAAGAGAGAAATATCCTTAAAACAACAATGACTACCTCTTCCATTTTTCCGCCGTCACAATATGGTACCCAATGAAACTGGGTCAGGTGGTGAAGGCACCATATTTGAAGCCGGTGGTACAGATTTCACTTCAGGATCATGTTTGAACAACGTGTTATTTAATATTTACAATGACGTAAAACAGACGCCCAGCGTGGGGCTCGAACCCACGACCCTGAGATTAAGAGTCTCATGCCCTACCGACGGGGCTAGCCGGGCACGATATGCAGCGTTTTATCAGTAAGATTCAAAGCTGTCTTTCTATTATTAGGAATGTTCCTTTGCATCTTTAATGGGAGGCGATTTCATCATTCTGAGCGTACTCGCCCTGGGAGATCCTTACAGAATATTGTGCTATTCCTTTTTCATCTTCTGCTTCGTCTTAATTATCTGTTTATCCTCCAGGGTCGGTTTTTCCCTCGGACTCAGCGAGGGATCCCGCCTCTACCGCCTCAAGTGCAGTGTCCTGGAGCTACAGTCTCTGGGTCGGGGGATACAGCTGGGGAGGATGACAGTACCTCGTCCAGGTGGCCTTACCTGCTATGCTGAACGGTGGCCTGGCGGGGGGGTGGGAAGATTGCAACCTTAAGTTAGGTACCATTCCGGCATTTGCCTGGAGGAGAGTGGGAAACCACGGAAAACCACTTCCAGGATGGATGAAGTGAGAATTGAACCCACCCAAACTCAATTGACTTCCCGAGGCTGAGTGGACCCCGTTCCAGTCCTCGTACCACTTTTCAAATTTCGAGGAAGAGCCGAGAATCGAACCCGGGTTTCCGGGGATTGCAGCTAATCACACTAACAACTTCACCACAGAGGCGTACTTTAATAAATTCTCCGGTTAATTACACTACAACTGAATGTTGTGTGCATTACTTTCCGTCAATTATGGCAACCTCGAATGCCACCAGAACGCACGAAGAGTAACACAGCACATCGCTATGGTTTAACTCTGCATTCTGGAGGCGGGTGTGTTCAAACCCCGCCGTAGGCTGTGAAGAGAATGATTTTGCGTCCTTTCGCATTCTCACATCCAGGCAAATACCACGCTCGATAACTTCTTCGTCCTTCGTTGCACCACAAATCACCACACATCTCCTGACCTGAGAGATGGCGTCACATTGTAGGAGTCTAAGAGGCCGGACCAACACGGTAAATAGACTAAGAAAGAGAGAAATATCCTTAAAACAACAATGACTACCTCTTCCATTCTTCCGCCGTCACAATATGGTACCCAATAAAACTGAGTCAGGTGGTGAAGGCACCATATTTGAAGCCGGTGGTACAGACTTCACTTCAGGATCATGTTTGAACAACGTGTTATTTAATATTTACCAATGACGTAAAACAGACGCCCAACGTGGGGCTCGAACCCACGACCCTGAGATTAAGAGTCTCATGCTCTACCGACTGCGCTAGCCGGGCACGACAGGCACTGTTCTATCAGTAAGATTCAAAGCTGTCTTTCAATTATTAGGCATCTTCCTCTGCCACTTGAATGGGAGGCGATTTCATCATACCGAGCGTGCTCGCCCTGGGAGATCCTTACAGAATATTGTGCTATTCCTTCTTCTTCTTCTTCTCCTTCTTCGTTTTAATTACCTGTTTAGCCTCCAGGGTCGGTTTTTCCCTCGGACTCAGCGAGGGACCCCACCTCTACCGCCTCAAGTGCAGTGTCCTGGAGCTACAGACTCTGGGTCGGGGGATACAACTGGGGAGGATGACCATTACCTTGTCCACGTGCCCTTACCTGCTATGCTGAACGGTGGCCTTGCGTGGGGATGGGAAGATTGCAACCTTAAGTTAGGTACCATCCCGCCATTTGCCTGGAGGAGAGTGGGAAACCACGGAAAACCACTTCCAGGATGAATGAAGTGAGAATTGAACCCACCCAAACTCAATTGACTTCCCGAGGCTGAGTGGACCCCGTTCCAGCCCCCGTACCACTTTTCCAATTTCGAGGCAGAGCCGGGAATCAAACCCGGGCCTCCAGGGATTGCAGCTAATCACACTAAATACTGCACCACAGAGGCGTACGTTAATAAATTCTCCGGTTAATTACACCACAACTGAATGTTGTGTGCATCTCTTTCCGTCAATTATGGCAAGCTCGAATGCCACCAGAACGCACGAAGAGTAACACAGCACATCGCTATGGTTTAACTCTGCATTCTGGAGGCGGGTGTGATCAAACCCCACCGTAGGCCGTGAAGAGAATGGTTTTGCGTCGTTTCGCATTCTCACATCCAGGCAAATACCACGCTCGATAACTTCTTCGTCCTTCGTTGCACCACAAATCACCACACATCTCCTGACCTGAGAGATGGCGTCATGTTGTAGGAGCTTAAGAAGCCGGACCAACACGGTAAATAGACTAAGAAAGAGAGAAATATCCTTAAAACAACAATGACTACCTCTTCCATTCTTCCGCCGTCACAATATGGTTCAATAAAACTGACACTGGTGGTGAAGACACCATACTTGAAGCCGGTGGTACAGACTTCACTTCAGGATCATGTTTGAACAACGTGTTATTTAATATTTACCAATGACGTAAAACAGACGCCCAACGTGGGGCTCGAACCCACGACCCTGAGATTAAGAGTCTCATGCTCTACCGACTGAGCTAGCCGGGCACGATATGGGGTGTTTTATCAGTAAGATTCAAAGCTGTCTTTCTATTATTAGGCATCTTCCTCTGCCACTTGAATGGGAGGCGATTTCATCATACCGAGCGTGCTCGCCCTGGGAGATCCTTACAGAATATTGTGCTATTCCTTCTTCTTCTTCTTCTTCTCCTTCTTCATTTTAATTACCTGTTTAGCCTCCAGGGTCGGTTTTTCCCTCGGACTCAGCGAGGGACCCCACCTCTACCGCCTCAAGTGCAGTGTCCTGGAGCTACAGACTCTGGGTCGGGGGATACAACTGGGGAGGATGACCAGTTCCTTGTCCACGTGCCCTTACCTGCTATGCTGAACGGTGGCCTTGCGTGGGGATGGGAAGATTGCAACCTTAAGTTAGGTACCATCCCGGCATTTGCCTGGAGGAGAGTGGGAAACCACGGAAAACCACTTCCAGGATGGATGAAGTGAGAATTGAACCCACCCAAACTCAATTGACTTCCCGAGGCTGAGTGGACCCCGTTCCAGCCCCCGTACCACTTTTCCAATTTCGAGGCAGAGCCGGGAATCAAACCCGGGCCTCCAGGGATTGCAGCTAATCACACTAAATACTGCACCACAGAGGCGTACGTTAATAAATTCTCCGGTTAATTACACCACAACTGAATGTTGTGTGCATCTCTTTCCGTCAATTATGGCAAGCTCGAATGCCACCAGAACGCACGAAGAGTAACACAGCACATCGCTATGGTTTAACTCTGCATTCTGGAGGCGGGTGTGATCAAACCCCACCGTAGGCCGTGAAGAGAATGGTTTTGCGTCGTTTCGCATTCTCACATCCAGGCAAATACCACGCTCGATAACTTCTTCGTCCTTCGTTGCACCACAAATCACCACACATCTCCTGACCTGAGAGATGGCGTCATGTTGTAGGAGTTTAAGAAGCCGGACCAACACGGTAAATAGACTAAGAAAGAGAGAAATATCCTTAAAACAACAATGACTACCTCTTCCATTCTTCCGCCGTCACAATATGGTACCCAATAAAACTGACACTGGTGGTGAAGACACCATACTTGAAGCCGGTGGTACAGACTTCACTTCAGGATCATGTTTGAACAACGTGTTATTTAATAATTACCAATGACGTAAAACAGACGCCCAACGTGGGGCTCGAACCCACGACCCTGAGATTAAGAGCGTCATGCTCTACCGACTGAGCTAGCCGGGCACGATATGGGGTGTTTTATTAGTAAGATTCAAAGCTGTCTTTCTATTATTCGGCATGTTCCTTTGCCACTTGAATGGGAGGCAATTTCATCATTCTGCGCGTGCTCGCCCTGGGAGATCCTTACTGAATATTGTGCTATTCCTTCTTCTTCTGCTTCCTCTTCTTCGTCTTAATTATCTGTTTAGCCTCCAGGGTCGGTTATTCCCTCGGACTCAGCGAAGGATCCCGCCTCTACCGCCTCAAGTGCAGTGTCCTGGAGCTATAGACTCTGGGTCGGGGGATACAACTGGGGAGGATGACCAGTACCTCGTCCAGGTGGCCTTACCTGCTATGCTGAACGGTGGCCTTGCGAAGGGATGGGAAGATTGCAAGCCTCAAATTAGGTACCATCCCGGCATTTGTCTGGAGGAGAGTGGGAAACCACGGAAAACCACTTCCAGGACGGATGAAGTGAGAATTGAACCCACCTAAACTCAATTGACTTTCCGAGGCTGAGTGGACCCCGTTCCAGCCCTCGTACCACTTTTCCAATTTCGAGGCAGAGCCGGGAATCAAACCCGGGCCTCCAGGGATTGCAGCTAATCACACTAAATACTGCACCACAGAGGCGTACGTTAATAAATTCTCCGGTTAATTACACCACAACTGAATGTTGTGTGCATCTCTTTCCGTCAATTATGCCAAGCTCGTATGCCACCAGAACGCACGAAGAGTAACACAGCACATCGCTATGGTTTAACTCAGCATTCTGGAGGCGGCTGTGTTCAAACCCCGCCGTAGGCCGTGAAGAGAATGGTTTTGCGTCGTTTCGCATTCTCATATCCAGGCAAATACCACGCTCGATAACTTCTTCGTCCTTCGTTGCACCACAAATCACCACACATCTCCTGACCTGAGAGATGGCGTCACGTTGTAGGAGTCTAAGAGGCCCGACCAACACGGTAAATAGACTAAGAAAGAGAGAAATATCCTTAAAACAACAATGACTACCTCTTCCATTTTTCCGCCGTCACAATATGGTACCCAATGAAACTGAGTCAGGTGGTGAAGGCACCATATTTGAAGCCGGTGGTACAGACTTCACTTCAGGATCATGTTTGAACAACGTGTTATTTAATATTTACCAATGACGTAAAACAGACGCCCAGCGTGGGGCTCGAACCCACGACCCTGAGATTAAGAGTCTCTTGCCCTACCGACGGGGCTAGCCGGGCACGATATGCGTTGTTTTATCAGTATGATTCAAAGCTGTCTTTCTATTATTAGGCATGTTCCTTTGCCACTTGAATGGGAGCAGATTTCATCATTCTGAGCGTGCTCGCGCTGGGAGATCCTTACAGAATATTGTGCTATTCCTTCTTCTTCTTCTTCTTCTTCTTCTTCTTCTTTTCTTCTTCTTCTTCTTCTTCTTCGTCTTAATTGTCTGTTTAGCCTCCAGGGTCGGTTTTTCCCTCGGACACACCGAAGGATCACGCCTCTACCGCCTCAAGTGCAGTGTCCTGGAGCTACAGTCTCTGGGTCGGGGGATACAACTGGGGAGGATGACCAGTACCTCGTTCAGGGGGCCTTACCTGCTATGCTGAACGGTGGCCTTGCGGGGGGATGGGAAAATTGCAAGGATTAGACAAGGAAGAGGGAAGGAAGCGGCCGTGGCCGTAAATGAGGTACCATCCCGGCATTTGCCTGGAGGAGAGTGGGAAACCACGGAAAACCACTTCCAGGATGGATGAAGTGAGAATTGAACCCACCCAAACTCAATTGACTTCCCGAGGCTGAGTGGACCCCGTTCCAACCCTCGTACCACTTTCCAAATTTCGAGGCAGAGCCGAGAATCGAACCCGGGCCTCCGGGGATTGCAGCTAATCACACTAACCACTACACCACAGAGGCGTACTTTAATAAATTCTCCGGTTAATTAACCACAACTGAATGTTGTGTGCATCTCTTTCCGTCAATTATGGCAAGCTCGAATGCCACCAGAACGCACGAAGAGTAACACAGCACATCGCTATGGTTTAACTCTGCATTCTGGAGGCGGGTGTGTTCAATCCCCACCGTAGGCCGTGAAGAGAATGGTTTTGCGCCGTTTCGCATTCTCACATCCAGGCAAATACCACGCTCGATAACTTCTTCGTCCTTCGTTGCACCACAAATCACCACACATCTCCTGACCTGAGGGATGGCGTCACATTGTAGGAGCCTAAGAGCCCCGACCAACACGGTAAATAGACTAAGAAAGAGAGAAATATCCTAAAAACAACAATGACTACCTCTTCCATTTTTCCGCCATCACAATATGGTACCCAATGAAACTGAGTCAGGTGGTGAAGGCACCATATTTGAAGCCGGTGGTACAGACTTCACTTCAGGATCATGTTTGAACAACGTGTTATTTAATATTTACAATGACGTAAAACAGACGCCCAGCGTGGGGCTCGAACCCACGACCCTGAGATTAAGAGTCTCATGCCCTACCGACGGCGCTAGCCGGGCACGATATGCAGCGTGTTATCAGTAAGATACAAAGCTGTCTTTCTATTATTAGGAATGTTCCTTTGCATCTTTAATGGGAGGCGATTTCATCATTCTGAGCGTACTCGCCCTGGGAGATCCTTACAGAATATTGTGCTATTCCTTTTTCATCTTCTGCTTCGTCTTAATTATCTGTTTAGCCTCCAGGGTCGGTTTTTCCCTCGGACTCAGCGAGGGATCCCGCCTCTACCGCCTCAGGTGCAGTGTCCTGGAGCTACAGTCTCTGGGTCGGGGGATACAGCTGGGGAGGATGACAGTACCTCGTCCAGGTGGCCTTACCTGCTATGCTGAACGGTGGCCTGGCGGGGGGGTGGGAAGATTGCAACCTTAAGTTAGGTACCATTCCGGCATTTGCCTGGAGGAGAGTGGGAAACCACGGAAAACCACTTCCAGGATGGATGAAGTGAGAATTGAACCCACCTAAACTCAATTGACTTCCCGAGGCTGAGTGGACCCCGTTCCAGTCCTCGTACCACTTTTCAAATTTCGAGGAAGAGCCGAGTATCGAACCCGGGTTTCCGGGGATTGCAGCTAATCACACTAACAACTTCACCACAGAGGCGTACTTTAATAAATTCTCCGGTTAATTACACTACAACTGAATGTTGTGTGCATTTCTTTCCGTCAATTATGGCAACCTCGAATGCCACCAGAACGCACGAAGAGTAACACAGCACATCGCTATGGTTTAACTCTGCATTCTCGAGGCGGGTGTGTTCAAACCCCACCGTAGGCTGTGAAGAGAATGGTTTTGCGTCCTTTCGCATTCTCACATCCAGGCAAATACCACGCTCGATAACTTCTTCGTCCTTCGTTGCACCACAAATCACCACACATCTCCTGACCTGAGAGATGGCGTCACGTTGTAGGAGTCTAAGAGGCCCGACCAACACGGTAAATAGACTAAGAAAGAGAGAAATATCCTTAAAACAACAATGACTACCTCTTCCACTCTTCCGCCGTCACAATATGGTACCCAATAAAACTGAGTCAGGTGGTGAAGGCACCATATTTGAAGCCGGTGGTACAGACTTCACTTCAGGATCATGTTTGAACAACGTGTTATTTAATATTTACCAATGACGTAAAACAGACGCCCAACGTGGGGCTCGAACCCACGACCCTGAGATTAAGAGTCTCATGCTCTACCGACTGAGCTAGCCGGGCACGACAGGCACTGTTTTATCAGTAAGATTCAAAGCTGTCTTTCTATTATTAGGCATCTTCCTCTGCCACTTGAATGGGAGGCGATTTCATCATACCGAGCGTGCTTGCCCTGGGAGATCCTTACAGAATATTGTGCTATTCCTTCTTCTTCTTCTTCTTCTTCTTCTTCTTCTTCTCCTTCTTCGTTTTAATTACCTGTTTAGCCTCCAGGGTCGGTTTTTCCCTCGGACTCAGCGAGGGACCCCACCTCTACCGCCTCAAGTGCAGTGTCCTGGAGCTACAGACTCTGGGTCAAGGGGTACAACTGGGGAGGATGAGCAGTACCTTGTCCACGTGCCCTTACCTGCTATGCTGAACGGTGGCCTTGCGTGGGGATGGGAAGATTGCAACCTTAAGTTAGGTACCATCCCGGCATTTGCCTGGAGGAGAGTGGGAAACCACGGAAAACCACTTCCAGGATGGATGAAGTGAGAATTGAACCCACCCAAACTCAATTGACTTCCCGAGGCTGAGTGGACCCCGTTCCAGCCCCCGTACCACTTTTCCAATTTCGAGGCAGAGCCGGGAATCAAACCCGGGCCTCCAGGGATTGCAGCTAATCACACTAAATACTGCACCACAGAGGCGTACGTTAATAAATTCTCCGGTTAATTACACCACAACTGAATGTTATGTGCATCTCTTTTCGTCAATTATGGCAAGCTCGAATGCCACCAGAACGCACGAAGAGTAACACAGCACATCGCTACGGTTTAACTCTGAATTCTGGAGGCGGGTGTGATCAAACCCCACCGTAGGCCGTGAAGAGAATGGTTTTGCGTCGTTTCGCATTCTCACATCCAGGCAAATACCACGCTCGATAACTTCTTCGTCCTTCGTTGCACCACAAATCACCACACATCTCCTGACCTGAGAGATGGCGTCATGTTGTAGGTGCTTAAGAAGCCGGACCAACACGGTAAATAGACTAAGAAAGAGAGAAATATCCTTAAAACAACAATGACTACCTCTTCCATTCTTCCGCCGTCACAATATGGTACCCAATAAAACTGAGTCAGGTGGTGAAGGCACCATATTAGAAGCCGGTGGTACAGACTTCACTTCAGGATCATGTTTGAACAACGTGTTATTTAATATTTACCAATGACGTAAAACAGACGCCCAACGTGGGGCTCGAACCCACGACCCTGAGATTAAGAGTCTCATGCTCTACCGACTGAGCTAGCCGGGCACGATATGGGGTGGGTTATTAGTAAGATTCAAAGCTGTCTTTCTATTATTAGGCATGTTCCTTTGCCACTTGAATGGGAGGCGATTTCATCATTCTGAGCGTGCTCGCCCTGGGAGATCCTTACATGATATTGTGCTATTCCTTCTTCTTCTTCTTCATCTTCATCGTTTTAATTATCTGTTTAGCCACAAGGGTCGGTTATTCCCTCGGACTCAGCGAAGGATCCCGCCTCTACCGCCTCAAGTGCAGTGTCCTGGAGCTACAGACTCTGGGTCGGGGAATACAACTGGGGAGAATGACCAGTACCTCGTCCAGGTGGCCTTACCTGATATGCTGAACGGTGGCCTTGCGGGCGGATGGGAAAATAGCAACGATTAGACAAGGAAGAGGGAAGGAAGCGGCCGTAGCCGTAAATGAGGTACAATCCCGGCATCTGCCTGGAAGAGAAGTGGGAAACCACGGAAAATCACTTCGAGAATGGATGAGGTAAGAATCGAACCCACCTAAACTCAATTGACTTCCCGAGGCTGAGTGGACCCCGTTCCAGCCCTCGTACCACTTTTCAAATTTCGAGGCAGAGCTGAGAATCGAAACTGGGCCTCCGGGGATTGCAGCTAATCACATTAACCACTACACCACAGAGGCGTACTTTAATAAATTCTCCGGTTAATTACACCACAACTGAATGTTATGTGCATCTCTTTCAGTCAATTATGGCAAGCTCGAATGCCACCAGAACGCACGAAGAGTAACACAGCACATCGCTATGGTTTAACTCTGCATTTTGGAGGCGGCTGTGTTCAAACCACACCATAGGCCGTGAAGAGAATGGTTTTGCGTCGTTTCGCATTCTCACATCCAGGCAAATACCACGCTCGATAACTTCTTCGTCCTTCGTTGCACCACAAATCACCACACATCTCCTGACCTGAGAGATGGCGTCACGTTGTAGGAGTCTAAGAGGCCCGACCAACACGGTAAATAGACTAAGAAAGAGAGAAATATCCTTAAAACAACAATGACTACCTCTTCCATTCTTCCGCCGTCACAATATGGTACCCAATAAAACTGAGTCAGGTGGTGAAGGCACCATATTTGAAGCCAGTGGTACAGACTTCACTTCAGGATCATGTTTGAACAACGTGTTATTTAATATTTACCAATGACGTAAAACAGACGCGCAACGTGGGGCTCGAACCCACGACCCTGAGATTAAGAGTCTCATGCTCTACCGACTGAGCTAGCCGGGCACGACAGGCACTGTTTTATCAGTAAGATTCAAAGCTGTCTTTCTATTATTAGGCATCTTCCTCTGCCACTTGAATGGGAGGCGATTTCATCATACCGAGCGTGCTCGCCCTGGGAGATCCTTACAGAATATTGTGCTATTCCTTCTTCTTCTTCTTCTCCTCCTTCTTGGTTTTAATTACCTGTTTAGCCTCCAGGGTCGGTCTTTCCCTCGGACTCAGCGAGGGACCCCACCTCTACCGCCTCAAGTGCAGTGTCCTGGAGCTACAGACTCTGGGTCGGGGGATACAACTGGGGAGGATGACCAGTACCTTGTCCACGTGCCCTTACCTGCTATGCTGAACGGTGGCCTTGCGTGGGGATGGGAAGATTGCAACCTTAATTTAGGTACCATCCCGGCATTTGCCTGGAGGAGAGTGGGAAACCACGGAAAACCACTTCCAGGATGGATGAAGTGAGAATTGAACCCACCCAAACTCAATTGACTTCCCGAGGCTGAGTGGACCCCGTTCCAGCCCCCGTACCACTTTTCCAATTTCGAGGCAGAGCCGGGAATCAAACCCGGGCCTCCAGGGATTGCAGCTAATCACACTAAATACTGCACCACAGAGGCGTACGTTAATAAATTCTCCGGTTAATTACACCACAACTGAATGTTGTGTGCATCTCTTTCCGTCAATTATGGCAAGCTCGAATGCCACCAGAACGCACGAAGAGTAACACAGCACATCGCTACGGTTTAACACTGCATTCTGGAGGCAGGTGTGATCAAACCCCACCGTAGGCCGTGAAGAGAATGGTTTTGCGTCGTTACGCATTCTCACATCCAGGCAAATACCACGCTCGATAACTTCTTCGTCCTTCGTTGCACCACAAATCACCACACATCTCCTGACCTGAGAGATGGCGTCATGTTGTAGGAGCTTAAGAAGCCGGACCAACACGGTAAATAGACTAAGAAAGAGAGAAATATCCTTAAAACAACAATGACTACCTCTTCCATTCTTCCGCCGTCACAATATGGTACCCAATAAAACTGACACTGGTGGTGAAGACACCATACTTGAAGCCGGTGGTACAGACTTCACTTCAGGATCATGTTTGAACAACGTGTTATTTAATATTTACCAATGACGTAAAACAGACGCCCAACGTGGGGCTCGAACCCCCGACCCTGAGATTAAGAGTCTCATGCTCTACCGACTGAGCTAGTCGGGCACGATATGGGGTGTTTTATTAGTAAGATTCAAAGCTGTCTTTCTATTATTAGGCATGTTCCCTTTGCCACTTGAATGGGAGGCGATTTTATCATTCTGAGCGTGCTCGCCCTGGGAGATCCTTACAGAATATTGTGCTATTCCTTCTTCTTCTTCTTCATCTTCATCGTTTTAATTATCTGTTTAGCCTCCAGGGTCGGTTATTCCCTCGGACTCAGCGAAGGATCCCGCCTCTACCGCCTCAAGTGCAGTGTCCTGGAGCTACAGACTCTGGGTCGGGGAATACAACTGGGGAGGATGACCAGTACCTCGTCCAGGTGGCCTTACCTGCTATGCTGAACGGTGGCCTTGCGGGCGGATGGGAAAATAGCAACGATTAGACAAGGAAGAGGGAAGGAAGCGGCCGTAGCCGTAAATGAGGTACAATCCCGGCATCTGCCTGGAAGAGAAGTGGGAAACCACGGAAAATCACTTCGAGGATGGATGAGGTAAGAATCGAACCCACCTAAACTCAATTGACTTCCCGAGGCTGAGTGGACCCCGTTCCAGCCCTCGTACCACTTTTCAAATTTCGAGGCATAGCTGAGAATCGAAACTGGGCCTCCGGGGATTGCAGCTAATCACATTAACCACTACACCACAGAGGCGTACTGTAATAAATTCTCCGGTTACTTACACCACAACTGAATGTTATGTGCATCTCTTTCAGTCAATTATGGCAAGCTCGAATGCCACCAGAACGCACGAATAGTAACACAGCACATCGCTATGGTTTAACTCTGCATTTTGGAGGCGGCTGTGTTCAAACCACACCATAGGCCGTGAAGAGAATGGTTTTGCGTCGTTTCGCATTCTCACATCCAGGCAAATACCACGCTCGATAACTTCTTCGTCCTTCGTTGCACCACAAATCACCACACATCTCCTGACCTGAGAGATGGCGTCACGTTGTAGGAGTCTAAGAGGTCCGACCAACACAGTAAATAGACTAAGAAAGAGAGAAACATCCTTAAAACAACAACGACTACCTCTTCAATTCTTCCGCCGTCACAATATGGTACCGTACCCAATAAAACTGAGACTGGTGGTGAAGGCACCATACTTGAAGCCGGTGGTACAGATTTCACTTCACGATCATGTTTGAACAACGTGTTATTTAATATTTACCAATGACGTAAAACAGACGCCCAACGTGGGGCTCGAACCCACGACCCTGAGATTAAGAGTCTCACGCTCTACCGACTGAGCTAGCCGGGCACGACATGCACGGTTTTATCAGTAAGATTCAAAGCTGTCTTTCTATTATTAGGCATGTTCCTTTGCCACTTGGATGGGAGGCGATTTCATCATTCTGAGCGTGCTCGCCCTGGGAGATCCTTACAGAATATTGTGCTATTCCTTCTTCTTCTTCCTCTTCTTCGTTTTAATTATCTGTTTAGCCTCCATTGTCAGTTATTCCCTCGGACTCAGCGAAGGATCCCGCCTCTACCGCTTCAAGTGCAGTGTCCTGGAGTTACAGACTCTGGGTCGGGGGATACAACTGGGGAGGATGACCAGTACCTCGTCCAGGTGTCCTTACCTGCTATGCTGAACGGTGGCCTTGCGGGCGGATGGGAAAATAGCAAGGATTAGACAAGGAAGAGGGAAGGAAGCGGCCGTAGCCGTAAATGAGGTACAATCCCGACATCTGCCTGGAAGAGAAGTGGGAAACCACGGAAAATCACTTCCAAAATGGATGAGGTAAGAATCGAACCCACCTAAACTCAATTGACTTCCCGAGGCTGAGTGGACCCCGTTCCAGCCCTCGTACCACTTTTCAAATTTCGAGGCAGAGCCGAGAATCGAAACTGGGCCTCCGGGGATTGCAGCTAATCACATTAACACTACACCACAGAGGCGTACTTTAATAAATTCTCCGGTTAATTACACCACAACTGAATGTTGTGTGCATCTCTTTCCGTCAATTATGGCAAGCTCGAATGCCACCAGAACGCACGAAGAGTAACACTGGACATCGCTATGGTTTAACTCTGCATTTTGGAGGCGGCTGTGTTCAAACCACACCGTAGGCCGTGAAGAGAATGGTTTTGCGTCGTTTCGCATTCTCACATCCAGGCAAATACCACGCTCGATAACTTCTTCGTCCTTCGTTGCACCACAAATCACCACACATCTCCTGACCTGAGAGATGGCGTCACGTTGTAGGAGCCTAAGAGGCCCGACCAACACGGTAAATAGACTAAGAAAGAGAGAAATATCCTTAAAACAACATTGACTGCCTCTTCCATTCTTCCGCCGTCACAATATGGTACCCAATAAAACTGAGTCAGGTGGTGAAGGCACCATATTTGAAGCCGGTGGTACAGACTTCACTTCAGGATCATGTTTGAACAACGTGTTATTTAATATTTACCAATGACGTAAAACAGACGCCCAACGTGGGGCTCGCACCCACGACCCTGAGATTAAGAGTCTCATGCTCTACCGACTGAGCTAGCCCCGCACGATATGCATTGTTTTATCAGTATGATTCAAAGCTGTCTTTCTATTATTAGGCATGTTCCTTTGCCACTTGAATGGGAGGCGATTTCATCATTCTGAGCGTGCTCGCCCTGGGAGATCCTTACAGAATATTGTGCTATTCCTTCTTCTTCTTCTTCCTCTTCTTCGTCTTCTACTTCTTCTTCTTCGTCTTAATTATCTGTTTAGCCTCCAGGGTCGGTTTTTCCCTCGGACACAGCGAAGGATCCCGCCTCTACCGCTTCAAGTGCAGTGTCCTGGAGCTACAGACTTCGGGTCGGGGGAAACAACTGGGGAGGATGAGCAGTACCTCGTCCAGGTGGCCTTACCTGCTATGCTGAACGGTGGCCTTGCGGGGGGATGGGAAAATAGCAAGGATTAGACAAGGAAGAGGGAAGGAAGTGGCCGTGGCCGTAAATGAGGTACCATCCCGGCATTTGCCTGGAGGAGGGTGGGAAACCGCGGAAAACCACTTCCAGGATGAATGAAGTGAGAATTGAACCCACCGAAACTCAATTGACTTCCCGAGGCTGAGTGGACCCCGTTCCAACCCTCGTACCACTTTTCAAATTTCGAGGCAGAGCCGAGAATCGAAACTGGGCCTCCGGGGATTGCAGCTAATCACACTAACCACTACACCACAGAGGCGCACTTTAATAAATTCTCCGGTTAAATACACAACAACTGAATGTTGTGTGCTTCTCTTTCCCTCAATTATGGCAAGCTCGAATGCCACCAGAACGCATGAAGAGTAACACAGCACATCGCTATGGTTTAACTCTGCATTCTGGAGGCGGGTGTGTTCAAACCACACCGTAGGCCGTGAAGAGAATGGTTTTGCGTCGTTTCGCATTCTCACATCCAGGCAAATACCACGCTCGATAACTTCTTCGTCCTTCGTTGCACCACAAATCACCACACATCTCCTGACCTGAGAGATGGCGTCACGTTGTAGGAGCCTAAGAGGCCCGACCAACACGGTAAATAGACTAAGAAAGAGAGAAATATCCTTAAAACAACAATGACTACCTCTTCCATTCTTCCGCCGTCACAATATGGTACCCAATAAAACTGAGTCAGGTGGTGAAGGCATCATATTTGAAGCCGGTGGTACAGACTTCACTTCAGGATCATGTTTGAACAACGTGTTATTTAATATTTACCAATGACGTAAAACAGACGCCCAACGTGGGGCTCGAACCCACGACCCTGAGATTAAGAGTCTCATGCTCTACCGACTGAGCCAGCCGGGCACGATATGGGGTGTTTTATTAGTAAGATTCAAAGCTGTCTTTCTATTATTAGGCATGTTCCTTTGCCACTTGAATGGGAGGCGATTTCATCATTCTGAGCGTGCTCGCCCTGGGAGATCCTTACAGAATATTGTGTTATTCCTTCTTCTTCTTCTTCCTCTTCTTCGTCTTAATTATCTGTTTAGCCTCCAGGGTCGGTTATTCCCTCGGACTCAGCGAAGGATCCCGCCTCTACCGCCTCAAGTGCAGTGTCCTGGAGCTACAGACTCTGGGACGTGAGATACAACTAGGGAGGATGACCAGTACCTCGTCCAGGTGGCCTTACCTGCTATGCTGAACGGTGGCCTTGCGGGGGGATGGGAAAATTGCAAGGATTAGGCAAGGAAGAGGGAAGGAAGCGGCCGTGGCCGTAAATGAGGTACCATCCCGGCATCTGCCTGGAAGAGAAGTGGGATACCACGGAAAATCACTTCCAGGATGGATGAGGTAAGAATCGATCCCACCTAAACTCAATTGACTTCTCGAGGCTGAGTGGACCCCGTTCCAGCCCTCGTACCACTTTTCAAATTTCGAGGCAGAGCCGAGAATCGAAGCCGGGCCTCCGGAAATTGAAGCCAATCACACTAACCACTACACCACAGAGGCGTACTTTAATAAATTCTCCGGTTAATTACACCACAACTGAATGTTGTGTGCATCTCTTTCCGTCAATTATGGCAAGCTCGAATGCCACCAGAACGCACGAAGAGTAACACAGCACATCGGTATGGTTTAACTCTGCATTATGGAGGCGGGTGTGATCAAACCCCACCGTAGGCCGTGAAGAGAATGGTTTTGCGTCGTTTCGCATTCTCACATCCAGGCAAATACCACGCTCGATAACTTCTTCGTCCTTCGTTGCACCACAAATCACCACACATCTCCTGACCTGAGAGATGGCGTCACGTTGTAGGAGTCTAAGAGGCCCGACCAACACGGTAAATAGACTAAGAAAGAGAGGAATATCCTTAAAACAACAATGACTACCTCTTCCATACTTCCGCCGTCACAATATGGTACCCAATAAAATTGAGTCAGGTGGTGAAGGCACCACATTTGAAGCCGGTGGTACAGACTTCACTTCAGGATCATGTTTGAACAACGCGTTATTTAATATTTACCAATGACGTAAAACAGACGCCCAACGTTGGGCTGGAACCCACGACCCTGAGATTAAGAGTCTCATGCTCTACCGACTGGGCTACCCGGGCACGGTATGCAGTGTTTTATCAGTAAGATTCAAAGCTGTCTTTCTATTATTAGGCATGTTCCTCTGCCACTTGAATGGGAGGCGATTTCATCATTCCAAGCGTACTCGCCCTGGGAGATCCTTACAGAATTTTGTGCTATTCTTTCTTCTTCTTCTTCTTCTTCGTCTTAATTATCTGTTTAGCCTCCAGGGTCGGTTTTTCCCTCGGACTCAGCGAGGGACCCCACCTCTACCGCCTCAAATGCAGTGTCCTGGAGCTACAGACTCTGTGTCGGGGATACAACTGGGGAGGATGACCAGTACCTTGTCCACGTGCCCTTACCTGCTATGCTGAACGGTGGTCTTGCGTGGGGATGGGAAGATTGCAACCTTAAGTTAGGTACCATCCCGGCATTTGCCTGGAGGAGAGTGGGAAACCACGGAAAACCACTTCCAGGATGGATGAAGTGAGAATTGAACCCACCCAAACTCAATTGACTTCCCGAGGCTGAGTGGACCCCGTTCCAGCCCCCGTACCACTTTTCCAATTTCGAGGCAGAGCCGGGAATCAAACCCGGGCCTCCAGGGATTGCAGCTAATCACACTAAATACTGCACCACAGAGGCGTACGTTAATAAATTCTCCGGTTAATTACACCACAACTGAATGTTGTGTGCATCTCTTTCCGTCAATTATGGCAAGCTCGAATGCCACCAGAACGCACGAAGAGTAACACAGCACATCGCTATGGTTTAACTCTGCATTCTGGAGGCGGCTGTGTTCAAACCCCGCCGTAGGCCGTGAAGAGAATGGTTTTGCGTCGTTTCGCATTCTCACATCCAGGCAAATACCACGCTCGATAACTTCTTCGTCCTTCGTTGCACCACAAATCACCACACATCTCCTGACCTGAGAGATGGCGTCACGTTGTAGGAGCCTAAGAGGCCCGACCAACACGGTAAATAGACTAAGAAAGAGAGAAATATCCTTAAAACAACAATGACTACCTCTTCCATTTTTCCGCCGTCACAATATGGTACCCAATAAAACTGAGTCAGGTGGTGAAGGCACCATATTTGAAGCCGGTGGTACAGACTTCACTTCAGGATCATGTTTGAACAACGTGTTATTTAATATTTACCAATGACGTAAAACAGACGCCCAACGTGGGGCTCGCACCCACGACCCTGAGATTAAGAGTCTCATGCTCTACCGACTGAGCTAGCCGGGCACGATATGCATTGTTTTATCAGTATGATTCAAAGCTGTCTTTCTATTATTAGGCATGTTCCTTTGCCACTTGAATGGGAGGCGATTTCATCATTCTGAGCGTGCTCGCCCTGGGAGATCCTTACAGAATATTGTGCTATTCCTTCTTCTTCTTCTTCTTCTTCGTCTTAATTACCTTTTTAGCCTCCAGGGTCGGTTTTTCCCTCGGACTCAGCCAGGGATCCCGCCTCTACCGCCTCAAATGCAGTGTCCTGGAGCTACAGACATTGGGATGTGAGATACAACTGGGGAGGATGACCAGTACCTCGTCTAGGTGGCCTTACCTGCTATGCTGAACGGTGGCCTTGCGGGGGGATGGGAAAATTGCAAGGATTAGGCAAGGAAGAGGGAAGGAAGCGGCCGTGGCCGTAAATGAGGTACCATCCCGGCATCTGCCTGGAAGAGAAGTGGGATACCACGGAAAATCACTTCCAGGATGGATGAGGTAAGAATCGATCCCACCTAAACTCAATTGACTTCTCGAGGCTGAGGGGACCCCGTTCCAGCCCTCGTACCACTTTTCAAATTTCGAGGCAGAGCCGAGAATCGAAGCCGGGCCTCCGGAAATTGAAGCCAATCACACTAACCACTACACCACAGAGGCGTACTTTAATAAATTCTCCGGTTAATTACACCACAACTGAATGTTGTGTGCAACTCTTTCCGTCAATTATGGCAAGCTCGAATGCCACCAGAACGCACGAAGAGTAACACAGCACATCGCTATGGTTTAACTCTGCATTCTGGAGGCGGGTGTGATCAAACCCCACCGTAGGCCGTGAAGAGAATGGTTTTGCGTCGTTTCGCATTCTCACATCCAGGCAAATACCACGCTCGATAACTTCTTCGTCCTTCGTTGCACCACAAATCACCACACATCTCCTGACCTGAGAGATGGCGTCACGTTGTAGGAGCCTAAGAGGCCGGACCAACACGGTAAATAGACTAAGAAAGAGAGAAATATCCTTAAAACAACAATGACTACCTCTTCCATTCTTCCGGTGTCACAATATGGTACCCAATAAAAGTGAGTGAGGTAGTGAAGGCACCATATTTGAAGCCGGTGGTACAGACTTCACTTCAGGATCATGTTTGAACAACGTGTTATTTAATATTTACTAATGACGTAAAACAGACGCCCAACGTGGGGCTCGAACCCACGACCCTGAGATTAAGAGTCTCATGCTCTACCGACTGAGCTAGCCAGGCACGATAGGGGGTGTTTTATTAGTAAGTTTCAAAGCTGTCTTTCTATTATTAGGCATGTTCCTTTGCCACTCGAATGGGAGGCGATTTCATCATTCTGAGCGTGCTCGCCCTGGGAGATCCTTACAGAATATTGTGCTATTCCTTCTTCTTCTTCTTCTTCCTCTTCTTCGTCTTAATTATCTGTTTAGCCTCCAGGGTCGGTTATTCCCTCGGACTCAGCGAAGGATCCCGCCTCTACCGCCTCAAGTGCAGTGTCCTGGAGCTACAGACTCTGGGACGTGAGATACAACTAGGGAGGATGACCAGTACCTCGTCCAGGTGGCCTTACCTGCTATGCTGAACGGTGGCCTTGCGGGGGGATGGGAAAATTGCAAGGATTAGGCAAGGAAGAGGGAAGGAAGCGGCCGTGGCCGTAAATGAGGTACCATCCCGGCATCTGCCTGGAAGAGAAGTGGGATACCACGGAAAATCACTTCCAGGATGGATGAGGTAAGAATCGATCCCACCTAAACTCAATTGACTTCTCGAGGCTGAGTGGACCCCGTTCCAGCCCTCGTACCACTTTTCAAATTTCGAGGTAGAGCCGAGAATCGAAGCCGGGCCTCCGGAAATTGAAGCCAATCACACTAACCACTACACCACAGAGGCGTACTTTAATAAATTCTCCGGTTAATTACACCACAACTGAATGTTGTGTGCATCTCTTTCCGTCAATTATGGCAAGCTCGATTGCCACCAGAACGCACGAAGAGTAACACAGCACATCGGTATGGTTTAACTCTGCATTCTGGAGGCGGGTGTGATCAAACCCCACCGTAGGCCGTGAAGAGAATGGTTTTGCGTCGTTTCGCATTCTCACATCCAGGCAAATACCACGCTCGATAACTTCTTCGTCCTTCGTTGCACCACAAATCACCACACATCTCCTGACCTGAGAGATGGCGTCATGTTGTAGGAGCTTAAGAGGCCGGACCAACACGGTAAATAGACTAAGAAAGAGAGAAATATCCTTAAAACAACAATGACTACCTCTTCCATTCTTCCGGTGTCACAATATGGTACCCAATAAAAGTGAGTCAGGTGGTGAAGGCACCATATTTGAAGCCGGTGGTACAGACTTCACTTCAGGATCATGTTTGAACAACGTGTTATTTAATATTTACCAATGACGTAAAACAGACGCCCAACGTGGGGCTGGAACCCACGACCCTGAGATTAAGAGTCTCATGCTCTACCGACTGGGCTACCCGGGCACGGTATGCAGTGTTTTATCAGTAAGATTCAAAGCTGTCTTTCTATTATTAGGCATGTTCCTCTGCCACTTGAATGGGAGGCGATTTCATCATTCTAAGCGTACTCGCCCTGGGAGATCCTTACAGAATTTTGTGCTATTCTTTCTTCTTCTTCTTCTTCGTCTTAATTATCTGTTTAGCCTCCAGGGTCGGTTTTTCCCTCGGACTCAGCGAGGGACCCCACCTCTACCGCCTCAAATGCAGTGTCCTGGAGCTACAGACTCTGGGTCGGGGGATACAACTGGGGAGGATGACCAGTACCTTGTCCACGTGCCCTTACCTGCTATGCTGAACGGTGGTCTTGCGTGGGGATGGGAAGATTGCAACCTTAAGTTAGGTACCATCCCGGCATTTGCCTGGAGGAGAGTGGGAAACCACGGAAAACCACTTCCAGGATGGATGAAGTGAGAATTGAACCCACCCAAACTCAATTGACTTCCCGAGGCTGAGTGGACCCCGTTCCAGCCCCCGTACCACTTTTCCAATTTCGAGGCAGAGCCGGGAATCAAACCCGGCCCTCCAGGGATTGCAGCTAATCACACTAAATACTGCACCACAGAGGCGTACGTTAATAAATTCTCCGGTTAATTACACCACAACTGAATGTTGTGTGCATCTCTTTCCGTCAATTATGGCAAGCTCGAATGCCACCAGAACGACCGAAGAGTAACACAGCACATCGCTATGGTTTAACTCTGCATTCTGGAGGCGGCTGTGTTCAAACCCCGCCGTAGGCCGTGAAGAGAATGGTTTTGCGTCGTTTCGCATTCTCACATCCAGGCAAATACCACGCTCGATAACTTCTTCGTCCTTCGTTGCACCACAAATCACCACACATCTCCTGACCTGAGAGATGGCGTCACGTTGTAGGAGCCTAAGAGGCCCGACCAACACGGTAAATAGACTAAGAAAGAGAGAAATATCCTTAAAACAACAATGACTACCTCTTCCATTTTTCCGCCGTCACAATATGGTACCCAATAAAACTGAGTCAGGTGGTGAAGGCACCATATTTGAAGCCGGTGGTACAGACTTCACTTCAGGATCATGTTTGAACAACGTGTTATTTAATATTTACCAATGACGTAAAACAGACGCCCAACGTGGGGCTCGCACCCACGACCCTGAGATTAAGAGTCTCATGCTCTACCGACTGAGCTAGCCGGGCACGATATGCATTGTTTTATCAGTATGATTCAAAGCTGTCTTTCTATTATAAGGCATGTGCCTTTGCCACTTGAATGGGAGGCGATTTCATCATTCTGAGCGTGCTCGTCCTGGGAGATCCTTACAGAATATTGTGCTATTCCTTCTTCTTCTTCTTCTTCTTCGTCTTAATTACCTTTTTAGCCTCCAGGGTCGGTTTTTCCCTCGGACTCAGCCAGGGATCCCGCCTCTACCGCCTCAAGTGCAGTGTCCTGGAGCTGCAGACAATGGGACGTGAGATACAACTGGGGAGGATGACCAGTACCTCGTCTAGGTGGCCTTACCTGCTATGCTGAACGGTGGCCTTGCGGGGGGATGGGAAAATTGCAAGGATTAGGCAAGGAAGAGGGAAGGAAGCGGCCGTGGCCGTAAATGAGGTTCCATCCCGGCATCTGCCTGGAAGAGAAGTGGGATACCACGGAAAATCACTTCCAGGATGGATGAGGTAAGAATCGATCCCACCTAAACTCAATTGACTTCTCGAGGCTGAGTGGACCCCGTTCCAGCCCTCGTACCACTTTTCAAATTTCGAGGCAGAGCCGAGAATCGAAGCCGGGCCTCCGGAAATTGAAGCCAATCACACTAACCACTACACCACAGAGGCGTACTTTAATAAATTCTCCGGTTAATTACACCACAACTGAATTTTGTGTGCAACTCTTTCCGTCAATTATGGCAAGCTCGAATGCCACCAGAACGCACGAAGAGTAACACAGCACATCGCTATGGTTTAACTCTGCATTCTGGAGGCGGGTGTGATCAAACCCCACCGTAGGCCGTGAAGAGAATGGTTTTGCGTCGTTTCGCATTCTCACATCCAGGCAAATACCACGCTCGATAACTTCTTCGTCCTTCGTTGCACCACAAATCACCACACATCTCCTGACCTGAGAGATGGCGTCACGTTGTAGGAGCCTAAGAGGCCGGACCAACACGGTAAATAGACTAAGAAAGAGAGAAATATCCTTAAAACAACAATGACTACCTCTTCCATTCTTCCGGTGTCACAATATGGTACCCAATAAAAGTGAGTCAGGTAGTGAAGGCACCATATTTGAAGCCGGTGGTACAGACTTCACTTCAGGATCATGTTTGGACAACGTGTTATTTAATATTTACTAATGACGTAAAACAGACGCCCAACGTGGGGCTCGAACCCACGACCCTGAGATTAAGAGTCTCATGCTCTACCGACTGAGCTAGCCAGGCACGATATGGGGTGTTTTATTAGTAAGTTTCAAAGCTGTCTTTCTATTATTAGGCATGTTACTTTGCCACTTGAATGGGAGGCGATTTCATCATTCTGAGCGTGCTCGCCCTGGGAGATCCTTACAGAATATTGTGCTATTCCTTCTTCTTCTTCTTCTTCCTCTTCTTCGTCTTAATTATCTGTTTAGCCTCCAGGGTCGGTTATTCCCTCGGACTCAGCGAAGGATCCCGCCTCTACCGCCTCAAGTGCAGTGTCCTGGAGCTACAGACTCTGGGTCGGGGGATACAACTGGGGAGGATGACCAGTACCTCGTCCAGGTGGCCTTACCTGCTATGCTGAACGGTGGCCTTGCGCGGGGATGGGAAGATTGCAAGCCTCAAATTAGGTACCATCCCGGCAATTGCCTGGAGGAGAGTGGAAAACCACGGAATACCTATTCCAGGATGGATGAAGTGAGAATTGAACCAACCTAAACTCAATTGACTTCCCGAGGCTGAGTGGACCCCGTTCCAGTGTCGTACCACTTTTCAAATTTCGAGGCAGAGCCGAGAATCGAACCCGGGCTTCAGGGGATTGCAGCTAATCACACTAACCACTACACCACAGAGGCCTGCTTTAATAAATTCTCCGGTTAATTACACCACAACTGAATGTTGTGTGCATCTCTTTCCGTCAATTATGGCAAGCTCGAATGCCACCAGAACGCACGAAGAGTAACACAGCACATCGCTATGGTTTAACTCTGCAATCTGGAGGCGGGTGTGTTCAAACCCCACCGTAGGCCGTGAAGAGAATGGTTTTGCGTCGTTTCGCATTCTCACATCCAGGCAAATACCACGCTCGATAACCTCTTCGTCCTTCGTTGCACCACAAATCACCACACATCTCCTGACCTGAGAGATGGCGTCACGTTGTAGTAGTCTAAGAGGCCCGACCAACACGGTAAATAGACTAAGAATGAGAGGAATATCCTTAAAACAACAATGACTACCTCTTCCATTCTTCCGCCGTCACAATATGGTACCCAATAAAATTGAGTCATGTGGTGAAGGCACCACATTTGAAGCCGGTGGTACAGACTTCACTTCAGGATCATGTTTGAACAACGTGTTATTTAATATTTACCAATGACGTAAAACAGACGTCCAACGTTGGGCTCCAACCCACGACCCTGGGATTAAGAGTATCATGCTCTACGGACTGAGGTAGCCGGGCACGCTATGCATTGTTTTATCAGTAAGATGCAAAGCTGTCTTTTTATTATTAGGCATGTTCCTTTGCCACTTGAATGGAAGCAGATTTCATCATTCTGAGCGTGCACGCCCTGGGATATCCTCACAGAATTTTGTGCTATTCCTTCTTCTTCTTATTATTATTCTTCTTCTTCTTCTTCTTCTCCTTCTTCGTCTTATTTATCTGCTTAGCCTCCAGTGTCGGTTCTTCAGTCGGACTCAGCGAGGGACCCCACCTCTACCGCCTCAAGTGCAGTGTCCTGGAGCTACAGACTCTAGGTCGGGGGATACAACTGGGGACAATGACCAGTACCTCGTAAAGGTGGCCTTAAGTGCTTTCCTGGACGGTGGCCTTGCGTGGGGATAGGAAGATTGCAAGCCTTAAATTAGGTACCATCCCGGCATTTGTCTGGAGGAGAGTGGGAAACCACGGAAAACCACTTCCGGGACGGATGAAGTGAGAATTGAACCCACCTAAACTCAATTGACTTTCCGAGGCTGAGTGGACCCCGTTCCAGCCCTCGTACCACTTTTCCAATTTCGAGGCAGAGCCGGGAATCAAACCCGAGCCTCCAGGGATTGCAGCTAATCACACTAAATACTGCACCACAGAGGCGTACGTTAATAAATTCTCCGGTTAATTACACCACAACTGAATGTTGTGTGCATCTCTTTCCGTCAATTATGCAGAGCTCGTATGCCACCAGAACGCACGAAGAGTAACACAGCACATCGCTATGGTTTAACTCTGCATTCTGGAGGCGGCTGTGTTCAAACCCCGCCGTAGGCCGTGAAGAGAATGATTTTGCGTCGTTTCGCATTCTCACATCCAGGCAAATACCACGCTCGATAACTTCTTCGTCCTTCGTTGCACCACAAATCACCACACATCTCCTGACCTGAGAGATGGCGTCACGTTGTAGGAGCCTAAGAGGCCCGACCAACACGGTAAATAGACTAAGAAAGAGAGAAATATCCTTAAAACAACAATGACTACCTCTTCCATTCTTCCGCCGTCACAATATGGTACCCAATAAAACTGAGTGAGGTGGTGAAGGCACCATATTTGAAGCCGGTGGTACAGACTTCACTTCAGGATCATGTTTGAACAACGTGTTATTTAATATTTACCAATGACGTAAAACAGACGCCCAACGTGGGGCTCGCACCCACGACCCTGAGATTAAGAGTCTCATGCTCTACCGACTGAGCTAGCCGGGCACGATATGCTTTGTTTTATCAGTATGATTCAAAGCTGTCTTTCTATTATTAGGCATGTTCCTTTGCCACTTGAATGGGAGCAGATTTGATCATTCTGAGCGTGCTCGCGCTGGGAGATCCTTACAGAATATTGTGCTATTCCTTCTTCTTCTTCTTCTTCTTTTTCTTCTTCTTCTTCTTCTTCTTCTTCGTCTTAATTGTCTGTTTAGCCTCCAGGGTCGGTTTTTCCCTCGGACACACCGAAGGATCACGCCTCTACCGCCTCAAGTGCAGTGTCCTGGAGCCACAGTCTCTGGGTCGGGGGATACAGCTGGGGAGGATGACCAGTACCTAGTCTAGGTGGCCTTACCTGCTATGCTGAACGGTGGCCTTGCGGGGGGATGGGAAAATTGCAAGGATTAGGCAAGGAAGAGGGAAGGAAGCGGCCGTGGCCGTAAATGAGTTACCATCCCGGCATCTGCATGGAAGAGAAGTGGGATACCACGGAAAATCACTTCCAGGATGAATGAGGTAAGAATCGATCCCACCTAAACTCAATTGACATCTCGAGGCTGAGTGGACCCCGTTCCAGCCCTCGTACCACTTTTCAAATTTCGAGGCAGAGCCGAGAATCGAAGCCGGGCCTCCGGAAATTGAAGCCAATCACACTAACCACTACACCACAGAGGCGTACTTTAATAAATTCTCCGGTTAATTACACCACAACTGAATGTTGTGTGCAACTCTTTCCGTCAATTATGGCAAGCTCGAATGCCACCAGAACGCACGAAGAGTAACACAGCACATCGCTATGGTTTAACTCTGCATTCTGGAGGCGGGTGTGATCAAACCCCACCGTAGGCCGTGAAGAGAATGGTTTTGCGTCGTTTCGCATTCTCACATCCAGGCAAATACCACGCTCGATAACTTCTTCGTCCTTCGTTGCACCACAAATCACCACACATCTCCTGACCTGAGAGATGGCGTCACGTTGTAGGAGCCTAAGAGGCCGGACCAACACGGTAAATAGACTAAGAAAGAGAGAAATATCCTTAAAACAACAATGACTACCTCTTCCATTCTTCCGGTGTCACAATATGGTACCCAATAAAAGTGAGTCAGGTAGTGAAGGCACCATATTTGAAGCCGGTGGTACAGACTTCACTTCAGGATCATGTTTGAACAACGTGTTATTTAATATTTACCAATGACGTAAAACAGACGCCCAACGTGGGGCTCGAACCCACGACCCTGAGATTAAGAGTCTCATGCTCTACCGACTGAGCTAGCCGGGCACGATGTGTATTGTTATATCAGTAAGATTCAAAGCTGTATTTCTATTATTAGGCATGTTCCTTTGCCACTTGAATGGGAGGCGATTTCATCATTCTGAGCGTGCTCGCCCTGGGAGATCCTTACAGAATATTGTGCTATTCCTTCTTCTTCTTCTTCTTCCTCTTCTTCTTCTTCTTCTTCTTCTTCTTCGCCTTAATTATCTGTTTAGCCTCCAGGGTCGGTTTTTCCCTCGGACACAGCGAAGGATCCCGCCTCTACCGCTTCAAGTGCAGTGTCCTGGAGCTACAGACTTCGGGTCGGGGGATACAACTGGGGAGGATGAGCAGTACCTCGTCCAGGTGGCCTTACCTGCTATGCTGAGCGGTGGCCTTGCGGGGGGATGGGAAAATTGCAAGGATTAGACAAGGAAGAGGGAAGGAATTGGCCGTGGCCGTAAATGAGGTACCATCCCGGCATTTGCCTGGAGGAGGGTGGGAAACCGCGGAAAACCACTTCCAGGATGGATGAAGTGAGAATTGAACCCACCCAAACTCAATTGACTTCCCGAGGCTGAGTGGACCCCGTTCCAACCCTCGTGCCACTTTTCAAATTTCGAGGCAGAGCCGAGAATCGAAACTGGGCCTCCGGGGATTGCAGCTAATCACACTAACCACTACACCACAGAGGCGTACTTTAATAAATTCTCCGGTTAAATACACCACAACTGAATGTTGTGTGCATCTCTTTCCCTCAATTATGGCAAGTTCGAATGCCACCAGAACGCTTGAAGAGTAACACAGCACATCGCTATGGTTTAACTCTGCATTCTGGAGGCGGGTGTGTTCGCCCACACCGTAGGCCGTGAAGAGAATGGTTTTGCGTCGTTTCGCATTCTCACATCCAGGCAAATACCACGCTCGATAACTTCTTCGTCCTTCGTTGCACCACAAATCACCACACATCTCCTGACCTGAGAGATGGCGTCACGTTGTAGGAGCCTAAGAGGCCCGAACAACACGGTAAATAGACTAAGAAAGAGAGAAATATCCTTAAAACAACAATGACTACCTCTTCCATTCTTCCGCCGTCACAATATGGTACCCAATAAAACTGAGTCAGGTGGTGAAGGCACCATATTTGAAGCCGGTTGTACAGACTTCACTTCAGGATCATGTTTGAACAACGTGTTATTTAATATTTACCAATGACGTAAAACAGACGCCCAACGTGGGGCTCGAACCCACGACCCTGAGATTAAGAGTCTCATGCTCTACCGACTGAGCTAGCCGGGCACGATATGGGGTGTTTTATTAGTAAGTTTCAAAGCTGTCTTTCTATTATTAGGCATGTTCGTTTGCCACTTGAATGGGAAGCGATTTCATCATTCTGAGCGTGCTCGCCCTGGGAGATCCTTACAGAATATTGTGCTATTCCTTCTTCTTCTTCTTCCTCTTCTTCGTCTTAATTATCTGTTTAGCCTCCAGGGTCGGTTATTCCCTCAGACTCAGCGAAGGATCCCGCCTCTACCGCCTCAAGTGCAGTGTCCTGGAGCTACAGGCTCTGGGTCGGGGGATACAACTGGGGAGAATGACCAGTACCTCGTCCAGGTGGTCTTACCTGCTATGCTGAACGGTGGCCTTGCGCGGGGATGGGAAGATTGCAAGCCTCAAATTAGGTACCATCCCGGCAATTGCCTGGAGGAGAGTGGGAAACCACGGAATACCTATTCCAGGATGGATGAAGTGAGACTTGAACCAACCTAAACTCAATTGACTTCCCGAGGCTGAGTGGACCCCGTTCCAGTGTCGTACCACTTTTCAAATTTCGAGGCAGAGCCGAGAATCGAACCCGGGCTTCAGGGGATTGCAGCTAATCACACTAACCACTACACCACAGAGGCCTGCTTTAATAAATTCTCCGGTTAATTACACCACAACTGAATGTTGTGTGCATCTCTTTCCGTCAATTATGGCAAGCTCGAATGCCACCAGAACGCACGATGAGTAACACAGCACATCGCTATGGTTTAACTCTGCATTCTGGAGGCGGGTGTGTTCAAACCCCACCGTAGGCCGTGAAGAGAATGGTTTTGC
The DNA here is from genome assembly GCF_040414725.1 of Anabrus simplex. Taxonomy (NCBI): domain Eukaryota; kingdom Metazoa; phylum Arthropoda; class Insecta; order Orthoptera; family Tettigoniidae; genus Anabrus; species Anabrus simplex. The sequence goes on from NC_090267.1 coordinate 94,864,357, forward strand.
GTCGTTTCGCATTCTCACATCCAGGCAAATACCACGCTCGATAACTTCTTCGTCCTTCGTTGCACCACAAATCACCACACATCTCCTGACCTGAGAGATGGTGTCACGTTGTAGGAGTCTAAGAGGCCCGACCAACACGGTAAATAGACTAAGAATGAGAGGAATATCCTTAAAACAACAATGACTACCTCTTCCATTCTTCCGCCGTCACAATATGGTACCCAATAAAATTGAGTCAGGTGGTGAAGGCACCACATTTGAAGCCGGAGGTACAGACTTCACTTCAGGATCATGTTTGAACAACGTGTTATTTAATATTTACCAATGACGTAAAACAGACGCCCAACGTTGGGCTCCAACCCACGACCCTGGGATTAAGAGTATCATGCTCTACGGACTGAGGTAGCAGGGTACGCTATGCATTGTTTTATCAGTAAGATGCAAAGCTGTCTTTATATTATTACGCATGTTCCTTTGCCACTTGAATGGAAGCAGATTTCATCATTCTGAGCGTGCACGCCCTGGGATATCCTCACAGAATTTTGTGCTATTCCTTCTTCTTCTTCTTCTCCTTCTTCTTCTTCTCCTTCTTCGTCTTATTTATCTGCTTAGCCTCCAGTGTCGGTTCTTCAGTCGGACTCAGCGAGGGACCCCACCTCTACCGCCTCAAGTGCAGTGTCCTGGAGCTACAGACTCTGGGTCGGGGGATACAACTGGGGACAATGACCAGTACCTCGTAAAGGTGGCCTTACCTGCTTTCCTGGACGGTGGCCTTGCGTGGGGATAGGAAGATTGCAAGCCTTAAATTAGGTACCATCCCGGCATTTGTCTGGAGGAGAGTGGGATACCACGGAAAATCACTTCCAGGATGGATGAGGTAAGAATCGATCCCACCTAAACTCAATTGACTTCTCGAGGCTGAGTGGACCCCGTTCCAGCCCTCGTACCACTTTTCAAATTTCGAGGCAGAGCCGAGAATCGAAGCCGGGCCTCCGGAAATTGAAGCCAATCACACTAACCACTACACCACAGAGGCGTACTTTAATAAATTCTCCGGTTAATTACACCACAACTGAATGTTGTGTGCATCTCTTTCCGTCAATTATGGCAAGCTCGAATGCCACCAGAACGCACGAAGAGTAACACAGCACATCGCTATGGTTTAACTCTGCATTCTGGAGGCGGGTGTGATCAAACCCCACCGTAGGCCGTGAAGAGAATGGTTTTGCGTCGTTTCGCATTCTCACATCCAGGCAAATACCACGCTCGATAACTTCTTCGTCCTTCGTTGCACCACAAATCACCACACATCACCTGACCTGAGAGATGGCGTCACGTTGTAGGAGTATAAGAGGCCCGACCAACACAGTAAATAGACTAAGAAAGAGAGAAAAATCCTTAAAACAACAATGACTACCTCATCCATTCTTCCGCCGTCACAATATGGTACCCAATAAAACTGACACTGGTGGTGAAGACACCATACTTGAAGCAGGGGGTACAGACTTCACTTCAGGATCATGTTTGAACAACGTGTTATTTAATATTTACCAATGACGTAAAACAGACGCCCAACGTGGGGCTCGAACCCACGACCCTGAGATTAAGAGTGTCATGCTCTACCGACTGAGCTAGCCGGGCACGATATGGGGTGTTTTATTAGTAAGATTCAAAGCTGTCTTTATATTATTAGGCATGTTCCTTTGCCACTTGAATGGGAGGCGATTTCATCATTCTGAGCGTGCTCGCCCTGGGAGATCCTTACAGAATATTGTGCTATTCCTTCTTCTTCTCCTTCCCCTTCTTCGTCTTAATTATCTGTTTAGCCTCCAGGGTCGGTTATTCCCTCGGACTCAGCGAAGGATCCCGCCTCTACCGCCTCAAGTGCAGTGTCCTGGAGCTACAGACTCTGGGTCGGGGGATACAACTGGGGAGGATGACCAGTACCTCGTCCAGGTGGCCTTACCTGCTATGCTGAACGGTGGCCTTGCGCGGGGATGGGAAGATTGCAAGCCTCAAATTAGGTACCATCCCGGAAATTGCCTGGAGGAGAGTGGGAAACCACGGAATACCTATTCCAGGATGGATGAAGTGAGAATTGAACCCACCTAAACTCAATTGACATCCCGAGGCTGAGTGGACCCCGTTCCAGTGTATTACCACTTTTCAAATTTCGAGGCAGAGCCGAGAATCGAACCCGGGCTTCAGGGGATTGCAGCTAATCACACTAACCACAACACCACAGAGGCCTGCTATAATAAATTCTCCGGTTAATTACACCACAACTGAATGTTGTGTGCATCTCTTTCCGTCGATTATGGCAAGCTCGAATGCCACCAGAACGCACGAAGAGTAACACAGCACATCGCTATGGTTTAACTCTGCATTCTGGAGGCGGGTGTGTTCAAACCCCACCGTAGGCCGTGAAGATAATGGTTTTGCGTCGTTTCGCATTCTCACATCCAGGCAAATACCACGCTCGATAACTTCTTCGTCCTTCGTTGCACCACAAATCACCACACATCACCTGACCTGAGAGATGGCGTCACGTTGTAGGAGTATAAGAGGCCCGACCAACACAGTAAATAGACTAAGAAAGAGAGAAAAATCCTTAAAACAACAATGACTACCTCATCCATTCTTCCGCCGTCACAATATGGTACCCAATAAAACTGACACTGGTGGTGAAGACACCATACTTGAAGCAGGGGGTACAGACTTCACTTCAGGATCATGTTTGAACAACGTGTTATTTAATATTTACCAATGACGTAAAACAGACGCCCAACGTGGGGCTCGAACCCACGACCCTGAGATTAAGAGTGTCATGCTCTACCGACTGAGCTAGCCGGGCACGATATGGGGTGTTTTATTAGTAAGATTCAAAGCTGTCTTTATATTATTAGGCATGTTCCTTTGCCACTTGAATGGGAGGCGATTTCATCATTCTGAGCGTGCTCGCCCTGGGAGATCCTTACAGAATATTGTGCTATTCCTTCTTCTTCTCCTTCCCCTTCTTCGTCTTAATTATCTGTTTAGCCTCCAGGGTCGGTTATTCCCTCGGACTCAGCGAAGGATCCCGCCTCTACCGCCTCAAGTGCAGTGTCCTGGAGCTACAGACTCTGGGTCGGGGGATACAACTGGGGAGGATGACCAGTACCTCGTCCAGGTGGCCTTACCTGCTATGCTGAACGGTGGCCTTGCGCGGGGATGGGAAGATTGCAAGCCTCAAATTAGGTACCATCCCGGCAATTGCCTGGAGGAGAGTGGGAAACCACGGAATACCTATTCCAGGATGGATGAAGTGAGAATTGAACCCACCTAAACTCAATTGACATCCCGAGGCTGAGTGGACCCCGTTCCAGTGTATTACCACTTTTCAAATTTCGAGGCAGAGCCGAGAATCGAACCCGGGCTTCAGGGGATTGCAGCTAATCACACTAACCACAACACCACAGAGGCCTGCTATAATAAATTCTCCGGTTAATTACACCACAACTGAATGTTGTGTGCATCTCTTTCCGTCGATTATGGCAAGCTCGAATGCCACCAGAACGCACGAAGAGTAACACAGCACATCGCTATGGTTTAACTCTGCATTCTGGAGGCGGGTGTGTTCAAACCCCACCGTAGGCCGTGAAGATAATGGTTTTGCGTCGTTTCGCATTCTCACATCCAGGCAAATACCACGCTCGATAACTTCTTCGTCCTTCGTTGCACCACAAATCACCACACATCTCCTGACCTGAGAGATGGCGTCACGTTGTAGGAGTCTAAGAGGCCCGACCAACACGGTAAATAGACTAAGAAAGAGAGGAATATCCTTAAAACAACAATGACTACCTCTTCCATACTTCCGCCGTCACAATATGGTACCCAATAAAATTGAGTCAGGTGGTGAAGGCACCACATTTGAAGCCGGTGGTACAGACTTCACTTCAGGATCATGTTTGAACAACGTGTTATTTAATATTTACCAATGACGTAAAACAGACGCCCAACGTTGGGCTCCAACCCAAGACCCTGGGATTAAGAGTATCATGCTCTACGGACTGAGGTAGCCGGGCACGCTATGCAGTGTTTTATCAGTAAGATGCAAAGCTGTCTTTATATTATTAGGCATGTTCCCTTTCCACTTGAATGGAAGCAGATTTCATCATTCTGAGCGTGCACGCCCTGGGATATCCTCACAGAATTTTGTGCTATTCCTTCTTCTTCTTCTTCTTCTTCTCCTTCTTCGTCTTATTTATCTGCTTAGCCTCCAGGGTCGGTTCTTCAGTCGGACTCAGCGAGGGACCCCACCTCTACCGCCTCAAGTGCAGTGTCCTGGAGCTACAGACTCTAGGTCGGGGGATACAACTGGGGACAATGACCAGTACCTCGTAAAGGTGGCCTTACCTGCTTTCCTGGACGGTGGCCTTGCGTGGGGATAGGAAGATTGCAAGCCTTAAATTAGGTACCACCCCGGCATTTGTCTGGAGGAGAGTGGGAAACCACGGAAAACCACTTCCGAGACGGATGAAGTGAGAATTGAACCCACCTAAACTCAATTGACTTTCCGAGGCTGAGTGGACCCCGTTCCAGCCCTCGTACCACTTTTCCAATTTCGAGGCAGAGCCGGGAATCAAACCCGGGCCTCCAGGGATTGCAGCTAATCACACTAAATACTGCACCACAGAGGCGTACGTTAATAAATTCTCCGGTTAATTACACCACAACTGAATGTTGTGTGCATCTCCTTCCGTCAATTATGCCAAGCTCGTATGCCACCAGAACGCACGAAGAGTAACACAGCACATCGCTATGGTTTAACTCTGCATTCTGGAGGCGGCTGTGTTCAAACCCCGCCGTAGGCCGTGAAGAGAATGGTTTTGCGTCGTTTCGCATTCTCACATCCAGGCAAATACCACGCTCGATAACTTCTTCGTCCTTCGTTGCACCACAAATCACCACACATCACCTGACCTGAGAGATGGCGTCACGTTGTAGGAGTATAAGAGGCCCGACCAACACAGTAAATAGACTAAGAAAGAGAGAAAAATCCTTAAAACAACAATGACTACCTCATCCATTCTTCCGCCGTCACAATATGGTACCCAATAAAACTGACACTGGTGGTGAAGACACCATACTTGAAGCCGGTGGTACAGACTTCACTTCAGGATCATGTTTGAACAACGTGTTATTTAATATTTACCAATGACGTAAAACAGACGCCCAACGTGGGGCTCGAACCCACGACCCTGAGATTAAGAGTGTCATGCTCTACCGACTGAGCTAGCCGGGCACGATATGGGGTGTTTTATTAGTAAGATTCAAAGCTGTCTTTATATTATTAGGCATGTTCCTTTGCCACTTGAATGGGAGGCGATTTCATCATTCTGAGCGTGCTCGCCCTGGGAGATCCTTACAGAATATTGTGCTATTCCTTCTTCTTCTTCTTCTTCCCCTTCTTCGTCTTAATTATCTGTTTAGCCTCCAGGGTCGGTTATTCCCTCGGACTCAGCGAAGGATCCCGCCTCTACCGCCTCAAGTGCAGTGTCCTGGAGCTACAGACTCTGGGTCGGGGGATACAACTGGGGAGGATGACCAGTACCTCGTCCAGGTGGCCTTACCTGCTATGCTGAACGGTGGCCTTGCGCGGGGATGGGAAGATTGCAAGCCTCAAATTAGGTACCATCCCGGCAATTGCCTGGAGGAGAGTGGGAAACCACGGAATACCTATTCCAGGATGGATGAAGTGAGAATTGAACCCACCTAAACTCAATTGACATCCCGAGGCTGAGTGGACCCCGTTCCAGTGTATTACCACTTTTCAAATTTCGAGGCAGAGCCGAGAATCGAACCCGGGCTTCAGGGGATTGCAGCTAATCACACTAACCACAACACCACAGAGGCCTTCTAAAATAAATTCTCCGGTTAATTACACCACAACTGAATGTTGTGTGCATCTCTTTCCGTCGATTATGGCAAGCTCGAATGCCACCAGAACGCACGAAGAGTAACACAGCACATCGCTATGGTTTAACTCTGCATTCTGGAGGCGGGTGTGTTCAAACCCCACCGTAGGCCGTGAAGATAATGGTTTTGCGTCGTTTCGCATTCTCACATCCAGGCAAATACCACGCTCGATAACTTCTTCGTCCTTCGTTGCACCACAAATCACCACACATCTCCTGACCTGAGAGATGGCGTCACGTTGTAGGAGTCTAAGAGGCCCGACCAACACGGTAAATAGACTAAGAAAGAGAGGAATATCCTTAAAACAACAATGACTACCTCTTCCATACTTCCGCCGTCACAATATGGTACCCAATAAAATTGAGTCAGGTGGTGAAGGCACCACATTTGAAGCCGGTGGTACAGACTTCACTTCAGGATCATGTTTGAACAACGTGTTATTTAATATTTACCAATGACGTAAAACAGACGCCCAACGTTGGGCTCCAACCCAAGACCCTGGGATTAAGAGTATCATGCTCTACGGACTGAGGTAGCCGGGCACGCTATGCAGTGTTTTATCAGTAAGATGCAAAGCTGTCTTTATATTATTAGGCATGTTCCCTTTCCACTTGAATGGAAGCAGATTTCATCATTCTGAGCGTGCACGCCCTGGGATATCCTCACAGAATTTTGTGCTATTCCTTCTTCTTCTTCTTCTTCTTCTCCTTCGTCTTATTTATCTGCTTAGCCTCCAGGGTCGGTTCTTCAGTCGGACTCAGCGAGGGACCCCACCTCTACCGCCTCAAGTGCAGTGTCCTGGAGCTACAGACTCTAGGTCGGGGGATACAACTGGGGACAATGACCAGTACCTCGTAAAGGTGGCCTTACCTGCTTTCCTGGACGGTGGCCTTGCGTGGGGATAGGAAGATTGCAAGCCTTAAATTAGGTACCATCCCGGCATTTGTCTGGAGGAGAGTGGGAAACCACGGAAAACCACTTCCGGGACGGATGAAGTGAGAATTGAACCCACCTAAACTCAATTGACTTTCCGAGGCTGAGTGGACCCCGTTCCAGCCCTCGTACCACTTTTCCAATTTCGAGGCAGAGCCGGGAATCAAACCCGGGCCTCCAGGGATTGCAGCTAATCACACTAAATACTGCACCACAGAGGCGTACGTTAATAAATTCTCCGGTTAATTACACCACAACTGAATGTTGTGCGCATCTTTTTCCGTCAATTATGCCAAGCTCGTATGCCACCAGAACGCACGAAGAGTAACACAGCACATCGCTATGGTTTAACTCTGCATTCTGGAGGCGGCTGTGTTCAAACCCCGCCGTAGGCCGTGAAGAGAATGGTTTTGCGTCGTTTCGCATTCTCACATCCAAGCAAATACCACGCTCGATAACTTCTTCGTCCTTCGTTGCACCACAAATCACCACACATCTCCTGACCTGAGAGATGGCGTCACGTTGTAGGAGCCTAAGAGGCCCGACCAACACGGTAAATAGACTAAGAAAGAGAGAAATATCCTTAAAACAACAATGACTACCTCTTCCATTCTTCCGCCGTCACAATATGGTACCCAATAAAACTGAGTCAGGTGGTGAAGGCACCATATTTGAAGCCGGTGGTACAGAATTCACTTCAGGATCATGTTTGAACAACGTGTTATTTAATATTTACCAATGACGTAAAACAGACGCCCAACGTGGGGCTCGCACCCACGACCCTGAGATTAAGAGTATCATGCTCTACCGACTGAGCTAGCCGGGCACGATATGCGTTGTTTTATCAGTATGATTCAAAGCTGTCTTTCTATTATTAGGCATGTTCCTTTGCCACATGAATGGGAGCAGATTTCATCATTCTGAGCGTGCTCGCGCTGGGAGATCCTTACAGAATATTGTGCTATTCCTTCTTCTTCTTCTTCTTTTTCTTCTTCTTCTTCTTCTTCTTCTTCGTCTTAATTGTCTGTTTAGCCTCCAGGGTCGGTTTTTCCCTCGGACACACCGAAGGATCACGCCTCTACCGCCTCAAGTGCAGTGTCCTGGAGCTACAGTCTCTGGGTCGGGGGATACAGCTGGGGAGGATGACCAGTACCTCGTCCAGGTGGCCTTACCTGCTATGCTGAACGGTGGCCTTGCGTGGGGATGGGAAGATTGCAACCTTAAGTTAGGTACCATCCCGGCATTTGCCTGGAGGAGAGTGGGAAACCACGGAAAACCACTTCCAGGATGGATGAAGTGAGAATTGAACCCACCTAAACTCAATTGACTTCCCGAGGCTGAGTGGACCCCGTTCCAGCCCCCGTACCACTTTTCCAAATTCGAGGCAGAGCCGGGAATCAGACACGGGCCTCCAGGGATTGCAGCTAATCACACTAAATACTGCACCACAGAGGCGTTCGTTAATAAATTCTCGGGTTAATTACACCACAACTGAATGTTGTGTGCATCTCTTTCCGTCAATTATTGCAAGCTCGAATGCCACCAGAACGCACGAAGAGTAACACAGCACATCGCTATGGTTTAACTCTGCATTCTGGAGGCGGGTGTGTTCAAACACCGCCGTAGGCCGTGAAGAGAATGGTTTTGCGTCGTTTCGCATTCTCACATCCAGGCAAATACCACGCTCGATAACTTCTTCGTCCTTCGTTGCACCACAAATCACCACACATCTCCTGACCTGAGAGATGGCGTCACGTTGTAGGAGCCTAAGAGGCCCGACCAACACGGTAAATAGACTAAGAAAGAGAGAAATATCCTTAAAACAACAATGACTGCCTCTTCCATTCTTCCGCCGTCACAATATGGTACCCAATAAAACTGAGTCAGGTGGTGAAGGCACCATATTTGAAGCCGGTGGTACAGACTTCACTTCAGGATCATGTTTGAACAACGTGTTATTTAATATTTACCAATAACGTAAAACAGACGCCCAACGTGGGGCTCGCACCCACGACCCTGAGATTAAGAGTCTCATGCTCTACCGACTGAGCTAGCCGGGCACGATATGCGTTGTTTTATCAGTATGATTCAAAGCTGTCTTTCTATTATTAGGCATGTTCCTTTGCCACTTGAATGGGAGGCGATTTCATCATTCTGAGCGTGCTCGCCCTGGGAGATCCTTACAGAATATTGTGCTATTCCTTCTTCTTCTTCTTCTTCGTCTTAATTACCTTTTTAGCCTCCAGGGTCGGTTTTTCCCTCGGACTGAGCCAGGGATCCCGCCTCTACCGACTCGAGTGCAGTGTCCTGGAGCTACAGACTCTGGGACGTGAGATACAACTGGGGAGGATGACCAGTACCTCGTCTAGGTGGCCTTACCTGCTATGCTGAACGGTGGCCTTGCGGGGGGATGGGAAAATTGCAAGGATTAGGCAAGGAAGAGGGAAGGAAGCGGCCGTGGCCGTAAATGAGTTACCATCCCGGCATCTGCCTGGAAGAGAAGTGGGATACCACGGAAAATCACTTCCAGGATGGATGAGGTAAGAATCGATCCCACCTAAACTCAATTGACTTCTCGAGGCTGAGTGGACCCCGTTCCAGCCCTCGTACCACTTTTCAAATTTCGAGGCAGAGCCGAGAATCGAAGCCGGGCGTCCGGAAATTGAAGCCAATCACACTAACCACTACACCACAGAGGCGTACTTTAATAAATTCTCCGGTTAATTACACCACAACAGAATGTTGTGTGCAACTCTTTCCGTCAATTATGGCAAGCTCGAATGCCACCAGAACGCACGAAGAGTAACACAGCACATCGCTATGGTTTAACTCTGCATTCTGGAGGCGGGTGTGATCAAACCCCACCGTAGGCCGTGAAGAGAATGGTTTTGCGTCGTTTCGCATTCTCACATCCAGGCAAATACCACGCTCGATAACTTCTTCGTCCTTCGTTGCACCACAAATCACCACACATCTCCTGACCTGAGAGATGGCGTCACGTTGTAGGAGCCTAAGAGGCCGGACCAACACGGTAAATAGACTAAGAGAGAGAGAAATATCCTTAAAACAACAATGACTACCTCTTCCATTCTTCCGGTGTCACAATACGGTACCCAATAAAAGTGAGTCAGGTAGTGAAGGCACCATATTTGAAGCCGGTGGTACAGACTTCACTTCAGGATCATGTTTGAACAACGTGTTATTTAATATTTACCAATGACGTAAAACAGACGCCCAACGTGGGGCTCGAACCCACGACCCTGAGATTATGAGTCTCATGCTCTACCGACTGAGCTAGCCGGGCACGATGTGTATTGTTTTATCAGTAAGATTCAAAGCTGTATTTCTATTATTAGGCATGTTCCTTTGCCACTTGAATGGGAGGCGATTTCATCATTCTGAGCGTGCTCGCCCTGGGAGATCCTTACAGAATATTGTGCTATTCCTCCTCCTTCTTCTTCTTCTTCTTCTTCTTCTTCTTCTTCTTCTTCTTCGCCTTAATTATCTGTTTAGCCTCCAGGGTCGGTTTTTCCCTCGGACACAGCGAAGGATCACGCCTCTACCGCTTCAAGTGCAGTGTCCTGGAGGTACAGACTTCGGGTCGGGGGATACAACTGGGGAGGATGAGCAGTACCTCGTCCAGGTGGCCTTACCTGCTATGCTGAACGGTGGCCTTGCGTGGGGATGGGAAAATTGCAAGGATGAGACAAGGAAGAGGGAAGGAAGTGGCCGTGGCCGTAAATGAGGTACCATCCCGGCATTTGCCTGGAGGAGGGTGGGAAACCGCGGAAAACCACTTCCAGGATGGATGAAGTGAGAATTGAACCCACCCAAACTCAATTGACTTCCCGAGGCTGAGTGGACCCCGTTCCAACCCTCGTGCCACTTTTCAAATTTCGAGGCAGAGCCGAGAATCGAAACTGGGCCTCCGGGGATTGCAGCTAATCACACTAACCACTACACCACAGAGGCGTACTTTAATAAATTCTCCGGTTAAATACACCACAACTGAATGTTGTGTGCATCTCTTTCCCTCAATTATGGCAAGTTCGAATGCCACCAGAACGCATGAAGAGTAACACAGCACATCGCTATGGTTTAACTCTGCATTCTGGAGGCGGGTGTGTTCGCCCACACCGTAGGCCGTGAAGAGAATGGTTTTGCGTCGTTTCGCATTCTCACATCCAGGCAAATACCACGCTCGATAACTTCTTCGTCCTTCGTTGCACCACAAATCACCACACATCTCCTGACCTGAGAGATGGCGTCACGTTGTAGGAGCCTAAGAGGCCCGAACAACACGGTAAATAGACTAAGAAAGAGAGAAATATCCTTAAAACAACAATGACTACCTCTTCCATTCTTCCGCCGTCACAATATGGTACCCAATAAAACTGAGTCAGGTGGTGAAGGCACCATATATGAAGCCGGTGGTACAGACTTCACTTCAGGATCATGTTTGAACAACGTGTTATTTAATATTTACCAATGACGTAAAACAGACGCCCAACGTGGGGCTCGAACCCACGACCCTGAGATTAAGAGTCTCATGCTCTACCGACTGAGCTAGCCGGGCACGATATGGGGTGTTTTATTAGTAAGTTTCAAAGCTGTCTTTCTATTATTAGGCATGTTCCTTTGCCACTTGAATGGGAGGCGATTTCATCATTCTGAGCGTGCTCGCCCTGGGAGATCCTTACAGAATATTGTGCTATTCCTTCTTCTTCTTCTTCCTCTTCTTCGTCTTAATTATCTGTTTAGCCTCCAGGGTCGGTTATTCCCTCAGACTCAGCGAAGGATCCCGCCTCTACCGCCTCAAGTGCAGTGTCCTGGAGCTACAGACTCTGGGTCGGGGGATACAACTGGGGAGAATGACCAGTACCTCGTCCAGGTGGTCTTACCTGCTATGCTGAACGGTGGCCTTGCGCGGGGATGGGAAGATTGCAAGCCTCAAATTAGGTACCATCCCGGCAATTGCCTGGAGGAGAGTGGGAAACCACGGAATACCTATTCCAGGATGGATGAAGTGAGACTTGAACCAACCTAAACTCAATTGACTTCCCGAGGCTGAGTGGACCCCGTTCCAGTGTCGTACCACTTTTCAAATTTCGAGGCAGAGCCGAGAATCGAACCCGGGCTTCAGGGGATTGCAGCTAATCACACTAACCACTACACCACAGAGGCCTGCTTTAGTAAATTCTCCGGTTAATTACACCACAACTGAATGTTGTGTGCATCTCTTTCCGTCAATTATGGCAAGCTCGAATGCCACCAGAACGCACGAAGAGTAACACAGCACATCGCTATGGTTTAACTCTGCATTCTGGAGGCGGGTGTGTTCAAACCCCACCGTAGGCCGTGAAGAGAATGGTTTTGCGTCGTTTCGCATTCTCACATCCAGGCAAATACCACGCTCGATAACTTCTTCGTCCTTCGTTGCACCACAAATCACCACACATCTCCTGACCTGAGAGATGGCGTCACGTTGTAGGAGTCTAAGAGGCCCGACCAACACGGTAAATAGACTAAGAATGAGAGGAATATCCTTAAAACAACAATGACTACTTCTTCCATTCTTCCGCCGTCACAATATGGTACCCAATAAAATTGAGTCAGGTGGTGAAGGCACCACATTTGAAGCCGGTGGTACAGACTTCACTTCAGGATCATGTTTGAACAACGTGTTATTTAATATTTACCAATGACGTAAAGCAGACGCCCAACGTAGGGCTCCAACCCACGACCCTGGGATTAAGAGTATCATGCTCTACGGACTGAGGTAGCCGGGCACGCTATGCATTGTTTTATCAGTAAGATGCAAAGCTGTCTTTATATTATTAGGTATGTTCCTTTGCCACTTGAATGGAAGCAGATTTCATCATTCTGAGCGTGCACGCCCTGGGATATCCTCACAGAATTTTGTGCTATTCCTTCTTCTTCTTCTTCTTCTTATTCTTCTTCTCCTTCTTCTTCTTCTCCTTCTTCGTCTTATTTATCTGCTTAGCCTCCAGTGTCGGTTCTTCAGTCGGACTCAGCGAGGGACCCCACCTCTACCGCCTCAAGTGCAGTGTCCTGGAGCTACAGACTCTGGGTCGGGGGATACAACTGGGGACAATGACCAGTACCTCGTAAAGGTGGCCTTACCTGCTTTCCTGGACGGTGGCCTTGCGTGGGGATAGGAAGATTGCAAGCCTTAAATTAGGTACCATCCCGGCATTTGTCTGGAGGAGAGTGGGATACCACGGAAAATCACTTCCAGGATGGATGAGGTAAGAATCGATCCCACCTAAACTCAATTGACTTCTCGAGGCTGAGTGGACCCCGTTCCAGCCCTCGTACCACTTTTCAAATTTCTAGGCAGAGCCGAGAATCGAAGCCGGGCCTCCGGAAATTGAAGCCAATCACACTAACCACTACACCACAGAGGCGTACTTTAATAAATTCTCCGGTTAATTACACCACAACTGAATGTTGTGTGCATCTCTTTCCGTCAATTATGGCAAGCTCGAATGCCACCAGAACGCACGAAGAGTAACACAGCACATCGCTATGGTTTAACTCTGCATTCTGGAGGCGGGTGTGATCAAACCACACCGTAGGCCGTGAAGAGAATGGTTTTGCGTCGTTTCGCATTCTCACATCCAGGCAAATACCACGCTCGATAACTTCTTCGTCCTTCGTTGCACCACAAATCACCACACATCACCTGACCTGAGAGATGGCGTCACGTTGTAGGAGTATAAGAGGCCCGACCAACACAGTAAATAGACTAAGAAAGAGAGAAAAATCCTTAAAACAACAATGACTACCTCATCCATTCTTCCGCCGTCACAATATGGTACCCAATAAAACTGACACTGGTGGTGAAGACACCATACTTGAAGCCGGTGGTACAGACTTCACTTCAGGATCATGTTTGAACAACGTGTTATTTAATATTTACCAATGACGTAAAACAGACGCCCAACGTGGGGCTCGAACCCACGACCCTGAGATTAAGAGTGTCATGCTCTACCGACTGAGCTAGCCGGGCACGATATGAGGTGTTTTATTAGTAAGATTCAAAGCTGTCTTTATATTATTAGGCATGTTCCTTTGCCACTTGAATGGGAGGCGATTTCATCATTCTGAGCGTGCTCGCCCTGGGAGATCCTTACAGAATATTTTGCTATTCCTTCTTCTTCTTCTTCTTCCCCTTCTTCGTCTTAATTATCTGTTTAGCCTCCAGGGTCGGTTATTCCCTCGGACTCAGCGAAGGATCCCGCCTCTACCGCCTCAAGTGCAGTGTCCTGGAGCTACAGACTCTGGGTCGGGGGATACAACTGGGAAGGATGACCAGTACCTCGTCCAGGTGGCCTTACCTGCTATGCTGAACGGTGGCCTTGCGCGGGGATGGGAAGATTGCAAGCCTCAAATTAGGTACCATCCCGGCAATTGCCTGGAGGAGAGTGGGAAACCACGGAATACCTATTCCAGGATGGATGAAGTGAGAATTGAACCCACCTAAACTCAATTGACATCCCGAGGCTGAGTGGACCCCGTTCCAGTGTATTACCACTTTTCAAATTTCGAGGCAGAGCCGAGAATCGAACCCGGGCTTCAGGGGATTGCAGCTAATCACACTAACCACAACACCACAGAGGCCTGCTATAATAAATTCTCCGGTTAATTACACCACAACTGAATGTTGTGTGCATCTCTTTCCGTCGATTATGGCAAGCTCGAATGCCACCAGAACGCACGAAGAGTAACACAGCACATCGCTATGGTTTAACTCTGCATTCTGGAGGCGGGTGTGTTCAAACCCCACCGTAGGCCGTGAAGAGAATGGTTTTGCGTCGTTTCGCATTCTCACATCCAGGCAAATACCACGCTCGATAACTTCTTCGTCCTTCGTTGCACCACAAATCCTCACACATCTTCTGACCTGAGAGATGGCGTCACGTTGTAGGAGTCTAAGAGGCCCGACCAACACGGTAAATAGACTAAGAAAGAGAGGAATATCCTTAAAACAACAATGCCTACCTCTTCCATACTTCCGCCGTCACAATATGGTACCCAATAAAATTGAGTCAGGTGGTGAAGGCACCACATTTGAAGCCGGTGGTACAGACTTCACTTCAGGATCATGTTTGAACAACGTGTTATTTAATATTTACCAATGACGTAAAACAGACGCCCAACGTTGGGCTCCAACCCAAGACCCTGGGATTAAGAGTATCATGCTCTACGGACTGAGGTAGCCGGGCACGCTATGCAGTGTTTTATCAGTAAGATGCAAAGCTGTCTTTATATTATTAGGCATGTTCCCTTGCCACTTGAATGGAAGCAGATTTCATCATTCTGAGCGTGCACGCCCTGGGATATCCTCACAGAATTTTGTGCTATTCCTTCTTCTTCTTCTCCTTCTTCGTCTTATTTATCTGCTTAGCCTCCAGGGTCGGTTCTTCAGTCGGACTCAGCGAGGGACCCCACCTCTACCGCCTCAAGTGCAGTGTCCTGGAGCTACAGGCTCTGGGTCGGGGGATACAACTGGGGACAATGACCAGTACCTCGTAACGGTGGCCTTACCTGCTTTCCTGGACGGTGGCCTTGCGTGGGGATAGGAAGATTGCAAGCCTTAAATTAGGTACCATCCCGGCAATTGTCTGGAGGAGAGTGGGAAACCACGGAAAACCACTTCCAGGACGGATGAAATGAGAATTGAACCCACCTAAACTCAATTGACTTTCCGAGGCTGAGTGGACCCCGTTCCAGCCCTCGTACCACTTTTCCAATTTCGAGGCAGAGCCGGGAATCAAATCCGGGGCTCCAGGGATTGCAGCTAATCACACTAAATACTGTACCACAGAGGCGTACGTTAATAAATTCTCCGGTTAATTACACCACAACTGAATGTTGCGTGCATCTCTTTCCGTCAATTATGCCAAGCTCGTATGCCACCAGAACGCACGAAGAGTAACACAGCACATCGCTATGGTTTAACTCTGCATTCTGGAGGCGGCTGTGTTCAAACCCCGCCGTAGGCCGTGAAGAGAATGGTTTTGCGTCGTTTCGCATTCTCACATCCAGGCAAATACCACGCTCGATAACTTCTTCGTCCTTCGTTGCACCACAAATCACCACACATCTCCTGACCTGAGAGATGGCGTCACGTTGTAGGAGCCTAAGAGGCCCGACCAACACGGTAAATAGACTAAGAAAGAGAGAAATATCCTTAAAACAACAATGACTACCTCTTCCATTCTTCCGCCGTCACAATATGGTACCCAATAAAACTGAGTCAGGTGGTGAAGGCACCATATTTGAAGCCGGTGGTACAGACTTCACTTCAGGATCATGTTTGAACAACGTGTTATTTAATATTTACCAATGACGTAAAACAGACGCTCAACGTGGGGCTCGCACCCACGACCCTGAGATTAAGAGTCTCATGCTCTACCGACTGAGCTAGCCGGGCACGATATGCGTTGGTTTATCAGTATGATTCAAAGCTGTCTTTCTATTATTAGGAATGTTCCTTTGCATCTTTAATGGGAGGCGATTTCATCATTCTGAGCGTACTCGCCCTGGGACATCCTTACAGAATATTGTGCTATTCCGTTTTCATCTTCTGCTTCGTCGTAATTATCTGTTTAGCCTCCAGGGTCGGTTTTTCCCTCGGACTCAGCGAGGGATACCGCCTCTACCGCCTCAAGTTCAGTGTCCTGGAGCTACAGTCTCTGGGTCGGGGGATACAGCTGGGGAGGATGACCAGTACCTCGTCCATGTGGCCTTACCTGCTATGCTGAACGGCGGCCTGGCGGGGGTTTGGGAAGATTGCAACCTTAAGTTTGGTACCATTCCGGCATTTGCCTGGAGGAGAGTGGGAAACCACGGAAAACCACTTCCAGGATGGATGATGTGAGAATTGAACCCACCTAAACTCAATTGACTTCCCGAGGCTGAGTGGACCCCGTTCCAGTCCTCGTACCACTTTTCAAATTTCGAGGAAGAGCCGAGAATCGAACCCGGGATTCCGGGGATTGCAGCTAATCACACTAACAACTTCACCACAGAGGCGTACTTTAATAAATTCTCCGGTTAATTACACTACAACTGAATGTTGTGTGCATTTCTTTCCGTCAATTATGGCAACCTCGAATGCCACCAGAACGCACGAAGAGTAACACAGCACATCGCTATGGTTTAACTCTGCATTCTGGAGGCGGGTGTGTTCAAACCCCGCCGTAGGCTGTGAAGAGAATGGTTTTGCGTCCTTTCGCATTCTCACATCCAGGCAAATACCACGCTCGATAACTTCTTCGTCCTTCGTTGCACCACAAATCACCACACATCTCCTGACCTGAGAGATGGCGTCACGTTGTAGGAGTCTAAGAGGCCCGACCAACACGGTAAATAGACTAAGAAAGAGAGAAATATCCTTAAAACAACAATGACTACCACTTCCATTCTTCCGCCGTCACAATATGGCACCCAATAAAACTGAGTCAGGTGGTGAAGGCACCATATTTGAAGCCGGTGGTACAGACTTCACTTCAGGATCATGTTTGAACAACGTGTTATTTAATATTTACCAATGACGTAAAACAGACGCCCAACGTGGGGCTCGAACCCACGACCCTGAGATTAAGAGTCTCATGCTCTACCGACTGAGCTAGCCGGGCACGACATGCGCTGTTTTATCAGTAAGATTCAAAGCTGTCTTTCTATTATTAGGCATGTTCCTCTGCCACTTGAATGGGAGGCGATTTCATCATACCGAGCGTGCTCGCCCTGGGAGATCCTTACAGAATATTGTGCTATTCCTTCTTCTTCTTCTTCTTTTTCTCCTTCTTCGTTTTAATTACCTGTTTAGCCTCCAGGGTCGGTTTTTCCCTCGGACTCAGCCAGGGATCACGCCTCTACCGCCTCAAGTGCAGTGTCCTGGAGCTACAGACTCTGGGACGTGAGATACAACTGGGGAGGATGACCAGTACCTCGTCCAGGTGGCCTTACCTGCTATGCTGAACGGTGGCCTTGCGGGGGGATGGGAAAATTGCAAGGATTAGGCAAGGAAGAGGGAAGGAAGCGGCCGTGGCCGTAAATGAGGTACCATCCAGGCATCTGCCTGGAAGAGATGTGGGATACCACGGAAAATCACTTCCAGGATGGATGGGATAAGAATCGATCCCACCTAAACTCAATTGACTCCCCGAGGCTGAGTGGACCCCATTCCAGCCCTCGTACCACTTTTCAAATTTCGAGGCAGAGCCGAGAATCGAAGCCGGGCCTCCGGAGATTGAAGCCAATCACACTAACCACTACACCACAGAGGCGTACTTTAATAAATTCTCCGGTTAATTACACCACAACTGAATGTTGTGTGCATCTCTTTCCGTCAATTATGGCAAGCTCGAATGCCACCAGAAAGCACGAAGAGTAACACGGCACATCGGTATGGTTTAACTCTGCATTCTAGAGGCGGGTGTGATCAAACCCCACCGTAGGCCGTGAAGAGAATGATTTTGCGTCGTTTCGCATTCTCACATCCAGGCAAATACCACGCTCGATAACTTCTTCGTCCTTCGTTGCACCACAAATCACCACACATCTCCTGACCTGAGAGATGGCGTCATGTTGTAGGAGCTTAAGAGGCCGGACCAACACGGTAAATAGACTAAGAAAGAGAGAAATATCCTTAAAACAACAATGACTACCTCTTCCATTCTTCCGGTGTCACAATATGGTACCCAATAAAAGTGAGTCAGGTGGTGAAGGATCAATATTTGAAGCCGGTGGTACAGACTTCACTTCAGGATCATGTTTGAACAACGTGTTATTTAATATTTACCAATGACGTAAAACAGACGCCCAACGTGGGGCTGGAACCCACGACCCTGAGATTAAGAGTCTCATGCTCTACCGACTGGGCTACCCGGGCACGGTATGCAGTGTTTTATCAGTAAGATTCAAAGCTGTCTTTCTATTATTAGGCATGTTCCTCTGCCACTTGAATGGGAGGCGATTTCATCATTCTAAGCGTACTCGCCCTGGGAGATCCTTACAGAATTTTGTGCAATTCCTTCTTCTTCTTCTTCTTCTTCTTCTTCTTCTCCTTCGTCTTAATTATCTGTTTAGCCTCCAGGGTCGGTTTTTCCCTCGGACTCAGCGAGGGACACCACCTCTTCCGCCTCAAGTGCAGTGTCCTGGAGCTACAGACTCTGGGTCGGGGGATACAACTGGGGAGGATGACCAGTACCTTGTCCACGTGCCCTTACCTGCTATGCTGAACGGTGGCCTTGCGTGGGGATGGGAAGATTGCAACCTTAAGTTAGGTACCATCCCGGCATTTGCCTGGAGGAGAGTGGGAAACCACGGAAAACCACTTCCAGGATGGATGAAGTGAGAATTGAACCCACCCAAACTCAATTGACTTCTCGAGGCTGAGTGGACCCCGTTCCAGCCCCCGTACCACTTTTCCAATTTCGAGGCAGAGCCGGGAATCAAACCCGGGCCTCCAGGGATTGCAGCTAATCACACTAAATACTGCACCACAGAGGCGTACGTTAATAAATTCTCCGGTTAATTACACTACAACTGAATGTTGTGTGCATCTCTTTCCGTCAATTTTGGCAAGCTCGAATGCCACCAGAACGCACGAAGAGTAACACAGCACATCGCTATGGTTTAACTCTGCATTCTGGAGGCGGCTGTGTTCAAACCCCGCCGTAGGCCGTGAAGAGAATGGTTTTGCGTCGTTTCGCATTCTCACATCCAGGCAAATACCACGCTTGATAACTTCTTCGTACTTCGTTGCACCACAAATCACCACACATCTCCTGACCTGAGAGATGGCGTCACGTTGTAGGAGCCTAAGAGGCCCGACCAACACGGTAAATAGACTAAGAAAGAGAGAAATATCCTTAAAACAACAATGACTGCCTCTTCCATTCTTCCGCCGTCACAATATGGTACCCAATAAAACTGAGTCAGGTGGTGAAGGCACCATATTTGGAGCCGGTGGTACAGACTTCACTTCAGGATCATGTTTGAACAACGTGTTATTTAATATTTACCAATGACGTAAAACAGACGCCCAACGTGGGGCTCGCAACCACGACCCTGAGATTAAGAGTCTCATGCTCTACCGACTGAGCTAGCCGGGCACGATATGCATTGTTTTATCAGTATGATTCAAAGCTGTCTTTCTATTATTAGGCATGTTCCTTTGCCACTTGAATGGGAGGCGATTTCATCATTCTGAGCGTGCTCGCCCTGGGAGATCCTTACAGAATATTGTGCTATTCCTTCTCCTTCTTCTTCTTCTTCTTCTTCTTCTTCTTCGCCTTAATTATCTGTTTAGCCTCCAGGGTCGGTTTTTCCCTCGGACACAGCGAAGGATCCCGCCTCTACCGCTTCAAGTGCAGTGTCCTGGAGCTACAGACTTCGGGTCGGGGGATACAACTGGGGAGGATGAGCAGTACCTCGTCCAGGTGGCCTTACCTGCTATGCTGAACGGTGGCCTTGCGGGGGGATGGGAAAATTGCAAGGATTAGACAAGGAAGAGGGAAGGAAGTGGCCGTGGCCGTAAATGAGGTACCATCCCGGCATTTGCCTGGAGGAGGGTGGGAAACCGCGGAAAACCACTTCCAGGATGGATGAAGTGAGAATTGAACCCACCCAAACTCAATTGACTTCCCGAGGCTGAGTGGACCCCGTTCCAACCCTCGTACCACTTTTCAAATTTCGAGGCAGAGCCGAGAATCGAAACTGGGCCTCCGGGGATTGCAGCTAATCACACTAACCACTACACCACAGAGGCGTACTTTAATAAATTCTCCGGTTAAATACACCACAACTGAATGTTGTGTGCATCTCTTTCCCTCAATTATGGCAAGCTCGAATGGCACCAGAACGCACGAAGAGTAACACAGCACATCGCTATGGTTTAACTCTGCATTCTGGAGGCGGCTGTGTTCAAACCCCGCCGTAGGCCGTGAAGAGAATGGTTTTGCGTCGTTTCGCATTCTCACATCCAGGCAAATACCACGCTCGATAACTTCTTCGTCCTTCGTTGCACCACAAATCACCACACATCTCCTGACCTGAGAGATGGCGTCACGTTGTAGGAGCCTAAGAGGCCCGACCAACACGGTAAATAGACTAAGAAAGAGAGAAATATCCTTAAAACAACAATGACTACCTCTTCCATTCTTCCGCCGTCACAATATGGTACCCAATAAAACTGAGTCAGGTGGTGAAGGCACCATATTTGAAGCCGGTGGTACAGACTTCACTTCAGGATCATGTTTGAACAACGTGTTATTTAATATTTACCAATGACGTAAAACAGACGCCCAACGTGGGGCTCGAACCCACGACCCTGAGATTAAGAGTCTCATGCTCTACCGACTGAGCTAGCCGGGCACGATATGGGGTGTTTTAATAGTAAGTTTCAAAGCTGTCTTTCTATTATTAGGCATGTTCCTTTGCCACTTGAATGGGAGGCGATTTCATCATTCTGAGCGTGCTCGCCCTGGGAGATCCTTACAGAATATTGTGCTATTCCTTCTTCTTCTTCTTCCTCTTCTTCGTCTTAATTATCTGTTTAGCCTCCAGGGTCGGTTATTCCCTCGGACTCAGCGAAGGATCCCGCCTCTACCGCCTCAAGTGCAGTGTCCTGGAGCTACAGACTCTGGGTCGGGGGATACAACTGGGGAGAATGACCAGTACCTCGTCCAGGTGGTCTTACCTGCTATGCTGAACGGTGGCCTTGCGTGGGGATAGGAAGATTGCAAGCCTTAAATTAGGTACCATCCCGGCATTTGTCTGGAGGAGAGTGGGATACCACGGAAAATCACTTCCAGGATGGATGAGGTAAGAATCGATCCCACCTAAACTCAATTGACTTCTCGAGGCTGAGTGGACCCCGTTCCAGCCCTCGTACCACTTTTCAAATTTCTAGGCAGAGCCGAGAATCGAAGCCGGGCCTCCGGAAATTGAAGCCAATCACACTAACCACTACACCACAGAGGCGTACTTTAATAAATTCTCCGGTTAATTACACCACAACTGAATGTTGTGTGCATCTCTTTCCGTCAATTATGGCAAGCTCGAATGCCACCAGAACGCACGAAGAGTAACACAGCACATCGCTATGGTTTAACTCTGCATTCTGGAGGCGGGTGTGATCAAACCACACCGTAGGCCGTGAAGAGAATGGTTTTGCGTCGTTTCGCATTCTCACATCCAGGCAAATACCACGCTCGATAACTTCTTCGTCCTTCGTTGCACCACAAATCACCACACATCACCTGACCTGAGAGATGGCGTCACGTTGTAGGAGTATAAGAGGCCCGACCAACACAGTAAATAGACTAAGAAAGAGAGAAAAATCCTTAAAACAACAATGACTACCTCATCCATTCTTCCGCCGTCACAATATGGTACCCAATAAAACTGACACTGGTGGTGAAGACACCATACTTGAAGCCGGTGGTACAGACTTCACTTCAGGATCATGTTTGAACAACGTGTTATTTAATATTTACCAATGACGTAAAACAGACGCCCAACGTGGGGCTCGAACCCACGACCCTGAGATTAAGAGTGTCATGCTCTACCGACTGAGCTAGCCGGGCACGATATGAGGTGTTTTATTAGTAAGATTCAAAGCTGTCTTTATATTATTAGGCATGTTCCTTTGCCACTTGAATGGGAGGCGATTTCATCATTCTGAGCGTGCTCGCCCTGGGAGATCCTTACAGAATATTTTGCTATTCCTTCTTCTTCTTCTTCTTCCCCTTCTTCGTCTTAATTATCTGTTTAGCCTCCAGGGTCGGTTATTCCCTCGGACTCAGCGAAGGATCCCGCCTCTACCGCCTCAAGTGCAGTGTCCTGGAGCTACAGACTCTGGGTCGGGGGATACAACTGGGAAGGATGACCAGTACCTCGTCCAGGTGGCCTTACCTGCTATGCTGAACGGTGGCCTTGCGCGGGGATGGGAAGATTGCAAGCCTCAAATTAGGTACCATCCCGGCAATTGCCTGGAGGAGAGTGGGAAACCACGGAATACCTATTCCAGGATGGATGAAGTGAGAATTGAACCCACCTAAACTCAATTGACATCCCGAGGCTGAGTGGACCCCGTTCCAGTGTATTACCACTTTTCAAATTTCGAGGCAGAGCCGAGAATCGAACCCGGGCTTCAGGGGATTGCAGCTAATCACACTAACCACAACACCACAGTGGCCTGCTATAATAAATTCTCCGGTTAATTACACCACAACTGAATGTTGTGTGCATCTCTTTCCGTCGATTATGGCAAGCTCGAATGCCACCAGAACGCACGAAGAGTAACACAGCACATCGCTATGGTTTAACTCTGCATTCTGGAGGCGGGTGTGTTCAAACCCCACCGTAGGCCGTGAAGAGAATGGTTTTGCGTCGTTTCGCATTCTCACATCCAGGCAAATACCACGCTCGATAACTTCTTCGTCCTTCGTTGCACCACAAATCCTCACACATCTTCTGACCTGAGAGATGGCGTCACGTTGTAGGAGTCTAAGAGGCCCGACCAACACGGTAAATAGACTAAGAAAGAGAGGAATATCCTTAAAACAACAATGACTACCTCTTCCATACTTCCGCCGTCACAATATGGTACCCAATAAAATTGAGTCAGGTGGTGAAGGCACCACATTTGAAGCCGGTGGTACAGACTTCACTTCAGGATCATGTTTGAACAACGTGTTATTTAATATTTACCAATGACGTAAAACAGACGCCCAACGTTGGGCTCCAACCCAAGACCCTGGGATTAAGAGTATCATGCTCTACGGACTGAGGTAGCCGGGCACGCTATGCAGTGTTTTATCAGTAAGATGCAAAGCTGTCTTTATATTATTAGGCATGTTCCCTTGCCACTTGAATGGAAGCAGATTTCATCATTCTGAGCGTGCACGCCCTGGGATATCCTCACAGAATTTTGTGCTATTCCTTCTTCTTCTTCTCCTTCTTCGTCTTATTTATCTGCTTAGCCTCCAGGGTCGGTTCTTCAGTCGGACTCAGCGAGGGACCCCACCTCTACCGCCTCAAGTGCAGTGTCCTGGAGCTACAGGCTCTGGGTCGGGGGATACAACTGGGGACAATGACCAGTACCTCGTAACGGTGGCCTTACCTGCTTTCCTGGACGGTGGCCTTGCGTGGGGATAGGAAGATTGCAAGCCTTAAATTAGGTACCATCCCGGCAATTGTCTGGAGGAGAGTGGGAAACCACGGAAAACCACTTCCAGGACGGATGAAATGAGAATTGAACCCACCTAAACTCAATTGACTTTCCGAGGCTGAGTGGACCCCGTTCCAGCCCTCGTACCACTTTTCCAATTTCGAGGCAGAGCCGGGAATCAAATCCGGGGCTCCAGGGATTGCAGCTAATCACACTAAATACTGTACCACAGAGGCGTACGTTAATAAATTCTCCGGTTAATTACACCACAACTGAATGTTGCGTGCATCTCTTTCCGTCAATTATGCCAAGCTCGTATGCCACCAGAACGCACGAAGAGTAACACAGCACATCGCTATGGTTTAACTCTGCATTCTGGAGGCGGCTGTGTTCAAACCCCGCCGTAGGCCGTGAAGAGAATGGTTTTGCGTCGTTTCGCATTCTCACATCCAGGCAAATACCACGCTCGATAACTTCTTCGTCCTTCGTTGCACCACAAATCACCACACATCTCCTGACCTGAGAGATGGCGTCACGTTGTAGGAGCCTAAGAGGCCCGACCAACACGGTAAATAGACTAAGAAAGAGAGAAATATCCTTAAAACAACAATGACTACCTCTTCCATTCTTCCGCCGTCACAATATGGTACCCAATAAAACTGAGTCAGGTGGTGAAGGCACCATATTTGAAGCCGGTGGTACAGACTTCACTTCAGGATCATGTTTGAACAACGTGTTATTTAATATTTACCAATGACGTAAAACAGACGCTCAACGTGGGGCTCGCACCCACGACCCTGAGATTAAGAGTCTCATGCTCTACCGACTGAGCTAGCCGGGCACGATATGCGTTGGTTTATCAGTATGATTCAAAGCTGTCTTTCTATTATTAGGAATGTTCCTTTGCATCTTTAATGGGAGGCGATTTCATCATTCTGAGCGTACTCGCCCTGGGACATCCTTACAGAATATTGTGCTATTCCGTTTTCATCTTCTGCTTCGTCGTAATTATCTGTTTAGCCTCCAGGGTCGGTTTTTCCCTCGGACTCAGCGAGGGATACCGCCTCTACCGCCTCAAGTTCAGTGTCCTGGAGCTACAGTCTCTGGGTCGGGGGATACAGCTGGGGAGGATGACCAGTACCTCGTCCATGTGGCCTTACCTGCTATGCTGAACGGCGGCCTGGCCGGGGTTTGGGAAGATTGCAACCTTAAGTTTGGTACCATTCCGGCATTTGCCTGGAGGAGAGTGGGAAACCACGGAAAACCACTTCCAGGATGGATGATGTGAGAATTGAACCCACCTAAACTCAATTGACTTCCCGAGGCTGAGTGGACCCCGTTCCAGTCCTCGTACCACTTTTCAAATTTCGAGGAAGAGCCGAGAATCGAACCCGGGATTCCGGGGATTGCAGCTAATCACACTAACAACTTCACCACAGAGGCGTACTTTAATAAATTCTCCGGTTAATTACACTACAACTGAATGTTGTGTGCATTTCTTTCCGTCAATTATGGCAACCTCGAATGCCACCAGAACGCACGAAGAGTAACACAGCACATCGCTATGGTTTAACTCTGCATTCTGGAGGCGGGTGTGTTCAAACCCCGCCGTAGGCTGTGAAGAGAATGGTTTTGCGTCCTTTCGCATTCTCACATCCAGGCAAATACCACGCTCGATAACTTCTTCGTCCTTCGTTGCACCACAAATCACCACACATCTCCTGACCTGAGAGATGGCGTCACGTTGTAGGAGTCTAAGAGGCCCGACCAACACGGTAAATAGACTAAGAAAGAGAGAAATATCCTTAAAACAACAATGACTACCACTTCCATTCTTCCGCCGTCACAATATGGCACCCAATAAAACTGAGTCAGGTGGTGAAGGCACCATATTTGAAGCCGGTGGTACAGACTTCACTTCAGGATCATGTTTGAACAACGTGTTATTTAATATTTACCAATGACGTAAAACAGACGCCCAACGTGGGGCTCGAACCCACGACCCTGAGATTAAGAGTCTCATGCTCTACCGACTGAGCTAGCCGGGCACGACATGCGCTGTTTTATCAGTAAGATTCAAAGCTGTCTTTCTATTATTAGGCATGTTCCTCTGCCACTTGAATGGGAGGCGATTTCATCATACCGAGCGTGCTCGCCCTGGGAGATCCTTACAGAATATTGTGCTATTCCTTCTTCTTCTTCTTCTTTTTCTCCTTCTTCGTTTTAATTACCTGTTTAGCCTCCAGGGTCGGTTTTTCCCTCGGACTCAGCCAGGGATCACGCCTCTACCGCCTCAAGTGCAGTGTCCTGGAGCTACAGACTCTGGGACGTGAGATACAACTGGGGAGGATGACCAGTACCTCGTCCAGGTGGCCTTACCTGCTATGCTGAACGGTGGCCTTGCGGGGGGATGGGAAAATTGCAAGGATTAGGCAAGGAAGAGGGAAGGAAGCGGCCGTGGCCGTAAATGAGGTACCATCCAGGCATCTGCCTGGAAGAGATGTGGGATACCACGGAAAATCACTTCCAGGATGGATGGGATAAGAATCGATCCCACCTAAACTCAATTGACTCCCCGAGGCTGAGTGGACCCCATTCCAGCCCTCGTACCACTTTTCAAATTTCGAGGCAGAGCCGAGAATCGAAGCCGGGCCTCCGGAGATTGAAGCCAATCACACTAACCACTACACCACAGAGGCGTACTTTAATAAATTCTCCGGTTAATTACACCACAACTGAATGTTGTGTGCATCTCTTTCCGTCAATTATGGCAAGCTCGAATGCCACCAGAAAGCACGAAGAGTAACACGGCACATCGGTATGGTTTAACTCTGCATTCTAGAGGCGGGTGTGATCAAACCCCACCGTAGGCCGTGAAGAGAATGATTTTGCGTCGTTTCGCATTCTCACATCCAGGCAAATACCACGCTCGATAACTTCTTCGTCCTTCGTTGCACCACAAATCACCACACATCTCCTGACCTGAGAGATGGCGTCATGTTGTAGGAGCTTAAGAGGCCGGACCAACACGGTAAATAGATTAAGAAAGAGAGAAATATCCTTAAAACAACAATGACTACCTCTTCCATTCTTCCGGTGTCACAATATGGTACCCAATAAAAGTGAGTCAGGTGGTGAAGGATCAATATTTGAAGCCGGTGGTACAGACTTCACTTCAGGATCATGTTTGAACAACGTGTTATTTAATATTTACCAATGACGTAAAACAGACGCCCAACGTGGGGCTGGAACCCACGACCCTGAGATTAAGAGTCTCATGCTCTACCGACTGGGCTACCCGGGCACGGTATGCAGTGTTTTATCAGTAAGATTCAAAGCTGTCTTTCTATTATTAGGCATGTTCCTCTGCCACTTGAATGGGAGGCGATTTCATCATTCTAAGCGTACTCGCCCTGGGAGATCCTTACAGAATTTTGTGCAATTCCTTCTTCTTCTTCTTCTTCTTCTTCTTCTTCTTCTTCTTCTCCTTCGTCTTAATTATCTGTTTAGCCTCCAGGGTCGGTTTTTCCCTCGGACTCAGCGAGGGACACCACCTCTTCCGCCTCAAGTGCAGTGTCCTGGAGCTACAGACTCTGGGTCGGGGGATACAACTGGGGAGGATGACCAGTACCTTGTCCACGTGCCCTTACCTGCTATGCTGAACGGTGGCCTTGCGTGGGGATGGGAAGATTGCAACCTTAAGTTAGGTACCATCCCGGCATTTGCCTGGAGGAGAGTGGGAAACCACGGAAAACCACTTCCAGGATGGATGAAGTGAGAATTGAACCCACCCAAACTCAATTGACTTCTCGAGGCTGAGTGGACCCCGTTCCAGCCCCCGTACCACTTTTCCAATTTCGAGGCAGAGCCGGGAATCAAACCCGGGCCTCCAGGGATTGCAGCTAATCACACTAAATACTGCACCACAGAGGCGTACGTTAATAAATTCTCCGGTTAATTACACTACAACTGAATGTTGTGTGCATCTCTTTCCGTCAATTTTGGCAAGCTCGAATGCCACCAGAACGCACGAAGAGTAACACAGCACATCGCTATGGTTTAACTCTGCATTCTGGAGGCGGCTGTGTTCAAACCCCGCCGTAGGCCGTGAAGAGAATGGTTTTGCGTCGTTTCGCATTCTCACATCCAGGCAAATACCACGCTTGATAACTTCTTCGTACTTCGTTGCACCACAAATCACCACACATCTCCTGACCTGAGAGATGGCGTCACGTTGTAGGAGCCTAAGAGGCCCGACCAACACGGTAAATAGACTAAGAAAGAGAGAAATATCCTTAAAACAACAATGACTGCCTCTTCCATTCTTCCGCCGTCACAATATGGTACCCAATAAAACTGAGTCAGGTGGTGAAGGCACCATATTTGGAGCCGGTGGTACAGACTTCACTTCAGGATCATGTTTGAACAACGTGTTATTTAATATTTACCAATGACGTAAAACAGACGCCCAACGTGGGGCTCGCAACCACGACCCTGAGATTAAGAGTCTCATGCTCTACCGACTGAGCTAGCCGGGCACGATATGCATTGTTTTATCAGTATGATTCAAAGCTGTCTTTCTATTATTAGGCATGTTCCTTTGCCACTTGAATGGGAGGCGATTTCATCATTCTGAGCGTGCTCGCCCTGGGAGATCCTTACAGAATATTGTGCTATTCGTTCTCCTTCTTCTTCTTCTTCTTCTTCTTCTTCGCCTTAATTATCTGTTTAGCCTCCAGGGTCGGTTTTTCCCTCGGACACAGCGAAGGATCCCGCCTCTACCGCTTCAAGTGCAGTGTCCTGGAGCTACAGACTTCGGGTCGGGGGATACAACTGGGGAGGATGAGCAGTACCTCGTCCAGGTGGCCTTACCTGCTATGCTGAACGGTGGCCTTGCGGGGGGATGGGAAAATTGCAAGGATTAGACAAGGAAGAGGGAAGGAAGTGGCCGTGGCCGTAAATGAGGTACCATCCCGGCATTTGCCTGGAGGAGGGTGGGAAACCGCGGAAAACCACTTCCAGGATGGATGAAGTGAGAATTGAACCCACCCAAACTCAATTGACTTCCCGAGGCTGAGTGGACCCCGTTCCAACCCTCGTACCACTTTTCAAATTTCGAGGCAGAGCCGAGAATCGAAACTGGGCCTCCGGGGATTGCAGCTAATCACACTAACCACTACACCACAGAGGCGTACTTTAATAAATTCTCCGGTTAAATACACCACAACTGAATGTTGTGTGCATCTCTTTCCCTCAATTATGGCAAGCTCGAATGGCACCAGAACGCACGAAGAGTAACACAGCACATCGCTATGGTTTAACTCTGCATTCTGGAGGCGGCTGTGTTCAAACCCCGCCGTAGGCCGTGAAGAGAATGGTTTTGCGTCGTTTCGCATTCTCACATCCAGGCAAATACCACGCTCGATAACTTCTTCGTCCTTCGTTGCACCACAAATCACCACACATCTCCTGACCTGAGAGATGGCGTCACGTTGTAGGAGCCTAAGAGGCCCGACCAACACGGTAAATAGACTAAGAAAGAGAGAAATATCCTTAAAACAACAATGACTACCTCTTCCATTCTTCCGCCGTCACAATATGGTACCCAATAAAACTGAGTCAGGTGGTGAAGGCACCATATTTGAAGCCGGTGGTACAGACTTCACTTCAGGATCATGTTTGAACAACGTGTTATTTAATATTTACCAATGACGTAAAACAGACGCCCAACGTGGGGCTCGAACCCACGACCCTGAGATTAAGAGTCTCATGCTCTACCGACTGAGCTAGCCGGGCACGATATGGGGTGTTTTAATAGTAAGTTTCAAAGCTGTCTTTCTATTATTAGGCATGTTCCTTTGCCACTTGAATGGGAGGCGATTTCATCATTCTGAGCGTGCTCGCCCTGGGAGATCCTTACAGAATATTGTGCTATTCCTTCTTCTTCTTCTTCCTCTTCTTCGTCTTAATTATCTGTTTAGCCTCCAGGGTCGGTTATTCCCTCGGACTCAGCGAAGGATCCCGCCTCTACCGCCTCAAGTGCAGTGTCCTGGAGCTACAGACTCTGGGTCGGGGGATACAACTGGGGAGGATGACCAGTACCTCGTCCAGGTGGTCTTACCTGCTATGCTCAACGGTGGCCTTGCGCGGGGATGGGAAGATTGCAAGCCTCAAATTAGGTACCATCCCGGCAATTGCCTGGAGGAGAGTGGGAAACCACGGAATACCTATTCCAGGATGGATGAAGTGAGAATTGAACCAACCTAAACTCAATTGACTTCCCGAGGCTGAGTGGACCCCGTTCCAGTGTCGTACCACTTTTCAAATTTCGAGGCAGAGCCGAGAATCGAACCCGGGCTTCAGGGGATTGCAGCTAATCACACTAACCACTACACCACAGAGGCCTGCTTTAATAAATTCTCCGGTTAATTACACCACAACTGAATGTTGTGTGCATCTCTTTCCGTCAATTATGGCAAGCTCGAATGCCACCAGAACGCACGATGAGTAACACAGCACATCGCTATGGTTTAACTCTGCATTCTGGAGGCGGGTGTGTTCAAACCCCACCGTAGGCCGTGAAGAGAATGGTTTTGCGTCGTTTCGCATTCTCACATCCAGGCAAATACCACGCTCGATAACTTCTTCGTCCTTCGTTGCACCACAAATCACCACACATCTCCTGACCTGAGAGATGGTGTCACGTTGTAGGAGTCTAAGAGGCCCGACCAACACGGTAAATAGACTAAGAATGAGAGGAATATCCTTAAAACAACAATGACTACCTCTTCCATTCTTCCGCCGTCACAATATGGTACCCAATAAAATTGAGTCAGGTGGTGAAGGCACCACATTTGAAGCCGGAGGTACAGACTTCACTTCAGGATCATGTTTGAACAACGTGTTATTTAATATTTACCAATGACGTAAAACAGACGCCCAACGTTGGGCTCCAACCCACGACCCTGGGATTAAGAGTATCATGCTCTACGGACTGAGGTAGCAGGGTACGCTATGCATTGTTTTATCAGTAAGATGCAAAGCTGTCTTTATATTATTACGCATGTTCCTTTGCCACTTGAATGGAAGCAGATTTCATCATTCTGAGCGTGCACGCCCTGGGATATCCTCACAGAATTTTGTGCTATTCCTTCTTCTTCTTCTTCTCCTTCTTCTTCTTCTCCTTCTTCGTCTTATTTATCTGCTTAGCCTCCAGTGTCGGTTCTTCAGTCGGACTCAGCGAGGGACCCCACCTCTACCGCCTCAAGTGCAGTGTCCTGGAGCTACAGACTCTGGGTCGGGGGATACAACTGGGGACAATGACCAGTACCTCGTAAAGGTGGCCTTACCTGCTTTCCTGGACGGTGGCCTTGCGTGGGGATAGGAAGATTGCAAGCCTTAAATTAGGTACCATCCCGGCATTTGTCTGGAGGAGAGTGGGAAACCACGGAAAACCACTTCCAGGATGGGTGAAGTGATAATTGAACCCACCCAAACTCAATTGACTTCCCGAGGCTGAGTGGACCCCGTTGCAACCCTCGTACCACTTTTCAAATTTCGAGGCAGAGCCGAGATCGAACCCGGGTTTCCGGGGATTGCAGCTAATCACACTAACAACTTCACCACAGAGGCGTACTTTAATAAATTCTCCGGTTAAATACACCACAACTGAATGTTGTGTGCATCTCTTTCCGTCAATTATGCCAAGCTCGAATGCCACCAGAACGCACGAAGAGTAACACAGCACATCGCTATGGTTTAACTCTGCATTCTGGAGGCGGCTGTGTTCAAACCCCGCCGTAGGCCGTGAAGAGAATGGTTTTGCGTCGTTTCGCATTCTCACATCCAGGCAAATACCACGCTCGATAACTTCTTCGTCCTTCGTTGCACCACAAATCACCACACATCTCCTGACCTGAGAGATGGCGTCACGTTGTAGGAGTCTAAGAGGCCCGACCAACACGGTAAATAGACTAAGAAAGAGAGAAATATCCTTAAAACAACAATGACTACCTCTTCCATTCTTCCGCCGTCACAATATGGTACCCAATAAAACTGAGTCAGGTGGTGAAGGCACCATATTTGAAGCCGGTGGTACAGACTTCACTTCAGGATCATGTTTGAACAACGTGTTATTTAATATTTACCAATGACGTAAAACAGACGCCCAACGTGGGGCTCGCACCCACGACCCTGAGATTAAGAGTCTCATGCTCTACCGACTGAGCTAGCCGGGCACGATATGCGTTGTTTTATCAGTATGATTCAAAGCTGTCTTTCTATTATTAGGCATGTTCCTTTGCCACTTGAATGGGAGCAGATTTCATCATTCTGAGCTTGCTCGCGCTGGGAGATCCTTACAGAATATTGTGCTATTCCTTCTTCTTCTTCTTCTTCTTCTTCTTCTTCTTCGTCTTAATTGTCTGTTTAGCCTCCAGGGTCGGTTTTTCCCTCGGACACAGCGAAGGATCCCGCCTCTACCGCTTCAAGTGCAGTGTCCTGGAGCTACAGACTTCGGGTCGGGGGATACAACTGGGGAGGATGAGCAGTACCTCGTCCAGGTGGCCTTACCTGCTATGCTGAACGGTGGCCTTGCGGGGGGATGGGAAAATTGCAAGGATTAGACAAGGAAGAGGGAAGGAAGTGGCCGTGGCCGTAAATGAGGTACCATCCCGGCATATGCCTGGAGGAGGGTGGGAAACCGCGGAAAACCACTTCCAGGATGGATGAAGTGAGAATTGAACCCACCCAAACTCAATTGACTTCCCGAGGCTGAGTGGACCCCGTTCCAACCTTCGTACCACTTTTCAAATTTCGAGGCAGAGCCGAGAATCGAAACTGGGCCTCCGGGGATTGCAGCTAATCACACTAACCACTACACCACAGAGGCGTACTTTAATAAATTCTCCGGTTAAATACACCACAACTGAATGTTGTGTGCATCTCTTTCCCTCAATTATGGCAAGCTCGAATGCCACCACAACGCACGAAGAGTAACACAGCACATCGCTATGGTTTAACTCTGCATTCTGGAGGCGGATGTGTTCAAACCCCGCCGTAGGCCGTGAAGAGAATGGTTTTGCGTCGTTTCGCATTCTCACATCCAGGCAAATACCACGCTCGATAACTTCTTCGTCCTTCGTTGCACCACAAATCACCACACATCTCCTGACCTGAGAGATGGCGTCACGTTGTAGGAGCCTAAGAGGCCCGACCAACACGGTAAATAGACTAAGAAAGAGAGAAATATCCTTAAAACAACAATGACTACCTCTTCCATTCTTCCGCCGTCACAATATGGTACCCAATAAAACTGAGTCAGGTGGTGAAGGCACCATATTTGAAGCCGGTGGTACAGACTTCACTTCAGGATCATGTTTGAACAACGTGTTATTTAATATTTACCAATGACGTAAAACAGACGCCCAACGTGGGGCTCGAACCCACGACCCTGAGATAAGAGTCTCATGCTCTACCGACTGAGCTAGCCGGGCACGATACGGGGTGTTTTAATAGTAAGTTTCAAAGCTGTCTTTCTATTATTAGGCATGTTCCTTTGCCACTTGAATGGGAGGCGATTTCATCATTCTGAGCGTGCTCGCCCTGGGAGATCCTTACAGAATATTGTGCTATTCCTTCTTCTTCTTCTTCTTCCTCTTCTTCGTCTTAATTATCTGTTTAGCCTCCAGGGTCGGTTATTCCCTCGGACTCAGCGAAGGATCCCGCCTCTACCGCCTCAAGTGCAGTGTCCTGGAGCTACAGACTCTGGGTCGGGGGATACAACTGGGGAGGATGACCAGTACCTCGTCCAGGTGGTCTTACCTGCTATGCTCAACGGTGGCCTTGCGCGGGGATGGGAAGATTGCAAGCCTCAAATTAGGTACCATCCCAGCAATTGCCTGGAGGAGAGTGGGAAACCACGGAATACCTATTCCAGGATGGATGAAGTGAGAATTGAACCAACCTAAACTCAATTGACTTCCCGAGGCTGAGTGGACCCCGTTCCAGTGTCGTACCACTTTTCAAATTTCGAGGCAGAGCCGAGAATCGAACCCGGGCTTCAGGGGATTGCAGCTAATCACACTAACCACTACACCACAGAGGCCTGCTTTAAAAAATTCTCCGGTTAATTACACCACAACTGAATGTTTTGTGCATCTCTTTCCGTCAATTATGGCAAGCTCGAATGCCACCAGAACGCACGAAGAGTAACACAGCACATCGCTATGGTTTAACTCTGCATTCTGGAGGCGGGTGTGTTCAAACCCCACCGTAGGCCGTGAAGAGAATGGTTTTGCGTCGTTTCGCATTCTCACATCCAGGCAAATACCACGCTCGATAACTTCTTCGTCCTTCGTTGCACCACAAATCACCACACATCTCCTGACCTGAGAGATGGCGTCACGTTGTAGGAGTCTAAGAGGCCCGACCAACACGGTAAATAGACTAAGAATGAGAGGAATATCCTTAAAACAACAATGACTACCTCTTCCTTTCTTCCGCCGTCACAATATGGTGCCCAATAAAATTGAGTCAGGTGGTGAAGGCACCACATTTGAAGCCGGAGGTACAGACTTCACTTCAGGATCATGTTTGAACAACGTGTTATTTAATATTTACCAATGACGTAAAACAGACGCCCAACGTTGGGCTCCAACCCACGACCCTGGGATTAAGAGTATCATGCTCTACGGACTGAGGTAGCCGGGCACGCTATGCATTGTTTTATCAGTAAGATGCAAAGCTGTCTTTATATTATTACGCATGTTCCTTTGCCACTTGAATGGAAGCAGATTTCATCATTCTGAGCGTGCACGCCCTGGGATATCCTCACAGAATTTTGTGCTATTCCTTCTTCTTCTTCTTCTCCTTCTTCTTCTCCTTCTTCTTCTCCTTCTTCGTCCTATTTATCTGCTTAGCCTCCAGTGTCGGTTCTTCAGTCGGACTCAGCGATGGACCCCACCTCTACCGCCTCAAGTGCAGTGTCCTGGAGCTACAGACTCTGGGTCGGGGGATACAACTGGGGACAATGACCAGTACCTCGTAAAGGTGGCCTTACCTGCTTTCCTGGACGGTGGCCTTGCGTGGGGATAGGAAGATTGCAAGCCTTAAATTAGGTACCATCCCGGCATTTGTCTGGAGGAGAGTGGGAAACCACGGAAAACCACTTCCAGGATGGGTGAAGTGATAATTGAACCCACCCAAACTCAATTGACTTCCCGAGGCTGAGTGGACCCCGTTCCAACCCTCGTACCACTTTTCAAATTTCGAGGCAGAGCCGAGAATCGAACCCGGGTTTCCGGGGATTGCAGCTAATCACACTAACAACTTCACCACAGAGGCGTACTTTAATAAATTCTCCGGTTAAATACACCACAACTGAATGTTGTGTGCATCTCTTTCCGTCAATTATGCCAAGCTCGAATGCCACCAGAACGCACGAAGAGTAACACAGCACATCGCTATGGTTTAACTCTGCATTCTGGAGGCGGCTGTGTTCAAACCCCGCCGTAGGCCGTGAAGAGAATGGTTTTGCGTCGTTTCGCATTCTCACATCCAGGCAAATACCACGCTCGATAACTTCTTCGTCCTTCGTTGCACCACAAATCACCACACATCTCCTGACCTGAGAGATGGCGTCACGTTGTAGGAGCCTAAGAGGCCCGACCAACACGGTAAATAGACTAAGAAAGAGAGAAATATCCTTAAAACAACAATGACTACCTCTTCCATTCTTCCGCCGTCACAATATGGTACCCAATAAAACTGAGTCAGGTGGTGAAGGCACCATATTTGAAGCCGGTGGTACAGACTTCACTTCAGGATCATGTTTGAACAACGTGTTATTTAATATTTACCAATGACGTAAAACAGACGCCCAACGTGGGGCTCACACCCACGACCCTGAGATTAAGAGTCTCATGCTCTACCGACTGAGCTAGCCGGGCACGATATGCGTTGTTTTATCAGTATGATTCAAAGCTGTCTTTCTATTATTAGGCATGTTCCTTTGCCACTTGAATGGGAGCAGATTTCTTCATTCTGAGCGTGCTCGCGCTGGGAGATCCTTACAGAATATTTTGCTATTCCTTCTTCTTCTTCTTCTTCTTCTTCTTCTTCGTCTTAATTGTCTGTTTAGCCTCCAGGGTCGGTTTTTCCCTCGGACACACCGAAGGATCACGCCTCTACCGCCTCAAGTGCAGTGTCCTGGAGCTACAGTCTATGGGTCGGGGGATACAACTGGGGAGGATGACCAGTACCTCGTTCAGGGGGCCTTCTCTGCTATGTTAAACGGTGGCCTTACGGGGGGATGGGAAAATTGCAAGGATTAGACAAGGAAGAGGGAAGGAAGCGGCCGTGGCCGTAAATGAGGTACCATCCCGGCATTTGCCTGGAGGAGAGTGGGAAACCACGGAAAACCACTTCCAGGATGGATGAAGTGAGAATTGAACCCACCCAAACTCAATTGACTTCCCGAGGGTGAGTGGGCCCCGTTCCAACCCTCGTACCACTTTTCAAATTTCGAGGCAGAGCCGAGAATCGAACCCGGGCCTCCGGGGATTGCAGCTAATCACACTAACCACTACACCACAGAGGCGTACTTTAATAAATTCTTCGGTTAATTACACCACAACTGAATGTTGAGTGCATCTCTCTCCGTCAATTATGGCAAGCTGGAATGCCACCAGAACGCACGAAGAGTAACACAGCACATCGCTATGGTTTAACTCTGCATTCTGGAGGCGGGTGTGTTCATACCCCACCGTAGGCCGTGAAGAGAATGGTTTTGCGCCGTTTCGCATTCTCACATCCAGGCAAATACCACGCTCGATAACTTCTTCGTCCTTCGTTGCACCACAAATCACCACACATCTCCTGACCTGAGAGATGGCGTCACGTTGTAGGAGCCTAAGAGGCCCGACCAACACGGTAAATAGACTAAGAAAGAGAGAAATATCCTTAAAACAAAAATGACTACCTCTTCCATTTTTCCGCCGTCACAATATGGTACCCAATGAAACTGAGTCAGGTGGTGAAGGCACCATATTTGAAGCCGGTGGTACAGACTTCACTTCAGGATCATGTTTGAACAACGTGTTATTTAATATTTACCAATGACGTAAAACAGACGCCCAGCGTGTGGCTCGAACCCACGACCCTGAGATTAAGAGTCTCATGCTCTACCGACTGAGCTAGCCGGGCACGACATGCAGCGTTTTATCAGTAAGATTCAAAGCTGTCTTTCTTTTATTAGGCATGTTCCTCTGCCACTTGAATGGGAGGCGATTTCATCATACCGAGCGTGCTCGCCCTGGGAGATCCTTACAGAATATTGTGCTATTCCTTCTTGTTCTTCTTCTTCTCCTTCTTCGTTTTAATTACCTGTTTAGCCTCCAGGGTCGGTTTTTTCCTCGGACTCAGCCAGGGATCCCGCCTCTACCGCCTCAAGTGCAGTGTCTTGGAGCTACAGACTCTGGGACGTGAGATACAACTGGGGAGGATGACCAGTACCTCGTCCAGGTGGCCTTACTTGCTATGCTGAACGGTGGCCTTGCGGGGGGATGGGAAAATTGCAAGGATTAGGCAAGGAAGAGGGAAGGAAGCGGCCGTGGCCGTAAATGAGGTACCATCCCGGCATCTGCCTGGAAGAGAAGTGGGATACCACGGAAAATCACTTCCAGGATGGATGAGGTAAGAATCGATCCCACCTAAACTCAATTGACTTCCCGAGGCTGAGTGGACCCCGTTCCAGCCCTCGTACCACTTTTCAAATTTCGAGGCAGAGCCGAGAATCGAAGCCGGGCCCCCGGAGATTGAAGCCAATCACACTAACCACTACACCACAGAGGCGTACTTTAATAAATTCTCCGGTTAATTACACCACAACTGAATGTTGTGTGCATCTCTTTCCGTCAATTATGGCAAGCTCGAATGCCACCAGAACGCACGAAGAGTAACACAGCACATCGGTATGGTTTAACTCTGCATTCTGGAGGCGGGTGTGATCAAACCCCACCGTAGGCCGTGAAGAGAATGGTTTTGCGTCGTTTCGCATTCTCACATCCAGGCAAATACCACGCTCGATAACTTCTTCGTCCTTCGCTGCACCACAAATCACCACACATCTCCTGACCTGAGAGATGGCGTCATGTTGTAGGAACTTAAGAGGCCGGACCAACACGGTAAATAGACTAAGAAAGAGAGAAATATCCTTAAAACAACAATGACTACCTCTTCCATTCTTCCGGTGTCACAATATGGTACCCAATAAAAGTGAGTCAGGTGGTGAAGGATCAATATTTGAAGCCGGTGGTACAGACTTGACTTCAGGATCATGTTTGAACAACGTGTTATTTAATATTTACCAATGACGTAAAACAGACGCCCAACGTGGGGCTGGAACCCACGACCCTGAGATTAAGAGTCTCATGCTCTACCGAATGGGCTACCCGGGCACGGTATGCAGTGTTTTATCAGTAAGATTCAAACCTGTCTTTCTATTATTAGGCATGTTCCTTTGCATCTTTAATGGGAGGCGATTTCATCATTCTAAGCGTACTCGCCCTGGGAGATCCTTACAGAATTTTGTGCTATTCCTTCTTCTCCTTCTTCTTCTTCTTAATTATCTGTTTAGCCTCCAGGGTCGGTTTTTCCCTCGGACTCAGCGAGGGACCCCACCTCTACCGCCTCAAGTGCAGTGTCCTGGAGCTACAGACTCTGGGTCGGGGGATACAACTGGGGAGGATGACCAGTACCTTGTCCACGTGCCCTTACCTGCTAAGCTGAACGGTGGCCTTGCGTGGGGATGGGAAGATTGCAACCTTAAGTTAGGTACCATCCCGGCATTTGCCTGGAGGAGAGTGGGAAACCACGGAAAACCACTTCCAGGATGGATGAAGTGAGAATTGAACCCACCCAAACTCAATTGACTTCCCGAGGCTGAGTGGACCCCGTTCCAGCCCTCGTACCACTTTTCAAATTTCGAGGCAGAGCCGAGAATCGAACCCGGGCTTCCGGGGATTGCAGCTAATCATACTAACCACTTCACCACAGAGGCGTACTTTAATAAATTCTCCGGTTAATTACACCACAACTGAATGTTGTGTGCATCTCTTTCCGTCAATTATGGCAAGCTCGAATGCCACCAGAACGCACGAAGAGTAACACAGCACATCATCATCATCATCATCATCATCTGTTTACCCTCCAGATTCGGTTTTTCCCTCGGACATAGCGAGGGATCCCACCTCTTCCGCCTCAAGGGTAGTGTCCTGGAGCTTCAGGCTCTTGGTCGGGGGATACAACTGGGGAGTATGACCAGTACCTCGCCCAGGCGGCCTCACCTGCTATGCTGAACAGGGGCCTTGTTGAGGGATGGGAAGATTGGAGGGGATAAGCAAGGAAGAGGGAAGGAAGCGGCCGTGGCCTTAAGTTAGGTACCATCCCAGCATTCGCCAGGAGGAGAAGTGGGAAACCACGGAAAACCACTTCCAGGATGGCTGAGGTGGGAATCGAACCCACCTCTACTCAGTTGACCTCCCGAGGCTGAGTGGACCCCGTTCCAGCCCTCGTACCACTTCTTTCAAATTTCGTGGCAGAGCCGGGAATCGAACCCGGACCTCCGGGGGTGGCAGCTAATCACGCTAACCACTACACCACAGAGGCGGACCAACACAGCACATCGCTATGGTTTAACTCTGCATTCTGGAGGCGGGTGTGTTCAAACCCCACCGTATTCCGTGAAGAGAATGGTTTTGCGTCGTTTCGCATTCTCACATCCAGGCAAATACCACGCTCGATAACTTCTTCGTCCTTCGTTGCACCACAAATCACCACACATCTCCTGACCTGAGAGATGGCGTCACGTTGTAGGAGCCTAAGAGGCCCGACCAACACGGTAAATAGACTAAGAAAGAGAGAAATATCCTTAAAACAACAATGACTACCTCTTCCATTCTTCCGCCGTCACAATATGGTACCCAATAAAACTGAGTCAGGTGGTGAAGGCACCATATTTGAAGCGGGTGGTACAGACTTCACTTCAGGATCATGTTTGAACAACGTGTTATTTAATATTTACCAATGACGTAAAACAGACGCCCAACTTGGGGCTCGAACCCACGACCCTGACATTAACAGTCTCATGCTCTACCGACTGAGCTAGCCGGGCATGATATGTAGTGTTTTATCAGTAAGATTCAAAGCGGTCCTTCTATTATTAGGCATGTTCCTCTGCCACTTGAATGGGAGGCGATTTCATCATTCTGAGCGTGCTCGCCCTGGGAGATCCTTACAGAATATTGTGCTATTCCTTCTTCTTCTTCTTCTTCTCCTTCGTCTTAATTATCTGTTTAGCCTCCAGGGTCGGTTTTTCCCTCGGACTCAGCGAGGGATCCCGCCTCTAGTGCAGTGTCCTGGAGCTACAGTCTCTGGGTCGGGGGATAGAACTGGGGAGGATGACCAGTACCTCGTCCAGGTGGCCTTACCTGCTATGCTGAACGGTGGCCTTGCGGGGGGGATGGGAAAATTGTAAGGATTAGACAAGGAAGAGGGAAGGAAGCGTCCGTGGCCGTAAATGAGGTACCATCCCGGCATCTGCCTGGAAGAGAAGTGGGATTCCACGGAAAATCACTTCCAGGATGGATGAGGAAAGAATCGAACCCACCTAAACTCAATTGACTTCCCGAGACTGAGTGGACCCCGTTCCAGCCCTCGTACCACTTTTCAAATTTCGAGGCAGAGCCGAGAAACGAACCCGGGTTTCCGGGGATTGCAGCTAATCACTCTAACCACTACACGACAGAGGCGTACTGTAATAAATTATCCGGTTAATTACACCAAAACTGAATGTTGTGTGCATCTCGTTCCGTCAATTATGGCAAGCTCGAATGCCACCAGAACGCACGAAGAGTAACACAGCACATCGGTATGGTTTAACTCTGCATTCTGGAGGCGGGTGTGTTCAAACCCCACCGTAGGCCGTGAAGAGAATGGTTTTGCGTCGTTTCGCATTCTCACATCCAGGCAAATACCACGCTCGATAACTTCTTCGTCCTTCGTTGCACCACAAATCACCACACATCTCCTGACCTGAGAGATGGCGTCACGTTGTAGGAGCCTAAGAGGCCCGACCAACACGGTAAATAGACTAAGAAAGAGAGAAATATCCTTAAAACAAAAATGACTACCTCTTCCATTCTCCCGCCGTCACAATATGGTACCCAATAAAACTGAGTCAGGTGGTGAAGGCACCATATTTGAAGCCGGTGGTGCAGACTTCACTTCAGGATCATGTTTGAACAACGTGTTATTTAATATTTACCAATGACGTAAAACAGACGCCCAACGTGGGGGTCGAACCCACGACCCTGAAATTAAGAGTCTCATGCTCTACCGACTGAGCTAGCCGGGCACGATATGCAGCGTTTTATCAGTAAGATTCAAAGCTGTCTTTCTATTATTAGGCATGTTCCTTTGCATCTTTAATGGGAGGCGATTTCATCATTCTGAACGTACTCGCCCTGGGAGATCCTTACAGAATATTGTGCTATTCCTTCTTCTTCTTCTTCTTCTTCTTCTTCTTCTTCCTCTTCTTCGTCTTAATTATCTGTTTACACTCCAGGGTCGGTTTTTCCCTCGGACTCAGCGAGGGAGCCCACCTCTACCGCCTCAAGTGCAGTGTCCTGGAGCTACAGACTCTGGGTCGGGGGATACAACTGGGGAGGATGACCAGTACCTCGTCCATTTGCCCTTATCTGCTATGCTGAACGGTGGCCTTGCGGGGGATTGGAAGATTGCAAGGATTAGACAAGTTAGAGGGAAGGAAGCGGCCGTGGCCGTAAATGAGGTACCATCCCGGCATTTGCCTGGAAGAGAAGTGGGAAACCACGGAAAATCACTTCCAGGATGGATGAGGTAAGAATCGAACCCACCTAAACTCAATTGACTTCCCGAGGCTGAGTGGACCCCGTTCCAGCCCTCGTACCACTTTTCAAATTTCGAGGCAGAGCCGAGAATCGAAACTGGGCCTCCGGGGATTGCAGCTAATCACATTAACCACTACACCACAGAGGCGTACTTTAATAAATTCTCCGGTTAAATACACCACAACTAAATGTTGTGTGCATCTCTTTCCTTCAACTATGGCAAGCTTGAATGCCACCAGAACGCACGAAGAGTAACACAGCACATCGCTATGGTTTAACTCTGCATTCGGGAGGCGGGTGTGTTCACACCCCACCGTAGGCCGTGAAGAGAATGGTTTTGCGTCGTTTCGCATTCTCACATCCCGGCAAATACCACGCTCGATAACTTCTTCGTCCTTCCTTGCACCACAAATCACCACACTTCACCTGACATGAGAGATGGCGTCATGTTGTAGGAGTTTAAGAGGCCCGACCAACACGGTAAATAGACTAAGAAAGAGAGAAATATCCTTAAAACAACAATGACTACCTCTTCCATTCTTCCGCCGTCACAATATGGTACCCAATAAAACTGAGTCAGGTGGTGAAGGCACCATATTTGAAGCCGGTGGTGCAGACTTCACTTCAGGATCATGTTTGAACAACGTGTTATTTAATATTTACCAATGACGTAAAACAGACGCCCAACGTGTGGCTCGAACCCACGACCCTGAGATTAAGAGTCTCATGCTCAACCGACTGAGCTAGCCGGTCACGATATGCAGCGTTTTATCAGTAAGATTCAAAGCTGTCTTTCTACTATTAGGCATGTTCCTTTGCATCTTTAATGGGAGGCGATTTCATCATTCTGAGCGTGCTCGCCCTGGGAGATCCTTACAGAATATTGTGCTATTCCTTCTTCTTCTTCTTCTTCTTCTTCTTCTTCTTCTTCTTCTTCTTATTCTTCTCCTTCTTCTTCTCCTTCGTCTTATTTGTCTGTTTAGCCTCCAGGGTCGGTTTTTCCCTCGGACACAACGAGGGATCCCACCTCTACCGCCTCAAGTGCAGTGTCCTGGAGCTACAGACTCTGGGTCGGGGGATACAACTAGGGAGGATGACCAGTACCTCGTCCAGGTGGCCTTACCTGCTATGCTGAACGGTGGCCTTTCGGGGGGATGGGAAAATTGCAAGCCTTAAATTAGGTATCATCCTGGCATTTTCCTGGAGGAAAAGTGGGAAACCACGGAAAACCACTTCCAGGATGGATGAGGTGAGAATCGATCCCACCTAAACTCAATTGACTTCCTGAGGCTGAGTGGACCCCGTTCAAGCCCTCGTACCACTTTTCAAATTTCGAGGCAGAGCCGAGAATCGAACCCGGGCCTCCGGGGATTGCAGCCAATCTCACTAACCACTACACCACAGAGGCGTACTTTAATAAATTCTCCGGTTAATTACATCACAACTGATGTTGTGTGCATCTCTTTCCGTCATTTATGGCAAGCTCGAATGCCACCAGAACGCACGAAGAGTAACACAGCACTCTGCATTCGGGAGGCGGGTTTGTTCAAACCCCACCGTAGGCCGTGAAGAGAAT
This sequence comes from Anabrus simplex, assembly GCF_040414725.1. Lineage (NCBI taxonomy): Eukaryota > Metazoa > Arthropoda > Insecta > Orthoptera > Tettigoniidae > Anabrus > Anabrus simplex. Next base: position 94,907,963 of record NC_090267.1, read on the forward strand.
GGTTTTGCGTCGTTTCGCATTCTCACTTCCAGTCAAATACCACTCTCGATAACTTCTTCGTCCTTCGCTGCACCACATATCACTACACATCTCCTGACCTGAGAGATGGCGTCACGTTATAGGAGTCTAAGAGGCCCGCACATGTCAAAAACGAAGAAAAAAGAAAGAAACAACAGAGAGCTAGCGAGTGTGCAAGTTCAGGGCAGATGGCATAATAACAGTGGGTTCAATGAGTAGAGACGAAGCATAGATATGTTTGGCAACCATATGGCTAAGTCTTCGTTTCTTTCTTAATCTGTTTACCCTCCAGGGTTGGGTTTTCCCTGGGACCCTGCGAGATATCCCACCTCTACCGCTCAAGGGCAGTGTCCTGGAGCGTGAGACATTGGGTGGTGGGATACAACTGGGTAGGATGACCAGTACCTCGCCCAGGCGGCCTCACCTGCTATGCTGAACAGGGGCCTTGGTGGGGGATGGGAAGATTGGAAGGTATAGACAAGGAAGAGGGAGGGAAGCGGCTGTGTCCTTAAGTTTGGTACCACCCCGGCTTTTGCCTGGAGGAGAAGTGGGAAACCACGGAAGACCACTTCGAGGATGGCTGAGGAGGAAATCGAACCCACCTCTACTCACTTGACCTCCCGAGGCCGAGTGGACCCCGTTCAAGCCCTCGTACCAGTTTTCAAATTTCGTGGCAGAGTCGGGAATCGAACCCGGGCTTCCGGGGGTGGCAGCTAATCACACTAACCACTACACCACAGAGGCGGACCTATATGACTAAGTTCGAATGTAAAACTTTCCTCTCATTCAAATTCTTTTATTAAATAAATACAATCATACTATAACAATATACGTTAAGCAAATCCTCTGTTGTGCGTGAATATGCAACACATTAATAAATTCTTTGAAACGAGGCACGGTGGCTAGTACGGAGTCCAATCAGCCTTGGGGGGTTAACTGAGTAGAGGGGGGTTTGATTCCCACGTCAGCCATCGTCGAAATGGATTTCCGTGGTTTCCCACTTCTCCTCAAGTAAAATGGCGGGTTGGTACCTAAAATCATGGCCATTTCCATCCCTCTTCCTTGTCTATCTCTTCCAATCTTCGCATACCCCCACGAGGCCTCTTTTCAACATAGCAGGTGAGACCGGCTGGGCGAGGTACTGGCGCTCCTTTCCCATTTCATTCCCCCGATCCGAAGTCTCACGCTCCAGAACACTGCCCTTGAGGCGGTACAGGTGCGATCCCTCACTGTGTCCGAAGGAAAAACCAACCCTAGAAGGTAAACAAATTAAAAATGAGAGAGAGAGAATGAACGAAGAAAGAAAGAGTATTAAATTATAGACAGATGTAGATATTAATTTTTTGATTTCGTGTGGCTAATTCTAGCCGGGTGCAGCCCTTGTAAGTCATACCCTCCGATGAGGGTGGGCGGCATCTGCCATGTGTAGGTAACTGCGTGTTATTGTGGTTGAGGATAGTGTTATGTGTGGTGTGTGAGTTGCAGAGATGCTGCGGACAGCACTAACACCCAGCCCCCGGGCCATTGGAATTAACCACTGAAGGTTAAAATCCCCGACCCGGCCGGGAATCGAACCCGGGACCCTCTGACCCGAAGGCCAGTACGCTGACCTTTCAGCCAACGAGTCGGACATGTAGGCTATATTATTCCACGAACCCTCTACGCAGGCGCAGCAGGGGGAGAGGTGATACTCCCACGTGGCGCGTCCCAGGTGACGGATAGGGGGATCCTAACCGGCTTGCCGGCGGACTTGAGGGAAATAAAATACCTCTCGCGGACCAAACACACACCCCCTGCGGGTGGGGGACGCACATGTAGAATACACCCGCGGTATCCACTGCCTGTCGTAAGAGGCGACTACAAGGGGCGACCAAGGAATGATTGAATTAGAACCATGAAACTACTCTTAATTCGTACCATCATGCGGGGAACACCATGGGTTGCATGTACTTGCGAGTAGTATCACTAAATTGGTACGAAATAGGTTTGTGATTAGTTGCAGTAAAAAGCCTGGCCTGGTGGATTCCAGTAGGGCCTACCCGTGCTGTGAGCAACACCGCGGGTCTGGGCGTAGCCTGTGAGTTGCACCGCTATATGAGCGGCACCGTGGGTCAGCGTTGCCTGTGATTGGTACCCACTATGTGAGGAACACCACGGGAATACCGGCGCCCGTGACTAGTACACCTGGGTGAGGAACCTTACCGGTTTGCGTTGGCGCCATTGTGTGAGAAACACCATAGGTCTGCGTTCCCTGTACGAATTGCAATACTTGTGAGTAGTACCATCTTGTGTGGACCACCGTGAGTCTTCGCTACTTTTGATCAGTACCCCAAAATGACAAATACCATGGTTCTACTTTACTCGCGACATATACCATTCTGTGGAGCCTTAGACGTGAATTTAGCACCCATTCGGACATCAAGCATCATTGTGCTTTATAAATGGTCCCTTGGTCAGTAATACTCTAATTAACTACCTTCTTTTTGAGTCTGATCCACTGTTTTTGTTTGTTTGTTTGTTTGTTTTTGTTTTTTTGTAGGGTTCATGTCCATCCATTCATTCTTCATGACAGTTTTTTATTTTATTTTATTTTGGTCAGTGGATGAATTTGAATTTTTTGTTATTTCATTTCGTACCATTAGGGGCCGATGACCTCGATGTTAGGCCCCTTTAAAAAACAAGCATCATCATCATCATCAGCTATATTATTATTATTATTATTATTATTGTACCGAGAGGTACACCTCTACGCCGCGCGTACAAATGAGCGCCTAAAGGAACTCCTCTATCTATCAAATGTGAAACCAATAATACAAGTTAGAACTTTACTCTGAAGATGTCACCACTAAAATCTGATATAATTTTGTTATTGTGAAGTTTCCTGAACTGTGTGAATTTCTACTTGTTTTGTTTTCCATTCATCAAGAAGTTTGAACATTCTTCCATAGATGTCACAACAAAAAACCTATGCTCATGCACCCTGGTGCAAAGTGAAATAACTTTTGATGTAAAGAAGTTTTGTATTCATGTTTTTTTTTACTAATTGGTTTTTGGGTTGGCCAGCCAATCCCTAATTTCTGTAATTAATTTTCTACCAATCACAGTCTTCTTCTTCTTCTTCTTCTTCTTCTTCTTCGATTTTGAGTGTAACTTTTAAATTAAACAATAAAATGAGAGGGTGTGGCTAGTTTAATCTTGAATGGTCTCGAACTTTCCCCGAGGGTTTATAAACTGCGGATTTTCACGTCTCTTGGCCAATTGATCGTTATCTGACCTAGTGTGTATGTCAAAGCAGGAGGCGGGCGACTCCTCTTTCATCAGGCAGCAGTACACCGACAAGGTAATGGCCACATAACATCTTTATTTCTTGCTAGCTCCGCAGTTTAATCGAGGGAAAGGTCCGAATCGTCACCTATGTAACCTACTTTTCTGAAAATGTAACTTCTGCTGGCTTATGTTATAACTTCATAAAATCTTTAACTGTAAATCGGGGATAGAGAGTGCTGTACCCTCTCGAGCTTTCATCTTGGTTTGAGGTGCCACGTTTTGTTTCTGCAATGTATTAAAGTGTTTTCCTTGCGTGCTACCTCAGCAGTTTGGGAATAGCCCCTGTTTCATCGGCCTAGTGCCCTTTAGATTTTAAGAATTCATATCTAGGAGTGCAAGTACACGCCTCCATTCAATTTGTGTTTCGTGCCATTTTCTTAACCTGTTCTTTTCCGCACAGGCCCAATAGGTTGGGTACTAGATAACCCTGTTTCAAATTTTGTGCCTTGATGGCGAGTGATTGTAATTTTATGATATTGCCTGGAATAGGCTTGGGAGACTGAGAGCACGTCAGCTCTTTTCAAGTGTTGTGAAAGCGCCTCTGGGAGGCTTGATATTGTAAGTTGGGAGCAAGTGCTCCATGTATTGAGGAATTTCTGCCCTTGAGTAAATTTGTGCTCTTTTGTAAATTTGAGCTCGGAGCTCAAGAATTGTAAAGCGAGGGGCTTGAAGCCCAGATTTTTAAACTGTCGCTAAATTTTGAATTTTCTTATCTTGTCTAAAATTTGGTCATTGTACCTGATGTTTCATTGTTATGAAAATTTGCTAAGGTTGATTTTAAGAAAATATATTCAGTTTAAGTTTTAAATTCTTTTCTTGACTTTGTAGTAAGACCCATTCATCCCGGCACCTTCTTTCACCTCTGCGACCTACAAATACCCAGGAACAATTATTATTATTATTATTATTATTATTATTATTATTATTATTATTATTGCAGTAATAAAAAGCAAATCTCTCTAGTGGGTGAAATTGAAACATGCAGCTCTTATTCATGCAACCTCAACCTTCACTTACTTCGGTCTTACAGCTGCCGATGCAAGTGCACTGACCTTCATGGATGGGGCATGTAAAGGTGTGAGCAAAGGCTTGTGGCGAAAAGAGAGCAATAGTCACCAGCTGCTCATTTTGAAAACGTAGTAACTTGGGTCAATTGCCACATTTCGACATGACGCTCTCATGTAATATAGAGCCAGTCCTACAGACTTCTGTCCTCCTCTATTGTTCAGTTCTCGGCTCTGCCATGAAATTTGAAAAGTGGTATAAGGCTGGTACGGAAGCCTCAGCCTCAGGAGGGAACTGAGTAGAGAGGGGTTCCATTCCCATCTCAGCCATCCTTGAAGTCGTTTCCCCCTGGTTGTTTCCCACTTCCTCTCCAGGCAAATGCCGGCGTGGCACCAAACTTACGGCCACGGCCACTTCCTACCCTCTTCCTTATATATCCCTTCTGATGTTCCCATCCCCCCACAAGAACCTTGTTTACCATGGTTCAGACCGCCAGCTGTATCCCCCCCGACCCATGTCTCTCGCTCCAGGACACTGCCCTTGAAACGATGGAGGTGTTATCCCTCGCTGAGTCCGAGGGTGAAAACCAAACCTGGAGGGTAAGCCGATTAAGAAAGAAAGAAAGAAAGAAAGAAAGAAAGACAGCAGATTTTTACCCTAAAATCGCACGTATATACTCTGAACATTTTCTTACCTCGGATTTTGAAAGTGATTTTCAATCTGAACTGATAGGCCTTCCCCCCTAAACACTTGAGAGAGGAACAGTTCCTTCCCAAAATATTCCCACATTTTCTGCATCAATAGAAAATCTGTAGAGGAATCAAGTGAGCTTGATGATCTTTTTCAGGAAGGGCAAGTAAACGAACAGTTGCGCCAAAATAAAGATAGACCGAGCTCGATAGCTGCAGTCGCTTAAGTGCGGCCAGTATCCAGTATTCGGGAGATAGTAGGTTCGAATCCCACTGTCGGCAGCTCTGAAAATGGTTTTCCGTGGTTTCCCATTTTCACACCAGGCAAATGCTGGGGCTGTACCTTAATTAAGGCCACGGCCGCTTCCTTCCCACTCCTAGCCCTTTCCTGTCCCATCGTCGCCGTAAGACCTATCTGTGTCGGTGCGACGTAAAACAACTAGCAAAAAAAAATAAAAAAAAATAAAGATACTTCCTCTTGAAGTGTGAATTGGGTAGTGATGGTCGAAAATGAAGAAGTAAAAGAAAGAATCAAATTAATTACTGAGGATCTAAAAGAAGCCAGCACAAAAAACAAAACTTTAGGAAATTTTTAAAAACTATGCTTTTGCTAGCGTCTTTACGTCGCATCGACACAGATAGGTCTTATGGAGACGATGAGATATGAAAGGCCTAGGAGTGGGAAGGAAGCGCCCGTGGCCTTAATTAAAGTGTGACAATGGGAAACCACGTAAAACCATCTTCAGGGCTGCCGCCAGTGGGATTCTAACCCACTATCTCCCGGATGCAAGCTCACAACCGCGCGCTCCTAACCGCACAGCCAACTCGTCCGGTTAAAAACTATGAGGAATGTTTTACTCTTAATGTCAAAAATAATGTTTACTAAATATAATGTGTACAAACTGGTCACCTTAAGATATAGCCAAAGCAGTTACAGTTCAGTGTATCTCCAAATGGTGTGGTTATTTATTTATTTATTTATTTATTTATTTATCGTATGATGTGCACAGATAGATTATATAAATAAGTATACAATATATACACAATATATACAAGCAGAAGCCTATAGTTCCAAATCAAGTCCATTGATCCATTTCAAGGCCTCCTCAGTTGCGATATGAATGTCCTCCAAAGGACCTTGAAAAGCTCTCCGTGGACACTCGGCAATTACGTGGTGGATGGTCTGTGAGGTAGCTCCACAATCACACCCAGAAGACTTCTGCCAGCCCCATTTATAAAGCGTATAGCCGCATCTTCCTTGATTGACTCTTATCCTGTTTAGAGTCCTCCATTGACGTCTGGGTAGATGGAATCCAGGAGGTTGAACATGAGGTAGAGTCACAAGATGTTGATTGGGAACAGAAGACTGCTGCCATTGGTGTAATCAGGCGTTCGTGATGGAGAACCCAGATTCTTCCAGTGTAAGTGCAGTGCGCCAGGGTGGAGATCTATACTTAAGTCGAGGAGGGGCAGGTTCAGTAATATCCTGGTGAACGGGGAGGTTGGAGTCCTGGCTGGTCTTGTTCCACAGTTTTAGAAGAGCTTCAGACCTTCTTAAGCAAGGCGGAGGAATATTACTGAGTATAGGCAGCCAGGCCACGTTTGTAGAGCGAATACAACCAGTTATGATGCGCATTGTTTGATTTAGTTGAGCATGAGATGGTTTTCTATTTTTTTTTCAAAAGAGTATTATTCTAATTTTTGTATTGCTTTCTTTAAATTATAACGTGCAGTTTGTGTTTTATAGTAGTCTCTACACTCTTATACAATCAAATGCTAACAACAAACAAGTACCAACACAGTGGAGATCATCAGTCTACTTGGTAATAATGACATCGTTCCAACAGCATCAAAACGCTTTCGTCACAACTTGTCTGAAGGTAATAAGTGTGGACATTGTGGCGAGCTTGATACCACAGTGCACCGAGTTACACCTTGTCTGGAAGTGCGACCTATCTGAACATAGAGTGTCAATACAGTGCGGAAAATACAAGGAGGTCTATTTTCGTTATCGAATGAGCAGTTAATGATTGAAGAATTTCAACTGGCGGAAAAATCAGAAGTGAATGCTGTAACGTAGTTGATAGCGGCGACAGTGCATCCGAATTTGACATCATACGATAAGAGTGGATGGTCATCGGTGGACTTCATCAGATCAATCAAGACTGCTCGTTAGGAAATGGTAAAAAAAAACGCAATATAGAGAAATTTGCGAAACATTTATTCTATTTTTAAATGTTTTTATTTCATTTTATTTATTTTACACGGTGATGTAATGAGAATTGACAACGATGAGATTGTTTTCTATTTTTTTTTCAAAAGAGTATTATTCTAATTTTTGTATTGCTTTCTTTAAATTATAACGTGCAGTTTGTGTTTTATAGTAGTCTCTACACTCTTATACAATCATACAGGTGTGCTTATGGTTTTCAGCTCACTACATTTCTTTAAACTGCCGTGTTGGTTTTTCAATTGATTGATATGAAATGTGATTTGTAATTGTAATTTTGTAATTTTGAAAAATAAAAATAAAAATGAAAGAGTGGATTAGATCGGGAAAAATTAATTCGTGAAGCAGGATGCTACCCTACTTACACATTATCAAAGTGAGGATCTCTCCTCTAACGGGTTAGGGGCCACCGTGGATTGTATAGTCCCAGCCGTCTGAGCACAAGGAGGACCATAACTGAGAATATGTCCGAGATGCCCACTCCCATTCCGCAGCAACTTGTATCCCGATTCTCGGGACCACTTACCAGGCCACTCAGCCGTTGCCCATGGTTCACGAACTAGGACGTGACTACAGTAACCCACACCACGAACCATCCCGAAGGGAAAAAAAAAAAAAAAAAAAAAACGAAGAATGTTGAAACCAGAAAACAAAGCTCCAAACCCTATGGCGCGACAGTCTTGGCTTACCAAGCGTCTGCTGCTCGGCCCGAAGGCCTGCAGATTCCGAGGTGTAGACAGACGGATGAAGACAACTACCGAGCGAATTGGCCGTGCGTTTAGAGGCGGTCAGCTGTGTGCTTGCATTCGGGAGACCGTGAGTTTGAACCCCAATGTCGGCAGCCCTTGGATGGTTTTCCAAGATTTTCCCATTTTCACACCAGGCAAATGCTGGGGCTGTACCTTTAAGGCCACGGTCGCTTCCTTCCCACTCCCAGCCGTTGCCTATCCAATCGTCGCCGAAATACCTATCTGTCAGTGGCGTGCACTGAACACTATCTACCCCAGCGCTGCTGGGGTAAAGAACTTTGTATTGACATTTTCTAATTATTCCTTAGAACGCTTTTTATAGTGTTTAAAAATTGCGAACATCTAAGCCAAGCCAAGTACAGCTGTCTCGACAGTCCGCTCACACTACCGCAGTTCAGCTTCTCCAACGAGCTGGGTTTCCTTGCCGGCAAAAGAGAGTTACCCCAGCGAAATTTAAGGTCGCTTGCATGACGCATGCCTTGAAGCTTCTTTGTCCTGCCAGCGGGGCGGAGCTGTAGGCCCTACCCCGACAGCAGTTTACGGCGACAGGCCAACTAGCTTAAGAAAGGCAATGTTAGTTTTAATACTTGACACTCGAAGTCTTCAGCGCTACAAACTAGAGACTGCAAAGAAAAACATCAACATCTTAACAGTATAGCCACTCACACATCGTCTTGCTAGTGAAAATAGAGCCAGTATATGAAATCAATTGTAATATAGAAGAATATATTTTAGTCTTGGGTTTCGGCATGTATATAGTTTTTTCGAGCAATTCATTGATTGCACGTGTAGAGTATGTTTTCCGATAGCCGCAGAGAAATATTTAGGTTGCCCAGCATAAACACAGAGTTAACCGCGAAGTAAAATAATTTTATTTGGTTGTCTGTGATGGTGGTATATAATGGATTTTTGTAATGTTCCTCTTGCATTATAGGTGAAGGTTTCGCGAGTTCTGTGGCATTCTTCATGAATATAACGTGTGTTATACGTAATGACAAATATTTTTCCTCGTTTGTCGTTGATGCACGTAATTTCAGTATGCGAGTGAAACTCTAAAACTTCAACGACGGTAAAAATACACGTTAAATTTTGCTGATTAGTTTAGATTAGGCTTTTTAAGTAAAAAAAAAAAAGTTAGTCCCAGTGTATTTTTGTGAAAACCATGACTGTACTGTCACGAAGCCTCATCGGATGAAACTATAAGTACATTGTTTAAAATCTGCTATAGATTAAGTTATGATGGTGTCGTCATTGCCGTGGATATCAATTTGGAAGTATGTGCGAGCGTGTGGTTGAAAATATTCTTGAAAGATCTTTCTCAGGTAGACCTTTCCACGAAAACTGGTAATGTTGACTTTAGAGAGTGTATTGGGGCTCCGATTGTTTATATTTAAAAAAAAAAAAAACATTTTTGAAGCTGGGGTAATGAATATGTTCGCCGCACGCCACTGCTATCTGTGTTGATGTGACGTAAAGCCAATACTTGTAAAAAAAGAAAAACAGAGAACTGCTGCTAACTAAAGTAAACCGGTTGAAAATTCCAACGAAGATGAATTGACTTGTCCCAACATACGAAAAAAGAAACCAGATCGATAGAAAAGGAAAGTACAATAGCAGGTGCTGATATATTTCAAGGTCAATACTGCGTGGACCTAACCAGCCTTGAACTTCCCACTCCTGCATCATTGACCTAATGCCCAGGCCTGCGTGGCGCGAGCTACCGGTTCGAGATCCGCCACGGCAAACATTTTGCTCCTCTCAAGACAATAATAATAATAATAATAATAATAATAATAATAATAATAATAATAATAATAATAATAATAATCTAAACTAATCAGCAATATCTTCTAGAGACCAGTCAGATATGACTAGGAGAGGACGTAGGTAAGAATTGTGTTGTGTTACATATTTAAGATTTGCTGAACCTCAATGAATTTGACAGAGTAGTTCTCTTTTTTATAATAATAATAATAATAATAATAATAATAATAATAATAATAATAATAATAATAATAATAATAGTATTCGGGAGATAGTAGGTTCGAACCCCACTGTCGGCAGCCCTGAAAATGGTTTTCCGTGGTTTCCCATTTTCACACCAGGCAAATGCTGGGGCTGTACCTTAATTAAGGCCACGGCCGCTTCCTTCCCACTCCTAGCCCTTCCCTGTCCCATCGTCGCCATAAGACCTATCTGTGTCGGTGCGACGTAAAGCAACTAGCAATAATAATAATAATAATAATAATAATAATAATAATAATAATAGTCGCCTCCGTAGCTCGGGCGGCAGAGCGCCGGCCTCTCACCGCTGAAATGAACCTTTTACTGTGCACATATTCATAAAAAACCTAAGCAGCTAGCTAATCCCGACCACGCTTCGCTGTGGCTCAATCTCATTTGAAATTAATGGGTATGTAAATAAATGTATTCTAGCGAACATAAGATCAATCGCACTTTTGAACAGTGGAATTAAATGTATTGTTGCCATGTAACATTTTTTGCAACGACTCAACAATATGCCTTCTGATTCCAGTAGAGATTCAATTGATCATTTTCATCTCCGATGAAATAAATTAGGAGAAATTTAGGATTATTGCTCGGAAAAGGAAGCAAAGACTAATGATCTGTGGTAAATTTGTCCCTGAATTTTAAATGTTGATATAAAATGCTCTGCTGTAATGTTAGTACCGAATTGAGTCATCCGAAAACAGGAATTGTAATTTCTTATGTTTTTGAGGAAATGTTTTGAATCATCAGTAATTCCATTCAACAAACTTTTCAGTGGTTCCTTTTAGGCTGCTCAACTTCAGGTAGTTTTAATTTTCCGCTCGCATAGCACATTCCCGGGGTTTTTCCTTTAAATGTCATAGTTGTATAATGCGGAACGTTGTCCGTTTTTCCGGCTTGAACGAATTTACGTGAGGTATTGAAATGAATATCTGATTTGTATGGAAAAGCAAATCGGCGATATGAAGCTCTATCATACAGATATTGCAACCCCATACGTCTTAGCTATTGATCTAACGGTTTTTGGCGTTGTTGAAGCTATTGTGCTGCAATTCTCCTTCTCGATTCAGCTCATAAAAGTCGTACTATGGTTGGCGAAAACACAGACGACTATCGACTACTTCTAGAGTTTTGCGAGGACAGGACACATTAGCGATGGGCATTTCGAATGAAAACTATCGAATTGTTCGATAGTCGCAAACTACCGTTTCATTCGAGCAACTATCGCGCGCGTATTTTAAACATTATCCAATGACGGTCCGTAAATATTATTCCCTCCATTACATGGGCAATCATCGACATTCCCGGTATTTGCTCTGATTAATTTTATAAAATTGTATCTCCATACAACCTAAAAACTGGAGAGCAAACTGTCAGTATGTTTCTGATAAGTTAATTATTTTTTAACAATACTACAATGCCAGTAATTAATAATGTAAATTCTCTTCCCATCCCAACCAATGAATTTAACCAATTCTCGCGGGTTTACTCTGTTTAGCATTGAACAGTACTGTAAATGTAAGTTGCGCCGATATTTTAATTAAACTGTGTGTGGTGTTTTAGGTATATCGGGTAGATCATACACTCTAATATGAACAGAAAAAATAGATCAGCAGTTTGGCAACATTTTAGCAAAACCTCAGAATTTTCTGCGAAATGCTTAATTTGCAGAAATGAATTTAAGTGCCGGAACAATACATCAAATTTAAGGGATCACTTAAAACGAAAGCATTTCTTTGCTTTTCAGCAATCTGATAATGTTGATAGTATTGATGTATTAAATATAGATAATCCTCCTGAACATCTTAGTGAAAAAATATCTCAGTGTGACCAACAACCGTCAACTTGTACTAATTCACTTCCATCTGTGATCATCCCTGAACATTCTGAAGGAATCCTGACTTCAAAACGAGGCTCGCGTCAGCTTACACTCCACAAGAGCTTCAAATTTGGTGAGTTAACTCCTGAAAAAGTGAAAAGACTCGATTCACTGGTGGCTGAAATGGTGACTGAAGATTTACAACCTCTCTGTATTGTTGAAAACAAGGGATTTATTAAATTACTTCATGAACTTGAACCACGTTACACATTGCCCAGCAGACGTCATCTGACCAGAACAATATTACCAGAACTGTACGAATCATGCAAGGCAGATATTCAAAGAAATCTGCACTTAACATCATATGTATCGATCACAACAGATATCTGGACCTCATTAAATACAGCATCTTTTCTAACTATCACTGCCCATTATTTCAACAGTGAATACATTTTACTGTCAAAGGTTCTTGCAACAATTGAACTTGAGACAAATCACACAGCTGTATACCTTGCAAGTGTCATAAGAAGAGTTCTGGAAGAATGGCATATCATGGACAAAGTTGTAGCTGTTGTTACCGACAGTGGAGCAAACATAAAAGCTGCAGTGAGCAATCTTGGTACCGTATTCCTCACCTGCCATGTATAGCACATATGCTGAACCTGGTTGTACAGAATGCAGTGACCAACACAAACAACTTAGACAACATTCTCAAGGCATGCAGAGCACTGGTAACCCATTTCAAAACCAGTGTTACTGCATCAGACAAACTACGAGGGATTCAAGCACAAATGGGAGTCGCACAGTATAAACTGAAGAAAGATGTTGTAACGAGGTGGAATTCAATATATTACATGCTGGAGAGGTTGTTGCAAGTGAAAGAATCTCTTTCAGCTGCTTTAACATCTCTACCTACTAGTCCACCACCCCTTACTGCAGAGCAGTGGTCAACCATTGAAGACTGTGTGGCTGTATTAAAGCCGGGGGGGGGGGGGCAGCTCTGGTTACGGTTGCTCTCCTCTGCTTCAACGCAACGCATAATTCTTTTTCGGCCGGGTGACTGCTCACCTTTACTTATCACCCCGCCGAGACAACAAAGCATATAGGCTGGCACCACGTACGAGGTCGGCCTTCCCACAATGCTTTACACGTGCCTTGCCCGCAACGTTCCTCTCGTCTTCTCAGACCAAGATGTCCTCACTGCTCTTTGTCCGGCGGGTGCCTATGGTGCCTGCCGGCTAGTCGACGACGGGGCTCAACCACTATCCGATGTACTTCTCTATTTATCCATTCCAGCTGACGTCTCTACCATCATCAAGAATGGCGCACGCATCTACAACCATCTCTATGCAGTTGAACCTACTCCAGAGGATGTTTTGGCTGAGCTCCCGGACACCGACGACCCTCCGCCTGGAACCATCGATCTGCCCGCTGCGACCACACCACCTCCCTACTGCTCACACCCGCCCCCTTTGTCCTTCACTCCTGTTACCTCTGTCACTGCTCTAACCACTGCTACCACCATTACCACCTCAGTTCACACCTCCTCTTCCCTTCCTATCACTACTACTATTACCACTCATCCTTCCCCTCTCATGACATTTCCTTTCCCCTTACCTCCCTCCACTGACCCCACACACCCCCAGCGCTCATCACTTCAGTCATCTGAAGAGGGATATTCCCATCAAGACACTCCTGGCAACTTGGCACAGCCATCATTGGTCCCACCGCCTTCCACCAGCACTACCACATTTAGCTGTGTCGCCTGCGGTGTGGAGCCCAGTCTTCCATCGGCATATATCATCCAGAAACTCCGCCAGACAGGGATACCAGTGCGCCGAGCCTTTCGGATCTATAACTCCGCTGGACCCACCTATCTCGTCCGACTTCATCTCCCGACTGCTGAAGACGTTGAACGCCTCATCGCCACCGGGATCCACCTCAACGGCCGTCACCATCGCATAGAACCATCTCGCTCACCTCCACAACCTTCATCTCATCCCTCCACACCTCGAAGTAGTCCCCGCCTGGCCCCACCTCCCCAACCACCTCATCCATCATTTCATCCTTATCTCTTCCCGCCCCCACCTCCTTACTTTCCCCCACCTCCCTCTTTTGATATCCTTCGCCTTCTTCTAACTTCCCCTGTTAGCTTCTCCTCCTTTTATAACACCCTTGCCCTTCATTTATTTCCCTCTCACCTTGTATCACCCCTTTCCTCTTTGCATCATTGTTCATAGCTCATTTTGACATAATCACAACTGTATTCTAATTTCAATAAAGAATAAATACTTAGGCATATGCACAATTCCCCTCCCATCTCCTATATATTCACATCCTTTACCCACCTCCTTCTTCCGTCACATCTCCCCAACCTGCCCGCATCTCTTGGCCAGAGAGAGGGCGACGCCCTCTAGGTGGCCCGCCCCACCCCTTCAGGGTGGGGAATGAAAGCATTTGATAGATAGATTAAAGCCGGGTCTTTCATCGACGTCTCTCAAGTGGACTACACAACTCGTCGCAGAAGACTCTCCTGCTATTTTTGATCGGCCGGGTGGCTATAAATCTTTATTATCCGCTCGCGCCGAGCCAACAAAGCATATACGCCGACTCCTCGTTGGACGTTAGCCTCCCTAATACCTTAACACCATGCCTACAACCATAATCACCACCACCATAGCCTTCTGTTATCACACCTACTCATCCCATTCCCTCACCACTACTACATCGACCCATCCATCACTTGTTATGTCAGTGTTTCGCGTTGGTACCAACAACGTAAGGCAAGCTGATATAAGTACCAACATAGTTGGAGATATGTGGGATCTGGTAAATGCAGCACGGGTGAAGTTTAAGAAAGCGGAGATTGTTATTAGTGGAATACTGTGTAGGAGGGATACTGACTGGAGGGTGATTGGGGATTTAAATGAGACTATGGAGTGGGTATGTGGGAAACTGGGAGTGAAATTTCTAGATCCTAACGGGTGGGTAGGAGATAGGGATCTGCGCTCGGATGGCCTTCATTTAAACCGCAGTGGTACGTATAGGTTAGGAAATTTGTTTGGAAGGGAAATACGGAGGTACATTCACGGAAACGGGATGGCCTAGGGAGCGGTGATAAGGAAACAGGGAACTGGAAATCAAGTGGGGATGACATAAAATTGTTAATGTTGAACTGTAGAAGTATTGTAAAGAAAGGAATAGAATTAAGTAATTTAATGGATATATATTTACCAGATATATTAATAGGAGTTGAATCATGGTTGAGAAATGATATAATGTTTGCAGAAATTTTCTCAAGGCACTGGAGTGTGTATCGTAGAGATAGGATAGGAATGGTGGGAGGAGGAGTGTTCATACTGGTGAAAGAGAATTTGCAAGCTACGAAAAAGTTAAAGATGAGACACATGAAATTCTAGGTGTAAGGCTCATTTCTAAAGATAATAGGCAACTTGATATATTTGGAGTGTACAGATCGGGAAAGGGTAGCGCTGACGCGGATTCGGAATTATTTGATAGGATAGTCAGCTATGTGGGAAACGACATGGAAAGAAATGTGATTATAGCGGGAGATCTGAATTTGCCAGAAGTCAATTGGGAAGGAAATGCGAACGACAGGAAGCATGACCAACAAATGGCTAATAAGTTAATATGGGAAGGACAGCTGATTCAGAAAGTGATGGAACCAACCAGAGGGAAAAATATCCTGGATGTGGTGCTGATAAAACCAGATGAGCTCTATAGGGAAACTGAAGTAATAGATGGTATTAGTGATCATGAAGCTGTTTTTGTCGTAATTCAAAATAAATGTGATAGAAAGGAAGGTCTTGAAAGTAGGACTATTAGGCAGTACCATATGGTTGATAAAGCAGGCATGAGGCAGTTTCTAAAAAGTAACTATGATCGGTGGAAAACGGTAAATAAAAATGGGTTTAAAGAAATTGTTGAGGAATGCGAAAACAGGTTTGTACCTTTAAGGGTGGTAAGGAATGGTAAAGACCCACCTTATTATAATAGAGAAATAAAGAGACTAAGAAGGAGGTGCAGATTGGAAAGAAATAGAGTTAGAAATGGCTGTGGAAGTAAGGAGAAATTGAAGGAACTTACTAGAAAATTGAATCTAGCAAAGAAGGCAGCTAAGGATAACATGATGGCAAGCATAATTGGCAGTCATACAAATTTTAGTGAAAAATGGAAGGGTATGTATAGGTATTTTAAGGCAGAAACAGGTTCCAAGAAGGACATTCCAGGAATAATTAATGAACAAGGGGAGTGTGTATGTGAGGATCTTGAAAAGGCAGAAGTATTCAGTCAGCAGTATGTAAAGATTGTTGGTTACAAGGATGATGTCGAGATAGAGGAGGAGACTAAGGTCAAAGAAGTAATAAAATTTACATATGATAACAATGACATTCACAATAAGATACAATAGTTGAAAACTAGAAAAGCGGCTGGAATTGGGAACATGCATCAATTTCAAAAATATTTTTTTTGAAAAGTACACCAATGAAATAGTACGTAAACGTATTACATTGTGGTATGTTGCCTTGTTTTATACCATTAAAAAAATATTTAATAGTGCCTTTCCGCTAGGCGAGTGAAACGGCCTCTGACGTAAGCGGCGCGCTGTGACGTCACGATCCAGTACCGCATGGAGCTCTACCAGCCGTTGTGCATCAGCCGTTGCTAAAAGCCGATTGTTTATTATTCATGATCGCGAATAACTTCGAAATGTCAGAAGAAAGGTTCAAAACAGCACAGTCAGACAATCTACCATGTGTAGATGTCATCATTCTTGAAAAATGTGACTTTTGTGGCCGCAGAAATTAGCGGATAACAAGCAAGTTTGTAAGTGGCGTCTTTTATATACGTGCAATGTACTGTAACCCATAGTATTAGGATAACAACGAACCTGGATAGATATCACATCACTTTCAACATTTCCTTCTAGACTGATTCCCCTATTAAAGAATAACATTACATTTTCGGGCTTTCAGCATTAGTAAAGTAAGAAATCGGATTTCAGCACTAACATAAACATATAGGTAGCATTATAGTACTAGTCCTCCGCTTCTGTGATGTAGTGGTTAATGTGTGCCACTCCCGGAGGCCCGGTTTCGCTTCCCGGCTCTGCCATGAAAGTTGAAAACAAATAGTACGAGGGTTGGAACGGGGTCTACTCAGCCTCGGGAGGTCAACTTAGTAGAAGGGTTTCGAATCGCACCTCAGCCATCCTCGAAGTGGTTTTTCGTATTTTCCTACTTCTCCTCCAGGCACCTAAGGCCACGGCCGTTTCCTTCCCTCTTCCTTGTCTATCCCTTCCGATCCTCCCATCCTCCAACAAGACCCCTGTTGAGCATAACAGGTGAGGCGGCCTGGGCGAGGTAATGGCCCTCCTCACCAGTTTCATCACCATACTCAAAGTCTCACGTTCCAGGACACTGCCCTTGAAGTGGTAGAGGTGAAATCCCTCGCTGAGTCCGAGAGAAAACCAACCCTGAAGGATAAACTGATTAAGAAAGAAAGAAAGAAGGAAAGAAAGAAAGATCATAGTACTGTAGGTCTATAACCACTGATCTCTATACATGGATCGCTGATGGCAGGTCTCCGCTGCAGGAGAAAGTACGCCAAGTTGAACGCGCGGTTCGCCATGTTGGCGTACCCAACCTCGAGCTCTCCTTATGGGGAAGCAATGATAATATAGTCAATTTTAAGTCGCAATTAATGGTGCATTGGAATAATTAAAAATATAGAGACATGTTCACTCAAAGCATAAGGACATTGGGATCACTGACACGTCATTCCGAGGTCAGTAAATCTCCGGGATAGCAATAAACATGAGTGTATAATAACGGCCGGCAAATATTAACTTAGCTGCTGAATACATGCAATTAGCGATCGGTAACACAATACGAGTGAAAACCAGTTTCTGGAAACATTGCTGTAAATTGTATACATGCATGCCACGAAATTATGCATTCTTAAAATGATGTACCTATAAACGTAGCTCAATATACAGGCCTAGATTCGACATATCGTAATCGGTGCTTGATAATGAATTTCTGTTTCCTGTTTCCAAGAAATAACGCGCATATTATCAAATTAAAATATTGAAGCAAATGTACACATTTATAAAACCAGAAAATATTCAAAACTAGTCAATATATCACATTGCCTGCAGCTTAATGTACTATTACAAACCTCTTTAATTAAATTCAGCTAGCAAAGCGATATTGATAGTAATCATCAGAAATATGTAACACCAGTTAAAAGAGTCCCAAATACCACGAATAGTATAATGAAATAGCCCCAAACACCCACCACACTTTCCCTTCTCCCACCACTCCAGTGTCTGAAACCCATAATTATTACTGATGTAAATAAGGTCTAGAATTCCTCCAGACTTCATTTTCTAAGATTGTTATAAGGTCACATCACTTATTTCATCGAAACCGTCAGTTTAATTATGAGAAAAAAAAAAAAAAAAAAAGCAAATCTTTACTTGCAGTTAATGTTCAGTAAAATTGAAAACAGTTGGCTGTACATCACTTCTAAGGTGTACAGTTTGTCCATTTCTATCAAAACAGTCTTCCTCTAAGTGATCCGAGCAGAGAACAGCTGTTTTAGAAGGCTCCCAATTCTCCCGCCTGATACTCCTAATCGATGATCTTAGATGTTCGGGTCTCGAGAAAGGAAACCTACAAAAATTAATTGCCATTTTGCTCCCGGAATATGCGAAATAAGATACAATAAACCTAAAACTCAAAACACTACCCTAGGAAGATTCTTATGTACAGTATAAAACTCCCCGAGCCGGGCTGAGTGGCTCAGACGGTTAAGGCGCTGGCCTTCTAACCCCAACTTGGCAGGTTCGATCCTGGCTCAGTCCGGTGGTATTTGAAGGTGCTCAAATACGACAGCCCCGTGTCGGTAGATTTACTGGCACGTAAAAGAACTCCTGCGGACTAAATTCCGGCACCTCGGCGTCTCCGAAGACCTTAAAAAAGTAGTTAGTGGGACGTAAAGCAAATAACATTATTATTAAAACTCCCCGATGAAATGATTTCTCCTTCTGCTGATCGGTTCTGTTTGTACATCCATAAGCTGAATACTGCGGTATGTTAATACCCCGTAGAATGTTTCTTCATTCATATTTCAGATAAACACATACATATTTAAATTTAATCTTGTAATTCACAAGCATACTACAAGGCAACGAACCTAAATTCGTAAAATACACTACTATTTACTTTGCAATAACACAGCACAGAACACTCGTGAAACTACAATCAAGAGGCCTGGCGTCACTGAACTAAGCATAAACAAAGCAAGCGCGCTCCTCGTGGTCTATTGCACCGTGCGCTCGCTGCCATCTTACTACGCCAGTCATCTTCTATTCGGCTTACTGCTACCCAAGCTACCAGCCATCCAGGTATAGAGATCAGTGTCTATAACCTATCATTTCTGAAAAAAAAAATATATATTTATGGTTGGGGCAACTGGCCTACCCACTTCCGGGGCCCATGAAAGAGAATTAAATATCTTTGTGGAGGGAAAAAGTTAAACATGATAAAGATAAATATGACTTCATCTAGTTTTCACAAGTTGGGCTGAGTGGTTCAGACGGTTGAGGTGCTGGCCTTCTGACCCCAACTTGGCAGGTTCGATCCTGGTTCAGTCCGGTGGTAGTTGAAGGTGCTCAAATACGTCAGCCTCGTGTCGGTAGATTTACTGGCACGTAAAAGAACTACTGCCGGACTAAATTCCTGCACATCGGCGTGTCCGAAAATCGTAGAAGTAGTTAGCGGGGCGTGAAACCAATAACATTAATTGCATTTGGCTTTTAACAAGCTGAGCATATCAGGAAAGAAAAGTGTCCTGGTGACATTTTAGTCGCTCAATACAGGAATGTCTTTGGGTGCTGTGACTTTTACTTTTTTTGTTTTGTTTTTGCTGTTTGCTTTACGTCACACCGTCACATATAGGTCTTATGGCGACGATGGGACAGGAAAGGCCTAGGAATGGGAACAAAGCGGCCGTGGCCTTAGGTACAGCCTCAGCATTTGTCTGGTGTGAAAATGGGAAACCACGGAAAACCATCTTCAGGGCTGCCAGAAGTGGGGTTCAAAACCTTCTATCTCCCAGATGCGAGCTCACAGCTGCGCGCTCCTAACCGCACGGCCAACACGCGCGGTATTTTTACCCTTCGGTTTATTGACTTGGCTTGTATAACCTAAAACTTAGGCTAAGTTGGATAATATTTTAAACACCTACATCACTATTTTCACCTGTGTGCAATTATGGTATTTATTTCATTAATATTATGATAATTATTATAATTGAGCATTGTTAACTTATAAGACCCCAACAAACAAGCATTGGTCTTGTGTAGAGTTATACATTTATTAAATTCACGTTGTTTCCTTTCATGATGTACACGCCTGTTCTTTGTTGCTTTATAGAGTATTTAGATATAGCCTAAATTTCTTTACCAATTAAGCTCATTAATAAAGACATACATAACTGTCCCATGCCAAGATATATTGGTAGAATTAGAGCTGTCAAAATGGTTCATAACCCCTTTGATTTATTATCTTGACATGGATCACCCAAAACATAGGTTAGGTTTGGAGAATACTTTAATAATCAGCATTATTTAATGCACTGTTTATTACTTTCATATTCCAAGATGTAATTGAAGCATTTAAATAAAGCATCATACATTAAAATTTAAAGTTTTACCACTAGAACAGCGGACATGGAAAAGTGATTTGAAAATTCAAACAAATTCATCTTACGTTAAAATCTTCAAAAAAATAAACTGTAGACTTTCCCGATATATCACCAGCATTTCTCCGGCTCGCCAAAATCCATTTCTCCCTAGTTTTAGCGTCTTTGGAACATGTATAAACAATTTGTTTGGTATGGTATGCGATGTGCTATTGCACATCGGAACTCTACACCATTTATAAGTTTTCTGCCTCACTGTCTGCGCAGGATTCATTTTAAGTCTAAAATATACCACGCAGATTATTATCCGATGTATAGACCTCGAATTTAATAAAACTAGACACTAACGTAAAGTAGAAATACGCGAAGTGTATCCTGCTTCTCACAGCGCACTACGTGTTATTTCGTCTGCTAATTCAGTCAACCTGTACGATGACGTCAGACCAATGAGATCGCGTACTTGCGTGACGTGACATTTTCGTAGATTTTTATCATGTTTGGAGTTATTATTTGTACATTCTGATCACATTTTTGAATTCTGCATGAAATTTTGAATCAGATTAGCATATTTTTAATTAAAACCCCGGATCATGCATGTTCCCTATTGATCAGATTTCTGGGGATATACTAAAGATAATGGGTTGGGATAGAGTACCATATCTGAAGTACTTATTTGATTATTGTTTGGTCGGAGGAGCTATACCAGATGAATGGAGAGTTGCTATAGTAGCCCCTGTGTATAAAGGAAAGGGTGATAGACATAAAGCTGAAAATTACAGGCCTGTAAGTTTGACATGCATTGTATGTAAGCTTTGGGAAGGCATTCTTTCTGATTATATTAGACATGCTTGTGAAATTAATAACTGGTTCGATAGAAGGCAATTCGGTTTTAGGAAAGGTTATTCCACTGAGGCTCAACTTGTAGGATTCCAGCAAGATATAGCAGATATCTTGGATTCTGGAGGTCAAATGGACTGTATCGCGATTGACCTGTCTAAAGCATTTGATAGGGTGGATCATGGGAGACTACTGGCGAAAATGAGTGCAATTGGACTAGACAAAAGAGTGACTGAATGGGTTGCTATATTTCTAGAAAATAGATCTCAGAGAATTAGAGTAGGTGAAGCTTTATCTGACCCTGTAATAATTAAGAGGGTAATTTCTCAAGGCAGTATTATCGGACCTTTATGTTTTCCTATATATATAAATGATATGAGTAAAGGAGTGGAATCGGAGGTAAGGCTTTTTGCGGATGATGTTATTCTCTATAGAGTGATAAATAAGTTACAAGATTGTGAGCAACTGCAACGTGAAATAAGTGCAAAAAATGGTTACAAAAGATTGGATTGGGGGTATATGGAGAGGTCTGGGGGGATGGTAGGAATAAATGGGTATGGGAAAGGATAAAGGGAAGACTACTAGATATGGAAAGACAGAGCTTAATAGGGGAATGTAGAGAGAGAGTCTCTTTATCAGTTTTAAATAAATTGGTGGAAGTAATAAACCCGAAAACGGAGTTTGAGGGTAGAAGGGATAAGAGAGGTTTGTATTGGTGGTTATTGGGTGTTCCGAGGAATAGGGGTTGGGTAGGTAGTGAGAATAGGGATAGATGTGTGTTATGTGGAGAGAAGTGGGAGGACCTGCATATTTTTAATCAATGCCGACCTTTGGCGGAGATAAAGATCAAACTACTAAGTAAGAAGGAGCTGCATATGGTAGGGGAAAGCTATAAGATAACATCTTGGTTATGTAGAGAGTGGGAGAAAGGAACGAATATAACGAAATTCTTAAATGTGGCCAGAGCTATATTTATAAAGAAATTGAGGGAGTAACAGGGGTTGTGCAGATAATGTGGTTTGTGCTGAGGGAGAAAGGGGGAAGGCATTCTGCTCAGAGGAATGGATATCCGCCCTGAGCAAATGCGGGAAGGGTATCATGGTAATCATGATATCAGAAGAGGGGGCTTTAGTGTTAGGGGAAAGGGGGAGAGCACCTTGCCCTGTGGAAAGGTGATCCGCCCGGGGCAAAGGGAAAGCCTGAGAAAATTAGGTAAGCGTTGAGAAAAGGGGAGGTTGAGTAGGTTTGAGGGTAGTGTAAAGCTTAGTAATAAAAAAAAAAAAAGCGAGTTGACTGAGTGAACTAATGGACTTGGAATGGAGTACTGTCTGTTGGTGTGTAAATGAGGAGTGAAAAAAAAAGGGATTGTTTGTGAGGAAGAAGTATAAAGAAGGTATATGTGATAGAATTGAGATAGATTAAGTGGGAATGTAGTTAAGGAGAAAATGTTGGCAGTATGGAAATTATGAAAGTAGGTAAAAAAATAAATAAAAATTAAATGGTGTAGATGCCTTGATGAAGGGTGTAAAATTGAGGGATTCTTGATGTTTATGTATTAAGTTTAATGTGTAATAGTAATTTAGATAGATTAAGGGGGACTGTAGTTAAGGAGAAAATGTTGGAAGTATAAAAATTAAGTCCAACGGTTTGAGGCAAGTGTGGTGTTGTAGATTGTGAAGACTGAGTGAACTGATGGACTTGGAATGGAAACTGTCTGTGTGTGTGTAAGTGAAAAAAAAAATTGTTGATGTTTAAGTCTTAAGTTCAAGAAGGTGAGATGTAGTGGGCGGGAATAGTGCGAGAGAGGAGAAGGTGGCGTATCAAGGGAAGAGGGACGGGTTGGGGCTTGACCCAACCCAAAGAAGCTAGGCTTTAGCATGTCTGCACGGCAAGAAAAGAAAAAGAAGAGGGAAGGTAGTGAGCTGACAATGAACAGAGAAGGTGTGACGTATATAGCGGAAGTGTGTGACAAGCCATGTGATGGGTCCGGTTTCCGCCAAGCTGGCTTGGCACACATGGTAGGTAAGGAATACATTGTCAGCAGGTGTAGGTGAGAAATAAGATCAGTTCTCACGTGGCGAGGCTGGTCCCTGCGATCAACGGGTTGGTGGGCATGTATTCCATACCAGGGCTGACGCAGAGACCGGTCTACTATATATATTTTTTTTTCTAGGTGGTTGGTAGGAATAGGGGAATAGGGAAATAGGGTAATTTGTAGTGCGGTGCTTCCTGCACGTTTGCCGGCTATCCGCGTGCGTGTGGGAGGACACTGAGTAGATTTAGAGGTAAATAATTTTGCTAAGTAGTTTTAGGAGAGATGTAGTGCCTAGTGTTTGTTTGTTTGTTCTTTTTGTTTCTGGGTTTCGCTCTGTCTGTCTTTATTACCTGTAAAGCCGATGGTGTATTCTAGGGTGGGTAATAAAGATATGTATGTATGTATGTATGTAAACTGCAACGTGACCTCGAAAATGTTGTGAGATGGACAGTAGGTATGTTGATAAACGGGGTTAAAAGTCAGGTTGTGAGTTTCACAAATAGGAAAAGTCCTCTCAGTTTTAATTACTGCGTTGATGGGGTGAAAGTTCCTTTTGGGGATCATTGTAAGTATCTAGGTGTTAATATAAGGAAAGAGCTTCATTGGGGTAATCACATAAATGGGATTGTAAATAAAGGGTACAGATCTCTGCACATGGTTATGAGGGTGTTTAGGGGTTGTAGTAAGGATGTAAAGGAGAGTGCATATAAGTCTCTGGTAAGACCCCGACTAGAGTATGGTTCCAGTGTATGGGACCCTCACCAGGATTACCTGATTCAAGAACTGGAAAAAATCCAAAGATAAGCAGCGCGATTTTTTCTGGGTGATTTCCGACAAAAGAGTAGCGTTACAAACATGTTGCAATGTTTGGGTTGGGAAGAATTGAGAGAAAGAACAAGAGCTGCTCGACTAAGTGGTATGTTCCGAGCTGTCAGCGGAGAGATGGCGTGGAATGACATTAGTGGACGAATACGTTTGAATGGCGTTTATAAAAGTAGGGAAGATCACAATATGAAGATAAAGTTGGAATTCAAGAGGACAAACTGGGGCAAATATTCATTTATAGGAAGGGGAGTTAGGGATTGGAATAACTTACCAAGGGAGATGTTCAATAAATTTCCAATTTCTTTGAAATCATTTAGGAAAAGGCTAGGAAAGCAACAGATATGGAATCTGCCACCAGGGCGACTGCCCTAAATGCAGATCAGTATTGATTGATTGATTGATTGATTGATTGATTCCTCCCCGACCCCCAGCGCATCTACCGACTGTCTACGCCAACTCCATCTTCAGCCGCTCCAGCAGCAGCCAGTCAACCTTCGTTGCCGCCATCCATAGTGTCACCAGCAACAACCCGTCAACCTCTGTTACCTTCTTCAACAGTGTTACCACCATCTTCAACCGCACCTGCAGCAGCCGGCGACCGCTCAACGCTATCGACATCTACTCCACCCGCACTGTTCAGTTGCGTCGTTCGCGGCGTCGACCCCCTCATCTCGCCAGCGGAAGTTCACCATCAACTTCGTCGTCAAGGCATACCCATCTGGAGGGCATTTCGCATCTTTAACACCCACGGCCCCACCTATCTACTCCGTCTCCAGCTCACCAGCGCAGCAGCAGTTGACCACCTCGTCTCCCATGGTGTCAATCTCTACGGCCGTTGCCATACTGTTGAACTTTCTCGTTCCCTTTCCCACGCTCGAAATCATCAATCCACATCTCGTCGTCACACCCGGCTCGATCATCCTCATTTTCACCGTACCCAACACGTCCGTCCACTTACCCCCTTTGTTCATATCTCATTCCCCCCACCTATGCTAGGCCATCTACGACAACTCACGACTGTCCTTTCCCAAATAGCTTCTACACTACACCATCTTATCCCCTCTCGCAACTTCCATCACTGTACTCCTGTATAAATCCTCACTTTCTTTCATCTCCCCAGCCAAGCTAATTCCTAACATCTCCTCCACTAAGAGACCCTCATCACTTCTCCACCTCCTACCAATTCACATTACCCACCTTCTTCATTTCTCACACCTCACAGATCTTTTCACTTCTCTCGGCCTGAGAGATCGCGTAACGATCTAGGAGGCCCGTCCCGACAGACGGGGAATGAAAACTTCTCGACAGACAGACAGACAGACAAATTAAAGCCAGGGGGAAGGAACACATCTCCAAACTCTGAAAGTGGACTGACTAGCCCTAAAACACCCACAAACATTTTTCTTCGACCGGGTGGCGCCACACCTCTAATTACGCGCCCAGTCGATCCAAAAATGCAAAATTGGCCAGACACCAAGAGGAAGTGCCCCCCCCCCACCCCCTATAATGTACTATACTTGCACTGCCCACGATATTGACCCAGCAATTCCAGCAGATGACATCCTTACGGAACTTCGCCCCACAGGCGTCTACGCCGCCGCTAGACTTTATCAAATCGACAAACCCACAAGAGAAGTACTATTATATTATCTAGTGCTGGAGGACGTCTACAACGCTCTAGACAATGGGGTATATATCCAAGGACAATTACACCGAGTACAAGATACCCCAGGGAAGTTACTCGACCGGCTAATGAAGGAATACGCCGCCGCCACAGCCACCCCCACTACTGGCACATCACACCAACAGCAGTCGCCCTCTCCTTACACCTCCCAGACCACCACCGTCACCACCACTACTTCCACCACCTCTCATTTTACCTCCAACACCCCTACCACCACCACAGCTACTACTCACCCCTCTCCCATAATGGCATACCACTTGCCACCCTCCCACGCCCAGGGCCAGCAGGAAGAAGTAACAACGCCGCCAAATGAAGCAATAGCAATTCCAGCAGACAATACACAACCACCAACATCAGATAATGTACGACCGCTAACTTCACCGCCCAGCCAGAACAACCTATACAGCTGTGTTGCCTGTGGCGTGGAACCTAACCTACCACCAATAGCAATCCTCCAAGAACTCCAAAAAGCAGGAATCCCGGTGAAGAAAGCCATTAGGATCCACGACGATGGCCCTACATATTTAGTACGCCTGCAACTACCAACGCCCGAAGACGTCCAGCGCCTCATCACCCAAGGGATATACCTCAACGGCCGACATCTCAGGATAGAACCGTCCCGCTCTCCGCCCCCAACTCCTACCCAACATAAATCACCCCGACACCGCACACGCCCCCGGCCTGCACCCCCTCAGCAACCTCCCAGTCCACACTTCCGCTTTCCACCATCTTCACCCAGTAACTATCCACCACCCCCACCTGCAATCTTCCCACTACCCCCTCCACCATCTAACCTCTTAAGTCTCCTACTCACCTCCCTGGTAAATTTCTCATCCCTGTATCACATCCTAGCACTTCACATCCTCCCTCCACCTCACGAAACCCGTCACTTCATCACATCACCATACGCAACCTGGTTGTAAAATCGCTCGTGTAACTCTCATAAACATCCATAAAGCTCTGTATATATGTATGTATCTTTGTCAATAAAGCACAGAAAATGTAAATCTGTCAATAAAGCGCTAGAGAACCTACACTTCCTTTCTCCCATCTCCTTTACTTATTCAAACCACCTTTTCCCCATCTCCCTCTATTTTCACTCCTTCTCAACTCCGTCATCTCTCCTGGCCAGAGAGAGGGCGACACCCTCTAGGTGGCCCGCCCCACCCCAACAGGGTGGGGAATGAAAACTTGCAAAGTAAGTATTAAAGCCAGAGGGAACATCGCTTCTCCACGCAAGGTCTCTTTTTGTTCGGCCGGGTGATTCCACACCTCTACTATTTCACCCCGCCGATCCCAAACACGCATAACGGCATGACACCTCGTTGGAAGTCGGTCTCCCACCATGTATACCTGTATCATCGAAGAAATCAGCCTTGCTCTCTCCAACGACGACATCCAGACCGCCCTCCGCGGGACCGGCGTCCATAGCGCCTCACGGCTCTATGATGGCCCCGACCCATCTCCCGATGTACTTCTGCATTTCGCCTTTGAAGACGACCGCAATCGCCTTCAAGCAACCGGAGCGCTCATCCATGGCTGCCGACACCGAGTGACCTCTACTCCATCATATATATTAGCCCAGCTGCCAGAAGATGAACCTGCTACGCCTGTTACAACTGCTTCTCCCGTCGTAACCTCACCCCCTCCTCCATCGCCACCGTTGTTCCCTAGTCATACCAACCCTGTTACCACCACAACTACTACCACCACCGTCACCACCACCTCTGCATCCACCTCCCCAACCCACCCTACCACCACTACATCTCTATCCCATCCTTTACCCCTTATAATGTCTACACTCCCTAACCCTCCCACCACTGATCAACACAGACCTCAGTGTACAACCTCCCAGCCACCTGCCGAGCGAACAGACACCGGGACTTCAATAAACATGGCCAATCCACCATCACCACCACCGTCACCCAACCGTACTAATAACTACAGCTGTGTTGCTTGCGGTGTGGACCCAAACATTCCTACTGACGACATCGCTACTCACCTCCGTCAGCAAGGACTACCCGTACAACGAGTGTTTCGGATACACAACACCGATGGTCCAACGTTTTTAGTTCGCCTCCACCTGCCGACGCCCGAAGACGTGAACCAACTCATCACTCATGGGATCAAGCTATATGGCCGTCACCATCGTGTGGAACCCTCCCGTTCGCCTCCCCAACCTTCGACCCGATTTACCTCTCCTCGTCGCCGACCCCGGCCGGACCCTCCTCCTGTTTACCCATCTCCACCAGTTTGTCCTCCCCTTCCTCCAACTGGTTTCATCCCCCCAACCGTCTCAACGTTTGAACTTCTTCGACTTCTCCTCACTTCATTTAATCACATGACAGCCACCCTTCATCTCCTTACCTTGCACCTTTATCAATCAATACTGATCTGCATTTAGGGCAGTCGCCCAGGTGGCAGATTCCCTATCTGTTGCTTTCCTAGCCTTTTCCTAAATGATTTCAAAGAAATTGGCACTTTCTTCTACGCTTCATCTCTCCCCCTTACACACCCCCTTATCCCTCACACCCTTTCGTAAATCATATATGTGTTATGTATCATGTACTTATGACTTAAATAAAGCAATTGTGTAATACCCAGGCATAGGCACAATTCCTCTCCCATCTCCTACCTCTCCACATCCTTTACCCACCTCCTTCTTCCATCACATCTCCCCAACCCGCCCGCATCTCTTGGCCAGAGAGAGGGCGACACCCTCTAGGTGGCCCGCCCCACCCCTTCAGGGTGGGGAATGAACGCATTTGATAGATTAAAGCCAGTGGAACTTCTGACAAAGGAATTTTCTGCAGAAAAATACCCAACAATTTCAAAGGTAATTCCATTAGTCACAGGGATCCAAGTAACTTTGATGAACAAAGAGTCACAAACTACATTGGGAACCACATTGAAGAACAACCTTCTACAAGAAATTAATAGAAGATTAGGACAAGTTGAGAAGATGGACATCCCAGCATCTGCAACCTTACTGGATCCTAGATTTAAGAAGGTAGGATTTGGAAATGAGACAAATGCTGAGCAATCTCAAAAACATCTGATTAATGAGTTGTCAACACTTTGTGAGAGACAGATTACAGCAAAGAACAAATTTTCTATCCTGCCACTACCAGCACTAATGACAATATTTGGTTCTTTCTAGAAGATAAGCTAGCAAACTACAAATGCAGAACGAATCCAAGTAGCAATGCAACCATCATGCTGCGACAGTACATTGACCAGCCATTCGAGGACATAAAAAGCAGTCCAGCAGAATTCTGGAAGAAACACAAATCTGTCATGGAACTCTTATACACATTGTCACAGAAATATCTCTCAGTTCCTGCAACATCTGTTCCAGCAGAAATAATATTTTCGAAAGCTGGGCAGATTATGAGTGAAAGAAGAAACAGGCTGAAAGCAAAACATTTAGATCTTTTAATATTCCTGAACAAAAATCTTTGATTATAGGAGGACAGTGGTAGCCTAAGTGTCTGATTAATTATACTGCAACTTTGATATGTTGTTTTAGTTATCCTAACCTGTTCTATGTGCACAGAATTAAAACATTTGTTCTAGCTACTTTATGTACTTTTTACCACAACATGTTATTAGTGACTGCACATATAAATGCTTATTGCTCTATTACATGTGTGTTTCATTTAGTTCGCGGTTTGGTTGTATTTTTTCATGTTAAAATGCCATTTTAAAAATATAATGTAAGTACCGGTATCTGAAAATCTATGACATCTTTGACGAGAGCTATGTTTAACGGCTGTTTGCACATGTATATTGTTTGACATGATACCAGTTAAATAAATAAAAATGTATTTTACTGTACTTCCTCTTACGAAGAAAGATTGCCTAACCTAAAACTGACCAAGTGCACCATTAAAAATTTCATATTAAAATAAGTAGACCTATGTGGTCCCAGTGTCCATAATGTTAATAATGAGTATTCTATAAATTGTTCCTAATGATTAGCATAGATCTTGTGGGAGCCGAAATTGCAAGGATCAGAGTAAATATAAGACCGTACACTATAACAAGCGTGCATATTGTAGTAATTAGTAACTACCGTAACGAATGTCAGCAATTCGGAAACCGAATGAAAACTATCGAATAAAAACATTCGGTTGTGCAGGACGTATAGAAGTACATAGTGTGACGACTTCTGCTGTTTGATATGTTCCTACACTACGTGGCGCTGGTGTAGGTAAACAGGCATCAGCTGTCCCTGAACATGTGATTTTAAATGAGATCTGATGTGACTTAATTCGGAATTAAACGTTTAAATAAATTATTTAAAACCGTGTGTTTATTATTGTTATGTTTTAGGAATGTGCATTCTCTTTACTGACCGTTGACTGTGTTTATGTGCGATCTGTGTTTCGTGCAAATTAAGATTATAGTGTTCCTTGTTTTGAAAGTAATATGTGACAAATTCATAGGAAATATTTTACATTTAGTAATGATTTAATGACATTACTTCTGAAATTGGTTCGTCAGTGTCTTAAAGAATATGTCAAACGGGTATGTGTGTATAGAGCTATTTCATTAATTCACCACAAAATCAAACTCAGTTGCAATTATCAGCTATAACCTTAAAAAAACACATGTTCGACTGTTAGTGTACATGCTACGTAATATAAACACCTTAAAACTCTGCAGGCACCCACATGATGTTACGTACCTGTATGCCATACATATGTAACTTAATTCCTACATAACTACTTAAATTATATATTAACATGCTCAAATTAATGAATCTTATCAGCACTTCACCCCATCAGTCAGTTAACTGGACACCTTGAACATTTTCCGGGTATGTTTTGCGGTCGTACAAGCTTGCATTTCTTTCCGTACTTCTTTTGTTCGGAAATAAAATCGGCATCGTATGTAATACAAAATTAATTTTGGTACCAAGTCCTAAGCATGTTCAGTACAGCACCCAAGTCTATAAGAAACAGTAATTGAAGGTAAACTATCCAGGCATTCTTGAAATATTTCACCCCATATGCTTCTTGTACACTAATATTTTTCACAACAACTTCCTCTACATGAGAAAACATCAATAATAATTCACTCGATGGATAAATAAGATAGTTGGATGCGTTAAAATATTCTTCTAGACTTTAGGTCCTCATCTATATTGTTTTGCATAGAACCAATACATGCTGTACAGCCTATCACTTCGTTTGCGTGTTTAACAATATACCCACATTTTTGAATTGGTGAAAGGAGCTATTTGTTCATCTTCCCAACTTGATAATGGTGGACCGAACTAGTTGGCCGTGCGGTTAGGGGCACGTGGCTGTGAGCTTGCATTCGGTAGATAGTGGGTTCGAATCCCACTGTCGGCAGCCCTGAAGATGGTTTTCCGTGGTTTCCCATTTTCCCACCAGGCAAATTCTGGGGCTGTACCTTAATTAAGGCCACGGTCGCTTCCTTCCAAGTCCTAGGCCTTTCCTATCCTATCGTTGCTATAAGACCTATCTGTGTCGGTGCGACGTAAAGCAACTAGCAAAAAAATAAAAAAAGATAATTGTGGCTGATCAAAGGTAAGCGTGCTGTAACTTTTTCCTGACCTGTACTTGTGATTTTGACATTCTCTTTGACAACAGCTTTTGCCATGGCTCTAATCTGACTGAAAAATTATGTTAAGGGTACTATCACTTTCAGATGTTGACGTGGGATAGCCTTCGACCACTTTGAGAACAAAGTGGGATCTTTTGGGGTTGAAACAAAAAGGACGCTTATCATTCGAATGTTTATTGTAACCCGAATTAAACTCGGGACATTGGAAGTTGTAGGCATATTCACATGCGGTAGTAAATTGAAGCATATGTCAAAGTATACGTCCTACTTCTCAAATGCATAATCTTTTTCACTTTTCAGTTCATGAAAAGTTAATGCCAGCTTTTTTGCACTTATACAAGTGGAGAATGTATAAAACTACTGAAAAAGACCACAAACTGTTTGCACACTTCCACAGTAAGCCGACGAAAAGCGCGCGTACTTGGCCCATTTATCGACAGCAGCACTGCAGGTAGCGGAGAACATGTACACCGTGTCTGTTGCCTATTGTTCTTGTTTCACTCTGGCAAGTCTACCTGAAACCCAGGCAAAAATACAACTCCTCCATTGTCGTCACTTAAATAGCTCGAGTTTATATCACTCCTGTACTTCTTGGAGAGGGTGTGTTTTCGACAGGTAGCCACTAGGACAGTGCCGGCCCCGTGGTGTAGGGGTAGCGTGCCTGCTTTTTACCTGGAGGCCCTGGGTTGGATTCCTGGCAAGGTCAGGGAGTTTTACCTGGACCTGAGAGCTGGTTCGAGGTCCACTCAGCCTACATGATTAGAATTGAGGAGCTATCTGACGGTGAGATAGCGACCCCGGTCTAAAAAGCCAAGAATAATGGCCGAGAGAATTCGTCGTGCTGCTCAAACGACACCTCGTAATCTGTAGGCCTTCATGCTGAGCAGCGGTCGCTTGGTAGGCCAAGGCCCTTCAAGGGTTGTAGTGCCATGGGGTTTGGTTTGGTTAAATTTTAGCCACTAGGACAGTAATCACGTAAGGAGTGCACAGACGGAATAACTTTCCAATGTTTATCATTTTTGTTATAACAATAGAATTCAGACAAAAAGGTTTAAAATGTATATTTGTCTGGAGTGGTGGCGGGGGGGGGGGGGGAGGGGTAATTTACTTACGGATAAATTATATACCCCTGCCCCGCCAGGTACTACCTGAAATAAACACTAGTCGTTAAACCCTATGATCCTCTTCCCTACCATTTATTTCCGATTTTGCGCCCTGCGGGACCCTCTAAACCGAAGAGCACTGACTAACGCTGACCATTTAGCCTAGGAGCTGGACTGCCCAACCCTGAAGTAACGTAATTAAACTTCACAATTTACTTTCATCCTACAGGTCTGTTTCCAATGTGGGTTGAAATTCATTGTTCTAGATCAGTGCTATTGAAATGAAAATGGTGTATGGCTTTTAGTGCCGGGATTGTCCGAGGACAAGTTCGGCTCGCCAAATGCAGGTCTTTTGATTTGACCCCCGTAGGCGACCTGCGCGTCGTGATGAGGATGAAATGATGAAAACGTCGCATATGCCTAGCCCCGGTGCCAACGAAATTAACCAGTTATGGTTAAAATTGTCCGCCTCTGTGGTGTAGTGGTTAGCGTGATTAGCTGCCACCCCCGGAGGCCCGGGTTCGATTCCCGGCTCTGCCACGAAATTTGAAAAGTGGTACGAGGGCTGGAACGGGGTCCACTCAGCCTCGGTAGGTCAACTGAGTAGAGGTGGGTTCGATCCCCACCTCAGCCATTCTCGAAGTGGTTTTCCGTGGTTTCCCACTTCTCCAGGCGAATGCCGGGATGGTACCTAACTTAAGGCCACGGCCGCTTCCTTCCCTATTCCTTGCCTATCCCTTCCAATCTTCCCATCTCTCCACAAGGCCCCTGTTCAGCATAGCAGGTGAGGCCGCCTGGGCGAGGTACTGGTCATACACCCAGTTGTCTCCCCCGACCCAGAGTCTGAAGCTCCAGGACACTGCCCTTGAGGCGGTAGAGGTGGGATCCCTCGCTAAGTCCGAGGTTAAAACCGAACCTGGAGAGTAAACAGATGATGATGATGATGATGATGATGATGATGATGGTTAAAATTCCCGACCTGCCGGGAATCGAACCCGGGACGCACGCTAACCATTTAGCCATGGAGCCGGACATCAGTGATATTCGATGTGTGGTTACACAAATTTATCGTAGCTTCTTTTTTTCAGTGAGCAGTTCAGAAATGAGTTTAACCTGTTCATTTTCAATAAAGTCTTGTTTTGATTTAGTGTTTTTGAATGATATATTGTTCTGTTTTAGTGTTTTTGTCTACCTCTACACAGTCCCCTTTCCAAACTATTCATTACCGGGCGAGTTGGCCGTCAAGTTAAGGTCCCGCAGCTGTGAGCTTGCATCCGAAAGATAGTGGGTTCGAATCCCATTGTCGGCAGCCCTGAAGATGGTTTTCCGTGGTTTCCTATTTTCACACCAGGCAAATGCTGGGGATGTACCTCAATTAAGGCCATGGCCGCTTCCTTCCAACTCCTAACCCTTTTCTATCCCATCGTCGCCATAAGACCTACCGTGTGTCGGTGCGACGTACAGCCACTAGGAAAATAAATCATACTAAAATATGTCACTTAGTGTCTCCCATTGAATAGGAATGTAAAAATACTTATGCTTCATGATCTTTTTAAATTTTTTTGTTTCGAAATCTCGTTCACTTGATTTTTTTCCATTAGCGATGTATATAGTACAATAGTGATATTGTTGCATTAATAATTATACTCGTATACATACCGATGCTAGGCAATGAAAACCTCGTAATTCCACTCACGAGCAAACCGCGTTTCTCAATCTGTCTTGTGAAAGATTGCCGCGATGAGCAAGGGGAGTGTGTATGTGAGGATCTTCAACAGGCAGAAGTATTCAGTCAGCAGTATGTAAAGAGTGTTGGTTACAAGGATAATGTCCAGATAGAGGAGGAGACTAAGGTTAAAGAAGTATTAAAATTTACATATGATAACAATGACATTTACAATAAGATACAAAAGTTGAGAACTAGAAAAGCGGCTGTAATTGATAAGATTTCTGGGGATATACTAAAGACAATGGGTTGGGATATAGTACGATATCTGAAGTACTTATTTGATTATTGTTTGGTCGGAGGAGCTATACCAAATGAATGGAGAGCTACTATAGTAGCCCCTGTGTATAAAGGAAAGGGTGATAGACATAAAGGTGAAAATTACAGGCCAGTAAGTTTGACATGCGTTGCATGTAAGCTTGGGGAAGGCATTCTTTCTGATTATATTAGACATGTTTGCGAAATTAATATCTGGTTCGATAGAAGGCAGTTCGGTTTTAGGAAAGGTTATTCCACTGAAGCTGAGCTTGTAGGATTCCAGCAAGATATAGCAGATATCTTGAATTCAGGAGGTCAAATGGGCTGTATCGCGATTGACCTGTCTAAAGCATTTGATAGGGTGGATCAATGGAGACTACTGGCAAAAATGAGTGCAATTGGACTAGAGAAGAGAGTGACTGAATGGGTTACTATATTTCTAGAAAATAGAACTCAGAGAATTAGAGTAGGCGAAGCTTTATCTGACCCTGTAATAATTAAGAGGGGAATTCCTCAAGGCAGTATTATTCGACCTTTATGTTTTCTTATATATATATAAACTAGCTGATGAACCCTTGCTTCGCTACGGAATTCTAAATTTTATACAGAATTCTAGGTTAGGTAGTGTAAACGTTGTGAGCAAGATTGTATTAAGTTGCATAGCTCTTAACGTTGCCCTAGAAGCACGACGGGCAAGTCACCAACGTCTTTTCTCATATCAAGACTGGGTTAGGGAATTTTCATTGTAATGGTAGGCCAGCTTGCCTACCGTCAGTCACAATCAGGTTGGGGAGTTTTCATTATAATGGCACTCACTCCCCGCCTGCCTTTATAGATTCTCAGAAAGACTCTCTTAGTGGTTTTCCCAACTGAAATGAACATGGGTCATTACAATGACGTCAGTAGGAATGGCGCGATTAAAAGCAATGCCTTCATATAAAATACTCGATCAAATGAAAAACCACACATTTTTTCACTTTTAACGAGCAGTACTATGCTGCCGAACTAACAGTCCAAAGCTACAGAGCTGGAATGACCAAGACGCAGACATCCGTAATCCGTGAACAATCTTCGTCTTTTTCTCGGCGGGGGGTGTTCAAATAGTGGATAGTCCACGACAAAAACTATGCCCGTTTACTTATCGGCTTCCTGGGAGTACCCGATGAGTCGGAAAATCTCAATTCACTACACTGGCGGGGGAAAGAACTATCTGACTTGGAGGCAATTTTTCCTCCAAGCCAGAGAAGAAACCACATCTTCGCTGCTAATTTGGAAAAAAATTAATGTAGATTTAATGAAAGTGAAGTGGAAGAAGCTTTTCCTAAGAAACGGCTC
Organism: Anabrus simplex; assembly: GCF_040414725.1. Lineage (NCBI taxonomy): Eukaryota > Metazoa > Arthropoda > Insecta > Orthoptera > Tettigoniidae > Anabrus > Anabrus simplex. The sequence continues at coordinate 94,943,938 of NC_090267.1, forward strand.
TTTTCAAGGTTGAATTTTGAGTTATTTAGTGAATTCTGGTTCTATAATTTGGAATAGGGCTACATTGTAATTCCAGACCAGTTCATACTACTACTCCTGCTACTACTAACTGAGCCTCTGTCTTAAGTGCGCACACTGCTCATTGAAAACGGAGTATCAGAAAATGTATGAACCAGAGGATTGGCATGCTAAAGAAGAAAGTTATCTAACTCTTCAGCTATTTCCCGCCAATATTCAGTTAGGCTGTTATACTCGGTACGCAACAGTAATCCCATCTATCGGAGTTGAATGTCAGCATAAGAGACAAAGAACATTACAACAAACAAAGATCACTGTAATGTTATTGTTGATCTATGTTACGCGCTTTCGATATTATAGGCCGTCACATTATTAATTGTCTTCTGGTTCTGAAATAGCACTCTTATCATAGTCGGTACGGTAAAACTGAATAAAACATAAATGATCGGAAATTATATTCTCTATAACTTTGGTTATGTAGTACTTTTCCATAGGACCAAGAACATAGGTATTTAAAAATTAAATTTTAGGTTCCTTCCCCTAAACTACCATTTCACCCACGCTGAATAACATTGTTTATAGCTTAAACTGTAGTTTCTTATTCCCCGACTCTATATACCGATTTTCATTAAATTCTGTTTACCCATTTTGTCGGGGCTCGGCGTTGATATGGACTTAGCAACAAAAATCCAAATTCCTGAATATCTCTGTTATCACAGCCGGTACGGTAAAAATGCATAAGACGTAAATGATCAAAAATTTAATTCTACATAACTTTAGTTATGTAGTATTTATCGATATGACCACTAATAATATAAATATTTGAGAATTGAATTTCAGGCCTTCCCCTAAACTACCATTTCACTCAGTGTGAATAAAATAATTTATAGCCTAGATTGTAGAGGCTCACCCCCTGACTCCACATACCGATTTTTATTAAATTCTCTTCAGCCGTTTTCTCGTGATGCGTGTACAGACAGACAGATAGACAGACAGACAGACAGACAGACAGACAGACAGACAGACAGACAGACAGACAGACAGACAGACAGACAGACATTACGGAAAAGTAAAAACTGCATTTTCTTGTTACTGTGGACACGATCGATACAGAAATACCATTCTTTTCAAATTCTGAACAATATACAGACAAAACTCGGGAACAGGATGTTGTAGCGGTTTAGCTGCTTACCTCCCATCGCGGCAAACGTGGTTTTATTCCTGGTGTTGCTAGGGCGGGATTCTCAGTTGAAAATACCGTGGTGTCAGGAAGGGCATGCGACCTTGAATCCCCGGCCACAACTCTTTCATGCCTCAGTGCGTGCAGAGACCCTGAACAAGCGGGAAAACCTACGCAAGTTGAAGATGATGATGATGATGACGAGGATGATAGGTAATATTACTTGGCATACAGCATAGGTCTTATGGCGACGATGGGACACGAAAGGCCTAGGAATGGGAAGGAAGCGGTCGTGGCCTTAATTGAGGTACAGCCCCAGCATTTGCCCGGTGTGAAAATGGGAAACCACGGAAAACCATCTTCAGGGCTCGCTCGCTGTATGTTATTTCTGGTGTAATCGCAATATACACGTACTTCGGGGGGGGGGGGGAGGTTTGAAGGTAAAACAATTAGATTTTGGGTGATATGCCAACTAAAAATTTTGAATACCACTCTTCTAGATATATTGAGAAAATGACCAACTTCTCAAGGGTCTCAGAGTGTGAGAAAATAAACGTATGAGATGTCCGGCTCCATGGCTAAGTGGTTAGCGTGCTGGCATTTGGTCACAGGCGTCCTGGGTTCGATTCCCGGCAGGGTTGGGAATTTTAACCATAATGGGTTAGTTCCCCTGGCACTGGGAATGGGTACATGTGTCGTCTTCATCCTCATCACGAAGCGCAGGTCGCCTACGGGAGTCATATCAAAAGACCTGCACCTGGCGAGCCAAAATCTTCGGACACATCCCGGCACTAAAATCCAAACGCCATTTTTTTAACGTATAAGATAGAACAGTATTTCCAAATGTACAAATATATATATATGTATAGGGTCTTTCTAGACGGTCACTAGACCGAACTTCTATTCGGCTACATTTTAACGCTGCTACACACATTCTGCTACAAGCTACGTGACATTTTGCTTAAATTACTGTAAGCTTCGTTTAGCCAAGACCAACTACAATCAACTACAATTATTGTAGTTGGTCTTGGTTTAGCCGTATTCGGCTGCAGTTGGCAACGCTGAATCTGTACCACCCTTAGCCGCGCACCCTGTCCCATAACTGCTTTCACTAAAGGGTGCCTCTGACAGGTGCTGCTTCCTACTGTGAGTTACTGAAAATAACAGGGTTAAGCAATTTAGTCGGAATGGAAAGATATCATAAACGAGGGATAATATTACTCTCAAGGTCCGATATCCTAATATCACCGAGCCGGAAGAAAACAGGATGTGATGGTCTACAATGCCATAAGCTCCTGAAATTGATCAACAGTAACAGTGCACTGACTAACAATTGATAACTGAGGTGTATTCTTTCTCACTTACTGTCACTCTTCTCCACTAGATAATGGTATTGCTGCAGGTGGAGAAAACTAACCCGTCTACAGCAGGCACAGCAGCGTAGCCAAGATCAACTGATAGCGGAGGTTATGGTTACAACAAAATGAAGGTGCGTGTGTGGTGCGCGAATGGACGAGTGTCATAAGGACAGTTATACAAGTAAATTATGTTGATATTCAGATTGCTGTACCGGTACATTACAAATTCTTACGTTAAAATGTAGAACAAGAATAATTTGATCAAGGTGAATGGTTTTAGGGCGAATCAAGGGCTCCCGTACCCGGGGGCAAGGTGGGGCCGCGGCACCCCCTAGCTCTGAAGGTAAGGAAAATATCTAGTGTAGTCAGGTGTTTTCATTTCAAGAAAATGATTCAAAAGTCAGTATTACGTAGTAGCGGTAGAACCGTCCCCCACCAACAGGCAGGAGATACTGTGGGTTATTCTAACGCAGAATACAAGTCGCCATTTATCTTCCAAAATATTAAAAATACTGCGTTCCCCCAGGTCTGGGCCCCCCTCTACAAACTGTCATATGGGTGCCCATGGGGTGAATGGTATGTTCGGATTACAATCTAAAATACAACTTTCGAGGCTTCCTAGAAAATAGATTCAAGAGATCTATTGGTTTTACAATTATGTCTTTCTGTGAATCTTCAAAACAGCCAACCCATTGTTTCGACTTTCACTTGTTTACTGTCAGTTTCTGTTTTATTTTATTTTGTAAAAATTCCATGAGGGTGGGGTGGGGGTGGTTCTAAACCCCCAGTAACATCCCCTTGTCTACGTCCCTGAACGGGCACAACTCTTAACAATGAATGCTAAAAGTAATAAGCTTTGTATTTCCAATTTATTTTGCTATTAAGTACATATTGCTATGTGAGTTAGGAAGCGGTGTCCTATAGGTCCGTTTAGATGAAATAGCGATAGGTCGTTTTATTCCACAATTGTCCGTCGTTTTTTTAACTCGCAAATAACTCCTAAGAAATGACCGGGATCATGAGTTGGTGACCGTGGGGTTTTCCTCGTTCTCTTCCTACTCCCCTAGTATTACATTTGCGTATCGGGCATTTCTTGTCTTTTACCAACATTTTCATTCTTTGAAGAGTCGGATTTATTCTATTATTTTTCTCTGATTAGTGTTACGAGTGAGATTGCCCAGGACTTCCTCTTAAAACAATAATCACCACTACCAATTATCATTTGGGGAATAAAAAGCCCACTTTATAATGAGGTCAGTGGTAGTTACTTCTCTTCAGCAACGACAAGTACTGTTAAAATATAATAGTTACGCCTATATTTGGGGCTAAAAATGATCGCCCAGCGTGGGGCTCGAACCCACGACCCTGAGATTAAGAGTCTCATGCTCTACCGACTGAGCTAGCCGGGCACGATAATATCCACTCTCCCACAGGAATCTGAAGCTATATTGTATCGAGGACGTTGTTGGACTTTTTGAATAAAAATTATTTCCCACATTCTGCGAGATAGTGCAGCTTCAAAGGTTTTCAGTGACGATTTCGGTAGAGCAGAGATGTTGAAAATGTGAATCGTGTAACTATCTCTCTTGCTTCCTCACCCTCCCAACCCCAACCTTCTCCATGGGCGGCAAAAGCCTCAATTCCATTTGTATTTAACCCGCGAGTGGTCACTGTATGAGATTTTCTCTCACATTATTTTTATTGTGATATTACTTCACAGTAATGAAAGGGAGGTGTCTGTTCCCTCTTCTAGCTGAGTTTATAACTGTCGTGAGTAGAGCGATTCACATTTGAAGGGTAGCAACCCCTCCCCTAGTCAGAACAAAGGTTCCTATATGTCCGTGCGCGCTGCGTGAGAGTTTCTCTCATCGCGCGACCAATGACGTTGGTGTTATGTTGAAGTGGAGCGGGAAACTTACTCCTGTTGTACGCGTATTGTATTATGAGCACTTCTTGTTTATGAAAATGTTATTGTGTTCAGAAACCTTGCCTTGTACGTAAATATTACTAGATATAATGCATGTGTGAGATTTTATTTTTTACAACTTCAGGACGGAAGTTATTTTTAATTACATTGCATATGTTATTTTAAGTAGTAATTTGTGTCTTTAATAAACAGCTAATCATGTCCGGTTCCATGGCTAAATGGTTAGCGTGCTGGCCTTTGGTCACAGAAGTCCCGGGTTCGATTTCCTTTTACCTTTTAACCTTAATTGGTTAATTTCGCTGACACGGAGGCTCGGTGTATGTGTCGTCATCATCATTATTTCATACTCATCATGACGCGCATGTCGCATACGGGCGTCAAATCAAAAGACCTGCATCTGGCGAGCCGAACTTCTCCTCGGACACTCCCGGCGCTAAATACCATACGCCATCTCTCTCTCTCTCACACACACAGCTAATCATTTCAATTTTATCTAAAATACATAAAGTAGAATTTGCGTTTCATTTCAGTAGTAAATTTCAGCCTTACACCCCACAAAACTGTGAAAAGTGTCATATTTATTTTAATGTGAGAGGAAGTCTCCCGCGCGACCACTCACGTTACATTTCGGCTAGCGACCACTCGCGGGTTAACGTGTTATTGGTTGTTGATGAAGTAATACTCAAGAACCCAACGAAGTTCAAATACCTTGTTTCGGTTATTAGTTGTGTAGGTCCTCCCCGATGCGATGTCCGTAGTAGGATTAATGCATCGTGGATGAAATGACGAGTCACCGGAGTTCTCTGTGATCGACGAATACCTGAGCGCCTCAAGACAAAGATCTGTACGGCGCTTGTTCGCCCTGCTGCTTTCTACGAACCGGAATTGTGGCCAACAACATCGAAACACAAGCACTTGATGTGATGGAGATGTGAATGTAAATGCTTCGTTGGAGCCTCGGGCTCAGGTGTCGGGATCACATCACAAAATGGTGGCTGGTAAATAACGTAACAGGTATTTTAAACTAGTATGCATTTCTAACGACTACAGCATGTAACGGTTACTGGAGATATCCAGTTACTGATGTAACAGCGCCTCGGTAATACTCATATGTACTCGGTTAACAAGAGAAGCACGCGCCGTACTCACCACAAACCAGTAACCACTCACCAGTAACCATCACTAACCAGTATCGAGTCGTTAAGGCGTATTTTTTTTAGCATAACACGTTATATATTGATTTTCTGTGACAATACAGGAGTTATGAAGAGGGCAAAGTCGAGTTTTCTATGGTTACATTTTCCGTAATAGCGAGTTCGTCCGCCTCTGTGGTGTAGTGGTTAGTGTGATTAGCTGCCACCCCTGGAGGCCCGGGTTTGATTCCCGGCTCTGCCACAAAATTTGGAAAGTTGTACGAGGGCTGGAATGGGGTCCACTCAGCTTCGGGAGGTCGAATGAGTAGAGGGGGTTCGATCCACACCTCAGCCATCCTGGAAATGGTTTTTCGTGGTACCCCACTTCTCCTCCAGGCAAATGCTGGGATGGTACCTAAGTTAAGGCCACGGCCGCTTCCTTCCTTCCTTACTTCCCGCCCATGGCGCCTTACCTGCTATGCCCACAAGGCCCCTGTTCAGCATAGCAGGTGAGGCCGCCTGGGCGAGGTACTGGTCATCTTCCCCAGTTGTATCCCCGACCAAGAGTCTGAAGCTCCAGGACACTGCCCTTGAGGCGGTAGAGGTGGGATCCCTCGCTGAGTCCGAGGTAAAAGCCAACCCTTGAGGTAAGCAGATTAAGAAGAAGATGATGAGGCTTGTTGTTTAAAGGGGCCTAACATCGAGGTCATCGGCCCTTAAGAAGAAATTACGTTTAGATGTTAGAGACGTACAAGCTCTTTAAAATATTTTCAAGTGTTTAATTAAAAAACTTAAATCGATGTAAAATTAGTGAAAAAGAATTGTGTTTTCTTTCAAATGCGAAATATCCTTCAAAATATGTATCAAAATATTTATTGCGCATCTAATATTAAAAATATGTAACTTTAAACTCTTGGAATAATGGTCCTTTTAGTGTGATTTGCCCACATTTTAGCTTTTCTTGTAGCTACATATTGTAGAAGTTCCTAACTCTCCTACTAACTTGAAAACATACTAATCTGAATTTAAATTGAAAATTATAAATATTAATATTCATTAAATAAAATACACAATCGTCGGACCTTGTACTCACACTTACTTCTTACCTGCTTACTTACATATACGTTATTTGATGGGCGCCAGCTACCACTCAGTGCAGCAATAATAGAATGCGAATTTTGACTATCTCTAGGGTGTGGGGTAATAAGCTTACTTTTGGCAACATACCATATAAGTTCTGGGAAAAGGAGATTGGCGTTCGGTTTCCCCATTAAATTTGAGGTTAATAAATTTTACTGTTTAAATGAAACGAAAGTTTAATTTGATAGAACAAAATATATTCTTGAAATTGTATATAAAAAGTAGTAAGTCTTGTTGCGATAAAACAGATGAGAGTATGAAATTATGACATTGCAACTGAAGGAAACTAGGCATGAATTTGAATTCTTCTTGACTGGACATTTAACAATTTTATACGAAATATATCCCTCACTGTTTCACTTGTCTGTACCTTCAACACTTTGAGTGTAATTACGACGTATTCCTTAGATTTGGTGTTTACTGTAGATGTGTCACGCCTAATTTGGTGATGTATCCATGTGACTGCTTCTTCTCCATATCATGTGACTTATTGGTAAGTCTGCAGGGTATGACTTCATTGCAAGGGGCCTATGACTCCATCACTGTTCACCATCCACTTTACTTCTTCTCTCTTCACCTTCCGTTTAACTAATGACTCCCGTTGACTGACTGAGGGCACTCCATTTCGTTCACTTAATGGCCAACTGTGGCCTCTCCTTCCAGTAGAATAATGACTGACGCTACAAGATACAGACACTTTTATAGACGTTGGCTGACGCACCTACGTAACCTCCAGAAATAACTATGATCTACTCGCACCTCGCGACAAATATTACACACTATGGCGAAATCGCCGGCGGCTCCCTGGGTATCTCAAAGAAAGTAAGCTCATCGCTAAATGCTCCCGATGTCGTAGCCATGACGTAGCGATGACTTGCCAGTAACGCCAGCAGTATTGCACAATGTAGCAATGCCATATCCACATCTGATATATAGCAACTCTCACTGTACATGTTTCTAGTGTTAATCTACACACACGTATATATGCATACATTTAACTATAATCACGCAAGCGACAAGCATTGCAGAATTGAATTGAATAATACTGACATAATAATAATAATAATAATAATAATAATAATAATAATAATATGGCGTAGGGACGTGGCGCACCCATCGCCCAGTGGGAAACCACTGCAATCAGCCACCCGAGTACCGGCGGGAGAACCGAAGCATGGGGTATGGAGGAAATGCCATCCCGAGTCGAACATCAGGCTCTCTCCAAGGCTTACAACCTTGGAAGTAACTTGGTCGATGTAAAACTACACCGACCCCAAACTACAAGTTTTCAACTGCAAAGCATGGAGGAAAATTCAACAGGAAATTGTACCCCAGGTGGTAACCAATCCACCGTCGCCTTGAGGGACGCAAGCAGGACTTCGGATTCTGGGGAGCCTGCACCTACATGCAAGGAGGTATCGGAGACTCCTAGGAACAAAATCAGCCACAAACAACGAAATTTTTTTGCTACCTTCAATGCCAACTCCCTCTTGAAAGTTGGTAAACTCAAACATCTTACGGATGTCCTCTCCCATCATGAAATCCTAATTACAGCAATTCAAGAGTCAAGGTTTACTGATGAACATGCGTTTGAATCACAAGGTTATAGAATCTTCAAAGGGAAAACTGGCAAACGTGTGATGAAAACTGTTCCACACCTCGGCACAGGATTTATTGTCAGCAGGAAAATTATTGATTCAGTCACCGATTTCAGCTCTCCTAACAGCAGGGTCTCGATGCTTAGCTTTCGGAGTATGAACAACGTACACACGCTTGTGAACGTACATGCACCAATTAACCAGGCAAACAAGAAAGACCCAGAAGGAACAGACAAATTCTGGGAGGACCTGGAAGATGTTATATCAAAAATTCCTGACAAACACACAATCATTTTGCTTGGAGACTTCAATGCCCAGATTGGCAAAGAAAGGAAATTCCAAAATATCGTTGGAAACTATCCAGCCCACAGAAGAACCAACCGAAATGGGGAAAGGCTTATAGAGCTTTGTAAGGCATTCAATCTTGTTCTTAAGTCAACAGCCTTCAAACATCTACCAAGAAAACAAAAGACATGGATATCACCAAATCCTCACTTGGGAGAATTTCAGATAGATCATGTTGCCATTGCACGAAAAGCAACACAAGAGATCCAAAATGTTAAAGTCCTGAGAAGTGCTAACCTTGACTCAGACCACTATCTATCCAAGATCAAAATTAAGCTTCATACAAGAAACACCAAAAGAGTTAAGATAAAGAAAACTAGCAAATTTGATACAGAAAAGCTGAAAACCAGCGAAAAATTCACTCAGAAACTTCAGTCTTTGGACACAGAAAATTGGGAACAACTCAAAAATGCCATTGTTGAAACGGCTGAGGAGACAGTATTGCTAAAGAAACCAAAGAAGCATCCGTGGTGGACTCAAGAATGTGATGAAGCCATAACACAAAGACAAATCGCTTGGCAAAGATGGAATTCCCTGAAGAATCCAGAAAGATATGAAGACTTTCTGGAGGCTAGAAAACATGCAGCGAAAGTGATCCGCCAAGTAAAGCGCACATTTGACAAAAACCAACTGACACAGATCCAGCAGGACTTCAATAAGAATAATACTAGGGATTTCTATAGAACCTTCAAACACAACCTCACCAAGTACACCCCACCAAGTCTACACTTCCGAGATCAAAATGGAGAAGTTGCTTACAACGACAAGGATAACTGCCAAATCTTGGCTAAATATTTTGAATCTCTTCTTAACTGCGAAGAACCAGAATCAGAATTCACCTTTGAAGAATCCAGACATCCCAACCCAGACTCTTCTCCCCCCACAAAAGAGGAAATCAAACAGATAATTACATCATTAAAGAACAACAAAGCACCTGGAGAAGATGCGATAATTGCTGAACTCTGGAAGGCTGCAGGTGAAAAGGCGATCGATAAACTAACTGAGATCATTCGCGAGATCTGGGAAACAGAGAAGATCCCAAATGATTGGACAGCAGCCCTGATTCATCCCCTACATAAGAAAGGTGACAAAACAGATGTAAACAACTATCGCGGCATCTCCCTTCTCGCAGTAACATACAAAATTCTCTCCAAAGCCCTTCAAACTCGGGCAGAAGAGCAACTTGATTCACAGTTGGGTGAATACCAAGGAGGCTTTAGAAAAGGACGATCTTGTGCAGAGCAGATAATGAACCTTAAGTCTGTCCTGTCGTACCTAAAATCCAGGAATAAGAATTGTGTAGTTACTTTTGTTGACTTCCAAAAAGCCTACGACTCCATAGACCGACACACACTCCTCCGCATTCTGAAGGAAATGGGCTTAGACAACAAAACGAGAGCTATCATTCAACAGACCTTAACCAGCACTACGTCCAGGGTGAAATTCAGGGGAGAAATTTCGAACGTCTTTGAAATCAAGACTGGTGTTAGGCAAGGGGATGGACTATCACCGCTTCTCTTCAACTGCGCTCTGGAGAAAATCATTCGGGAATGGCGCAAGGAGATGTGCAAGGAAGAGGTTGAGAATGGCCTTAGAATAGGATATAAGAAAGATGATCTTATCATAGACTGCCTAGCTTTTGCAGATGACCTAGCGATCTTTTCTGATTCCCTAGATACTGCTGAAAAGCAAATTAACCAACTGAGAATCCAAGCAGCAAAAGCTGGCCTCCAAATCTCTTTCCAAAAAACAGAATTTATAACCAACATCAAGCCAGCCCCCAGAGAGCTCATTGTGGAACAGGGAAAAATCAAGCAGGTGGAAAAGTTTAAGTACTTAGGCGAGTGGATAGTACCTAACAACTCTGAGAAAGAAGCAATCATGTGCAGAATCAACAAGATGGAGGTGGCATATCAGCTGTCTAGGAATGTCTACAACAAAAGATCAGTGTCCATCAACGCCAAGCTTAGGCATTATTGTTCGGTTGTACGCCCGGAAGCACTGTACGCAGCAGAATGCCTTGCAATGAACAGAAAAGGTCTGATGGAGAAGCTAGAAGCTAAAGAAAGAAAAATCCTGAGAAAGATTCTTGGACCAATCAAAGAAAATGGTGAGTACTGGAGACGACACAACAGCGATCTGTACCAACATATGGAGAGGATAACGGACACGATTCGGAAAAGGAGGATTAATTTTTATGGCCATATAGCACGCATGAGCACACAGAGACAAACCAATAGGATCTTTTTCTACTTTCTTAACAAGAAAACCAAGGGACCCTGGTTTATCGAAGTTGAAAAAGACCTGCAAGAAATAGGAATCACACTCGAAGACATCCAGAAACGTGCTCCTCTCCAGAAAAAGCTCCAGGGATACAAGAGGTTCCAAGAAAGGCCAAAGTTGAAAACAGGCAAGAAGTGGACTGATGAAAGGAAGGAGGCTCACAGAACGAGAATGCGTGAGTACTGGGGAAGAATTAAAGCTCAAGGATGCAAACGGTTGAAATAACGTGGTCCACAGCAGGCCGAAACGAAGAAAGTAGAAGAAGAATACAATAATAATACTAATAATATCACAGATGAAATAATAATAATAAAAATGCACATAGCACCTTGTAACGGGATTTGAACCGTTACAATATATGGGAACAGAATATGTAATTAGATATAATCCAGGCTCTAATGATAACTGAAGAATATCGAGGATCATTATGTCTCTTTAGTGTAATAATAGATATGTGCGCTTATAAATATAATTACAAGAGCTCAGAATGTTATAATATCTTGTATAACAAATCGATACTATACAGGGCAAAGCGAAATTCGCGCACTCGGGCGTCGCAGCGCGACTCCTCCCATGCCAGCAATAAAAAAAAATGTATCTCACAAAAGTTCGTCCTGCGAGTATATCCGGGAGAAAAAGGTCGTTGAAGAGTGGCAATCTGGCAACACTGTAACCACATGTAGGGTAACTACCTCTGTCAGCACGCATTAGTGGTGCTGTACAGTTAATGCAGCGGATAGCGCTGTGGGTTAGCATGCAGGAGGTCGAGGAGTCGATCCTGGGTTGAAGCATATGTATTTTATTTCGTAGATGTAGTCCAGGTAGTATGGTATCTGGCATCTTAATCGTCAACAGCGACTGCAGTGGATCCCTTAGAAACCATTTGCACTTACATACTACGATCCTAGAAACGGACGGACATTCTTTTTCATTGGTCAGCTTTGAAAAACGCCCTTTCCACGTCGTGGGCGTGAATTTATTCGCACCACTTCATCTACTAGATGCGTTACAACGTGTTCAGCGTTATTAAATTTTGTAAATGTAGGGTACATGTGACCTAAGACACGGTGTCTTACTGTATTACTATGTAATGTCCGATGGAAATTAGCAAATAAAAAATGCGCCTGAACCCAGGATCGAACCTTCGACCTCCTGCATGCTCACCCAAAACTCTATCCACTGCACCAAATCCACAGGACGGCTGCTATGTGCTGACAGAGGTATTTACCATGCATGTGGTTACAGTGTTGCCAGATTGCCACTCTTCAACGTTCTTTTTCTGCCGGATACACTCGCATGTGGTTACAGTGTTGCCAGATTGCCACTCTTCAACGTTCTTTTTCTGCCGGATACACTTGCAGGACGATCTTTTGTGAGTGATATTTTCTTATTGCTGGCATGTGAGGAGTCGCGCTGCGAAGCCCGAGTGCGCGAATTTCGCTTCACCCAGTATAGTGGTTCCATAAATTAACCCGATGTACCCAATAGTGTATAAACTGTATTTTGGAAACTGGTGACTGAAATTACTATTTTGTTTGTTTCTTTTTCTTCTTTCTTTCTTTCTTTCTTTCTTGATCTGTTTACTGTCCAGGGTTGGTTTCTCCCTCAGACTCAGCGAGGGATCCCACTTCTACCGCCTCAAGGATAGTGTCCTGGAGCGTGAACATTGGGTCGGGGTATATAACTGGGAAGGAGGCGCCCAGGCGGCCTCACCTGCTATGCCGAACAGGAGCCTTGTGGGGGGATGGGAAGATTGGAAGGGATAGACAAGGAAGAGGGAAGGAAGCGGCCTTGGCCTTAAGTTACGTACCATCCCGGCATTTGCCTGAAGAAGAAGTGGAAACCTACGGAAAACCACTGCGAGGATGGCTGAGGTGGGAATCGAATTCTCCTCTACTCAGTTGGCCTCCCCAGGCTAATTGGACCCTGTTCCCGCCATGGTACCACTTTTCAAATTTCGTTGCAGAGCCGGGCATAGAAACCGGGCCTGCGGGGGTGGTAGCTAAACACGCTAACCAGTACACCACAGAGGCGGACTTGTCTGTATCTAACATCATAAAATACCGGGCGAGTTGGCTGTACGGTTAGGGGCACGCAGCTGTGAACTTACATCCGGGAGATAGTGGGTTCGAACCCCACTGTCGGGAGCCCTGAAGATGGTTGTCCGTGGTTTCCCATTTTCACACCAGACAAATGTTGGGGCAGTACCCTAGTTAAGGACACGGCCTTTTCCTTCCCACTTCTAGGCCATTCATACAACATCGTCGCCGTAAGACCTATCAGTGTCGATGCGAAGTAAAGCAAATTGTAAAAAATAAAAATAATAATAAAATAAATAAAAAACACATCATAAAATAGAAATGATATAGGCTTTTGGGCTTATGCCGTGTCAAGAAAGTAAGGTGAAATTCTTTACGTTTTGCAGAGAACTTTGCTCTGCGTCCTCAGAAGAAATCTCGACTGTCCACTGCCTTCCTCGTGGACAGTCGAGAGCAAAGATATCTGGGAAGAATTTCAACTTATTTTCCTGACACGGCATAAGTCCAAAAGCGCATATCATGTCTATAAGTACGGGCCGAGAAAGCGTGAATGGCAACATCATAAAATATTTACGTTTTGAAAGTTAAACAAAAAACATAGTTTTTGTTAATCTAGAAAAAATTGGACCTGAAATGGTTAAGGCTCTGTTCCAGAGGATTGCGATCACGTGGAAGCACAAAGAAGTATTGGCTGAACCGAACTGACAAAATATCAAGAAAGTCAGTGTCAGCTCTTGGGGGTGCCTCTAACACTGTAAATGTAACTGTTCGTATGTGGATCCAGTAATCCGGCGGGAATAACGGCAAGAACGAATTGAATTGAATTGAATAGAATTGATTAATAATTTACACCCGGGCGAGTTGGCCGTGCGGGTAGGGTCGCGCAGCTGTGAGCTTGCATCCGAGAGATAGTGGGTTCGAACCCCACTGTCGATATCCCTGAAGATGGTTTTCCGTGGTTTCCCATTTTCACACCAGGTTGTACCTTATTTAAGGCCACGGCCGTTTCCTTCCCACTCCTAGCCTTTCCTATCCCATCCTCGCCATAAGACCTATCTGTGTCGGTGCGACGTAAAGCAAATAGCGAATTAATAATAATAATAATAATAATAATAATAATTTGCACGCCATTGAGACTGAAAAGCCCCTCCATGGAGCGTCTTCATATAATAAGGAACATGTTTAAACAAAACAAACCCCATGGCGCAACAGCCCCGAAGAGCCATGGCCTGCCAAACGACGGCTGCTGAGCACGAAGGCCTGCAGATTATGACGTGTCGTATGATCGGCACGACGAATCCTCTCGTCCGTAACCCCCCTGTGAGTGGGGGCTGTAGAATAACACCCACGGTATCCTCTGCCTGTCGTAAGAAGGGGCCCCAAGTGCTCTCAATTTGGGAGCGTGGATTGGCGACCACAGGGCCCTTAGCTGAGTCCTGGCATTGCTTCCACTTACTTGTGCCAGACCCCTCACTTTCATCTATTCTATCCGACCTCCCTTGATCAACTCTTGTTCTTTTCCAAGCCCGACACTATTAGACATATTTTTTTGCTATTTGTTTTACGTCGCACCGACACAGATAGGTCTTACGGCGACATTCGGGAAGGAAAGGCCTAGGAATGGGAAGGAAGCGGCCGTGGCCACAGCCCCAGCATTTGCCTGGTATGAAAATGGTAAACCACGGAAAAACCATCTTCAGGACTGCCGACAGAAGGGTTCGAACCCACTATCTCCCGGATGCCAGCTCACAGCTGTCTGCTCCTAACCACACGACCAACTCGCCCCGCTATTAGATCATTCGAGGGCATTTCGTGGCCCAATTTCTTTATTACTTCGAAGTATCGGAGCCCTTCCGTGTTTTCTCTCAGATTAGTGTTATATAGAGGATGGTCGCCTAGTCGTACTGTACTTTCTCTTAAAACACACGCTGGATACCGTGGTTCAAACCCCGGTTAATCCATGTGAGATTTGTGCTGGACAAAGCGGAGGTGGGACAGGTTTTTCTCCGGGTACTCCGGTTTTCCGTGTCATCTTTCATTCCAGCGACACTCTCCAATAACATTTCATTTCATATGTCAGTCATTTATCATTGCCCCAGAGGAGTGCGACAGGC
This sequence comes from Anabrus simplex, assembly GCF_040414725.1. NCBI lineage: Eukaryota > Metazoa > Arthropoda > Insecta > Orthoptera > Tettigoniidae > Anabrus > Anabrus simplex. Next base: position 94,959,073 of record NC_090267.1, read on the forward strand.
TTCGGCAGCCGGCACATTCCCTATCCTCGCCACTAGATGGGGGCTTCATTCATTCCATTCCTGACACGGTCAAATGACTGGAAACAGGCTGTGGATTTTCATTAAGTAACACAGACTAAGAAGTAGATTTCAGTTAGCATTGTGCTTGTACAGATCCCAGAAATCAGAGAAATAGGGTGGTTGAACCGTTATCTGATCCCGTAATGATTATGAGGGGCGGGGGGGGGGGATAGTCCCGCAGGGCAGTATTACTGGACCTGCATTATTTCGTATATATAAATTGTACCAGAAATGCTGGCCCAAAACCGAGTTCCCGATGTTTAAAGTCAAGTTCCGCGCCATGCGCTAACACACAGCAGGTTACAAGCACGTCAGCTGCGAGCAACGTGGAGCGTGTGACGTCACGTCCTGCATCTCAATCAAGGCTAAATTACGTCAGCTGGGAGAACATTCTGAATGTTCTGTAATTAATAACTCTTGTTTGTACTAGAGTACGATTAAATGAACAATGTCATCGTGTTGACCAATTTTTTGCCATCATCGTCCTTAAGTTTGAAGGAAATCCAACAAAGATTAAGGGAGATATTTAATAAAATAGAATAGCATCAAATATCCAGAACCTTGTATAAAAGGAGAGCATATTTGCATGTCAAATCAGTCATCTATGTAACACAGTCGAGGCCGGACGGTCGGCTGATGGTTATATACCGCCGTGATGTAAGTTACGAGTTTGATTTTCGTCGAGTGTTTGAAAGTCTGCATGAAAAGAACTTTAACTTTACGATGCTTCGTATCGGACTTAGAAATTTCAACACCGTTCGCGTGTGATAAGAAGTTCCACTGTGAATTAAGACATGTTAATTTTACGTGTATTCCAAGTGATTAACTATTTAGTGACCAGCGCAAGTATAGGGTAAACTTGGCAAATATGGGCACTAAGGTAATATGGGCAGATTTAAGAAATTCTTTATTTTTCACGCAATGGTAGCGAGTAGAAGCATGCGCTCTGCTAGGTTGGTGATCGTGAAGTGTCATGCCTGCTCAGTATGTTAAATGTTGTCTTCTACTGTGCTAACGGAAGCTGAAAAGAACATGGTTTGAGGTAAGTAGACCAGTCTACTCTTCCAAAATCGAGGCGTTATAATAACTCAGTTAATTTACTTAAGGCACTACACGCAAAATAAGTTTAGTTTTCAAGAAATATTACTAGGGGTAGCTTGCAAGGTTAGTGTAGGGTATGCTGTAGCGAGAGGATACGCGCTTGGGAGTTAGTTCTTTCCCATTAATGCCAACTTCTGAAATGTGGCACTAAGGCAAAAATGGGCAGTGACATTGTAGGTAATATGGGCATCATCAAATTACATTGTATTTACGTGACGGGCTCTGAGATAGACCTATTCTTTTTTATTTCTACGGCAATCTGTACGTTTTCATGTTAATCGATTAATATAGCACGTAGCTATTTCGCAAGAAAGAAATATTTTTTCCTTTTTTTCCAGATTATGATGCAAAATGGGAATGAACGAGCGGGTATCCGCCAGAAATGGGATAAAAAGGATATGTCACGTGTTGTAATAACAGTAAGAAATTGCGATTGTAATCAGTTACAAGCATCTAGAACTTATGTGCCTAGACAAACTTAAAATTCTCGAAAAAAAAAATGAAGGATTTGAATCTGCTAAACAAGCCGGCCAGAATATTTAATGCCGACGAGTCAGGACTCCAAATGGACACGAGGGGTGGCCATGTTGTATGTGAAAAAGGAAAAAATTAGTCCAGTCCAAAACTGAAGATGACGACTAGTAACCGGGAAAGACGTAAGTGTTCTGCAAGAGAACTTGCAAGTGAAGAAAATCTGGCTTCAGCGCAGAAAAGGGCTAGGCCTATCGCAGGAGTCAGTAGAGGAGGTTTAGCCGCAAAGCGTAAAGCTATACAGAGCAACAAAGTTTCCTGTATTTGTCCTGTGTGTAAGGGGAATTATTATGATGAGAATGAAGGGCAGAAGTGGTCTAAGTGTTGTGGTTCATGTGCTAAGTGGTTCCATGAGTAGTGCGTAGAGATGGAAGGCGATTCTTTCTATTGTGATGAGGGCAGTTAAAAAAACTTTGTCAGTATTTATGACTCAAGAGTGCTCTCATGTGACTGTTTCTGTTAGATTAATCCTTTTACTTTTCATATTACACACAGTTTTGACCAGTTTTATCTTACTTACATTTTCTAATTCAATTCAAGTGATTCCGAGTTGATAACTTAATAATGGTATTAGTTCTACTTCCTTGGTAGCATTTGTTCATGATCAGTGTTTAATTATAATATATATTTACCCTTATTTCATATATGTATGTTCAATACAACCACCTTGTTACAATACAAAATGAATATAATCATATCAGTGGCTCTAATTGTGATTCAATAACTTGTGCCCATATTACCAGAAAATGTGCCCATATTACCTTAAGAGTTTGGCAAATATGGGCAGTTGCAGGGTTTGCTGCGAAGCTGCACAGTATGTCAACCACTATGGGATAGAGGCTAGTTCAAGCTTTATTCGAATGGAAATAGTTGTAAGTTTTCAAGGATTTTTTACCAGGAAAATGAAAGTTGTTTTAGTGCTCCTTTTCTTCAGATATACCTTATGGTGCCCATATTTGCCAAGTTTACCCTAATGAGAATTTGTATTTATTCCTCTCACGAGTGCAACGTTTTCCCAAGTGATTGAATATAACTCAGTGTACAAATCCAAAGGTGATAGGAAATTTTCCGATAGTAAATTTCAAACTGTTCGTCTATTTCTTTTCCAAGTGATTGACATGTTTAACCGAGTAAAACATTACGATCGAACTTAGAATTTCTCAAGTGAATAGCATTCTAAGTAGGTGTTCTACGTACAAAAGACATTTCTCGTATTCTTAAGATAGAACTTGTAGATCAAACCAAGGACTGTTTTCGAACAGACTATGCTTGCATTACAACATTACTGTTTATAACCAAGTGAAGTGAACGGGACTAAATTCACGACTTGTGTTTTTACGCACGAAAGACATTTCACGCGTTCTTGTATCTGTAAATAGATCGAACCAAGGACTGTTTTCGAACAGACTATGCCTACATTACAATATTGCTGTTTGTAGTGAAGTGAACGGGACTAAATTCACAAGATGAAATATTATTTAAAATTTATTACAGCGATTAACTCCAAATAAAAACTTTGTAAACTTACAAGTAATCACGAGTGGAGTACTTTATTTTCACGTTATTCTTCAGTCGATTTTGAAAACTCTTGACAATGAAAAGTGACATATTTTCTCTTCTTTTCTAAGTGGCTGATTGCATCACAAGTTCAATTTTATTTTGCATTACGAGTTCGATTCCATTACACATTCGATTCGACCTGACATTTTCAACTATGAAATGCATTTGTGTGTTCAACTTTCATATCATTTACTCTAAAAGTTTTCAAGTGCGATCAGATTTCAGTAACATTCTGTCGTAATTAGTAATTTATTTTGAAACCATTTCTACTGATAACTTTGTCTGTGCAGAAGTCAAACGAGTAGATTTCGGGCATAAGTGCACTGCCGTGTTCTATTTCCACATCTACAAGAGCTTCTGAACTTCTAGAATTTCGGGAACTTCAAGATCTTCTAGAATTTCGAGAACTTCCAAACGTCCATCGGAAGAAGATGCAAGGGTGAACGAGCAATAGCAGAACCGCAGTGTATAGTATCAGCCCAGACCAAAGAGGACATTCACAAAAGCTTTTGTACAGAGGTGATGTGGAAATTAACACTTATTTTGTGAATAAATTCTTCAGCCATTTATAAAGATACCATTATACTTATTTCATGCTAACCTCTCCTCTCTGTAACGCTTCAGATAAGGACCGGACACACCGCTGAACCGTCTGGGCGCTGGAAGGCCATACATGAGTGGAGATGGTGTCCGAGCAGCTCAACATACCGCGTACCATTCAAAGTCTCTTCCAGAACAACTACGGGCCCATTCCATACCAGGAAAATGCACCTCAAACCATAACAGAGACACCAGCGCCCTGGACCACACCTTCGAGGCAGGAGGGATCCATCGCTTCATGTGGTCTGCACCATACACGTTGCCTCCCATCGGCATGGTGCAGTTGAAATCGTGATTCGTCTGACCATATCACGTTACGCCATTGTTCCAGTGTCCATCTCTGGTGACTGGCGACAAATGCGCGTCGTTGTGCCCGATGACGTTGGGTTAACAGTAGCACCCGTGTGCGGCGCCGGCTCCCATACCCCATAGAACCCATGTTCCTACGGATTGTCCACTGGGAGACGTGTCTAGCACGGCCTGTGTTGAATTGAGCCGTGATTTGTTGCACAGTTGCCCGTCTGTCCCTATTGACAATCCGTCCCAGATGTCGCCGGTCACGGTCATCGAGGGTGGCTGGACGGCCGGTCGTTCGTCTGTTGTGGACGGTACACCCGCATTCAATTATTCACGATACACCCTGGATACGGTTGATCGTGTGAAGCCGAATTCTCGCACCACTTCCGAAATCGCACTTCCCAATCGTCGGGCACCGACTACCATAACCCGTTCGAACGGTGTCAGCTCACGACGACGTTCCATGTTACACCTGTCACATGCACAGCCACTGCTCACAAGGTCTCCTATACAAATGCCGCTGGCAAAGGGGGCGTGTGGTGCGCAGACAACACACCTGCGCATCAGTGCTCCGCTATCCCATGACATTTGCTCAGTCAGTGTATATCTACATGATACGAGTAAAAATCTGGTATCACAGATAAGGCTATTTGCGGATGATGTTATGCTGTATAGAGCAGTAAATGAGTTGTAGGATTATGAGCGACTGCAGAGGGATTTAAACAATACTGTGAAATAATAATAATAATAATAATAATAATAATAATAATAATAATAATAATAATAATGGTGTGTGGCCTTCGACGAGGCTTGGTGCAGGTCTTTAGAGTTGACGCCGTATAGGCGACCTGTGCGTCTGTAACGATGGGACCCTACCTATGATGAATTCAAGTGATGAAGATGCCACACAAACCAAGCCCCCTAGCAATCGGAATTAACAAATGAAGGTTAGAATTCTCGGCCGTGTATCGAACCCGGGACCCACTGGACCAAAGGCCAGCACGCTAAACATTTAACCACGGAGCCGGACATGTTTTGAGATGGACAGCAGACAATGGTATGAATGCAAATGTGATGAAAAATCAAGTTATAAGTTTCACCAAGAGGAAAAGTCCTCTCAATTTTAATTACAATCAATCAATCAATCAATCAATCAATCAATCAATCAATCAATCAATCAATCAATCAATCAATCAATCAATCAATCAATCAATCAATCAATCAATCAATCCTTATCTGCATTTACGGCAGTCGCCCAGGTGGCAGATTCCCTATCTGTTGTTTTATCAGCCTTTTCTTAAATGATTTCAAAGAAATAGGATATTTATTGAACATCCCTTGGTAAGTTATTCGAATCCCTAACTCCCCTTCCTATAAATGAATATTTGCCCCAATCTATCCTCTTGTATTCCAACTTTATAATCATATTGTGATCTTTCCTACTTTTAAAGACACCACTCAAACTTATTCGTCTACTGATTTCCTCCCACGCCATCTCTCCACTGACAGCTCGGAACATACCACGCAGTCCAGCAGATCGTCTCCTTTCTCCCAAGTCTTCCCAGCCCAAACTTTGAAACATTTTTGTAACGCTACTCTTTTGTCGGAAATCAGCCAGAACAAATCGGGCTGCTTTCCTTTGTTTTTTTTTTCCAGTTCTTGAATCAAGTAATCCTGGTGAGGGTCCCACACACTGGAATCATACTCTAGTTAGGGCCTTACCAGAGACTTATATGCCCTCTCCTTTATATCCTTACTACAACCCCTAAACACCCTCATAATCATGTGCAGAGATCTGTACCCTTTACTTACAATCCCATTTATGTGATTACTCCAATGGAGTTCCTTCCTTATATTAACACCTAGATACTTACAATGATCCCCAAAAGGAGCTTTCACCCCAACAACGCAGTAAGTAAAACTGAGAAGACTTTTCCTATTTGTGAAACTCACAACCTGACTTTTAACCCCGTTTATCAACATACCATTGCCTGCTGTCCATCTCACAACATTATCGAGGTCACGTTGCAGTTGCTCACAATCTTGTAATTTATTTATTACTCTATACAAAATAACATCATCCGCAGAAATCCTTATCTCTGATTCCACTTCTTTACTCATATCATTTATATATATAAGAAAACATAAAGGTCCAATAATACTGCCTTGAGGAATTCCCCTCTTAATTATTACAGGGTCAGATAAAGCTTCACCTGTTCTGATTCTCTGACATCTATTTTCTAGAAATATAGCAACCCATTCAGTCACTCTTTTGTCTAGTCCAACTGCACTCATTTTTGCCAATAGTCTCCCATGATCCACCCTATCAAATGCTTTAGACAGGTCAATCGCGATACAGTCGATTTTTCCTCCTGAATTCAAGATATCTGCTATATCTTGCTGGAATCCTACAAGTTGGGCACTGTGTTGATGGTGTTATAGTACCTCATGGGGAACACTATAAGTACCTAGATGTTAATACAAGGAATGATCTTCATTGGGGAAATCATATTAAAGAGATTGTTAAGAAACGTTACAGATCTCTTCACATGGTTATGAGAGTATTTTGGGGTTCTAATAAGGTTGTAAAGGAGAGGGCGTATAAGTCTCTGGTAAGACCCCAACTAGAGTATGGCTCCAGTGTATGGGACCCTTACCAGGACTACTTGATAAGAGAACTGGAAAACATTCAAAGGAGAGCAGCCGAATTTGTTCCGAGTGATTTCGGACAAAGGAGTAATGATACGAAAATGGTGCAAACTTTGGGCTGGGAAGACGTGGGTGTGAGGAGAAGAAATGCTCGACTATATTGTATGTTTCGAGCTATCAGTGGAGAGATCGCATGCAATGACATAAGTAGACCAAAAAGCTTGAGTAGAGCTTCTGAAAGTAGATAAAGTTGGAATTCAAAAGGAAAAACTGAGGGAAATATGCTATTCATTTGCAGGACGAGGAGTAAAGAGACTGGAATAAATTATCAAGGGATATGCTTTGATAAATTTCCATGTTCTTTGAAAATGTTTAAGAAAAAGCTAGGAGAACAGTTGAGAGGGAATCTGCTACCTGGGCGACAGCCCTAAATGCAGATCATTGATTGATTGATTGATTGATTGATTGATTGATTGATTGATTGATTGATTGATTGATTGCATTTGCGTAATTTTCGTTTCTCTTTGATTCTGTAATTAATCCTTTACCACCGACTAGAGTATTCTGAAATTTGTAAATCACCGAGCGAATTGACTACGTGGTTAAGGTGATGTAGCTTGAGCTTATATTCAGCAGATGGTGGGTTCGAACCTAACCGTCAGCAGCTCTAAAGATGGTTTTTCGTGGTTTCCAATTTTCACACAAAGCAAATGCTGGGGCTGCACCTTAATTAAAGCCACGAACGCTTCCTTTCCAACCGTAGCCTTTTTCTAACCTATTGTCGCCAAAAGCCCTAACAGAGTATGCGACGTTAAAACGCCTGCAAAATTAACGATACAAGCAAACAGTACCAGGAATGTTGACAGTAATCCGTAAATACCCGACTTAGGCGGAAAACAAAAACAAAAAGCTAACGGGTGATTAACTAATTCACCGAAGTACCAGAGTAGGTCAATGTAATCGACATGCTGTCTTCACCTATCAAAAATGCAAACCCTGTTACGAGTCCTTTAGTTTCAAATTAGCGAACACCATTGTCAACTAAATGTCATCTTCATGTTATAAATATCATACAAATTCTGTCGGCGTATTTTGTTATTCAGCTTAGTCAACTAATGAACTAATACTTCACCTATTTTGGAGCTAACTGAACTGTGTGTCTCTAAATGTATTTTTCAATACATGCAAGAGTGCGGCAAGTATGTGTAAGCCCTGTGCTCTTCAACATTGTTATAGATTGGATTATGGGAAAGAGTTACATGTGGCGCAAAAGGGTTATCATTTAATGATGCAAATTCTTTGTTTTTTTCTTCTTTTGCTTGTTGCTCAATCTCGTACTAACGCATCGAAGGTTTTCGGCGAACTAAGGATGGGAAGGGCTAGGCTTGGGAAGGTAGCGGCCGTGGCCTTAATTAAGGTACAGCCCCAGCATTTGCCTGGTGTGAAAATGGAAAACCAGGGAAAACCATCTTCAGGGCTGCCAACAGTGGGATTCGAACCTACTATCTCCCGAATACCCGATACTGGTCGCACTTAAGCGACTGCAGCTATCGAGCTCGGTAAAGAGGATATTCGCAACATAATTAAGGTCCGGATGTCAAGGAAAAGTCATGTTACTTTCCTGAGCTCATTTTACACGAAATCTGAAAAATAACTGAATAATGGGTCCCTGACCCCGTTTGAAGCATTTAAGTATATATTTCGGCCATAATTGCTTTCATCACATTTTGCTCATTTTAGCTCTGCCACGATATTTGAAAAAGTGGTACGAGGGCTGAAACAGAGTCCAGTCAGCCTCGGGAGGTCAACTGAGTAGAGGTGGTTTTCCGTGGTTTCCCACTTCTCCTCCAGGCAAATGCCGGGATGGTACCTAACTTAAGGCCACGGCCGCTGCCTTCCCTTTTCTTTGTCTATCCCTTCCATTCTTCCCATCCCCCCGCAAGGCCCCTGTTCAGCATAGCAGGTGACGCCGCTTGGGCGAGGCACTGGTCATCCTCCCCAGTTGTATCCCCCGACCCAGAGTCAGAAGCTCCAGGGCACTGCCCTTGAGGCGGTAGAGGTGGGATCCCTCGCTGAGTCCGAGAGAAAACAGATCATGGAGGGTAAAGAGATAAAGAAGCAAATGGTGACACTTTTGACGCAACGAACTTATGGCATAAGTTTCTTCATCCATTCTTAGATTATTTGTGCAATATATCGTCCTACTGTTGTTCTTTCCGTAACGAGAACTTCTCGTGTCACATCTTGCAACCCGTGTTTAATCCATAGATATTTTGTGTAGTGTATTTGTGCGGGTCTCTCACATTGCCAACCAACTGTCTTGTGACCTTGAGGAGAAGCCAATTGCACTACTCATCCAGTCCGATTAATCAAAACACATTCTACATGACTTATGAGGAAGGAGTTCATTGTTGTTTATTCTAGTATACACCTAAGTGCAAGTGCCAACATGGAAGCATTCTCTAGTGAGCAATGCCGTAACAGAATGAGCGCAAAGAATGTAAACATTGGCAAGTGTTGAAGAATCACAGTCAGCTTGCGTAACAGCTGTCTCATACGCCTGACGTCGGCGTGCCCGGCTAGCTCAGTCGGTAGAGCATGAGACTCTTAATCTCAGGGTCGTGGGTTCGAGCCCCACGTTGGGCGAACGTTTTTAAGTCACGTAGAAAGGTCAGTTGTGATATCTGAATGCTGTTTCTCGGTATCTTCCTGTAAGAAACTGGGGATTTTGGAGGATATATCAAATGTTTCATTATATCTCCTTACATATACATTTGATTTCTTTCTTTCTTTCTTTCGTTCTTTCTTAATCTGTTTACCCTCCAGGGCTGGTTTTTCCCTGGGACTCAGCGAGGGATCCCACCTCTACCGCCTCAAGGGCAGTGTCCTAGAGCTTAAGACTCTGGGTCGGGGGATACAACTGGGGAGGATGACCAGTGCCTCGCCCAAGCGGCGTCACCTGCTATGCTGAACAGGGGCCTTGTGAGGGGATGGGAAGATTGGAAGAGATAGACAAGGAAGAGGGAAGGAAGCGGCCGTGGCCTTAAGTTAGGGGCCATCCGGGCATTTGCCTGGAGGAGAAGTGGAAAACCACGGAAAACCACTTCCAGGATGGATGACGTGGGAATCGAACCCACCTCTACTCAGTTGACCTCCCGAAGCTGAGTGAACCTCGTTCCAGCCCTCGTACCACTTTTCAAATTTCGTGGCAGAGCCGGGAATCGAACCCGGGCCTCCGGGGGTGGCAGCTAATCACACTAACCACTACACCACAGAGGCGGACTACATTTGATTTACGTTTGTTAAACTAGGCAACATTGCTAGTCTTCTTCTTCTTCTTTATCTGTTTACCCTCCAGGGTCGGTTTTTCCCTCGGACTCAGCAAGGGAACCCACCTCTACCGCCTCAAGGCAGTGTCCTGGAGCTTCAGACTCTGGGTCGAGGGATACAACTGGGAGGGAAGACCAGTACCTCGCCCAGGCGGCCTCACCTGCTGTGCTGAACAGGGGCCTTGCGGGGATTGGAAAGGCTGGAAGGGATAGACAAGGAAGAGGGAAGGAAGCGGCTGTGGCCTTAAGTTAGGGTCCATCCGGGCAGTTGCCTGGAGGAGACGTGGGAAACCACGGAAAACCACTTCCAGGATGGCTGAGGTGGGAATCGAACCCACCTCTACTCAGTTGACCTCCCGTGGCTGAGTGGACCCCGTTCCAGTCCTCGTACCACTTTTCAAATTCCGTAGCAGAGCCGGAAATCGAATCCGGGCCTCCCGAGGTGGCAGCTAATCACATTAACCACTACACCACAGAGGCGGACACATTGCTAGTCAAGAAAATAATAATAATATTTCCTTCTTACTCAGTTTATTACCCAGGGTTGGTTATCCCCTGAGACTCTGAGGTGGTGGTGATTATTGTGATTGTATTGTTTTAAGGCGAAGTACAACTATATGACACTAATCAGAGAGAAAAATTTGAAGGGGTCCGACACTTGGAAGAAATGGAGGTATCGGCCAAAGGAAGGCAAGGGCCATGAAGGGCGTGAAAATGAAAGACTCCATAGGCCTTGAGTGCTCTAATACGTCGGGGTCGGAAAAGAACAAGAGTTGACCAAGGGAAGTCGGACATGATAGATGAAAGTGAGGAGCATGTCACAAGTAAGTGGAAGCAATGCCAGAATTCAACTAAGGGCCCCGTGGTCACCGAACGACTCTCCAAAGTTCAGAGCCCCTGAAGAGCCTTTTAGTCGCCTCTTACGACAGGCAGGATGTACCGTGGGTGTTGTTCTACCGCCCCCACCCACCGGGATCCTGGGATTCAGCGAGGGGTCCCACCTCTACCTGCTCAAGGGCAGTGTTCTGGAGCGTGACACATTTTGTCGAGGATACAACTGGACAGGAGGACTTTTCAAATTTCGTAGCACAGCAGCGAATCGATCCCAGGCCTCCGGGGTGGCAGGAAATTACACTAACCATTATACCACATGACATTCTCTTCTTCTTCTTCTTCTTCTTCTTCCTATTATTAATAGCCTCCGTGACTCAGACGGCAGCGCGTCGGCCTCTCACCGCTGGATACCGCGGTTTAAATCCCGGTCGTTCCATGTGAGATTTGTGCTGGACAAAGCGGAGGCGGGACAGGTTTTTCTCCGGTACTCCGGTTTTCCCTGTCATCTTTCATTCCAGCAACACTCTCCATTCTTATTTCATAGCATCTATCAGTCATTAATAAATCCCTTTGGGAGTGGCGACCGCATCGTACTAATAGCCTGTATCTGCTTCATTCATTCCATCCCTGACCCGGTCAATGACTGGAAAACAGGTTGTAAGTTTTCATTTTCATATTATTATTAGGAGGGCATATAGATTACACATCCCAAATACTTGTAATAATCCACCAGTTGGTTTCATATTACCAACCTGACATTAAATTCTCTTAGGTTTCTGCCCTGTTGGCATCACTTTAGTAGCGTATTGTAAATGCGAATTTGGTGCGGGGAAGGTGATGTGGTGGTGGCCCTGGCCTGTAAAAGGATCTGTCCCGGCATTTTGCTTGGTGCAGGAGAATGGCAAACCATGGAAAACCAATTTCAGGGCAGGCGACGGTCGGGACAAGACCCTTCGCCTCCCGAATGCAGAGATCTATGGCTACTTCAGCCGAAGCCTACTCTACTCGGTATACTCCACGATGTTACGTACAGAGGATCGTACAAGGAAAAGCACAGAAAGAATGTGTGTGGGTTCCATGAAAAGTCTTCTCAGTTTTAATTAGGCCTACTGCGTTGGTCGGGTGAAAGTGCCTTATGGGAATCATTGTAAGTACCTAGTGTTAATATAAGGAAGATATATCTTTATGGGATTGCAAATAAAGGGTACAGATCTCTGCACATGGTTATGAGGGTGTTTAGGGGTTGTAGTAAGGATATGAAGGAGAGGGCATATAAGTCTCTGGTAAGACCCCAACTAGAGTATGCTACCAGTGTATGGGACCATTATTAGTAGACCTCGGATTTTTAGGCGCTAAAATGTGTATTTTAGGTGCCTAAAATAGGCTCCCAAATATGTAAAAATAGGTTCTAAAAATGGTTTTAGGCAGCTTCAATGTTACGCATTTTAATAAGCACTTATCAATTAAAATACCATTTTTATTTTTCTAAATTGATAACTCTAAATGCATACAAGTAATAAGACAATAACGTGTTAATACAATATTTCACATACACAATGGTTCACCACATTGTTGAGTTTTTATCTCTAAATAATTAAAACATTGAATTACAAGCACGTTATTGCCCATAATATGATGCACAGTAAATCACTAGCACTTTTTCTAAATTTTCTGTTGTGAAACTATACCGGTCCGCCTCTGTGGTGTAGTGGTTAGCGTGATTAGCTGCCACCCCCGGAGGTCCGGGTTCGATTCCCGGCTCTGCCACGAAATTTGAAAAGTGGTACGAGGGCTGGAACGGGGTCCACTCAGCCTCGGGAGGTCAACTGAGTAGAGGTGGGTTCGATTCCCACCTCAGCCATCCTCGAAGTGGTTTTCCGTGGTTTCCCACTTCACCTCCAGGCGAATGCCGGGATGGTACCTAACTTAAGGCCACGGCCGCTTCCTTCCCTCATCCTTGCCTATCCCTTCCACTCTTCCCATCCCCCTACAAGGCCCCTGTTCACCATAGCAAGAGTCTGAAGCTCCAGGACACTGCCCTTGAGGCGGTAGAGGTGGGATCCCTCGCTGAGTCCGAGGGAAAAGCCGAACCTGGAGGGTAAACAGATGATGAAGATGAAACTATACCGCTTGTCTGACAACGCTAGCTTGTAGGCTGAGAAAGTACGCTCAACGTCATCAGAGGTTACAGGGCTGTATTTGAATTTTGGTACAAGACGTGGGGAGATGTCACATTCAACGTTAGTTCTGCCAATCAAAACATCAGCCACAGCACGAAGCGTGGACAGTCCTGGGTTCTTCTGTATAGTACTTTATTAAGCTTGACTCGAATTCTATCCTCAGCGGGGCCTGGAGCTAAGCTGATTTTTTCTTTCACCTCTTCTAACAAATCCAATTGTTCGTAAACAGGTTTCCCGGAAGACTCAAGTGCAAAAATAACCGGAATCAAACAAGTATAATGGGACCTGATGTAGGCAATTTCGTGAGAAATGGTTACATCCTTTAGAACATTTTTGACCGAAGTGATGCACATGGCATCTTCATTTAGGGCAAGAACAAAACTTCTGATTGCATCAAAATGTTTACTGTAGTACAGACGTGCACATTAATGGTGTCCCGACATAAACAATCAACACTTCTCCACTCCAGTACTAAAAAGGTGGGGAGGGAGAGAAGGGGTAGTGTTGAAGGCCACTCCAGCACAAAACAAGAGGGAAGGGAGTGAAGTGGTAGTGCCGAAGGCACAATGACCCACCTTCTCGCTTAACGCATTCCTGGATGTAGGCCCGCTACTAGACTTTGTTGTGATTGAAATGGGCACAGTGGCGGATGAATTGAAGTACACCATTAGGTAACCTACTCTGACAATTACAGTATCAAGAGGCAAAACAGGTTTTTAACCGAACATTATTTTATACTAGTTAGGAATATTTTGTAGCTGCGTTATATCCGGTCGTAATTTGAAAATACCTTTTACTGGTTCGTAACTTTGATCTGGACTTTACTGAAGTTATATCATCATAATTTACCACCTCGGATATAGAATTACGATAAATTATATAAAGAGAAAATTAATATGCTAAAATAAGATATTGATGGATAACTGTGTAAACATTTCTTTATAAAAATAACTGAAGATACATTTTATTTCTTTAACAATAATAAAATACATCTGAAAATAATTTAATATCATTCAAATTAAATTTCCATAAAATAGAAAGTCGTGTCTTAAAATATACAACAAAAAAGCTATTATTGCAACATCTCAACATAACTAATTATTATAAAATTAACACATTTTTTACAGAAATATCTTATCAAAAATATGAACGTATAGCATCTTCCTCGAAAATACATAAATAAAATAAAACGTACGGTAAAATAATAAACATAATGCACTGTCTATAGATACATAGCCGGGCTGAGTGGCTCAGACGGTTGAGGCACTGGCCTTCTCACCCCAACTTGGCAGGTTCGATCCTGGCTCAGTCCGGTGGTATTTGAAGGTGATCAAATACGTCAGCCTCGTGTTGGTAGATTTACTGGCACATAAAAGGACTTCTATGGGACTAAATTCCGGCACCTCAACGTCTCCGAAAAACGATAAAGTAGTTAGTGGGACGTAAAGCAAATAACTGAACTGAACTGAGCTGTTATCCTACACAAACCTCATAACGGGAACTTTTTCTATGGGGTAGATAGCTCGGACACTAGAAAGAACGGCACCTTCTACATCATTTCAAGAAAAGAAAAATGGAAATTTACTCAAAACTGATTGTGAAATGGGTATTAAATAACTAAAAAGTTGTGTCAAATACTGAATTTACAACAAGTGTAAGTGACGGGTTTCTCCTCCCTCCCAGAGTTAATAATCAGTTTATGTTCCTGTTTATCACTTGCTCTAGCCGCGTGGGAATGCAATCCATTAGATGTTGGAAAAAAATCTGGTTCATTCCTTAGATTCGCCTAATCTCGATGGCAGTGCATTAACAGAGCCGCTCTTGTCCACTCCTGACCTGGAACCCACATGTTTACCATTCGTCAGCCGACTTGGGAGGCCAGTCAAGCACGTGTAAGTCAGAATGCTGTTTGAAGAAAGCTTCGGTTTGATGTGCAGTGTGAACTGAGCTGTTATCCTACACAAACCTGATAACGGGAACTTTTTCTATGGGGTAGATAGCTCGGACACTAGAAAGAACGGCACCTTCTAAAATGTCCACATATTCACAAGCAATCATATGTGGAGTGAACTCTATCAACTCTCCGACGCGAAGTTCTCTGTGGATATATGAAGAAGTCGCCCTTTTTCGCAGCTCGGCGATTGTAAGTACCTGCCGCGTGGAGTCGGCGACTCACGGTAGTCCTGCTTACTGGCAATTCTAATGTGGCAATCCATTATCGATAGTTGCAAAGGAAGAATTGTCCATAGTTTGAACGATTCCAGCATCCTGTTCGGAAGTAGTTCTTCTTTTTTTAGCTATTGGCTTTACGTCGCACCGACACAGATACGTCTTATGGCGACGACGGGACAGGAAAGGGCTAGGAGTGGGAAGGAAGCGGCCGTGGCCTTAATTAAGGTACAGCCGCAGCATTTGCCTGGTGCGAAAATAGGAAACCACGGAAAACCATCTTCAGGGCTGCCGACACTGGGGTTTGAACCTACTATCTCCGGAATACTGGATACTGGCCGCACTTAAGTGACTGCAGCTATCGAGCTCGGTAGTAGTTCTTCTAGGAGCCTTGTTATGTGTCCTATGATCTACCAATCCTTCTTCACCTCGATCTTGCCATATTTCAACCCATCTTCAAACTGTCTTAAGACTGCATGGTATTGCTTGAGCTACTGCTTGGGGGACCATGTGAGCCTCCCACATGCCAATAATACGGCCTCGATTCACCTGTGATAAGATAGGAGCCATCCTACAATGTTTATAACGAAATGTAGGCCGGAATGCACACACTGTGTATTCAGCACTACCTGTTCACTCCCTTTCCCTCCTTCTCGGTACTGGAGTGGCCTTCAGCACTATTCCTTCACTCTCTCCCCTCCCTTTTCAGTACTGGAGTGGGGCAGTGTTGATTGTTTATATCGGGACACCATTAATGTGCGTGCGTGTACACAGTGGCCTGAAGCCAAGTCCCCCAGCGGGTGAGGATGGGTTCTGGTGACAGTGGAAGATCGTGGATTCGTGTGGGAACCTTTACAAAAATTTTCTTAGTGGAGTAGATCATCTTGTTGACTCGAGGAAATTCGGCACGTACCAGCTCATCCACGCGATTCATAGCACGAGCAAGACAATTGATGGGAATCAAAGCAGGGTAAAATACATTCAGCAACTTAACAGCAGCAATCATGTAAGCGGCTGCATCAGTAAATATAAGGAGCACCTTATTTTCGTCCATGTTATTGGGGAAAAGCACCTTGGGACCTTTCTTTACAAACTTAGCAACTGTCTCCTGATTGGTTTTAGTTAACTGACTGCTTCAGATCAAATATGGCGAACACGGCGTGTTGGGATCTAATTTTCCGACTATCAAGTGGGCAATATAACGACCTAGAGTGTCAGCAGTCTCACCGAGAGACTGGAACAGGAGTGGGAAACCAGGATGGCTGAGGAGGGGATTCGAACCCCCCCCTCCCTCTACTCAGTTGACCTCCCGAGGCTGAGTGGACCCCGTTCCAGCCCTCGCACCACTTTTTAAATTTCGTGGCAGAGCCGGGAATCGAACCCGGGCCTCTGGGGGTGGCAGCTAATCACACTAACCACTACACCACAGAGGCGGACTGTATAAAATGTATAAAACGTAATACAACAGAGAGATAGAACGCCTACGTATTAAGTACGACTCTTACACCAAAGTACGTACTTCAGAGTAAAATATAAAACAAATTTCACTTACCTCTTTGCTGCAAACGTCGCAGAATATAATTTTTCCATCCGACGTGAAATGGGGAAACTTCTGCAACCATTGTTTAATTAAGAATGACTTAGAAGCTGCCACTTTCGGCATAATGCACACACTGAGCAAACGGACGCACTGAAAGTTTCTCACAGAATGGAATGAGGAGTTTCGTTTCCAGCAGGTCAATGGACACTGTCCCCTACTAAGGGACAAAGGGAGTATTCACAACGGGAGGTTCTTAAGGACTTCCGAAGAGTGGTAATTGGTTTACAGCTGCACATTTTGTCTGAAAAGAATTTCAAGAAAATACTATTCAAGATACCGGTATTGAAAACGAGTCGAAAATATTTAAGTTTCTTCGACTAAATTAAAAGGGATTTTAATCGATTTATAGCAATAATAGGAATATAGGCAAATATGTTCCAACGCCAATTTAGGCATTTTTAGACTTGAAACATGTAAATACAACTTCGTTTTAAGTTATCTTTCTTAATCTTTTTACCCTCCAGGCTTTTCCCTCGGACTCAGCGAGGGATTACACCTCTACCGCTTCAAGGAATTCAAGAGGACAAATTGAGCCAAATATTCGTTTGTAGGAAAGGAGGAAAGGGAGTTGCGGATTGGAATAACTTACCAAGGGAGATGTTCAATACATTTCCAATTTCTTTTCAATAATTTAAGAAAACTCTAGGAAAACAACAGATAGGGAATCTGCCACCTGGGTGACTACCCTAAATGCATATCAGTAGTAATTGATTGAAATATCAATTAACCAACTTGATGGTCCACGTGAAATAAAAATAAATCGTCTTATTCACGCGTTCTTGAGACAGTGGAAACGAAAGTTATCTTGAAATGAACAAGATTTATCTGAATTACGTGAAGAACAGAAGATTTGGCTGTTGTTCAAGTAGGGCAGCCACCTCCTAAAATAGTGTCGAGATAGCGAGTAAGTATACAAAGATAAACCTACAGGCAGTGTGCCCGGCTAGCTCAGTCGGTAGAGCATGAGACTCTTAATCTCAGGGTCGTGGGTTCGAGCCCCACGTTGGGCGATAGTTTTTACGTTTAAACCAAAATCACATGTGCTTTTGAATCAAGTATCTTCATGCTTAAATTACAACAGAGCGACGTCGCCATTCGGTTAGGGTCGCGCAGCTGTAAGCTTTCATTCGGGAGATAGTGGGTTTGAACTATTTTCTTTTTTTTTTTTCCTATTTGCTTTACGTCGCACCGACACAGATAAGTCGTATGGCGACGATGCGATAGGAATGGGAAGGAAGCGGCCGTGACCTTAATTAAGGTACAACCCCAGCATTTGCCTGGTGAGAAAATGGGAAACTAAGGAAAACCATCTTCAGGGCTGCCGACAGTGGGATTCGAACCCACTATCTCCTGGATGCTGCAGGCTCGCAGCTGCGCGCCACTAACCGAACGGCCAGCTCGCCCGGTTGTTTAAGGCCACGTCCGCTTCCTTCGCACTCCTAGTCTTTTCCTAGGCGGTGCGACTTAAAGCCACCGAGCTCGATAGCTGTAGTCGCTTAAGTGCGGCCAGTATCCAGTATTCGGGAGATAGTGGGTTCGAACCCCACTGTCGGCAGCCCTGAAGATGGTTTACCGTGGTTTCCCATTTTCACACCAGGCAAATGCTGGGGCTGTACCTTAATTAAGGCCACGGCCGCTTACTTCCCACTCCTAGCCCTTTCCTGTCCCATTGTCGCCATAAGATCTGTGTCGGTGCGATGTAAAGCACATTGCAAAAAAATGTTCTCTAGTGCTTTCCGTATTCCTGTATGCATCAGCATGCTGGACCCTCAAAAAGATGGACCTGAGACACGTCGATGCCTTACAAATGTACTGTTGTAGGTGGATGTTGATAATCCTATGGAGTGATATGAATACCTGTATCAGTCAATAAGTAACGACTGCGTACAATAGTTCGGCAATGCACTGACGAGTACTTCCGACACACTTTAAGGCAAGATTGTCTAGATAGAAAATAATAATTCAAGGACACACTAAACAGGGCATAGTTCCAACGAGATACGTGGATCATATTAAACTTATCATAAATACTCCACATCGGTGATGCACTAGGATAACAGAAAATAGGACTTTATGGCTTGAAATGACGGACGGCGTTTACAAAGAACCAGTAGTCCATATGATCACGATATTCTAATCGAGTGACTCTTAGAAGATGAAGTCCTAGGATTTTAGGCTACATGCCATTTTTTTCTATAAGGCCAACTATTGTACCTGAAACAATTTTATGTTAAAGACGAATGTTCGAGAAGGTTTTCATGGTGACCAAATGCCTATTTCGACCATTGAGACCTATTTAGTCCGCCTCTGAGGTGTATTGTTTTGTGCGATTAACTGCCAACCCTGGAGACCCGGGTTCGATTACCAGCTTTGCCACGAAATTTGAAATGTGGTGTGAGGGCTGAAACGGGGTCCACTCAGCCTCGGGAGGTCAACTGAGTAGAGGGTGTTCCGATTCCCTCCTCAGCCATGCTCGACGTGGTTTTCCGTGGTTTCCCACTTCGCCTTCAGGCAAATGCCGGGATGACACCTAACTTAAAGCCATGGCTGCTTCCTTCCCTCTTCCTTGTCTATCCCTTCAAATCTTCCCATACCCTAACAAGTCTCTGATCAGCATAGCAGGTGAGGCCGCCTGGACGAGATACTGGTCATTCACCCCAGTTGTATCCCTCCGATCCAAAGTCTCACGCTCCAAGACAATGCCCTTGAGGCGGTAGGGAGTGGGATCCCTCGCTGAATCCGAGAGAAAAACCAACCCTGGTAATTAAACGGATTAAGAAATAATACATTTTTTTGCTATTTATTTTACGTCACGCCGACACAGATAGGTCTTTTGGCGACGACGGGATAGGAAAGGCCTAGGAATGGGAAGGAAGCTTTTTTTTTTTGCTATTTTCTTTACGTCGCACCGACACAGATATGTCTTAAGGCGACGATGGGATGGGAAAGGCCTAGGATGGGAAGGAAGTGGCCGTGGCCTTAATTAAGGTACAGCCCCAGCATTTGCCTGGTGTGAAAATGGGAAACCACGGAAAACCATCTTCAGAGCTGCCGACAGTGGGGTTCGAACCCACTATCTCCCGAATGCAAGCTCACAGCTGCGCGCCCCTAACCGCACGGCCAACTCGCCTGGTGAGAAGTAAGAAAAGGAAGAGACCTGTTTAAAAATTTGAGCCGATAATGTCTCCCCCTGTTGGTGGGGGTGGTAGAAATAACACCCACGGTATCCTCCGCCTGTCGTAAGGGATGAATAAAATGGGACCCAGGGGCTGTCAACTTGGGAACGTTGGTTGGTGACCACTGAGCCCTTAGCTGAGTTCTGGTATTGCTTCCACTTACTTGTGCCAGGCTCCTCACTCTCATCTATCCTATCTGACATCCTTTAGTCAACTCTTGTTTTTTTTTTCGATCCGAACGATAGGCCTATTAGGTGTGGAGGCCTAAGGAGTTTTTCGTTTTTGCGCCTTTCGTAGCCCTGGCCGTTATTTTGGCCGATACCTTTATTTTCCGAAGTGTCGGTTAACTTCCACTCTTTCCCTCTGATTATTGTTAATGGAGGATGGTTGTCCAGTTGTACTTCCTCTTTAGACAATAATCACCTCAACCACCACCCAAAAATTTCTAATTTATTCTCTGGTGCAGCAGTGAAATACAAAATGTTGAAAACCACAGGCTGATTCAATTCCAAGGAGGGGACGAGGAATTTACGGGGAAAATGCAGGTTTTTCCAAATATTCCCGAAAATATCTGGTGTATCTAAAACGTGTCCGTAACAAAAATTACAGGAAAGGTCACTTTCGATCATTTGTCTCATTCATTTTCACCGTATGAGCTATCATGATGGATATAATCTCGAATTCAAGCTTTAATGGCTATTCATCTCATAAAAGGACCAGGTTATACGTGCTGCCTAGATCAGGTTTAAGCTTTCCCATACATAATAATGATAACTATAATAGTTCGCATGGTCAGCGTTCTGCCCTCTAATTCAGACGATCCCGGATTCGATTCCCGGACGGATCGGGGATTTTAATAGCTTCAGATTAATTCTTCTGGCTCGGGGACTGAGAGTTCGTGTTTGTCCCAACACTCTCGTATTCATATTCAGACAACACTCCACACTACAAACTACCACAGAAACACGCAATACTGCTTACATCCCTCCATATGGGATTGGCATCAGGAAGGGCATCCGACCGTAAAACAGGGCCAAATCCATTTGTGCTACGTAGTTCGCACCCACAACCCGGCAGTTGTGGGAAAAGCCGAAGAAGAAGAAGAAGAACAATAAGAAAGAGATGCAGGTAATGTATACAATAATAACAATGCATTAGCAAAACCGATAGTACAAATAGAATGTTCAAAATACAGCGCATATCTACCAGGGATCGAACCGAGGGTTGTCGGTAATCGAGTCCTGAATACAAGTACTCCAGGACCACGATAAATGCTTGTTTTTTCTCAAACTATACTGTATAGTGAAACCAGTATTTAATTGCTCATTGCGGGAATCAAACCGTAGCCGTCATTAACAGAGCACTATACAAAACTACCCCAGGAGATCAGCAATTGCTTGCTTCCACCACTAAAGAGTAGCAGGTTTTCGTTATTAGTTACATTAGTGCCATGAGTAGAATGGTACAGTATGTCATGTTAACATATATTAATTAAATATGGAGCTAGGGTAATATATTTTGCCTAACCACTGGCTAACTAATCATTATTTTCTATCTTCTGCGCGTGTTAAGATAATATACTGTAACCTTTCCAAGGCATCAGTACATGAACCAGTTACCATTGTTCATAAATATGACGTTAGAATGGAGCACCATCGGTGAGCTTCGAACTCAGCCCGGTTTGTCGAAGCCTCACCCTCCCCTACTAGAATAGTTCGCTAGCCGAGTCGGTATCGCATTTTCGGGTCTGTGGACTGTCCGATGGGGCGGTAAGTCCTTTAGTAATAGTCTCTATAGTAGGGGGAAAAGTTAATTATGAGAGGAATACCATTTCATTACTAATGAGAAGAAAGACAATATCTTGTATAATAAATTTTTTACTTATACTAGTGAAACACATTATTTACATGGGTATGCCATACAAACACCTTACATATATTAACTTGGGTGATCTTAACGTTTAAATGTTCGGTAGTCTTTTCTACACTTCATTATACGTTTAAATATTCAAAATTAAGAAGGCGCTCCCTCTCGAACTATTACACTACCGGTACCTCAGACTTAGAGAGGCGTTTCCTCTCTAATTATTTCACTTTACACTTATACTAATCACTTTTCACACACATCTATTCAACATAGGCATACCCAGCTGTAATTCTGTTTGTTTGTCGAAAATTAATATATTCAATTTGCATCAAATTATGATATAAGTTTGCTAGTATCGTATGAACTGAAATAGGCAATTTACACTCCCAATCCCTTGAAAGTCGCGTTACAACAGTACTTTAAGTTATACGTTGCCAAATATGCAGTATGACAAACACGCCCATTTCATTAGGATTTTTATCAACACATATATCAGGACATTATTTACACAACGATGTTACCTATGGACAAGCATTTAGCGACTTCAATACCAGACATCATAAACAAAGTATTATAGCACTACCTGCAAAAAATGGACAAGAATATATACACTTCACATACACATAATGGGCCGCAGGTGGTCTTATTTCACCTGCCGCTTGTGACAGGAGGCTTTACTGTCTCCTGCGATGAACTCAGGACCTTCTGAGACGGGGTATATCTGACCTGGAATTCCCTATACGCTGTGGATAATTAAAGAAATAAATTGGAGGGGTCCTTCATTTAATGCTCATTTGGAATCTCTGCGACGTTGGCTCTATTTAAATTAGCACACATAATCTTTGTATCGAAAGGAAAGGAAACTCTCCACTTGTGTCTGTTCTATTTCACTGACGAAACGCCTTCACTCCCCCGTTTAAAGGGGCTCATAAAACTCCCGCTGGGAGCTACCCGTGCCGCACTTTCAAAGAGCGGTCCACTAGCCTTCTCGGGCAATGACTTCACGGCAAATAATCTATTCACTTCTTTCAATACTGGCCATAAATGGCATCACACAAATCACGGCCCTATATCCGGCCTAATCAACATATTCACATCGCGATATGCACCTCGCGTGTCTTAATGACAGATTCCAAGGGAACTTCACATTTCATTTCGCAATATATATTATGGCTACAGCCTGTTCAGCCATTTCATTTCCTCTCGGTACATCGACCACGATGCAGATCTAATGATGATCTCCTGCCATCAGGGTCCAAGTTAACTTGCACATTCGCGAACTAATTAGCGATGTAAGATATATACCCCAATCTCATGCTCCATTCGTTGTTCCAGCCGTTTTAATTTCTAGTAAGGAGGATTTCCTAAGAGCTTGTGAAGTACAAAAAAAAATCAGTTACTGAGATATCTTTGAGGAATCCTATCGGCTGTAGAAAGATGATAACTGGAGTCGTTTACGTAGAATATTAAGCCCTTTTACTTGACAGTACTTCACACATAATTAATCTGAGGTCCTTAAGTTTACGTCATGCATTATCAAACCCTTGTAAAAAAAATGGAAGTAAAATATGGTCGTTCCCAAACCATGAAGAAAGTATTCTATAAAAGACCCAAATAAAATGAGATTATAATTATTATCCCTCTGAAATGGCGTGCTTGCAGTCTACGTTATATCTAAGTGAAAAATTTACATATTTACAATGGGACACGACCTTCAAAGATATAAATACTTGGAAATGTACTCAGCCTTCTGGATACCACGTTCACAGCTTTACAGGGAGGCACTCCATGGATTTTAGACTGCTTGCATCACGTCATCGGTGATGTGAAGACCCATGATGACTTCCTGGCAGGTCACGAACATGACGGCTTGATCTGGTATGACGTTCTCGACGTTCTCTGCTACACCAGGCGAAGACAGCTAGGCGTCTGGTTCTCTCTAATATGCAGGCAAAATTCTGGCATTCAGATGGGCGTCGGCGTTCACTCCGGCGTTCACGTAGACATGTAAATGAGGGGAAATTATCTCAAGTGAATACGTTAGTTTATCACACACCACAATTTGAATATATGGTTGGATCTGCTCAATAGCACGAGCATTCCAACCTAATGTCGGTAATGTCCCAGAAGCCCGACATTAATCCCTTCTCATTTATCTATTCTTCTTGTAGGCAGCGATTATAGGCCCAGAAATTTCACTAGTTTCCCTAGAAACGACAGTGGTTAGGCCACTAATGTATTAGCATTCTCGTATTCATGACACTAGTTCAGGCCTGTTCTAATGCACTTAGCCGTAAGTCGAGCTCTCAACTGTACTGCGGGTTATTTTAACGTGGCGCTGTCCTCAATTAGGTCTAACTGAGCCGTTCACTGACTTTCTTGGTAATTCATATTGATATCAAGCACGTACGCTCCACCTACTTCGCTAAGTACGTCACTATGTATGTTAACTCAGCCGTATTAACTTAGACGCATAGGAGGCTTGATGTACGACCTTTTCTACACACGGGTATCAGTTATTACGGTTTCGTACCGTTCCTATTTATTAATTTGCGGCACACTGTACACGCTAACATCTCACTCAGAGGGTGATTATTTCCACATACTCACAGAATTTAATGAATCACTGTATTACACTACTCAAATTACAAGATTATTTCTTCACAAACGACTCACTCACAAGCCACGACGGAATACTACCGTACTGGCATTACAATAAGAACGCACTGGCTGGTGTCTCCTTCTCAGCTCATGAATATATAGGCGCGCTACGCTAGAGACCCGAATGCTGAGGGTGGGGGAAAAAATGCAATCCTTTCTCACACATTGGTCCGTTAATACGCAACGTACAGTAACGAACAGGATATCAAAATGTAGCTCTTGTATTCCCATATCCACTGAGTGACTGTTATTAAAATAACTTCGTAGGTTCTGAAGCAATCTTAAAAGCGTCCTTTAGCTTTTGGCGGTGAATGATGACGAGCACAGGGGATTCCTTGTGTTCCCTGGCACGGCTAGAGTCCAACATCTGTTAGTCATTAAGACGCGCCCTTGTTTACAGCGCAGTTATCTCTCTGTCAGTTAAGTAGAGCACTTCTCGGTCTCATAATTATGCGTAAAATTCCCTGATTCAAATGAATGTTTGCGCTTAATTATCCAGTGGGTATTTTGCGATTTATAAAAATTAACAGAAATAAAACAGCTGAACGCGATAAGTTGGTAGTGGTGGATGAGCGAGGAAAACATGGTATAATGTTAGTTTTCACGTTGGACCTACTCTCTGGGCTCAGTTAGTGACCTAGATTCTTTGTCACGTGATAACGCGTATGGTTTCATCTCGCTCGTGGCGGGAGTGAGAGAGTTTCGAGTACCAGCGCTCTTGCACCGC
This sequence comes from Anabrus simplex, assembly GCF_040414725.1. NCBI lineage: Eukaryota > Metazoa > Arthropoda > Insecta > Orthoptera > Tettigoniidae > Anabrus > Anabrus simplex. The sequence goes on from NC_090267.1 coordinate 94,984,413, forward strand.
CTTGCTGCTAATTACCAGCAACTAGAGCTCGGTCGCGCGACTCTGGATATTGCAACTCGAGTCCTGGAGCGGGCAGAAAAATTCTGACTTGGGCAGTTTTTATCGTAGAATGACGCGGAAAACGGCATATTTCATCTCCTGGATATCATGACATACCATAGGTGACGTTGTGAACGGTCACAATACGTACCCATAAGTCATACATAAAAACTACATTTCTATGTATAGCTTGACGATATTGCATTGTATTTCTGAAATGTAAATCCATGTAACCAGGAATATGGAAATGTTTGCTTTTTTTTTGTTTAAATGTAGGCTATCTTTACAGTCATCACATATATTATTCAAGGCAATGAGTATACTCTTATACCATACGTGCTATAATATAAATGATGTTATTATAAGCCTAGCTACCAACACAACCTCTTAAATAATTGTGACTTGTTGTACACCACGTATAAATCTAAATTTTGAAGTCTTAGGTAGTCAGACTCTGAATATAACAAATACTGCTACTAGAGTATGGTTCCGGTGTATGGGGCCCTCATCGGGATCACTTGATTCGAGAAATGGAAAAAATCAAAAGAAAAGCAGCTCGATTTGTTCTGGGTGATCTCCGACAAAAGAGTAGCGTTACGCAAATGCAGCAAAGTTTGGGCTGGGAAGACTTGGGAGGAAGGAGACTAGCTGCTCGACTAAGTGGTATGTTCCGAGCTGGCAGCGGAGAGATGGCGTGGAATGACATTTGTAGACGAATAAATCTGAGCGGTGTTTTCAAAAGTAGGAAAGATCTCAATATGAAGAACAAGTTGGAATTCAACGGGACAAATTGGGGCAAATATTCGTTTATAGGATAATGATAAGGTTTTTGGCTTTACGTCCCACTAACTACTTTTGCGGTTTTCGGAGACGCCGAGGTCCCGGAATTTAGTCCCGCAGGAGTTCTTTACGTGGCAGTAAATATACCGACACGAGACTGACGTAAATGAAATGAAACGTCGTATGGCTTTTAGTGCCGGGATATCCCAGGACGGGTTCGGCTCGCCAGGTGCAGGTCTCTCTATTTGACTCCCGTAGGTGACCTGCGCGTCGTGATGAGGATGGAATGATGATGAAGACAACTCATACACCCAGCCCTCGTGCCATTGGAATTAACCAATTAAGATTAAAATCCCCGACCCGGCCGAGAATCGAACCCGGGACCCTCTGAACCGAAAGCCAGTACGCTGACCGTTCAGCCAACGATGCTGACGTATTTGAGCACTTTCAAATACCACCGGACTGAGCCAGGATCGAACCTGCCAAGTTGGGGTGAGAAGGCCAGCGCTTCAACAATCTGTGCCACTTCAGCCCGGCTCACTTTTAGGAAGAGGAGTTATACTCAGTACGGCTCTACTTCTAAATTGACGTTTTAGCAGATTTTGGCTCTGTCTGGTGGTTATACGCTGAAGCATAGACATCCAACCAATCCCAAGCTGCCATTCATATCGATTTATATCGGCAGAGCACGATCTCGAAACTTAATTGCCAACTCTAATAATTACATTCGCCACGTGGTTAACCTATCTCGCTCAACGTGTATGTTATTCGGTACGGTTCGCGATCTTTTCCATTTTCCTTCAGTAATTAGTGTGTTCTTCATATTGTTGGAGGGTTCCAGCGAATGAGATCAGTGGAGTGCTCCCTTTGTAGGCCATAACCTCCTTTCTGTGCCAGCCATTAGCCGTTAGTGATGTGTTATTTCCTCATTCTCTTTTATTGTTAATAATATATTCTCTTTTAGTGTCAGATATTGTTAGAAAGTGTAGTTCTTGTGAATTTGTTTTCAATCCATATTCATTCGTTTTTCTGAGTACTGTATTGCAATTTAAAAGGGCTGTTTATCGCGGTTGTATTGCATCAGCTGTTCCCGCGGCAGTAGCGCGCTGGCAACAGAGGGATGGCGATGCTCATTTATTTTGCGAAACTTCAATTTAGAAGTAAGGCCGTGCGGAGTATAGGGATTTGAATAATTTACCAAGGGAAATGTTCAATTAATTTTCAAATTCTTCGCAGTTATTTAAGGAAAAGCTAGGTAAATAAAACAGATAGGGTATCTGCCACCTGGGCGACTGACCTAAATGCAAATCAGTGGTGACTGATTGACAGTAAGTACGCTACGGCAAACGGGTTGAAGCCCACGGTGTGTTAGTGTTTGATGCTGATTTCTTGGTATCGGTAGCTGCTAGGCGATCGGTCTTTTACGGAAATGTTCGTTAGGCAGTTTTGTGGCATGCGTACATCGGACTTGGACGCACATTGCAGATTCAGCAACACTGCATTGCAAAGCCCATTTGATTTCACCCGCGAAGCGATCTGATTGGCTAACTTAAGCAGCTGATTAAAGGACAACGGTGCGAGAAATCGAATTATTTCTTTCAAATTATTTATCAGCATTACCATCCTTCTAACACGCACACACCCAGTTCACGTTGTTTCCGACCACCCTATATATTTTCCTTTCCAGGTTGATTTAGGATTACCAAGTGAACTGGCTGCACGATTAGGGTCACGTAGACGTAAGGCTGCATTAAAGAGATGGCGGGTTCGAATTTAGCCGTCGGCAGTCCTGAAGATAGTTTTCCGTGGTTTCCCATTTTCACAACAGACTAATGCTGGAGCTGTACCTCAATTAAGGCCACGGCTGCTCGCCATTCTCGCGTTGCCTAATACCTTCGATATAAGCCTACTAATGCGATGTTAAACCATTAACAAAAACGATTGTCTACATTTACGCAGATTTGAATAAAAATGTTATTACAGCTGTGCAGTACTTCAGTTAGAAACAAACAAAAAACTAATAACCAAAAAAGAATAAGCTAATGGCTGAAGTAACACTTGTTTCTGCAATGTGAGGTACTGTATGCAAATGTGTAGTAAGACGAACACAAACACTCAGTCCCCGAGCTACAGATATTAACTAGACATGGTCAAAATACCCGGCCCGTCCAGAAATCGAACGGAGGGCCCGAAGGTCACTGTTATGATCAGCCAAGGTGCTGGATTACTATTATTATTGATGCTGCTGATCTGCTGATTATAATGCTTGTTGTTTGAAGGGGCTTAACACCTAGGTCATCGGCCTCTATTATTATTATTATTATTATTATTGAGTCCAGCTGCAGTTGACATTGATCTTAGTTAGTTCCTGAGTAGTGAACTTCTGCCGGCAGAGATCATGAAATCGAACGAGAACATTGCGTCAGATTTGTACTTGGTCTAAATCTGCTCGCTTTTGGTATTGCATCAGACACTTTGTGCTGGTTCAAGGCAGTCTGAATTTAGTTTCCTTCTGGAAGTAATGTGTGTAGTGCGTATTTCTCGGCGTGTCTTTTGTGCGTAAGATAACATGTGTGTTGACGACTTGTTAACCGACTTTTTCGGGGCAAGGAAACTTATTTTGTGTGTGATTAATAAAAGCAAGTCCAAGCAGATTAGACAGGTAGATTTACGGTGATGTGAAAAGCATAGTGAAGTGTTATTGAGGTCTGTGAAGTGGCTGTCTACTGTAAGATGGTGTGCGTAAAACGATGGAGACTTCAGCCCATTATTAAAGTGTGGAAAGCCGATCGAAGTCGACTGGAAGGTAAGAGATATGAGTACAGTATTCTGTATGCGGCAATGCTTAGGTGTAACGGCATAGTCACTGGCTTCTCACGAAGTTGCCCCAGTTCGAATCCTGGGCAAGGTACGCGAAGTTTCTTGATATGAAATGAAGCATGTTCTTCCTGCTTCTTCATCTTCTGCTTCCTGACCTTTTCCCCCCCAGTTACTTGCGGTCAGCACGTGGAGTGGGTTTGGAGTAGTTTTACGCCTGGAAGCCCTTCCTGATCCTAAATCTATGTGGAGGGATGCGTGTTTCTATGATGGTTAGTTATGCGGTGTGTTGTATCTGTAAATTAAGAAAAGTATATTGGCAAAAACACAAACATACCTAGTCTCATGTCAAGCCGGGAATCGGACCCGTTGACGTCTGTATCGAACGCTGACCATTTAGCCAAGGAGCAGGACGAAAGAAAATCACATCCCGTTGCTTGGATTCCATGTAAGACTGGAGGTTCCATGGCTATGATCATGGTATCAACAGTTGCCTAAAACTATGAGCTGCTTGTTTGCTGTAGATGTAGAGCCTCCAGCGTGCTGATATGTGGTGTGAGAGAGATTGGGTGAGTGGGAGGAATTAAGAAAAGCAAAGAAAAGCAAAGCAAAGCAAAATCATCTCCGTACAGGCCATGAAAAAGTTTCCACTATCCGTAACTTTGGCACTTGATGGGGTAGAGTGGTTAGCTCTTCGCCTGGCCGCCTTTGCCCCCAAGAATGAACCAGGTACTCATTTTGGTGTAGGCTGAGTGAACCTCAGGGCGATGTGCACCTCCGAAAGTGGAAATCTCATTTCTTAAATTTCAAGACTTCCTGACGGGGATTCGAACCCACGTCCTTCTGGGGGAACCGAACACGCCTTTACCGTCTCGGCCAGGCAGGCCCTAAGGAATTAAGAACCAGGGCATACTTAACTTATTATTATTATTATTCTTATTATTAACGTGGATTTTTTCGGAGGCTCTGTTTGGTCAAAAGAGATCCATGGACGTTATCAGTTTTTAAGTATAGCTTGAGAGTGTGAAAAATCCTTTTAGATAGCGGTGTACAATAGACTACACGTTTCGTTTACCTATATGGTCAGGGCAAATAATAATTGTCTGTTATTTTTTTATGATTAACAAATATACTGCAAATGGGAAATATCCCAGTGGCAATGGTCACTTACAGTAATGTAACAATAAAGTGAAGTTAACATAATTACCCAACAACAGACAGACAGACAGACAGACAGACAGACAGACAGACAGACAGACAGCCAGCCAGCCAGACAGACAGACAGACAGACAGACAGACAGACAGACAGACAGACAGACAGACAGACAGACAGACAGACAGACAGACAGACAGACAGACAGACAGACAGACAGACAGACAGACAGACAGACAAGAGTGCAAGAAGCAAATCCATGGAAAGAAAATATTGCAAGAATTACTACTAGTTTAACATTCTAAATCCAGATCTAAATTCTATATTATCTAGGAGAATAATGGACTCTGTTATGCAGGGTAAGAACAGTAGAGGGAAGCCAAGACGACGATGGTTAGACTCAGTTTCTAACGATTTAAAGATAAGAGGTTGTTACTAAATGTAACTAAATGAGGTTACAGCACTAGTTGCAAATAGAGGATTGTAGCAACGTTTAGTAAATACACAGAGGCTTGCTGACTGAACGCTGAAAAGCATAACGGTCTATAATGATGATATTGTAGGCTATGTCTGTATGTAAAAATGTTAATGTGTCTAGTAGTAATAATTATAAATACATTGTAAGATGGTATGGAAGATTTTAACAAAACAATAACATCCGAGCAGTATTTTCTTTCTGAAAATTCTTCTAAAAAGAGACTGAGAAAAGTAAAATATTATAAATACATATATTAATTTACATGTTTCTATCGTTTATTTATTACAAAAGCCGAGCGAGTTGGCCGTGCGGTTAGGGGCTTTCAGCTGTGTGCTTGCATCCGGGAGATAGTGGGTTCGAGCCCCACTGTCGGTAGCCCTGAAGATGGTTTTCCATGGTTTCCCATTTCCACACCAGGCAAATGCTGGGGCTGTACCTTAATTAAGTCCACGGCTGCTTCCTTCCCACTCCTAGCCCTTTCCTATTCCATCGTCGCCATAAGACCTATCTGTGTCGGTGCGACGTAAAGCAAATTGTTAAACATATTACAAAAAAAAACATATTTTACTGATGATGTTTTCATGAAATTGATGTTATGATTATCATCATCATCTGACGATCTTCTGCTAGCCTCTTCATGTTGCTATATGAACCACATGCCAGTTCACCGACGGAGTTCTTGATGTATGACATCCATGGTCGTCCCCTGCGTCTCTTTCCCAGTACTTTACCTTCATTGATGGTCGGAGAAGAGAGTCATGTCTCAGTACGTGTCTAAGGAAATTTGTTTTCTTCTTCTTTATCTTATTTAATGAACATCGATCCTCTTTTACGTTCTTTAAAACAAAGTCATTTGTTTTTTATCTGTCCAACTTGTTCTTGTATTTTTCTCCAAAACCACATTTCAGCAGCCTCAAGTTCTGTTTCTTCCTGATTTCCTAATGTACAGGTTTATTATTATTATTATTATTATTATTATTATTATTATTATTATTATTATTATTATTATTATTATTATTATTATTATTAGTAATAGTATTGTTGTTGTTGTTGTTGTTGTTGTTGTTATACTTTCAATTTTCTCTGTTATTTCTGCGGAACGTGTCGGGTGTCTTACAATTAGTTCCGTATTACCATAATGACGTTCATGTCTTGCTACAGGATGCGGCCCCTTACCTCAGCCCGTCTTGGTTGTACGTGGTCTAGACTGGACTCTCCACATCTGCTAAGGTTCGACAACCATATAATTTTATATTCCCTAAGTCAATTTTCTCATAAAATTTGAACCACGCCCCGTGCTAGGAACTGGTTTAATGAGTGGCTATGAAACGCTCATGGGTCATGGTGTGGTCGAACTGGCAGATTGTTCAATGACGATAGCTAAGGAAATTCATATGAACATTCGAACAACAATTTTTCTGTTCAATATATACCTTCAAGATGTGAAATTTTAAGAATTAACATCGGAGGATATTTTAAAATTGCACAATGAAAGTAATTTTAAAAACACTATTTTATGAAATTAAAATTATTGTTCTACTGATAGCTTTCTCTATTTTTGAGACAGCAAGATCCTACTTGACTATTGCCTAAGGCTGGTATCACACTATCAAATAAATTTGTCAAACATCTTTGGTAACATATTTTGTGAAAGTTTTAACTTGTATAAAAGATTGTAACATACAGCCTTGCACTATTACACTACATAAAATATATAATCATAGTTCAGCAAAACTGGATGGACTGATGTTCGCATGTTTGGCTACTGTGGGTACGGTTAACAGCAATACTTTACTTTGAATAATAACTCATTTTTTGCACCTTTCTTTATAATGCATCAAAAATGAACGAAGAATCATTTTACAATTCTCTCCAGAATCCAAGAAAATAATAAAACTGATTCCACGGTTTTCCCTAAGAAACTATAATAGGGCGTCTTGGATGGCAGCCATTTTACGTCCAACAGGGTCCTTCAGCTACTATTAGTTTTAACTTGTATTGTTAATGACAAAAATTATCTATGTTTTTTAATTAAACCGTCATCGGAGAGCACATCGCAAGGTTTACATCTGTCTGCTGGTTCATACTACAAGTAAAAATACCCACATGGTTTTAGGTTATCTCACATGACTTATCAGAAAAATAAAAGAAGTTGCTTACAATAATCCAAATGAAATTAATGGAAGAAATATAATTTATAATATAAAAATAATGTAAACATCATATTAGATTTCAGTTTTTCAGCTAAATACTGGCTACGTAATCCATTCAATTTCTTTTTCACGTCCAAAACTATGCATCCTTCGTGTATAGTATTTGTCGCCAGAGAAGGTTTTAGGCCATTAGCCCGCATGTCCAGAAGGTGTGTTCTTCACGTGAAAACGTGAAAACATTCACTCTTCATGGCTGCATTCCCAAGAGTAGCCTATAATGAGTGGCGTTGCAAAACATACTGCATCCACTGAACGAGATTTTACAATGGAAACACACAACCAGACAATCACGAATCAGTAAAAGCGTAGTTATTCTACTTTATGCATAAAACAAGGAACCACGGAAAATCGAATTATTTCAGAATTGGATTTCACAACAAACGGAGGAACTATTCTGTCATCATAGCATTTGATTCACACAGTTTTTTTTAATTTTTAAAATTACATTGTCTTCTATGTAACTGAAGGAAACTAACGCTTTTACAAGAAATATTTATCGAGCGAATGGCTACGCGGTTTGCCTAGCGTAGCTGTCAGCTTGCAATCTGGAGATAGTGGTGCTGTTACAAGTTCCCTTTCGATGCGTTGTGCGACCTTTTGGGTTTAATAAAATAACTGCAGTTTTATTTAGTTCGCTTTCAAATTCCTCTGATGAATAAATGAACGCAGTTTAAACTTATATTCATTTTTATTTCCGTCTATTTGTTACTTAGTTGTACTTCAGCTTAAAACAAACATCTCAACCACTACCACCACCGCAATCACCACCTCGAACCACACTTTCGGCTGCTCTGAATATGGTTTTCTATGGTTTCATATTTTCACATCAGGTCACGATCGCTTCCTTCCCACTCCTTTTCCTTTGTTTTCACAGAGTGGCCATGATACCTATCTGTGCCGTAACCCGTAAATAAAACCGCAAGAAATATTATACATTAATATATAGAAACGTGTGTCAATTCACACTCTTTCATGTTTAGTCCTCCCTACACTGAGATCTTGTTCCATCATGATACTGCAACTGAGTTCAGTCTGTCCTGTGTCGTAAGCGAATGGCATCCGTTTTGCTAAATGTCCGACATAAGTAAGCAACGAACTTCCATTTATCCAACGTAAGAAACTTAGTCTGTGAACATAACACACTTTGCTCAGGAAATGTCGGTGGACAAAATACGATTTGAAATGTTTACCGTCCACATTTAGTTTCTTCCTCTGGCTCTACGAATGTTCACACCTCTACACGACATTGTCCTGGAGCGTGAGACATTTGCTAGGGGATACAACTGGTAAGGAGGACCAGTACTTCTTCCAGGTGGCCTCACCTGCCATGCTGAACAGAGGCCTTGTGGGGGATGAGAAGTTTGGAAGGGATATGCAAGGAAGGGGGAAGGAAGTCGCCGTGACCTTAAGTTAGGTACCACTCCAGCATTTTTCTGGTGGAGAAGTGGGAAACCAACGAAAACCACTTCGAGAATGCCTGAGGTGGGAATCGAACCCCCTCTACTTAATTCATTTCCCGAGGCTGATAGGATCCCGTTCCAGTCTTCGTACCACTTTTCAAATTATGTGGCAGAGCCGGGAATCGAGCCCGGCCCTCCGGGGATGGCACCTAATCACACTAACCACTACACCAGAGGCGGACCTAATGTCTTTATTAATAATAAAAATAGGTGTTTTTTTCTATCGTTTCAAACCAGGGTGGGTAAGTTTTGAAAGTAATTACGGTAGAATTTGAATCTGAGAATGAAAAATGAATCTCACGCGCGTGCAACAAAATAAAGGAGTAAATTTGCATTTAACTTGCTGCTGGTACAAGATTCCAAAACCTGGTGACCATGAAAATCAGCAAGCACATGTGGTAACAGGGAGACTTTGTTTCGGTTTGAGAAGTCTACCATTGGCTATTTTCAGATTCGAACTGGCCAATCAGAAGCGAGTATGAAGAGGAACTGGTAGAGTAACATTTTGTGTTCTCTGTTTTGTGAATGTAGAACAAATTATGTTGTTTCAAGAAAAAGCAAGTGATTTTTATAAAATAAATAACGCATTATCATTTCTTAAAGATTTATGTTATTACTCTAGAATAGTAAACAATATAAGAAAGATACGATGAACTAAAGCCTAATATTTCTGCGGAAAGTATACAATCTTCTTCACGAGGAGCCATCTTCTACCGACGGTTGGCGATTATTCTGGCATTCTAACATTAAATTTAACAACTTCTAGGAGTGAATTGGTACCTTTGCTGTTTCATTACCACAGATTTCCAGGCCATACTATTGGACACTTCCCCGTTCCATGAATACCAAAAATCTTACCATGCGGTATCAGTTGCAGGCGTTTATACGTAGGGCCTATCTGTACTCTATATGACCGAGATCATTCCACCCCCTGAGGCCCGGGTTCGATTCCTGGCTCTTCAACGAAATTTGAAAAGTGGTACGAGGGCTGGAACGGGGTCCACTCAGACTCGGAAAGTCAAATGAGTAGAGAGGGGTTCGATTCCCTCCTCAGCCATCCTCGAAGTGGTTTCCCGTGGTTTCCCACTTCGCCTCACGGCAAATGCCGGGATGGTACCTAACTTAAGGCCACGGCCGGTTCCTTCCCACTTCCTTGTCTATCTCTTCCAATCTTCCCATCCCCTGACAAAGCCTTTGTTCAGCATAGCAGGTGAGACTGACAGGGCGTAGTACTCCTCCTTCTCCCAAGTTGTATCCCCCTGACCCAAAGTCTCACGCTCCAGGACACTGCCCTTGAGACGGTAGAAGTGGGATCCCTCGCCGAGTCCGAGCGAAAAACCAACCCTGGAGGGTAAACGGATTAAGAAATAAAGAAAGAAAGAAGGAAAGAAATAAAGAAAGAAAGAAAGGAAAATATAATAATAATAATAATAATAATAATAATAATAATAATAATAATAATAATATGGAATTGACGGGTAGTGCCGAGAAACTTCATGTTAAACCATTATACATACCGGCGCGGAAGAACGGTAGAAGAGGAGCCTCAAGTTGAAAAACATTGGCAGGAATGAAGAGACAGCAAAGAGAACTACAGAGAAAGATGAGTTAAAGAAAGGGAAGAAACCTCTTTTACGCTTAAATATGTTAATTTAAAGGATAGAGTAATTTTGAAGAGATTTAAAAGTCTTTCATGACACTAAATTTAACTTCATACATTATGTTACCACTAGGGCTCGGAAGTTGAAAACCTATAAATTGCCTAAAAATACCTATAAAAAGACCAAAAATATCCTAAAGAGGACCTAAAAACTGGCAAAACGGACTTAAAAATGTGATCCGAATTCATTCCTAATTTTAGTTTTAATTAAGTACTTATTGTTTAAAAATGCAAAACTATGGTGGTATGCAACATACAGTACTAAAATGTATCAGTGAAATACTTCTTGTCCGTCTCTATGGTGTCGTGGTTAGTGTGAGTAGCTGCCACCCGCGGAGACCCGGGTTCCATTCCCGGATCTGCCACGAAATTTGAAAAGTGGTACGGGGGCTGGAACGGGCTCCACTCAGCCTCGGAAGGTCAACTAAATAGAGGGGTTCCGATTACCACCTCAGCCATCCTCGAAGTAGTTTTCCGTTGTTTCTCACTTCTCCTCCAGGCAAATGCCGGGATAGTACCTAACTTAAGGCCTCGGCCGCTTCCTTGTCTATCCCTTCCAATCATCCCATCTCTAACAAGGCCCCTCTTAAGCATAGCAGTTGAGGCCACCTGGGTTAGGAACTGGTCCTCCTCTCCAGTTGTATCCACGACCCAATATCTCACGCTCCAGGACACTGCCCTTGAGGCGGTGGTGGTGGGATCCCTCGCTGAGTCCGAGGGAGAAGCAACCAAACGGATAAAAAAAAGGATAAATACATTGTTTTAGACAGTATATATTTTTAGATTAACATAATATAAATAAGGAATTCCGTGTTTGTTAAGAAAAGCACTTGTATTATTTAGAGTGAAATAATTTTTCAACCTAGACTGTTTTCAGTGAACCCGCAATGGACATCCTGGAAAAATACACTGAAATTAGTATAACTGAAATCATATTTGGCTGAGCCACACTAAGGTTACAGAAGTCGGAATTCGGAAACCTTATCTGAGTTGGCTTTTCAGTGTATCACAATAATCATCTCCAGGTTCTTAGGTGTAAAGGATCGTCAGTTTGCAGACAGCACGTTGCGAAACATCGAGAAACTTCCCTCCACATCAACGGATGTTAAAGATTCATACTTGAAGCAAGTGAGATCTTTCTCTTCAAAAACACTCATCAAAATTTTCTCCTTTCAATATTTCATTCATCTTGCACATCATTTGATAGCCTACATCTGGATATTTTCAAGCACTAGTTTCACTTTTCATTGCAGTTAATTTCATTTTCATTTCATTTAATTTCAATTTAATTTCATATTCTCTCTTTTCAGATACGGTTCAAATATATGTATTTACTACAGAAAAAGTGTTCAAGTGGTGATGGATGAACTAACGATGATTTCAATTCAGAATAGGCAGTACAAATGTAGTCGAAAGGTAAAGTTGCAAAAAGGGCGTTACGACCTAAAATGGTCAAAAGAGGAGGAATAAGCCAAAAAACTTTGGAAAAGGCAGAAAAATACAAATAAAACCCACCGTTTTCTGGCATATAATGACCCAGAATGAACATATATTATGTTGGGCCTCGTCTTCGGTCCCTCAAGAAAAAAGGATTTTTCCTCAACTTCCGTGTCCTAGTTATCATAAAACTTAACAATTCATATTTTGTTTAAGACTAATTCAAAGCCTGATCTGACCAAAATGCGAATAAGATCGTGTCTTTTAAATACTAGTGCACATGTGATCTCATGTAGTCTGCCGGGCTGAGTGGCTCAAGACGGTCGAGGCGCTGGCCTTCTCACCCCAACTTGGCAGGTTCGATCCTGGTTCAGTCGGGTGGTATTTGAAGGTCCGCAATACGTCAGCCTTGTGCAGGTAGATTTACTGGTGCGTAAAAGAACTCCTGCGGGACCAAATTCCGGCATCTCTGCTTCTAAGAAAATCGTAAAGTAGTAGTTAGTCGGATGTAAAGCCAGTATTTGAAGTGAATTCTCTGTTAAATAAATAGTCCGCCTCTGTGGTGTAGTGGTTAATGTGGTTAGCTACCACCCTCGGAGGTCGGGGTTGTATTATTTCTTTGAAGATGATAGCTATTGTAGTACCTATATTGCCTACCGAACCAAATAGCAAAAGAGATGCGATTTGCTTTGTTTTCTGTCGACCAAGCTGTGCGACTGGTTTCTTTGAGGAGCAGTGCGGCCTCCACCGAGTTTCAATGCCAGTCGTAGCTGAGGGCAACACCGAGCTCGCCACAACAAAGCCACCGTAGATATGACCAATTTACTCTTGCTACTCCTTGAGGAAATCTGAAACTGTCATAATGTATCTCGATAACTTGATGGACTTTGCAAGACGTATCAATCAACTTACTAATCTCCATATCTTCACACTACGTTGCACCCTTTGAGAGATACTTGGCCTCAAGCTCTCAGAAGAAAACCTACAAGAATAACATTGACCGAATAAGATTAATGCATTTAAGGCAAAAGAACTGAAAATCGATCGGGGTCAGTTACCTCTATGTTTGACCCTCTTCAAACAACTGCGTTAAGGGTGAAGGAAGAATTCCACCCTCCCGTACTAATTTGCTTTTTATTGCTAGTTTATGTAATTACAAACACATTCCAGCTTAAAATCTGGTTAAATGACTAACAAAGAACATGTTTCGCTCCTCTGGTTTGGAACATCTTCAGCAAAAAAAAAAAAAAAAAAAAAAAAAAAAAAAAAAAAAAAAAAAAAAAAAGCATATTTAGATACAAAAATAATAATAAAATGTTACTTACTTTACGTCCCACGAGCTACTTTTTAAGGTTTTCGGAGACGCCAAGGTACCGGAATTTAGTCCCGCAGGTTTCCTTTTACGTGCCAGTAAATCTACCGACACGAGGCTAACGTATATGAGCACCTTCAAAAACCACCGGACTGAGCCATTCTGCCCGGCTAAGGCACAAAAATTTGCACATATGAAATAAAAAGGAGGCCAGCGCCTCAACCACTTGAGCCATTCACCAAGACCAAGATACAAAAATTAGTACATATGAAATAAAAAACACCTATGATGATGACAAGATAAAGTATTCCTGCATGTTGAGTTGAAACACTCAACAAGTCAGTGTCCAAATCTATATAAATAAAATCGTAACGCCAGTATTCGGGAGATAGTAGGTTCGAACCCCAATGTCGGCAGCCCTGAAGATGGTTTTCCGTGGTTTCCCATTTTCACACCAGGCAAATGCTGGGGCTGTACCTCAATTAAGGCCACGGCTGCTTCCTTCCCACTCCCAGTCCTTCCCTCTCCCATCGTCGCCATAAGACCTATCTGTGTCGGTGCGACGTAAAGCAAGTAGCAAAAAAAAAAAAAAGTCGTAACGACCGTGTGTCTGTACGTTGACTATTTTGGAGATATTTCCGTACAGTTATCCGTTTCAGGTATAATAATGACCATCTGCATATTTGTTAGCTTTGGTGTCTGTTTGTCTGTTTGATTGTATGAGTTCTCATAACTTGAAAACTACTGATTAAGCTATATTTCTACCATACTTGATATTTAGAATTCACCTGTCCTTGAGTAGGTTTTAGGGCCAATGTTATTTCTGAATACCTAGATTTACTGGGGGTTTATCCGAAACCGGAACCAAGATTTTGTACTCCCTCAAAATATGCACATCCGAAATTAATGGAAATCTACAATTCTTAATGAAAATCCACTTCTAAAACTTTTTTCTCATGTGAATTTTTAGACAGGAGGATTAATAAGTGAGATATAATGAACGGTCGGTTTTGCAGGTTAGGTCCAGCGGACGTAGCCCAAAAGGTGTTGTACGTGGAGCAGATACCTTATCTATCTATATAAATATAATCGTAACGAGTGTGTGTGCCTGTACATTGACCATTTTGGTGAAATTTTCGTACAGCTACCCGTTTGAGGGGTAATGATGACCATCTGCATATTTTTGGTGTAGTTCCCTGAAAGTCCTAATTTTTACTCCCCTCGCCCAAAATCCAGATTGCGGCATAATCTGCCAGACGAGCAAGAAAACTGAAATTTGGAAAAATTATACGTTTTAGCCTGTAACGGGCGAGAATCTTCCAAGATCGTTAAATTTTTCACTTTTTATCCCCGAAGAATATCAAAATATTAAGTCACTTTTAATTATGGTGCAGACATTCGTTTCGAGGTAATTCGTGGGATAAAGGGGAAGTCCTATCACAATACGGATGGCATAATCTCCGTTGAATTTAGAGTTATCTTCAACCTTGGTCTTATGATTTTTTGTCGTACCTGTATCCCTTACACATTAGATTCGTCTCTTTTTCTCGATTTTAAGTACATTTGGAATTTTTACATGCATAATTAATACTTTAATTAACTTACAGGAAAGATAGAATCATCAAACTCTACACGAACATTGGCCCACCCAGTACCCATATGTGAGCCAAATGCTATGTCACATAATTATCCGAAAAGTAATGCAATGTAAGATAATCTTACACAAATTTCAACCTATTCAACGTTTCTAACTCAATCTGACCCATGAATAGATGAGATACGAGAAGATATCATAGGACCAGCCATTTAAGCCACTAAATACTGCGTCTTATGGTACAATCGTTTGTCGGTATGACGTACCGTTTAGCAGCATTTAATCTGTAAATGAAGGTCTGCAATATTGTAAACATGCATATACTTTCGTTTGTCAATCCAGATGTCGATTTGTAGCGATCGAGAAAGTGTGTGTCTGCTATTGTAATCAGTACTCCCCACACCAACTTTGACTGGCAATAGGAATGGGGTCCTTCTCCAACTTCTGTGTAACTGGCATTAGTAAGGAGAGCCTACCATTGTAATGAATAATTCACTTCTCAACTTGACTTGCAGAAAGCAAGGGAGCACGTAATTTTGTTAAAAAAATTCTCCTACCCGATTGTGTTTGGCTGTAGGCAGGGGTGCCCGCCCTTATAAACAAATGTACCCATCTGTAGTGGTTAGTGTGATTAGCTGCCACCCCCGGAGGCCCGGGTTCGATTCCCAGCTCTGCCACGAAATTTGAAAATTGGTACGAGGGCTGGAATGAGGTCCACTCAGCATCGGGTGGCCATTTGTGTAGAGAGGGATTCGATTCCCATCTCAGCCATCCTCGAAGTGTTTTCCCGTGTTTTCACACTTCTCCTCCAGCCAAATGCCGGGAAGGTACCTAACTTAAGGCCATGGCCTCTTCATTCCATTTTCCTTGTCTATCCCTTCCGATCTTCCCAACCCCCCACAAGGCCCATGATCAGCATAGCAGGTGAGACAGCCTGGGCGAGGTACTTGTCCTCCTTCCAAGTTGTATCCCCAGACCCAAAGTCTCCCGCTACAGGACACTGCCCCTGAGGTGGTGGAGGTAGAATCCGTCACTGAGTCCGAGGGAGAAACCACCCATGAAGAGTAAACGGATTAAGAAGGAAAGAAATAAAGAAAGAGAGATTGAAGGAAAGAAAAAAAGAAAGAGAGATTGAAGGAAAGAAAATGAAATGTTTAAAAACCTAAACTCAGTGTGATGGGTGGATGTACTTGTTTTTGAGGATGAATATTTATATAAGCGAAGCGCACTATCAGAAGCAGCAGTGCTAAATTCTTTTGCAATATTCATTCTTGAACGATACTGTGACATAATTGACACCAAACGAGAAAAGCCTGGCTCAACTGCCATACCATTCCGATCTCAAGCAGGAACCCTATAAGATGAAACCCTTGTGCACGAATAAAAATCTCACCACTAGGCACCGGAGGGATTCGAACCCTCGATCTCCTGTTTACTAGACAGGCGCTTTAACCAACTAAGCCACGGCGCCACACTGCCTGTCTCCTCCCTTGTAGCCTTATGAATCGTCTCTTTCGGTAAGTATTGACGTTTCAGGAAGTCTTATTGACTACTTTAAACGATACAACATTGAACGGTCCGCCTCTGTGGTGTAGTGGTTAGTGCGATTACCTGCGACCCCCAGAGGCCCGGGTTCGATTCCCGGCTCTGCCACGAAATTTCAAAAGTGGTACGAGGTATGGAACGGGGTTCACTCAGCCTCGGGAGGTCAACTGAGTAGAGGTGGGTTCGATTCTCACCTCAGCCATCCTGGAAGTGGTTTTCCGTGGTTTCCCACTTCTCCTCCAGGCAAATGCCGGGATGGTACCTAAACTTGAGGCCACGCCGCTTCCTTCCCTCTTCCTTGTCTATCCCTTCCAAACTACCCATCCCCTCACAAGGCCCCTGTTCAGCATAGTAGATGAGGCCGCCTGGGTGAGGGACTGGTCATCCTCCCCAGTTGTATCCCCCGACCCAGAGTCTGAAGCTCCAGGACACTGCCTTGAGGTGGTAGAGGTGGGATCCCTCGCTGAGTCCGAGGGAAAAACCGACCCTGGAGGGTAATCAGATTACGAACGAACATTGAAGGACATGGAGTGGCGAATGGACACTTTCCACCCTTCAGTAATGCAACTATCTATGCAATTATGTAACTATTTATGTATCTATATTTAAACCTACGGTCTTAAAATGCAGACTCAACGTTCTACCACTGATCCACAAAAGGAACTTACCTAGTAATTAAAATAGAGCCTAAACATGTTACCCTGGGTTTACTTCAGTTTCTCTTGTCCTTCACTACCAAATCCATTATTCTCCTCCATTCGTCTCAGATGGCCCTATCACTTCATACGTATAGCTTCCCGAGCCTAATCCTCAGTAACTTGTCTTGTGTATCGTCAATATGAACATCCTTCTGCTGTTGTTATCGACACCTCCTGTTTATACGGAGAATACGCAAATTTTCACCAAGGCCTTAAAATAACTAAAAAGTGCCACTGAACGAAAATTGCTGCAAAAATTCTCTTACCTTCTGATTTAAAGAATTTTACGTAATACAGTACATGTTCTTCATGTACATCATAGGTTTTCAACCAGTGCGCCGTGGTGTCCTGGGGCGACACGAATGACTTCCATAGGCGCCGTGCAGTTTTCCGGATTAGCGATGAAGAAAACAGCTATGCTTACATATAAATAAAATGTAAAAAAAAAAAAAAAAAAAAATCGTCTTTGTGAAATTGTCACGTGTGTAATTTTCTCCCTTCAATTATATTTTCATCACCTGCTCTCAAGGAATAGCCTGCTTTTGTGAACTGGATCGCACGTGAGATTGTCTCGAAAATTTGCGCAGTGTCGATATGAATGAAATTTCTTTTCTTCTTTTTTTTACAAGTTGCTTTACGTCGCACCGACACAGATAGGTCGTATGGTGACGATGGGATAGGAAGGGGCTAGGAGCGAAGGGAAAGCGGCCGTGGCCTTAATTAAGGTACAGCCCCACCATTTGCCTGGTGTGAAAATGGGAAACCATGGAAAACCATCATCAGGGCTGCCGACAGTGGGTTTCGAACCCACTATCTCCCGCATACTGGACACTGGCCGCGCTTAAGCTACTGCAGCTATCGAGCTCGGTAAAGAAGAAAGTCATGCAATCTATCATAAAAGTGAACTCATTAGAACTCGATCTCTTAAAGCTAAATTTGTCAGTAAAATATGGCGAGTTAGGGGGCTGAGCATACGTCTCCCTTAGCCTATAGCAGCACACGATTGCTTTACAGAGTAAATCTGTTATCGTGCGTCTTTGAACTTAACAGCAGGCGGGAAATCTATTGTTATCTAGAAGAAGAAAACCATGCCGGTACTAAGTTCTTTCTGGACACTGACTTTCTTGTTGAATTTTCCTTATTGAAGTGATTTTTTTTCAAAATTGAACTCGTTGAGTAAGTCTGTACAAGGAAGCGCAACCCATCGACGAAATTCCGGCCTTCAAAATAAAGTTTCTTGTTTGGAAGAGGAAAATCAATGGAGGAGAAATGTACTTCTTTCCACGTTCACATCATTTCATAGCAGAAAATGAAATAGACATTACTGCAGATGTTGTTTCCATAATTGAAGGACACCGATCTCAATTTAGTGCTTATTTTCAAACATACTTTCCCGAAAACTGTGACAAGTATCAGTGGGTTCAAAATTCTTCCTATCCAGTAATCGGGAGATCGTGGGTTCGAGTCCCACTGTTGGCAGCCTTGAAGATGGTTTGCCGTGGTTTCCCATTTTCACACCAGGCAAATGCTGGGGCTGTACCATAATTAAGGCCACGGCCGCTTCCTTCCAACTCCTAGGCCTTTCCTATTCCATCGTCGCCATATGACCTATCTGTGTCAGTGCGACGTAAAGCAAATAGCAAACAGCAAAATAAATAAATAAATAAATAAATAAATAAATAAATAAATAAATAAATAAATAAATAAATAAATAAATAAATAAATAAATAAATAAATCCTTCCAATCATGATGCTGCTTCGTACTTCAGTACTGCAGAAAAGGAAGAACCGATAGGATTTTCACCAGATTCTTCACTAGAAGTGCATTTTCCATGCATGGCGTTGCCAGAATTTTCGTATTGTGTAAAACAAGAGTTCCCAAGCTTGAGAAAGAGAGCACTGAACATATTCATTCTTGTACACTGGTTAGCATATTTTTTCACATATATTTTTATTTATTTACAATCTGTTATACGTTGCACCGACACAAATAGGCCTTATGCCGGCGATGGTGTAGGAAAGGCCTCGGATTTGGAAGGAAGTTGCCTGGTGTGAAAATGGGACACCACGAAAAACCTCTTCTGTGCTGCCGACAGTAGTCACAGATTCTTATAGTACATATCAAAATACAGATAGTCTTTACTGGGTGTCCCAAAGGGAAGACGTGGAAAGAATGCTGTTCGTCAGGGGAGCCACGGGCACAAACATGTTGAATACCACTAAGGTAAGGGTTATTCTGCCCGAAGGCAGGTCCGAACCTCCGCAGAGGTGTTCCTGAGCCGGAGTTTACGTGCGGTAGGGTGGCCAGTTCCTTTCCGCTCCTCCATTCCCTTACCCCTCCAACAGCGCGTGGCAACCCATCCAACTCCTGACCACGCCTAATGTTGCTTAACTTCGGAGATCTCACGGGGTCCGGTGTTCGAATATTCAAATCAGAATAATCACTTCATTCTAGTTCATTGAACTCTCAATATATTCCGAAATCAGGTCTAAACTTTTCATAATTATATGTGAGGACATTTCAGAGGTATAGGGACATCTTCCTCCTCTGCAGTTTTTTCTACACCCTGGTAGTGTCACGGGTGTGAACTGTGTAGCCCCGGTTTACTACCGGACGCCAAACCTATGAGGTGGGATGTGTTAACTATAGTGTGTTTTTGTCGTGGTTGGTAGCCTGGTGTGTTTTATGTGTATGGTAGTAGTGTATTGGAATAAACACAAACACTCAGTGCCGATGTCAGAGGAATTAACTAGACAACTAGAGTTCTCGACCGGGGAATCAAACCTCGTACCCTCTGAAATGGAGGCCTCGACACTTGACCGTTCAGCTAAAAGGCCTGAAACTATAGGGTCATACATTTGGAAATTTTAATATGCATTAAATGGCATCAAAGAACTCTATTTTTTAAGGTTGCGTAAGATGCGTAGAACTTGAAAAATGGAATTGAAAACTTTATTGCCACAGAATGGTGTGTTGTTCTACGGGCGCTGAACTCAAAATATTTCCGTTGGTGATTGCCTGGTTGCGGTCTAATTAAAGTTGAGAAACTGCAGTATCCTGTATTGTAAATATAATCGCTCCATTAGAGATCGTGCTGAATTTAATTGATAACTCAGGTCAACAAAATTTAACATACATTTTGTTAAAATAGAAGAAATTAATATGTTCATAGACGTTTTCGGGTTGATTTCAAATCACCCAAGGTTTTTGACTAATTACAAAAAGTAATTAAAACTCTCTATTATTGGTACCTTGTAACGTTTGACCTAAAACTATAGTTTTCCGAAAGTCAGGCCCAGTGACAGAATTCTGGGGCCCGTAAATCCCGGTACACCCCACACCAATCCTATCACTTAATTTAGAGTAGAACTGCGAACTTGCAGGTTATTTTACAACCAAGAAGTACCTGATTATCAGCCCATGGGGCGGAGTTTGCACAAAAAATTGCTATAATAATGGTGTAAACATTTTATCGGTGCAAATGTGGTGTATTTGTGGTGCTAATTTGGGGCAAAAGCGACAATGGATACAATGATCTAACACCAATGAAAAATGCACCAAGACTGCACCATAATTACACCACATAGTTGGTGTAAGAGATGTGACATTTTACACCATACTTACCCAGAAATGAAATACATTAATCAGACAATTTCTGCACCAAGTTCGTGCCAAAAATCTACCAACATTTTTCTTTCAATCGTCTTTATTTTCAACACCACTGTTGAACCAAATTTGCTTCAATAATGAGTTTAAGTTACAAAAAGCATTTGGGTGCATTTGCGGAATCACCTTGGTGTCATATTAGTGCAAAAGTTGTGCAATTTTCTTTTGTATTCTTATTGATATTTACATTTATTTAAACCTTAAAATTAATTTTGATTCATCTTTTGTGCCTGGGTACCCTCTGTCTCCTTTGTCGCCAACTCTGCCCAAAATGTATGTGAAATAGATTTTAGACTATACTTTACTTGAGGAATATCTGTTTTGACAGTCCAGAGGTATTCTTCAGGGACATATGAGCTGCATTTTTCTTGGTAGCACCTTTCCATTTCCGCAATAACCGATGAAAACCCTCCTCATGTTCATCGCCCACTGAATTTAACATAGTGGCTTAGCTGCTGATTTCCTAAACGACGGTTTTGAGGAAAAACATATCTAGAGGAGAGTCCAAGAAGAGTATTTTCAGAAACATAATATAGCCCATCATTTGTAGTTGTGATCCACCTCGCGGGGAAGCTCTCTGTGATTTTCTGACCTGTGATTTCCAAGGAAGCTGGTGATTACTTATTTGAAAGACGACAATTCAGCCGCATCTTGAACAAATAGGAAATATTATTTCACTGAATCTCAACTTGTAGGACGCCACCGAGGTATAATAGTTATCCTAGATTCGCGAAGTCAAATGGACTGTGTCGCGATTGATCTATCCAAGGCATTTGACAGGCTAGATCATGGGAGAATACTGGCAAAAATGATTGCAATTGGACTAGACAAAATTGTTAATTAATGCGTGGCTATATTTCTAGAAAATAGAACTCAGGGAATTAGGGTAGGCGAATCTTTATCTGACCCTGTAATAATTAAGAGGGGAATTCCTCAAGGCAGTATTATTGAACTTTTATATTTTTTGTATATATACATGATATGAACGAAGAACTGAAATTAGAGATAAGGCCTTTTGCGAATGATGTTACACAGAATGGAGTAATAAATAAGTTACAAGATTGTGAGCAACTACAAAAAGACTTCGACAATGTTGTGAGATGGACAGCAGGCAATGGTATGTTGATAAACGGCGTTAAAAGTCAGGTTGTGAGTTTCACTAATACGAAAAGTTCTCTCAGTTTGAATTACTGCGTTGATGGGGTGAAAGTTCCTTATGGGGATCACTGTAAGTACCTAGGTGTTAATATAAGGAAAGATCTTCATTGTGGTAATCACATAAATGGGATTGTAAATAAAGGGTACAGATCTCTGCACATGGTTATGAGGGTATTTAGGGGTTATAGTGGGATGTAAAGGAGAGGGCATATAAGTCTCTGGTAAGACCCCAACTACTGTATGATTCCAGTGTATCTGACCCTCATCGGGATTACTTGATTCGAGAAGTGGAAAAAATCCAAAGAAGAGCAGCTCGATTTGTTCTGGGTGATTTCCGATGAGAAAGTAGCGTTACGAAAATGTTACAAAGTTTGGGATGGGAAGACTTGTGAGAAAGGAGACGGACTGCTCGACTAAGTGGTATGTTCCAAGCTGTCAGTTGAGATATGGCGTGGAATGACATTAGTATACGAATAAGTTTGAGTGGTGATTTTAAAATTCTGAAAGATCACAATATGAAGATAAAGTTGAAATTCAAGACGACAAATTGGGGCAAATATTCTTTTATAGGAAGAGGAGTTAGGGATTGGAATAATTTACGAATCGAGGAGTTCAATAAATTTACAAATTCTTTGCAATTATTTAAGAAAAGTCTAGGTAAAAAACAGATAGTGATCTGCTACCTAGGCGATTGCCCTAAATGCAGATCAGTGGTGACTGACCGACTGATTTATTGCCTTAGCTGGCAAAGTTTAGTGTTTATAGTGTACTCTGTCTTCTGGTATGGGCTACAACAAAATTGTTACTTTCATTGTACTCAGTTTCTTCCTCGGCTCGGTGGGAAAAGCAATAGGAAACTATCTCATTCCTCATTTCCCTAGGATGCTTCTTCAGTAATGCCTGGCTCATCTATAACAGCTGATGGCGGAGCTTTTGAGGCTCCAACCAGCCTCCGGGCTGAGACTTCTGCACATACAACAACGATGAAGGGAACTTATAAGTCAATTAACTCTTAAAGCAATAGTTTAGATATTGTCGTTCCATTAGCTTGTTAATGATCGTATTTACGAATAAAATAAATAAATAAATAAATAAATAAATAAATAAATAAATAAATAAATAAATAAATAAATAAATAAATAAATAAATAAATAAATAAATAAATAAATAAACCTGCAGATGAAAATACGAATTTTAGTCGACCAGTTAGAAAGTCAGCAGAATAGCTACTACGATATACACACCCCGTTATTTCCAACTCCATCACACAGACATTTACACAAAATATACAGGATATTGAAATTTTTTGTGGAAGCATTCCGTATTTTTGAGAAAATGCTCTAAGACTGCTGCTAAGCAAGCTATTTTTCATATTTACTTTACGTCGCACCGACATAGATAGGTCTTACAGCGACCATGGGGTAGAAGAGGGCTTGGAGTGGGGAGGAAGCGTCTGAGGTTTCAATTAAGGTACAGACCAAGCATTTGTCTGGTCTGGAAATGGGAAACCACGGACAAATCATCTTCAGGTCTGCCGATAGTGGGGTTCGAACCCAATTTCTCCCGAATACAATTTCCAAGTATTGGCGTATAACCACCACCATCAAAAATAAATAAATAAAGTAAATAAATAAATGATTGATACTATTTTCAGCTATTTTCACCATTTTCTTACACGGGGAGTGTGTTCGAAGCCCCTTGCAAAAGAATGTGAATGCGATGATGGCCAAGGTCATGCTGTTGGCCCAACACAGCATCTTCACAGAGTTACATCGACCGGGGCGTGGTCATATGTAAAGCTTCTTGGGCAGGTCATGTGAGACCTCTTTTTTAAGATGTCTTTTCAAGGCCACTGTTCCACGGATTTGTATAAAAGAGGGGCTCATCTCTGGAAATGGCACCAGTATTCTCTGCAGCAGAATCTCCACCAACTCTCCAACATGATGAAGCTTGTAAGTATGATATGTCATGTTTGACGGATAATAGTAAGAAAATATATTACAATGACATATTTTATATTCAGTTATAAAATATTAACGTAACACAAACTTCCTGTACAATATTATCTACTTGTTGCTGTGCAATACGTTTTTGTACTGCCTGAAGGAGCTGGGGAAGAGTGAAGTAGGGTTATAGCGAGGATAAATATGAACGTTATCCTTCTCAGCCATCAGAAGAAACCTTATTCTTTTTACAAAGCGTTTAGTACGTAATATTTGCAGATGTTGATAAAATCATTATGGCTTCAGCTACTGTGAGCAAACATTTTGACTACTTTATACCATTAGTAGATTAAGGGACGTGAAAAGCATTACGGTATTGCCCCTTAGGACCAAGAACAATTAAGTCGACACGCACATCTATTGACCTCACTCTTCACCAGCAACTTCAGGCAGTACAAAAGCGTATAGCACAGCAACAAGTAGAGAATATTGTACAGGAAGTTTGTGTAACGTTAATATTTTATAATTTAATATAAAATATGTCGTTATAATATATTTTCTTACTGTTATTGATCTATTGAGCAACGGAAATTACATTCACTCAAGTGATCTTTCTTAGGACCATCAATCGCGAGATACACCCAACTAACGTTTGCTAGAGCCATCAGCAATGATACACACTCATTTAATCTCTCATAGGACCATCAGCAAGTGGAGAGATGACAAACAAACACACCCCACAAAACTCTACCAAATTTCAGGCTGTATTCTGTCATTCTTTTCAATAACTGTGAACCCATCTCTTCTATATCATAGAATGTTCAGTGTTCTTATGAATGACGTAGACATTTTCTTACATAAAAAAGATTTGAATAAAATATTATCTACATTACAATAACTCAAAGAAACGCAAAATAAAAATAATATTTAAAAAATGTGAAATCGATTTATCTAATTCTTGCAGTACTAGATTATAAATACAGTAACTACTGTAATTTCTATGAGAGTGTTTACTTCTAATTGAAAGAAAAAGATAATTTTAATTTAATTAATTGTTCAGTATTAATGATTTTCACTGTCTTCTTCCTACAGTTGTTTGTCGTCCTCGCCGTCTTGGCCGTCGCTTCAGCCCAGTACGTCTACAACTACAACTCCCCATATGCCTACTCCGCTGGAGCTTACCCTGCCGTTAAAGCCTACTCTGCCTACGGCTACGCTCCTTCATACAACCCATACTACGCCAGGAACTACGCTTACGTTGGATGAATCACCCTTTCTTTATGGTAATACTATTTTTAAGACTGTATTTCTCCTTTAATAACGAATATTCCTTAGATGCCATTCAATCACCCCGTTAGAATATTCGTTAGTAAAAGAGGATTATAACCCGTTTACCACGGTTAGCTAGAAACGACCGGCTGATAACACGTGGAGTGGCCTCGCGAAGGATTTATTACTCGATATTGTAACGAGTAGTTAGTAGTCTACATAACAAAACTCCCATATTTTCTTGTGGACATCACAGTGAGCAAAGGTTTGCTAAGAATATAGAAACTTACCACATCAACGCCGCAAGCAAAGCAGATTAAAACACATTCGAGAACTATTTCTTGCTTTTGCCGCAGAGAAAGTTAATGACATTTCAAATATAATGAACATCTTAATTGGCCATCGAATGAACCAGAACTTGACCTGATCAGGGCCTAATAAGAGGGCGTTCACAACAGAGGTAGTTCAAGTCGGTCTGTAAGAGAGGCGACCAGCGGTGACAAGGGGCAAGACTTGATTAATACGACGTGTAATGATCACTTGAGGCTAACTTTTCCAAATATTTATCATGATCAGCCTTTTAGTTGTATAATATTATAGGGTTGCTATTGAGAATATTAAATCTGACAGGGGTAGCCTATCATCCCGATTATCAATACAATCCCGTAATAGTTTCGCTAGAGGTACCTTATTTTCTTGATATTGGAACCTTGCGTTTGCACGATATACCTAGATCAGAATTTAAGCCATTCTGTGTACCATATTTACTTCTGGTAGTCTCTTGAGTGTGTAAAAATAGTCGCTTTTTAAGGGACCCTTTGGTAAAGAAAAGGCAGGTGTTGATACATTGTGTTTCACAAAAGTTTGCGAAGATTATAATTTAAAAGGTGGTATAGTGAATATTGTCTTAAGAAGAAGTGTAACTGGGTAACCGTCTTGAAAATGTACAATAACAGCGAAAACATTTTATTAATAAACTTTATGTTTTTTATTTCATTTGAGAAGATGACATCTAATTAATGGAGTGTTTTCTTTTGTTTTAGATTCTTCTTTCCTGACTCCCCACCACCCCTGCAGTTTGGATATCTTCACCAAGTGCCGCCAATACTCTACCATCAATCTGGCTCCATAGAATTCAGCTGTAAATTCCTCCCTCCTCCATATCTTTTTAAATAAAAGTCCATAAAGTCTACTTGTTTCAGTTCTTCATTTTCTTACCTATTTTAACCCTTCCTCAACATATTTAAACAGCCACTCGATATTATACCCAACGTTATTTTATATTTTTACACACGACATTAATATTTCTTAGAATAATGACAAGACCGTCTCTGTGGTGTAGTGGTGAGTGCCACCCCTGGAAGCCCGGGTTCGTTTCCCGGCTCTGCCACGAAATTTAAAAAGTGGTACGAAGGCTGGAACAGGGTCTACTCAGCCTCGGGAGGTCAACTGTGCAGAGAGTGTTCGATTGCCTCCTCAGAAGATACTGAATAATTGTACCTTTCTATTTATATCCGGATTGGAAAGAGAAGGTTAGACATACTGTATACCATCTCCGAAGTGGTTTTCCGTGGTTTCCGCACTTCTCCTCTAGATAAATGCGGGGTTGGTACCTAACTTAAGACTACGGCCGCTTCTTTCCCTCTTCGTTGTATATCCCTTTCAATCTTCCCATCCCCCAACAGTTCCCTGCTCAGCACAGCCGGTGAGGCCGCTTGGGCGTGGTATTGGTCGTCTTCCGAAGTTGTATCCCCTCGACCCAAAGTCCCACGTTCCAGGACACTGGCATTGAGGAGGTAGAGGTGGGTTTCCTCGCTGAATCCAGGGTAAAACGAACCCTGGAGGGGAAACGGATTGTGAAAGAAAGAAAGAAAGAAAACGATATTTCATGTACCTGTAATATTTTCATTCATATTGATCAATAAACAAACAATTTTTGTACAATACACGTAATATCTACAAGATATAAAAAGACACGTTAAAGAAGATTTTTCTCTCCTTTTCCTGGACTTTTCCCAACAATTTACGTCGATTTAAGCTCAGCTTCACGGTCATATTTCTGCTTTACATACTTGCTACATATTAGGTAACCTGCAAGTATTATCCCATGAAGAACGAAGTAGGGGTTGTAGTAAGGATCTAAAGGAGAGGGCATATAAGTCTCTGGTAGGATTCCAACTAGAGTATGGTTCCAGCGTATGGAAAGCTCACCAGGATTACTTGATTCAAGAAGTGAAAAAAAAATCAAAGAAAAGCAATTCGATTTGTTCTAGATGATTTCCGACAGAAGGGTAGCGTTACGAAAATGTTCCAATGTTTGGGCTGGGAAGACTTGGGTGAGAGGAGACGTGCTGCTCAACTAAGTGGTATGCTCCGAGCTCTCAGATGAGAGAAGGCATTGAATGACATTAGTAAAGAATACGTCTGAGTGGTGTTTTTAAACGTAGGAAAGATCATAATATGAAGATTCGTTTATAGGAAAGGGAGTTATTCCCAATTCTTTCCAACCCAAACTTTGTAACATTTCCGTATCATTACTCCATTTTGGAAATCACCCAGAACAAATGGTGCTGCTTTCCTCAGGATCTTTTCCAGTTCGGGAATAAAGTAATCAAGGTGTGGGTCCCATCCAATGGAACCATACTCTATAACATTTCCCTTCGGTGCTGTTTCGCTATGTGATTTGGTTTTGTTTGCGGTTATTTATAGGGCTTGTGTCTACATGGGCAGTGAATCATATTGCGATAATAATTATAATTACTTTCTTTTTTTAATCCTTTACCCTCCAGTTTGGTTTTTCCCTCGGACTCAGTGAGTTATACCGATTAAATGACAGTTCCCCACACTGACACTTCCATGTACTGCAAACAATACTGACACTTCCGCAAAGCACTTGGACGCGGCTACCTGATTAATGACTCAGAAGCAATCTCGACTGACAATTCCACACAAATCGAACCCAAGGCTACAGCGCGACTCTCCCCCAACAAACTGCCTCCAGCCACTTCCAATAAAAAAATATTAATAATAGAGTATTATTAGTCTATATATTATTAGTCTATACTCTACTAATAATAATATGTCTATACTAATAAAGCAGTTTTGTGTGTGTGTGTGTGTGTGTGTGTGTGTGTGTATGTCCGGCTTATCTCGTAAACGGCTACGTTAAACAGCCCAACTATACTTTAAAATATATATATAATCTTCAAACCAAATGTATATTTTATTTAACTGATGTGAAAGAGCGAACGAGTTCTCCCTGGCGAATTGGCGAAACGATTCGCTCGCCTGTAACATCAAGGCTCGCCCCACAGACCTTTAATGTTAACGTGTTATTCTTTTGGAGTGAAGAAAGACGCTCGGTCTAGGTACCTCATTGCTAATACGGTCTCAAAAATATCATTGATGTAGTGTAGTTTCCATAAAAATAAAATAAATTCAAATAGTCTGATTTCCATCACACTTTATCCAGGTGTGGAGTGGCAAAACAATAACTGAATTGGTCATTTTGGTGTTGATATTTTCTTCTTCTACTTCTTCTTTATCCTTTTACTCTCGGACTCAACGAGGGATCCCACCTCTACCTTCTCAAGAGCAGTGCCCTGAAGTGTGAGACATTGGATCGGGATTTACAACTGGGGAGGAAGACCAGTACCTCGCTCCGCTACGCTGATCAGGAGCATTGTTGGAGAATGGGGAGTTTGGAAGGGAAATACAAAGAGGGAAGGAAGCGGCCTTGGCCTTAGGTACCATCCCGGCATTTGCCTGGAGGAGAAGTGGAAACCTCGGGAAACCACTTCCAGGATGACTGATGTGGGAATCGAACCCACCTCTACTCAGTTGACATCCCGAGGCTGAGTGGACCCCGTTTCAGCCCTCGTACCAATCTTCAAATTTAGGGCCAGAGCCGGAAGTCGAACCCGGGCCTCCAGGGGTGGCCGCTAATCACACTAACCACTGCACCACAGAGGCGGACATTATCATTTTCGCATGTTTAAAATCACCTTTTCGGGCTTGTGTAGATTCTTTTGTTTTATGGTCTTGGTCCAATTTTCTCAGCATTAATTATTATTAACCTACTCCATTTTCTACCGAGCTCGATAGCTGCAGTCGCTTACGTGCGGCCAGTATCCAGTAATCGGGAGATAGTGGGTTCGAGCCCCACTGTCGGCAGCCCTGAAGATGGTTTTCCGTGGTTTCCCATTTTCACACCAGGCAAATGCCGGGGCTGTACCTTAATTAAGGCCACGGCCGCTTCCTTCCAATTCCTAGGCCTTTCCTATCGCATCGTCGCCAGAAGGCCTGTCTGTGTCGGTGCGATGTAAGCAAATAGCCAAAAAAAAAAACAACTCAATTTTCTGTGAATAGGCAACTGCTTCAGAAAAATTTTCCTTTTTTTCTTGTCATTTTCAAATTTTTTCTTGATTTCCTCAAGGCATCCGTCTAGTTTGACATATTTTCGTCTTCCTTTTCTCCCTTCTATGTTGAGCACGGCCTTCAGAAATCCGCAGTTTGTTTTCTCAGCTTCCGCCCTCAACACTTTCACAACCTGTTTTATTTGGGGTGAGCTCTCCCGACAAAATTGTTTCGTCAGTTGTTTCAGCCCTCAACAGCGTTCGTTGTCCTGTGCCGTGCTTGGTTCCGATTCCACATCTTGATTTGAATGTCTTGGTTGTCTAGCCAGTTTTCAATAATGTAGTCAAATAACTGGCTAAGTTTGGAACTTTCTGGAGCTTGAGAGTGTATTTCCACACACCCATCGAGCACATACTCAGGCTTTAAAAACGCAAGTGCTGCGAACATACGGACATAAAGGCTGATTTCGCTATCTCGGTACTCCACCAACAATCCGAGATCCTGTACTTTTCTCCATAAGCATTTTGTCATGTGAAAATGACAGCCATGCATTTTTGTTTGTTGGAAATACTTCTTGCAAAGAAGTAATGAGAGGAGTTTCAAAATCCACGCTTGTATTTTCTGGTATCCACTCCGGAACGGCCTGGAGGAGGAGTCTGAACAGTCTCGTATACGTTTGCTGCTTCTTGTTTGGTAGAAGTGCGAATACGATAGGACACATTTTTGTCTCATCATTGCTACTCCCCAAATCCGCATGAATAGTATACACATTTGACTAAACTGCTTGCTAGTAATCTTGAAAGTACCATCCATAAAAATGGCTAAAACACATTAAGCTCTCTTTTTCTTTGCTGCCAAAAAAATCAATTATTCTATCTTCATTTCCGCCGTCTGCCAAAAGGAAAGACGAACCGTCAATCAACGTACCTTTATCAAAAACTATATTTTCTCTGTGTTCGAGCTTTTTTGCGTTTCCATGGGCATTGCTTCGGTGTCGATACACTGACCTCATCATAGACTCTGTCTTAGGCATTTAATTAACGATGTCATAACCTGAAAACAAACCATGTTTAATACAATTCTCTCTCGGTAGAACTTCCAGAAAAACTATTTTTTATTTCTTGCTGAAACGTTCTAAACAGCGCCAGATTTTAAAAATATATTTTTTCACGAATACGTCAGGAAATCAGGGATAAACTGATTTTTAAAACATTATTACATGAGTACTCAAATTGTGCGGAGTTGTACTCTGACAAGAATATAGAAAAACATCGGAGACAATCTCGGAAAAAGTCAACTTTTAGAAATATTGCATTGGGTAGGCCTACTAAAATCTTCAAATTGTATACCAACATACTATTTAAGAGTCTGCAGAGGCTGCCGGCTCTGTCGGATTTACTACCATAAGAACAATGATATATAGTGATCCAAATGACACCGTTATTGATGGTCCAAAATTTGTGATTGAGGCGATTTAACTAAAAAAACCCTGAACCGATTGAGCTAAAACTTCGTATGATGATTGATACTAAGTATACCAGATGACTAATTTCAAATTAACAGTTTTTATTTACATGTGTGTTGTTTGAATGAGTGTACCAAATTCACTCAGTGGTGTTACTAAAACGAATGCTAAGAACACATACTTTTATTTTGAAGGTCAGCCATGGCATCGTCGTAAATTTGAATAACGCTGGCATCTTCTTCACGCGCTCTCTTGACTGACTTTTGGACGCGCTACGAAACCTCTAAACGGGCAACATCAGGAACATCACACTGATGCTCACTGTTTGGTCGACGTGTTTGTAGTGAATTGATAAAAAACACTTTTTCGCATACTTGACAACGCACACCTACGTCACAACGCCACGTTTTGCCATTCTTAACTTTTGGTGTTCGTAACCTTCATGCCGGGCTGAGTGGCTCAGACGGTTAAGGCGCTGGCCTTCTAACCCCAACTTGGCAGGTTTGATCCTGGCTCAGTCCGGTGGTATTTGAAGGTGCTCAAATACGACAGCCCCGTGTCGGTAGATTTACTGGCACGTAAAAGAACTCCTGCGGGACTAAATTCCGGCACCTCGGCTTCTCCGAAGACCTTAAAAAGTAGTTAGTGGGATGTAAAGCAAATAACATTATTATTATTATTATCGTAACCTTCATGCTAAACGCACTCCCTTCCCTCAGATGTCGGACCAAATTCCAACTCAATAGCAGTCACGATGCTAACACGGCAAGAATCAAAACGGCAATGTCAGTAGACTACATAGGTACTTGCTTCCCAACTAATTTATATTTTCTACCGCATTGGCTAATTCATAATACGGAATGTGAACACATAATCCAGGAATCAAAGAACAAAAGGTCACTACAGAGCGTAGAATAACCAGAACGGCATACAGTGGTAGCGTGCAACATGTGCTATACTTATACATTTCAAACGTTAGTATGTGGAGGAGCCCTTGGAAATTTCTCACTTTTGACGTGAAAAAGAAATAAATGAAAATCTACAGCCTGTTTCCAGTCATTCGACCGGTTCAGGAATGGAATGAATGAAGCCCACTTCTAGCGGCGAGGATAGGAACTGCTGGCTGCCGAAGCCTGTCGCACTCTTCTGGGGCAATGATCACAATGACTGACAGACGAAATTAAATGATATTGGAGAGTGTTGCTGGATTGATAGACGATGGGGAAAAGCGGAGCACTCGGAGATAAACCTGCCCCGTAACCCCTTTTCTCCAGCACAAATCACACATGGAGCGACCGGGATTTGAACCACAGACCGCAGCGATGAGATGCCAGCACGCTGCCGCCTGAGCCACGGAGGTTTCTTCTCTTTTGTTTAATGTACTACTACACATAATAATATATAGCGGAAGAGTATTCAATAGACGCATCAAATTATGTATAATGTACGGGAAATGGATGTTAGAATTTTTATATTGTTTTTGGTAGCATTGGGGGGGTGGGGCGGCGGGGGATGTGTGTGAAATTGTCAGTCGAGATAATTTCTGAGTCATTAATCAGGTAGCCGCGTTCAAGTTCTATGGGGAAGTGTCATAATTTTCTGCAATGTGTGTAAGTCACTGTGGGGAACTAAACCCAAACCCCATGGCACTACAGCCCTTGAAGGGCCTTGGGCTGCCAAGCGACCGCTGCTCACCCCGAAGGCCTGCAGATTACGAGGTGTCGTGTGGTCAGCACGACGAAGCCTCTCGGCCGTTATTCTTGGCTTTCGAGACCGGGGCCGCTATCTCACCGTCAGATAGCTCCTCATTTCTAATCACGTAGGCTGAGTGGACCTCGAACCAGCCCTCAGGTCCAGGTAAAAATCCCTGACCTGGCCGGGAATCGAACCCGGGGCCTCCGGGTAAGAGGAAGGCACGTTACCCCTACACCACGGGGCCGGCCACTGTGGGGAACTGTCCAAGCACCTAACGTCCCAGCCCACGTACCTCTTTTCAAATTTCATGGCAAATCCAGGATTCGAACCCGGGAATCCGCGGGGGGCAGTTAATCACATTAACCACAACACCACCGAGACGGACCAATGCGTTGTTTAGCGATAAATGGTGACGCTTTTGACGCATCGAACTTTAACATTTCTTCATCCATTCTTAGATCATTAATGCAATTTTTCGTCCTACTGTTCTTCTTTCAGTAAGTTTTGACGAGAACCTTTCTTGTCACGTCTTGTAATCCATAGATATTGTGTGTAGTGTAGTGGTGCGCGTCTCTCACATTGCCAACCAACTGTTCAGGGACACGGTCTTGTGACACTGAAATCAGAGGATGAGCCAATTGCGCTTCTCCTCCAGTCCGATTGATCAAAACACATAGTTAAATGACTTACGGGGATGGAGTTCATTCTAGAACACACTTAAGTGCCAAGATGGAAGCATTCTGCAGTAAGCATTATGCGCAAAAAGTTAACAGCAAGTATTAAAGCATCAGAGGCAGCTTGCACAGTAAGAGCTGACTCATTTCTTTCAGTTTCCGTGCCCGGCTAGCTCAGTCGGTAGAGCATGAGACTCTTAATCTCAGGGTCGTGGGTTCGAGCCCCACGTTGGGCGATTGCTTTTAAGTAACATTAAAAAGTTAGTTGTGGTATCTGAATGTTGTTTTCAGTATATTCTTGTAAGAGCAGAGGTAGATTATGGAAGTTCATTTATGCATGTAATTTGTTTGTTAAACTAGGCAACGTCCGCCTGTGTGGTGTAGTGGTTAGCGTGAATAGTTGCCACCCCGGGTTCGATTCCCGGTTTTTGCCACGAAATTTGAAAAGTGGTACGAGGGCTGGAATGGGGTCCACTCAGCCTCGGGAGGTCAACTGAGTAGAGGTGGGTTCGATTCCCTCCCCAGCCATCCTCGAAGGGGTTTTCCGTGGTTCCCCTCTCCTCCTCCAGGAAAATGCCGGGATGGTTATCTAACATAAGGCCACGGCCGCTTCCTTCCCTCTTCCTTGTCTGTCCCTTCCAATCTTCCCATCCCCCCTCAGGGCCCCTGTCCCGCATAGCAGGTAAGGCCGCCTGGGCGAGGTACTGTTCCTCCTCCCCAGCTTCACCCCCTGATCCAATGTCTCACGGTCCAGATTAAGAAAGAAAGAAGAAACTCGATTATCCGGACGTAAAGAGCCCTTAGCGTTTTGTTCAAACCGTGCTAGATTTCAGGCTTTGAGATTTCATAATTGTTCACGTATGTTTCATATAACTTACACTGTTGTGCCTATTGTTGTTTATTTTATTATATTCACATTTGAATTAGATTATGCGGATTTCTTCTTATGCGAATGAACTCTAGTACCAACTACTCCTTATAACCTACTTCCCGCACTATTGTTATTCTTCTTCTTAATTTGCTTACCCTCCACGGTCGGTATTTCCCTCGGACCCAGCGAGGGATTCCACCTCCACCGCCTCCAGGGCAATGTCCTGGAGCTTCAGACTCTGGATCGGGGGGATACAACTGGGGAGGATGACCAGTACCTCGCCCAGACGGGCTCATCTTCTAGCTGGGGGGATGGGAAGTTTGGAAGGGATAGACAAGGAAGAGGGAAGGAAGCGGTCGTGGCCTTAAGTTAGGTACCATTCAGGGATTTACCTGGAGAAGTGGGAAACCACAGAAAACCACTTCTAGGATAGCTGAGAAGGGAATCGAATCTCCCTCTAGTCAGTTGACCTCCCGAGACTGAGTGGACCGCGTTCCAACCCTCGTACCACTTTTCAAATTACGTGGCGGAGCCGGGAATCGAACCCGGGCCTCCTGGGGTGGCAACTAATCACACTCGCCACTGCACCACAGAGGCGGACATTGTTGTTATTATTTCTTTCTTAATCTGCTTACCCTCCAGGGTTGGTTTTTCCCTCGGACTCAGCGAGGGATTCCACCTTTACCGCCTCAGGGGCAGTGTCCTGGAGAGGGAGACTTTTGGTCGGGAGGATACATCTGGGAAAGAGGACCAGTACCTCGCCCTGGCGGCTTCACCTGCTATGCTGAACAGTGGCCTAGTGGGGGGATGGGAAGATTGGAAGGGACAGGCAAGGAAGAGGGAAGGAAGCGGCCGTGGCCTTAAGTTAGGTACCATCCCGGCATCCGCCTGGATGGGAAGTGTGAAACCATAGAGAACTTCGAGGATTGCTGATGTGGCATTCGAACCCCGCTCTGCCCAGTTGTCCTCCAGAGGCTGAGTGGACCCCGTTCCAGCCATCGTACCACTTTTCAAATTTCATGGCAGAGCCGGGAATCGAACCCGGGCGTTGGAGTGGGTGGCACCTAATCACATTGAACACTACACTACAGAGGCGACTATTACCAATCTGACATTCAGTTCTCCTAGGTTTCTTCCCTGTTGACTTTCACTTTAGTCTAGGAAATTGCGAATTTGGTACGGGGAAGGTGATGAGGTGGTGGCCATGGCGTATAAAGGGATCAGTCCCGGCATTTGCCTTGATGCCCTAGAATGGAAAACCACGGAAATCCATTCTCAGCACAGTCGACGGTGGGGACCAGAGCCTCCGCCTCCCGAGTGCAGTGCTCCAAGGCTAGTTCAGCCGAAACCTACTCTACTCTGTATGCTCCACGATCTTACGTACAGAGGATCGTCCAAGGAAAAGCACAGAAACAATGTGTGGGGGTTCCATGACAAACTTGATGTTCTACGTGAAAAGATAAATCGTCTTATTCATGCGTTCTTGATACAGTCGGAAGTAAAGTTATCTTAAAGTGAACAAGATTTATCTGAATGACGTGAAAAACAGACGAATTGGCTGTTGTTCAAGTAGGGCAGCTACATCCTAAAATAGTGTCGAGATAGTGAATAAGTTCAAAGATAAACTAAAGTGCAGTATGCCCGGCTAGCTCAGTCGGTAGAGCATGAGACTCTTAATCTCAGGGTCGTGGGTTCGAGCCCCACGTTGGGCGATAGTTTTTACGTTCAAACCAAAATCACACGTGCTTTTGAATCAAGTCTGCCTGTCTGTTAGGTCATCAGCCCAGAGGCTGGTTGGATCCTCAAATAGCACCACCAAACGTTATGCGGTTATAAGGAAACCGCAAAAACCAATGGCAGCACCAATATGAGGCGTACTAGGCAAGACGAGGAGTGGGGTAGTTTGCCATTGCTTTCCTCACTGGGTCAGAATGTGCTATTGCAGCACGACTGACCCTATGAGCAACACCTTTCATAACACTCAGATGCACTAGTCGTGCTCTGAATGTCATTACTCAGCACCACCCATACCCCAGCAGCTTCCATATTGTCACAGCCATGGATGAGACTGGGACTTCGGTGGAAGCTACACTTTACTCTGGCCTGTGCCAAGAGATGGATACAAAAGTACTGTATCCATCACGAAATGGCAGCAGGCAATTGAATCAAGTATCTTCATGTTAAATTGAAACTACAACAACCAAGCGAGTTGGCCGTGCAGTTAATTGAGCATAGCCGTGAGGTTGCACTCAGGAGATAGTAGGTTCGAACTCCACTGTCGGCAGTACTGAAGGTGGCTTTACATGGTTTCCTATTTTCACGCCAGGCAAATGCTGGGGCCGTCCCTTAATTAAAGCTACGGCCGCCTCCTTCGCACTCCCAGACCTTTCTTGTCCTAACGTCGCCATGAGACCTATCTGTCCCGGAGCGACGTAAAACAAATAAAAAAAAGACCTATTTGTCATTGCGATGTAAAGCAAATTGAAAAAAATAAATCACAACCGTCGTTTCTTTAGTTCTTTCAATATTCCTGTATGCATCAGAATGCTGGACTCTCAAAAAGGATAGACCTGAAACACGTCGATGCCATCAAAATGTACTGTTGTAGGCGGATGCAGATAATCCTATGGAGTGATATGAGTTCCTATCCGTCAATAAGAATCGACTTCGTACAATAGTTCGGCATTGCGTTGCCAGGTACTTCGCACACATTTTAAGGCAAAATTGCCTACATAAAAAATGATAATTCAAGGACAAAGAAGTCAGGGTATAGTTCCATCGAGATAGGTGGATCAGATTAAACTTATCATAAATTCTTCACATCGGCGATGCTCGAGGATAACAGGAAGTAACCCATTATAATATTAACTTGGGGATATTAGGTCGCGTAATCTTTATAATCCGCTGACGCGCTTTGATCTTGCGATCAGGATCGTCTTCAGAGCAGTAATAAGTAACGTATTGGCAACTGTCACTCCATAGTAACCAGACTCAAGATAGAGAGACCCTTTTAGAAATATAGTTCATTGCAGGGCCTCCCGAGTCAAGGAGAAAGATGTTGACGAGTTAACTATGGAAGGTAGCCATGATCTACTCAGTATGTAGTCGTCGCCTTTGTTAAAATTATTCGGGTGTTTAGCAATTTATATCGCCTCACGGCCTCGCGAATTATTCTTGGTATAGAATATTTCTCATTATAAATTACAGAAGTTACATAAAAAAATGATTCGGTGGTGTTTATTAAACCCTTGAACCTACCGTTCCATCGTTGGTCGTCTGCCACAGCTGCTGCAATAGAGCAATATTGAACTTTTAGATCTTGGGGTCGTAGCGGGTTTATTTCTGTCACTACATTGACCAAACGATGGGGTTCAGAAGAGAGCCTAACTACTTTAAATGAGGAGCAAAAATGTGCTTGCTAAAATTTTATTCAATTATATCAACGCAAAATATATTTATTAAAAGTCATCCATAAAATCACTTAAATATTTATAATATTTTGATGCAATCACAATCCATTGAGTGAATGTTGTCTAAATTCGTGGATAGCAATAACTAGAGATACGAAAATAAAACCTGAAAACCGGGCACCATTGATCCAAACGATAACTGAGAATGAATCCACACGATCCGTGGAACATCTGACCTTCAACAGGTAGAATTCCAGATTTACATTTAATGAAGTTTATCCACCAGTCACATACCCTGTCGGATATTGGAACATCCGCCGAATGGCCCCTTAATCGAACCAAACTGACTATCATTTGCTTTGGATAGGTTGCGAAATATTACTAGAAAGCATGGTGTTCACTACAAGTTAACAGCAATGGTCACAATTAAAAATAAAGTTCCACCATGTGTTGTCATCTCGTGACACCCTTAAGTTGTAGAATAATCCCGATGCTGAAACATGCATCACCCA
Source organism: Anabrus simplex (assembly GCF_040414725.1). Lineage (NCBI taxonomy): Eukaryota > Metazoa > Arthropoda > Insecta > Orthoptera > Tettigoniidae > Anabrus > Anabrus simplex. The sequence continues at coordinate 95,022,619 of NC_090267.1, forward strand.
AACAGTTGTTCAGAAGGAACCAACAACAACTTGATCCGAGGGGATCTTTCGTTACGTCGTTCTGAAGGAACAAAACTGCGAAATGCAGGAAAACATTTATTCATTATGCATTTAGAAGAAATGCCAAACAGTGAAATTAAAGAAAAGTGATAAGTCACTTGAAAATATTCTTATAGAACCAATTTTCAGGTTATAAACGGTTATGTCGTTAAGTTTAATAAATTACAGTTCCACAGCATAACACAAATGAAAGGAAGGAAATCTTTCCATTTACAATAACTACGACTAACATAACAAATCTGTCTACCTACGCTTGTCCCACTAAACCAAACTACAAGTAATTGGTAGATCAATGTCTCACCTAACATAAAGTGAAAGAACGGAAATTGAAAATGAAATGCATTAACAGCTGACGAATCGAAACCGCATTCGTAGCACATATCAGTGGTCACGCTCCAACCCCCTCACCTTCTCCGAGCATCTCTTTCATCGTAACAAATCTCCCGGCTTGAGAGACGGCGTCACCGTCTAAGAGGCCCGCCTCGCCCTTCAGGGGAGGAATGAAAACATTTTTTGTAATGTGTATGTATGTTCAGTCTTCAGCCCGAAGGCTGGTTGGATCCTCAACAGCTCTGCCATCAGCTGTCATAGATGACCTAGGCATCACTGAAGAGGCGTACTAGGAAGATGAGGAGTGAGGTAGTTTCCCGTTGCTTTCCTCACCGAGTCAGGAGTTGCTATCACATATCAGTCTGCCAAGCCCACTGAAATGCATGCACCAACCGGCCGCTGAGCAACATTTTCACACCATTTATAGCAGGGACTGGCTGCATAAGGAATGACATTACTAACATCGCTCATATTGTCAAGCCAAGGATAAAGCTGAGACAGATCAATGAAAGTAACAAAATTGCTCTAGCCCATACCAGAAGACATAGTGCACTGTAAACACTAGGTCTCGCCAGCAAAGACATAATAGTAGTAGTATAATAGTTTGACATTATTGAGAACTCAGTGTCGTGTTGATTTCTACAATTATAATGTTTCACATTTAAAAATAAAATGTATTTATCATGGAACATTATTTCTGGTCATATGGAGTGGGGTGTCAGAATGGGCCAAGTTTTATTCACGTTAAATAACGAGGAGCGATATAATAAGGTAAGGTAAGGTAAGGGTTATTCTGCTCGAAGGCAGGTCCGAACCTCCGCAGAGGTGTTCCTGAGCCGGAGTTTGCGTGCGGTAGGGTGGCCAGTTCCTTTCCGCTCCTCCATTCCCTTACCCCCCACCAACAGCGCGTGGCAACCCATCCAACTTCTGACCACGCCCATTGTTGCTTAACTTCGGAGATCTCACGGGATCCGGTGTTCCGATACGGCTACGGCCGTTGGCATATAATAAGAAGGCACCAAAAATTATGGAATATTTCCTATGGAATACTTCATCAAGGGAAATGATCCAAGTTCTTTCCGCTCCTGGATTACATCCGAATGATTGGCTCCGAAGCGCGGTATCGGCTCTTACTGCATACAGGAGGTCGGCACCAACGCCAAACGGGTATATCAGCGTTAAAGGTTTTGTCATGCTGATAAATAACTTGAAAAATATAACTCACATCGATGTCATTTTATCAGCAGCTGAAGTTAGCCAATCACATTATTTCGCGGGCGAATGAAAATAGGCTTTGCGTGGCGGTGTTACTAAATCTGCTTGAGAGCACCGGCCGAAGAATGAAATGGCGTATGGCTTTTAGTGCCGGGAGTGTCCGCAGACAAGTTCGGCTCGCCAGGTGCAGGTCTGTCTATTCGACACCCGTAGGTGACCTGCGCGTCGTGATGAGGATGAAATGATGATGAAGACAGCACATACACCCAGCCCCCGTGCCATTGGAATTAACCAATTAAGGTTAAAATCCCCGACCCGGCCGGGAATCGAACCCGGGACCCTCTGAACCGAAGGCCAGTACGCTGACCGTTCAGCCAACGAGTCGGACGGCCGAAGAATAAAACATCGCCACTGGAGGGGTTTGAATACAAACCACCAAGATAACAGGATCGTGCCAAAGCAAGTACGCTACGGGGATACCAGTGATACCCACGGTGTGTTTGTGTTTGATGCTGATTTCTCGGCATATCTCTCTTAACTCAAGTGCAGATTTAGTAACACTGCCGCGCAAAGCCCATTTGAATTCGTCCGCGAAGCGATCTGATTGGCTAACGTGAGCAGCAGTTTAAAGGTCAACGGTGCGAGGTATAGAACTATTTCTTTCAAATTATTTAATCAGTATGGCCATCCTTCTAACACTCATATATCCAGTGCACGTTGTTTCCGACCACCGTATATATTTACCATTCCAGATTGACTTAGGATATCCGAGTGAATTGGCAGCGCGGTTAGGGTCACGTAGCTGTGAGCATGCATTCGAGAGATGGCGGATTCGAATTCACCGTCGGCAGTCCTGAAGATAGTTATCCGTGGTTTCCCATTTTCACATCATCCTTACGTCACCGAAAACCTTTGATGTAAGCCTATTAATGCGACGTTAAACCATTAACAAAAAAATTAGGATTGTCTATATTTACGCAGGTCTGGATAAAAATGTTATTACAGCTGTGCAGTACTTCAGTTAGAAACAAACAAAAAACCAACAACCAAAAAAGGTGAAGCTAATGGCTGAAGTATTACTTGTTTCTGTAATGTCTACCGAGCTCGATAGCTGCAGTCGCTTAAGTGCGGCCAGTATCCAGTATTCGGGAGATAGTAGGTTCGAACGAACCCCACTGTCGGCAGCCCTGAAGATGGTTTTCCGTGGTTTCCCATTTTGACACCAGGCAAATGCTGGTGCTGTACCTTAATTAAGGCCACGGCCGCTTCCTTCCCACTCCCAGCCCTTTCCTGTCCCATCGTAGCCATAAGACCTAGTGTGTGTCGGTGCGACGTAAAGCAACAAGCAAAAAAACAAAACAAAATCTGTAATGTCAGGTACTGTATGTAAATGTGTAGTAAGACGAACACAAACACAAACACTCAGTCCCCGAGGTACAGAAATTAACCAGACATGGTCAAAATACCCGGCCCGTCCAGAAATCGAACAGAGCGCCCGAAGGTCACTGTTCTGATCAGCCAAGGTGCTGGATTACTATTACTATTGATGCTGCTGATCTGCTGATGACAATGCTGTTGTTTGAATGGGCTTAACAGCTAGGATATCGGCCTCTATTATTATTCTTATCCAACTCCTTGGCTGAATGTTCAGCAGGTGAGGCCTTCGGTTTAGAGGGTCCCGAGTTCGTTTCCCGGCCGGGTCGGGGATTTTAATAGCGTCTGATTAATTCTCCTGGCTCGGGGACTGGCAGTTTGTGTTTGTCCCAATACTCTCCTCTTCATATTCAGACAACACACCACACTATCAACTACCGCAATAGTGATTACATCTCTCCACATAACGTTGGCGTCAGAAAGGGCATTCTGCTGTAAAACAGGGCCATCTCCACATGTGCTACACAGTTCGCACCCGCTACTCCACAGGGAGCGGTAGAAAAACGATTATTATTATTATTATTATTATTATTATTATTATTATTATTATTATTATTATTATTATTATTATTATTATTATTATTATTATTATTATTGAGTCCAGCTGCAGTTGACATTGATTTCGGTTTGACCCTGACTGCCTGCAGAGACCACGAAATCAAACGAGAACATTGCGTCAGATTTGTACTTGGTCTAAATCTGCTCGCTTTTGCTATTGCATCAGACACTTTGTGCGTGTTCAAGGCAGTCTGAATTTAGTTTCCTTCTGGAAATAATGTGTGTAGTGCGTATTTCTCGGCGTGTCTTTTGTGCGTAAGATAACATGTGTGTTGACGACTTGTTAGCCGACTTTTTCGGGGCAAGGAAACTTATTTTGTGTGTGATGAATAAAAGCAAGACCAAGCAGATTAGACAGGTGTGGAATCATTTTTAGTAGATTTACGGTGATGTGAAAAGCATAGTGAAGTGTTGTTGATTTCTGTGAAGTGGCTGTGTATTGCAAAATGGTGCACGTAAAACGATGGAGACTTCAGCCCATTATTAAAGTGTGGAAAATCGACCGAAGTCGACTAAAAGGTAAGAGATATGAGTGCAGTATTCTGTATGCGGCAATGCTTAGGTGTAACGGCATAGTCACTGGCTTCTCACGAAGTTGCCCCAGTTCGAATCCTGGGCAAGGATGCGGAGTTTCTTGATATGAAATGAAGCATGTTCTTCCTGCTTCTTCATCTTCTGCTTCCTCATCTTTTTCCCCAGTTACTTGAGGTCAGCACGTGGTGTGGATTTGGACTAGTTTTACGCTTGGAAGCCCTTCTTCTTCTTCTATCTTAATCTGTTTACTCTCCAGGGTTGGCTTTTCCCTCGGACTCAGCGAGGGATCCCACCTCTACCGCCTCAAGGGGAGTGTCCTGGAGCTTCAGACTTTGGGTCGGGGATACTGGGGAGAATGACCAGTACCTCGCCCAGACGGCCTCACCTGCTATGCTGAGCAGGGGCCTTGTGGAGGGATAGGAAGATTGGATGGGACAGGCAAGGAAGAGGGAAGGAAGCGGCCGTGGCCTTAAGTGAGGTGCCATCCCGGCATTTACCTGGAGGAGAAGTGGGAAACCACGGAAAACCACTTCCAGGATGTCTGAGGTGAATCGAACCCACCTCTACTCAGTTGACCTCCCGAGGCTGAGTGGACCCCGTTCCAGCCCTCGTACCACTTTTCAAAATTTCGTGGCAGAGCCGGGAATCGAACCCCCGTGGGTTGGATTCCATGTAAGACTGGAGGTTCCATGGCTATTTTCATGCTATTAACATTCGTCCAAAACTATGAGCTGCTTGTTCGCTTTAGATGTAGAGCCTCCAGCGTGCTGATGTGTGTGAACGTGGATTTTCTTCGGAGGCGCTGCTTGGTCAAAAGTGATCCACGGACGTCATCAGTTTTTAAGTATAAATTGAGGGTGTGAAACATAAATCCTTAAGATAGCGGTGTGCAAAAGAATTTCGTTTGCCTATTTGGGCATTTTAATATATTGTCAGGGCAAATAATAATTGTCTATTAGATTGCCTAGGAGAATAATGGACTCTGTTTTGGAAGGTAAGAACAGTAGAGGGAGACCAAGACGACGATGTTTAGACTCAGTTTCTAACGATTTAAAGATAAGATTTAGAGAACTGAATGAGGCCGCAGCACTAGTTGCAAATAAAGGATTGTGGCGACGTTTAGCACATACACAGAGGCTTGCAGACTGAACGCTAAAAGGCATAACGGTCTATGATGGTCATATATGTTTGTATGTATTAGAATAAATTGGTAATATGTCTAGTAGTAGCAATTATGAAAACATTGTAAATTGGTATGGAAGATTTTAATAAAACAATAACAACTGAGCTTCATTCTTTCATAACTGATACTTGAGAGAAGTGAAAATTCTTCTAAAAAAAAGAGTGAGAAAAGTAACATTTTATAAATATATATTTACATGTTTCTATCGATTCTTTATTATAAAAAACCGAGGGAGTTTGCGGTGTGGTTGGGGAAGTGCAGCTGTGAGCTTGCATCCCGGAGATAGTGAGTTCGAGCCCCACTGTCGGCAGCGCTGATGATGGTTTTCCGTGGTTTCCCCTTTTCACACCAGGCAAATGTTGGGGCTGTACCTTAATTAAGTCTACGGCCCACTCCTAGCCCTCTCCTACCTCATTGTCACCATAAGACGTAAAAGCAATTGCCAATTTTCTATTAAAACACACTTTACTCATAATGTTTACATGAAACTGATTGTATTATTATTATTATTATTATTATTATTATTATTATTATTATTATTATTATACTCTCAATTTTCCCAGTTATTTCTGATGTATGCGTCGGGTGTCTTACAATTAATTCCGTATTACGTTCATGTCTTGATACAAGATGAGGCCCCTTACCTCAGCCCGTCTTGGTTGTACGTGGTCTAGACTGGACTCTCCACATCTGCTAAGGTTCGACAACCATATAATTTTACATTCCCCAAGTCAATTTTCTCATAAAAATTGAACCACGCCCCGTGCTAGGAACTGGTTTAATGAGTGGCTATGAAGCGCTCATGGGTCATGGTGTGGTCGAACTGGGAGATTGTTCAAGGACGATATCTAGGGAACTTCATATGAACATTCGAACAACTATTTTTCTATTCAATATTTATCATGATTTTCTTCAAGATGCGAAATTTTAAGAATTAACATCTGGAGGATATTTTAAAATTGCACAATGAAAGTAATTTTAAAAACTCGATTAAAACACTATTTTATGAAATTAAAATTATCATTCTACTGATAGCTTTCTCTATTTTTGAGACAGCAAGATCCCCCTTGACTAGTCATTAAGGCTGGTATTACACTATCAAATAAATTTGTCAAATATCGTTGGTAAAATATTTTGTAAAAGTTCACTTACAAAAAGGAATGGACTGATGTGCGCATGTTTGGCTACTGTAGGTACGGTGGAGAGCAATTATTTACTTTGAATAATAACTAATTTTTATTTCACCTTTCTTTATAATGCATCAAAGAAGAAGAAAGAATCATTTTGAAATCCTTTCCAGAATCCAAGAAAATAATAAATACGATGTCACGGTTTTCCCTAAGGAACTATAATATGTATATATAGAGGAGAGTCGTATAATATGGAATACCATTTACTTTTGGCAGTATAACTTCTTACCGAAATCAGTTATGAAATATAAATAAATATGGTTTGAAAATTCAAATAATTAGCCAAGATTCTCTATATTTTTAAATTGTAAATTGTTAATGTCTTCACGTCAAAATTATTTCTTTCAAAAAGTGGCACTTGGTGGGTAATACGGAATAGTCGGCTAATATGGAGTAGTAGGGTAAATAATATGTAAATTAAAATACAGCTTCAATAAATTCATTCAGTTATATTTAAGGAACGTTCTTACAGGTGGACGTACATAAATTTTTAAAAATCGAAAGAATAAAATTGGTAATTACATAACTTAAATGATAATCTGTATACACTAATTATTCAGAGTTTTCTTTTTACAGTCACTTGTTCATTCAGTGACAAAAGTCACAGATGCAGAAACTGAGATCTATAGGTAGTTAAATGTTATAATATACCAGGATTAATGCAATTAATTTTAATTAATTTTAAACCTCATTTTACTTTGAAGCTAAAACAGTATTCCATACATCCCGACACACCATGTTTGAATTAAAGGATTCGTCATGCCATAAACTTTGCACAACAAGGTAGTTACACTGGTGTAGCAATATAAGCAACTCTTGTACAATATGTAACATTGGATTTCCCAGGACTAAACTCGGTGTTGGTAATTAATACAAGTTTTAAAAGAATTACCTGCAAAAGTTTTTCAAATATGAAAAACAAATATTCTTGCTCCACGCACTAACCTCACTCACGAGCATGTCGAAACTGAATACAAAGCATCATGAGAACATTTATCGTAATTCGACGAGTTTCCACCTGAGAGGAGTACCTTACAGGCAAGATATTGTGGTATTCCATATTGACCGACTATTCCATATTACCCGATTCTCCTCTACTGACTCTGTTTCTTGGTTCCTAAAGCTTACGAAAGTCACCGTAAATCTTACAGGATGTCTTGGATGGCAGCCATCTTACGTCCAACAGGGTCCTAAAGCTACTATAATTTTTTACTGTTATTGTCAGTAACAAAAATTCTCATAAATTAAACCGTCACAGGAGAGCACATCACAAGTTTTATATCTGACTGCTGGTTCATACTACAAGTAAAAAACTCACGTTGTTTTAGGTTATTTGACGTGACTTATCAGAAAAATAAAGGAAGTTGCTTACAATAATCTAAATAAAATTAATGGAACCGAGCTCGATAGCTGCAGTCGCTTAAGTGCGGCCAGTATCCAGTATTCGGGAGATAATAGGTTCGAACCCCACTGTCGGCAGCCGTGAAAATGGTTTTCCGTGGTTTCCCGTTTTCACACCACGCAAATGCTGGGGCTGTACCTTAATTAAGGCCACGGCCACTTCCTTCCCACTCCTAGCCCTTTCCTGTCCCATCGTCGCCGTAAGACCTATCTGTGTGGGTGCGACGTAAAACAACTAGCAAAAAAAAAAAAAAATTAATGGAAGAAATATCATTTATAATGTAAATATCATGTTCAAGTTCAGTTTTTCAGCCAAATACTGGCTACGTAAAAAAATGTTTTTACGTCCTTACTGTATAGTATTTATCGCCTCCGCTATTTAAATACACTTACTGTCTTAAAAACCCAAATCCCGTGGCACTACAGCCCTTGCAGGGCCTTGGCCTACCAAGCGACCGCTGCTGAGCCCGCAGGCCTGCAGATTACGATGTCCCGTGTGGTCAGCACGACGAATCCTCTCGGCCGTTATTCTTGGCTTTCTAGACCGGGACTGTCTTAAATTTCTATTTTTATATTCCAGGCGTCTTATTGTTGTACAGCATTTCATTAATTTCATACTCCGAAATAAGCAGTTTTGTTGTACAAACATTTTCAACTTAACTTACGATCCGCCATATTGGATGTAACAAGTCAAAACTTTTAAAAAAGATAGCACGATGCTCATAATACTGTACTTATCAAATAAATTTTATAAAAGGACATTTCATAAAATATTCCTCCATTACACTGTCATATATTTGATAAAAGACATTTCTTTATTAGTGTAATACCAGCCCAAGAGGTAAGAAAAGGCTTTAGGAATAGGACTCTTAATAGTACAGTGCATTAGCCCGCAAGTCCAGACAGGTGTGTTCTTCACGTGAAAATGTGAAAACCCTTCATGGCTGCATCCCCAAGAGTAGCCTGTATGAGTGTCGTTGCAAAACATACTGCATCCACTGAGCGAAATTTTACAATGGAAACACACAATCAGGCAAATAACTTAATATTGTACCCTTTGGTCCACAGGTCATGGGTTCAATATGAAACAGTGAAAGTGTAGTTGTTCTACGTTATCCATGAAAAAAGGAAGCACGGAAAATGAAATGAATTCAGAATTGGTTTTTACAACAATCGGAAGAACTCATCAGTCATAATACCTCTTGATTCGCACAGTATGTGTTATTTTTAAAATTACGTTGTCTTTTTTGTAACTGAAGGAAACTAACGCTTTTATAAGAAATGTTTATCGAGCGAATGGCTACGCGGTTTGGGTAACTTACCTGTCAGCTGCAGTCGAAAGATAGTAGTTCTGTTCCTTTTGATGCTTTGTGATCTTTTCGGCTTAATATAATACGGTAACTGTATTTCTTTAAATTCACTTTCAAATACCTCTGATGAATAAATAAACGTAGTTTTAAAAAAAAAATGTTTCCATAATTTGTTACTTAGTTGTACTTCCTCTTAAAACAAAAATATCAACCACCCTCACCTCGAACCGCACTGTCGGCAGCTCTGAAGATGGTTTTCCGTGTTTTCATATTTTCACATCAGGCCGCGATCTCTTCCTTCCCACTCCTAATCTTTTGTTATCACAGAGTGGCCATGATACCTATCTGTATCGTTGTAACCTGTAAATAAAACCGCAAGAGATATGATATACTAATATATAGAAACGTGTGTAAATTCACACTTTTTCATGTTTAGTCCTCCCTACACTGAGATCTTTCTCCATCATCATACTGCAACTGAGTTCAGTCTGCCCTGTGTCGTAAGCGAATGACGTCTGTTTTGCTAAACATCCGACATAAGTAAGCAACGAACTTCCATTTATCCAACGTAAGAAACTTAGTCTGTGAACATAACACACTTTGCTCAGGAAATGTCGGTGGACAAAATACGATTTGAAATGTTTACCGTCCATATTTAGTTTCTTCCTCTGGCTCTACGAATATTCACACCTCTACAGGACATTGTCCTGGAGCGTGAGACATTTGCTAGGGGATACAACTGGTAAGGAGGACCAGTACTTCTCCCAGGTAGCGTCACCTGCTGTGCTAAACAGGGGCGTTGTGGGGAATGAGAATATCGAAAGAAGATGCAGGGAAGAGAGAAGGCTTTAGTTCAACGTATCTTTCTGCTTTTTTACTATTCTAGAATTATGACATAAAACTTTAAGAAAAGAAAAGGAATAATAGTTATTAGTTATTTTATAAAAATCACTTGCTTTTTCTTGAAACAACATAATTTGTTCTACATTCACAAAAGAGAGAAAATAAAATTATACTCTACCAGTTCCTCTTCATACTCGCATCTGATTGGCCAGTTCGAATCAGAAAATAGCCAATGGTAGACTTCTCGAACCGAAAAGAAAAAATCTCCCTGTTACCACATTTGCGTGTTGATTTTCATGGTCACCAGGTTTTGGAATCTTGTACCAGCCGCAAGTTAAATGCAAATTTACTCCTTTATTTTGTTGCACGCACGTGAGATTAGTTTTTCCTTCTCAGAACCAAATTCTACCACAATTACTTTCAAAACTTACCCACCCTGGTTTGAAATGATTGAAAAAGCACATATGTTAATCATTAATAAAGAAATTAAGTCCGCCTCCGTGGTGTAGTCGTTAGTGTGATTAGCTGCCACTCCCGGAGGCCCGGGCTCGATTCCCGGCTCTGCCAGGAAATTTAAAACGTGGTACGAGGACTGGAACGTTGTCCACTGGGGAAGTCAAATGAGTTGAGGTGGGTTCGATTCACCTCATTAATCCTCGAAGTGGTTTCCCACTTCACGACTAGGAAAATGCTGGGATGGTATCCAATTTAAGGGCACGGCCGCTTCCTTCCCTTTTCCTTTGTCTATCCTTTCATCTCTTCCTATTCCCCACAAGGCGCGTGTTCAGCACAGAAACGAGGCCGCCTGGTCCTCCTTTCCAGTTGTATCCCCGACCAAATATCACGCACCGGGACTCTGCCCTTGAGGCGGTGGATGTGGAATCCCTCGCTGAGTCCTGGGAAGAAACCAAACCTGCACGGTAAACTGACTAAATATATAAAAAATAGAAAATACCTCCTCAAACACACACCGACAATATCCACTAAACCGAACTTTCCGGACAAAACCGCAGCCTGGCAATACTTGCTCTATTACCGGGGCAGTAAGCCCTCTACATTGTAATATCCACTTGTTTTAATGACCTTAGCGCATAGACATTAGAACCCGTCTTTCATCTTCGTGATGCCATTTTGAATTTTTTCTTAAAATTTGGCTTTCGGTCTTATCGACCACGTAGTCAACTACAAGTTTGTATTTTTCTCGACGAACTGAACTTGCATACACATTTAAGATGAACACTAACATTCGTTCCCCAAGCTGGGGAAATTAACCGGTCGAAGTTAAAATCCCCGACCTGGTCGAGAATCGAACCGACGGCTGACCATTCAGCCAAGGAGCCGAACAGCCAGAGTGGATGGAAACCAGTTGTTTCATCGGAAGAGTGATAGGTTGTATTATTTCTTTGGTCACCCATGAAGCTTCTAGCTATTGTAGTATATTGCCTATTGAACCAAATAGCAAAAGAGATGCGATTTGCTTTGTTTTCTGTCGACCAAGCTGTGCGACTGGTTTCTCTGCGGCCGACAGTGAGTTTTAATGCCACTCGTATAGCTGACGGCAACATTGATCTCGCCACAAAAATGCCGCCGTGCATATGACCAGTTTACTTTTACTAATCGTTGAGGAAATTTGAAACTGTCAAAATGTGCCTTGATAACTTGATAGACTCTGCAAGACGTATCAATCAACTTACTAATCTCTATATCTTCAGACTACGTTGCGTCCATTGAGAAATACTTGGACCTCAAGCTTTCAGAAGGAAACGTACACGAATACAATTGACCGAATAAGATTAATGTATTAAAGGCAAAATATCTGAAAATCGATCGGGGTCAGTTACCTCTGTGTTTGACCCCCTTCTAACAAACAAACAAACAAACAAACAAACAAACAAACAAACAAACAAACAAACAAACAAACAAACAAACATTAACATAATAATAATAATAGTTATTATAATAATAATAATAATAATAATAATAATAATAATAATAATAATAATAATAATAATAATAATAATAATAATAAAGGATATTGACGACGACGATGCCTGGGGGAGACCTGGGATTTTTGGCTTTTCTAGGGATCTTTGGGGGCATCAGATTCTCTGGCAATGGCATAGATATGGTGGGAGTTCAGGATGGACCCTCCCCCCGCCACACCCGTAATTTTTAAACCCCCAAAAATTATAACCGGAAACTAATCACTAGACATCAGGTTTCTTCGCAAATGCATATTTTGTTTGCTGATACGTTGACCAAAACCGACAAGGAAGTGCGTTTGAAGGTGAAATTAGACGAATTATTAGGTTTAATATATATGTGAATTTAATTCATAAATTTCAAATTTCGATTGTGCATATTTTCTACCTTTATTGTGCATATTTTAACATGTTTTACAAGCAGTCTTCAAGTAAATGTAAGGTAATTAATACCGTGAATTTCTTCGGCAATGAAACGGTTCAAAGGGAACTGACATCTATCAAGCTGGTCGTGACCAAAGCACTGGTTCTCTATAGATCTTTCCATGTTAAGAAAACAGCATTTCTCTCATGACAACATGATCGCCAAATCGAACGGCTCTGTTCAACATCATCACAGACAGCACATGTATTGGTGAAATTGAATATTTAAAATTCAAGATATAAGGAGGAAGAAAATAAGCTGAAAATTCAGAACAGTATACTTTCATTTCCTCCTCAGCCTCATTCATAAAGTAGATATTAATGTTACCGGGCTGAGTAGCTCAGACGGTTGAAGCGCTCGGCTTCTGACCCAAACTTGGCAGGTTCGATCCTGGCTCAGTCCGGTGGTATTTGAAGGTAATCAAATACCCCAGCGTCGTGCCGGTAGATTTACTGGCACGTAAACGAACTTCTGAGGGACTAAATTCCAGCACCTCAGCGTCTCCGAAAACCGTGTTTGCTTCTTGTAGGTCTATAAGAGCATTAACGTATTCTTAACATGAAATTATCTTATAGATAAAGACCCAAATGAAATCTGAATTTTAAAGCCACTAGAAAGGAATCCTAAACCTATACAATATTTAAAAGATAGAAACATACGATGTACATATAATACGATGACGATGATGATAAAGAAAATTGATGAATAAATAAATAAACAGCAGTTCTCAGTAGAATAGCGCGCCTGTTAACAAACGAACAATGAATTTACACTAATGATGACTAGGATGACCTGAAGAAGTACAAAATATGCAAGCAAATATGCCCTAAAAACTAGCTAAATATGACTTAAAAATGTATGACTTATTTTAGGGATGTGTAGCAAGTATTAGAGTATTATTAACATTAAACGTGCCAAAAAGTGATTAACGATAATATAGCAGATGGATTTACCATACAAACTGACAGACCTACAGTAGGTACGTTATAAATTTATACGTTCATTCAGTATCATAGCCCTGAGGCACAGTTCTCACATTGTTTTCATAAATAAAGACCGAAAAAAATCGAAGTAATGTATTAACATGCTTTTTGGTATCTGTTGGCGAACGTTCATACAGCATTACGTCCTCAGAATTACGTCTTCTAAATCTGCTAACTTTTTCAGGGAAAGAAAGAAAAATACATCTACTACAGTATTTTGGAATCACGTGTTTGAAAATCGACGCAGATAACATGCTCCTTGTTAAAAACAACGCCTCGATTTGAACAAAAATGCTCAAAGTATAACAAAATATGACCTTATATCACTAAAATAAGCAAATAAGCAAAATATGACCTTATATCACTAAAATAAGCAAATAAGCAAAATATGACCTTATATCACTAAAATGAGCAAAATATGACCAAAACAATAAAAATGACCAAAATATAACAAAATATGACCTTATATCACTGAAATAGGCAAAATATGACCATATATAACTAAAATGAGCAAAATATGACCAAAACAATAAAAATTACCCAAATATAACAAAATACGACCTTATATCACTAAAATAAGCAAAATATGACCTTATATCACTAAAATAAGCAAAATATGACCTTACATCACTAAAATGAGCAAAATATGACCAAAACAATAAAAATGACCAAAATATAACAAAATACGACCTTATATCACTAAAATAAGCAAAATATGACCTTACATCACTAAAATGAGCAAAATATGACCAAAACAATAAAAATGACCAAAATATGACCTTATATCACTAAAATAAGCGAAATATGACCTTATATCACTAAGATGAGCAAAATATGACCAACACAATAACAATGACCAAAATATAACAAATTATGACCTTATATCACTAAAATAAGCAAAATATGGCCAAAACAATAAAAATGACCAAAATATCCATTTATATGCAACATAACATTGCTTTAAACGAGGTCAAAGACCTATCTTTCACAGTTATTTTTCATATTTCAGGTAAAATGAGCTCAAAAAAGAAATATGACTTTTCCATAACACCCGAAACTTAGTGATTACTGAATCCCAGTGATTTATCACTAGGGGGCAGATTTCTATGACCTAAAATTTGAAATATGTATGCATTTATGCATTAAAATTATAAGTATGTGACCTATAAAATGAAAAATATGACTTAATGAATAGCATCTACATTGCATACAGAAACACTTTTATTACGATTTCTACAGGCTGCAATTAATGTAGAGTTAAATTAGTTTTAATTGCTGGAAATCCTTAAACTAAAATCAACTATAATACTGAATAGTTCATGAACTCATTAAAATTACACTGCATATTCCTGGACAAGGATGGACTCTGTGGAAGACTTAAACACTACAGTTTCTTTCACTGTTCAATATGCAATCAGTTTTACGTTACACACAAAAATATGTGTTATTTGAATGAAGCTTTCGTACATGAGCTAGTCTCCATTGTCAGGATTGTTGCAATTTATGACCACATGCATCTTAAGTTCGTTGAATAAGAATACTCTCCTGTTGTCACTGAGTATCGTCCTGTAGCGAGAAAAACATTTTTCGACATCGCATGATGTAACGGGAGCCCACTTAAATGGAGTTCAATCACTTGGAGAAAATTATGAAAAACTGCAGACAAATGATTGCATAATTGTCTCCGCTTCCGTGAAAACTATATCCCGGTTTCCAGGAATTGATGCAACCAACAAACAATAGCTTTTAGCAGCTAGAAACATTCCATACACTACTTTTCAATGGTTCTTCAGTTCTTCAGTAGAAGTACAGTATATTCCATTCAGTCCTGAAATATCATTACTCTGATTTTTATAAAACGGAATTCAAATGAAAGTCACCAAAATATGTCGTTATAATCCGATGTTGGTCAAAATATGCAACAAAACTAAAAACAGTCTAAATATGCATTTATATGCCTGATAAAACTTGTTTAATTTTGATTATCATGGTTGGAAGCGTGTTGGTAATTCAAGACTACCGTACATGATCTAATGTTAAGGAAGAAATATGACTTGTCAGAGAAGCATTGCGGAATGACAAATACTTTCTTGTGAATATAGGTTATTTTGCTATTTGCTTTACGTCGCACCGGTACAGATAGGTCTTATGGCGACGATGGGACAGGAAAGGGCTAGGACTGGGAGGGAAGTGGCCGTGGCCTTAATTAAGGCCAGAGGACAGGAAGGAAGATAGGACTCCCTCAAAGAATGTACAGGTTACAGTAGGTGTACAAGAGGGAGGGGAAGGAAAGGGGGGAGTTGTAGAAGACAGGTGGTCTAATGTTCTAAGGGGAAGGAGATTGCAGGCTAAGGGCTCTATTCAGGATCAGAATTCAGGACAGGTGTCTGTGCGAAATCGGTACGAGTCACTCCAGGTAGAACAACAGAGGGAAGATGAGGGACAGGGAACTGTTGCTGAGATGTGTGGAAGTAGGAGGAAGGGAAAAGGTAGGAAAGGGAAATGCAGAGTAGAGGATAGGAAAAGACAGGTGAAACAGGGTCAAGGGAAGGAGAAAAGGGTGGAGGAAGTAGCTTCTGCAGCTATCAGGAAAGATAGGGCTGACCAGGAGGGGAGGGGATCAAATGAGGTGGGTAGGGTTGAGGTTCTGACACGTGGGGAAAGTGTGTGTGGAGGAAAGGGAACCAGGGTAGAATGTTATCCAGGAATTAGGTTGAGGCAGATGTTGAGGAAAGTAGAAGAGAGGGAGGAGGGGAAGGAGAAGGTGGTAGTGTTTCACGTTGGTACCAACAACGTAAGGCAAGCTGATATAAGTACCAACATAGTTGGAGATGTGTGGGATCTGGTAAATGCAGCACGGGTGAAGTTTACGAAAGCGGAGATTGTTATTAGTGGAATACTGTGTAGAAGGGATAATGACTGGAGGGTGAATGGGGATTTAAATGAGACTATGGAGTGGGTATGTGGGAAACTGGGAGTGAAATTTCTAGATCCTAATGGGTGGCTAGGAGATAGGGATCTGCGCTCTGATGGCCTTCACTTAAACCGCAGTGGTACGTATAAGTTAGGAAATTTGTTTGGAAGAGTAATAGGGAGGTACATTCAGGGAAACAGGGTGGCCTAGGGAGCGGTGATAAGGGAACAGGGAACTGGAAATCAAGTGGGGATGACATAAAATTGTTAGTGTTGAACTGTAGAAGTATTGTAAAGAAAGGAATAGAATTAAGTAATTTAATAGATATATTTATCAGATATTGTACTGGAGTTGAATCATGGCTGAGAAATGATATAATGGATGCAGAAATTTTCTCACGGCACTGGAGTGTGTATCGTAGAGATAGGATAGGAATGGTGGGAGGGGGAGTGTTCATTCTGGTGAAAGAAGAATTTGTAAGCTACGAAAAAGTTAAAGATGAAACACATGAAATTCTAGGTGTAAGGCTCATTTCTAAAGATAATAGGCAACTTGATATATTTGGAGTGTACAGACCGGGAAAGGGTAGCACTGACGCGGATTCGGAATTATTTGATAGGATAGTCGGCTATGTGGGAAACGACATGGAAAGAAATGTGATTGTAGCAGGAGATCTGAATTTGCCAGATGTCAATTGGGAAGGAAATGCGAACGACAGGAAGCATGACCAACAAATGGCAAATAAGTTAATATGGGAAGGACAGCTGATTCAGAAAGTAATGGAACCAACCAGAGGGAAAAATATCCTGGATGTGGTGCTGATAAAACCAGATGAGCTCTATAGGGAAACTGAAAGTAATAGATGGTTATTAGTGATCATGAAGCTGTTTTTGTCGTAGTTAAAAATAATTGTGATAGAAAGGAAGGTCTTAAAAGTAGGACAATTAGGCAGTACCATATGGCTGATAAAGCAGGCATGAGGCAGTTTCTAAAACGTAACCATGATCGGTGGAAAACGGTAAATAAAAATGTAAACAGACTCTGGGATAGGTTTAAAGAAATTGTTGAGGAATGCAAAAACAGGTTTGTACCTTTAAGGGAGGTAAGGAATGGTAAAGACCCACCTTATTATAATAGAGAAATAAAGAGACTAAGAAGGAGATGCAGACTGGGAAGAAATAGAGTTAGAAATGGCTGTGGAAGTAAGGAGAAATTGAAGGAACTTACTAGAAAATTGAATCTAGCAAAGAAGGCAGCTAAGGATAACATGATGGCAAGCATAATTGGCAGTCATACAAATTTTAGTGAAAAATGGAAGGGTATGTATAGGTATTTTAAGACAGAAACTGGTTCCAAAAAGGACATTCCAGGAATAATTAATGGACAAGGGGAGTGTGTATCTGCCCCAGAGGAGTGCGACAGGCTTCGGCAGCCGGCACAATTCCTATCCTCGCCGCTAGATGGGAGCTTCATTCATTCCATTCCTGACCCGGTCGAATGACTGGAAATAGGCTGTGGGAGTGTGTATGTGAGGATCTTCAAAAGGCAGAAGTATTCAGTCAGCAGTATGTAAAGATTGTTGGTTACAAGGAAAATGTCGAGGTAGAAGAGGAGACTAAGGCCAATGAAATATTAAAATTTACATATGATAACAATGACATTTACAATAAGATACAAAAGTTGAAAACTAGAAAAGCGATCGGAATTGATCAGATTTCTGGGGATATACTAAAGACAATGGGTTGGGATATAGTACCATATCTGAGGTACTTATTTGATTATTGTTTGGTCGGAGGAGCTATACCAGATGAATGGAGAGTTGCTATAGTAACTCCTGTGTATAAAGGAAAGGGTGATAGACATAAAGCTGAAAATTACAGGCGGGTAAGTTTGACATGCGTTGTATGTAAGCTTTGGGAAGGCATTCTTTCTGATTATATTAGACATGTTTGTGAAATTGATAACTGGTTCGATAGAAAGCAGTTCAGTTTTAGGAAAGGTTATTCCACTGAAGCTCAACTTGTAGGATTCCAGCAAGATATAGCAGATATGGATTCTGGAGGTCAAGTGGACTGTATCGCGATTGACCTGTCTAAAGCATTTGATAGGATGGATCATGGGAGACTACTGGCAAAAATGAGTGCAATTGGACTAGACAAAAGAGTGACTGAATGGGTTGCTATATTTCTAGAAAATAGATCTCAGAGAGTTAAGAGTAGGTGAAGCTTTATCTGACCCTGTAATAATTAAGAGGGGAATTCCTCAAGGCAGTATTATCGGACCTTTATATTTTCTTATATATATATAAATGATATGAGTAAAGGAGTGGAATCGGAGGTAAGGCTTTTTGCGCATGATGTTATTCTGTATAGAGTAATAAATAATTTACAAGATTCTGAGCAACTGCAACGTGACATCGAAAATGTTGTGAGATGTTGATAAACGGGGTTAAAAGTCAGGTTGTTTCACAAATAGGAAAAGTCCTCTCAGTTTTAATTACTGCGTTGATGGGGTGAAAGTTCCTGTTGGACATCATTGTAAGTATCTAGGTGTTAATATAAGGAAAGACCTTCATTGGGGTAATCACATAAATGGGATTGTAAATAAAGGGTACAGATCTCTGCACATGGTTATGAGGGTGTTTAGGGGTTGTAGTAAGGATGTAAAGGAGAGGGCATATAAGTCTCTGATAAGACCCCAACTAGAGTATGGTTCCAGTGTATGGGACCCTCACCAGGATTACCTGATTCAAGAATTGGAAAAAAATCCAAAGAAAAGCCGCTCGATTTGTTCTGGGTGATTTCCGACAAAAGAGTAGCGTTACAAAAATGTTGCGAAGTTTGGGTTGGGAAGAATTGAGAGAAAGAAGAAGAGCTGCTCGACTAAGTGGTATGTTTCGAGCTGTCAGCGGAGAGATGGCGTGGAATGACATTAGTAGACGAATAAGTTTGAGTGGCGTTTATAAAAGTAGGAAAGATCACAATATGAAGATAAAGTTGGAATTCAAGAGGACAAACTGGGGCAAATATTCATTTATAGGAAGGAGAGTTAGGGATTGGAATAACGTACCAAAGGAGACGTTTAATAAATTTCCAATTTCTTTGAAATCATTTAGGAAAAGGCTAGGAAAACAACAGATAGGGAATCTGCCACCTGGGCGTCTGCCCTAAATGCAGATCAGTATTGATTGATCATTGATTGATCAAGGTACAGTCCCAGCATTTGCCTGGGGTGAAAATGGGAAACCAGGGAAAACCATCTTCAGGGCTGCCGACTGTGGGGTTCGAACCCACTATCTCCCGGATGTGAGCTCTGAGCTGCGAGCTCCTAACCGCACGGCCAACTCGCCCGGTGAATATAGGTTAAATACAACATTTATGCTATTTATTCCGAACATGTGTCACCCGATACTATTTCCTGATGGATGCCGTATTTTTTCGTCTGTCTCTTGACACAGACTAAAGTAAAATGTGGCTTCTGTCGAAGCCTCAGTTTCATTTATGGCTGGGACAGTAAAGAAGCTGGCGAGGTTTGCTTAGGGCTGAGTAGAGATATATATTCGGGCCACGACTAATGGACCAGTGTGTTATGAAAAGTGCTACTCGTAGGGTTATTCGTGCTGCAATAGCACTTTCTGGTCCAGTGAGGAAAGCAGTGGAAATTTACCTCACTTCTTATCTTCATAGTACGCTTCATTTTGGCACCGCCATCGGTTTTTGCGAGTTTTCTATTACAATATAACGTTTGGTGGTGCCATTTGATGTTCCAACCAACTTTCGGGTCGATAAACTAACAGTCGGACCGAACTGATTTGCTCAATGCCTTGCTGCATGGCCTGTTATGGTTGCTAGCTCTAGGTGGGTTCGAATCTCCCATCACTCACCCTCGAAATGGTTTTCTGTGGTTTCCCCATTTCAATTCCATAAAAAATTCCGGCATGGTACTTTTCTCAAGGCCACGGTTGGCACGGCTGGTCTGTGGTTCAACAGCTCTGTACTCTGACTGGCCAACTGAGCAGAGGAGGGGTGGTCACGGCTCTACCGTGGCTCTACGCCTCTGTATTCGGGAGACGGTACAGGGCTGGACCTCATGGCTGGCCCCAACCGTCGGCTGTCCTGAGAATGGTTTTCCGTAGTTTTCCATTCTCCTGCACTAAGGCGAATACAGGGACAGTTCCTAGTATAGGCCATGCCCGCCAACCCCGTGACCTTCTCCGAGCATCTTCACCGTAACAAATCTCCCGGCCTGAGAGACGGCGTCACCGTCTAAGAGGCCCACCTCCCCCTTCAGGAGAGAAGTGAAAACATTTTTAGTAGTAGTAACTGGAATTGCGATCGCATTTTGAGCTAACTCTCTTGCAAGAACCCGGAGATGACAACTGTGATATAATGCAAAGCCAACAGAGGTAAGGTTTCGAAATTCCAATTTTTGTAACCCTAGTTCGGTTAAGCCAAATATTATTTCAATTATGCTAATTTTAATTCCTTTCTCCAGGATGTCCACTGTGGGTAGGCTTACGCTGTATTCAGTTTTGGGTGCAAAAAAAAAAAGTCATTCTAAATTCTGCTTTTTTTTAACAAAAACAGAATTCTTTTTTTAAAAATTATGTTAAACTAAAATTATAGTGTGATTAGCTGCCACCCCCGGAGGTCCGGGTTCGATTCCCGGCTCTGCCACGAAATTTGAAAAGTGGTACGAGGGCTGGAACGGGGTCCACTCAGCCTCGGGAGGTCAACTGAGTAGAGGTGGGTT
Source organism: Anabrus simplex (assembly GCF_040414725.1). Classification (NCBI taxonomy): domain Eukaryota; kingdom Metazoa; phylum Arthropoda; class Insecta; order Orthoptera; family Tettigoniidae; genus Anabrus; species Anabrus simplex. The sequence goes on from NC_090267.1 coordinate 95,043,732, forward strand.
CGATTCCCACCTCAGCCATCGTCGAAGTGGTTTTCCGTGGTTTCCCACTTCTCCTCCTGGCGAATGCCGAGATTGTACCTAACTTAAGGCCACGGCCGCTTCCTTCCCTCTTCCTTGCCTATCCCTTCCACTCTTCCCATCCCTCCACAAGGCCCCTGTTCAGCATAGCAGGTGAGGCCGCCTGGGCGAGGTACTGGTCATTCTCCCCAGTTGTACCCCCGACCAATAGTCTGAAGCTCTAGGACACTGCCCTTGAGGCGGTAGAGGTGGGATCCCTCGCTGAGTCCGAGGGAAAAACCGAACCTAGAGGGTAAACAGATGATGATGATGATGTTAAACTAAAATTATATACACTCTGAAAGAGGAATTATTTCACTCATATATTTTAGCACTGGATGCTGCATACCATCAGAATTTTGCATTTTTAAACATGATATTCTTTCTTTAAATATGCAAATAAATCTAAAATTATGCATGAATTTGAATCGCATTTTAACGCATTTTTTTTCCCCAGTTTTTGGTCCTATTTTTTGGCCGTTTCAAGGAATTTATAGGTCTTTAACTTCCGAGTCCCAGTTATTTACCATAATACATTCCCCTCATTTTCAAGTATAGGTCTACCACTTTGTCTCGTTTCCCAGTACGGTGTCGGAGATGAGGCAAGACGAAATCATATGGCATATTTTTACGGCTGGATGCCCTTCCTAAAGCCAACCACAGTTGTGGATCAAATGAAGGTGAAACAAGTGATGGTGATTCAGATTGGGTAAGGAGGTGCAAGGAGTCGGCTGTGGCCTATGGATGGAAAATCTCTTGACGTTTGCCTGAAAGTGAAAATGGGAAACCATAGAAAACCGTTATCATGCCAGCCGACGGTGGAATTCGAGCGCTTTCGTCTCCCGAATGGAGTAGTATAGGCCTCCAATAAAACTAGTATGTTAGCATGATTAGCTGTCACCCCCGGAGGCCCGGGTTCGATTCCCACCTAAGCCATCCTAGATGTTGTTTTCTGTGGTTTCCCCACTTCTCTTCCAGGCAAATGCCGGGATGTCTAAGGCCGCTTCCTTCCCTCTTCCCTGCCAATCCCTTCCAATCTTTCCATCCCCCCACAAGGCCCCAGTTCAGCATACCAGGTGAGGCCACCTGGGCGAGGTACTGGTCCTCTTCTCCATTTGTATCCCCCGACCCAAAGTCTCACGTTCCAGGACACTGCCCTTGAGGCGGAAGAAGTAGGTTCGCTCGCTGAGTCCGAGGGAAAAACCAATCCTTCAGGGTAAACAGATTAAGAAAGAAAGAAAGAAAGAAAGAAAGAAAGAAAGAAAGATAGAAAATCAAAATGTTTAAATATGAAAGCTCCCTGTGATGGTTGGATGTGCTTGTTGTTTAGGATTAATATTTATATAAACGAAGCGCACTACCAGAAACGGCAAGGTTAAATTCTTTTAAAATATTCATTCTTGAGCGATTCTGTGAGTTAATTGACGCCAAAAGAGAAAAACCTGTCTCAACTGTCATACCATTACGCTCTTATGCCAGAACCCATTAAGCTGAAACCTTTGTGCACGAATAAAAATCTGATCACTAGGCACCGGAGGGATTCGAACCCTCGATCTCCTGTTTACTAGACAGGCGCTTTAACCAATTAAGCCACGGCGCCACAGGTAAGATCCCAGCCCCTTTAGCTTTATGAACTATCCGTTTCGGTAAGTATTGAAGTTTTACCATCCCGGTATTTACCTGGAGGAGAAGTGGGAAACCACGGAAAACCACTTCCAGGATGGCTGAGGTGGGAATCGAACCCATCTCTGCTCAGTTGACCTCCCGAGGCTGAGTGGACCCCGTTCCAACCCTCGTACCACTTTTCAAATTTCGTGGCAGAGCCGGGAATCGAACCCGGGTCTCCGGGGGTGGCAGCTAATCACACTAACCACACTACACCACAGAGGCGGACGTGAAATTTTTAGGTGTGCATTTTTCTCTGTTCAAATGTATTATCTTTCGTCGCCTGCTCTCAAGGAATTGTGTGCTTTTGTGAATTGGATCGCACCTGAGATAGTTTCGAAAAATTGCGCAGAGTGTCGATTTGAATGAAGACATGCAATCTATCATAAAAGTGACCTTCATCAAAACTCGATCTCTTAAAGCTAGATTTATCAGCAAAATTTTGCAAGACCGGGCGAGTTGGCCGTGCGGATCGGAGCGCGCAGTTTTGAGCTTGCACCCGGGAGAGAGTGGGTTCGAACCCCACTGTCGGCAGCCCTGAAAGTGGTTTTCCGTGGTTTCCCATTTTTACACCAGGCAAATGCTGGGGGCTGTTACTTAATTAAGGCCACGGTCGCTTACTTCATATTCCTAGTCCTTTCCTATCCCATCGTCGCCATAAGACCTATCTGTGTCGGTGCGACGTAAAACAAATAGCAAAATAGAATTTTTTATATATATGGTAATATAGGGGGCTGAGCATACGTCTCTCTGAATTTATAACAGCACTCGATTGCTTTACAAAGTAAATGTATTATCGTGCGTCTTTGAACTTACAGTAAGCGGGAAATCTATTGCTGTTTAGAAGATGAATAATAGTGTAAAAACTTGGTGCAACATTTTTATCGGTGCAAACGTGGTGTATGTGTGGTGCTAATTTGGTGCAAAAGTGACAATGGGTGCGCCGATTTAATCCAATAAAAAATGCACCAAAACCGCACCATAATTACACCACATCTTTCTTCCACATTATTTTACCCCATTTTTACACCAACAAAATTTGTGCAAGAGAAGTGACATTTTACACCATGGTTGCACCTAAAAGGAAACAAATTAATCAGACAATCTCTAGGCCAAGTTTGTGCCAAAAATACAGCAACGTTTTTCTTTCAACCTTCTTCATTGTGTACACCACTGTTGAACCAAATTTGCTTCAAAAATGCTCCAGAGTTACACCAAGGATTTGGGTGTATTTGTGAAATCACCAAGTCATTATAGTGCAAAATTTGTGCAATGTTCTTCGTATTTTTGTATTCTCATTTACATTTCAATTTATTTAAACTTTACATTTTTATTTTTATTCTTTTTTGGGGGGCTGGGTCCCCTGTTTGCCCGGATCCCTGGGCATTTGCCCCCTCAGCCCGCCCTAGACGGCCCTGCTCAAAGTGTATGTGAAATAAATTTTAGGCTATACTTGAGGAATATCTGTTTTGAGTGTTCAGCAGTAGTCTGAAGGGACTTCTGGGCTGCATTCTCCTTGGTAGCACCTTCCTATTTCCGCAATTCCAACGGAAATGCTGCCCATGTTCGTCACTCAGTGCATTTAATATAGTAGTTTAGCTGCTGGTTTTGAGGAAAAACAAATCTAGACGGGAGTCCAAGAAGTATATTTTGAGAGACATATTATAACCCATCACTTTCTAGTTGTAATCCACTTCGCTGGAACGTTCTCTGTGATTCTCTTACCTGTGGTTTCCTAGGAAGTTGGCGACTACTTATTAGAAAGGCGACCATTCCTTCGCTTCTTGAACAAATAGGAAATGTTATTCCACTGAAGCTCAACTTGCAGGATTCCAGCAAGATATAGCGGTTATTCTATATTCGGGAGGTCAAATGAACTGTGACGCGATTGATCCATCCAAGGCATTTGACAGGGTAGATCATGAGAGACTACTGGAAAAAATGAGTGTACTTGCACTAGACAAAAGAGTGACTGAACGGGTGGCCATATTTCTAGAAAACAGAACTCTGAGGATTGGAATAGGTGAAGTATTATCTGATCATTAAGAGGGGAATTCCTCAAGGCAGTATTATTGGACCTTTATGTTTTCTTATGAGTAAAGAAGTGGAATCAGAGGTAAGGCTTTTTGCGGATGAAGTTATTCTGTATAGAGTAATAAATAAGTTACAAGATTGAGAGCAACTGTAAAAAAACCTCGGCAATATTGTGAGATGGACAGCAGGCAATGGTATGTTGATAAACGGCGTTAAAAGTCAGGTTGTGATTTTCACAAATAGGAAAATTCCTGTGAGGTTTAATTACTATGTTGACGGGGTGGAAGTTCCTTGTGGGGATCACTGTAAGTACTTGAGTGTTAATATAAGGGAAGATATTTATTGGGGTAATCACATAAATGGGATTGCAAATAAAGGGTACAGATCTGTGAACATGGTTATGAGGGTATTTAGGGGTTGTAGTAAGGATGTAAAGGAGAGGGCATGTAAGTCTCTGGTAAGACCCCAACTAGAGTATGGTTCCAGTGTATGGGACCCTCACCAGGATTACTTGATTCGAGAACTGGAAACAAATTCAAAGAAAAGCAGCTCGATTTTTTCTGGGTGATTTCCGACAAAAGAGTAGCGTTAGAAAAATGTTGCAAAGTTTGGGCTGGGAAGACTTGGGAGAAAGGAGACGAGCTGCTCGACTAAGTGGTATGTTCCGAACTGTCAGTGGAGAGATGGCGTGGAATGAAATGATAATAATAATTATGCTACTTGCTTAACGTCCCACTAACTACTTTTACGGTTTTCGGAGACGCCGAGGTGCCGGAATGTTGTCCCGCAGGAGTTCTTTTACGTGCCAATAAATCTACCGACACGAGGCTGACATATTTGAGCACCTTCAAATATCACCGGACTGAGCCAGGATCGAACCTGCCAAGTTGGGGTCAGAAGGCCAGCGCTTCAACCGTCTGAGCCACTCAGCCCGGCGGAATGAAATGAGTAGACGAATAAGTTTGAGTGGTGTTTTTAAAAGCAGGAAAGATCAAAGTCATAAAGATGAAGCTGGAAATGACGGGACAAATTGGGACAAATATTCGTTTATAAGAAGAGGAGCTAGGGATTGGAATAATTTACCAAGGTAGATGTTCAATAAATTCCCGAATTCCTTGCAATTATTTAAGAAAAGTCTAGCAGCAGGAAACTACCTCACTCCTCGTTTCCCTAGAACGCTTTTTCAGTGACACCTGGGCCATCTGTAACAACTGATGGCGAAGCTTTTGATGCTCCAACCAACCCTCGTGCTGAGGAATCTTTACATAAAACAACGATGAAGTGAACCTATATATAAGTCAATTAACAAAGCAAAAAATATTTCAGATATTGTCTTCCCATTTGCTTGTTAATGATCGTATTCACCAATAAAAATATATAATTCATTTCCTAAAAATACATCTAATAAGTTATATAAGTTATTGCTCAGAATTTAAAACGAATCTTATTTCTGTATCGGTCGTGTCAACAGTAACATGGAAATGCAGTCTTTCATTTTCCGTTATCGCTGTCTGTTTGTTTTGATGTATGTATGTACGCGCATCACAATAAAATGGCTGAAGAGAATTTAGTTGAAATCGGCATGTAAAGTCGGAGAATGAGACACTACAATCTAGGCTATAAATAATGTTATTCACGCTGAGTGAAATGGTAGTTTAGGGGAAGGCCTAAAATGTAATTCTCAAATATGTATGTTATTAGCGGTCTTGTCAATAAATACTACATAACTAAACCAAACCAAACCAAACCAAACCAAACCAAACCCCATGACACTACAGCCCTTGAAGGGCCTTGGCCTACCAAGTGACCGCTGCTCAGCCCAAAAGCCTGCAGATTACGAGGTGTCGTGTGGTCAACACGACGAATCCTCTCGGCCGTTATTCTTGGCTTTCTAGACCGGGGCCGCTATCTCACCGTCAGATACCTCCTCAATTCTAATCACGTAGGCTGAATGGAACTCGAACCAGCCCTCAGGTCTAGGTAAAAGTCCCTGACCTGGCCGGGAATCGAACCCGGGGCCTCCGGTTAAGGGGCAGGCACGCTACCCCTACACCACGGGGGCCGGCCTACATGACTAAAGTTATATAAAATTAGGTGTTCTCATACATTTTTAACATAGCAGCTATGATAACAGAGATATTTCGAATTTCTATTTTTTTGTTTTTTTGTTTTGTTTTGCCAAGTCCATATCAATTCCGAACCACGAGAAAATGGGTGAACAGAATTGAATGAAAATCGGTATGTAAAGTCTGGGAATAAGGTGCTACAGTCTGGGCTGTTGTTGGGTATTTAGCCCGAAGGCTGGTTTGATCCTCCATAGTTCCGCCAACAGCTGTCATAAACAGCCTAGACGTCACTGAAGAGCCATACTAGGGAAGTGAGGAGTGAGTTAGTTTCCCGTTGCTTTCCTCACCGAGCCAGAAGTTGCTATTACATATCAGTCTGCCAAAGCCACTGAAATGCATGCGTCAACTGACCCTACGAGCGATATTTTCACACAATTCATAAAAAAAAAAAACAGTCTAGGCTGTATGCTTTTTTTCATAATCATCTTAAGGTGTAAAGCCGCGTAGTCATCAGTCCATATCGACAAAGAAGATGGTGAAGATGATTATAAAAAATGAAAATTTTATGGAACGATTGAAGAGTAAGACAAGAAGAAGTCATGAAAGAACGAAGGGCTCCCTTTACAGTAGACGCCTTAATGTCACAAAATCGGAATGAAATTAAATGTGAAGGCCAACCATATCGAAAGCTTAAAAACTGCTCAACATTAACATTACATTTACCATTGTTATGATGTGATTTGTCTCTTCTGCTGCCGCTCATCTCCGATAGATGGTATAACTGTTGCGTCCCGCGTAAAACACCCTGAATATTGGCGGAAAGTAGCTGGGGAGTTAGATAACTTTGCACATGTTGTATGATTATCTCGTCAACGTCTGGTACTACAGCTAGTAAAATAAATAAATAAATAAATAAATAAATAAATAAATAAATAAATAAATAAATAAATAAATAAATAAATAAATAAGGGCGATAGAAACATGCTGACTTCATTTTTGGAACCTGCAGCTGACTAATTAGAAAGCCGGCAGCTGAGCCCTGCGCTAATCACGCCCCCTTATTACTAGGGCATTGCATATTTTTGAGAAAAGGCTCTGAGGCTGCTGCTAAGATATTATTTTTCAACTTGCTTTACTTCGCACCGACACAGATGGGTATTATGGCGACGATGGGATAGGAGAGGGCTAGGAGTGGGAAGGGAGCGTCCGTGGCCGTAATTAAGGTACAGTCCCAGCATTTTCTTGGTGTGGAAATGGAAAACCACGCAAAAACCATTTTCTGGGCTGCCGACAGTGGGGTTCGAGCCCACGATCCACCGAATGCAAACCCACAGCAGCGCGACCCTAATCGCACGGCAAACTCGCTCGGTGCAAAGATCTTACATTTCAAAGTATTCGGAAGGCCTATAACCATCACCGTTGAAAATAAATAAATAAATAAAGGCTTGAGACAATTTTTAGCCATTTTCAATATTTTCTTACTCGGAGAATGTGTCCGTATCCCCGAGCTACAGAATTTGAAAGTCCTAGCCGTTGATGGTGCGACGATGGCGAAGGTCATGCTGTTGGCTCAGGCACAGAATCTTCACAAAGAGTTACATCGACCGGGGCGTGGTCATATGTAAAGCTTCTTGGGCAGGTCATGTGAGACCTGACTTTTTTAGGACATCATTTCAAGGCCACTGTTCCACGGATTTGTATAAAAGATGGGTTCATCTCTGGAAATGGCACCAGTATTCTCTGCAGCAGAATCTCCGCCAACTCTCCAACATGATGAAGCTTGTAAGTATAAGTGTTTCACGGATAATAGTAAGAACAAATATTATAATGAAATATTAACATTACACAAATTTCTTTCTTTCTTTCTTTCTTTCTTTCTTTCTTTCTTTCTTTCTTTCTTTCTTTCTTAATCCATTTACCTTCCAGGGTCGGTTTATCCCTCAGACTCAGCGAGGGATCCGATCTCTACCGCCTCAAGGGCAGTGTCCTGGAGCGTTAGACTTTGGGTCGGGGGCTACAATGAGAAAGAGGACTAGTACCTCGCCCAGGTGACCTCACCTACTACGGGGGATGGGGAGATTGGAAGGGATAGACAAGGAAGAGGGACTGAAGCAGCCGTGGCCTTAAGTTAGGTACCATTCCGGCATTTGTCTGGAGAAGTGGGGGAACCTCCGGAAACCACTTCGAGGATGGCTGAGGAGGGAATCGAACGACGGGGGCCTCTACTCAGTTGACTTCCCGAGGCTGAGTGAACCCCGCTCGATCCCGGGCCTCCAGGGGTGGCAGCTAAACACACTAACCACAACACCACAGAAGCGGTCATTACACATATTTCCTCTTCTATATTCTCTACTTGTTGCTGTGCAATACGTTTTTGTACTGCATAAAGTAGCTGGAGAAGAGTGAGGTAGGGTTATAGCGAGGATAAGCATGAACTTTATCATTCTCAGTCTTCAGAAGAAACCTTATTTTTACAAAGCGTTTAGTCTGTAATAATTACAGATGGTGATAATCAGTATGTCTTCTGCTACTGTGAGCAAGCATTTTTGACTACTTTTCACCATTGGTAGAATAAGGGACGCAGAAAACATTACGGTATTGATCCCTAAGGACCAAGAACAATTAATGCAACAAAAACATCCCTTGACTCATTTAGGACCAACGCCAGTGTCATACACTCAACTGAGCTCTCTTAGGACCATCAATAGTGACATAGATGCAATTGATCCTTCTTAGGTCCATCAACAGTGACGTACACTCAACAGCTCTTTCTTATGTCCATCAACAGTGACATACACTCAACTGCTCTTTCTTATGTCCATCAACAGTGACGTACACTCAACAGCTCTTTCTTATGTCCATCAACAGTGACGTACACTCAACAGCTCTTTCTTATGTCCATCAACAGTGACATACACTCAACTGCTCTTTCTTAGGTCCATCAACAGTGACATACACTCAACTGCTCTTTCTTAGGTCCATCAACAGTGACATACACTCAACAGCTCTTTCTTATGTCCATCAACAGTGACATACACTCAACAGCTCTTTCTTATGTCCATCAATAGTGACATACACTCAACAGCTCCTTCTTAGGCCAATCAACAGTGACATACACTCAACAGCTCTTTCTTATGTCCATCAACAGTGACATACACTCAACAGCTCTTTCTTATGTCCATCAACAGTGACATACACTCAACAGCTCTTTCTTATGTCCATCAACAGTGACATACACTCAACTGCTCTTTCTTAGGTCCATCAACAGTGACATACACTCAACAGCTCTTTCTTATGTCCATCAATAGTGACATACACTCAACAGCTCCTTCTTAGGCCAATCAACAGTGACATACACTCAACAGCTCTTTCTTATGTCCATCAACAGTGACATACACTCAACAGCTCTTTCTTATGTCCATCAACAGTGACATACACTCAACAGCTCTTTCTTATGTCCATCAACAGTGACATACACTCAACTGCTCTTTCTTAGGTCCATCAACAGTGACATACACTCAACAGCTCTTTCTTATGTCCATCAACAGTGACATACACTCAACAGCTCTTTCTTATGTCCATCAACAGTGACATACACTCAACAGCTCTTTCTTATGTCCATCAACAGTGACATACACTCAACAGCTCTTTCTTATGTCCATCAACAGTGACATACACTCAACAGCTCTTTCTTATGTCCATCAACAGTGACATACACTCAACAGCTCTTTCTTATGTCCATCAACAGTGACATACACTCAACAGCTCTTTCTTATGTCCATCAACAGTGACATACACTCAACAGCTCTTTCTTAGGCCAATCAACAGTGACATACACTCAACAGCTCTTTCTTATGTCCATCAACAGTGACATACACTCAACTGCTCTTTCTTAGGTCCATCAACAGTGACATACACTCAACAGCTCCTTCTTAGGCCAATCAACAGTGACATACACTCAACAGCTCTTTCTTATGTCCATCAACAGTGACATACACTCAACAGCTCTTTCGTATGTCCATCAACAGTGACATACACTCAACAGCTCTTTCTTATGTCCATCAACAGTGACATACACTCAACAGCTCTTTCGTATGTCCATCAACAGTGACATACACTCAACTGCTCTTTCTTAGGTCCATCAACAGTGACATACACTCAACAGCTCCTTCTTAGGCCAATCAACAGTGACATACACTCAACTGATCCTTTTTTAGGATCATCAACAGTAAGATTCACTCAACTGATCGTTCTTAGGACCATCGTCAGTGACATACACCTAACTGATCTTTCTTAGATCAATCAACAGTGACAAACACTCAACTGATTTTCTTAGAAACATCAACGACACACACCCAACTGATCTTTCTTAGGATTATCAAGAGTGATATACTTTCAACTGATCTTTCTTAGGATCATCATCAATAGTGACACACATCCAACTGATCTTTCTTAGTACCATCAATCGTGACATAAAACCAAACCCCATGGCTCAACAGCCCCGAAGGGCCATGGCCTACCAATCGACCGCTGCTCAGTCCGATGGCCTACAGATTAGAAGATGTGGTCAGCACGACGAATTCTCTCGGCCGTTATTCTTGGCTTTCTAGACCGGGGCAGCCATCTCAACGTCAGATAGCTCCGCAATTGTAATCGCTAAGGCTGAGTGGACCTCAAACCAGCTCTCAGGCCCAAGTAAATATCCCCGACCTGGCCGGTTTGCTATAGGGCCATCAGCAATGACGTACACTCAACTAATCTCTCTTAGGACCACCAGCAACTGGAGGGATGACAAGCAGACACACACCCTACAAAACTCCACTAAATTTTATACTGTATTCTGTCATCCTTTTCAATAATTTTGAACCATTCTCTTCTATATTCGAAAATGTTCAGTGTTCTTATGATTCACGTAGACATTCTTTAAAAAAATAGATGTGAAAAAATATTAACTACATTACAATAACTCAAAGAACCGCAAAAGCAAAAATAATATTGACAAAAATACGAAATCAGTTGAACCTATTCTTGCAATACTAGATCATAATTAACTACTGTAATTTCTATTAACCGTGTTTACTTCTAATTGGTAAATACTGATATTTTTAATTTAGTTTAATCATTCAGAATTAATGATTTTCACTGTCTTCTTCCTACAGGTGTTTGTCGTCCTCGCCGTCTTGGCCGTCGCTTCAGCCCAGTACGTCTACAACTACAACACCCCATACGCCTACTCCGCTGGAGCTTACCCTGCCGTTAAAGCCTACTCTGCCTACGGCTACGCTCCTTCTTACAACCCATACTACGCCAGGAACTACGCTTACGTTGGATGAACCACCCTCTCTTTATGGTAATACTGTTTTTAAGGCTGTATTCCTCCTCTAATGACGGATATTCCTTACATGTCATTCAATCACCCCGTTATAATTTTCTTTAGTAAAAGAGAATTATAACCCGTTCACCGCTGTTAGCTAGAAACGACCGGCTGTTAACGCGTGGAGTGGTCTCTCGAAGGATATAAATTACCCGATATTATAAATAAGTAGTCTACATTACAAAACTCCCAGATTTTGTTTTCTTGTGGACGTCTCAGTGAGCAAAGGTTTGCTAATAATTCCTGTATAGAAACTTACCATATCAACGCCACAAGCAAAGCAGATTTAAAAAAACTTTCGAAAACTATTTCTTGCTTTTGTGGGAGAGAAAATTAATGAATTTCAAATATAGTGAAGACCCTCTTAATCGGCCATCAGATTAGGCGGGAACGGACCTAACCAAAGCCTAGTAAGAGGCCGTTCCCAAGAGAAGTAGTTCAAGTCGGCCTGTAGGAAACACAACCAGAGATGACAAGGGGCAAGACTTGATTAATACGACACGCAATGATCACTTGAGGCTAACTTTTCCAAATGTTTATCGTGATCAGCTCGAAATTTATGAAAGATATAATACTCCACTTTTCTTTTGCTAGTAATACAGGGATGCTATTGAGAACATTAATTCTGATATTGGGTAGCTTATCATCCCGATTATCAATACAATGCTGTAAGAGTTTCACGAGAGGAGCCTTATTTTCTTGATATTGAAACCTTGCGTTTGTACAAGATACCTAGATCAGAATTTAAGACATTCTGTGTAGCATATTTATTTATGATAGTCCTGCGAGGGTGTAAAATTAGTCGCTTTTTAAGGGACCTTTTGAAAAAGGCTAGGTGGGAGTTGATATAATGTGTTTCACAAAAGTTTTTGAAGATTGTAATTTAAAAGATGGTGCTGATTATTGTTTTAAGAGGAAGTATAACTTGGTAAATGTCCTTAAAAATGTACGATAACAGCGAAAACATTTTATTAATAAACTTTATGTTTTTTATTTCATTTTAAAATATGAGATTTAATTAATGGAGTGTTTTCTTTTGTTTTAGATTCTTCTTTCCTGACTCCTCACCTCCCCTGCAGTTTGGATATCTCCACCAAGTGCCGTCAGTACTCTACCATCAATCTGGCTCCATAGAATTCAGCTGTAAATTCCTCCCTCCTCCATATCTTTTTAAATAAAAGTCTATAAAACCTACTTGTTTTAGTTTTTCATTTTATTACCTATTTTAACCGTTCCTCAACATATTTAAACAGCCACTCGAAATTATCTCCAACGTTATTTTATATTTTTACACACAATATTACTATTTCTTAGGATAATGACAAGTTCGCCTCTGTGGTGTAGTGGTCAGTGCCACATCTGGAGGCCCGAGTTCGATTACTGGCTTTGCCACGAAATTTTAAAAAAGTGGCACATGGGTTGGAACGGGGTCAACTCAGACTCGGGAGGTCAACTGAGTAGAGGCGAGGGGGCGGCGATTCCCTCCTCAGAAGATCCTGAGCGATTGTATCGTACTCTTTATATCTGGACTGGAAAGGAAAGGGTAGATATATTGTATACCATCCTCGAAGTGGGTTTCCGTCATTTCCCTATTTTTCCTCCTGGTAAATACCGGGATGTTACCTAAGTTAAGGCCACAGCCGCTTTCTTCCCTCTTCCCTGCCTTTCCCTTCCAATCTTCTCATCCCCCACAAGGTCCCTGTTCAGCATTGCAGGTGAGGCAACCTGGGAGAGGTACTGGTCGTCCTCCACAATTGTATCCCCCGACCCAAAATCGCACGCTCCAGGACACTGCCCTTGAGGCGATAGAGGTGGAATTCCTCCTGAGTCTGAGGGAGAACACAACCCTGGAGGGTGAATGGATTAAGAAAGAAAGAAAGAAAGAAAGAAAGAAAGATAACGACATTTCAAAAACTGGTAATATTTTCCTTCACTATGGGCGAATAAACAAACATTTTTTCTATAATACACGTAATATATTTTCTTTCTTTCTTTCTTAATCTGCTTACCCTCCAGGGTCGGTTTTTCCCTCGGACTCAGCGAGGGATCCCACCTCTACCTCCTCAAGGGCAGTGTCGTGGAGCTTCAGACATTGGGTCGTGGGATACAACTGGGGAGGATGACCAGCACCTCGCCCAGGGGGCCTCAAATGCTATACTGAACAGGGGCCTTGCGGGTGGATGGAAGTTTGGAAGGGATAAACAAGGAAGAGGGAAGGAAGCGGCCGCGGCCTTAAGTTAGGTACCATCCCGGCATTTGCCTGGAGGAGAAGTGGGAGACCACTTCGAGGATGGCTGAGGTGGCAATCGAACCCACCTCTACTCGGTTGACCTCCCGAGGCTGAGTGGACCCCTTCCAGCCCTCGGACCACTTTTCAAATTTCGTGGCAGAGCCGGGAATCGAACCCAGGCCTCTGGGGGTGGCAGCTAATCAGACTAACCACTACACAACAGAGGCTGACCACGTGATATCTACATGATATTAAAAGCCACTTTAGGAGAAGTTTCTCTCCCCTTTTCTTGGACTTTTACCAACAACATAGGTCGATTTAAGCTCAGCTTCACGGTCATATTTCTGCCTTATGTACTAGCTGCATATTTGGCAACCTGCAAGGTATGATCACATGAAGTATGAAGTAGGGGTTGTAGTAAGGATTTAAAGGGGAGGGCATGTAAGCCTCTGGTAAGACCAAAACTACAGTATGGTTTCCGTGTATGGCATCTTCACCAGGATTACTTGATTCAAGAACTGAAAAAATCCAAAGAAGAGCAGCCCGATTTGTTCTGGGTGATTTCGGACAAAAGGGCAGCATTACGCAAATGTTGCAAAGTTTGGGCTGGGAAGACTTGGGAGAAAGGAGACAAGCTGCTCCACTAAGTGGCATGTTCCGAGTTGTCACTGGAGAGATGGCGTGGAATGAAATGAGTAGAGGAATAAGTTTGAGTGGTGTTTTTAAAAGCAGGAAAGATCACAGTCATGAAGATGAAGATGGAAATCAACGGGACAAATTGGGACAAATATTCGTTTACAGGAAGGGGAGTTAGGGATTGGAATAACTTACCAAGGGAGATGTACAATAAATTTCCAACTTCTTCGCAATCATTTAAGAAAAGGCTAGGAAAACAAGAGATAGGGAATCTGCCACCTGGGCGACTGCCCTAAATGCGGATTAATACTTACTGATTGAGTATTCGCTCAACACAAGAATGAGCACATGGTATTGTGTACGTTCTTCACGGGTACAATCTTCTCTAAACAATTGAAGCTGAAGATATAATATTTGTTGTGGTATCTACTCCCACGATGTAGTGGCAGCGTGACTGCCCCTTACGCGAAGAGCCCGGGTTCGATTGCCCGCCAGATCAAGAATTTTTACCTGCATCTGAGGGCTGGTTAGAAGGCCATTTAACCTGCGTGATTACAATTGAAGAGCTATTGGGCTGAGCAGCGGTCGCTTGTGTTACAATCGTCATTGATCTGCATTTAGAGCTGTCGCCCAGGTGATATATTCTCTACCCACGGTTTGCCCAGTATTCTCTTAAATGATTTCAATGAACTTGGAAATTAATCGAACATTTCCCTTGACCAATTATTCCGTTCCCTAATTCCTCTTCCTATAAACGAATATTTGCCCAAATTTGTCCTCTTGAATTCCAACTTCATCTTCCTACCTGTAAACGCTTCACTCAAAATTATTCCTCTACTACATAATATCATTCCAAGGTAACTATCCTCTGACAGTTCCGAATATACCGCTTAGTCCGGCAGCTCTTCTCCTTGCTCCCAAGTCTTTCCCACTCAATGTTTGTAACCTTTTCCTAGCACCACTTTTGTTTAAAATCACCCAGAACAAATCGTGCTGCTTTCCTCAGGATCTTTTCCACTTCTAGAATAAAGTAATCATGGCGCGGATCCCATACAGTGGAACCATACTCTAACATTTCCCTTCGGGGCTGTTCCACCATGGTATTTAGTTTTGTTTTGTGGTTATTTATAGGGCTTGTGTCTACATGGGGGAGTGAATTATATTTTGGTGGTAACTAAAATGACTTTCTTTCCTTTTTAATCCGTTTACCCGGCAGGATTGGTTTTTCCCTCGGACTTACCGATGGATCCCAACTCTACCGCCTCAAGGGTAGTGTCCTGGAGCTGAGATTTTGGGTCGCGGGATACAACTGATAAGGAGAATTAGTACCTCGCAAAGGCGGCCTTACCTGCTACACTGAACAGGGGCCTTGTGGGAGGATGGGTAGATGGGAAGGGATAGAAAAGGAAGAAGGAAGGAGGCGGCCGTGGCCTTCAGTTACGTATCATCCCAGCATAAGCCTGAGGAGAAGTTGGAAACCACGGAAAGCCACTTCGAGGATGTCTGAGGTGGGAATCGAACTCCCTCTACTCAGTTGACCTCCCGAGGCTGAGTGAACTCTATTCCAGCCCTCGTACCATTTTTCAAATTTCGTGGCAGAGTCAGGAATCGAAACTGGTCCTCCGGGGGTTGGCAGCTAATCACACTAACCACTACACCACAGAGGCGGTCTATACCAACGCGATCAGTATACGGATTGTAAAATTTCGTTTAAAATTGATGTCATTTTTAAAGCTTTCGGATCATTTGACTGGAATTCTGCAGTAATTTTATATACCATATCTTAAATATTTTTAGGTCATCAAAATCCTGGCTCCGCTTATAAACATGTGGCGTTCTCAGTGCCTTACATCTTATCTTTAGTAGTTCCATCATCATTGTCTTCTGGATTTCTTTCGTATCTGATCTGATCCAACGTTGCAACTGGGAGTAGAAACCGTAACCAAGTTGACAGATCATCTTGAGTTCATTCCATTGATAGGAATTCGTCCCAATGGATAAGCGTTCATGGCTGGTAAAGGTGGAACTGCATTGTCGTAAACTGCCAAAATGTATGTATACGAGATTAAATCATTCACAAACTTCTTAAACATTAAACGGGCCGAGACAGCTATTAACAGTGAACAGCAGCGCTCAGTACAGCTCACGTGTCCCTTACGTTCAGTGTTAAGAGGAGGCATATGATCCATTCTTTCAAGGCATACTGAATGGTTCTATATGGTAATCAGCGTTAGGAAGTTTATGGCCTAAAAGAGTACAAAATATGCAAGGAATATGCCGTAAAACTAGCTAAATATGACCTAAGGAAAGGTAAAATATGACTTAAGAATTTTAGTTACAGGTAGTAAATTGGAGTATTCGTTCGTTCGTTCGTTCGTTCGTAACCTGTTTACCCTCCAGGGTCGGTTTTTCCCTCGGACTCAGCGAGGGATCCCACCTCTACCGCCTCAAGGGCGGAGATTCAGACTTTGGGTCGGGGGTACAACTGGGGAGAATGACCAGTACCTCGCCCAGGTGGCCTCACCTGCTATGCTGAACAGGGGCCTTATAGAGGGATGGGAAGATTGGATGGGACAAGCAAGGAAGAGGGAAGGAAGCGGCCGTGGCTTTAAGTTAGGTACCATCCCGGCATTTGCCTGGAGGAGAAGTGGGAAACCACGGAAAACCACTTCCAGGATGGCTGAGGTGGGAATCGAACCCACCTCTACTCAGTTGACCTCCCGAGGCTGAGTGGACCCCGTTCCAGCCCTCGTACCACTTTTCAAATTTCGTGGCAGAGCCGGAAATCGAAGCCGGACCTCCGGGGGTGGCAGCTAATCACGCTAACCACTACACCACAGAGGCGGACTAAATTGGAGTATTACTAATATTAAATGTGCCAAAAAGTGATGAGCGTTAATACAGCAGACACATTTAATCGTGTAAACTGACAGAGCTACGGTAGGTAGATTGAAACTTTGCACATTCATTGAGTATCATAGGCCTGAGGCGCAGTCCTCATTCTGTGTTCGTAAAAAATGTAATAAAAAATGAACTATTAGCAAGGTTTTTGGTACCTGTTGGCATATGTTCCTACTGCATCTCTTACCTGGCGAGTTGGCCGTGCTGTTAGAGGTACGCGGCTGTGAGCTTGCATCCGGGAGATTGTGGGTTCGAATACCACTCTCGGCAGCCCTGAAGATGGTTTTCCGTGATTTCCTATTTTCACACCAGGAAAATGCTGGGGCTGTACCTTAATTAAGGAAACGACCGCTTCCTTCCAACTGCTAGGCATTTCCTATCCCATCGTCGCCATAAGACCTATCTGTGTCGGTGCGACGTAAAAACCCCATCTCTTTCTTGGAATCATGTTTTCTATACCTTTCTTTAAAATAAAAACATCTAACACAGTATTTTTAAATCCTGTGTTTGAAAATCAACAGGGATATCATGTACCTTGTTAAAAACCAAAATATGACCAAAGCAATAAAATGTCCGAAATATGTATTTATATGCAACATATGCCTTTGCTGGCAAAATGTAGTGTTTACAGTGCACTATGTCTTCTGGTATGGTCTAGAATAAATTTGTTACTTTCATTGACCTGTCTCAGTCTTATCCTTGGCTTTGACAATATGAAAGTGGCTGCGGTATGAGTGATTTCAGTAATCCCATTCCTTATGCAGCCAGTCCCTGCTATGAATGGTCGGTTGGTGCATGCATTTTAGTGGGCTTGGCTGACTGATACGTAATAGCAACTTCTGGCCCAGTGAGGAAAGCAACAGGAAACTACCTCACTCATCATTTCCCTAGTACGCGTCTTCAGTGACACCTAGGCAATCTATGACAGCTAATGGTGGACCTGTTGAGGATCCAACCAGCCTTTGGGCTGAATACCCAACATACAACATACATGCAACATAAAATTGCTTTAGACAGTGTCAGGGACCCATCATTCACAGTTATTTTCTATATCTCGAGTAAAATGACCTCAGGAATGAAATATGACTTTTCCTTAACATCAGAACCTTAATGATAATATACCACAATCATATTTTCGCTGCAAGATGTGCCTGTTAATGTAGATTAAGAATTCATAAACCCTAAAGTGATTCATATATCTTTTAACATGGCCGATTCAATTAAAACATAGAAGGAATAAGAGAAGAGGGTGTGAAAAAGTAACTATGTGACCTCAGAGGTGCAGTTGTTTTGATTTAATCGTAATACTTTTAGCAGTGATTTAAAATGTATTATACTTTTATTTAATTCGTTTACGCTCCAGGGTTGGTTTTCCCCTCGGAGTCAGCAAGGGATCCCACCTCTACCGCCTCAAGGGCAGTGCCCGGAGCGCGAGACATTTGGTTGAGGATGAAACTGAGGAGGAGGACTAGTACCCCGCCCAGGTGACCTTACCTGCTATGCTGAACAGGAGCTTTGTGGGGGATGGGAAGATTTCAAATGTTTACTCGTGATTAATATTGTCCGGCTCCATGACTAAATGGTTAGCTTTCTGGTCTTTGGTCTAGGGAGTCCCCGGTTCCATTCTCGGTCGGGTCGGTGATTTTAACTTTCATTGGTTAATGCCGATGGCTCGGAGGCTGGGTGTGTGTACCGTTTTCAACATTAGAATTAAACAAAGTTAGGGACCCCTATTTATAGACCCGCAGGTCGTCTATGCGGCGTCAAACCGAAGGACCTTCACCAGGCCTCTTCGGAGGCCACACGGCATCAAAATTAATCATTAATATTTATGCCTTTAGGGGGATGAAAAGGATATTTTTTTAAAAATTTTCGTTCGAGCGATAATGAGGGCTGGTAATAGAGTTCGATGCAGTCAATTATCCTGAGGTGTGACACTCGCTCTCCCAGAACGTTACCAATGGATTATTTGATTTCTTTTGTCTGAACTTTCAATTTCTGAAGCTGATGTTTTACACGCTGGTGTTCCTTTAAACGAGTTAATTCTTGGTTACCAAGGCCGATACTTCTTAAAATACTGTGATTGGTGAATTTGCTATTAATATACCGAAAGGAAACGAATTTAAAATTGAACTGGGAAGCCAAGTAAACCCTTATTGTTTTTAAAAATTTCAATTTTAAAATATGATGTTTATCCCAGTGGTTGGAGGACAGGGGGATGGAAGGGGATGTGAGCAGAATATAATGTGTATTGACTGTTCACGGGTGGACGACTTTTGAGTGAAAGAAACCACTGTATAATAAAGGACTGACGGACTGGCAAGCTAAGCAGTCGTACTGTATATGTAGTGCGCTTCTGTACTCGGCGCACTGGGCGTAAACAAGCTGCAGAAGTTCCTGGTATGACTGAGTGCAGTTGTATTTTACACATGTAATACTTCTGCGGTGTGGAGAGTTTGTAGAACATTTAAAATTATGTTATTGATTTTATGTCTCACTAACTACGATTAAGGAGATGTGCTGGAATTTTGTGCCACAGGAGTCCTTTTGCATGCCAGTAAATCTACCGACACGAGGCTGACGTATTTGAGCACCTTCAGATACCACCGGACTGAGCCAGGATCGAACCTGCCAAGTTGGGGACAGAAGGCCAGCACCTCAACCGTCTGAGCCACTCAGTCCGGCAGAACACATTTGTTTCAAATTTAATATCAGTTTCATGTTTCAAAAGAGTAACTTACTTCTTAACACACTAAATTTGTGTGGAGTTATGCTGAATTGCTCTTTATCTGTGCTCATCATCATTCATTTTGTGAAACCGAGCAAGTTGGCTGCGCGGTTAGGGGGTGCATAGCTGTCAGCTTGCATTCGTGAAATAGTGGGTTCGAGCCCCACTGTCGGCAGCCCTGAAAATCGCTTTCCGTGGTTTCCCATTTTCACCCCAGGCGAATGCTGGTGCTGTAAATTAATTAAGGCCATGACCTCTCCTTCCCACTCCTAGCCCTTTCCTATTCCATCGTCGCCGTAAGACCTGGTTGTGTCGGCGTGACGTAAAAAGAAGCAGTAAACTGTATTTACTCTGGTGGAAGTGGACATTTGTTAATTCTCTGCTATGAATGATCGAATTTTAACGTTATTAATGACAAACCAAACCAGACCCCATGGTGAAACAATCCCTAAGCGACCGCTGCTCAGCTTGAAGGCCTACAGATTACGAGACGTCGTGTGGTCAGCACGACGAATCCTCACGGCTGTTATTCTTGGCTTTTTAGACCGGGTCCACTATCTGACCGTCAGATAGCTCTTCAACTGTAATCATTACGGCCCGGAGTTGAACACCTCTAAATGGCCTAAAAAGGTCTGTAAGAAGAACTAAACATATCAAAATCGACCTAAAACTGACAAAAAAAGAACGTAAATTTGTGATTCAAATTAATTCATAATTTTACTTTTTAATTGCAAATTTAATGAAGGAATATAATATTTAAAAATGCAAAATTCGGGCAGTATGCAAAGCGCAGTGCAATAATATATGAGTGAAATACTTCTTCTTTCAGACAGTATACATTTTTAGATTAAAATAATTTAAAAAAGAGAAGGCATTCCGTGTTTGTTAAAGAAGTTCTTCCAGAAGTTAGAATGAATTATTTTTCCACCTGCGAACTCATGATGGACATCCTGGAGAATGAAATTCAAATTAGTAAACTGGTATCATATTTGGCTTAACCACACTAGGGTTACAGAAACTGGATTTTGGAAAGCTTACCTCACTTGCTTTTTTTTAAAGTTGCTTTACGTCGCACCGACACAGATAGGTCTTATGGCGACGATGGGATAGGAAAGGCCTAGGAGTGGGAAGGAAGCGGCCGTGGCCTTAATTAAGGTGCAGCCCCAGCATTTGCCTGGTGTGAAAATGGGAAACTACGGAAAACTATCTTCAGGGATGCCGACAGCGGGGTTCGAACCCACTATCTCCCGGATGCAAGCTCACAGTTGCACGCGCTAACCGCACGACCAACTCGCCCGGTTTACCTCAGTTGGCTTTGCAGTATATCACAATAGTCAAACTCCAGGTTCCTTGGAATATAGGATCGTCGGTTTTCAGACAGTACATTGCGAAACATCGAGAAACTTCTGTCCACATCAACGGATGTTAAGGGTTCATACCTGAATCAAGCGAGATCTTCCTCTTCAAAAACATAAACATTTTCTCCTTTCAATATTTCACTTATATTGCCCATAATCTGATCTCCCTGATTTGTTTCAAGCACTAGTTTCATATTTTTCATTTCATTTCATTTCCTCTTTTGTCAGATATGGTTCAAATATATGTATTTATTAGAGAAAAGATGTTTCGGGGGTGATGGATGAGGTAATGATTCTTATTGAAAATGCTCAATAAAAAATTAGTCGAAAGGAGGTGAAGTTGCAAAAATAACGACCCGAGGACCTTAAAAAAAGGCTAGAAAGGACCAATAAGGCAGAAAAGGCAAAAGAAAGGACGAATGAAACCTAGATTTTCTGGCCTACAATGACCCAGAATGAACATATATTAGGATGGGCATCGTCTTCGGACACTCGAGAAAAAAAAAGGATTTTCCTGAAATTCCGAGCCCTAGTAATCACATAGGCTGAGTGGATCTCGAATCAACTCTCAGATCATGGTAAATATCCCTGTCCTGGCCGGTAATAGAACTCGGAGCCTCCGGGTAAAAGGCAAGCACGCTGCCCTTACACCGAAGGGCCGACATTATTAAATACTGTATAAAGGATTAAATAATACTCTTAATGAAGTGATGGAAAATATTTGAAATGATTGTAATTAAAATTTCGATTCGTTAAAATATTACATCGTTAAACATTGGCGGAGGTTAGATTAAAAAATTAAATTGGCATTCAGTTTTTTAACTTTTCATGCAATATGTTATTAGGCCTCTCTATTTAGGCTTATGAAAGACAATTGTGATATAGAAACATAATATACGAAGCGATGACAATTTTCTCTATAAATGATGATCTAATGCGAAATCATGAAGTTTACTTTATGTTTTTTTAGAATGATGTGAATTTTGTGGGCTTATATGTCTGATTGAGTTGATTGAAAAAGGGTGACTGTTCTGTTATATAATTGGTGTCAAGAAACTGCCGTACGGGACGAGTTTGAAGGCCACTCTTTTGGCTCCGGGCACAGGTTCGTTGGGCGAGGCGTGGTCTAAGGCAGGTCAACATAAAATCCTGTTTCTTCAGGACATCATTTCAAGGTCTTTGCTTTCTGGATGGGTATAAAAGAGGCGAGCATCTTCAGATCCAGCATCAGTGTTCTCTGCTGCGGAATCACCAATCAACCCTTCTCAACATGCTGAAGCTTGTGAGTATACATATTCACCAAGAACAATATAAACTTAAAAAAAATGAAACTCTGATTATAACTTAGATTAAATTGCGATATTAAGATTCATAGCATTTAAGTTCAGGTCCATCTCCTTGCCTGAATAGTCAGCGTACTGACCTTCGGTTCAGAGAGCGTCGGGTTCTATTCCCGGGTGGGCCGAGGATTTTAACCGCATCGATGTTTCTGTTCGTTGTAATATTCTTCTTTCCATGTACGCTCTATCCACCACGCTACCAATCACCACATAAATACGCAACAGCAAATACATTCCTCCACATAAGGACACCTTGCCGTAAAACTCGCCCAAATTATTCAGTAAATTCTAAGAGTCATGCAGTGATAGAAAAACCTGTTAAAAACCTGCTGAAAGGTTAACGTTAGTTTACTATTGCTTTCCTCACTATTAAGCTAGTAGAAAATGTTGCTCAGAGCCATTGACTGTACGATCAAATTATAACATCCACAGGTCCCCACAGTTCCTTAAATAATTCAGAATCACCCATAACTCAGTGCTTTTGATATTTTCATACCCATAACTGAGACTGAGACATTAGCCTAAAGTATATTTTGGTGTAGTATGAGACAAAAGACTGTGACAAAACCACTTCGTCCATCATGAGATGGTAACAGGCAACACTCTCTTCCAACTGGAAATAAAACCCTGTGTCTCTGTAATTTTAAAATAAATGAATAAAATTGTTAGTTTCTTACAATTTGTTTTACGGCGCACCGACACAGATAAATCTTATGGCGACGATGAGATAGGAAAGAGCTAGGAGTGGGAAGGAAGCGTCTGTGGCAATTACTGAGGTACAGCCTGGTGTGAAAATGGGAAGAACATGTTTAGGGCTGCAGACAGTGGGGTTCTCACTTACTATCATCTCGAATGCAAGCTCACAGCTGCGCGATCCTAACAGCACGGCCAACTCGCTCGGTGTTAAATTTTCTAACCAGTTTTCACGAACTAAGAAATTGATCAATAACAAATATTTTTGTCGAATTCAATATTTTAAATACCGTTCTTACTTCTCAGGTAAGAGATCATAACTTCTTAATATTAATACTGTAGTACATTTCGAAAGATTACATTGTCACTTCCTTCAATAAATTCCAAGAGTCATGCAGCTTGCTCCTCCTATCTGTCGAAAGGATTGCATAAGTAAAGGGGCCATAGCTTTCTGTTCATTCTCTTCTGAATATTCTTGAAGTACAGTACAGAACATTGTTACCCTCTACTGTACTGCTCAGCATTCCATGAGTAAATTTTTCTTCTTCTTACTGAATAAATTTGCCAATAATCACAAAAAAATTGTTTTAAATATTACATGTTCTTCTCTTTTGCTTTCAGGTGTTCGTCGTCCTCGCCGTCTTGGCCGTCGCCTCAGCCCAGTACGTCTACAACTACAACTACCCCTACGCCTACTCTGCTGGTGTCTACCCCGCCGTTAAAGCCTACTCAACCTACGGCTATGCTCCTTCTTACGCCCCATACTACGCCAGAAACTACGCTTACCTCGTATAAAACTTGCTATGGTAAAATTATTATTATTGTTATTATTATTATTAATATTATTATTGTTGTTATTATTAAAGTCCCAAACAACCTAGTTAATGGAGGGGTGAACAAAGATGGCAGTGAAATTACACTTGAGGTAGTGGAGAGGATGGTAAATAAATTACAGTGTTATAAAGCAATAGGAATAATGAAATTAGACTTGGTGGGAAAGTAGGGATAAAATGGCTTCATAGAGAAAACGGAATTTGACTGAAGTACCTTAGGATTGAGCGTTAGCAATAATAGCACCTGTTTATAAGCAAGGGAACATGTAGGATAGTATTTCTTTTATCAGCGTATCAGGAAAGGATTTACAAGCATTTTAGAAATGAGGAGGGTCTGATCAATTGTGGAGAGTAAGTTGGATGAAAACCAGTGTGGTTTCAGACCACAGAAGGGCTATCAGGACCAGATTTTCAGTATGCGTCAAGTAATTGAACAATGCTGGAGACAGGAATATATAGTCATGTTTTTGTTAAGTAGATACGGATAAAGCATACGACGGAGTACCAAAGGAAAAGTTGTTGGTCATACCGATTAATCACAGGATTAGTGGTAAGATATTTGCAAGCAATGAAAATCGGGCGACAATGAGGATTGATGGTAGAACGAGTTCTTGGTGCAAAATAGTTAAAAGCACTATAGCCGTACCTTATAATTATAAAATATTAACATTACACGAATTGCCCATGCAACATTCTATACGTGTTGACTGTATCCTAATATAAAGCTACAGTTTCTGGAGTAAATAAGACATACGCTTCCTTTGGTGTGTCATAAATCAAAGGCTATTTAAGTACAGTACAAGAACATGTTGAAATCAAATGTATGATGTCATTTCAAGATGATATTATTTAAAGTTTTTCAATTTCTGTTGTTAAGAAAATCACTTCTTTTCTTTTTCAGATTCTTCCCTTCTACTTCTTCTTGCAGTTCGGATTTCGTCATGATCTCTACCACCAGACTTATTCTAAATTCTGTCAAAATTTAG
This sequence comes from Anabrus simplex, assembly GCF_040414725.1. Classification (NCBI taxonomy): domain Eukaryota; kingdom Metazoa; phylum Arthropoda; class Insecta; order Orthoptera; family Tettigoniidae; genus Anabrus; species Anabrus simplex. The sequence continues at coordinate 95,068,633 of NC_090267.1, forward strand.
CAGTACTTTATTTTCCTTTCTAAATAAAAAAACATAAAAACTATTTATTTGCATATTTTGTTAATCACTCCAATCCTGTCCCCAAACATTTCACTCCTGCAGTAATAGAATGAGATTCACCAGCATATTATGCGGTATTGCCGAGGTAACTCTGTGAATTGAGATGGTGTTTGTCGTGATGGTGATTGTTGTTTAAATGTGAAAAACAACAAGATTATTATTTTACGAGGAACCTATTCCCTGTAAAGTCGCAAGTGCTATGTTGCTAACAATGGAAGCACCACATTTCGTCCTCCTAGCAGTTTTGGACTTGCAGAAATTCGGGAATATTATGGACAATACTAGAAATTGGTATATACGTATATTAATGATAAATTCTCCACTTACGGGCAAGTTATAATGAAACTGTTATAACGTAAGGTAGTCAACATTTGACATAAACACTAAAAAAAACTGAACTACCAAAAATGTGTTCGTAAATTCGTCCTCCACCAAATTTATGAAAAGTACAATTAATTTTAGTATATTTTTCTTTTCTAACCGTACCAAACACTTTCCCTATAATGAATTACTTGAAGGCCATTTATGTAAAAAGTTTTCTCGGTATTCTTTTTAACATAGTTTTTCAGCGTTGCTCGTGGTATGTTAAATGCTTTATTTGCTCGTTTGTAACCCATTATCTTGTCCGTCACTGCCTTAATAGTCGTTTTCATACCCTCCTTATCCCAACTGCTTGCGATTTCCCCTCTGAAAATAACAATAAACTTAATAAATATCAAATAAAATGAAGGGGGATGAAATTACGAACATTCCCTGATTTATTATAATGGCCGCTACAGTAACTCATGCTAACCACCTTACTGTTGCGATTACGCATCAGGAACTACACCACACGACTGAAATGCAGTCCACTATTTCATACACATATGAGTGCTCACTCTAGGAATAACATGCTCTTAATTTGAATGCTGCACTGACTCAGCTCAGCATGAAAAAATAATCTACCTATTACATGGAAACGAAACGTGGTACACACAACCAACTCTCACAGCAAGACAACGGGATGAGGCTACTCGTGTGCGCTCGACTAAACCGTGCAAATTAGAAATCCCTAGGGGGACGAAATTAGGTGCAGGGACGGAATTTGGCCCCCTTGACTCATAGTCTGCATGTGCAATATTGGGAAATAAAATACCTTGTCCACAGGAGAATAATGAATATTTGGAAATATAATTGAGCGGTGCGACAACCATATGCCTGTAACAAGATAGGGGCCACACTTCACAAAGTGGGCGTCATCAGAGGTCACAGAATGATGAAATACTTTAAACTTTTACCATGAGCAGTGATTGAAGAACTTAAAAAACACATTCACTTTATCTGAATCCTTGAGGACGATAATATGCGCAACCACTCCTGAAAAACACACTTTGAATTACAGCGCTGTACAGATATGATTGGCCCGAGCATTTTACCAAACCGAAGGAATTCGCTTTTATTTAGGTAGAGTGGACATTTATAATCACTGCAGTGAATTGTCCTTCATTAGCTGCTTATGATGAAAGTTAAAAGTCTACTTTGATGATTTTGTGAGCTGTGGCAATAACTCATCTATTCTATATATCATCTTCCGATTCAGAGGCAGATGTTTTTCACACCACTCAAAGTAAAATTTTCATTGTTCTCCTTTGGACAAAGTTTAACCATTAGCAGCTAATATTATGCATACGAACTAGACGTTGCAACCGGGCTGATCAGCTCAGACGGTAGAGCGCTATCTCACTTCAATGGAATTTGAAGTTGCACAAATACGTCAGCTTCGTATCGGGAGATTTAATAGCACATAAAATAATTCCTGGGTTCCTTTGCGTCTCCGAAAACCATAAAAATACGGTAGTTAGTGGGACGTAAAACTAATAACATTATATTCTATTAACTAGACATGTGTGGCGTTTTCAACAATATCAACAACATTTGTGCTTTGCCATCGTTTATATTTGAAGCTTCGACGGTCTGTAAACTACTATTTCGTTCTTAGTCTGCGTTGACCCGTATTCTTGTTTACAGGATGGCACAAAGTGAACTAACACCCTCTCCCACTTTTCGCCAGTACTATAGTTATAACTAGGGCCCGGATGTTCTTGCATTAATAGGTTAGAATGCAAGCTTACTCGTGAGTTTTACAAGTTTATTCTAACCTGGTTAACAATCCTGTTATGAGGTTTGCAAAATCATTAGAGGCTCGGCCCCTTAGAACACCCTGAAAGTTATATTACTCTCGTTACATTACGGAAGAACGGACTAGACACCACATCCTACTCGACAAATTAGTTTGCATTCTAACCTATTACCGGTAATGCATCAACATCCGGGCTGTAGTTATAACTGAATGACTGATATGGACAGTTATTTTATCTAGTGGTTTAAGAGTCCAGAAAATCGGTATGAAGACCGGTCGCTTTCGTTACACAGCTGAATTCTGCGCTATTTCCTAGCAGATATTTTGTTGAGATAATCACGTTCTTGAAGGCATCATCCACAGTTAATCGCAACTCTTGTAATGTATGATACGGCTTCCTTCGGACACTCTTCTTGGTAATTTTCTCCACTGTTTTCGTGATGTACAGGCCGTACTGTACAAAGAGCGCCACGCCCATCAGCTGATCTACAGTATTAGGGAGGCTAAACGACTGTTATGAATTGTAATTGAGAATGTAATACATAATGATTGAGGGCATCCTTTGGATAATTGTGGCTGTTGAAAGACAGACCTTTAGTTTTATTTTTTGCTAGGGGCTTTACGTCGCACCGACACAGATAGGTCTTATGGCGACGATGGGAAAGGAAAGGCCTAGGAGTTGGAAGGAAGCGGCCGTGGCCTTAATTAAGGTACAGCCCCAGCATTTGCCTGGTGTGAAAATGGGAAACCACGGAAAACCATCTTCAGGGCTGCCGATAGTGGGATTCGAACCTACTATCTCCCGGATGCAAGCTCACAGCCGCGCGCCTCTACGCGCCCGGTCCTTTAGTTTTAAGTATATGCATGCCTATTCTCTGTATTTTTCATTTCTGGATTTTCGTAAACAGCTGTTTTTGAGATAATGAAACCTCGTAGTTTAAGGTTAGGTATGTTGTTTTTACGTTGTGAGTAATGAAAATTCAAGGGACGTAATTCTTCTCGTGGAATTTATTCAGTGAATTGTTATTTCATAGCACGTTTTTGTGGAAATGTGGAGTGTTGCAAAGGTATATAAATCATCACAATACCAAGAAGATGTATGCACCACGACGAAAATCGAACTACACAAGCGACTATAGCAATATTCTCATTTCCTTCGAATGAGGGCAGGAGAAATATATGGAAGACGAAAGTCCTAACCGGAAATATAACAATTACGAGTTTCACTCATTTTTCTGTGCTGATGGTGAGTTCTACTATTGACTTTCTTCTTCTTATAGGTATAGATTTATAGCAATGCGTTTTATTGTTGATTCACAACAGTAGTGACGACTAAGGGGGGCAGTCACCCCCCCAATTTGTAGAGAAAGCATTACATTTTTATTCCATTTTAGCCAGCTGAAACTAGGAATTATAGGAATTATTAAGAATAATTTGTGCAAATTTTTTATTATAAACAAAATTATAATCGAAATACCGCGCAAAATGTTGTTCGCCGCGGTTAACCGATTTGTATAGTGCCACAGCAAGTAGTGGAGACTTCGCAAATGTTATGAGGAAGGGTAACAGGGGTATATATTTTGCCAAGGTCGTGGACACTGAGGTATGATTCACCTGCTTGCCGCGTGCATTCGTCAGTCTGGCAGTATCTTCAAAATTTTCTGTTAGTTTCTTAGAGTCTAGTCAGATACTAAATGATTTTTAATATTATAATTACGCCGTACTTCTATTTAATTATAATACGTGTGTAATATTGTTTCTTTGGTGAAAGTTTTATTGTGTAGTACTGATCAAAATCTCAAAAAAGTATTATTGGCGCACTTCAGTTAGTAAACCGTCAAACCTTACATTTCTGTCGAAATTCGGACAAAGAGCATCAAAAACTTACAATTTTGTAGCTTTTTGTTCAGTTTTGATGTGTATAACCACCCGGCTTTCTGTTGTCTGTATATTATTTGCCCCCACCCCCACCCCCACTTCTAATTCCCAATCGCCGCTACTGGTTCACAAAAAGTATAAAAGTAACCCAGATGATTAGTAACGTAGTGAAATCTACATTTGTGTTATTTCTTGGATTAGATAATATTGAGAATGTGCGAAGTAAAAGCAAAACCCAGTATAAAATGTAGAAATAAATGCAATTTATAAAATCCAACCTTCCTGGGTTATACAGGCATTGTATCTGGTAACCTCCTTCTGGCAAACGCGAGTGAGTTCTACCACTGTAATGTTTCTTATTTCATTCGTAATGTTTTCTTTCAGCTCCTCCAATGTGTGAGGATTTGTTGGATACACTTTTTCTTTCAGTTTATCCTACAAGTAAAAATCACACACTGTTAGATCTGGAGAAGGGAGGGAACTATACCAGCACTGATCACTCTGTCTGCAAAAAAATCCGAGATTGCAAGAAGGGAATCTTCTGCTGTATGAGCAGGGGCTGAATCTTGTTGAAATCACCCACGCGATTTTTCTTCCTCTGTTAAATGATGGAAGAATGGAATCAAAATGTCATCTTGGTACCTCTCTCCATTTACTGCTGTCTCGAAAAAAGAGGCCCAATTATTCATCTTGCACTAACAGCACACCAATTCCTCTCATAATGAGGGACTTGATAAAAACCATTAGGATTTTGTGCACACCAATAGGAAGAGTTATGGCTGTTCACACGACCATCGAACCAGAACTTTTAGATACGAAAATACGGTGTTGCAATGATAAATGTCTCACCCTGTTAAGAGCTGAGATTCAGACTGGCGACTGATACTTGCCAGGTCGAACACGTGCGGGTTGTTTTCAAGGTTAAGAGCTATACGGGCACCTCCCATACCTCAGTTGCCGTAGCCCGAGTACAAACACCGTGAGGTCGGTCCGGGTTTATAAGAGAGACCCTGTATTTCTTGTGCTTCATCATGGTCGAACGAGGTGACGTTTTCCGAGAGAGTTTGTGAGAGGAGTTCTGCATTGATACCTCAACAGCGTCGCATGATTCCCTCCTCGTTGACGTGCTACCTCGCTCTCACACTTCTCGTTACAAATCCACGTTTCTCCGACCCAACACTTCATCCACCGACGCAACGTAACTGAACTCGACTTAGATTAAACTTCATCGCGACAATTGCATACAAATTGAAAGGTGCCTCTTTCGTCCACCAATACAACCAAGAAGCAACACTTTATTATTCAGTTAATTTTCCAGTGTGTTTGGTAGCACTATTTACTACTTTTATGTTATAACTAGGCCTCGGAAGTTGAAAACCTATAAATTACCTAAAAACGACCTTTAAAAACATATAAAAATACCCAAAAAAAGGACCTAAAACTGGTAAAAAGGACGTAAGAATGTGATCCAAATTCATTCATAATTTTAGTTTAATGTATCCACAAAGACGCACATGAGATGCTGTCAGTTGGTACAATTTTTATTCACATATATTTAAAAATTAAACACAAACACATAACCTTAATCACTGCTATCACAACAAAACACTCACGTCACAAGCCGCCATTTTAAAAACAACTGCCTGACACTTCAACACGGAGATTACAACCTTGAAACACAGTTAAAACAGTTGGCTACCGACTGCCTACATCGGCATGTCAGTTAACCACAACACGTGTTCATCAGTGAAACTCCTAAACAATAACTCGTCAACCAATAATTATCTGACCAACAACTCCTTTACCAATCACTCCCTTGTCGTCGTCAAGATCGTCTCCTTATATATATCCTGGCTAGGCTTCCAGAAAGATACGTTACAAGAAATACCTTCTCGAAAACTTTAGAGTGCTCAATACATAGATCATAATGTATTATAATGTACAGAATATTCTCTATCGTTCTCGTCTACCTATACCATTCTGGAAGTTTTAGTGTGTTTCATAATTATGGATTACATGTTATATGTACAGGTAAGAATGAATTATAATATTAATTTACAGGTATTTACATTAACTGAATTTATATAACTATTTATGTACAGCACATGTATCATGACATAACCTCACAAACAATGCAATCGTATCATAATAACAATACAAATACTAACTGGATGTAACAGCTCATAGCCATAATAATAATAATAATAATAATAATAATAATAATAATAATAATCATAATAATAATTCGAGCTCGATACTTGGATTAATTTCCCATGGGTGAGAAAATATTGATTTCAAGTTATAACCGTTTATCGCACTTACGTCAAGTTTTAATGACATATTTAATGAAGGAATATAATGTTTAAAAGTGGAAATTGCTGGTGGTATGCAACGTACAGTGCAAAATAACATGAGTGAATTACTTCTTCTTTCAGATATATTATGTATAGCCTATTTACATTAACATGGTTTAAAAACTTCGATTTTGTTGAAAAAGTACTTGAAGAATTTAGAATGAACATTTTTCCACCTAGAATGAATTCAGCGAACCCGCAATGGATATCCTGGAGAAATAAATTTAAATTAGTATAACTGCAATATATCACAATAGTCGTCTCCAAGTTCTTAGGTTATGAGTGTCTTTCAGACAGCATGTTGCGAAACATGGAGAAACTTCTCTCAACATCAGCGGATGTTAAGGGTTCATACTTGAAGCAAGTGAGATGTTCCTCTTCAAATACACCCACATCAAAATGGTCTCCTTTCAATACTTTACTTGTCTTGCCCATATTTTGACACCCGTTGTTGTTTTTCAAGCACTAATTTTATTTTTTCATTCCATTTGATATAAAACACTTGTTGTGATAAATCGGACATATATTTAGTATTTAGTAGAGAAAAGAGGTTGAAAAAGTGATGGATGAACTGATGATAATTCGAATTGATAACAAGAAGTAAAAATGTATTCTAAAGAAGGTGAATTTGGAAAAAAAAATCTAACAAAATGTGAAACAAGGACCAGTAAGTCAAACAACGCTGAATAAGGCAAAGAAGGACAAATAAAACCCACCATTTTCTGGCCTATAATGACCCAGAATGAACATATGTTGGGACTCGTCCTCGGACACTCGACGAAAAAAGGATTCTTCCTCAACTTCCGAGCACTTTTAAACTAATTAAGTTATTTGTAAATCAATTAATGAGATTCAATGTTACCGTTTCAGTCAACTTAGTATGCAGGTTCTCCTCGTGCCTCTTCAGCTACGTGTTTCTTCGAATAATATGCTAATTGATACATGAATGAATATCGATCTCTCTGCTGCTTCCACAAATTTTATACAAAACTCTTGTTCTGATAATACGGACATGTTGACTGGGGATTTCGAGACCACAACACAAATGAGCCAGTTATCAGCAAAAAAATTAGTGCAATCGGACTAGACAAAAGAGTGACTGGATGGGATGCTATATATCTATAGAACTCAGAAAATTAGAGTAGATGAAGTATTATTTGATCATGTAATCGTTAAGAGGGTAACTTCTCAATACAGTATTATTATTATTATTATTGGAGCTGTACGTTTTTCTTATGTAAATGATATGAGTAAAGAACTGGAATCAGAGATAACGCTGTTTTCGGATGATGTTATACTGTGTAGAGTAAAATTGTGAGCGACTGCAGAAAAGCCTCGACAATGTTATGTGATAGATAGCAGATGGTAAACGGGTGGAGAAGTCACGTTATGAGTTTCTCTTCGTTTTAATTACTGGCTTGATGGGGGTGAAAATTCCTCATGGGAATTACTCCAAGTCCTTAGCTGTTGATATAAGGAAATATCGTCATTGGGGTAATGGCATAAGTTGGATTGTAAATAAAGGTCTCAGATCTCTTAATTTAGTTATGAGGATATTTAGGAGGTTGTGGTACCAGAATTAGAGTATGGTTCGGGTGTATGACACCCTCACAAGGATTACTTGATTCTAGAACTGGAAAAATTCAAAGAAAAGCAGCTCGATTTGTACTGGGTGATTCCCAACAAAAGAGCAGTGTTACGAAAATGTTACAAACTTGGGGCTGGCACGACTTGAGTGAAAGATGAGCTGCTCGATTAAGTGACATATTCCGAGCTCAAGAAGTTAATATAAAGAACCACCTAATCGATACTTTTTTGTTTTGCCTCAGGCAAAATTGAATATATATTAACACTTACAGAACATGTTTCGACCACTTAGTGGTCATCTTCAGCTGTATAAAGGAAAAACTAAGATGAAAAAAACATTAGTATAATAAGCACAAGTGATACTCTTAGGTGTTGTTGTTCTTTGAGTCATCAGTCCATAGACTGGTTTGATGCAGCTCTCCAAGCACCCTATCCTGTGCTAACCTTTTCATTTCTACGTAACTATTGCATCCTACATCTGCTCTAATCTGCTTGTCATATTCATACCTTGGTCTACCCCTACCGTTCTTACCACCTACACTTCCTTCAAAAACCAACTGAACAAGTCCTGGGTGTCTTAAGATGTGTCCTATCATTCTATCTCTTCTTCTCGTCAAATTTAGCCAAATAGATCTCCTCTCACCAATTCGATTCAGTATCTCTTCATTCGTGATTCGATCTATCCATCTAACCTTCAGCATTCTTCTGTAACACCACATTTCAAAAGCTTCTATTCTCTTTCTTTCTGAGCTAGTTACCGTCCATGTTTCACTTCCATATAATGCCACGCTCCACACGAACGTCTTCAAAAACATCTTTCTAATTCCGATATCAATATTTGAAGTGAGCAAATTTCTTTTCTTAAGAAAGCTCTTCCTTGCTTGTGCTAGTCTGCATTTTATGTCCTCCTTACTTCTGCCATCGTTAGTTATTTTACTACCCAAGTAACAATATTCATCTACTTCCTTTAAGACTTCATTCCCTAATCTAATATTTCCTGCATCACCTGCCTTCGTTCGACTGGACTCCATTACTTTTGTTTTGGACTTATTTATTTTCATCTTGTACTCCTTACCCAAGACTTCATCCATACCATGCAGCAACTTCTCGAGATCTTCTGCAGTTATAATGAAAAAAATTGCTGTGTTGACTGTTTGGTAAAAGTTCCTTGGTGACTCCTTTGTTACAAAATGGCGGTCACCTGATCAGGACATCTTGCCTCTCGTTCTTATTTGGGAAAGATGTTTATTCTGCGCTGTCCAGATGGTCTGTCTTTGAGCGCGACATAGTGTAGTAGCGATGTGACACAGTCTGACAGTTCGTGCAATACTCTGGAGAGAAGGGAGGTAGAGTTCTGTCGTCATCTAATATATCAAGTGAGGGAGGAAGAAGATTAGGCTGTGCTTCTGAGATGTCGTGTTTGATCATATCTCTTGTCCGTCTTGTCTGTTTCCTGTCTACCCATTCCAAGTATTTACTAATATGCTCGTATAAGATTTTTTTTGCTCGTTGTTTTCGTTAAGATTCTGTTCACCGTTTTCTAATTTATCAAGAACGATGTGGATGTTTTCCAGGTTGTTCATTATTAGACTTCCTTAATTGATCATACAGATGATTTGAAGGTCGTGTCTGATATTAGTGAATTTTTGGTTAGTCTCTTTCATATGAGTTCCCATGGCAGAGAATCTTCTATATTTTTCTGCATTGACGTGTTCTTAATATCTAATTAAGAAGTTCCTTCCCTATTGTACCACCTAAGTTTTTTTACACTGAGTACACGTTAGCTTATAAATGCTAGATTCCTGGAATTCGTCATCCTTAAGTTTATTAGCTTTGTTATGATTAAAGAACCTATGTTTCGTGTTGTTGTTGGTAGAGAAAGCTACTTTGGTGTTGTGTTTCTCGAATAAGTTGGTGATCTCATAAATCCTCGGGTTATTAAAGATAAATTTGACATATCTCTTTCCCTTCTCTGATTGCTGTTTAAGTTTAATTTGTTGTTGATATTTGCATTTAGTAATGATTTTATTGATGAATTTCAACCTAAAACCGTTATGCAGGGCTTGTTGACGAATGAAAGATAGTTCCTTCTTTCTGTCTGTTTCTGTTAGTGGTATTTCAAAGGCTCTGTTGACGAAACTATAGTAAGCAGATTTCTTTTGTGAGATGATATGTAAAGAATTGCACTTGATTGTGGTCGGTGTAAAGGTGGGTTTCCTGTATATTTTAAAACTGGAAATGGTTGTATTTCCGAATTGTTTGGATATCTAGAAAATTAAGTATGCCTTTCTCTTCTTCTTCAGCTGTAAATTTTATCGCAGAAACACAGCCTAATCTTCTTCCTCCCTCACTTGATATATTAGATGACGACAGAACTCTACCTCCCTTCTCTCCAGAGTATTGCACGAACTGTCAGACTGTGTCACATCGCTACTACACTTTGTCGCGCTCAAAGACAGACCATCTGGACAGCACAGAATAAACATATTTTCCAAATAAGAACGAGAGGCAAGATGTCCTGATCAGGTGACCGCCATTTTGTAACAAAGGAGTCACCAAAGCACTTTTATCAAACAGTCAACACAGCATTTTTTTTTCATTATAACCTAAGAGTATCACTTGTGCTTATTATCCTAATGTTTTTCATCTTAGTTTTTTCTTTATACAGCTAAAGGTGACCACTAAGTGGTCGAAACATGTTCTGTAAGTGTTAATATATATTCAATTTTGCCTGAGGCAAAAAAGAAAGTATCCATTAGGTGGTTCTTTATATTAACTTCTTGATTATACTCATCGATACGGTCATGAAATGGCCGACTTGTAATATTCCGAGCTCTCAGTGGAGAGATGGCGTGGAATGACATGAGTAAACCAATAAGTTTGAGTGGTGTTTTTAAAAGTAGGAAAGATGGGATTCAAGAGGAGAAACTGTGGCACATATTCGTTTGTAGAAAGAGGAGATCGGGAGATGTTCGATAAATTTCGAAAAATGATTTAAGAAAGGACTAGGTAACAACTTATTGGCAATCTACCACCTGGACTACTGCCCTAAATACAGATCAGTGGTGACTGATTGACTGATTGATAGCATGAAGGTTGCCTTGAAAGTGACACGTACAGTTGGGTCATGGATGGTCATGCAACAAGTGCATCCAGGTGGAGGCAGGCAATGGGCAATGGTATGAATGTAAATGGGATGAAAAGTCAAGTTGTAAGTTTCATAAAGAGGAAAAGTCCTCTCAGTTTTAATTATTGTGTTGATGAGGTGATAGTGCCTCACGGGGAACACTATAGGTACCTAGATGTTAATACAAGGAATGATCTTCATTGGGATAATCAGATAACGAAGTAATTAAGAAAGGTTACAGATCTCTTCACATGGTTATGAGAGTATTTAGGGGTTGTAGTAAGCATGTAAAGGAGAGGGCGTATAAGTCCCTGGTAAGACCGCAGTTAGAGTATGGCTCCAGTGTATGGGACCCTCGCCAGGACTACTTGTTACGAAAACTGGAAAAAAATTCAAAGGATTTCCTACAAAGGAATTGTGTAACTAAAATGTTGATAATTTTGGGATGGGAGGACTTGGGAGTAAGGAGACTAGATGCTCGAATATGTGGTATGTTTTGAGCTGTCAGTGGAGAGATGGCGTGGAGTGACATCAGTAGAATAATAAGCTTGAGCGGAGCTTTTAAAAGCAGGAAAGATCATAATATGAAGATAAATCTGGAAAGATTGAGGTGCATATTAATTTATAAGATGAGGAGTAACGGATTGGAGTAAATCATCAAGAGAAATGTTCGATACATTTTTAAGCTCGCTGAAAATATTTTTAAAAAGCTAGGTAAACAATTACAAATAAATGTAAATAGCCTATGAGGTAAAAAAACAGGTAGGGAATTTGCCACCTGGGCGAACGCCCTAAATGCAGATCGTGGAGGATTGATTGATGACTGAATGAGTTGCAGTCGCACTGGTAGGCGCCGTTCATTTCAAACACAGGTGTCCAACGGATGTGTAATTTAAAGATGACGGCGGAGGAGGTGCCTTACTCCCTCGAACAACGTAAATGCTCACTGCAGGGCTAAAAACATGATTAATAGGGCCTGGATATTGATGATGTATTAAATGCCGAAAATGACCTTAAGATTCTCAAAAATGACCTACAGAAAAAGAGAACGGAAATGACCCAAAAATTATTAAATATATACTTATCCAAAATAATACACATGTGCATTGTTGACTCTACCTTTAAATCGCAATGAAGTGAATACAATTAGTAAGTGAAATCAAGTAAATGTTTTAACTCTTAGGTCCTTCAGTGTGCCGAAACTAATTTTGAGTAACAAATGTATAAACTAACTGAAAAAGGAAAAATATATAACAGTATTATACTTGAAAAAAATTAATTAAAATAGAATGACAAGTTTCGTTCTTGAAAGAACATCATCGGGTTCTATCAAATCACACTCAAATATTTAGAAATATATAAACATTTATGTTTATTTCTGTTTAAATAATCAGAAACTTGAAATCTGGAATTTATGGTAATGAAGTCTTCTTTTCTTTCCAGCCAAGCATTCAAGAACGTAGTCCAGATACATTTTTCAAATATGCTGCAATCGCACACTAATCCTCTCATATCTGTGCGAAACTACTTAAGGAGTTCAAAATAATACTTCAGCTTCAAATTACCAGTCAATCAAAATAGAGCTATTTTTCTTTCGCCCGTTAAACTAAAAATAGTTTCTAACAAACAATTTTCATAAATAGTGCCCCTGGTTTATATAACTTATAACACAAAATATATTCAAAAATGAAAAACATAACTCTCCTGACTTGCCCCTGCATAACATCTTCAGAGGGGGAAAAGTTGCAAATGGATCCCAACTGCCACGTGGAACATGGTCCAGACTGAACAGGATCAGGACAGGTCATGGAAGGTGCAGGAAATCTCTCTACAAGTGGAACTTCGTACCATCTCCAGAATGTGACTGTGGAGCCCCTCGCCAGACTATTCCCCACAGTGTAAGCGAGTGTCAACTTCGGGCTTATCCAGGTTGATTGGAAGACTTCCTATCACCAACAGCGAAAGCACTACAGTGGATTGAAAAGTTGGACATTCAGAAATAACAGATAACACTAATGCCTGAAGTGAATCAATGTTTTTGTTATTGTGTATATATTGTATATTATGTATATAATGTCCTTGCCATACGCTGCTAATAATAATAATAACTTGAAATGAAGGGTCTGATGCAAAAGTGAACCAATTAGAAAATTATAAACACAGAATTCAAAAATGAAATCCTGTCCAGACATATCTGTAAACTTAAAGGTAACAAGAATAATGTGCAGATTGTATATGTTTAATGGGAGGTTTCCAATTATACTTACCTTCATTTTCTTAAACCAATTCAAATGATGATATTGATAAATGTATAGTTGGTTCACTATGGCATCAGACACTCCGATTTTGAAAAGAACACGGTGCACAGAATTTATGTAACATTTATAGAACTACTTTAAACCCAGAGCATAACGCAATTTTTCACGTTTGCGCAAATCATCTTGCCTTACTTTTGAAAACTCAACTTGAACTTCATTATTACAAAAATGTTTGATTGGTTTCTAGATGGAAACTCTTCACTGTCATTATTTTATAATAACCATAAAATAAATTGGGTAATAATTGGAATGTAGTTTAAAACAAGGCTAACAGCTAAACACATTTTTTCAACTCCGTAAAGAAATCGGGGACTTATTAACTACGTGTATACATATTCATGGTGGAGATTTCTTGAGAGTTCTTCGTCAACTAACAGCTCTGTACATGAAGAAAGAACCTTCGAATTAAATTATACATATCTATCTGTATGATATGATTACCCGTTACTAATTTGAGATTGACGAGCAGGCTATATTTTTAGTTTCGAAGTGTTAGCAGAAATTTGAAAAAAGAACCTAAGCTTCATTTTTCGATTTCTCGCCTCAAGGACTTTTTAATGCGGTATTTGCTCCTTTTGAAGGTCAATTTGCAGTAAATCGTGATCATGGGGACTGACCTCAGAACCTGTTCTACGTATGGTGAAGGAGGTTCGCATATATAAAGTGAAGTACACGGTGGTTAGGTTATCATTGTACAAGAATCGAGCAGAAGCAACGCTGACTTAGACAAGCAATATGCTAAAACTTGTAAGTCACAAAATTGTCTTCTGTATTAACTTACATAAACATTTCAGAGAAAAACATCTATTTACTGTTTAAGTACAATTTGATTGTCTAGACTCGGAAGCATATATTCACGATGCTCAAACAGATTAGATATCAGTAACAACTGAGAGATTTACCGATATTATACATTGACTTTCGTACTAATTTGTAGGAATACGATTTAAAGTATGGACCATGATTATTGTTGCAACGATTAATTTTGATCAATTAATACTAGAGTTCAGTACCCACACTTATCTGCAGTGTTTACACATACATGTGAAAAGTTTTACTTTCTGAAATGTCAAAAGATTTAATCGGCATAGCTTTTTTTATCTTGAAGACTTACTAAAATGTCCATCAAATGTTTAGAAATAGATGTGAAATTTACTATTTTACAATATTAAATGCCTACTAAAATGTACAAATAATATATTATGTTTACAGACGTCAGACAAAAATTTAAAAAACTTAACGATACATGACCGGCCCCGTGGTATAGGGGTAGCGTGCTTGCCTCTTACCCGGAGGCCCCGGGTTCGATTCCCGGTCAGGTCAGGGACTTTTACCTGGACCTGAGGGCTGGTTCGAGGTCCACTCAGCCTACGTGATTAGAATTGAGGAGCTATCTGACGGTGAGATAGCGGCCCCGGTCTAGAAAGCCAAGAATAACGGTCGAGGGGATTCGTCGCGCTGACCGCATGACACCTCGTAATCTGCAGGCCTTCAGGCTGAGCAGCGGTCACTTGGTAGGCCAAGGCTCTTCAAGGGCTATAGTGCCATGGGTTTTTTAACGATACATGACTCATCCCTGAGAAAAACCAGATAAGTATTTTTTCCGTTTTTATTTTTTATTTTTGTAATAACCTGCTAAAGTCAATGCTCTCTAACATTTGACATTGACAAGGTAACTCATTTCGTCATAATATTGAAGAAATAGCCTACTTTTATTTCCAGATTATTCAAGAACTCAAAACAGTCCCCGGTAAGAACCAGATAAGTTGAGTTATCTTGTTAATATTCTGAATATTGTTAATAAAAGAGGCTTCAAACAGATAAGTCAGTTAGGTGTAATATATTTTGTATGGTTATTGTGGACGTGGACAGCCCTCCTGGTGGCCATGATGGTTAAGGCTGACACCGAGGTTAGCCGGTTCGAGTCCCGTTGGTCGAAAAAATATTCACCATCAGAATGTTGGCCTCAGTATGTTGGCCGGCAGGGTAGAGGAGGTGGTGTTATACAATTTCTAATCACTAGATTGCATGCCAAAAGCCTGGATAAAATTCCAAACCTCTCCGCAGTGCTCATATGGAGTGAGGGCATATGACACTGTTGATGGTGATACGTCAGTCAGATGGGGACGTTAAGCCTTGAGCAGACCCCTTGGTGCTATTCGATAGGAGTAGGCTGTGTGCCGGCACCGGGTTTCACCCTCTCTCTACTATCATATATCACGTCATTCATTTCATCTCATTAACTCCTCTGATAAGTTTGACGTCAGGAAGGGCATCCGGTCATAAAAACCCGCCACGACAGATTCATCTCACCTAATACCCGGACAAGGGTTGGACAAACAACATTGTGGACGTGGGCATTATCATCTTGTAAATAAGTGTAGATAAGTGATTTACACATCTACTTCTGTTAAAAAAAAAAAATCTTACTTGTAGAACAAATCAGTTTCATTCATGATCCAAAGCTGTTACTTCACTTTTTGACAAAATACAACCAAAACCATTATTTAAAATGCTGTTCCTTGAAACTCTGAATAGTTTGACAACATTTGATGAATTGGTGATTGTGTATTGTTTAAGAAACCAAAAACAAAAAATGCTTCCCATGAGAACATTAATTTTTTTGACTTTACTTGTTATTCCTTGGGATGAGTGATATTAACGATATGCCAGAAGTGTTAAATTTTGCAAATTTATTAATATAAAACCGAATGATATTCCATATATTCTAAACTCCTTTTTAAAATATCTAACAAACACGTTACTTGAGAAAAAAGGAGAATTGAAAATTGCTCCTAAAAGTATACAAACTAACACAATCGCAAGCGTCTTATTCAAGTAATTATGTATGAAAGCATTTGACGCGTTCAAGTTTTGGCCATATTATTAAATAGCTCTGGATCATTCTATTTCAGGAATTTTTTAGTTAAACATCTGTGAACTGGACGTTCGAGTAGACATACCATTTTCTTCCGGAAAATTGCTCCATCACTGGATGTTGTGATAATTTGGAAAGTTTTTTTCAGTCAATCGGCTAGAACACAACAAAATTTTGAGATATAAAAATGAAATAAAAATACACTTATTACGCACAGAATGATACATTTCATCTAGGAAAGTTGGCATAATCAGGTTAATCAAAACAGAGCAATTAAAAATGGAAAAAAAATTCACGTATTATATCTAGATGTATTATGTATGAATTATACACCACTTAATTTGCTAGGAAATAAAATCATATTAAGTTGTTGTAGATTATGAGTGTACTAGTGCCTTTTTATGTGTATTAACAAATCTGAAGATATCCGGTAGATTGGACAGAATATGTCGTTCTGTTGTTAATAACTTTCAAAATAATTATAGTGCTCAAATATCCAGTGATTCTCAGTCTTCTATCACCTGCATGAAAGACAAACATAATCTACACGCATTGGCCTCAAACATTAGGAAATTAATCTTATCCAGCATCTTGCATATCCCTTTTAGTTGGGTAAAATTTCTTGCTGGAACTGTTGGAAATGAGAGAGTGGACATGTTGGCAAGATCCTCAAATCGATGGGATGCAGATTTTAGCTTCTCCACGTGTCCCGAATCTCATGAGAAGAAGAAGATATCTAGAAGTAAAATGGAAGAGAGTTGGAACTCTTTATGGACAAACAGCATGAAATGACACGTCACGCGGGAGTTGTTCTTTCCAACCGTTCATCAACGTTTAACTTCAAAATCCTTCGAACTCACTTGTATACTCGCACAGTTCATTACCGGACATGGTAAATTTAGAAGTTATTTTCAACGGTTTAAAACCTCCACCAGAAGAATACCTTTGTAAATACCAATCAGAATAAATAGTTGCTCATTTAATTTTCTCTTGTCCACTGCACACTATAAAAAAGAACAATCTGTTAGGGCACCTCAGTTACTGAAATGTTAAGTTTTCCGCGCCAGTTTCTGATATATTTGTGAAAAGGTGCTGCACTTCAGCTTTCATCTGTTTCTTAGAAAATGTGTTAATAATAATAATAATAATAATAATAATAATAATAATAATAATAATAATAATAATAATAATAATAATAATAATAATAATAATTTTCTTCCATCTTAACCTTTCATTTGTATATTAAACAGGGTTCGATTGGATAGAAAGCTTTTCACTTTCTCATCATTAACAATTCCACAACGAAAACCCCAGTATTTTGGGTAGGCCTATAAAATACGCTTTGATTAAAGCGGGATGAAAAAAGGCAACAAAATCTCTATTAATTTACATAGTTTCAACTGATGTCATTACGAGAAAAACGTATTTTGAGATAGGTTATTGAGAATACAGTGTTCTGTAGAGGAAAACTTTATTTTACTGGTACTTATGTGATTTTCTTTTTACAAGTTGCTTTACGTCGCACCGACACAGATAGGTCTTATGGCGACGATGGGAGAGGAAAGGCCAAGGAGTGGGAGGGAATCAATAATGTTATTCGGTTAACGTCCCACTAACTACTTTTATGTCTTTCGGAGACGCCGAGGTGCCGGAATTTAGTCCCTCAGTTATTTTACGTGCCAGTAAATCTACGGACAAGAGGCTGACATATTTTAACACCTTCAAATACCACCGGACTGAGGCAGAATCGAACCTGCCAAGTTGGGGTCAGAAGGCCAGCGACTCAGCAGTCTGAGCCACTCAGCCCGGCCAAGGGGAGGGAATCGCTCGTGGCCTTAATTAAAGTACAGCCCCAGCGTTTGCCAGGTGTGAAATTGGGAAACGACGGAAAACCGTCTTCAGGGCTGCCGACAGTGGGGTTCGAACCCACTATCTCCCGGATGCAAGCTCACAGCTGTGTGACCCTAACCGCACGGCCAACTCGCCCGCTCACTTATGTGAATAGGAAGTTTAACATGTATTAAAAATAACAATCTTAAGTGTTTAAAAGAATGACAGGAACAACACTAAGGAACTACAGTCATCGAAGAAACTAACAGCTCTCTCTCTCTCGCTGTCTCTCTCTCTCTTTCTCTTCTCTCTCTCTCTCTCTCTCTCTCTCTCTCTCTCTCTCTCTCTCTCTCTCTCGTGAGAGGTTGTCCGACTCCATGGCTGAATATTTAGCCTGCTGGCCTTTGGTCACAGGGGTCCCAGGTTCAATTCCCGGCAGGGTTGGGAATTTTAACCATAATTGATTAACTTCGCTGGCACGGGGGCTGGGTGTTTGTATCGTCTTCATCACCATTTCATCCTCATCACGACGCGCAGGTCACCCACTAGTGTCAAATCAAAATACTTGCATCTGGTGAGCCGAACTTCTCCTCGGACACTCCCGGCACTAAAAGCCATACGACCGGGTAAGTTGGCCGTGCGCGTAGAGGCGCGCGGCTGTGAGCTTGCATCCGGGAGATAGTAGGTTCGAATCCCACTATCGGCAGCCCTGAAGATGGTTTTCCGTGGTTTCCCATTTTCACACCAGGAAAATGCTGGGGCTGTACCTTAATTAAGGCCACGGCCGCTTCCTTCCAACTCCTAGGCCGTTCCTATCCCATCGTCGCCATATACCTATCTGTGTCGGTGCGACGTAAAGCCCCTAGCAAAAAATAAAAGCCATACGCCATTTCATTTTTTTTATTTCGGGAGAGGTTTATGGAAGAGGAGTATCAAGGCTGGGCATTTAATGAGACCGGTGCTGCTAACGTTCCGATCGGATAGCGTCTCAATTTGCTATCACGCTGCTTAGTGAACTCCTTTCCAGGTTCCCATACTAGGGAATAATTCCGATGCAGGGATACACTTGAATTCAAAACCATTGTATTAACAGCAAAATATTCTCATTCAAAGCTAATGAGTTATTTATTTGCACCATATACTGTTGGATTTCTTTTGAATAACTTTAACAGAACCATCTCTCCTGGGTTGACTGTTAGGCTTTGAATACTAGATCTACAGTTATTTGCCAAATTGTTATACTCACCCGGAGATTAAGATATTTTCTGAATTTGTTTGACTGGTGAAAATTTACACTTTCTCTACTGTATGAATATTTTACATGATTTACAATAAACTTGCTGGACAAAAACAATTTGATACCAATTTTCTTCACACTGAACAAACTACAGTACACTAGCAGCACTTTGTGAAGTCTTGTCAGTTCCTGCACTTTTCCAAACCTCATTTACTCTTTCTATGAGCATATTCTTGTTGTTAATAACTCCAGCCGACTTAATTTTTTCCCTCTTTCCATCCAAATGTTCTCTATTGGGTTCAAGTCGAAAGAGTTTAGTGCCTAGTCGTAGACATTAAATTCCTCATTCTATGCGATAGCTGTAAGAAAAAATCCCTATGTCACTGTACAACATTAAGTACGGCAGTATAATCTTTGTCTGAGATAGAAGTTAGTTACTTAAACTCGTGTTGATCCCTCCCCATTCCTCTCTGAACAATAAATAGGCGTCTTAAAAAATGGAGTATCTACCAGTGAGTATAAAATTTGACAAGCCACTGTATGTATATGCAGATGATGAAAATAACAATCATATGGTATTGTGCCCTTCTAAGGCACCAAATGCGGTGATCTCTTCTCTCTTCTATGCGCCGGCTGCTCCTGTAATAAATGACATATAACACATACTCACCGCTGCATGTAGACTCTTCATTCTCAGTCGTGCCCGTTCGATATCCCCGGTGAGGCCACCCGCTGATTGAGGAGTGAGGGAATGAAAAGAAGGGGGTAAACTAACTAAAATGACGGTACCCAAGACTGAATTAAAGTGTAAATAAGAGACTAATTTATTCAAATAAAATGCAAAGTGCTGAAATGAACGTAAATTGAACTAGAGAAAAATGTAAACAAATGAAAATAAAGACTAATAAAATATAAAAGATCGAAGGTCTGCCTCCCAAACAATCATAACTGCCTGAATAAACTGACTGAAAGTCAAATACCTTAATTAAATATTCCAGACTATCTTGACATTGTCTTCAAGTTGAATAAAAATGACACTGTATAAAACTCTGGTCTGAACGACCACCCTCTTGAGATACAGAAATATATAACAGAGAAACTATCTCTCAAAATAAATTACTGAATAGTTGACTCACAAAAAGTAAACTAAATTCTGTTACGTCGGTCACTCCACTGACTTGTAAGAGTTATAAAATGTTTAACACATGTAGGCTCATTTGGGAAAAATACCCAAATTTAAATAATCATGGACTGCACTAAACAAGTGTATCACTTAAGGAAATAGTTCTTAGAAAAACAGAACAAAACAACCATGAACATCACTTCATTTCCTACATAACCGTCGTCTCATTCAAATACCTCATGATTAAACAAAAATAATTATCGCAACATTACTCTGAGTGTATCCAACCACTCCTCTACATGTTAGACTTCGCTTGCTTGACTGTGATAAACTGGACTTCTTAAAATAAAACAAAATTAGGCCAAGTGCCTGATGTTAACATTATCGAATGATAGCGATCCTTGTACATTAAAATTTCTATTGACTTTGCCGCTAACTGCATTTCATTATTAATTCATATTTGTGGTATACCCACTAGATGGAGGCAGATACCATCTTATTTACCATTTCTTGCGGCAGGTTTATACAATTGGTTTATTTAAAGATCGCCTCATTTCAAAATAAAAATGTAGTGGATTTTAAAAGAAAGTTTGGTAATTACTTGGCTGCCTGGTATGAGCATACCACTACTATTTCGACTGTGACATAATCGATGACCTCTAGATCTAACATCTAACATCTTATTTACATCATTTCATTAATTAACGGAGAAACACTGCTCCGACAAAAAATACAGAAATCAAAACAAACTAGCCTAGCTGCACTTATCTATTTACAACAAATCAAATATAAATAATTCACATGCGCTTGCGTCCTACAAATACGGTAAAGTTACAAACAGAAAAGAAGACAAAAAAACAACTGGATCCCACCATCGCGGCCTACTGGAAATTAACAAGGATAGAAATGCGCAAAACAAACTCGGCGTTACCAGAAAATATACCCTGCTGCGAGTAGCAAAATATTGCGAATTTGACGGCAATCTCAAAATTTCAGACGACAAATGTCTGGACATAATATTATTTAACCTTGATGGAAAATTTTACTGTAATTTCACGTCATCCGTGACTACATAAATATTCAAAACACATTGACTCGTCGCTCCGTTCACAAAGTACACTGGCTAGCATTATTAGTCGAGCATCTATTCTCCCTGGAATTATTTAACAAATACAGGCTCCTGCCTGTAGTATCATAACCCATGTCGTAACACATTTAACGCACGTGGTTAAATTCTTCATTTCCACAATTCTTATTTATTCATTTATTCGCGACGTCATTATTATTCGTATTCTCACAGTACAGCCTCGCTCGTACCCGGCGGGCAAAAATATCTGTCGTGCACATTACGACTTCTCATGTAAATTCAAGACATGGTTCAACTATCATATTTCCATCATCAACGTAGATCATCAGGGATATTAAATCTAGCTCAAAATCTCGATCATTCACGGTTAACACATCACAAAAATCACAGAGCTGACTCATCAATGGCGCTCATAGTTACTATATAAACAAAACAAGTGACGAGATTGCCTCTCAAAACACAAATGTTGAAACGTGCGCAACCGCAACTACAGAAATAAATATTCGCGTCTACCCAAAAATCGTCGCAAAAATACGCGGGATAAATACAAATCGAAACCGGTCATCTAAAGGATGATTCCGCCACATAAAACAAAACTGAAATGCGCAAAACGGCAAAATAAACATCGAAAAACATCGCGGCGGTGTCCGTAACATCAAAAACTCCAACAAAGAAAAATATGACTCACAAAACAATCGATCTAAAATCATGATGAACAATAAAAAAAATCAACTGGCCTTACACTCGTAGATCAAAACAATAGCTGCCTAACTGTCAAAATGACATCCTACAGGAAATCAACCGTAAACACGCAAACAAACAACTACTTAAAACAAAGAGCACAAAAATAAGCCTATCTGAAAGTGCAACATAAACATAATAATTGTTATATTATTATTATTATTATTATTATTATTATTATTATTGTTATTATTATTATTATTCCTAGTAGTATTATAAACTGTGAATTATTTACAACTCTACCTAGTACTCTAAACTACACTGATCATCGATTTTGCCACGGTACTACATATTATTTACATGATTTAATTATGCTCATACCTGTATGGTGGAAGCAGGTCAGTTCACCCACCGGGCCCCGTCATGGTGGAAATTAGAATTCCATCTTCAGGTTGATGTGGTATTCCAGATTTTTATTACACACGCAAATTTGACACATTCTTGCCATGCCGTGACACACGATTATATTAGCATAAAAACACTCGCATTTCTCTCACTCCCGTGAAAGTTTAGAAGATGCCGCTGCAGCCTCCTGCTTGCTGTGTAGATGAAGGTCGCCTCGCTTCCTACCTGCAAACCCTGCTGGCCTTCCTTCGCTCCCTCAGCTTTGTTTACCTTCAGCTTATAGTACGTTCACCTTACTGGGACATAACTTTCCCCTCAAGGTTTGCCATTGCGGCATCCATTGAATAAAGTCAATCACCTTCCCGTGTGTCTTCCTAGTCTCTGCCCATAAACATCTCGCTTGCCAAACAGTTTGTAGAATGGTAGAAACAAGCTAAAATGCAATTTATGTTGTGGAGAAAATCTTATACTGATCTCACATGTAACACTCCCCGCTGGTTAGAAATGTTTTTATGTAAACCTGCTGGAAACATGGACTTGTTTCCCTCGACTAGTAATGTGAGTTCATTTAAGTTGAAAGTGTAATTCTTCCCTACACTCCCTGCATTTCCAGTAAAAGTCTGTGAAAGTGTTCATTTCCTGAAATGCTATTCACTCACGTAAATACAACAAGGCTTTCTAAATGCCTACAAGTGTCTAATCGCTTTCGTACCAGCCAAAATAAAGCTTACTAAATGCATTTTGCTGAACAGTCTGTCACTCTGTCAAAACGTAGATTCGCTGAGAATACTGAAGTAACACTAAAAGTACTCAAGACAATAACTGAGAGTATTCAAAACACTGATAACTTGGAATGACTGAGAGTTCTGAAAACACACTGAGAGTTCGACCCTCTGGTCGCTGGGTTTTTATAAAAATTTCTCCCACCACCAGGAAAATAGTTCCGTGGAAGGGATGTGGCGTAATAATCTAGTCCTTGGGAGCGCTTTCTCGTACATCCGTAGGTTATGGTTTTCAAATTTTATACACAAAACTTCCTAAATTCTGTCCAACTCACATGTGATATTGCGCCGCGGGAAATGATCATAGAATAATCCACACGATGATGCGCGTCATTGGTGTTATTTTCTTCCGGTGGATGGTCTCATTCAGCCATCATGGCTCCTTATCCTGGGTTCACTTACTCCTCCGTTTGAAGTTGAATTCTATTAATTAGGCACTGATTAACCACAGATTGGCACTGATAATTCACCAAATATTACAACGAAGTTAGGACACTGTTTTTCACTACCACCTCGGGCTTCAGATCGCGAGATACTGATAGTAGATCTCCCGGTATGACAACACATTCAAATTTAGAATATTCTGATTGGCTGAGACTTTCGCGCTCTTCCAAAACGTAGTGCCTCCGCTTCTTCCCACGAATTGGCGGTTACAGTCGTTGGTCCTCTATTGTCCTAGCTAAATAGGTCAGGCTTCACCGCGTGCCTTTTTCATGAGAGCGGACAGCAAGTGACCACTCCCCGGCGGTGTCATAAAATTTATTGGACGGGTGGTTTACAATCTGGTCGTGTCTGGAGAAGAGTTTCATGGATTCTCTCGCCGTCAGGCTGGCGCCAGAAAATTCCTTTGTGACTGCTAGTTTCACAGCCTCACTGTGGTATCTCAATGTGAAATATTCAATTTTTAATTAAGAATTAAATTAGGCAAATTCGCTTATGGGTGCAATGCCCCCTTACGCCGTTAGAAATCTTACGCGATAGTGGAAGATTTCTCAATTCAACCAATGATATTCTAGACATACTTGCAGCCATAAGCGAATGTATACTTCTGACTATAAAGTATACCTCTGCTTATGTCTGAGTTTTTCTCTGATTTCTCTCTCTAAAAGTTTGTTCTCTTTCTCGAGGTCATCTGCAATCTGTTTCATGACTGCTAGTATCTCGGCTGAGTTCTGTTCGCATTCCGGACAATTCTCTTCTGTCTGTTGACCTGTCTCAATCTCGAAATGACTGTCGTCTCCTGGGTTTGTTGATAGGGTTTCCTGGTCATCATCATCATCTTCTTCTTCTGCTTCGGTACACGGGTCATCATCATCATCTTCTTCTTCCGTGCCGGAACTTGCGTCTTCTCCTGCGTTTGAGCTCCTTGGTTTCTCCACGAGATTTACTTGAGCTGCGCCTGGTGCTATTTTATATGTTCGAAGATTTGCTGCATTCATAATCACTTCATTCTCCCCATCTAAACTACTAATTTTATATGCATTGTTTTGCATATCCTGGACAATGCGGTAAGGACCGATGTACAATGGTGCGAATTTTGCATAATACTTCCTTTCAGGATCGGAGATGGCTGGTCTACGGATCAATACCATTTCACCTTCCCTTAATGGCTTGTGGAATTTTTTTTTCCGAACTCTCCTCAGCCTGCGGTCAGCTTGCTCTCTTAAGTGGTCTCGTACCTGCTGTATACATAGCTCCGGAGATAATTGGGGTTCAGGCGGACAATTAACGACTGGGCTCCACGTCCTGGCTGGTTGTAAGCCATTGTGCACTGTGGCTGGAATTTTCGCTGTTGCTTCATGGACAGTATTATTTATGCAGTCAGTGATCAATGGGAGAATATCGACCCATCGCCAATGTTGTTCTGGTATATAAATTCTGCTGAATTTTGCGATGACTTTCATTACTCTTTCTGCCGGGTTCGACTCTGGGTGACGTGTTGAACTCAGAACATGCTGTATTCCTAATTGCCTCAAACCTGTTTTGAACTCAGCGGAGGTGAACTGTGTTCCGTGATCTGTCAGTAATTTTTCCGGTTTTCCCATGGCCGGAATTATTTCCCTATTAATGCATCTTAAAACTGACCTAGTATTGGCCTTTTGCATTGGAGAAAGGTTTGTAAATTTGGAAAATACATCCATGGTGACTAATATGAACTGATTTCCTCTCCGTGATTTCGGGATTTTTCCATAAATATCCATCGCGAATAACTCACGGGGCTTTGATGGTAGAATGGGAATTGGTTTCTGTTTTAAAAGGTAGGAGTTCGCCTTGACACGCTGGCAAGTGTCGCATGTAACTATTGCATCCCTGACAGTTTTCCTTAGGTCTTTCCAGGTGAAAGTTTCCTGAATTGTGGCGACGGTCTTATCAATACCTCCATGCCCAATAACACGGTGTACATGCCATATTAGCTCTTCCTGTAATTCTTTCGGGACAACAATCTTTAATTTAGTATGATCCTTATCTGCATATTTTAACAATTGATTATTTAACCATCTGTATTCTTGTGCGGCCTTGTGAATTTCGTCATAACGAGGGTCTCCTTGTTGAATTGCTCCTTGGAAATACTGGATAACCGGCTGTAAGATTGGATCAGCCTGTTGAAAGGTTGGTAACTGGCTCAGTCGGAGCAGTACATTTCGGTCTTCCTGTGTTAAGTCCACATAATTTACCTGCTCTTCACGTTTATTTGGGTTCCTGCTCAAGGCGTCTGCTAGAATGTTTGCCTTGCCGGTACAGTGTTCAATGGTAAAATTAAATTGCTGCACGAACAGTGACCATCTAGTAATTCTGTCAGATGAAACAGCTGATTTTAACATGAACGTTAAAACTTTATGGTCAGTTCTTATGACGATTGGAAATCCATAAATGACTTTCCGCCAGTGCTGTAGGGCTTGGACTATAGCTAGCATTTCCAGCTCTGTAGTTGTGTAGTTCCGTTCGTGCGACCTCAATTTTCTACTATAAAAGCCTAAATAGTCCTTGGTTATACACTCATTGTCCTGTTCCTGGAATAAGACTGCACCTATGCCCACTTTAGATGCGTCTGTCTGAAGGATAAATGGTCTGTTGAAATCAGGATACGCTAATTGTATGCTCCTGGCTAACAGTTCTTTAGTACATGTGAACGCTGTCTCTGCTTCCCGTGTCCATTTCCATCTGTTATTTTTACATAGCAGGTCTTGTAGTGGTGCTACGACTTCGGTGAAATTCTTACAGTGTTCTCTAAAGAATTGACACATACCAAGGAATTGTCGAATATGTTTCACCTTGGTAGGCCTAGGGAAGTTACTTATCGCTTCTAACTTTACCGGATTTGGTCGGATTCCCTTGCCGTCTATCACGTGTCCTAGGAATAGGATTTCCGGCTGACAGAAGTGTGATTTCTTGATATTCACCTTGAATCCAGTTTCTATAAGGTTTTTAAACAGTTTACTTAAATTTTGGAGGTTTTCTTCAAAGGTTTTAGTTCCAATTATCATGTCATCGATGTACAAAGTAGTAACTGCTTTGACTTCGTCTGTTAGGTTCCTGTCAAGTGCCCGTATGAGAGCGCTGGAAGAGTTGCGTGTCCCGAACGGAAGTCTTTCAAAGACATAGGTCTGTTGATCAAACATAAACCCTGTTAGTAATTTCGACTTATCATGCAGAAGGATATGGTGAAAAGAACTGGTCAGGTCTACACCTGTGAAAACTTCCATGTCTCTAAATCGACGAATGGCGTCCTTAATAGGCATGGCTTGATCATTCTCCGGGATTAATTTGGAGTTTAATTGACGAGCATCGAGGCACAGCCTCAGGGAATTGTCGGCTTTCTTTACTATGACAAGGCTGTTCACGTACGGAGTAGGGCGCTTCGAGATGATCCCGTTTTCTTCCATTTGTTTGATAATTTGTTTGACCTCCTCGTGGTATTTCTCCGGCACTGGATACGGCTTACGTTTGTATGGTTCCCAGTCCAAAACATTGAAAGCATATGTAAAATTAGGGATAAGGCCTACTTTGGAATCGAACACGGCCTGATGTTCAATTAAGAAGGCTCTTAATTGATCTTTCTGTTCTTTCGTTCCTTTAAACTCTGCAACCTTGTCATTGATTAAATTTTCAATATCTTCTGCAGTATCAACCATAAAAATGTCGGTAAAAATCCCCTCATGGTCCAAAATATTTAACTGTTCATCCGCATGCTCGGCTCTTAAGATATCGTGGAAGTCTCCGTCAGTACTATTAACTGCTTCGTCCTCTTCATCAGTTTCCGGATTTATTGCCACCTTGTCGTGACCTCCATTCCTTCGGAATCTCACCACGCCCCCTGCAAGGTCAATAACGGCATGTGTATCCCTTAGAAAATCAGCTCCAAGAATTACGTTGTAATTAACTCTGGCCATTATGATAAATGTATGACTGTAGGTTGAGCTCCCTATTGTCATCTCCAGGTATGTCTGGGACTTACAGGTAGTCACCCTGTCTGGCACAATCCCTTTTATTTTTACTGTCGAGACCGGAATCTCAGGTAGGCTCATTCTCTCTTTCAAATCATTAAACAGATTCCTCGAAATAATGCTGATACTCGCACCAGTATCTAAAAGTCCTAAAATGCTTGTTTCATTAATTTTGACTTTAATCACAGGTAGAGGTAAAATTTGTGGGCTCTCCTGCTTGAATTCATCACTTAATAAGTCCTCAGGCTGCGCTATCCATGAATCTACCTTCGCTACTTCCCACTCTTCATTCTCAATGGTGAAATTTGTGGCTGAGTCAGTGTCTAATGGAGCTACTAGTTCGAAATTGAAGTTTTTTTTTTCCTAGCACCGGCCCCTTCGTAAGTCGGTGCATTCGGATTGAGCGGTCTGCGGTCCTCGCTTCCTCTCCTTCTTGTTTGCTGGAACTCAAGGCTTTCGGCCCCCATGATATCCGGGTTCATGTCTTGGGATTCGATCGCCTGCTTCCACGGATCGCGCTGCTGTTTGTTACTCAGGTCATTGATGTATCGGCGCCCCTCTTGATACCTTGGGTCCGAG
The DNA here is from genome assembly GCF_040414725.1 of Anabrus simplex. Classification (NCBI taxonomy): domain Eukaryota; kingdom Metazoa; phylum Arthropoda; class Insecta; order Orthoptera; family Tettigoniidae; genus Anabrus; species Anabrus simplex. Next base: position 95,097,123 of record NC_090267.1, read on the forward strand.
TTCCTATCTCGCTGGTAATTCCTTCTCTCATTCCATCTCCTTTCAGGGTCGCGATAGTAAGGCCTATCTCTTCCTGCATTTTCCCATCGCCTTCTGTCACGTGAGAGGTACCTCCTTTGGTATGGCTGCCTGTCTTGGTAGCGCGGTCGCCTGTCTGGGTAGTTATGTTTTCTAAACCACGGACGTTGGATTTCTTCCTCCTGGCGTCTCGTGTTCGTATCTCGCCGCGGTACAGCACCTGAATTCGGGCCGTTTACCTGCACATTGCCTCGTGCATTTTCGCTGGTGGCATTAGCTAGGTAAGCCCTATGTTCCTGCGTTTGCCTGGTCACTCTCTGCGGTACATTATTAGTGGATGTAGCGTCTAGCTCCCTTAGAATAGCCTCAACTTGGGTTGGATCATCGACCCTCGCTGTAATGAGCATTCTCTGCACATCCGACGGAAATTGTTTGATTATCGTCTGAACGATCTCTGCGTCTGACACTGGAGAATCTAATTGCCTAAGTTTGACGAGCTGCGTTAGGAAGAAGTCTAAGTATCGTGTGGGCTGTGTCGACATGTACTTGCGAGTGTACAAGTCCATTCTGAGTGCCTGTTGTGTGGATAAGGACCAGTACCTTTCGAGGAAAGCCTTCTCGAAATCTGCGAACGTCTTAAAAGTATCTACGAAACCGTAGTACCAGGTCTTTGCCTGTCCTTCGAGATATTTCTCTACTATGCGTAGTTTCTTTTCTTCAGGGGCTTTAATGTCTTGGAAATATTGCTTCAATTCCCTAAGATAGACTTTTGGTGTTATTTGTGACGCTCCACTGAATTTCTTCGGCTGATCGTCACTCGTGCGCACGATGTTTATGATTTGCGTGGAAGCTTCAGTTCTTTGCGTACTTTCGGGCATTGTCCTTTCCATGTTAAATATTTGGGTTATAGGCTCGCTCTGTGTCGGTTCGTGCTGCTGTATCCTACTTTCTCTGGCTACTTGGGACTCGGCCTGTTTGTCAACTAACATCTTGACCAAGGTCGACAAGTTTTCGCTCTGGGTCTTAATTGCCTGGATTTTTCCCTCTATGACCTCGTTAACTTCCTGTCTTACTGACTGCTCGCTGAGTGTAATCGCACCCTCAGTCTCTGCTATCTTTTCTGTCAGTTCGGTTAACCTCTTTGTAATATCCTCGGTCTCCGACTTTAAGGTCATGATTTCGTGGCTCGTTTTCTCCTGGGTCTCTACAACCTGTACGCATACTTTATCCATTTCCTTCCTATTCTCATCCTCAATTTTATCTATCCGCTCCTCCAAGAGTATCATACCTCGAGCTAAGTCCTTGCCTTGATCTTGCACCATTACCCTAGTTTCCCTCATACTTTCCTCAACAGTCGCGCTGTGGCTGTCTAACTGCTCTTGTATCTGTGCTTGTGCATCGGCTAACTTCTTTATCTCTTCCATCGTCTCCTGCCTGTTTGCATTACACGCCTGCATGAGTTTATCCTGGTTCTCCCGTAACTCCTTTTTCAGTTCGACCTGGCTTTTTATGAACCTCTCTTCGAGTTTTACCTCATACTGTTTAAATTCTTCCAAGACCTGTCCGTGTACTGCCTCTACTTTATTCGCAAGTTCGGTTTGGCTACTGTCAACCTTGTTCCCAATTTCAATAGCTAATTCTGTTTGGCTGCTTTCTACTTTGTTTAAAAGTTCGGCCTGACTGGATTTTAGTTCGTCAGCTAATTCTGTTTGGCTAGTTTCTATCTTATTCGACAGTTCGGCCTGACTTGATTTCAACTCACTAGTTGTTACACTTAAATCGTTAATGGTTTTAATCAACCTGTCCCACTGCTCCTGGCTAATCGACATTTTATATGCTGAGAGAATACGACTGAGACCTTCAGGTTCCCCAACATACTTCCAATACATGCAAGACACAGTAATCACCAATACAAAACAATTTTATCCTAAACTTGGATAAAATTATACACAACATATCATTTATAATTAATACCACTACTTGTCAAACAGTTTATCACAGCATTCATATTTATCAACACTCAGTAAATCTATGTTCATGGCTGTTAGTCTGGGTACAAAATAAATAAAATGTAAAACGCACAGTCCCGGGGATAAGCAAATCTAGCCCCTAAAGGTGGGCGCCACGCTTTTCACTCCTCACTCCGGCCCCTGTGCCCTTCTAAGGCACCAAATGCGGTGATCTCTTCTCTCTTCTATGCGCCGGCTGCTCCTGTAATAAATGACATATAACACATACTCACCGCTGCATGTAGACTCTTCATTCTCAGTCGTGCCCGTTCGATATCCCCGGTGAGGCCACCCGCTGATTGAGGAGTGAGGGAATGAAAAGAAGGGGGTAAACTAACTAAAATGACGGTACCCAAGACTGAATTAAAGTGTAAATAAGAGACTAATTTATTCAAATAAAATGCAAAGTGCTGAAATGAACGTAAATTGAACTAGAGAAAAATGTAAACAAATGAAAATAAAGACTAATAAAATATAAAAGATCGAAGGTCTGCCTCCCAAACAATCATAACTGCCTGAATAAACTGACTGAAAGTCAAATACCTTAATTAAATATTCCAGACTATCTTGACATTGTCTTCAAGTTGAATAAAAATGACACTGTATAAAACTCTGGTCTGAACGACCACCCTCTTGAGATACAGAAATATATAACAGAGAAACTATCTCTCAAAATAAATTACTGAATAGTTGACTCACAAAAAGTAAACTAAATTCTGTTACGTCGGTCACTCCACTGACTTGTAAGAGTTATAAAATGTTTAACACATGTAGGCTCATTTGGGAAAAATACCCAAATTTAAATAATCATGGACTGCACTAAACAAGTGTATCACTTAAGGAAATAGTTCTTAGAAAAACAGAACAAAACAACCATGAACATCACTTCATTTCCTACATAACCGTCGTCTCATTCAAATACCTCATGATTAAACAAAAATAATTATCGCAACATTACTCTGAGTGTATCCAACCACTCCTCTACATGTTAGACTTCGCTTGCTTGACTGTGATAAACTGGACTTCTTAAAATAAAACAAAATTAGGCCAAGTGCCTGATGTTAACATTATCGAATGATAGCGATCCTTGTACATTAAAATTTCTATTGACTTTGCCGCTAACTGCATTTCATTATTAATTCATATTTGTGGTATACCCACTAGATGGAGGCAGATACCATCTTATTTACCATTTCTTGCGGCAGGTTTATACAATTGGTTTATTTAAAGATCGCCTCATTTCAAAATAAAAATGTAGTGGATTTTAAAAGAAAGTTTGGTAATTACTTGGCTGCCTGGTATGAGCATACCACTACTATTTCGACTGTGACATAATCGATGACCTCTAGATCTAACATCTAACATCTTATTTACATCATTTCATTAATTAACGGAGAAACACTGCTCCGACAAAAAATACAGAAATCAAAACAAACTAGCCTAGCTGCACTTATCTATTTACAACAAATCAAATATAAATAATTCACATGCGCTTGCGTCCTACAAATACGGTAAAGTTACAAACAGAAAAGAAGACAAAAAAACAACTGGATCCCACCATCGCGGCCTACTGGAAATTAACAAGGATAGAAATGCGCAAAACAAACTCGGCGTTACCAGAAAATATACCCTGCTGCGAGTAGCAAAATATTGCGAATTTGACGGCAATCTCAAAATTTCAGACGACAAATGTCTGGACATAATATTATTTAACCTTGATGGAAAATTTTACTGTAATTTCACGTCATCCGTGACTACATAAATATTCAAAACACATTGACTCGTCGCTCCGTTCACAAAGTACACTGGCTAGCATTATTAGTCGAGCATCTATTCTCCCTGGAATTATTTAACAAATACAGGCTCCTGCCTGTAGTATCATAACCCATGTCGTAACACATTTAACGCACGTGGTTAAATTCTTCATTTCCACAATTCTTATTTATTCATTTATTCGCGACGTCATTATTATTCGTATTCTCACAGTACAGCCTCGCTCGTACCCGGCGGGCAAAAATATCTGTCGTGCACATTACGACTTCTCATGTAAATTCAAGACATGGTTCAACTATCATATTTCCATCATCAACGTAGATCATCAGGGATATTAAATCTAGCTCAAAATCTCGATCATTCACGGTTAACACATCACAAAAATCACAGAGCTGACTCATCAATGGCGCTCATAGTTACTATATAAACAAAACAAGTGACGAGATTGCCTCTCAAAACACAAATGTTGAAACGTGCGCAACCGCAACTACAGAAATAAATATTCGCGTCTACCCAAAAATCGTCGCAAAAATACGCGGGATAAATACAAATCGAAACCGGTCATCTAAAGGATGATTCCGCCACATAAAACAAAACTGAAATGCGCAAAACGGCAAAATAAACATCGAAAAACATCGCGGCGGTGTCCGTAACATCAAAAACTCCAACAAAGAAAAATATGACTCACAAAACAATCGATCTAAAATCATGATGAACAATAAAAAAAATCAACTGGCCTTACACTCGTAGATCAAAACAATAGCTGCCTAACTGTCAAAATGACATCCTACAGGAAATCAACCGTAAACACGCAAACAAACAACTACTTAAAACAAAGAGCACAAAAATAAGCCTATCTGAAAGTGCAACATAAACATAATAATTGTTATATTATTATTATTATTATTATTATTATTATTGTTATTATTATTATTATTCCTAGTAGTATTATAAACTGTGAATTATTTACAACTCTACCTAGTACTCTAAACTACACTGATCATCGATTTTGCCACGGTACTACATATTATTTACATGATTTAATTATGCTCATACCTGTATGGTGGAAGCAGGTCAGTTCACCCACCGGGCCCCGTCATGGTGGAAATTAGAATTCCATCTTCAGGTTGATGTGGTATTCCAGATTTTTATTACACACGCAAATTTGACACATTCTTGCCATGCCGTGACACACGATTATATTAGCATAAAAACACTCGCATTTCTCTCACTCCCGTGAAAGTTTAGAAGATGCCGCTGCAGCCTCCTGCTTGCTGTGTAGATGAAGGTCGCCTCGCTTCCTACCTGCAAACCCTGCTGGCCTTCCTTCGCTCCCTCAGCTTTGTTTACCTTCAGCTTATAGTACGTTCACCTTACTGGGACATAACTTTCCCCTCAAGGTTTGCCATTGCGGCATCCATTGAATAAAGTCAATCACCTTCCCGTGTGTCTTCCTAGTCTCTGCCCATAAACATCTCGCTTGCCAAACAGTTTGTAGAATGGTAGAAACAAGCTAAAATGCAATTTATGTTGTGGAGAAAATCTTATACTGATCTCACATGTAACACTCCCCGCTGGTTAGAAATGTTTTTATGTAAACCTGCTGGAAACATGGACTTGTTTCCCTCGACTAGTAATGTGAGTTCATTTAAGTTGAAAGTGTAATTCTTCCCTACACTCCCTGCATTTCCAGTAAAAGTCTGTGAAAGTGTTCATTTCCTGAAATGCTATTCACTCACGTAAATACAACAAGGCTTTCTAAATGCCTACAAGTGTCTAATCGCTTTCGTACCAGCCAAAATAAAGCTTACTAAATGCATTTTGCTGAACAGTCTGTCACTCTGTCAAAACGTAGATTCGCTGAGAATACTGAAGTAACACTAAAAGTACTCAAGACAATAACTGAGAGTATTCAAAACACTGATAACTTGGAATGACTGAGAGTTCTGAAAACACACTGAGAGTTCGACCCTCTGGTCGCTGGGTTTTTATAAAAATTTCTCCCACCACCAGGAAAATAGTTCCGTGGAAGGGATGTGGCGTAATAATCTAGTCCTTGGGAGCGCTTTCTCGTACATCCGTAGGTTATGGTTTTCAAATTTTATACACAAAACTTCCTAAATTCTGTCCAACTCACATGTGATATTGCGCCGCGGGAAATGATCATAGAATAATCCACACGATGATGCGCGTCATTGGTGTTATTTTCTTCCGGTGGATGGTCTCATTCAGCCATCATGGCTCCTTATCCTGGGTTCACTTACTCCTCCGTTTGAAGTTGAATTCTATTAATTAGGCACTGATTAACCACAGATTGGCACTGATAATTCACCAAATATTACAACGAAGTTAGGACACTGTTTTTCACTACCACCTCGGGCTTCAGATCGCGAGATACTGATAGTAGATCTCCCGGTATGACAACACATTCAAATTTAGAATATTCTGATTGGCTGAGACTTTCGCGCTCTTCCAAAACGTAGTGCCTCCGCTTCTTCCCACGAATTGGCGGTTACAGTCGTTGGTCCTCTATTGTCCTAGCTAAATAGGTCAGGCTTCACCGCGTGCCTTTTTCATGAGAGCGGACAGCAAGTGACCACTCCCCGGCGGTGTCATAAAATTTATTGGACGGGTGGTTTACAATCTGGTCGTGTCTGGAGAAGAGTTTCATGGATTCTCTCGCCGTCAGGCTGGCGCCAGAAAATTCCTTTGTGACTGCTAGTTTCACAGCCTCACTGTGGTATCTCAATGTGAAATATTCAATTTTTAATTAAGAATTAAATTAGGCAAATTCGCTTATGGGTGCAATGCCCCCTTACGCCGTTAGAAATCTTACGCGATAGTGGAAGATTTCTCAATTCAACCAATGATATTCTAGACATACTTGCAGCCATAAGCGAATGTATACTTCTGACTATAAAGTATACCTCTGCTTATGTCTGAGTTTTTCTCTGATTTCTCTCTCTAAAAGTTTGTTCTCTTTCTCGAGGTCATCTGCAATCTGTTTCATGACTGCTAGTATCTCGGCTGAGTTCTGTTCGCATTCCGGACAATTCTCTTCTGTCTGTTGACCTGTCTCAATCTCGAAATGACTGTCGTCTCCTGGGTTTGTTGATAGGGTTTCCTGGTCATCATCATCATCTTCTTCTTCTGCTTCGGTACACGGGTCATCATCATCATCTTCTTCTTCCGTGCCGGAACTTGCGTCTTCTCCTGCGTTTGAGCTCCTTGGTTTCTCCACGAGATTTACTTGAGCTGCGCCTGGTGCTATTTTATATGTTCGAAGATTTGCTGCATTCATAATCACTTCATTCTCCCCATCTAAACTACTAATTTTATATGCATTGTTTTGCATATCCTGGACAATGCGGTAAGGACCGATGTACAATGGTGCGAATTTTGCATAATACTTCCTTTCAGGATCGGAGATGGCTGGTCTACGGATCAATACCATTTCACCTTCCCTTAATGGCTTGTGGAATTTTTTTTTCCGAACTCTCCTCAGCCTGCGGTCAGCTTGCTCTCTTAAGTGGTCTCGTACCTGCTGTATACATAGCTCCGGAGATAATTGGGGTTCAGGCGGACAATTAACGACTGGGCTCCACGTCCTGGCTGGTTGTAAGCCATTGTGCACTGTGGCTGGAATTTTCGCTGTTGCTTCATGGACAGTATTATTTATGCAGTCAGTGATCAATGGGAGAATATCGACCCATCGCCAATGTTGTTCTGGTATATAAATTCTGCTGAATTTTGCGATGACTTTCATTACTCTTTCTGCCGGGTTCGACTCTGGGTGACGTGTTGAACTCAGAACATGCTGTATTCCTAATTGCCTCAAACCTGTTTTGAACTCAGCGGAGGTGAACTGTGTTCCGTGATCTGTCAGTAATTTTTCCGGTTTTCCCATGGCCGGAATTATTTCCCTATTAATGCATCTTAAAACTGACCTAGTATTGGCCTTTTGCATTGGAGAAAGGTTTGTAAATTTGGAAAATACATCCATGGTGACTAATATGAACTGATTTCCTCTCCGTGATTTCGGGATTTTTCCATAAATATCCATCGCGAATAACTCACGGGGCTTTGATGGTAGAATGGGAATTGGTTTCTGTTTTAAAAGGTAGGAGTTCGCCTTGACACGCTGGCAAGTGTCGCATGTAACTATTGCATCCCTGACAGTTTTCCTTAGGTCTTTCCAGGTGAAAGTTTCCTGAATTGTGGCGACGGTCTTATCAATACCTCCATGCCCAATAACACGGTGTACATGCCATATTAGCTCTTCCTGTAATTCTTTCGGGACAACAATCTTTAATTTAGTATGATCCTTATCTGCATATTTTAACAATTGATTATTTAACCATCTGTATTCTTGTGCGGCCTTGTGAATTTCGTCATAACGAGGGTCTCCTTGTTGAATTGCTCCTTGGAAATACTGGATAACCGGCTGTAAGATTGGATCAGCCTGTTGAAAGGTTGGTAACTGGCTCAGTCGGAGCAGTACATTTCGGTCTTCCTGTGTTAAGTCCACATAATTTACCTGCTCTTCACGTTTATTTGGGTTCCTGCTCAAGGCGTCTGCTAGAATGTTTGCCTTGCCGGTACAGTGTTCAATGGTAAAATTAAATTGCTGCACGAACAGTGACCATCTAGTAATTCTGTCAGATGAAACAGCTGATTTTAACATGAACGTTAAAACTTTATGGTCAGTTCTTATGACGATTGGAAATCCATAAATGACTTTCCGCCAGTGCTGTAGGGCTTGGACTATAGCTAGCATTTCCAGCTCTGTAGTTGTGTAGTTCCGTTCGTGCGACCTCAATTTTCTACTATAAAAGCCTAAATAGTCCTTGGTTATACACTCATTGTCCTGTTCCTGGAATAAGACTGCACCTATGCCCACTTTAGATGCGTCTGTCTGAAGGATAAATGGTCTGTTGAAATCAGGATACGCTAATTGTATGCTCCTGGCTAACAGTTCTTTAGTACATGTGAACGCTGTCTCTGCTTCCCGTGTCCATTTCCATCTGTTATTTTTACATAGCAGGTCTTGTAGTGGTGCTACGACTTCGGTGAAATTCTTACAGTGTTCTCTAAAGAATTGACACATACCAAGGAATTGTCGAATATGTTTCACCTTGGTAGGCCTAGGGAAGTTACTTATCGCTTCTAACTTTACCGGATTTGGTCGGATTCCCTTGCCGTCTATCACGTGTCCTAGGAATAGGATTTCCGGCTGACAGAAGTGTGATTTCTTGATATTCACCTTGAATCCAGTTTCTATAAGGTTTTTAAACAGTTTACTTAAATTTTGGAGGTTTTCTTCAAAGGTTTTAGTTCCAATTATCATGTCATCGATGTACAAAGTAGTAACTGCTTTGACTTCGTCTGTTAGGTTCCTGTCAAGTGCCCGTATGAGAGCGCTGGAAGAGTTGCGTGTCCCGAACGGAAGTCTTTCAAAGACATAGGTCTGTTGGTCAAACATAAACCCTGTTAGTAATTTCGACTTATCATGCAGAAGGATATGGTGAAAAGAACTGGTCAGGTCTACACCTGTGAAAACTTCCATGTCTCTAAATCGACGAATGGCGTCCTTAATAGGCATGGCTTGATCATTCTCCGGGATTAATTTGGAGTTTAATTGACGAGCATCGAGGCACAGCCTCAGGGAATTGTCGGCTTTCTTTACTATGACAAGGCTGTTCACGTACGGAGTAGGGCGCTTCGAGATGATCCCGTTTTCTTCCATTTGTTTGATAATTTGTTTGACCTCCTCGTGGTATTTCTCCGGCACTGGATACGGCTTACGTTTGTATGGTTCCCAGTCCAAAACATTGAAAGCATATGTAAAATTAGGGATAAGGCCTACTTTGGAATCGAACACGGCCTGATGTTCAATTAAGAAGGCTCTTAATTGATCTTTCTGTTCTTTCGTTCCTTTAAACTCTGCAACCTTGTCATTGATTAAATTTTCAATATCTTCTGCAGTATCAACCATAAAAATGTCGGTAAAAATCCCCTCATGGTCCAAAATATTTAACTGTTCATCCGCATGCTCGGCTCTTAAGATATCGTGGAAGTCTCCGTCAGTACTATTAACTGCTTCGTCCTCTTCATCAGTTTCCGGATTTATTGCCACCTTGTCGTGACCTCCATTCCTTCGGAATCTCACCACGCCCCCTGCAAGGTCAATAACGGCATGTGTATCCCTTAGAAAATCAGCTCCAAGAATTACGTTGTAATTAACTCTGGCCATTATGATAAATGTATGACTGTAGGTTGAGCTCCCTATTGTCATCTCCAGGTATGTCTGGGACTTACAGGTAGTCACCCTGTCTGGCACAATCCCTTTTATTTTTACTGTCGAGACCGGAATCTCAGGTAGGCTCATTCTCTCTTTCAAATCATTAAACAGATTCCTCGAAATAATGCTGATACTCGCACCAGTATCTAAAAGTCCTAAAATGCTTGTTTCATTAATTTTGACTTTAATCACAGGTAGAGGTAAAATTTGTGGGCTCTCCTGCTTGAATTCATCACTTAATAAGTCCTCAGGCTGCGCTATCCATGAATCTACCTTCGCTACTTCCCACTCTTCATTCTCAATGGTGAAATTTGTGGCTGAGTCAGTGTCTAATGGAGCTACTAGTTCGAAATTGAAGTTTTTTTTTCCTAGCACCGGCCCCTTCGTAAGTCGGTGCATTCGGATTGAGCGGTCTGCGGTCCTCGCTTCCTCTCCTTCTTGTTTGCTGGAACTCAAGGCTTTCGGCCCCCATGATATCCGGGTTCATGTCTTGGGATTCGATCGCCTGCTTCCACGGATCGCGCTGCTGTTTGTTACTCAGGTCATTGATGTATCGGCGCCCCTCTTGATACCTTGGGTCCGAGTTCCTATCTCGCTGGTAATTCCTTCTCTCATTCCATCTCCTTTCAGGGTCGCGATAGTAAGGCCTATCTCTTCCTGCATTTTCCCATCGCCTTCTGTCACGTGAGAGGTACCTCCTTTGGTATGGCTGCCTGTCTTGGTAGCGCGGTCGCCTGTCTGGGTAGTTATGTTTTCTAAACCACGGACGTTGGATTTCTTCCTCCTGGCGTCTCGTGTTCGTATCTCGCCGCGGTACAGCACCTGAATTCGGGCCGTTTACCTGCACATTGCCTCGTGCATTTTCGCTGGTGGCATTAGCTAGGTAAGCCCTATGTTCCTGCGTTTGCCTGGTCACTCTCTGCGGTACATTATTAGTGGATGTAGCGTCTAGCTCCCTTAGAATAGCCTCAACTTGGGTTGGATCATCGACCCTCGCTGTAATGAGCATTCTCTGCACATCCGACGGAAATTGTTTGATTATCGTCTGAACGATCTCTGCGTCTGACACTGGAGAATCTAATTGCCTAAGTTTGACGAGCTGCGTTAGGAAGAAGTCTAAGTATCGTGTGGGCTGTGTCGACATGTACTTGCGAGTGTACAAGTCCATTCTGAGTGCCTGTTGTGTGGATAAGGACCAGTACCTTTCGAGGAAAGCCTTCTCGAAATCTGCGAACGTCTTAAAAGTATCTACGAAACCGTAGTACCAGGTCTTTGCCTGTCCTTCGAGATATTTCTCTACTATGCGTAGTTTCTTTTCTTCAGGGGCTTTAATGTCTTGGAAATATTGCTTCAATTCCCTAAGATAGACTTTTGGTGTTATTTGTGACGCTCCACTGAATTTCTTCGGCTGATCGTCACTCGTGCGCACGATGTTTATGATTTGCGTGGAAGCTTCAGTTCTTTGCGTACTTTCGGGCATTGTCCTTTCCATGTTAAATATTTGGGTTATAGGCTCGCTCTGTGTCGGTTCGTGCTGCTGTATCCTACTTTCTCTGGCTACTTGGGACTCGGCCTGTTTGTCAACTAACATCTTGACCAAGGTCGACAAGTTTTCGCTCTGGGTCTTAATTGCCTGGATTTTTCCCTCTATGACCTCGTTAACTTCCTGTCTTACTGACTGCTCGCTGAGTGTAATCGCACCCTCAGTCTCTGCTATCTTTTCTGTCAGTTCGGTTAACCTCTTTGTAATATCCTCGGTCTCCGACTTTAAGGTCATGATTTCGTGGCTCGTTTTCTCCTGGGTCTCTACAACCTGTACGCATACTTTATCCATTTCCTTCCTATTCTCATCCTCAATTTTATCTATCCGCTCCTCCAAGAGTATCATACCTCGAGCTAAGTCCTTGCCTTGATCTTGCACCATTACCCTAGTTTCCCTCATACTTTCCTCAACAGTCGCGCTGTGGCTGTCTAACTGCTCTTGTATCTGTGCTTGTGCATCGGCTAACTTCTTTATCTCTTCCATCGTCTCCTGCCTGTTTGCATTACACGCCTGCATGAGTTTATCCTGGTTCTCCCGTAACTCCTTTTTCAGTTCGACCTGGCTTTTTATGAACCTCTCTTCGAGTTTTACCTCATACTGTTTAAATTCTTCCAAGACCTGTCCGTGTACTGCCTCTACTTTATTCGCAAGTTCGGTTTGGCTACTGTCAACCTTGTTCCCAATTTCAATAGCTAATTCTGTTTGGCTGCTTTCTACTTTGTTTAAAAGTTCGGCCTGACTGGATTTTAGTTCGTCAGCTAATTCTGTTTGGCTAGTTTCTATCTTATTCGACAGTTCGGCCTGACTTGATTTCAACTCACTAGTTGTTACACTTAAATCGTTAATGGTTTTAATCAACCTGTCCCACTGCTCCTGGCTAATCGACATTTTATATGCTGAGAGAATACGACTGAGACCTTCAGGTTCCCCAACATACTTCCAATACATGCAAGACACAGTAATCACCAATACAAAACAATTTTATCCTAAACTTGGATAAAATTATACACAACATATCATTTATAATTAATACCACTACTTGTCAAACAGTTTATCACAGCATTCATATTTATCAACACTCAGTAAATCTATGTTCATGGCTGTTAGTCTGGGTACAAAATAAATAAAATGTAAAACGCACAGTCCCGGGGATAAGCAAATCTAGCCCCTAAAGGTGGGCGCCACGCTTTTCACTCCTCACTCCGGCCCCTGTGCCCTTCTAAGGCACCAAATGCGGTGATCTCTTCTCTCTTCTATGCGCCGGCTGCTCCTGTAATAAATGACATATAACACATACTCACCGCTGCATGTAGACTCTTCATTCTCAGTCGTGCCCGTTCGATATCCCCGGTGAGGCCACCCGCTGATTGAGGAGTGAGGGAATGAAAAGAAGGGGGTAAACTAACTAAAATGACGGTACCCAAGACTGAATTAAAGTGTAAATAAGAGACTAATTTATTCAAATAAAATGCAAAGTGCTGAAATGAACGTAAATTGAACTAGAGAAAAATGTAAACAAATGAAAATAAAGACTAATAAAATATAAAAGATCGAAGGTCTGCCTCCCAAACAATCATAACTGCCTGAATAAACTGACTGAAAGTCAAATACCTTAATTAAATATTCCAGACTATCTTGACATTGTCTTCAAGTTGAATAAAAATGACACTGTATAAAACTCTGGTCTGAACGACCACCCTCTTGAGATACAGAAATATATAACAGAGAAACTATCTCTCAAAATAAATTACTGAATAGTTGACTCACAAAAAGTAAACTAAATTCTGTTACGTCGGTCACTCCACTGACTTGTAAGAGTTATAAAATGTTTAACACATGTAGGCTCATTTGGGAAAAATACCCAAATTTAAATAATCATGGACTGCACTAAACAAGTGTATCACTTAAGGAAATAGTTCTTAGAAAAACAGAACAAAACAACCATGAACATCACTTCATTTCCTACATAACCGTCGTCTCATTCAAATACCTCATGATTAAACAAAAATAATTATCGCAACATTACTCTGAGTGTATCCAACCACTCCTCTACATGTTAGACTTCGCTTGCTTGACTGTGATAAACTGGACTTCTTAAAATAAAACAAAATTAGGCCAAGTGCCTGATGTTAACATTATCGAATGATAGCGATCCTTGTACATTAAAATTTCTATTGACTTTGCCGCTAACTGCATTTCATTATTAATTCATATTTGTGGTATACCCACTAGATGGAGGCAGATACCATCTTATTTACCATTTCTTGCGGCAGGTTTATACAATTGGTTTATTTAAAGATCGCCTCATTTCAAAATAAAAATGTAGTGGATTTTAAAAGAAAGTTTGGTAATTACTTGGCTGCCTGGTATGAGCATACCACTACTATTTCGACTGTGACATAATCGATGACCTCTAGATCTAACATCTAACATCTTATTTACATCATTTCATTAATTAACGGAGAAACACTGCTCCGACAAAAAATACAGAAATCAAAACAAACTAGCCTAGCTGCACTTATCTATTTACAACAAATCAAATATAAATAATTCACATGCGCTTGCGTCCTACAAATACGGTAAAGTTACAAACAGAAAAGAAGACAAAAAAACAACTGGATCCCACCATCGCGGCCTACTGGAAATTAACAAGGATAGAAATGCGCAAAACAAACTCGGCGTTACCAGAAAATATACCCTGCTGCGAGTAGCAAAATATTGCGAATTTGACGGCAATCTCAAAATTTCAGACGACAAATGTCTGGACATAATATTATTTAACCTTGATGGAAAATTTTACTGTAATTTCACGTCATCCGTGACTACATAAATATTCAAAACACATTGACTCGTCGCTCCGTTCACAAAGTACACTGGCTAGCATTATTAGTCGAGCATCTATTCTCCCTGGAATTATTTAACAAATACAGGCTCCTGCCTGTAGTATCATAACCCATGTCGTAACACATTTAACGCACGTGGTTAAATTCTTCATTTCCACAATTCTTATTTATTCATTTATTCGCGACGTCATTATTATTCGTATTCTCACAGTACAGCCTCGCTCGTACCCGGCGGGCAAAAATATCTGTCGTGCACATTACGACTTCTCATGTAAATTCAAGACATGGTTCAACTATCATATTTCCATCATCAACGTAGATCATCAGGGATATTAAATCTAGCTCAAAATCTCGATCATTCACGGTTAACACATCACAAAAATCACAGAGCTGACTCATCAATGGCGCTCATAGTTACTATATAAACAAAACAAGTGACGAGATTGCCTCTCAAAACACAAATGTTGAAACGTGCGCAACCGCAACTACAGAAATAAATATTCGCGTCTACCCAAAAATCGTCGCAAAAATACGCGGGATAAATACAAATCGAAACCGGTCATCTAAAGGATGATTCCGCCACATAAAACAAAACTGAAATGCGCAAAACGGCAAAATAAACATCGAAAAACATCGCGGCGGTGTCCGTAACATCAAAAACTCCAACAAAGAAAAATATGACTCACAAAACAATCGATCTAAAATCATGATGAACAATAAAAAAAATCAACTGGCCTTACACTCGTAGATCAAAACAATAGCTGCCTAACTGTCAAAATGACATCCTACAGGAAATCAACCGTAAACACGCAAACAAACAACTACTTAAAACAAAGAGCACAAAAATAAGCCTATCTGAAAGTGCAACATAAACATAATAATTGTTATATTATTATTATTATTATTATTATTATTGTTATTATTATTATTATTCCTAGTAGTATTATAAACTGTGAATTATTTACAACTCTACCTAGTACTCTAAACTACACTGATCATCGATTTTGCCACGGTACTACATATTATTTACATGATTTAATTATGCTCATACCTGTATGGTGGAAGCAGGTCAGTTCACCCACCGGGCCCCGTCATGGTGGAAATTAGAATTCCATCTTCAGGTTGATGTGGTATTCCAGATTTTTATTACACACGCAAATTTGACACATTCTTGCCATGCCGTGACACACGATTATATTAGCATAAAAACACTCGCATTTCTCTCACTCCCGTGAAAGTTTAGAAGATGCCGCTGCAGCCTCCTGCTTGCTGTGTAGATGAAGGTCGCCTCGCTTCCTACCTGCAAACCCTGCTGGCCTTCCTTCGCTCCCTCAGCTTTGTTTACCTTCAGCTTATAGTACGTTCACCTTACTGGGACATAACTTTCCCCTCAAGGTTTGCCATTGCGGCATCCATTGAATAAAGTCAATCACCTTCCCGTGTGTCTTCCTAGTCTCTGCCCATAAACATCTCGCTTGCCAAACAGTTTGTAGAATGGTAGAAACAAGCTAAAATGCAATTTATGTTGTGGAGAAAATCTTATACTGATCTCACATGTAACACTCCCCGCTGGTTAGAAATGTTTTTATGTAAACCTGCTGGAAACATGGACTTGTTTCCCTCGACTAGTAATGTGAGTTCATTTAAGTTGAAAGTGTAATTCTTCCCTACACTCCCTGCATTTCCAGTAAAAGTCTGTGAAAGTGTTCATTTCCTGAAATGCTATTCACTCACGTAAATACAACAAGGCTTTCTAAATGCCTACAAGTGTCTAATCGCTTTCGTACCAGCCAAAATAAAGCTTACTAAATGCATTTTGCTGAACAGTCTGTCACTCTGTCAAAACGTAGATTCGCTGAGAATACTGAAGTAACACTAAAAGTACTCAAGACAATAACTGAGAGTATTCAAAACACTGATAACTTGGAATGACTGAGAGTTCTGAAAACACACTGAGAGTTCGACCCTCTGGTCGCTGGGTTTTTATAAAAATTTCTCCCACCACCAGGAAAATAGTTCCGTGGAAGGGATGTGGCGTAATAATCTAGTCCTTGGGAGCGCTTTCTCGTACATCCGTAGGTTATGGTTTTCAAATTTTATACACAAAACTTCCTAAATTCTGTCCAACTCACATGTGATATTGCGCCGCGGGAAATGATCATAGAATAATCCACACGATGATGCGCGTCATTGGTGTTATTTTCTTCCGGTGGATGGTCTCATTCAGCCATCATGGCTCCTTATCCTGGGTTCACTTACTCCTCCGTTTGAAGTTGAATTCTATTAATTAGGCACTGATTAACCACAGATTGGCACTGATAATTCACCAAATATTACAACGAAGTTAGGACACTGTTTTTCACTACCACCTCGGGCTTCAGATCGCGAGATACTGATAGTAGATCTCCCGGTATGACAACACATTCAAATTTAGAATATTCTGATTGGCTGAGACTTTCGCGCTCTTCCAAAACGTAGTGCCTCCGCTTCTTCCCACGAATTGGCGGTTACAGTCGTTGGTCCTCTATTGTCCTAGCTAAATAGGTCAGGCTTCACCGCGTGCCTTTTTCATGAGAGCGGACAGCAAGTGACCACTCCCCGGCGGTGTCATAAAATTTATTGGACGGGTGGTTTACAATCTGGTCGTGTCTGGAGAAGAGTTTCATGGATTCTCTCGCCGTCAGGCTGGCGCCAGAAAATTCCTTTGTGACTGCTAGTTTCACAGCCTCACTGTGGTATCTCAATGTGAAATATTCAATTTTTAATTAAGAATTAAATTAGGCAAATTCGCTTATGGGTGCAGTATTAGCTTCCATGTCCAGGTATTTAGACTTTATATTATTTTGTTTGCACGTCAAATTTGACATTATACTTTATTATACCAGATGGCAGGGAAACTAGACCTATTTCTGAGATTTTATTAATTGTGTCAGGTAAACATTAAATGATACCATCTGAGATACTTCACATGCCAACAACAGAGTGAGAGTGTGGCGAATGGATGTTTCCCTTCTAAGGCGACACTCCGAAGATAAAAATCGATATTTTGGTCATTTTTGTGAAATTTTAAATGACTGGAATTGAAAGGATTGAGTTTGTTTTTTCTTGTCACGAAGTTATTCTGCTGAATTCAAACAATTTATCACTGTAATAATGCTTCGTTTGTCAATTGTAATTTTACATTTAAATCCCATTTTTCTCCCATAATAATCTACCAAAATGTAACAAAATTTGTGTGGTATAGGTATAACAGCTATATAAAGAAACCTGCGTATGGAATTTTCGATTGCAAATTTTTTTTCAAGTAGTAGGGATTTTTAAGTCCAAAATTTTCGAACGTAAAAATTACGCAAACTTTAGTACGATATATCTCCTTATAAAAATTATGTGCAGAAAAATCGATGCGTAGTGATTTTGAATCAAGTATTATATACCTAATTACGAATTTACATTAACATGCTAATTAAATTTCATGAAAAGGGGAATTAAAAATTTCAAAAAGTATTTTGGAAAATCTATTGAAATGAAATGAAATGTCGTATGGCTTTTAGTGCCGGGATATCCCAGGACGGGTTCGGCTCGCCAGGTGCAGGTCTTTCTATTTGACTCCCGTAGGCGACCTGCGCGTCGTGATGAGGATGAAATGATGATGAAGACAACACATACACCCAGCCCCCGTGCCATTGGAATGAACCAATTAAGGTTAAAATCCCCGACCCGGCCGGAAATCGAACCCGGCACTCTCTGAACCGAAGGCCAGTACGCTGACCGTTCAGCCAACGAGTCGGGCAACTATTAATTGTATATGAAAGAAATGTTCGTAATATCTCTACTTTTATGTATTCCCACAAAGTTTCGCGAAAATACATGCATAGGTAAAAATATATTTTTATGTCCGGAGTGTCGCCCTAAAAATCCGACCACCTTTGCTAGGTTTGAAACAACAATCTTGGGATCCGAAGGCTGTCGCTCTATCAGAGGGAGCTATTATAAAGAAAAATAATCAGATAAAACTGAGGAGAGAGTTTGAACTTTGGAGCTGGCATCTAATGCTACACGTCTAACAAAAGGCTGGGGGAACTAAGTTATCGTTTTACTCGAACTGTACATTCAACAACTTTCCGATGTCACATTTTCCAATACTTTGTACATAAGGTACCTAGCAATGGGATCTGTATGAAGAACTTTCTTATCCAAAGAAATGTAAACGGGAAGGCCACCCAAAGATGGCTAGACCAAAAGTGGACCGAAAATTCTTTACAGCTTCAAGAAATACTGTACTCACGGGTACAGAGACCTTTGGATCACAATTCCTCAGCAATGAGGAGAACACATGAATTAATGTCATAAATTGATTTAGTTCTGTATTTTATCTTCAGGTGTTTCTTGTTCTGGCACTGATTGCCGTCACCTATGCCCAGTACCATTCTAACTACAATCCTGGTTTCTACGACTCCTACGCCGGCTACCCTGGCTACAAATATCACCAGGGCTACGCCACTGGTTATTCAGCTGGATACGCCCCTTACTACGCGAACGACTACGCTTATGTCGGTTGAGATATCGGTAAGTTTGTCTCCAGAGTCTGGTTTTTATAATCTATGTTATTGTCCATTTCAGCGTTCATCCTGCAAGAATTTGCGAATGAACTTATTGTCTACACAATACACTGTTTGTAACTTCTACGCCTTTTAAGTCGAAGTAAAGAAAATCTGAGTCGAATGGTCGTCTTAAGTATCCCTCTGCTTCTCCTAACCTCCATGGCAGGGCCTACTATTATCCGATGAAATATATCCTTTTCCATTCACCTCACATGCATCTTCCACAAGTGCTGGTTTGTACGAACACTTTCATCCATCGAGTTCATTCATAATTACGCCTTCATGTTCTTAGTGCGTCTGGCTTCCTGCTTACCCACAAGTTTGTACTAGCATTCATTCTCGCTACTTCTATATCAGCGACCTCCAGCTTAAGAATTAAATACCGGCACCCTATATCCTGAAAACAGAGTAATACAAATTTCGTCTTAGAGCTCACTCCTCTCTTATGAACTATCGGTGATCACAATGTGAACTATTGAATGATAAAGTATTCTGTGATAAAGTATACTACCAACTCGTATATGAAATGGTCCGCATGTTCCCATTTAATATTCCCTACATGATATTTTATCACCTCATTCCAACTGACTTGAAAGTGTCTTGGAAATTTTGGTTTACATATCATACTCGCAAGATTTCCTTTGCATTTCCAAGTTATTTGACTCTACTTTTCAAAACATTCTGCCATGAAATATCATGTCATCGACATAGGCCAAAATGCTTACAGCATTTTCACCCATTTGATTCCCTGCTCACTATTTTAAAATGTGTAAGTAAATGTCCTTGTGACTGGGGAAAAACAAGGTGAAAGATTACACCTGTAAGTACTCTGAACCAAGAATCCATTCTACCCACCTTGATTGCCAGTTTAAATGCGTTTCTTAGGACAAAGAAAAGAAGGAAACTTCAGGCCTGATCATAGCCATGGAACCTCCAGTCTTACGAGTGATCAGAACAACTGACACGTGATCTTCCAGAACAGAAGCCCCACATGCATTGGCCGAAATTCAAACCATGGCCACCTTGGATAGAAAAAAAATTATTACACAATCTTTAGTACGATATATTACCGTATATAAATTACGTGTCACTGTGAGGATTCTGTTGGTGAGCCTGTAGGGTTGCAGGCGGGTCATGTGCCCATAGAAGGTCAGTAGCCTTTTCCTCACACACGTGACTATGTTCGTAGAGCTCGCTGTTGTGCCTGACCCTGTAGGTGCCATCCTCCTTTCCTATGGGTCTTATCCTCCTCAAGATCTAGTTTCCTGAGTGGGCCCTTTCGATTCATCAAGAGGCATTCAGAGGCGTAGAGTACAGAGGATCGTACTACTGAGTTGTAGTGCTTCAGCTTTATTATTATTATTAATATTATTATTATTTAAGCATGAATTACTTTTTAAGGCATAACAATTGTTTGAATTTAAGTACATAATGTATTCGTATATGTTTATGTTATCTCTGTTTCAGATCTGAGAAAATGGCAACAGACCTCTTCCAAAGAGCTCTCAATAAGTATGGTGTTACTATAGATGACGACATTCTGAACTGTGATTTAAATCTAGAACAAACTCAATTGTTTAAACGAATCAATTGTCATATGATGAATTTCACATCTTTCTGTCTTCCACTATATTTTATGTAAATAAATTTCTGTGATATTTAGTATTATAAAACATGAATCTGACCAGAACCCAATCCTACAATTTAAACAGTATGTAAGTGATTTTTATAAAGCAAACATGTTTTTATATTATTTTTATATCGTGATCATGGCAACTTGATCTCCCTTTTTACGTAAATTCTGAACTAGAGGGAGGTCATCTTTCATTAAAATAATCTCAAAAACATTGGACGGTATTCGAACCATGTTCACATTTGTTGAGAAGCCATTTTGAATTGTGCATGAGTGCTTCTGTTTGTAATAATAATAATAATAATAATAATAATAATAATAATAATAATAATAATAATAATAATAATAATAATAATAATAATGCATTTGCAGGCGATATGTAGTGTTTACAGTGCACTATGTCTTCTGGTATGGGCTAGAATAAATTTGACCTGCCTCAGTCTCATCCTTGGCTTTGACAAGATGAAGGTGACCGAGGTATGAGCGATGCCAGTAATACCATTCCTTATGCAGCCAGTCCCTGTTATGAATGGTGTGAAAATATCATTCATAGGGTCGGTTGGTGTATGCATTTCAACGGGCTTGGCAGACTGATATGTAATAGCAACTTCTGGCTCTGTGAGGAAAGCAACGGGAAACTACTTCACTCCTCATTTCCCTAGTATGCCTCTTCAGTGATACCTAGGCTATCTATGACAGCTGTTGGCGGAACTGTGGAGGATCAAATCAGCCTTCGAGCTGAATACCCAACAAACACAATAATAATAATAATAATAATAATAATAATAATAATAATAATAATAATAATAATAATAATAATAACCTAAGAAGGGGCGGTGAGATACCTTTCTTACCAAGGTCGCCGTATTTCGAATCCCGGCCTATGAAAATGGGGTTTTTGGAATGAAATATCACGTCCCTGTTGTTCGGAATCGACTTAAAATTGAAACCTGGTTTGGTATATAAAATAAATTTGCGATCACGTTCTACTTCAATTTTTCCCTCTTCTGCTGTCGTAAATTGACTCAACTTAATGTTTCGATTTTTACTAGTAGTTTAATGTCGCACCAAAGCCGGTTCCAATCGGTGACGATGTGGTAGGAACTGGAAATAGCCTTAGATATACCAGGCATTTCCCTGGTATATAAATGGGAAAGCATGGAAAACCATCTTCAGCGGTGGAGTTCGAACCCACTTCTTCCTGAATACAAGCTTACAGCAAAATAATAATAATTTCGTGTGGCTATTATTTTAGCCGAGTGCAGCCCTTGTAAGGCAGACCCTCCGATGAGGGTGGGCGGCATCTGCCATGTGTAGGTAACTGCGTGTTATTGTGGTGGAGGATAGTGTTATGTGTGGTGTGTGAGTTGCAGGGATGTTGGGAACAGTACAAACACCCAGCCCCCGGGCTATTGGAATTAACCAATTAAGGTTAAAATCCCCGACCCGGCCGGGAATCGAACCCGGGACCCTCTGAACCGAAGGCCAGTACGCTGACCATTCAGCCAACGAGTCGGACACAGCAAAATGATATGTACGGCTTAGCTAAGTCGCTCGGTTATAACTCAGTGTTGCCGTTCGAATAGTTGGGCATATTTCTTCATTAGATCAATCCTTCCACTATTTGCAAGCTCTTTCTCTTCCAGAAAATTTAAAAAAAACATGTTAGAGGTCAGGACTACATACGAAGGAAGCGACCGTGACCTTAATTAAGATACAACCCCAGCATTTGCCTGGTATCTAAATGCTAAGCCACAGAAAACCATCTTCAGAGCTGCCGACAGTGGGATTCGAACCCACTATCTCCCGAATGCAAGCTGATAGCTACGAGATCCACACCATGCGGCCACTTGCTCAGTATTCAGAGGCCTAATACATCCTTTGTGTCTTCTTCTTGTTATTTATTAACAAGTCACTGTACTACACGCGTCTTCTTTCGCAAACCTCATGTTAACACAGTAGAACCCCCATCTACCGAAATATGGGAGGTTCGCAGTTTTGGATAAGTAAATAATTAAGATTTTTGTAGGCAACAAGTAGGAAAAGAATCATACAGCACTTTACAGTGAAATAATTGTTTCGGCTGACTTTATTTAAACAATAATACTACAGGATTAATATGAAGTAGAGTGTATATGTACACTAGGGGGATTCAAAAGTAGGCAACTCTCAGAATTTCACAAAAGGATCAATGTGCAGTACAGCACTACAGTGGATGTTGCAAAAAGAAAGTTTTTCTCCGAAAACTAGATAAATATTATACTTTTAAAAAGCAACTGGCCATTTCAATTAAACCGTAAACGGGTTTATAGGGTCTCGGGTCACGGAGGCTTTACTTTACAATCAATATGCAATTTACTTATCACTTTTCATGAGGATATCGAATATGAATTCTACTGTACCAACCAGAATTTTCCCTCCTTTGGATGGCGGCGGTAGAAAAACATCTACAGTATCCCATCCAGTGATAAGAGGCGATTAAAAGGGGAACCACGGTCCCGCAACTCGGAAGCGTAGGTTGACGACCACGGTTCCCTTAGCTGAGTCTAGCATTCTTCCACTTACTAGTATTAGGCTTTTCACCTTCATCTTTCTTATCCGACCTCCCTTCTACAACTCCTGTTCCTTTCCGACCCCTACGGTATTAAATTTTCGAGGCCTAGGTCGACCTTCATTTTCACGCCCTTCGTGACCTTTCCCCTTCTTTTGCCGATAACTTCATGTTTCCAAGTGTCGGACCTCTTCGATTCTTTCCCTCTGATTAGTGTTAATAGATGATGGTTGCTCAACTGCAACTCCTCTTAAAATCATTTTCACCACCACAACCACCACCGAGCAGAATTCACTTGCTCGCCACGCAGGTGCGCAGCAGTCGGCGGATGAAACACATGTGTCAAGCTTTGCGACTGTGTATATTAGACTATTTCATTTATTTATTTATTTATTTATTTATTTATTTATTTATTTATTTATTTATTTATTTATTTATTTATTTTTGCTAGTTGCTTTACGTCGCACCGACACAGATAGGTCTTATGGCGACGATGGAACAGGGAAGTGCTAGGAGTGGGAAGGAAGCAGCCGTGGCCTTAATTAAGGTACAGCCCCAGCATTTGCCTGGTGTGCAAATGGGAAACCACGGAAAACCATTTTCAGGGCTGCCGACAGTGGGGTTCGAACCTACTATCTCCCGAATACTGGATACTGGCCGCACTTATGCAGCTATCGAGCTCGGTATATTTTTTTATTTATTTATTTATTTATTTATTTATTTATTTATTTATTTATTTACTTAATTTTCTTTCTTCTTTCTTTCTTTCTTTCTTTCTTTCTTTCTTAATCTGTTTACCCTCCAGGGTTGGCTTTTCCCTCGGACTCAGCGAGGGATCCCACGTCTACCGCCTCAAGGGCAGTGTCCTGGAGCTTCAGACTCTGGGTCGGGGGGAAGCAACTAGGGAGGATGACCAGTGCCTCGCCCAGGCGGCCTCACCTGCTATGCTGAACAGGGGCCTTTCGGGGGCATGGGAAGACTGGAAGGGATGGACAAGGAAGAGGGAAGGAAGCAGCCGTGACCTTAAGTTTGGTACCATCCCGGCATTTGCTTAGAGGAGAAGTGGGAAACCACGGAAAACCACTTCCAGGATGGCTGAGGTGGGAATCGAACCCACCTCTACTCAGTTGACCTCCCGGGGCTAAGTGGACCCCGTTCCAGCCCTCGTACCACTTTTCAAATTTCGTGGCAGAGCCGGGAATCGAATCCTGGCCTCCGGGGGTGGCAGCTAATCACACTAACCACTACACCATAGGGGCGGATATTTAACTTACTTAATTTATTTAATTCAATTCTTAAGTCATTTTCGGCCTCTTTCTTTCTTTCTTTCTTTCTTTCTTTCTTTCTTTCTCTCTTTCTTAATCCGTTTACCCTCCAGGGTTAAATTTACCGTCGGACTTAGCGAGGGATCCCAACTCTACTGCCTCAAGGGCAGTGTCCTGTAGAGTGAGACTTTGGGTTGAGAGGATACAATTGGGGGAGGACCAGTACCTCACCCAGGCGGCCTCACCTGCTATGATGAACAGGAACCTTGTGGGGAAATGGGAAGATCGGAAGGAATAGACAAGGAACAGGGAAGGAAGCGGCCATGATATTTTTTAGTAATTCTAAGCTCTTGGTTGAAGACTGACATAGGAGAGAAATTATCATAAGTATTTTCCTGATTTTTGAGAAAAATAGCGGGGCCCAATATTTTTAGTTTCATTTCAGTATTATTTGTATTTTCTTCTGGAACTGTAATGTTTTATTTTAAGATTTGCTGTGATGTGATTGAAAACACACTTTTAAAATAATTAAGTTCAGTAAAACAATACGAAAGAAATCTATATATATAAAAGCAAGTCGGCCTGGAGCGATGTATATATAAATATTTAAAAATGAAAAAAGACGTGAATTAATGAGGCACTTCCAGAAATTTCAGAAATTTGAAACTTGGTACGGGGGAAACTGATGACCCCAGGATCCCTAGAAAAATCGGAAATTCTCAAAATTCCCTGAAGGGGGCACGCTGGGGGGGCTCAAATTTTGGGCTCAGTATAAGAACACAGTCGTATAGTATATCCAAAACGATAACCTATAGGTTTCGTGGGCTTAAAAATTTTCGGGAATTTCCTCATTTTTATCACCCATCCCCCCAAATCAAGATGGCGGCACAACCTGCGAGACGAGGTAGACAATTGAAATTTGGTGAAATTATAGCTTTTGGTCTCTAACCGACGGGAAAATTCCAAGATGTTCAAATTTTTCACTTTTTACCCCCAAGGATATCGAAATATGGAGGCAATTTTAATGACTGTGCAGACATTTCTTTTGAGCTATTTTTTGGCTAAACGGTAAGTCGTATCACAAAACGGATGGCACAATGTCCCTTCAATTCGGAGTGATCTACAACTTTGGTCCTGTGACATTTTGTCGTATCTCTCTCCCTTATACGTTAAATTTGGCCGTATTTCTGGATTGTTCGTAAATTTGGTGATTTTTACAAGTATATTTTATTGTTTGACACACTTATAAGAATGATAGGATCATCGCGTTGTGTGCGCACATTGGCACGATTAAGGGACATATGTGTACCAAATTTCATGATTCTAGCTTATACATAAGTAGGCAAAATGTAATGTAAAATGTTAAAAATGCACCCAAATTTCACCCTATTCAAAATTTGAAATCAATTTACCCCCTTAATATGGGAGATACGAGGAAATGGTTTAGATACAAACATGTAGAGGGATAAATGAGGCGTCTGATGGCGCAAACCGTTTCTTAATATCATAGACCGTTTAGGAGATATGAATCTCGAAGTGGAAGTCTGCACTTTTCAACATGCTCATGCTTATCCGTCATCTATATATATAAAAGCAAGTCGGGCTGGAGCGATGTATATATAAATATTTAAAAATGAAAAAAGACGTGAATTAATGAGGCACTTCCAGAAATCTCAGAAATTTGAAACTTGGTACGAGGGAAACTGATGACCCCAGGATCCCTAGAAAAATCGGAAATTCTCAAAATTCCCTGAAGGGGGCACGCTGGGGGGGCTCAAATTTTGGGCTCAGCATAGTATAGTATATAAAATAGTATATAAAAAACGATAACCTATAGGTTTCGTGGGCTTAAAAATTTTCGGGAATTTCCTCATTTTTATCCCCTATCCCCCCAAATCAAGATGGCGGCACAACCTGCCAGACGAGGTAGACAATTGAAATTTGGTGAAATTATAGCTTTTGGTCCCTAACAGACGGAAAAATTCCAAAATGTTCAAATTTTTTACTTTTTACCCCCAAAGATATCGAAATATGGAGGCAATTTTAATGACTGTGCAGACATTCTTTTGAGCTATTTTTTGGCTAAACGGTAAGTCGTATCACAAAATGGATGGCACAACGTCTCTTCATTTCAGAGTGATCTACAACTTTGGTCCTGTGACATTTTGTCGTATCTCGCTCCCTTATACGTTAAATTTGGCCGTATTTCTGGATTGTTCGTAAATTTGGTGATTTTTACAAGTATATTTCATTGTTTGACACACTTATAAGAATGATAGGATCATCGCGTTAAGTGCGCACATTGGCACGATTAAGGGACATACGTGTACCAAATTTCATGATTCTAGCTTATACATAAGTAGGCAAAATGGAATGTAAAATGTTAAATATGCACCCAAATTTCACCCTATTCACAATTTGAACTCAATTTACCCCCTTAACATGGGTGATACGAGGATATGGTTTTGAAACAAACATTTAGAGGGATAAGTGAGGCGTCTGATGGCGCAAACCGTTTCTTAATATCATAAACCGTTTAGGAGATATGAATCTCGAAGTGGAAGTCTGCACTTTTCAACGTGCTCATGCTTATCCGTCATCTATATATATAAAAGCAAGTCGGGCTGGAGCGATGTATATATAAATATTTAAAAATGAAAAAAGACGTGAATTAATGAGGCACTTCCAGAAATCTCAGAAATTTGAAACTTGGTACGAGGGAAACTGATGACCCCAGGATCCCTAGAAAAATCGGAAATTCTCAAAATTCCCTGAAGGGGGCACGCTGGGGGGCTCAAATTTTGGGCTCAGCATAAGAACACAGTCGTATAGTATATAAAAAACGATAACCTATAGGTTTCGTGGGCTTAAAAATCTTCGGGAATTTCCTCATTTTTATCCCCTATCCCCCCAAATCAAGATGGCGGCACAACCTGCCAGACGAGGTAGACAATTGAAATTTGGTGAAATTATAGCTTTTGGTCCCTAACAGACGGAAAAATTCCAAAATGTTCAAATTTTTCACTTTTTACCCCCAAAGATATCGAAATATGGAGGCAATTATAATGACTGTGCAGACATTCCTTTTGAGCTATTTTTTGGCTAAACGGTAAGTCGTATCACAAAATGGATGGCACAACGTCCCTTCAATTCAGAGTGATCTACAACTTTGGTCCTGTGACATTTTGTCGTATCTCGCTCCCTTATACGTTAAATTTGGCCGTATTTCTGGATTGTTCGTAAATTTGGTGATTTTTACAAGTATATTTCATTGTTTGACACACTTATAAGAATGATAGGATCATCGCGTTAGGTGCGCACATTGGCACGATTAAGGGACATACGTGAACCAAATTTCATGATTCTAGCTTATACATAAGTAGGCAAAATGGAATGTAAAATGTTAAATATGCACCCAAATTTCACCCTATTCACAATTTGAACTCAATTTATCCCCTTAATATGGGTGATACGAGGATATGGTTTAGAAACAAACATTTAGAGGGATAAATGAGGCGTCTGATGGCGCAAACCGTTTCTTAATATCATAGACCGTTTAGGAGATATG
The DNA here is from genome assembly GCF_040414725.1 of Anabrus simplex. Lineage (NCBI taxonomy): Eukaryota > Metazoa > Arthropoda > Insecta > Orthoptera > Tettigoniidae > Anabrus > Anabrus simplex. The sequence goes on from NC_090267.1 coordinate 95,125,228, forward strand.
AATATCGAAGTGGAAGTCTCCACTTTTCAACATGCTCATGCTTATCCGTCATCTATATATATAAAAGCAAGTCGGGCTGGAGCGATGTATATATAAATATTTAAAAATGAAAAAAGACGTGAATTAATGAGGCACTTCCAGAAATCTCAGAAATTTGAAACTTGGTACGAGGGAAACTGATGACCCCAGGATCCCTAGAAAAATCGGAAATTCTCAAAATTCCCTGAAGGGGGCACGCTGGGGGGGCTCAAATTTTGGGCTCAGCATAAGAACACAGTCGTATAGTATATAAAAAACGATAACCTATAGGTTTCGTGGGCTTAAAAATTTTCGGGAATTTCCTCATTTTTATCCCCTATCCCCCCAAATCAAGATGGCGGCACAACCTGCCAGACGAGGTAGACAATTGAAATTTGGTGAAATTATAGCTTTTGGTCCCTAACAGACGAAAAAATTCCAAAATGTTCAAATTTTTCATTTTTTACCCCCAAAGATATCGAAATATGGAGGCAATTTTAATGACTGTGCAGACATTCCTTTTGAGCTATTTTTTGGCTAAACGGTAAGTCGTATCACAAAATGGATGGCACAATGTCCCTTCATTTCAGAGTGATCTACAACTTTGGTCCTGTGACATTTTGTCGTATCTCGCTCCCTTATACGTTAAATTTGGCCGTATTTCTGGATTGTTCGTAAATTTGGTGATTTTTACAAGTATATTTCATTGTTTGACACACTTATAAGAATGATAGGATCATCGCGTTAGGTGCGCACATTGGCACGATTAAGGGACATACGTGTACCAAATTTCATGATTCTAGCTTATACATAAGTAGGCAAAATTTAATATAAAATGTTAAAAATGCACCCAAATTTCACCCTATTCACAATTTGAACTCAATTTACCCCTTTAATATGGGTGATACGAGGATATGGTTTAAAACAAACATTTAGAGGGATAAATGAGGCGTCTGATGGCGCAAACCGTTTTTTAATATCATAGACCGTTTAGGAGATATGAATCTCGAAGTGGAAGTCTGCACTTTTCAACATGCTCATGCTTATCCGTCATCTATATATATAAAAGCAAGTCGGGCTGGAGCGATGTATATATAAATATTTAAAAATGAAAAAAGACGTGAATTAATGAGGCACTTCCAGAAATCTCAGAAATTTGAAACTTGGTACGAGGGAAACTGATGACCCCAGGATCCCTAGAAAAATCGGAAATTCTCAAAATTCCCTGAAGGGGGCACGCTGGGGGGGCTCAAATTTTGGGCTCAGCATAGTATAGTATATAAAATAGTATATAAGAAACGATAACCTATAGGTTTCGTGGGCTTAAAAATTTTCGGGAATTTCCTCATTTTTATCCCCTATCCCCCCAAATCAAGATGGCGGCACAACCTGCCAGACGAGGTAGACAATTGAAATTTGGTGAAATTATAGCTTTTGGTCCCTAACAGACGGAAAAATTCCAAAATGTTCAAATTTTTTACTTTTTACCCCCAAAGATATCGAAATATGGAGGCAATTTTAATGACTGTGCAGACATTCCTTTTGAGCTATTTTTTGGCTAAACGGTAAGTCGTATCACAAAATGGATGGCACAACGTCTCTTCATTTCAGAGTGATCTACAACTTTGGTCCTGTGACATTTTGTCGTATCTCGCTCCCTTATACGTTAAATTTGGCCGTATTTCTGGATTGTTCGTAAATTTGGTGATTTTTACAAGTATATTTCATTGTTTGACACACTTGTAAGAATGATAGGATCATCGCGTTAGGTGCGCACATTGGCACGATTAAGGGACATACGTGTACCAAATTTCATGATTCTAGCTTATACATAAGTAGGCAAAATGGAATGTAAAGTGTTAAAAATTCACCCAAATTTCACCCTATTCACAATTTGAACTCAATTCACCCCCTTAATATGGGTGATACGAGGATATGGTTTTGAAACAAACATTTAGAGGGATAAGTGAGGCGTCTGATGGCGCAAACCGTTTCTTAATATCATAAACCGTTTAGGAGATATGAATCTCGAAGTGGAAGTCTGCACTTTTCAACGTGCTCATGCTTATCCGTCATCTATATATATAAAAGCAAGTCGGGCTGGAGCGATGTATATATAAATATTTAAAAATGAAAAAAGACGTGAATTAATGAGGCACTTCCAGAAATCTCAGAAATTTGAAACTTGGTACGAGGGAAACTGATGACCCCAGGATCCCTAGAAAAATCGGAAATTGTGAAAATTCCCTGAAGGGGGCACGCTGGGGGGGCTCAAATTTTGGGCTCAGCATAAGAACACAGTCGTATAGTATATAAAAGACGATAACCTATAGGTTTCGTGGGCTTAAAAATTTTCGGGAATTTCCTCATTTTTATCCCCTATCCCCTCAAATCAAGATGGCGGCACAACCTGCCAGACGAGGTAGGCAATTGAAATTTGGTGAAATTATAGCTTTTGGTCCCTAACAGACGGAAAAATTCCAAAATGTTCAAATTTTTCACCTTTTACCCCCAAAGATATCGAAATATGGAGGCAATTTTAATGACTGTGCAGACATTCCTTTTGAGCTATTTTTTGGCTAAACGGTAAGTCGTATCACAAAATGGATGGCACAACGTCACTTCAATTCAGAGTGATCTACAACTTTGGTCCTGTGACATTTTGTCGTATCTCGCTCCCTTATACGTTAAATTTGGCCGTATTTCTGGATTGTTCGTAAATTTGGTGATTTTTACAAGTATATTTCATTGTTTGACACACTTGTAAGAATGATAGGATCATCGCGTTAGGTGCGCACATTGGCACGATTAAGGGACATACGTGTACCAAATTTCATGATTGTAGCTTATACATAAGTAGGCAAAATGGAATGTAAAATGTTAAAAATTCACCCAAATTTCACCCTATTCACAATTTGAACTCAATTTACCCCCTTAATATGGGTGATACGAGGATATGGTTTTGAAACAAACATTTAGAGGGATAAGTGAGGCGTCTGATGGCGCAAACCGTTTCTTAATATCATAAACCGTTTAGGAGATATGAATCTCGAAGTGGAAGTCTGCACTTTTCAACGTGCTCATGCTTATCCGTCATCTATATATATAAAAGCAAGTCGGGCTGGAGCGATGTATATATAAATATTTAAAAATGAAAAAAGACGTGAATTAATGAGGCACTTCCAGAAATCTCAGAAATTTGAAACTTGGTACGAGGGAAACTGATGACCCCAGGATCCCTAGAAAAATCGGAAATTCTCAAAATTCCCTGAAGGGGGCACGCTGGGGGGCTCAAATTTTGGGCTCAGCATAAGAACACAGTCGTATAGTATATAAAAAACGATAACCTATAGGTTTCGTGGGCTTAAAAATTTTCGGGAATTTCCTCATTTTTATCCCCTATCCCCCCAAATCAAGATGGCGGCACAACCTGCCAGACGAGGTAGACAATTGAAATTTGGTGAAATTATAGCTTTTGGTCCCTAACAGACGGAAAAATTCCAAAATGTTCAAATTTTTCATTTTTTACCCCCAAAGATATCGAAATATGGAGGCAATTTTAATGACTGTGCAGACATTCCTTTTGAGCTATTTTTTGGCTAAACGGTAAGTCGTATCACAAAACGGATGGCACAATGTCCCTTCAATTCGGAGTGATCTACAACTTTGGTCCTGTGACATTTTGTCGTATCTCTCTCCCTTATACGTTAAATTTGGCCGTATTTCTGGATTGTTCGTAAATTTGGTGATTTTTACAAGTATATTTTATTGTTTGACACACTTATAAGAATGATAGGATCATCGCGTTGTGTGCGCACATTGGCACGATTAAGGGACATATGTGTACCAAATTTCATGATTCTAGCTTATACATAAGTAGGCAAAATGTAATGTAAAATGTTAAAAATGCACCCAAATTTCACCCTATTCAAAATTTGAAATCAATTTACCCCCTTAATATGGGAGATACGAGGAAATGGTTTAGATACAAACATGTAGAGGGATAAATGAGGCGTCTGATGGCGCAAACCGTTTCTTAATATCATAGACCGTTTAGGAGATATGAATCTCGAAGTGGAAGTCTGCACTTTTCAACATGCTCATGCTTATCCGTCATCTATATATATAAAAGCAAGTCGGGCTGGAGCGATGTATATATAAATATTTAAAAATGAAAAAAGACGTGAATTAATGAGGCACTTCCAGAAATCTCAGAAATTTGAAACTTGGTACGAGGGAAACTGATGACCCCAGGATCCCTAGAAAAATCGGAAATTCTCAAAATTCCCTGAAGGGGGCACGCTGGGGGGGCTCAAATTTTGGGCTCAGCATAGTATAGTATATAAAATAGTATATAAAAAACGATAACCTATAGGTTTCGTGGGCTTAAAAATTTTCGGGAATTTCCTCATTTTTATCCCCTATCCCCCCAAATCAAGATGGCGGCACAACCTGCCAGACGAGGTAGACAATTGAAATTTGGTGAAATTATAGCTTTTGGTCCCTAACAGACGGAAAAATTCCAAAATGTTCAAATTTTTTACTTTTTACCCCCAAAGATATCGAAATATGGAGGCAATTTTAATGACTGTGCAGACATTCTTTTGAGCTATTTTTTGGCTAAACGGTAAGTCGTATCACAAAATGGATGGCACAACGTCTCTTCATTTCAGAGTGATCTACAACTTTGGTCCTGTGACATTTTGTCGTATCTCGCTCCCTTATACGTTAAATTTGGCCGTATTTCTGGATTGTTCGTAAATTTGGTGATTTTTACAAGTATATTTCATTGTTTGACACACTTATAAGAATGATAGGATCATCGCGTTAAGTGCGCACATTGGCACGATTAAGGGACATACGTGTACCAAATTTCATGATTCTAGCTTATACATAAGTAGGCAAAATGGAATGTAAAATGTTAAATATGCACCCAAATTTCACCCTATTCACAATTTGAACTCAATTTACCCCCTTAACATGGGTGATACGAGGATATGGTTTTGAAACAAACATTTAGAGGGATAAGTGAGGCGTCTGATGGCGCAAACCGTTTCTTAATATCATAAACCGTTTAGGAGATATGAATCTCGAAGTGGAAGTCTGCACTTTTCAACGTGCTCATGCTTATCCGTCATCTATATATATAAAAGCAAGTCGGGCTGGAGCGATGTATATATAAATATTTAAAAATGAAAAAAGACGTGAATTAATGAGGCACTTCCAGAAATCTCAGAAATTTGAAACTTGGTACGAGGGAAACTGATGACCCCAGGATCCCTAGAAAAATCGGAAATTCTCAAAATTCCCTGAAGGGGGCACGCTGGGGGGCTCAAATTTTGGGCTCAGCATAAGAACACAGTCGTATAGTATATAAAAAACGATAACCTATAGGTTTCGTGGGCTTAAAAATCTTCGGGAATTTCCTCATTTTTATCCCCTATCCCCCCAAATCAAGATGGCGGCACAACCTGCCAGACGAGGTAGACAATTGAAATTTGGTGAAATTATAGCTTTTGGTCCCTAACAGACGGAAAAATTCCAAAATGTTCAAATTTTTCACTTTTTACCCCCAAAGATATCGAAATATGGAGGCAATTATAATGACTGTGCAGACATTCCTTTTGAGCTATTTTTTGGCTAAACGGTAAGTCGTATCACAAAATGGATGGCACAACGTCACTTCAATTCAGAGTGATCTACAACTTTGGTCCTGTGACATTTTGTCGTATCTCGCTCCCTTATACGTTAAATTTGGCCGTATTTCTGGATTGTTCGTAAATTTGGTGATTTTTACAAGTATATTTCATTGTTTGACACACTTATAAGAATGATAGGATCATCGCGTTAGGTGCGCACATTGGCACGATTAAGGGACATACGTGAACCAAATTTCATGATTCTAGCTTATACATAAGTAGGCAAAATGGAATGTAAAATGTTAAATATGCACCCAAATTTCACCCTATTCACAATTTGAACTCAATTTATCCCCTTAATATGGGTGATACGAGGATATAGTTTAGAAACAAACATTTAGAGGGATAAATGAGGCGTCTGATGGCGCAAACCGTTTCTTAATATCATAGACCGTTTAGGAGATATGAATATCGAAGTGGAAGTCTCCACTTTTCAACATGCTCATGCTTATCCGTCATCTATATATATAAAAGCAAGTCGGGCTGGAGCGATGTATATATAAATATTTAAAAATGAAAAAAGACGTGAATTAATGAGGCACTTCCAGAAATCTCAGAAATTTGAAACTTGGTACGAGGGAAACTGATGACCCCAGGATCCCTAGAAAAATCGGAAATTCTCAAAATTCCCTGAAGGGGGCACGCTGGGGGGGCTCAAATTTTGGGCTCAGCATAGTATAGTATATAAAATAGTATATAAGAAACGATAACCTATAGGTTTCGTGGGCTTAAAAATTTTCGGGAATTTCCTCATTTTTATCCCCTATCCCCCCAAATCAAGATGGCGGCACAACCTGCCAGACGAGGTAGACAATTGAAATTTGGTGAAATTATAGCTTTTGGTCCCTAACAGACGGAAAAATTCCAAAATGTTCAAATTTTTTACTTTTTACCCCCAAAGATATCGAAATATGGAGGCAATTTTAATGACTGTGCAGACATTCCTTTTGAGCTATTTTTTGGCTAAACGGTAAGTCGTATCACAAAATGGATGGCACAACGTCTCTTCATTTCAGAGTGATCTACAACTTTGGTCCTGTGACATTTTGTCGTATCTCGCTCCCTTATACGTTAAATTTGGCCGTATTTCTGGATTGTTCGTAAATTTGGTGATTTTTACAAGTATATTTCATTGTTTGACACACTTGTAAGAATGATAGGATCATCGCGTTAGGTGCGCACATTGGCACGATTAAGGGACATACGTGTACCAAATTTCATGATTCTAGCTTATACATAAGTAGGCAAAATGGAATGTAAAGTGTTAAAAATTCACCCAAATTTCACCCTATTCACAACTTGAACTCAATTCACCCCCTTAATATGGGTGATACGAGGATATGGTTTTGAAACAAACATTTACAGGGATAAGTGAGGCGTCTGATGGCGCAAACCGTTTCTTAATATCATAAACCGTTTAGGAGATATGAATCTCGAAGTGGAAGTCTGCACTTTTCAACGTGCTCATGCTTATCCGTCATCTATATATATAAAAGCAAGTCGGGCTGGAGCGATGTATATATAAATATTTAAAAATGAAAAAAGACGTGAATTAATGAGGCACTTCCATAAATCTCAGAAATTGGAAACTTGGTACGGAGGAAACTGATGACCCCAGGATCCCTAGAAAAATCGGAAATTGTGAAAATTCCCTGAAGGGGGCACGCTGGGGGGGCTCAAATTTTGGGCTCAGCATAAGAACACAGTCGTATAGTATATAAAAGACGATAACCTATAGGTTTCGTGGGCTTAAAAATTTTCGGGAATTTCCTCATTTTTATCCCCTATCCCCTCAAATCAAGATGGCGGCACAACCTGCCAGACGAGGTAGGCAATTGAAATTTGGTGAAATTATAGCTTTTGGTCCCTAACAGACGGAAAAATTCCAAAATGTTCAAATTTTTCACCTTTTACCCCCAAAGATATCGAAATATGGAGGCAATTTTAATGACTGTGCAGACATTCCTTTTGAGCTATTTTTTGGCTAAACGGTAAGTCGTATCACAAAATGGATGGCACAACGTCACTTCAATTCAGAGTGATCTACAACTTTGGTCCTGTGACATTTTGTCGTATCTCGCTCCCTTATACGTTAAATTTGGCCGTATTTCTGGATTGTTCGTAAATTTGGTGATTTTTACAAGTATATTTCATTGTTTGACACACTTGTAAGAATGATAGGATCATCGCGTTAGGTGCGCACATTGGCACGATTAAGGGACATACGTGTACCAAATTTCATGATTGTAGCTTATACATAAGTAGGCAAAATGGAATGTAAAATGTTAAAAATTCACCCAAATTTCACCCTATTCACAATTTGAACTCAATTTACCCCCTTAATATGGGTGATACGAGGATATGGTTTTGAAACAAACATTTAGAGGGATAAGTGAGGCGTCTGATGGCGCAAACCGTTTCTTAATATCATAAACCGTTTAGGAGATATGAATCTCGAAGTGGAAGTCTGCACTTTTCAATGTGCTCATGCTTATCCGTCATCTATATATATAAAAGCAAGTCGGGCTGGAGCGATGTATATATAAATATTTAAAAATGAAAAAAGACGTGAATTAATGAGGCACTTCCAGAAATCTCAGAAATTTGAAACTTGGTACGAGGGAAACTGATGACCCCAGGATCCCTAGAAAAATCGGAAATTCTCAAAATTCCCTGAAGGGGGCACGCTGGGGGGCTCAAATTTTGGGCTCAGCATAAGAACACAGTCGTATAGTATATAAAAAACGATAACCTATAGGTTTCGTGGGCTTAAAAATTTTCGGGAATTTCCTCATTTTTATCCCCTATCCCCCCAAATCAAGATGGCGGCACAACCTGCCAGACGAGGTAGACAATTGAAATTTGGTGAAATTATAGCTTTTGGTCCCTAACAGACGGAAAAATTCCAAAATGTTCAAATTTTTCATTTTTTACCCCCAAAGATATCGAAATATGGAGGCAATTTTAATGACTGTGCAGACATTCCTTTTGAGCTATTTTTTGGCTAAACGGTAAGTCCTATCACAAAATGGATGGCACAATGTCGCTTCATTTCAGAGTGATCTACAACTTTGGTCCTGTGACATTTTGTCGTATCTCGCTCCCTTATACGTTAAATTTGGCCGTATTTCTGGATTGTTCGTAAATTTGGTGATTTTTACAAGTATATTTCATTGTTTGACACACTTATAAGAATGATAGGATCATCGCGTTAGGTGCGCACATTGGCACGATTAAGGGACATACGTGTACCAAATTTCATGATTCTAGCTTATACATAAGTAGGCAAAATGTAATATAAAATGTTAAAAATGCACCCAAATTTCACCCTATTCACAATTTGAACTCAATTTACCCCTTTAATACGGGTGATACGAGGATATGGTTTAGAAACAAACATTTAGAGGGATAAATGAGGCGTCTGATGGCGCAAACCGTTTCTTAATATCATAGACCGTTTAGGAGATATGAATCTCGAAGTGGAAGTCTGCACTTTTCAACATGCTCATGCTTATCCGTCATCTATCTATATATATAAAAGCAAGTCGGGCTGGAGCGATGTATATATAAATATTTAAAAATGAAAAAAGACGTGAATTAATGAGGCACTTCCAGAAATCTCAGAAATTTGAAACTTGGTACGAGGGAAACTGATGACCCCAGGATCCCTAGAAAAATCGGAAATTCTCAAAATTCCCTGAAGGGGGCACGCTGGGGGGGCTCAAATTTTGGGCTCAGCATAGTATAGTATATAAAATAGTATATAAAAAACGATAACCTATAGGTTTCGTGGGCTTAAAAATTTTCGGGAATTTCCTCATTTTTATCCCCTATCCCCCCAAATCAAGATGGCGGCACAACCTGCCAGACGAGGTAGACAATTGAAATTTGGTGAAATTATAGCTTTTGGTCCCTAACAGACGGAAAAATTCCAAAATGTTCAAATTTTTTACTTTTTACCCAAAAAGATATCGAAATATGGAGGCAATTTTAATGACTGTGCAGACATTCCTTTTGAGCTATTTTTTGGCTAAACGGTAAGTCGTATCACAAAATGGATGGCACAACGTCTCTTCATTTCAGAGTGATCTACAACTTTGGTCCTGTGACATTTTGTCGTATCTCGCTCCCTTATACGTTAAATTTGGCCGTATTTCTGGATTGTTCGTAAATTTGGTGATTTTTACAAGTATATTTCATTGTTTGACACACTTGTAAGAATGATAGGATCATCGCGTTAGGTGCGCACATTGGCACGATTAAGGGACATACGTGTACCAAATTTCATGATTCTAGCTTATACATAAGTAGGCAAAATGGAATGTAAAGTGTTAAAAATTCACCCAAATTTCACCCTATTCACAATTTGAACTCAATTCACCCCCTTAATATGGGTGATACGAGGATATGGTTTTGAAACAAACATTTAGAGGGATAAGTGAGGCGTCTGATGGCGCAAACCGTTTCTTAATATCATAAACCGTTTAGGAGATATGAATCTCGAAGTGGAAGTCTGCACTTTTCAACGTGCTCATGCTTATCCGTCATCTATATATATAAAAGCAAGTCGGGCTGGAGCGATGTATATATAAATATTTAAAAATGAAAAAAGACGTGAATTAATGAGGCACTTCCAGAAATCTCAGAAATTTGAAACTTGGTACGAGGGAAACTGATGACCCCAGGATCCCTAGAAAAATCGGAAATTCTCAAAATTCCCTGAAGGGGGCACGCTGGGGGGGCTCAAATTTTGGGCTCAGCATAAGAACACAGTCGTATAGTATATAAAAGACGATAACCTATAGGTTTCGTGGGCTTAAAAATTTTCGGGAATTTCCTCATTTTTATCCCCTATCCCCTCAAATCAAGATGGCGGCACAACCTGCCAGACGAGGTAGGCAATTGAAATTTGGTGAAATTATAGCTTTTGGTCCCTAACAGACGGAAAAATTCCAAAATGTTCAAATTTTTCACCTTTTACCCCCAAAGATATCGAAATATGGAGGCAATTTTAATGACTGTGCAGACATTCCTTTTGAGCTATTTTTTGGCTAAACGGTAAGTCGTATCACAAAATGGATGGCACAACGTCACTTCAATTCAGAGTGATCTACAACTTTGGTCCTGTGACATTTTGTCGTATCTCGCTCCCTTATACGTTAAATTTGGCCGTATTTCTGGATTGTTCGTAAATTTGGTGATTTTTACAAGTATATTTCATTGTTTGACACACTTGTAAGAATGATAGGATCATCGCGTTAGGTGCGCACATTGGCACGATTAAGGGACATACGTGTACCAAATTTCATGATTGTAGCTTATACATAAGTAGGCAAAATGGAATGTAAAATGTTAAAAATTCACCCAAATTTCACCCTATTCACAATTTGAACTCAATTTACCCCCTTAATATGGGTGATACGAGGATATGGTTTTGAAACAAACATTTAGAGGGATAAGTGAGGCGTCTGATGGCGCAAACCGTTTCTTAATATCATAAACCGTTTAGGAGATATGAATCTCGAAGTGGAAGTCTGCACTTTTCAACGTGCTCATGCTTATCCGTCATCTATATATATAAAAGCAAGTCGGGCTGGAGCGATGTATATATAAATATTTAAAAATGAAAAAAGACGTGAATTAATGAGGCACTTCCAGAAATCTCAGAAATTTGAAACTTGGTACGAGGGAAACTGATGACCCCAGGATCCCTAGAAAAATCGGAAATTCTCAAAATTCCCTGAAGGGGGCACGCTGGGGGGCTCAAATTTTGGGCTCAGCATAAGAACACAGTCGTATAGTATATAAAAAACGATAACCTATAGGTTTCGTGGGCTTAAAAATTTTCGGGAATTTCCTCATTTTTATCCCCTATCCCCCCAAATCAAGATGGCGGCACAACCTGCCAGACGAGGTAGACAATTGAAATTTGGTGAAATTATAGCTTTTGGTCCCTAACAGACGGAAAAATTCCAAAATGTTCAAATTTTTTACTTTTTACCCCCAAAGATATCGAAATATGGAGGCAATTTTAATGACTGTGCAGACATTCCTTTTGAGCTATTTTTTGGCTAAACGGTAAGTCGTATCACAAAATGGATGGCACAACGTCTCTTCATTTCAGAGTGATCTACAACTTTGGTCCTGTGACATTTTGTCGTATCTCGCTCCCTTATACGTTAAATTTGGCCGTATTTCTGGATTGTTCGTAAATTTGGTGATTTAACAAGTATATTTCATTGTTTGACACACTTGTAAGAATGATAGGATCATCGCGTTAGGTGCGCACATTGGCACGATTAAGGGACATACGTGTACCAAATTTCATGATTCTAGCTTATACATAAGTAGGCAAAATGGAATGTAAAGTGTTAAAAATTCACCCAAATTTCACCCTATTCACAATTTGAACTCAATTCACCCCCTTAATATGGGTGATACGAGGATATGGTTTTGAAACAAACATTTAGAGGGATAAGTGAGGCGTCTGATGGCGCAAACCGTTTCTTAATATCATAAACCGTTTAGGAGATATGAATCTCGAAGTGGAAGTCTGCACTTTTCAACGTGCTCATGCTTATCCGTCATCTATATATATAAAAGCAAGTCGGGCTGGAGCGATGTATATATAAATATTTAAAAATGAAAAAAGACGTGAATTAATGAGGCACTTCCAGAAATCTCAGAAATTTGAAACTTGGTACGAGGGAAACTGATGACCCCAGGATCCCTAGAAAAATCGGAAATTGTCAAAATTCCCTGAAGGGGGCACGCTGGGGGGGCTCAAATTTTGGGCTCAGCATAAGAACACAGTCGTATAGTATATAAAAGACGATAACCTATAGGTTTCGTGGGCTTAAAAATTTTCGGGAATTTCCTCATTTTTATCCCCTATCCCCTCAAATCAAGATGGCGGCACAACCTGCCAGACGAGGTAGGCAATTGAAATTTGGTGAAATTATAGCTTTTGGTCCCTAACAGACGGAAAAATTCCAAAATGTTCAAATTTTTCACCTTTTACCCCCAAAGATATCGAAATATGGAGGCAATTTTAATGACTGTGCAGACATTCCTTTTGAGCTATTTTTTGGCTAAACGGTAAGTCGTATCACAAAATGGATGGCACAACGTCACTTCAATTCAGAGTGATCTACAACTTTGGTCCTGTGACATTTTGTCGTATCTCGCTCCCTTATACGTTAAATTTGGCCGTATTTCTGGATTGTTCGTAAATTTGGTGATTTTTACAAGTATATTTCATTGTTTGACACACTTATAAGAATGATAGGATCATCGCGTTAGGTGCGCACATTGGCACGATTAAGGGACATACGTGTACCAAATTTCATGATTCTAGCTTATACAGAAGTAGGCAAAATGGAATGTAAAATGTTAAATATGCACCCAAATTTCACCCTATTCACAAGTTGAACTCAATTTATCCCCTTAATATGGGTGATACGAGGATATGGTTTAGAAACAAACATTTAGAGGGATAAATGAGGCGTCTGATGGCGCAAACCGTTTCTTAATATCATAGACCGTTTAGGAGATATGAATCTCGAAGTGGAAGTCTGCACTTTTCAACATGCTCATGCTTATCCGTCATCTATATATATAAAAGCAAGTCGGGCTGGAGCGATGTATATATAAATATTTAAAAATGAAAAAAGACGTGAATTAATGAGGCACTTCCAGAAATCTCAGAAATTTGAAACTTGGTACGAGGGAAACTGATGACCCCAGGATCCCTAGAAAAATCGGAAATTGTCAAAATTCCCTGAAGGGGGCACGCTGGGGGGGCTCAAATTTTGGGCTCAGCATAAGAACACAGTCGTATAGTATATAAAAGACGATAACCTATAGGTTTCGTGGGCTTAAAAATTTTCGGGAATTTCCTCATTTTTATCCCCTATCCCCTCAAATCAAGATGGCGGCACAACCTGCCAGACGAGGTAGGCAATTGAAATTTGGTGAAATTATAGCTTTTGGTCCCTAACAGACGGAAAAATTCCAAAATGTTCAAATTTTTCACCTTTTACCCCCAAAGATATCGAAATATGGAGGCAATTTTAATGACTGTGCAGACATTCCTTTTGAGCTATTTTTTGGCTAAACGGTAAGTCGTATCACAAAATGGATGGCACAACGTCACTTCAATTCAGAGTGATCTACAACTTTGGTCCTGTGACATTTTGTCGTATCTCGCTCCCTTATACGTTAAATTTGGCCGTATTTCTGGATTGTTCGTAAATTTGGTGATTTTTACAAGTATATTTCATTGTTTGACACACTTGTAAGAATGATAGGATCATCGCGTTAGGTGCGCACATTGGCACGATTAAGGGACATACGTGTACCAAATTTCATGATTGTAGCTTATACATAAGTAGGCAAAATGGAATGTAAAATGTTAAAAATTCACCCAAATTTCACCCTATTCACAATTTGAACTCAATTTACCCCCTTAATATGGGTGATACGAGGATATGGTTTTGAAACAAACATTTAGAGGGATAAGTGAGGCGTCTGATGGCGCAAACCGTTTCTTAATATCATAAACCGTTTAGGAGATATGAATCTCGAAGTGGAAGTCTGCACTTTTCAATGTGCTCATGCTTATCCGTCATCTATATATATAAAAGCAAGTCGGGCTGGAGCGATGTATATATAAATATTTAAAAATGAAAAAAGACGTGAATTAATGAGGCACTTCCAGAAATCTCAGAAATTTGAAACTTGGTACGAGGGAAACTGATGACCCCAGGATCCCTAGAAAAATCGGAAATTCTCAAAATTCCCTGAAGGGGGCACGCTGGGGGGCTCAAATTTTGGGCTCAGCATAAGAACACAGTCGTATAGTATATAAAAAACGATAACCTATAGGTTTCGTGGGCTTAAAAATTTTCGGGAATTTCCTCATTTTTATCCCCTATCCCCCCAAATCAAGATGGCGGCACAACCTGCCAGACGAGGTAGACAATTGAAATTTGGTGAAATTATAGCTTTTGGTCCCTAACAGACGGAAAAATTCCAAAATGTTCAAATTTTTCATTTTTTACCCCCAAAGATATCGAAATATGGAGGCAATTTTAATGACTGTGCAGACATTCCTTTTGAGCTATTTTTTGGCTAAACGGTAAGTCCTATCACAAAATGGATGGCACAATGTCGCTTCATTTCAGAGTGATCTACAACTTTGGTCCTGTGACATTTTGTCGTATCTCGCTCCCTTATACGTTAAATTTGGCCGTATTTCTGGATTGTTCGTAAATTTGGTGATTTTTACAAGTATATTTCATTGTTTGACACACTTATAAGAATGATAGGATCATCGCGTTAGGTGCGCACATTGGCACGATTAAGGGACATACGTGTACCAAATTTCATGATTCTAGCTTATACATAAGTAGGCAAAATGTAATATAAAATGTTAAAAATGCACCCAAATTTCACCCTATTCACAATTTGAACTCAATTTACCCCTTTAATACGGGTGATACGAGGATATGGTTTAGAAACAAACATTTAGAGGGATAAATGAGGCGTCTGATGGCGCAAACCGTTTCTTAATATCATAGACCGTTTAGGAGATATGAATCTCGAAGTGGAAGTCTGCACTTTTCAACATGCTCATGCTTATCCGTCATCTATCTATATATATAAAAGCAAGTCGGGCTGGAGCGATGTATATATAAATATTTAAAAATGAAAAAAGACGTGAATTAATGAGGCACTTCCAGAAATCTCAGAAATTTGAAACTTGGTACGAGGGAAACTGATGACCCCAGGATCCCTAGAAAAATCGGAAATTCTCAAAATTCCCTGAAGGGGGCACGCTGGGGGGGCTCAAATTTTGGGCTCAGCATAGTATAGTATATAAAATAGTATATAAAAAACGATAACCTATAGGTTTCGTGGGCTTAAAAATTTTCGGGAATTTCCTCATTTTTATCCCCTATCCCCCCAAATCAAGATGGCGGCACAACCTGCCAGACGAGGTAGACAATTGAAATTTGGTGAAATTATAGCTTTTGGTCCCTAACAGACGGAAAAATTCCAAAATGTTCAAATTTTTTACTTTTTACCCAAAAAGATATCGAAATATGGAGGCAATTTTAATGACTGTGCAGACATTCCTTTTGAGCTATTTTTTGGCTAAACGGTAAGTCGTATCACAAAATGGATGGCACAACGTCTCTTCATTTCAGAGTGATCTACAACTTTGGTCCTGTGACATTTTGTCGTATCTCGCTCCCTTATACGTTAAATTTGGCCGTATTTCTGGATTGTTCGTAAATTTGGTGATTTTTACACGTATATTTCATTGTTTGACACACTTGTAAGAATGATAGGATCATCGCGTTAGGTGCGCACATTGGCACGATTAAGGGACATACGTGTACCAAATTTCATGATTCTAGCTTATACATAAGTAGGCAAAATGGAATGTAAAGTGTTAAAAATTCACCCAAATTTCACCCTATTCACAATTTGAACTCAATTCACCCCCTTAATATGGGTGATACGAGGATATGGTTTTGAAACAAACATTTAGAGGGATAAGTGAGGCGTCTGATGGCGCAAACCGTTTCTTAATATCATAAACCGTTTAGGAGATATGAATCTCGAAGTGGAAGTCTGCACTTTTCAACGTGCTCATGCTTATCCGTCATCTATATATATAAAAGCAAGTCGGGCTGGAGCGATGTATATATAAATATTTAAAAATGAAAAAAGACGTGAATTAATGAGGCACTTCCAGAAATCTCAGAAATTTGAAACTTGGTACGAGGGAAACTGATGACCCCAGGATCCCTAGAAAAATCGGAAATTCTCAAAATTCCCTGAAGGGGGCACGCTGGGGGGGCTCAAATTTTGGGCTCAGCATAAGAACACAGTCGTATAGTATATAAAAGACGATAACCTATAGGTTTCGTGGGCTTAAAAATTTTCGGGAATTTCCTCATTTTTATCCCCTATCCCCTCAAATCAAGATGGCGGCACAACCTGCCAGACGAGGTAGGCAATTGAAATTTGGTGAAATTATAGCTTTTGGTCCCTAACAGACGGAAAAATTCCAAAATGTTCAAATTTTTCACCTTTTACCCCCAAAGATATCGAAATATGGAGGCAATTTTAATGACTGTGCAGACATTCCTTTTGAGCTATTTTTTGGCTAAACGGTAAGTCGTATCACAAAATGGATGGCACAACGTCACTTCAATTCAGAGTGATCTACAACTTTGGTCCTGTGACATTTTGTCGTATCTCGCTCCCTTATACGTTAAATTTGGCCGTATTTCTGGATTGTTCGTAAATTTGGTGATTTTTACAAGTATATTTCATTGTTTGACACACTTGTAAGAATGATAGGATCATCGCGTTAGGTGCGCACATTGGCACGATTAAGGGACATACGTGTACCAAATTTCATGATTCTAGCTTATACATAAGTAGGCAAAATGGAATGTAAAATGTTAAAAATTCACCCAAATTTCACCCTATTCACAATTTGAACTCAATTTACCCCCTTAATATGGGTGATACGAGGATATGGTTTTGAAACAAACATTTAGAGGGATAAGTGAGGCGTCTGATGGCGCAAACCGTTTCTTAATATCATAAACCGTTTAGGAGATATGAATCTCGAAGTGGAAGTCTGCACTTTTCAACGTGCTCATGCTTATCCGTCATCTATATATATAAAAGCAAGTCGGGCTGGAGCGATGTATATATAAATATTTAAAAATGAAAAAAGACGTGAATTAATGAGGCACTTCCAGAAATCTCAGAAATTTGAAACTTGGTACGAGGGAAACTGATGACCCCAGGATCCCTAGAAAAATCGGAAATTCTCAAAATTCCCTGAAGGGGGCACGCTGGGGGGCTCAAATTTTGGGCTCAGCATAAGAACACAGTCGTATAGTATATAAAAAACGATAACCTATAGGTTTCGTGGGCTTAAAAATTTTCGGGAATTTCCTCATTTTTATCCCCTATCCCCCCAAATCAAGATGGCGGCACAACCTGCCAGACGAGGTAGACAATTGAAATTTGGTGAAATTATAGCTTTTGGTCCCTAACAGACGGAAAAATTCCAAAATGTTCAAATTTTTTACTTTTTACCCCCAAAGATATCGAAATATGGAGGCAATTTTAATGACTGTGCAGACATTCCTTTTGAGCTATTTTTTGGCTAAACGGTAAGTCGTATCACAAAATGGATGGCACAACGTCTCTTCATTTCAGAGTGATCTACAACTTTGGTCCTGTGACATTTTGTCGTATCTCGCTCCCTTATACGTTAAATTTGGCCGTATTTCTGGATTGTTCGTAAATTTGGTGATTTAACAAGTATATTTCATTGTTTGACACACTTGTAAGAATGATAGGATCATCGCGTTAGGTGCGCACATTGGCACGATTAAGGGACATACGTGTACCAAATTTCATGATTCTAGCTTATACATAAGTAGGCAAAATGGAATGTAAAGTGTTAAAAATTCACCCAAATTTCACCCTATTCACAATTTGAACTCAATTCACCCCCTTAATATGGGTGATACGAGGATATGGTTTTGAAACAAACATTTAGAGGGATAAGTGAGGCGTCTGATGGCGCAAACCGTTTCTTAATATCATAAACCGTTTAGGAGATATGAATCTCGAAGTGGAAGTCTGCACTTTTCAACGTGCTCATGCTTATCCGTCATCTATATATATAAAAGCAAGTCGGGCTGGAGCGATGTATATATAAATATTTAAAAATGAAAAAAGACGTGAATTAATGAGGCACTTCCAGAAATCTCAGAAATTTGAAACTTGGTACGAGGGAAACTGATGACCCCAGGATCCCTAGAAAAATCGGAAATTGTCAAAATTCCCTGAAGGGGGCACGCTGGGGGGGCTCAAATTTTGGGCTCAGCATAAGAACACAGTCGTATAGTATATAAAAGACGATAACCTATAGGTTTCGTGGGCTTAAAAATTTTCGGGAATTTCCTCATTTTTATCCCCTATCCCCTCAAATCAAGATGGCGGCACAACCTGCCAGACGAGGTAGGCAATTGAAATTTGGTGAAATTATAGCTTTTGGTCCCTAACAGACGGAAAAATTCCAAAATGTTCAAATTTTTCACCTTTTACCCCCAAAGATATCGAAATATGGAGGCAATTTTAATGACTGTGCAGACATTCCTTTTGAGCTATTTTTTGGCTAAACGGTAAGTCGTATCACAAAATGGATGGCACAACGTCACTTCAATTCAGAGTGATCTACAACTTTGGTCCTGTGACATTTTGTCGTATCTCGCTCCCTTATACGTTAAATTTGGCCGTATTTCTGGATTGTTCGTAAATTTGGTGATTTTTACAAGTATATTTCATTGTTTGACACACTTATAAGAATGATAGGATCATCGCGTTAGGTGCGCACATTGGCACGATTAAGGGACATACGTGTACCAAATTTCATGATTCTAGCTTATACAGAAGTAGGCAAAATGGAATGTAAAATGTTAAATATGCACCCAAATTTCACCCTATTCACAAGTTGAACTCAATTTATCCCCTTAATATGGGTGATACGAGGATATGGTTTAGAAACAAACATTTAGAGGGATAAATGAGGCGTCTGATGGCGCAAACCGTTTCTTAATATCATAGACCGTTTAGGAGATATGAATCTCGAAGTGGAAGTCTGCACTTTTCAACATGCTCATGCTTATCCGTCATCTATATATATAAAAGCAAGTCGGGCTGGAGCGATGTATATATAAATATTTAAAAATGAAAAAAGACGTGAATTAATGAGGCACTTCCAGAAATCTCAGAAATTTGAAACTTGGTACGAGGGAAACTGATGACCCCAGGATCCCTAGAAAAATCGGAAATTGTCAAAATTCCCTGAAGGGGGCACGCTGGGGGGGCTCAAATTTTGGGCTCAGCATAAGAACACAGTCGTATAGTATATAAAAGACGATAACCTATAGGTTTCGTGGGCTTAAAAATTTTCGGGAATTTCCTCATTTTTATCCCCTATCCCCCCAAATCAAGATGGCGGCACAACCTGCCAGACGAGGTAGACAATTGAAATTTGGTGAAATTATAGCTTTTTTATCCCTAACAGACGGAAAAATTCCCAAATGTTCAAATTTTTCATTTTTTACCCCCAAAGATATCGAAATATGGAGTCAATTTTAATGACTGTGCAGACATTCCTTTTGAGCTATTTTTTGGCTAAACGGTAAGTCTTATCACAAAATGGATGGCACAATGTCCCTTCATTTCAGAGTGATCTACAACTATGGTCCTGTGACATTTTGTCGTATCTCGCTCCCTTATACGTTAAATTTGGCCGTATTTCTGGATTGTTCGTAAATTTGGTGATTTTTACAAGTATATTTCATTGTTTGACACACTTATAAGAATGATAGGATCATCGCGTTAGGTGCGCACATTGGCACGATTAAGGGACATACGTGTACCAAATTTCAAGATTCTAGCTTATACATAAGTAGGCAAAATGTAATATAAAATGTTAAAAATGCACCCAAATTTCACCCTATTCACAATTTGAACTCAATTTACCCCTTTAATATGGGTGATACGAGGATATGGTTTAGAAACAAACATTTAGAGGGATAAATGAGGCGTCTGATGGCGCAAACCGTTTCTTAATATCATAGACCGTTTAGGAGATATGAATCTCGAAGTGGAAGTCTGCACTTTTCAACATGCTCATGCTTATCCGTCATCTATATATATAAAAGCAAGTCGGGCTGGAGCGATGTATATATAAATATTTAAAAATGAAAAAAGACGTGAATTAATGAGGCACTTCCAGAAATCTCAGAAATTTGAAACTTGGTACGAGGGAAACTGATGACCCCAGGATCCCTAGAAAAATCGGAAATTCTCAAAATTCCCTGAAGGGGGCACGCTGGGGGGGCTCAAAGTTTGGGCTCAGCATAAGAACACAGTCGTATAGTATATAAAAAACGATAACCTATAGGTTTCGTGGGCTTAAAAATTTTCGGGAATTTCCTCATTTTTATCCCCTATCCCCCCAAATCAAGATGGCGGCACAACCTGCCAGACGAGGTAGACAATTGAAATTTGGTGAAATTATAGCTTTTGGTCCCTAACAGACGGAAAAATTCCAAAATGTTCAAATTTTTTACTTTTTACCCCCAAAGATATCGAAATATGGAGGCAATTTTAATGACTGTGCAGACATTCCTTTTGAGCTATTTTTTGGCTAAACGGTAAGTCGTATCACAAAATGGATGGCACAACGTCTCTTCATTTCAGAGTGATCTACAACTTTGGTCCTGTGACATTTTGTCGTATCTCGCTCCCTTATACGTTAAATTTGGCCGTATTTCTGGATTGTTCGTAAATTTGGTGATTTTTACAAGTATATTTCATTGTTTGACACACTTGTAAGAATGATAGGATCATCGCGTTAGGTGCGCACATTGGCACGATTAAGGGACATACGTGTACCAAATTTCATGATTCTAGCTTATACATAAGTAGGCAAAATGGAATGTAAAGTGTTAAAAATTCACCCAAATTTCACCCTATTCACAATTTGAACTCAATTCACCCCCTTAATATGGGTGATACGAGGATATGGTTTTGAAACAAACATTTAGAGGGATAAGTGAGGCGTCTGATGGCGCAAACCGTTTCTTAATATCATAAACCGTTTAGGAGATATGAATCTCGAAGTGGAAGTCTGCACTTTTCAACGTGCTCATGCTTATCCGTCATCTATATATATAAAAGCAAGTCGGGCTGGAGCGATGTATATATAAATATTTAAAAATGAAAAAAGACGTGAATTAATGAGGCACTTCCAGAAATCTCAGAAATTTGAAACTTGGTACGAGGGAAACTGATGACCCCAGGATCCCTAGAAAAATCGGAAATTGTGAAAATTCCCTGAAGGGGGCACGCTGGGGGGGCTCAAATTTTGGGCTCAGCATAAGAACACAGTCGTATAGTATATAAAAGACGATAACCTATAGGTTTCGTGGGCTTAAAAATTTTCGGGAATTTCCTCATTTTTATCCCCTATCCCCTCAAATCAAGATGGCGGCACAACCTGCCAGACGAGGTAGGCAATTGAAATTTGGTGAAATTATAGCTTTTGGTCCCTAACAGACGGAAAAATTCCAAAATGTTCAAATTTTTCACCTTTTACCCCCAAAGATATCGAAATATGGAGGCAATTTTAATGACTGTGCAGACATTCCTTTTGAGCTATTTTTTGGCTAAACGGTAAGTCGTATCACAAAATGGATGGCACAACGTCACTTCAATTCAGAGTGATCTACAACTTTGGTCCTGTGACATTTTGTCGTATCTCGCTCCCTTATACGTTAAATTTGGCCGTATTTCTGGATTGTTCGTAAATTTGGTGATTTTTACAAGTATATTTCATTGTTTGACACACTTGTAAGAATGATAGGATCATCGCGTTAGGTGCGCACATTGGCACGATTAAGGGACATACGTGTACCAAATTTCATGATTGTAGCTTATACATAAGTAGGCAAAATGGAATGTAAAATGTTAAAAATTCACCCAAATTTCACCCTATTCACAATTTGAACTCAATTTACCCCCTTAATATGGGTGATACGAGGATATGGTTTTGAAACAAACATTTAGAGGGATAAGTGAGGCGTCTGATGGCGCAAACCGTTTCTTAATATCATAAACCGTTTAGGAGATATGAATCTCGAAGTGGAAGTCTGCACTTTTCAACGTGCTCATGCTTATCCGTCATCTATATATATAAAAGCAAGTCGGGCTGGAGCGATGTATATATAAATATTTAAAAATGAAAAAAGACGTGAATTAATGAGGCACTTCCAGAAATCTCAGAAATTTGAAACTTGGTACGAGGGAAACTGATGACCCCAGGATCCCTAGAAAAATCGGAAATTCTCAAAATTCCCTGAAGGGGGCACGCTGGGGGGCTCAAATTTTGGGCTCAGCATAAGAACACAGTCGTATAGTATATAAAAAACGATAACCTATAGGTTTCGTGGGCTTAAAAATTTTCGGGAATTTCCTCATTTTTATCCCCTATCCCCCCAAATCAAGATGGCGGCACAACCTGCCAGACGAGGTAGACAATTGAAATTTGGTGAAATTATAGCTTTTGGTCCCTAACAGACGGAAAAATTCCAAAATGTTCAAATTTTTCATTTTTTACCCCCAAAGATATCGAAATATGGAGGCAATTTTAATGACTGTGCAGACATTCCTTTTGAGCTATTTTTTGGCTAAACGGTAAGTCCTATCACAAAATGGATGGCACAATGTCCCTTCATTTCAGAGTGATCTACAACTTTGGTCCTGTGACATTTTGTCGTATCTCGCTCCCTTATACGTTAAATTTGGCCGTATTTCTGGATTGTTCGTAAATTTGGTGATTTTTACAAGTATATTTCATTGTTTGACACACTTATAAGAATGATAGGATCATCGCGTTAGGTGCGCACATTGGCACGATTAAGGGACATACGTGTACCAAATTTCATGATTCTAGCTTATACATAAGTAGGCAAAATGTAATATAAAATGTTAAAAATGCACCCAAATTTCACCCTATTCACAATTTGAACTCAATTTACCCCTTTAATACGGGTGATACGAGGATATGGTTTAGAAACAAACATTTAGAGGGATAAATGAGGCGTCTGATGGCGCAAACCGTTTCTTAATATCATAGACCGTTTAGGAGATATGAATCTCGAAGTGGAAGTCTGCACTTTTCAACATGCTCATGCTTATCCGTCATCTATCTATATATATAAAAGCAAGTCGGGCTGGAGCGATGTATATATAAATATTTAAAAATGAAAAAAGACGTGAATTAATGAGGCACTTCCAGAAATCTCAGAAATTTGAAACTTGGTACGAGGGAAACTGATGACCCCAGGATCCCTAGAAAAATCGGAAATTCTCAAAATTCCCTGAAGGGGGCACGCTGGGGGGGCTCAAATTTTGGGCTCAGCATAGTATAGTATATAAAATAGTATATAAAAAACGATAACCTATAGGTTTCGTGGGCTTAAAAATTTTCGGGAATTTCCTCATTTTTATCCCCTATCCCCCCAAATCAAGATGGCGGCACAACCTGCCAGACGAGGTAGACAATTGAAATTTGGTGAAATTATAGCTTTTGGTCCCTAACAGACGGAAAAATTCCAAAATGTTCAAATTTTTTACTTTTTACCCAAAAAGATATCGAAATATGGAGGCAATTTTAATGACTGTGCAGACATTCCTTTTGAGCTATTTTTTGGCTAAACGGTAAGTCGTATCACAAAATGGATGGCACAACGTCTCTTCATTTCAGAGTGATCTACAACTTTGGTCCTGTGACATTTTGTCGTATCTCGCTCCCTTATACGTTAAATTTGGCCGTATTTCTGGATTGTTCGTAAATTTGGTGATTTTTACAAGTATATTTCATTGTTTGACACACTTGTAAGAATGATAGGATCATCGCGTTAGGTGCGCACATTGGCACGATTAAGGGACATACGTGTACCAAATTTCATGATTCTAGCTTATACATAAGTAGGCAAAATGGAATGTAAAGTGTTAAAAATTCACCCAAATTTCACCCTATTCACAATTTGAACTCAATTCACCCCCTTAATATGGGTGATACGAGGATATGGTTTTGAAACAAACATTTAGAGGGATAAGTGAGGCGTCTGATGGCGCAAACCGTTTCTTAATATCATAAACCGTTTAGGAGATATGAATCTCGAAGTGGAAGTCTGCACTTTTCAACGTGCTCATGCTTATCCGTCATCTATATATATAAAAGCAAGTCGGGCTGGAGCGATGTATATATAAATATTTAAAAATGAAAAAAGACGTGAATTAATGAGGCACTTCCAGAAATCTCAGAAATTTGAAACTTGGTACGAGGGAAACTGATGACCCCAGGATCCCTAGAAAAATCGGAAATTGTGAAAATTCCCTGAAGGGGGCACGCTGGGGGGGCTCAAATTTTGGGCTCAGCATAAGAACACAGTCGTATAGTATATAAAAGACGATAACCTATAGGTTTCGTGGGCTTAAAAATTTTCGGGAATTTCCTCATTTTTATCCCCTATCCCCTCAAATCAAGATGGCGGCACAACCTGCCAGACGAGGTAGGCAATTGAAATTTGGTGAAATTATAGCTTTTGGTCCCTAACAGACGGAAAAATTCCAAAATGTTCAAATTTTTCACCTTTTACCCCCAAAGATATCGAAATATGGAGGCAATTTTAATGACTGTGCAGACATTCCTTTTGAGCTATTTTTTGGCTAAACGGTAAGTCGTATCACAAAATGGATGGCACAACGTCACTTCAATTCAGAGTGATCTACAACTTTGGTCCTGTGACATTTTGTCGTATCTCGCTCCCTTATACGTTAAATTTGGCCGTATTTCTGGATTGTTCGTAAATTTGGTGATTTTTACAAGTATATTTCATTGTTTGACACACTTGTAAGAATGATAGGATCATCGCGTTAGGTGCGCACATTGGCACGATTAAGGGACATACGTGTACCAAATTTCATGATTGTAGCTTATACATAAGTAGGCAAAATGGAATGTAAAATGTTAAAAATTCACCCAAATTTCACCCTATTCACAATTTGAACTCAATTTACCCCCTTAATATGGGTGATACGAGGATATGGTTTTGAAACAAACATTTAGAGGGATAAGTGAGGCGTCTGATGGCGCAAACCGTTTCTTAATATCATAAACCGTTTAGGAGATATGAATCTCGAAGTGGAAGTCTGCACTTTTCAACGTGCTCATGCTTATCCGTCATCTATATATATAAAAGCAAGTCGGGCTGGAGCGATGTATATATAAATATTTAAAAATGAAAAAAGACGTGAATTAATGAGGCACTTCCAGAAATCTCAGAAATTTGAAACTTGGTACGAGGGAAACTGATGACCCCAGGATCCCTAGAAAAATCGGAAATTCTCAAAATTCCCTGAAGGGGGCACGCTGGGGGGCTCAAATTTTGGGCTCAGCATAAGAACACAGTCGTATAGTATATAAAAAACGATAACCTATAGGTTTCGTGGGCTTAAAAATTTTCGGGAATTTCCTCATTTTTATCCCCTATCCCCCCAAATCAAGATGGCGGCACAACCTGCCAGACGAGGTAGACAATTGAAATTTGGTGAAATTATAGCTTTTGGTCCCTAACAGACGGAAAAATTCCAAAATGTTCAAATTTTTCATTTTTTACCCCCAAAGATATCGAAATATGGAGGCAATTTTAATGACTGTGCAGACATTCCTTTTGAGCTATTTTTTGGCTAAACGGTAAGTCCTATCACAAAATGGATGGCACAATGTCCCTTCATTTCAGAGTGATCTACAACTTTGGTCCTGTGACATTTTGTCGTATCTCGCTCCCTTATACGTTAAATTTGGCCGTATTTCTGGATTGTTCGTAAATTTGGTGATTTTTACAAGTATATTTCATTGTTTGACACACTTATAAGAATGATAGGATCATCGCGTTAGGTGCGCACATTGGCACGATTAAGGGACATACGTGTACCAAATTTCATGATTCTAGCTTATACATAAGTAGGCAAAATGTAATATAAAATGTTAAAAATGCACCCAAATTTCACCCTATTCACAATTTGAACTCAATTTACCCCTTTAATACGGGTGATACGAGGATATGGTTTAGAAACAAACATTTAGAGGGATAAATGAGGCGTCTGATGGCGCAAACCGTTTCTTAATATCATAGACCGTTTAGGAGATATGAATCTCGAAGTGGAAGTCTGCACTTTTCAACATGCTCATGCTTATCCGTCATCTATCTATATATATAAAAGCAAGTCGGGCTGGAGCGATGTATATATAAATATTTAAAAATGAAAAAAGACGTGAATTAATGAGGCACTTCCAGAAATCTCAGAAATTTGAAACTTGGTACGAGGGAAACTGATGACCCCAGGATCCCTAGAAAAATCGGAAATTCTCAAAATTCCCTGAAGGGGGCACGCTGGGGGGGCTCAAATTTTGGGCTCAGCATAGTATAGTATATAAAATAGTATATAAAAAACGATAACCTATAGGTTTCGTGGGCTTAAAAATTTTCGGGAATTTCCTCATTTTTATCCCCTATCCCCCCAAATCAAGATGGCGGCACAACCTGCCAGACGAGGTAGACAATTGAAATTTGGTGAAATTATAGCTTTTGGTCCCTAACAGACGGAAAAATTCCAAAATGTTCAAATTTTTTACTTTTTACCCAAAAAGATATCGAAATATGGAGGCAATTTTAATGACTGTGCAGACATTCCTTTTGAGCTATTTTTTGGCTAAACGGTAAGTCGTATCACAAAATGGATGGCACAACGTCTCTTCATTTCAGAGTGATCTACAACTTTGGTCCTGTGACATTTTGTCGTATCTCGCTCCCTTATACGTTAAATTTGGCCGTATTTCTGGATTGTTCGTAAATTTGGTGATTTTTACAAGTATATTTCATTGTTTGACACACTTGTAAGAATGATAGGATCATCGCGTTAGGTGCGCACATTGGCACGATTAAGGGACATACGTGTACCAAATTTCATGATTCTAGCTTATACATAAGTAGGCAAAATGGAATGTAAAGTGTTAAAAATTCACCCAAATTTCACCCTATTCACAATTTGAACTCAATTCACCCCCTTAATATGGGTGATACGAGGATATGGTTTTGAAACAAACATTTAGAGGGATAAGTGAGGCGTCTGATGGCGCAAACCGTTTCTTAATATCATAAACCGTTTAGGAGATATGAATCTCGAAGTGGAAGTCTGCACTTTTCAACGTGCTCATGCTTATCCGTCATCTATATATATAAAAGCAAGTCGGGCTGGAGCGATGTATATATAAATATTTAAAAATGAAAAAAGACGTGAATTAATGAGGCACTTCCAGAAATCTCAGAAATTTGAAACTTGGTACGAGGGAAACTGATGACCCCAGGATCCCTAGAAAAATCGGAAATTCTCAAAATTCCCTGAAGGGGGCACGCTGGGGGGGCTCAAATTTTGGGCTCAGCATAAGAACACAGTCGTATAGTATATAAAAGACGATAACCTATAGGTTTCGTGGGCTTAAAAATTTTCGGGAATTTCCTCATTTTTATCCCCTATCCCCTCAAATCAAGATGGCGGCACAACCTGCCAGACGAGGTAGGCAATTGAAATTTGGTGAAATTATAGCTTTTGGTCCCTAACAGACGGAAAAATTCCAAAATGTTCAAATTTTTCACCTTTTACCCCCAAAGATATCGAAATATGGAGGCAATTTTAATGACTGTGCAGACATTCCTTTTGAGCTATTTTTTGGCTAAACGGTAAGTCGTATCACAAAATGGATGGCACAACGTCACTTCAATTCAGAGTGATCTACAACTTTGGTCCTGTGACATTTTGTCGTATCTCGCTCCCTTATACGTTAAATTTGGCCGTATTTCTGGATTGTTCGTAAATTTGGTGATTTTTACAAGTATATTTCATTGTTTGACACACTTATAAGAATGATAGGATCATCGCGTTAGGTGCGCACATTGGCACGATTAAGGGACATACGTGTACCAAATTTCATGATTCTAGCTTATACAGAAGTAGGCAAAATGGAATGTAAAATGTTAAATATGCACCCAAATTTCACCCTATTCACAAGTTGAACTCAATTTATCCCCTTAATATGGGTGATACGAGGATATGGTTTAGAAACAAACATTTAGAGGGATAAATGAGGCGTCTGATGGCGCAAACCGTTTCTTAATATCATAGACCGTTTAGGAGATATGAATCTCGAAGTGGAAGTCTGCACTTTTCAACATGCTCATGCTTATCCGTCATCTATATATATAAAAGCAAGTCGGGCTGGAGCGATGTATATATAAATATTTAAAAATGAAAAAAGACGTGAATTAATGAGGCACTTCCAGAAATCTCAGAAATTTGAAACTTGGTACGAGGGAAACTGATGACCCCAGGATCCCTAGAAAAATCGGAAATTGTCAAAATTCCCTGAAGGGGGCACGCTGGGGGGGCTCAAATTTTGGGCTCAGCATAAGAACACAGTCGTATAGTATATAAAAGACGATAACCTATAGGTTTCGTGGGCTTAAAAATTTTCGGGAATTTCCTCATTTTTATCCCCTATCCCCCCAAATCAAGATGGCGGCACAACCTGCCAGACGAGGTAGACAATTGAAATTTGGTGAAATTATAGCTTTTTTATCCCTAACAGACGGAAAAATTCCCAAATGTTCAAATTTTTCATTTTTTACCCCCAAAGATATCGAAATATGGAGTCAATTTTAATGACTGTGCAGACATTCCTTTTGAGCTATTTTTTGGCTAAACGGTAAGTCTTATCACAAAATGGATGGCACAATGTCCCTTCATTTCAGAGTGATCTACAACTATGGTCCTGTGACATTTTGTCGTATCTCGCTCCCTTATACGTTAAATTTGGCCGTATTTCTGGATTGTTCGTAAATTTGGTGATTTTTACAAGTATATTTCATTGTTTGACACACTTATAAGAATGATAGGATCATCGCGTTAGGTGCGCACATTGGCACGATTAAGGGACATACGTGTACCAAATTTCATGATTCTAGCTTATACATAAGTAGGCAAAATGGAATGTAAAGTGTTAAAAATTCACCCAAATTTCACCCTATTCACAATTTGAACTCAATTCACCCCCTTAATATGGGTGATACGAGGATATGGTTTTGAAACAAACATTTAGAGGGATAAATGAGGCGTCTGATGGCGCAAACCGTTTCTTAATATCATAGACCGTTTAGGAGATATGAATCTCGAAGTGGAAGTCTGCACTTTTCAACATGCTCATGCTTATCCGTCATCTATATATATAAAAGCAAGTCGGGCTGGAGCGATGTATATATAAATATTTAAAAATGAAAAAAGACGTGAATTAATGAGGCACTTCCAGAAATCTCAGAAATTTGAAACTTGGTACGAGGGAAACTGATGACCCCAGGATCCCTAGAAAAATCGGAAATTCTCAAAATTCCCTGAAGGGGGCACGCTGGGGGGGCTCAAATTTTGGGCTCAGCATAAGAACACAGTCGTATAGTATATAAAAAACGATAACCTATAGGTTTCGTGGGCTTAAAAATTTTCGGGAATTTCCTCATTTTTATCCCCTATCCCCCCAAATCAAGATTGCGGCACAACCTGCCAGACGAGGTAGACAATTGAAATTTGGTGAAATTATAGCTTTTGGTCCCTAACAGACGGAAAAATTCCAAAATGTTCAAATTTTTCATTTTTTACCCCCAAAGATATCGAAATATGCAGGCAATTTTAATGACTGTGCAGACATTCCTTTTGAGCTATTTTTTGGCTAAACGGTAAGTCGTATCACAAAATGGATGGCACAACGTCTCTTCAATTCAGAGTGATCTACAACTTTGGTCCTGTGACATTTTGTCGTATCTCGCTCCCTTATACGTTAAATTTGGCCGTATTTCTGGATTGTTCGTAAATTTGGTGATTTTTACAAGTATATTTCATTGTTTGACACACTTATAAGAATGATAGGATCATCGCGTTAGGTGCGCACATTGGCACGATTAAGGGACATACGTGTACCAAATTTCATGATTCTAGCTTATACATAAGCAGGCAAAATGGAATGTAAAATGTTAAAAATGCACCCAAATTTCACCCTATTCACAATTTGAACTCAATTTACCCCCTTAATATCGGTGATACGAGGATATGGTTTTGAAACAAACATTTAGAGGGATAAGTGAGGCGTCTGATGGCGCAAACCGTTTCTTAATATCATAAACCGTTTAGGAGATATGAATCTCGAAGTGGAAGTCTGCACTTTTCAACGTGCTCATGCTTATCCGTCATCTATACAGTAGAGTCTCGCTCATCCGACCTTCGCTTATCCGACATTCCGTGTTATCCGACACTGGTAGACTTAACTTGAACTTTTGGTGGAGACAAAATTCAGGGACACCCGGTGTGGAAGGTGCGAGCGTCTGAAAAGCACTGGCCTGACCGCTGGCGGTAGGACCATTTTTTTT
Source organism: Anabrus simplex (assembly GCF_040414725.1). NCBI lineage: Eukaryota > Metazoa > Arthropoda > Insecta > Orthoptera > Tettigoniidae > Anabrus > Anabrus simplex. The sequence goes on from NC_090267.1 coordinate 95,156,099, forward strand.
CTCAAGGAGAGGTGCAGTGAGTCTTCAGTCATTGTTCATTGTAGTACTGGTCGGGTATGGATGTTATAGTTTTCATATCCTCTGTGAGTATGGCGAGTAAATGGAAGAAAGTGATTGTTTCTATGGAAGACAAGTTGAGTGCATTAAAGAGACTGGACAAAGGGGAAACTCTTCAAAAAGTGGCTTCAGATTATGGTGTTGGACGTGTTACAGTGACAGAATGGAAAAAAAAAAAAACAGGGAAGAAATTGAAAAGAGATGCTCTACCAGCGCAGAGAAAAACAGTGAAAAAATGTGAGTATGAGAAAGTAAGTGAAGCACTATTTCTTTGTTTCACTCAACACCGGGAAAAGGGCCTGCCAACATCTCGCCCCATCCTGCAAGAAAAGGCGGTGTATTTCCAGAAGGAGTTTAATGAAGGGCACCCTAATTTTACTGCCAGTGCTGGGTGGCTTGATCGGTGGAAAAAACGGTACGGCATTAACTTAGGCAGCTTAATATCTGTGGAGAAAAACTGTCAACTAAATCCGATGAGATTGCGAAATTTAACAAGGAATTTCAGGAAATAATTCTTGCTGATGGATTAACCAATGATCAGGTTTTTAATTGTCATGAGACTGGGCTAAATTCCAATATGCTACCATCAAAAACTCTTGCAGCCGAAGCCGAGACGTCTGCACCTGGATACAAGCTTAGTAAGGAAAGAGTTACTGTTCTTGCCTGTAGTAATGTTACTGGGAACTTAAAAAGCAAAATTGCTTATGATTGGTAAAGCGAAGAAGCCTAGGGCATTTAAAAACATTTCTGTTAATGCTCTTCCAGTCCATTACATGAATGAGAAGGCTGCCGTGATGTCTGCTGACATCTTTAAAGATTGGTTTTTTACACAGTTTGTTCCAGATGTAGAAAAATTGCTAGCTTCGAAGAATGTCCCTAGAAAAGCTCTTCTACTAGACAACGCTCCATCATACCCAAATGAGGAGCAACTTAGAAGTGGTGACATCAAAGTCATGTTCCTCCCTTCTAACGTGACGTCATTATGCCAGCCAATGGACCATGGTGTGCTGGACACATTGAAGAGGGAATATCGGCGGAAACTCCTTTTATCCCTGATAGAGGTAATGGAAAATGGCAACGAGATGATAGAAAAGTTAAAACGAATCAACATGAAAGGCGCGGCATACTGAATAGCGCAGTCCTGGGAAGAAGATGAAACAACAACATTAGCAAAGTCTTGGAACATATTGTTGAGTGAGGTTGAACATCGAGAGGATGTGGTACAAGAAGACATGGAAAATATTGTGACCTTACTGAATTGCATTCCTGGCTGTGAGGATGCTACGACTGAAGATTTGAATAAGTGGTGTGCACAAGATAGCTGTTTGAAGTAAGTGACCCTGATATTATTGATTTTGTGAATACTAATGAAAATGAGGATGATGATGAAGAAGAAGGACGCATTGCAGAGCAAAAGGAGAAAACGATGACTCACAGTGAAGGATTAAGTGTATTGGAAGTGGCCTTAACCTACGTTGAGCAACAGCCGGAAGCAAGCGCAATGGAGGTGTTGATTTTTCGTCGATGGTGGGATCTCGCAGCAAGAAAACGTGGATCAGCAGGCAAGCAGACATTGTTGATAAGTTTCTTTCGTAAGACATTTGGAATGTTTTCGTGCAATACTGCATGTACTGTACAATTGAACTGATAATTCAATAAATAGAGTACCATAAAACATGTCATTGTTTTTGTACTACAGTATAGCCTTCCTGTTCGTTTCAGTTCACTTTCAAAGTTATTCTGTATTATCCAACATTTTCGGTGATCCGACGTACTCCAGGTCCCGTTTAGGTCGGATAATCGAGACTCCACTGTATATATAAAAGCAAGTCGGGCTGGAGCGATGTATATATAAATATTTAAAAATGAAAAAAGACGTGAATTAATGAGGCACTTCCAGAAATCTCAGAAATTTGAAACTTGGTACGAGGGAAACTGATGACCCCAGGATCCCTAGAAAAATCGGAAATTCTCAAAATTCCCTCAAGGGGGCACGCTGGGGGGGCTCAAATTTTGGGCTCAGCATAAGAACACATTCGTATAGTATATAAAAAACGACAACCTATAGGTTTCGTGGGCTTAAAAAGTTTCGGGAATTTCCTCATTTTTATCCCCTATCCCCCCAAATCAAGATGGCGGCACAACCTGCCAGACGAGGTAGACAATTGAAATTTGGTGAAATTATAGCTTTTGGTCCCTAACAGACGGAAAAATTCCAAAATGTTCAAATTTTTTACTTTTTACCCCCAAAGATATCGAAATATGGAGGCAATTTTAATGACTGTGCAGACATTCCTTTTGAGCTATTTTTTGGCTGAACGGTAAGTCGTATCACAAAATGGATGGCACAACGTCACTTCAATTCAGAGTGATCTACAACTTTGGTCCTGTGACATTTTGTCGTATCTCGCTCCCTTATACGTAAAATTTGGCCGTATTTCTGGATTGTTCGTAAATTTGGTGATTTTTACAAGTATATTTCATTGTTTGACACACTTATAAGAATGATAGGATCATCGCGTTAGGTGCGCACATTGGCACGATTAAGGGACATACGTGTACCAAATTTCATGATTCTAGCTTATACATAAGTAGGCAAAATGGAATGTAAAATGTTAAATATGCACCCAAATTTCACCCTATTCACAATTTGAACTCAATTTACCCCCTTAATATGGGTGATACGAGGATATGGTTTAGAAACAAACATTTAGAGCGATAATGAGGCGTCTGATGGCGCAAACCGTTTCTTAATATCATAGACCGTTTAGGAGATATGAATCTCGAAGTGGAAGTCTGCACTTTTCAACATGCTCATGCTTATCCTTCATCTATATATATAAAAGCAAGTCGGGCTGGAGCGATGTATATATAAATATTTAAAAATGAAAAAAGACGTGAATTAATGAGGCACTTCCAGAAATCTCAGAAATTTGAAACTTGGTACGAGGGAAACTGATGACCCCAGGATCCCTAGAAAAATCGGAAATTCTCAAAATTCCCTGAAGGGGGCACGCTGGGGGGGCTCAAATTTTGGGCTCAGCATAAGAACACAGTCGTATAGTATATAAAAAACGATAACCTATAGGTTTCGTGGGCTTAAAAATTTTCGTTAATTTCCTCATTTTTATCCCCTATCCCCCCAAATCAAGATGGCGGCACAACCTGCCAGACGAGGTAGACAATTGAAATTTGGTGAAATTATAGCTTTTGGTCCCTAACAGACGGAAAAATTCCAAAATGTTGAAATTTTTCACTTTTTACCCCCAAAGATATCGAAGTATGGAGGCTATTTTAATGACTGTGCAGACATTCCTTTTGAGCTATTTTTTGGCTAAACGGTAAGTCGTATCACAAAATGGATGGCACAACGTCACTTCAATTCAGAGTGATCTACAACTTTGGTCCTGTGACATTTTGTCGTATCTCGCTCCCTTATACGTTAAATTTGGCCGTATTTCTGGATTGTTCGTAAATTTGGTGATTTTTACAAGTATATTTCATTGTTTGACACACTTATAAGAATGATAGGATCATCGCGTTAGGTGCGCACATTGGCACGATTAAGGGACATACGTGTACCAAATTTCATGATTCTAGCTTATACATAAGTAGGCAAAATGGAATGTAAAATGTTAAAAATGCACCCAAATTTCACCCTATTCACAATTTGAACTCAATTTACCCCCTTAATATGGGTGATACGAGGATATGGTTTTGAAACAAACATTTAGAGGGATAAGTGAGGCGTCTGATGGCGCAAACCGTTTCTTAATATCATAAACCGTTTAGGAGATATGAATCTCGAAGTGGAAGTCTGCACTTTTCAACGTGCTCATGCTTATCCGTCATCTATCTATATATATAAAAGCAAGTCGGGCTGGAGCGATGTATATATAAATATTTAAAAATGAAAAAAGACGTGAATTAATGAGGCACTTCCAGAAATCTCAGAAATTTGAAACTTGGTACGAGGGAAACTGATGACCCCAGGATCCCTAGAAAAATCGGAAATTCTCAAAATTCCCTGAAGGGGGCACGCTGGGGGGGGCTCAAATTTTGGGCTCAGCATAAGAACACAGTCGTATAGTATATCCAAAAGGATAACCTATAGGTTTCGTGGGCTTAAAAATTTTCGGGATTTTCCTCATTTTTATCCCCTATCCCCCCAAATCAAGATGGCGGCACAACCTGCCAGACGAGGTAGACAATTGAAATTTGGTGAATATATAGCTTTTGGTCCCTAACGGACGGGAAAATTCCAAGATGTTCAAATTCTTCACTTTTTACCCCCAAAGATATCGAAATATGGAGGCAATTTTAATGACTGTGCAGACATTCCTTTTGAGCTATTTTTTGGCTAAACGGTAAGTCGTATCACAAAACGGATGGCACAATGTCCCTTCAATTCGGAGTGATCTACAACTTTGGTCCTGTGACATTTTGTCGTATCTCTCTCCCTTATACGTTAAATTTGGCCGTATTTCTGGATTGTTCGTAAATTTGGTGATTTTTACAAGTAAATTTCAATGTTTGATATACTTATAAGAATGATAGGATGATCGCGTTAGGTGTGCACATTGGCACGATTAAGGGACATATGTGTACCAAATTTCATGATTCTAGCTTATACATAAGTAGGCAAAATGTAATGTAAAATGTTAAAAATGCACCCAAATTTCACCCTATTCAACATTGGAACTCAATTTACCCCCTTAATATGGGAGATACGAGGATATGGTTTAGAAACAAACATTTAGAGCGTTAAATGGGGCGTCCGATGGCGCAAACCGTTTCTTAATATCATAAACCGTTTAGGGGATATGAATCTCGAAGTGGAAGTCTGCACTTTTCAACGTGCCCATGCTTATCCGTCATATATATAAATAAAATCGTAACGACCGTGTGTCTGTACATTGATTATTTTGGCGAAATTTCCGTACAGTTATCCGCTTCAGGTGTAATAATGACCATCTGCATCATTTTTAGCTTTGGTGTCTGTTTGTCTGTTTGTTTGTCTGTTTGTCTGTTTGTCTGTCCTTCTATAACTTGAAAACTACTGGATATATTTCCACCAAACTTCATATTTAGAATCCACCTGTCCTTGGGTAGGTTTTAGCGCAAAAAATAAAATCGTAACGACCGTGTGTCTGTACATTGATTATTTTTTGAAAACTACTGGATATATTTCCACCAAACTTCATATTTAGAATCCACCTGGCCTTTGGGGAGCTTTTAGGGCAAATATTGTTTCTAAATCCCTGAACTAATTGGGGGTTTATACGAAACCGAAACCGTGATTTTGCACTCCCTCAAAATACACACAACAAAACTTAATGGAAATCTACCTGCCTTAATGGAAATTAATTTCCAAACCTTTTCTTCTCTTGTGCATCATTTCAATCACTTACAGGAAAGATAGTATGATCAAACTCTACACGAACATTGGCCCGCCCAGTATCCATATGTGAGCCAAATGCTATGTCACATAATTATCCGAAAAGTAATGCAATGTAAGATATTCTTACACAAATTTCAACCTATTCAACGTTTCTGATTTAATCTGACCCATGAATAGATTAGATGCGAGAAAATATCATAAGACCAGCCATTTAGATCACTAAATACTGGTCCTTACGGTACGGTCCTTTGTCGATATGACGTACCGTTTAGCAGCAGTTAATCTGTAAATGAAGGTCCGCAATATTGTAAACCTTCATATACTTTCGGATGTCCATCTGTATATATTCATTGATGTCGATTTGTAGCGATCGAGAAAGGATGTGTCTGCTATTGTAATCAGTACTCCCTACAACGACTTTGACTGCTGGCAGTAGGAATGGGGTCCTTCTCCAACTCCTGTGTAACTGGCATTAGTAAGGAGGGCCTACCATTTTAATGAATAATTCACTTTTCGACTTGTCTTGCAGAAGGCAAGGGACCATGCAGTTTTGTTCGAAAGTCCCCTACTCTATTGTGTTTGGCTCTAGGCCAGGGTGCCCGCCATTATAAACAAATGTTCCAATCTAAAATTTGACTAGCATTAGGCATAGTGGCCTGCTATTTTCATGGAAACTCACTAATTCTGTGTGACTGGCAGTAAGCTGGCTAGCAGCAGTAAAAAGGGACTGTCATTATAATGATAACTGCACAACTCAATTTTGACTGGTGGTAGGGAAGTTGCCTGGTATTATAATAAAAACTCCTCAACTGTAACCTGTCTGAAAGTAGGAAATGGGTCTGCCATTGTAACTAAAACTCCCCAAAACGATTGTGACCGCGCAGTAGGCATTGGGGCCTGCAATTATAATGTAAACTTGCCAACTCGATTGTGAATGGCAGTAGGCAAGTGAGCCTGCCGCTATCATCACAACTCCGCAACCCTCAATTTACATTGGAAACAACGTATGTGGACCTCCCCATGCTATTTCTCGGATAAGGCTAAGAGACATGCAATTTTAAAACAATCTCATTTGATGAACGCACAGTATTTACGTCGATATCCGTATACAATGTAGAATACCGTAGCGAAGCACGGGTACATTTGCTAGTCTATATATATAAAAGCAAGTCGGCCTGGAGCGATGTATATATAAATATTTAAAAATGAAAAAAGACGTGAATTAATGAGGCACTTCCAGAAATTTCAGAAATTTGAAACTTGGTACGAGGGAAACTGATGACCCCAGGATCCCTAGAAAAATCGGAAATTCTCAAAATTCCCTGAAGGGGGCACGCTGGGGGGGGCTCAAATTTTGGGCTCAGTATAAGAACACAGTCGTATAGTATATCCAAAACGATAACCTATAGGTTTCGTGGGCTTAAAAATTTTCGGGAATTTCCTCATTTTTATCACCCATCCCCCCAAATCAAGATGGCGGCACAACCTGCGAGACGAGGTAGACAATTGAAATTTGGTGAAATTATAGCTTTTGGTCTCTAACCGACGGGAAAATTCCAAGATGTTCAAATTTTTCACTTTTTACCCCCAAGGATATCGAAATATGGAGGCAATTTTAATGACTGTGCAGACATTTCTTTTGAGCTATTTTTTGGCTAAACGGTAAGTCGTATCACAAAACGGATGGCACAATGTCGCTTCAATTCGGAGTGATCTATAACTTTGGTCCTGTGACATTTTTTCGTATCTCTCTCCCTTATACGTTAAATTTGGCCGTATTTCTGGATTGTTCGTAAATTTGGTGATTTTTACAAGTATATTTTATTGTTTGTCACACTTATAAGAATGATAGGATCATCACGTTGTGTGCGCACATTGGCACGATTAAGGGACATATGTGTACCAAATTTCATGATTCTAGCTTATACATAAGTAGGCAAAATGTAATGTAAAATGTTAAAAATGCACCCAAATTTCACCCTATTCAAAATTTGAACTCAATTTACCCCCTTAATATGGGAGATACGAGGAAATGGTTTAGATACAAACATGTAGAGCGATAAATGAGGCGTCTGATGGCGCAAACCGTTTCTTAATATCATAAACCGTTTAGGAGATATGAATCTCGAAGTGGACGTCTGCACTTTTCAACGTGCTCATGCTTATCCGTCATCTATATATATAAAAGCAAGTCGGCCTGGAGCGATGTATATATAAATATTTAAAAATGAAAAAAGACGTGAATTAATGAGGCACTTCCAGAAATTTCAGAAATTTGAAACTTGGTACGAGGGAAACTGATGACCCCAGGATCCCTAGAAAAATCGGAAATTCTCAAAATTCCCTGAAGGGGGCACGCTGGGGGGGCTCAAATTTTGGGCTCAGTATAAGAACACAGTCGTATAGTATATCCAAAACGATAACCTATAGGTTTCGTGGGCTTAAAAATTTTCGGGAATTTCCTCATTTTTATCACCCATCCCCCCAAATCAAGATGGCGGCACAACCTGCGAGACGAGGTAGACAATTGAAATTTGGTGAAATTATAGCTTTTGGTCTCTAACCGACGGGAAAATTCCAAGATGTTCAAATTTTTCACTTTTTACCCCCAAGGATATCGAAATATGGAGGCAATTTTAATGACTGTGCAGACATTTCTTTTGAGCTATTTTTTGGCTAAACGGTAAGTCGTATCACAAAACGGATGGCACAATGTCGCTTCAATTCGGAGTGATCTATAACTTTGGTCCTGTGACATTTTGTCGTATCTCTCTCCCTTATACGTTAAATTTGGCCGTATTTCTGGATTGTTCGTAAATTTGGTGATTTTTACAAGTATATTTTATTGTTTGTCACACTTATAAGAATGATAGGATCATCACGTTGTGTGCGCACATTGGCACGATTAAGGGACATATGTGTACCAAATTTCATGATTCTAGCTTATACATAAGTAGGCAAAATGTTATGTAAAATGTTAAAAATGCACCCAAAGTTCACCCTATTCAAAATTTGAACTCAATTTACCCCCTTAATATGGGAGATACGAGGAAATGGTTTAGATACAAACATGTAGAGCGATAAATGAGGTGTCTGATGGCGCAAACCGTTTCTTAATATCATAAACCGTTTAGGAGATATGAATCTCGAAGTGGAAGTCTGCACTTTTCAACGTGCTCATGCTTATCCGTCATCTATATATATAAAAGCAAGTCGGCCTGGAGCGATGTATATATAAATATTTAAAAATGAAAAAAGACGTGAATTAATGAGGCACTTCCAGAAATTTCAGAAATTTGAAACTTGGTACGAGGGAAACTGATGACCCCAGGATCCCTAGAAAAATCGGAAATTCTCAAAATTCCCTGAAGGGGGCACGCTGGGGGGCTCAAATTTTGAGCTCAGTATAAGAACACAGTCGTATAGTATATCCAAAACGATAACCTATAGGTTTCGTGGGCTTAAAAATTTTCGGGAATTTCCTCATTTTTATCACCCATCCCCCCAAATCAAGATGGCGGCACAACCTGCGAGACGAGGTAGACAATTGAAATTTGGTGAAATTATAGCTTTTGGTCTCTAACCGACGGGAAAATTCCAAGATGTTCAAATTTTTCACTTTTTACCCCCAAGGATATCGAAATATGGAGGCAATTTTAATGACTGTGCAGACATTTCTTTTGAGCTATTTTTTGGCTAAACGGTAAGTCGTATCACAAAACGGATGGCACAATGTCGCTTCAATTCGGAGTGATCTATAACTTTGGTCCTGTGACATTTTGTCGTATCTCTCTCCCTTATACGTTAAATTTGGCCGTATTTCTGGATTGTTCGTAAATTTGGTGATTTTTACAAGTATATTTTATTGTTTGTCACACTTATAAGAATGATAGGATCATCACGTTGTGTGCGCACATTGGCACGATTAAGGGACATACGTGTACCAAATTTCATGATTCTACATAAGTAGGCAAAATGTAATGTAAAATGTTAAAAATGCACCCAAATTTCACCCTATTCAAAATTTGAACTCAATTTACCCCCTTAATATGGGAGATACGAGGAAATGGTTTAGATACAAACATATAGAGCGATAAATGAGGCGTCTGATGGCGCAAACTGTTTCTTAATATCATAAACCGTTTAGGAGATATGAATCTCGAAGTGGAAGTCTGCACTGTTCAATGTGCTCATGCTTATCCGTCATCTATATAAATAAAATCGTAACGACCGTGTGTCTGTACATTGATTATTTTGGCGAAATTTCGTTACAGTTATCCGTTTCAGGTGTAAAAAGGACCATCTGCATCATTTTTAGCTTTAGTGTTTGTCTGTTTGTTTGTCTGTTTGTCTGTCCTTCTATAACTTGAAAACTACTGGATATATTTCCACCAAACTTCATATTTAGAATCCACCTGTCCTTGGGTAGGTTTTAGCGCAAACTGTGTGTCTGTACACTGATTATTTTGGCGAAATTTCCGTACAGTTATCCGTTTTAGGTGTAATAATGACCATCTGCATCATTTTTAGCTTTGGTGTCTGTTTGTCTGTTTGTTTGTCTCTTTGTCTGTTTGTCTGTCCTTCTATAACTTGAAACTACTAAATATATATTTCCACCAAACTTCATATTTAGAATCCACCTCTCCTTGGGTAGGTTTTAGCGCAAATATCGTTTCTAAATCCCTGAACTGAGTGGGGATTTTTACGAAACCGAAACCGTGATTTTGCACTCCCTCAAAGTATACACAACCGAACTTAATGGAAATCAACCTGCCTTAATGAAAATTAATTTTTAAACCTTTTTTTCTCATGTGCATCATTTCGATAACAGGATTTAGTAAGGGAGATATTAACGGACCGTTTTTCGGTACAAATCCCAGCGGACTTAACGCAAGAGCGGGTGCGTGTAAAGCGTACTTCTTACAACTTGAAAACTAACAAGATATTTGAACCAAATTTTATATATAGCATCCATCTGTCCAAGGGTAGGTTTCCTTGGTGTCTGTTAGTTAGTTAGTTTGTTTGTTTCTTTGTTTGTTTGTTTGTTTGTTTGTTTGTTTGTTTGGTCTGTTTGTCTTTCTCTAACTTGAAAACTACTGGATATATTTCCACCAAACTTCATATTTAGAATCCACCTATCCTTTGGGGAGGTTTTAGGGCAAATATTGTTTCTAAATCCCTGAACTAATTGGGGGTTTATACGAAACCGAAACCGTGATTTTGCACTCCCTCAAAATACATACAACCAAACTTAATGGAAATCTACCTGCCTTAATGGAAATTAATTTCTAAACCTTTTCTTCTCATGTGCATCATTTCAATCACTTACAGGAAAGATAGTATGATCAAACTCTACACGAACATTGGCCCACCCAGTACCCATATGTGAGCCAAATGCTATGTCACATAATTTTCCGAAAAGTAATGCAATGTAAGATAATCTTACACAAATTTCAACCTACTCAACGTTTCTGATTCAATCTGACCCACGAATAGATTAGATGCGAGAAAATATCATAGGACCAGCCATTTAGATCGCTAAATACTGCGCCTTACGGTACAATCCTTTGTCGATATGACGTACCGTTTAGCAGCAGTTAATCTGTAAATGAAGGTCTGCAATATTGTAAACATTCATATACTTTCGTATGTCCATCTGTATATATTCATTGATGTCGATTTGTAGCGATCGAGAAAGGATGTGTCTGCTATTGTAATCAGTACTCCCTACACCGACTTTGACTGCTGGCAGTAGGAATGGGGTCCTTCTCCAACTCCTGTGTAACTGGCATTAGTAAGGAGGGCCTACCATTTTAATGAATAATTCACTTTTCCATTTGTCTTGCAGAAGGCAAGGGATCATGCAGTTTTGTTCGAAAGTCCCCTACTCTATTGTGTTTGGCTCTAGACCAGGGTGCCCGCCATTATAAACAAATGTTCCAATATAAAATTTGACTAGCATTAGGCATAGTGGCCTGCTATTTTCATGGAAACTCACTAATTCCGTGTGACTGGCAGTAAGCTGGCTAGCAGCAGTAAAAAGGGACTGTCATTATAATGATAACTGCACAACTCAATTTTGACTGGTGGTAGGGAAGTTGCCTGGTATTATAATAAAAACTCCTCAACTGTAACCTGTCTGAAAGTAGGAAATGGGTCTGCCATTGTAACTAAAACTCCCCAAATCGATTGTGATCGCGCAGTAGGCATTGGGGCCTGCAATTATAATGTAAACTTGCCAACTCGATTGTGAATGACAGTAGGCAAGTGAGCCTGGCGTTATCATCACAACTCCGCAACCCTCACTTTACATTGGAAACGACGTATGTGGACCTCCCCATGCTATTTCTCGGATAAGGCTAAGAGACATGCAATTTTAAAACAATCTCATTTGCTGCACGCACAGTATTTACGTCGATATCCGTATACAATGTAGAATACCGTAGCGAAGCACGGGTACATTTGCTAGTAACAAATAAAGCAAAGAAAAGTCATCTCCGTACAGGCCATGAAGGCCCTTGGAGGGGTGGAAGGTAAAGGCTTCTACTATCCGTAACCTCGACACTTGATGGGATACAGTGGTTAGCTGTACGCCTGGCCTGGCAGTGACTTTTTGGTGGAGACTGAGTGAACCTCAGGACCATATGCACCTCCGGAAGTGGAAATCTCATTTCTTAAATTTTTGGACTTCCTGAGAGGGAATCGAACCCACGTCCTTCAGGGTGAACCGAGCATAACTTTACCACCTCGTTAAGGCAGCCCTTAAAGAAATAAGAAAATATTGTGTAAATTAATAATAAATACTGTATCTGGAGTCTGACAGGCACATCAGTTACGTTGAGGGTTAAATCAAACCGCAGTCAACGTGGCAGGAAGCCATTGCATTAGCCATGAGATCACAGCGAAAGGAGGAAATTTGTGGAATTTTCTCTAGGTCACCAACATTCTGGAAACAGCTTATGCAATTCTTGTGCTGTCAGTCCTTGTATTACCAAAAGATCAAGATTATGTTTCCACTCCGAAGATGCCTGTATTGCATATCCCGACCTTTTACCACAAAAGCAAAGAAATCGTGGACAGAATAAAATATTAAGTCTCAAACAGGCAACTGGGTGAAGTAAGCGAAGTGACACTATTAGCATTCTTGGCTCATCCTATCCTGTTTATAAACATGATTCAGAAATCTAGAAAATGATTATTAGGATTCACTAGTTTATGACCTAAGAAAGTACAAGATATGCAAGCAAACATGCCCTAAAAACTACTAAATATGACCCAAAAGAGGTGAAATATGACTGCGGCATTTTAGGGATAGGTACCATGTATTAGAGTATTACTAACATTAAACGTGCCGAAAGAAGTGATTAGCGATAATACAGCAGATACATTTAATCATACAAACTGACAGTGCAACAGTAGGCAAATTAACACTTTATACATTCAGTATCATAGCCCTGAGGCGCAGTTCTCACTCTCTTTTCCTTAAAAAAAAGAGAACAAAAGACCAAAGTTTTAGAATGGTTTTTAGTATCTGTCGGTGTACGTTCGTACAACACAGTATTTTGAAATCCTTTGTTTGAAACTGGGTGCAGATAACATGTACTTACCTTGTTAAAACGACGCCTCAATTTAAATAAAAATGCTTAAAATATGACCAAAGCACTAAAAATGGCCGAAATACGCTTTTCTATGGAATATAAAATCGCTTTAAACATGGCTAGGGATCCATAATTCAGCGTTATTTTTCAGATTTCGGGTTAAATGACCTAAGGAAAGAAATATTATAATTATAATGGGTCAGAATATTACGTACTGAAAGTGTGAAAAACGATGAAACATATTTAACAAAAGATAGAATACTTTATACAAAATGTAAAAAAAAAAAGGTATGTCAGATTTTCAGGACATATACCCCGCACGTAGAAGAATAAAATATGTTATATGGACATGGGTCCGGAAACGCTTTATTTCCATGCTGGAACTTACTTTCTATAACTGTACATTAATCATGAGAAACACACAGGAACAGAACGTACCAGCATACCACATGAAATGTTCAAAATGCCCTCCGTTAGCATTGATACCGTCGCATTCAGTATCCGTGGAGGTGTGTGTTCCTGAGACTCTGCTCGCGTGGAAGTCCAAATTAGATTTCTGCTCTGATGGTAAGAATAGTGTACAATTTGATCATTAAACCCCGATCACCCTTCTTGTCAAATGTCTTTCTTAGACCTCTTAATCAATTAGAGTATCCAAGACTGTAGTCAGAGAGCATTACTTTTTACGAACTTGTACTTCTAGTACATTAGGTAATGTACATTTTAAAGGTCAAGAAAGAAAAAAGAATTTCATGTTCGTCACATCACGGGAAAATGGCTGAATGGAATCTCTCGAAATTTGATATTTAAGTTCAGATACGAGAGTTGTGCATTAGGCTTTACGGACTATTATGTTATTATTATACACTGGAATAGCAAAACAAAGGGGCCCAAAACAGGAAATGCCAACATTTTCCGTTAGTATTGACTTGACTTAATTCCTTTAAATCCTAGGTGGAACATACAGCCTCGACGAAATTTCTCCAGCTTGTTCCGGCCGGCATAAATTTCGTCTGGTTTCTGTAGTGAGTTTGATTCAGGTGTGTGAGTCATTAGCCCACAGCACCCTCAGTCCAGTGGAGGGGCTGCCTCCTATCTGCGCTAGACCGCAGACTTTTTCTGTAGGAGTTATTTCCGTTCGTCTTTAAAGATCCCTCTTTACCCCGAGGGAATGGTTTCTTCTTTATTTATCCCAAAGAAGAAGGGCTGCCTTCTCCGCCACCGCCGCCATACCAAAGGACTCCTTCTCCGCCGCTGCCGCCGTTGAGGTCTTCACCAGAGCCCCGTTAGCCGTCACTTTTCGGGGATCCTGTAGGGCCTTCACAGCTACCGTAGCGGTCATGGGGCATACGAAGTCCCCTCTGCACATCGCCCCTACATGCAGTGCCCTACTTCATGCCGTTGACCACCTACTACGACGTGGATGAGGGGTTGGCCTTGTTGGAGGCTCCGTTAGTATTAGCTGTATGAAAAACTGTACATAATAAAAGGTGTGTAGAATATAATTTCTAATCTACTTTATTTTCCGTGATGTCTAAACAAACGAAACAGACAAAAATCGAACTGAACTTCTTTACAGGCTATCTAATCGGAAGTATTTTCTGGAGATGGTGGGTTCGAATCCCATCTTCGGTAGCCCTGAAGAGATTTTTAAGTGGTTCCCCTTTTTCACACCAGGCAATACTGGTAAAAATCTGAACCAAGTCTTACTGACTGCTTTGACGTTTTTGCGCATAGAGAGCGAAATCTAATAAATGACGATTGTAGCATCCATGTAGATGGTTGCGTAGTTGAAATATCTTTTCGGCGACGTAAGGATGGGAAGGGGATAGGATGGTACGCCAGCTGTTGCGGAGTGCGGGCTGTAATGTGATCGGAGCTGTAGAATTTGTCAAGGAATGTACGAGGCGAAACTGGCGTGTGATTTGTGGAAGGGAAGTGTTAATCCAAATGTCTATTAAAATATGTGTAGAATTGGTGAGGAGAAAATAACGGTAAAACATTGTAAGTCAAGTTGTGAGTTTTGGTTTTGAAATATTTTGTTGTCAGACTCAGATATGAGAGAAGAGATGGTTAGTTTGTCACAGATTGTTTTATGTAACAGCATAGTAGATCGCGTAAGAGAGTTAGGAGGAAATTTGGCTCAGGTGGTTGAAATCCCGTAATGTTGAAGTGTTGTTTGTAGCTGGGATTTTCACTGTAGGGAACTCGAGGATTTATTTGTGTACTTTAATTGTATAGGAATAGTGTTATTCCATAGTTAGGATCCTACGTGAAACCGTAGGACGTGGTGGCTAGGAACATTTCAAGTGACGTTTTAAATAAAATCCTTTCGCATATATTCTGTATTGGTTAAGTTTTATCTTTCACGCGGGTTGTCAACGAGGCGAGATTTCATGTTGATGCAGTCAGAGGAGATAACGTGTTTACTTTCATAGAGATAACGAGAAGGGCTTTCCTTCCAGGTAGAGCGACCACCTGTTCGGCGAGCGAGCCAGTTCATTTGTTCGAGAGGAATTGTAACTGAGATTTTGTCATTTAAAATAAATGTTTGGAAATAGTTTTCATTACTTAATAAGAGATCGTTTGGTAGAGAACTTCAGATTCATTATAGGTGCGACGGGAATGATACGATGTTGTGTTATTGTTGTTGTTGTTGGTTTCCAAGGCACAAGTGTAGGTTCGTGTGGTATGAGGTCATGCCTGTGGAGCACATGGTGGTGCAGTAGTCCATCCGCCCTAGAGTTTGGGTGAGGTGCATTACGACACTTGAGTCTCATCAGCATGAAATCATATCGGAAGGAGGTGCCGGAGTTAGTCCGAGGGATAACCGTACATGTTATAAGAGTTGAACATGGGTTGTTTTATTTTGCGTTTCGTGTAATTTGTGTAAATTATAGGATTTAATGTTATTCGTGTTATAACGTGAACTTGTTGAGTGACATAATGAAATAAACAAATGGTACAACAAATGAAGCTGGACAGAGACTCCTAGAATTCTGTCAAGACAACTCACTGGTCATTACCAACACATTGTTTCAATTGCCCAAACGACGCCTATACACCTGGACCTCGCCAGATGGTAAATGTCGGAATCAGATCGACTACATACTCTGTAGTCAAAGATGGAGGAGTGCTGTACAGTCATCCAAAACAAGGCCTGGGGCTGATTGTGGATCAGATCACGAGCTCTTAATTTCCAAATTCCGGCTCAAATTAAAGAGGATTGACAGAGCTAAACCATCAAGCAGATATGACCTAAATAGCATACCTCTTGAATATACAGTAGAGGTTAGAAACAGATTTAATGGATTAGATTTAAGAGATAGAGTTCCAGAAGAGCTATGGTCAGAAGTACGTTGTGTTGTTAAGGAGACAGCGGAAAAGCATATTCCCAAGAAAAATAACAAGAAGAAGGCCAAATGGTTATCGGGTAAAGCACTACAAATAGCAGAAGAAGGAATGCAAAAATCAAAGGGGAAAGATCGAAAATGTCTAAATTAAATGCAGAGTTTCAGGAACTAGCTAGAAGAGATAAGAATGCCTTTTTGAATGAACAGTGCAAGGAAGTTGAGGAAAATAACAGACTGGGTAAGACAAGAGATCTTTACATAAGAATTGGAGACATCAGAGGGAAATTCCAGGCTAAGATTATAATGATAAAAGATAAAAATGGAAAAGATCTTACTGAAGCAGAGGAGATTAAAGAAAGGTGGAGGGAATATGTAGGCAATTTGTATAGGAAAGATGGGAATACTCCTGATGATGAAGTTACTCTGTTGTCAGAGCCAGAACCAGATATCTTAGAAAGTGAGGTCAAGTGGGCCCTAGAGAGTATTGCAAACAATAAGGCAAGTGGTTACGATGGAATCCCAGCAGAACTGTTCAAAATCCTAGGAGAGGATGCTGTGAAAGTGCTACATTCAATATGTCAGCAAATATGGAAAACCCAGCAGTGGCCAAAAGATTGGAAAAACTCAGTGTTCATCCCAATTCCAAAGAAGGGCAGCGCTAAAGAATGTTCAAACTACCGAACAATCGCACTTATATCGCATGCTAGTAAGGTTATGCTCAAGATCCTGCAAAATAGGCTTCGGCAGTATGTAGATCGAGAACTACCTGAAGAACAAGCCGGTTTCCGCAAAGGCAGAGGAACCAGAGATCAAATTGCTAATATTCGCTGGATTATGGAGAAAGCAAGAGAATTCCAGAAAGACCTATACTTATGCTTTATTGACTATGCTCAAGCCTTTGACTGTGTCGACCACAATAAATTGTGGCAAGTACTCAAGACTATGGGAGTACCAGATCATTTTATTTGCCTTATGAGAAATCTCTACTCTGATCAGGAAGCTACGGTGAGAACCCTATATGGAACAACTGAATGGCACAAGATTGAGAAAGGTGTACGTCAAGGCTGCATATTGTCACCTTACTTATTCAACTTATATGCAGAGTATGTGATGAGGAATGCCAAATTAGATGAAACAGAAACTGGAGCTAAAATTGGTGGGATACATATAAATAACCTTAGATATGCTGATGACACCACCCTGTTGGCAGAAAGTGAATAACAACTTAAGTATCTACTAATGAAGGTGAAAGAAGAAAGTGCAAAAGCTGGACTAAGGTTGAATGTCAAGAAAACAAAGATCATGGCAACTAAACCTATCACCTCCTGGCATATAAATGGTGAAACAATGGAGGTTGTTCCTAGTTTCATCTACTTGGGCTCCAAAATAACTGCTGATGGCGATTGCAGCCATGAAATTAAGAGACGCTTGCTCCTTGGGAGGAAGGCAATGGCCAACCTTGATAACGTTTTCAAGAGTAGAGACGTAACTTTAAGAACGAAGATTCGTATAGTGAAGGCTATGGTCTTCCCAGTAGCAATGTACGGAAGCGAAACCTGGACAGTAAGAAAGGCTGAGCGCCGAAGAATAGATGCATTTGAACTATGGTGTTGGAGAAAACTCCTTAGAGTTCCGTGGACTGCGAAGAGATCTAATAAGTCCATATTACAGGAAATCAACCCAGGCTGTTCACTGGAAGGTCAAATACTCAGGCAAAAACTAAAGTACTTCGGTCATATCATGAGAAAACATGATTCACTGGAAAAGACCTTAATGCTGGGGAAGACTGATGGTAACAGGAGAAGAGGGCGACAACGGATGAGGTGGATTGATGACATCAAGGAAGCCACGGCTCTCAATTTAGAAAGA
This sequence comes from Anabrus simplex, assembly GCF_040414725.1. Taxonomy (NCBI): domain Eukaryota; kingdom Metazoa; phylum Arthropoda; class Insecta; order Orthoptera; family Tettigoniidae; genus Anabrus; species Anabrus simplex. Next base: position 95,174,377 of record NC_090267.1, read on the forward strand.
CTTCGGAAAATAGTATACGACAGGAAGAAATGGCGCACTTTGGTCTATGGGGTCACGGAGAGTCGAAAGCGACTAAACGACTAACAACAACAACAACCGGTAGATATGACCCTGTCTTTCGTATTACAGCTGCGAAACAAGAAAGCTGTGAGAATAAACAGAGATAAATATTTGCTTTTAAAGGAATGTTTCTGGTAAACATGTCCAAGTGATAACGTAAGTTTAATTGAAACAGTTAGGGAGTTTATAGAAAGCACTTCGTCCGGGATAGATAAATTTGTTGTTAATCAGGATTATGAGATTACTTCATTTATTAATTTATTAAATTAAGTGAAACCATATTTTGAGAATGAGCTTAAAACCAAGTGACTAACTTGAAATGTATTCTGGAAATCTTAGTTTTATTTGTTGGGAAAATTTAACTTATGAACGTAACGATTGAGAGGAGATGTCGGATAGTAAGGGACTTTACCTCCACAAGTGCTGTGAGCGTTTGCTGTTGTTGTTGTTGCTGTTTCTTTTTTATTTTGATTTGTTGTACTTTAATTTAATTGAGTTCAGCCTTCAGCCTAGAAATTTGGATGGTCATGGGGTCATCAACCTCAGTGACTTAGATTAAGGCCATCTGCCATTATAGCATCATTCTTCTTGCAGTCATCATCCACAATGACTTTAATGGAAATCACAGAGTTAGATGTCAGTCCATGACATAGTCGTAGGTTACATCGATTCAATTAAGGATCCATGCCGTACAATCACTGTGCGGCACCTACCGATTGGACAGCCTTAATTGTGATGTAGATGTTGCGACCCAAGAGAAAGATCCCATGCAGATTGCTGATAGGTAAGGAAGGTAGGTATCCTTCGAAGGGCCTTAGAGGATTTAATATAATGGTTAAAAATTGGGGTAATCTTGGTGTTAAGTCGGCGTATTTTGGTGTATCTTCTTCTTCTTCTTTTTTTTTTACCGGGCGAGTTGGCCGTGCGCGTAGAGGCGCGCGGCTGTGAGCTTGCATCCGGGAGATAGTAGGTTCGAATCCCACTATCGGCAGCCCTGAAAATGGTTTTCCGTGGTTTCCCATTTTCACACCAGGCAAATGCTGGGGCTGTACCTTAATTAAGGCCACGGCCGCTTCCTTCCAACTCCTAGGCCTTTCCTATCCCATCGTCGCCATAAGACCTATCTGTGTCGGTGCGACATAAAGCCCATAGCAAAAAAAAAAATCTTTTTTTTTTGCTATGGGCTTTATGTCGCACCGACACAGATAGGTCTTATGGCGACGATGGGATAGGAAAGGCCTAGGAGTTGGAAGGAAGCGGCCGTGGCCTTAATTAAGGTACAGCCCCAGCATTTGCCTGGTGTGAAAATGGGAAACCACGGAAAACCATTTTCAGGGCTGCCGACAGTGGGGTTCGAACCTACTATCTCCCGAATACTGGATACTGGCCGCACTTAAGCGACTGCAGCTATCGAGCTCGGTGGTGTAACTTTCGAGGCAAGCATTGTGGTATATTTCTGGAGTAATCGTGGTGCCACTTTGGTGCAAAATTGTTGCATATCCTTTCGTATTTACCCCGAGAAACATGTTACAAAATCGTTTGTATTTGTATTGTCATTTAAATTTATATAAACTTTAAAATTTTAATTCATTATAATGTCCAATATTAGGTTTAATTGTACCAAGACTCCAGACCTCGTGTTAGGGGGGTTGAATTATCATGAATCATGATGGTGGTACATGCATTCTCACATGGAAGCCGATCTTAGTGATCTCCAGACATTCTTTATTTTATTCTTAAATTAAGATGGTGGTTTCTAGTAAGGATGCCCCTCAGGTAACTGAGTTAAGGTCTCCAAAGCCAGCACCTCTCATCATCGTTGTTATTATTCGTTTGTTTCTAATGGACAGGTATGAGTTCGTTGGTCAGCTGTTGTTAAATGTCACAAGTTTTCATGTTTCGTTTCAAATGGTCAATAAACCTAAACTTTTAAGTTAAACAGTCGTCAAGTTCACTCATTGTAGACATTAGTTTTAAATTACTGAAACCCACCTCTTACCTAAGCAAGTGACGAAGAACCCGTAAGCGACCGAAGAGAAAGATCCCATGCAGGTAAGGAAGGTAGGTATCCTTCGAAGGGCCTTAAAGTGTTTAATATGATGGTTAAAAAGTCGGTGTATTTTTGGTGTATCTTTCGAGGCAAACATTGTGGTATATTTTTGGAGTAACCGTGGTGCCACTTTGGTGCAAAATTGGTGCATATTCTTTCGTATTTACCCCAAGAAATGTGTTACAAAACTGTTTGTATTCGTACTGGCATTTAAATTTATATAAACTTAGAAATTGTAATTCATTATTTGGGCCCGGGCCCCTGGGCATTTGCCCCTTCTGCCACCCCCCACTGTCACCGGCCCTGCACACATAAAGAGAATGACAGAGGAAAGGATACCAAGGAGGATTCACGAAATTGAAATAAAAGGAAAGCGACCGAGAGGAAGACCAAGAGACAAGTGGATAAAAGGAGTGGAAGAGTGTGTACAGAGAAGAGGAGAGGACTGGGCAAGAGTGACGAGGGAGAAGTGGTGTGAAAACAAGAGGAGATGGAGAGGCTTAAGATCCAAGCCGACCTAGCCAACAGCTGGAAACTGCATATGATGATGATGATGATGATGATAATGATGATGATGACGACGACGATGATGATGATGATTTGACCATCCTTGAAATAGTTTACTGCTACCTCAGAGATGAATATCGACTCAGAGTAACCTAGAAAGAAGTCACTGTGCTAACCCCAAAGCTCTGCACACCTTTCCTTACGTGCAGTAGAATCATCGTTTGCTCGTCAGAACAAAGACCTGTTTCATTGCCAGAAGTTATTATGCATTCAACTTTTTCGCTCCGTACAGGTTCCGAGGTATGACGCAACTTGATTTTAATGGCCACTTTTTCACTGCTGGAGGGAGTTGTTTGGCTACATGCAGTGTCTTGTCTTTTATATGGTCTAGATACCCGATCCACTCTAATAATGGTAAGGTGTTCAAATGATTGAAATATTTTTGTGTTCAATGAATTAGATGGGACACAAACATCTCTCGCAATCTAACTTCATCGAACTCTGCCTTCGAGGAGATCTTGCCAGTTGTCCAGCGAGTTTTTACTAATTATGAAAAATTTGAAGATCACATTCTCTCAGATATTTTGTACCTTCCAAGTGGCTTTTCCTCCCCGGTAATTCCTTGTAGATGTCAACATACCAAACTGCTTAAGGCAACTTATTGGTTAAAAGTGGTACATGTTTCGTATATTATAAACATCTTCAGCCACATAACACTGTTTACATGAAAAATTTATATAATGACAAAGTAATTAATAATTATTTAATGAAGCGTGGCCTCCGGAGAGGTCTATCGAGTAGATGCCTGATAGGCGACATGTATTGGGTCGTCCTGTAATCTTGCCTCCTTAGCAGGAGACCAGCCTACTGAAATTTTCTTGAGTTTATAATCTTCAGTGTAGTTGCTTGCTGTTATAATAATAATACCGAGCAAGTTAGCCGTGCGGTTAGAGTCGCGCAGATGTGAGCTTGCATTGGGGATATAGTGGGATCGAATCCCACCATCGACAACCCTGAAGATGGTTTCCGTGGTTTCCCATTTTCATATCAGGCAAATGCTGGAGCTGTGCCTTAATTAAGGACAAGGCCGCTACCTTCCCAATCGTAGCCTTTTCCAATCCTTCCGTCATTGAAAACCTTCGTTTTGTTAGTGCGACGTTGAACAAGTAGCATGATAATAATAATAATAAGAAGAAGAAGAAGAATCGGGGCCGATGATCTCTATGTTAGGCCCCTTTAAACAACAAGCATCATCATCATCAATAATAATAATAATAATAATAATAATAATAATAATAATAATAATAATAATAATAACTTCGTGTGACTACTGCAAGCCTGGTGGAGCCTCTGTAAGGCGAGAGTGAGCAGCATCTGTTGCGTATGAGAAACTGCTTATTGTGGTGGAGGATAAGAGTTGTGTGTGATGTGTGGGCTGCTGGAATATAGGGGACAGCACAAATACCTCGTACCCGAGCGAAGGGAACTTACCGTTTATAAGACTGAAATAACTAAACTCAGTCGGGATCGAACACGAGTCCCTAAAGACCGAAGGTCAAGACGCTGACCACTCAGCCACGAAGACGGAAATTAATTAATAAATAATTATTTAATGGAGTGTGGCCTCCGGAGAGGTCTATCGAGTAGATGCCTGATAGGCGACATGCATGTCTGTAAGAATGAGGCCCTACCTATGATGAAAATGCTTAAGAGAGCACATACTCCCAGCCCCCGAACCGTCGGAATTAACCAATGAGGGTTAAAATCTCCGACACGGCCTGGAATCGAGCCCGTGACCTTTCGGTTCAAAGGCCAGCATGCTAACCATATAGCCATAGAGCCGGAGATAATAATAATAGTAATAATATTGGTTTTGCGTCCCATTAAATATTTTTACGGTGTTTTTTTTTTTTTTTTACGCTGAAGTGCTGGAATTTTTCGCATTAGTTCTTCGCCCATCAGTCTATTAACACGAGGCTGAATGACGTATTTGAGCACCTTGAAATCTTGCCAGACTGAGCCGAGGTCGAACCCACCAATCTGGGCTCAGCGTTTTTTACAGTCTGAACGACTCAGACTGAGATTGCATGTGTTTGTATTCATTCTCATAACACACACCCCACTACCAACTCCCACAAAACACGCTATAATTTGACATGTTCTTCAACAATGCGTTGGCGTCAGGAAGGGCACCCGCCTGTAAATCTGGGTTAATATTCATATTGCCGGGCTGAGTGGCTCAGACGATTGAGGCGCTGGCCTTCTGACCCCAACTTGGCAGGTTCGATCCTGACTCAGTCCGGTGGTATTTGAAGGTGCTCAGATACGCCAGCCTCGTGTCGGTAGATTTACTGGCACGTAATAGAACTCCTGAGGGACTCAATGCCGGCACCTCGGCGTCTCCGAAAACCGTAAAATGAGTTAGTGGGACGTAAAGCAAAGTAACATTATTATTGATGATGCTTGTTGTTTAAAGGGGCGTAACATTTAAGGTTATCGGCCCATCATTATTATTATTATTATTATTATTATTATTATTATTATTATTATTATTATTATTATTATTATTATTATTATTATTATTATTATGAAAATTCACACTTGATGTCAGTCCCAAATATTTGAGAGTGGCCCATTAAAGGTGCTCATACAACCAGGAAAGAAAAATGCTGCTACATTTTAAGTAAATATTTTATCATATTGTTGTTCACCCAGTCACAATCTATGGAGCTGAATGCTGTTCAGTTACAACAGGGATGCTCACCATACGGCCCGCGAAGGCATTTCATGTGGCCCCCTAGCCGAATTTTTATAATGTGCTAAAGTTTCAGTTTATGATTTTCGTAGAGACCGAAAAAATTAGTTAGTAAGAACTTTGTTGTAATTGCAACTACAGGTCGAATTATTTAAACTTGAGTGTTGTTCGCACTTAAGGGACAGTTCGCGGACTGAAATCTTATTAACTTTTATACGGCACTTCGTAATGAATTTTTTCCGGATTTCTTAAAATTTGCGAGAACGTACTTGTGTGTGTTTGGGAGTACTTACATTTGTAAACAAATATTTTCATAAGTGAAAACTTACGTTTCTGGATCAGTGATGAATACCTACATTCCATTCTGAAGGTGGCTGGGTCGAATCTGTCTCCAGACATTTCAAAACTGTCACTCCAATCGAACGCCCAGATCTCTCATTAATGTGTAAATTTATCCAAAGTTAAAGTGTTGTTTACTTTTCTCAGCTTGTTTGGTATTGTGTGTCAGGTTACTGTTTGTATTGTCGAATAGTAATGTGAGAGATCGGTTGGTTAATTGGTTGGTGATTGAAGAAGGGGACAGCTGGGTGTGTGGATGTATTTATGTGTTAGAGAAGGACGAGAGGGAGGGGAAAATAATGTGGCTCGTGGTTCGTTTCGGAATCTGACATTTGGCCCGCCCGCAAATTAAGTTGAGCACCCTTGCGTTACAAGACGAGTAGAGCATCCATTTACACTTTTTTTCTTTTTTGCTATTTGTTTTACGTCTCACCGACACAGATATTTCTTACGGCGACGATGGGAGAGGAAAGTGCTAGGAGTGGGAAGGAAGCGGCCGTGGCCTTAATTAAGGTACAGCCCTAGCATTTGCCTGGTGTGAAAATGGGAAACCACGAAAAACCATCTTCAGGGCTGCCGATAGTGGGGTTCGAACCTACTATCTCCCGACTACTGAATACTGGCCGCATTTACACTTTTTGGAGATGTGTATATTGCGTTGGTTGGTGGGAATCTCTCGCCTTGACAACATTACAAACGATGCTATTCGGCGGAAGATAACTGTCGGACCGACCAACCGAGCAGAGGAAAGGTGGCCACTACCGTAGTTCCAAACATCTGCATTTGGGAGACGGAGAAAGGCTTGTCTCGACCATAGGCTGTCCTGAGAATGGTTTTACGTGATTTTCCATTCTCCTGCACTAAGGCAAATGCCGGGACAGTTTCTAGTATAGGTCCGGTCGCTAACCCTCTCACCTTCTTCACACATCTACATCATCACCATATACGTCCTGGCCTGAGGGCCTGAGAAACGTCGTCACCGCCTAAGATGCCCTACAGGGAAGGAACGAAGATATTTAGTAGTAGTAGTAGTAGTAGTAGTAGTAGGATGTCATCAACGCCAACTTGAGAGCTTTCCACATACAGCGCAATGATGTTTTCGATCGTGGACGTTCCTTGATCCGTCAAGCAGACCGTAAACCAACAGGAAAAACGCTAAGAAGAAAACGAAGAAGTCTGGCAAAGAAATATAATAATAATAATAATAATAATAATAATAATAATAATAATAATAATAATAATAATAATAATAATAATAATAAGCTTTGGTCCTTTATTACAAAACAATCCTTGGCTTACTCTTCAAAACACGTTTGTCCTGTACGCGCTTTTCCAGTGAAACGTATTTCTAATACCTGAGAAGAAATGACAAGTAGTGTTTAGGATAATTTTTAATGGGTGTTTCCATTTAAACTCGTTCTCAAAGTGTACAAGGACACTCTTACTGACCAAGTGCAGTTAAACGTTCGTGGATTAACTAGTTAATAAATCTCTATGATAATTTTCTCCTTCCTTTAGAATGGGATTTTAGTCGGGGAAATCTTCAGCAAGCGAATCTTAATTAAGACCACGACTACTTCCTTCCCAGTCCACGTCATTCCTATCCCATCGCCACCGAAAACCTGTAATACTGATACTTTTAAGTACCAACAAAAAGAAAAAGAATGCTAGTGTTTAATGTGAGAAAATAAATTTTCACCTAAGATGATCTAAAAATAAATACCACCTGCCTACCGAAATAATATTTCCTTTGCAAGTTTATCGCCTTTTTTCAGACTTAAAAACAGGATTATTTTTTCGTTGTATTTCCATTTAAAGGTACCTCGACTTGAAAAGCAATACAAAAGTCACATTTTGGCTTTCACGTTTTTTTAATAGGATAAAATTTCCTGAATTTGAAAATATATAATAGTCGTACGTATATTCCTGGAGCAAAAGTGTATTTTAAAAAGTTTTTTAAGTATGACTGCACGTCTGCTACTTCCCCTCAGCCGTTGGTTAAAACTACTTTTCCATAAGTGGCATTTTCTAATAGTTAGGTGCACTATTCTCTGGAGCCTTAAGATCTAGAGCAGAGGTGCTCAGCTGGGCGCCCGTTGAAGCTGGCCTGACGTAAATGCGGGCAGCTTCCGTAGCAAGCATACGTCACAGTGAAGCGAGAGAGCGAAACACTTTGCAGGAAAGGGAACAGTGACGTTAGATTGTAATTACGAAGTTCTTTATTTATTTATTTATTTATTTATTTATTTATTTATTTATTTATTTATTTATTTATTTATTTATTTATTTATTTATTTATTTATTTATTCACGAAGCACAAGATACAGCTACGCTGAGCAAATTTCACTTGCACTGTCAACAGACTATTTAACAAACTTAAACTTTCATAATAAAATATAACAAACATAACAAAATATAACAAGATCAGGTACACATCCTACTAATAACTGTCCAAATCGAAAACCATGAGAATGTCCATGTTCATAGCCAAGTCGTCGTGGGTCAAGATGGCGGTATAATCCCTTCACATCAACTTATCTTTAAGATACTATTTACACACCTCTCGAATACACTTTTATTTGATGATATATCAAGCTCTTGTCTCCTATTAATATTGTTAAAGAGTGTTGGGAGGCGGATTAGGAAAGATCGTTGAAATATTGAGTGCTGAGTGTGGGGAATGTGGAGAAGGTCTTTGGTTCTGGTGGAGCGGGAAGGAACGCGGAGAGAGAAGAGAGAAACAAGATGTTCCGAGCGGTAATATCCATTTAAGATCTCGTGGAGGAAACTCAGGGCAGCTACCTGTCGCCTGATGTGCAGCGGTGAGACATTAATTGCCATTAATATCTGCTGCGTAGACAGATTTCTGAGCTTGGGGTTTCTGTTCCTTACAATTGCAGCAAAGAAAGACACTGCTCTGTCTAACTGCTTGGTATTGGAGAGGGCGGCTGTTGTCCAAATCGGAGAGCAGTAGTTTAAGAGAGGTTGAACGATCGTGAGGAAGAAGTGGCGAAGAGCAACGGGGTCAGAAATTTCTGTGAAGCGATAGAGAATGCCTAGTAATTTCATAGCCTTGGTTGTATATGTTTCTATATGGGTCTTAAATTGTAATTTTGTATCGAATATTACACCTAGGTCACGCTGTTGCGTAACCACGGTGATGGGCTTGTCGAGTAGGTAATATGGTGTCGGTAGAGGAGATTTACGCAGTGTTATGGTCATGTGGCTGCATTTTTGTGGATTGGGGATAAGTTTCCAAGTACGGCACCAGTTCGAGAGGGCATTAAGCGATGACTGTAGCAGAGCTGCATCTGCTGGATTCCTGATCTCCCTAAATATCTTGCAGTCATCAGCAAAGAGTAGGGTATTCGCTGTTTCGTTGAGTTCGGACGGCAGATCGTCCATAAACAAAGAAAACAGCAAGGGGCCAAGAGTACTGCCTTGTGGGACACCGGAGGTGACTGGTAACCATGAGGATGAAGTGCCTGATATTACCACTCTCTGCCAACGGTTATGTAGGAAGCCAGCAAGAAGGGTCAGTAGACTGCCATGTATATTAAATCGTTCGGAGAGTTTATGGAGCAGCAGAGTATGGTCAACACAATCGAAAGCTTTCGAAATGTCTACGTAGCAGATATCCAGCTGTGATTTAGCTGCAATGGCGTGTGATGCAAAGCTATGCAGAGTGGCCAGGTTTGTTAGACAAGAGCCACCTGGTAGAAAACCATGCTGCTTGGTTGAGATATACGGCAAAGTGAATGCGAGGAGACGCTGGTGTATAATTTTTTCAAAGATAAAGGATAGTGTGGGGAGAATAGAGATTGGTCGGTAAGATGAAACATTAAATTCGTTGCCTGATTTGAGAAGTGGAACAATATTTGCCTGTTTCCAGGTAATAGGAAAATAGCCCGCGGCAAAACATCTGTTAAATAATTTAGAGAGAGGGACGCAAAGAGTGCTGGCAGTATTTTTTTAGGAAAAGAGGACCTATAGTGTCGGCACCGGTAGCTTTGTTGGTACGAAGAGTTTGAAGAAGGTTATGAACTTCACTTGGTGTGGTAGTTATGCTTGATAGGGTTCTGTTTGAAGCTGTACCAACGGGAGGGAGCGGTTGGTTTTGTAAGGGAGGGGAGAAGTTTGAGAAGAAATACCTGTTGAACAGTTCATTGCGATCAGCGCCATCTGCTGTTGTATCGTTGTGGTTCACGCTGACAGGAATCCGCTCCGTCCTTCTCCGTGTGTTGATCAGCGAAATGCTGATTGGGGTACAGTATTTTTTTCAATAACCCGCTATAATCGCAAGAAAATCGACCTTTTAAAGATATTCCGGTTTGATTTATACCGCGCTCAATATAAACAGTCAGTTTTATTTGTTTATATTTATGCATTCAAAGAAAACTAACACGTTAGAATTTACAGGTTTTAAACGTACAAGCTACGATTTGCAATTCCTTGGGTGGGAATGACAGTATTTCCCTTTCTTTCTTTCTTAATCTGCTTACCCTCCAGGGTTGGTTTTACCCTCGGACTCAGCGAGGGATCCCACGTCTAACGCTTCAAGGGCCGTGTCCTGGAGTGTGAGACATTGGGTCGGGGGAGACTGACCAGAACCTCGCCCATGTGGCCTCACCTGCTATGCTGAACAGGGACCTTGGTGGGGGATGGGAAGATTGGAAGGGATAGACAAGGAAGAGGGAAGGAAGCGGCCGTGGCCTTAAGGTAGGTATCATCCCGGCATTTGCCTGGAGGAGAAGTAGGAAACCACGGAAAACCACTTCCAGGATGGCTAAGGTGGGAATCGAACCCACCTCTATTCATTTGACCTCCCGAGGCTGTGCCCGTTCCAGCCTTCGTATCACTTTTCAAATTTCGTGGCAGAACCGGGAATCGAACCCAGGCCTCTGGGAATGGCAGCTAATCCCACTGACCACTACACCACAGAGGCAGACATTTCCCTTTAAAAAATAAAGTAACATTCCTGTTATTCATTTAGCAAAAAGTAATATATTTATATAATTCAGCACGTTTACTGCTTGATTTCGCACAGTGTTGTATTGTTGTGTAACTTTCCCTGTTCACTGAATTTCTGAAAATAGTATTTAAAACTTATCAGGCGTCTGATGATAGTAACTAGTCTCTTAATGGAGAGGGAGTTTCATTACGAGTGAGGACATAGATATTTACTACCCAAGATTAAAGTACAATGTGTAAATGTATCCACCAAACAGATGTACAGTGCGTAAAAAATAAATAACCTAACCGATGTTATTCTCGGTAAGGATGAGTGGATTGTTGGTGAGTTTATCAGATAATTTTAACCCAAGCAACCACAAGCTACAGCTCCGTATTATATTATAAATGTTTCTAAAGTACCTCTTGAAATGTAATAGTGAAAATTATAATGCATTACGTACAATACACAAATATTTGAGGCTGTAGGCCTAACTCTTTATTGTATCCGGTCAAAATACACAAACTTCAAGGAATGGAAATGACTTTCACAATGTAAATTGAAAATGACGTGGATTTCAGTCCTCTTCCATTCATTATTTTCTGCCTCCATTTCAAACTCGGGTATCGAGAGTGACTCGAAACATTTCGCCCAAACTTTACAGCCTTCACGTAACCACAACGTCACTGTGGTTGAATAGCATGCGCACATCGGCTGCCTGGCCATAGCTTACAGTGCTGTGTGCCCGCGGGACGAAATACCCACTGTGAGCATCTCTGAGCTAGAGCATTCAAACTTAGCACACTTCTAAAATGACCTAAAAGCTCCAAGAAAGATTTGAAGAAAATGTATGTTTCACTAAAATATTAATAATATGGCACAAACCACCTGCAATTTTTTTACGAAAAATATTTTCTTTTTGCGAGTACTTATAAACACAGTAAGATATATTTTCGTAAGTCATTAGTCCGCCTCTGTGGTGTAGTGGTTAGTGTGATTATCTGCCACTCCCGGAGGCGCGGGTTCGATTCCCGGCTCTGCCACGAAATCTGAAAAGTGGTACGAGAGCTGGAACGGGGTCCACTCAGCCTCGGGAGGTCAAATGAGTAGAGGTGGGTTCGATTTCCACCTCACCCATCCTGGAAGTGGTTTTCCATGGTTTCCCACTTCTCCTCCAGGCAAATGCCGGGATGGTGCTTAGCTTAAGGCCACGGCCGCTTCCTTCCCTCTTCCTTGTCTCTCCCTTCCAATCTTCCCATCCCCCTACAAGGCCCCTGTTCAGCACAGCAGGTGAGGTCGCCTGGGCGAGGTACTGGTCATACTCCTCAGTTGTATCCCCCGACCCAATATCTCACGCTCCAGGGCACTGCCCTTGAGGCGGTAAAGGTGGGATCCCTCGCTGAGTCCCATGGAAAAACCAAGTAAGTAAGTAAGTAAGTAAGTAAGTAAGTAAGTCAGTAAGTCATTAAAGTAATATCTCTTGTTAAAATTGTATGCAAAGTTATGACAGGAATAAGAACTTTGAAATGTGATTTGTTGCTGTTTGCATCCGTGTCGATGAGCTATATAGCTTATAATATGCTTGTATTTAGCACTAGTTGACGTTAAAAAGCGAGAAGAGTTTGGTGGTTTTGGAACAAATAACTTCTTTTTGATATAAACTTGCAAAATATGCCTTAAAAAATGCCTGTTCACGTCCAAGTGACCTCTAAAAATAATCACCACCACTATATCTGGTAAACTTTTATTTTCTTCCTACCCCGAAGGTATTAATTTTGTGATGCCTAATGAGTCTTGTATCTTCTTATCTGTCTCAGACCTTTCCTTTCTTCTGATTATCAGAACCCGCAATCTGACAATCTGATAATTCCTCCTCTGTCCATCAAAAGCACCACCAACCTCCAGCAGGTTCATTAAACCTGAACAGTAGACCCTAACCTTTAGGCATTAATAAGTTAGAATGCAAATTAATTTTGGTTGTTAGGAAGTGTGATAATAATAAAAATGTTATTAGCTTAACGTCCCACTAACTACTTTTACCGTGGTTTCCCATTTTCACACCAGGCAAATGCTGGGGCTGTACCTTAATTAAGACCACGGCCGCTTCCTTCCAACTCCTAGGCCTTTCCTATACCATCGTCGCCATAAAACCTATCTGTGTCGTTGCGACGTAAAGTGCCTAGCAAAAAATTACTTTTACGGTTTTCGGAGACGCCGAGTTGCCAGAATTTAGTCCCGCAGGAATTCTTTTACGTGCCAGTAAATCTACCGGCACTAGGCTGACATATTTGAGCACCTTCAAAAACCACCGTACTAAGCCAGGTTCGAACTTGTCAAGTTGAGGTCAGAAGGCCAGCACCTCAACAGTCTGAGCCACTCAGTCCGGCATTAGGAATCCTCGTCTAGCCCTCTGTAACGCAATGTATAGAGATTAACATAAATTCTAGGGGTTCAGTTGGGTCATGCCCCTAACGTTTATGCAAAACTCTTAGCATAAATGCTGTCCAGGCAAAAGTATAATTGTCACTCGCTTCAGTAAGTTTGTATTCTAACCTATTACTGCCTAAAAGTCCGCTATCTACCTGTCAGTTGATCTCACTCACCCCAGGACAAATTCAAAACTGCTCAGGACGTTCCCACTCAAGACCGTGATGCAATGTTCATAGGTAAAATAAATAGTCAACATGATCATATTTAAATACTATATTTCGCAACTTCTCGAAACGTAAACAGGATTGTATAAAAATAATCACCCCGAAGTCTGGATGATAGACATGACTTTATGATTCCTAGGTAAGTTTTGTTCTACAAGACAATTTTAATTAATGTTTGTGCTATAATATAGAGTTACAACCGTATTTGTAATATATATCTTCGGGTTTGTGACACAAAAATAAATATACAAGAATGACAAGATTACTTCGAAATGATATAGGACACACCCCTCACATGTAGAATACGCTGTATAGACATGAGTCCGGGAACGCCTCCACGCTCTCCGGGCCTAAACCCACTAGACTTTTATTTGCGGGGGCATTTTAAAGCTCTTGTGTATCGAAGTAGTACAAGATGCAAGGAGTCTTCGAGTTATATTCCCTCTTAGCCACAACATCCAAAGCTACTCACTTAGCGGCCGACGATACTTAATATCCGTTCTAAGAGAACTGTACATGATAACCTATTTCCTCTTATAATATACCATGTGATTCAGCCGCCCCTTCCAATGTAGTTTTATGGAACCCGAAATATTAATTCCGTCCTGAAAACATCTACCCTGTAGGTATGCTCAGACAATACAACCAGATATCTTGGTATTTACCACCTCGCCATGATAGAACGCTGTAATATTATACTCGCATTAAACAAGATTATACTCGTATTAAACACTGGAAGGCATGCGTGTGCCTTCTAGATCATATGAAAATTTATAATGTCCAATAACGGACCATTTATATTGATATCATATGAACCTGACACGCCGGCGAAACACTAAATTGATATTGTGACCGCAGTAAACCTAATACATGCTATAAGCTGCACAGTGCTCCGTACGAAACCGAAGCGTAGCGTAGTTGGTAAAAGCGCGACGGGGAGCGCTTGCGTGTAAGGTCGGAGTTTCGAGTCCGGGGCAAAGATTCTACGTTGTTGAAATATTTCTTTAATGCGTACCGCACGTAATGTAAATTCAATACCCGCTCCCATGCAACTTGTGTGTGAATGAATGTGTTAGTGGCACTAAGAAGAGACGATTAGTTAGCAGGTCGGACACATACGGACCGAAAATAATAGGAAAACTGCCTTGACAATGTTTTATCGCAGCAAATGCTCGACGTGATGACCGTTTTTGTTTTGCACATTTTTGGGCCCTGTGTCCAACAGCGTCTTTCGCGCTGAAGAATTCCAGGTAATTGCTCGGCAGGCGTCCGTGATGAGTTGCCGGGGCTGGTCGGAGTTTTCTGGCGCTTCAGTGTAAACTAAATTCATCAAATGCCCCCACAAGCAGAAGTCTAACGGCCTTAAATCCGGTGACCTGACTACGATTTGAATAAAAAATAAAACGAGTAAAGAAACACGCAATTTTAGGCTGTTTATCTGGAACTGCCCGGAAGTGATTTTCGATTTTTTTAGAAGTTTGATAGATCTATCCAAGACCCACAATTTGAAACCTTTCCGGGGCCTTTAGCCCTTCAACTTTCGGGTCAATTGAAGAAATTGCTTAATTTATCGTGTTTTGTAGTATGGGGACCCCTACTGTGTCTGCCGTTTTCAACATTAAAACTTACATTTTGTATATTTTTTGTACCTCAATTATTTTACCAACACTAGACGTTATATGCAATCTTTATATTGGCCTACTTTATTGATAAAAGTGGTTATTCGATGTGTTAATTATTTGACATTATTGGATTTTCAAACAGTATTAAACATTATTAAAAGTTTCATTGAGCATTAAAATGCACAGAATCGTATTATCCGTGTTTACAGTCATCCATGTGAATTTGTCTGATGATTAGTCCGGATAATCGAGATTTTACTGTACATAGTTTTCTAGAACTTACATTATGAAGATGCATAATATTAATTATAACAAGTTAAGCACTCCCAAATATGTCCTTGTGCTTTAAGGTATGCTTGGACACCATCTGAATTTTTACGATGTATAAATACAGGAGTGGTTTCAAAATGTACCGGAAATCATTTTCTAACTCCAAACTCTTTCCAGAATGCCTATCAACTTAGGAAACGCACACTAACACACATCTTCGTTTTCTACTTAACGTAACTTTTTTTTTGCTTTACGTCGCACCGACACAGATAGCTTTTATGTTGACAATGAAATGGCGTATGGCTTTTAGTGCCGGGAGTGTCCTAGGACAAGTTCGGTTCGCTAGATGCAGGTCTTTTGATTTGACGCCCGTAGGCGACCAGCACGTCGTGATGAGGATGAAATGATGATGGCCCCCGTGCCAGCAAAATTAACCAATTAAGGTTAAAATTCCCGACCCTTCTGGGAATTGAACCCGGGACCCCTGTGACCAAAGGCCAACACACTAACCATTTAGCCACGGAGCCGGACTTTATGGTGACGATGGTATAGAAAAGGACTAGGAGTAGGAAGGAAGTGGCCGTGGCTTTAATTAAGGTACAGCCCCAGACAGCATTTGCCTGGTGTGAAAACGGGAAACCACGGAAAACCATCTTCAGGGCTGTCGACAATGGAGTTCAAACCCGCTGTCTCCCGAATGTAAGTTCACTGTTACTTGACCCAAAAACGCGCAGCCACTTGCCTGGAGACGAGGGCGAAACGTAGGACTTCACTCTAGTTTTTAATACGTATATATCTTTCAAGTTCGAGAATTTCATCAAAATCTTATACGGGAATTTCAGGCTCTTTCCGTGTTAGGCTAGGTAGTTAGTGTGCTCCCTGTTAGATGAGAATTTACCGAGGGAGTTGGCCGTGTAGTTAGTAGTGCGCAACTGTAAGCTTGCATTCGGGAGATAGTGGGTTCGATTGCCACTGTCGGCAGACCTGAGGATGGTTTACTATGATTTCCCATTTTCACACCAGGTAAATGCTGGGGCTGTATCTTAATTGAGGCCACGGCGACTTCCTTCCCACTCCTAGCTCTTTCCTGTCCCATCATCTCCATAAGACCTACCTGTGTCGGTGAGACGTAAAGCCAATTGTAAAAAACAAAAAATGCGAATTTAAACAATGGGAACAGTGGTCTGGAGACAAAGTGAATGATGGGCGTTACTGGCACTGGGACATTATGTCTGATTAGGTGAAGATACAAATTACGGAGCTGAGTGTGCCTGAGGCGTCTCAGTGTTATGAAACGTCTGTTATCGCAGAGAGAGCAATATTCAAAGGAGTTCTTTGCCCTACTTAAGGTCAGGTACTTATCCAAGGTGTGGCCCTGGTTCGCATGCCAAGTTCTTGGCTACCTCTGCACATGACGTCCAAGGACGATTCCTCTTTTAGGATATAAAATCTGCCTCATCTGTGAACCCAGCATCATTGCTCCTGTATCTACAGTTCGCAACGTAACATCAACCATGCTGAAGTTCGTAAGTATCGAACACAGTTTTATTAGGGTTCGACACCACCGGTTCTCTGCATATTAGCAGGTTTTCTCATGCATTTTCCAAGCCGATCTGTCTTCTGCCATTCTTTCAGTCTTCCAATATCTTAAATTAATTTTCACGCTGTCTATCATTTGATACCTCTTTCTTCCTATCAACCTTTTCCCTGCAACTTTTCCGTCTAATGCATGTGTTATAAACACCTAACCAATTCTTCTTTATTCTTCATTACCGTCCTTTATTCACATTCTCTTTCCAACACTACTTCATTCTTTAATTTGTCTTGCCAGTTGATCTTCTCCATTTTTTTTCCCATACCCATATTTCAAAAGATTTCTATCTTCCTTCTTCCTCCATTCTCAATGTCCAAGTCTCAGGCCCATAAAGAGCAATGCTCCATACAAAGCACTTCACTAACCTCTTCTTAAGGTCAATATTCAGCGGTCCACTCATCAGTACCCTTTGCTTCATGTATACTTGCTTGACCATTGCGATTCTCCTCTTCACCTCATTAGAGTTGTAGTGGTTCAAATCCCCGCTAATACACTCGGGATTTTGGAATGAAAATTATCTTCGAAACTAGCTTGCTTCTAATTGGCGGCGGATATTATTATTAGTAGTAGTATTTTTTACAATTGCTTTACATCGCACCGACACAAATAGGTCTTATGGCGACGGTGGGATAGGAAAGGCCTAAGAGTGGGTAGGAAACGGCCGTGGCCTTAATTAGCCCCAGCATTTGAGTGGTGTGAAAATTGGAAACCACGGAAAACCATCTTCAGGGCTGCCGACAGTGGGGTTCGAACTCACTATATTTCGGATGCAAACTCACAGCTGCGCGCCCCTAACCGCACGGCCAACTCGCCCGGTATTATTATTTTAAGATTATCTTATTAGCATAATCAGTCTTACTCTTTTGCTCAATGGTCAATGTAGAGGCGATCGGATCTCAGGCTCGATTCCTAGCCGGATCGGTGATTTTAGGAGCGTCTGCTCAATTCTTCTGACTTGGGGACTAGCTGTTCCTGTTTGATAGAAGCTGTTACTGTATTATTAACTGACAAAAAATTAATCCAGCACAAACATCCCTTTGTGATTTTGAGAAATGTTAACTGAATTAGAGCATTCAAATATAAAAGTTAGCAGCTTTGATCTTCACATTCCGTAAATGTTAAAATGGAATTTTCAACAATATTTTGTCTCAATACACATCTGTTCATCTACGCATAACACCAGGGGCGATGTGACCCTTAAGGCTCTAAGGCTGAGCCTACCCTTTATTCCCCAAATTAGTTTTCTTTCGCCCTTATTAGTGTATTTCTATTGATATTTTCAATATTAATATATTTGAACTCGCGCTGCCTAACGCATGTCTTTGCCTACAACCAATAGCCATTCAGCTCAACTCAGTCCGCTTCGCGCACAAGCAGTAGCAACCCTGACGACTCCTGGAATGGAGGGCCGTTTATAGTGCCTACTGTCTTCCCAAGGAGCTGCTGGTCATCGTAGTGGAAGAAACCCACAACGCTGATTGCCCACTGAGCCGGTTGTTAGTAACTACTACAATCTAGGTGTGTTTGGGAGAACTAAAACAGTACAGTATAGTGCACCATAACGGATACAGGGTTGTCGACGATGTTCAACACAAGATAGCATAGTTTTATGACATGGTTAAACCACGATAAATACTACAATGCTTATCAAGGAAATTTCGCAGCCTTGTGAAAAGTATACTTCTAAGAGCTGAAACAAACCCTGTGCAGGTCTTATAGTCCATGTACCCCCCCCCCCTTTTGCTTTGAATAATACGGCATTATTATTATTATTATTATTATTATTATTATTATTATTATTATTATTATTATTATTATTATTACTATTATTATTATTATTATTATTATTATTATTATTATTATTATTATTATTATATAACTCAACTTTGGGCCGATATATTAAAAATGTTTCATCGTGTTCACAGCGTCAATAGGTGAATCCTTCGATAATGTCTTAAAATACGTTTTTTTAATTAAACGATTGCCAAACATAATAAGCCTATCAATAAAATGTATAATAATTTCTAAGCAGTCACAATTTACTTTTATACGCATTACGGATTTGAAATTACACTTCTGCTCTCTCATTAATGTGTAAGTGAAAAATACAATTTAATTAAGATAATTATTCTATCTTTAATGTTTTCGATACCTGGTATGAGTAACGTGTGTATCTTTTAATAGGAAGGAAGTTTGGACCTCTAATGGCCCTTCTAGTAGAATAATGCTATAATTTTCGAGAAATTCAGCACGTTTGTTACTTTCGAGATTCATTCAATCTCAGCCTCCCCTACAAAAAACTAACGCTTCACCACTGCATAACACACTACATTGCCAACCCTCACAGAAGCACATAATAGTTCAATGCATCCTTCTTCATTGGGTTGGGTTGACGTAAAGGCAGGCAGAAAGCAGGCAAGAAGTTTTATGTAGTTATTTCTTTCTGTTGTTGGTTTTACGAGGCACAGGTTCAAAGCGGCCTAAGATGACGATGAGATAGGACGTTGCTAGGACTGGGAAGGAGCGATCGTGGCCTGGCGTGAAGATGGGAAACCAGAAAACATCTTCAGGGCTGCCGACAGCGAGGCCCCACCTTCTCCCGAATGCAAGCTTACAGCTACACTGCCCGGACTGCGTAGCCAAATGTAATTACTTACATCGTGATTTTTGCCACAATATTTCACGCACCCCGAAAAAGTGAAATTTTATTTCTGCCATCCGGTAGAACAAAATGGAACGTGAAAATGATACGCAGGCAGTCTAACTAACGCAGACACATCCGTCACTCCACTATCAATGATGTCATCTTGCGGGCCTCGTTTCAGCATAAGTTCCTTCTATACGAAAATCAACTGGCTGCTGCCGCTCAGATGGTGAAAGGCCAGAGAGAATGTGCCATGGCAAAGGTGTGTGTAGACCTCTCCTGTGGGATCGATCAATCAATCAATCAATCAATCAATCAATCAATCAATCAATCAATCAATCAATCAATCACCGTTGATCTTCATTTAGGACAGTCGTCCAGGTGGCAGATTCTCTATCTCCTTTTTACCTAGTCGTTTCTTAAATAATTCCAAATAATTTGGAAATTTGTAGAACATTTCCCTAGGTAAATTATTCCAATCCCAAACTCCTCTTCGTATAAACGAACATTTGCCTCAATTTGTCCTCTTGAATTCCAACTTCATCGTCAAATTGCGACCTTTCCTACTTTTTAAAAACACCACTCAAACTTATTCGTCTACTAATGTCATTCCACACAATCTCTCCACTGACAGCTCGGAACATGCCACCTAGTTTAGCAGCTCGTCTCGTTTCTCCCAAGTCTTCCCAGACTAAACATTGCAACATTTTCGTAACGCTACTCTTTTATCGGAAATCACCCAGAACAATACAAGCTGCTCTTCTTTAGATTCTTTCCAGTTCTCGAATCAAGTAATCCTGGTGAGGGTCCCATATACTGGAACCTTGCTCTAGGTGAGGTATTACCAGAGACGTATATGCCCTCTCCTTTACGTCCTTGCTAAAACCCCTAAATACCCTCATAACCATGTGCAGAGATCTGTACCCTTTATTTGCAATATAGGGATTTTGCTTGTGCCGATACATTTGCCCAGTCCAATCTTCCTGTATCATCAATGAATACCGGACGTGCAGCCGGGAGTAGGGAAAATGTTTAAAAATAAGAATAAAATACAGTAGTTTGTTGGACAAATTATTATTCGTACCAGTAGCCGTTGAATCCAGTGGTACATGGGGTAATGATGACCTCAATTTTATCACAGAGGATGACGAACGGATAGCTCATATTTCCGTTGATGCTCGATCAACAACGTTTCTTATTCAGCGCATCAGAGTAGTTTTACAGTGTGGGTATGTCACATCTATTCTCGGGACACTGCCACCTGGAAAATAGCTGGATCCACTTATCAATGCTTAGCTCAAACTGCTGTACAAAAAACGTGAAATTTGGAAATTGTAGCCTACTTCTTATAAGGTATTGGCAAGGAATGGTGGAGGTGATCGTTATTTTAAGGTACATGACAGTGGCGTTATGAGCCTTTGCTGTAGACTTCCTGAACTTTAAATATCACGGATTCGGCCGAAATCGAATCTGCTGCGAACATATTACTCTACACAATAACTAATTGTCCAAGGGCTCTGACATGATTAATCGATGCAATGGCGACCAGTCCAAAAGGGCCAGGGAGGGCTGCATGCAGATGCTTACAACGCTATGATACAGGGGCTGGATATCTGTACTGAGAACTAAACCAATGTATCACATTTTATGAAACTTAGAGCCATATAAACGTAAGTCCACTGCCATTTTATTTTTATGGCAATAAAATAATGATTAACTATTTTAAGTGTAAATGATATTACTGAACGTGCTCAGTGATCAAAACTACACAAACTGCTCAAACACACTCAAACTACACAACATGCTCTTCAACTGACGTTCCTCCTCTCTCCTGTAAAATGACTAAAATGTCACGTTGATTTAGCCCTCAAGTACAGATTGTAGGCCTACATGTAGGCCTATTTCATTTTTCTCTTCTTTAACATTAATAATAATAATAATAATAATAATAATAATAATAATAATAATAATAATAATAATAATATACGGGTACGTAGCTGTAAACTTGCATTCGGGAAATAGTGGGTTCGAAACCCACTCTCGGCAGATCGGTACATACTTGAATTTTTTTGCTGAATTTTGACTTACAAAATAAATGTTCATCATTGTTCTTGATATATTTTGTGTAATTTTGATCCTTGAACAATTCATTAATATAATTCTTCTTCTTCTTCTTCTTCTTCTTAATCTGCTTACCCTCCAGCGTTGGCTTCTCCCTCGGACTCAGAGAGGGACCCCACCTCTACCACTTCAAGGGCAGTGTCCTGGAGCGTGAGACATTGGGTCGGGGGACAAACTCGGGGAGGAGGACCAGTGCCTCGTCTAGGCGGCCTCACCTGCTATGCTGAACAGGAGCCTTGGTGGGGGATGGGAAGATTGGAAGGGATAGACAAGGAAGAGCAAGGAAGCGGCCGTGGCCTTAAGCCCGCCATTTGCCTGGAGGAGAAGTGGGAAACCACGGAAAACCACTTCGAGGATGGCTGAGGTGGGAATCGAACCCACCTCCACTCAGTTGACCTCCCGAGGCTGAGTAGACTCCGTTCCAGCCATCGTACCACTTTTCAAATTTCGTGGAAGAGCCGGGAACCGAACCTGGCCCCCGGGGGTGGCAGCTAATCATACTAACCATTACACCACAGAGGCGGACCATTAATATAATTTACACTTAAAATGGTTAATTATTATTTTATTACCATAAAAATAAAATGACTGTGAACTTACGTTTATATGACTCTAAGTTTCATAAAATGAATAAAATAATGTGACTTCCGTTGGTTCTCTCAGGCACAGATATGTAGAGCTTGTTTTAGCCAACATATACTACTGAGAAACCTCAGCCGTTGTATTTATCTTCAACACTCCCCGTTACCAAGACGTGCAGTCGCCACAGAACTGATGCTATTTTTAAACCTGCAGGTGCTCGTGATCCTCGCCGTGCTGGCCGTCGCCTCAGCTCAGTACGTCTACAACTACCCCTACAGCTACACTCCTGCCGCCTATCCCGCAGTCAGAGGTTACACTGGCTACTCAGCTGGATACGCCGCTCCGTACTACGCCAGGAACTACGCCTACGTTGGATGAACATCTTCTCACCTCTCTAAGTATGACATTAACATTATATTTTATGATTTTATTATACTGTACTTCTTGTCTGATCTAGAAATGATGGATATCTCTTTATCTTCGTTTGCAGATTTCTACAGTCTGGACCACAGCCGAAGCTTATATTGGGGTGTTATGTATCTCGTAGATACCTCTTCACCAATATGGGTTACATAAATTTTACCGCACATATTTTGTAAATGGTTCTCTTTACAATTATATGTAAATAAATACTCAAACAAACACTCAAAATGTATGTTGCAAACCTGGTTTATTCCATTCTCATCCTTGTTAGTCCTTTTTCTAATTCTCAAAAATTATAATAATTAGAATGAGATTACAAGTTCTGAAAATCGCTCATAGAAAAAGAACGTCAGAGACAAAGGAGCCGTACGTACTGATTCCATCTGGCATAAGACCATTAGAAGCGATAAATTCACACCACGCATAACAAGACTGGCTGTAGGCCTATAAGGAATGGAGTTGCCAACATCGAACATTCTTCAGTCACTTTCATATTGTCGAAAATAAAGTGGAGGCAGGGATATCGACATACACTTCGACTTGCATTTATTATGATGATTAATGAACATGAACATAATAATCTATGCATTCATCTTTGATAATAAAAATATTATTTTTAAAAATTCGTTTACCTCCAGGTTGATATTTCCCACCGGACTCAGCGAGGCAACCCTCCTCTGCCGCCTCAAGAGCATTTTCCTGGAGCGTGAGACATTTTAGTCGACGATACAGCTGGCGAGGGGGTTCGGGAGTTCCAGTACCTCGCCCTGACGGCCTCACCTGCTATGCAGAACAGGGGCTTTGTGGAGAATGGGAATATATGAAGGGATAGAAAGTTAGGTAACATCCTGGCATTTGCTAGGAGAAAAGTAGGAAACCACGGAAAAACACTTCGAGGATGGCTGAGGTGGGAATCGAGCCCTCTCCCTCTCTCCTCATTTGACCTCTCGAGGCTGAGTGGACTCGGCTGCAATCCTCGTACCACGTTTCAAATTTCGTGGCAAAGACAGGAATCGTGGCAGTTAATCACACTAAACGTTTCATCACATGGACGATAATAATAATAATAATAATAATAATAATAATAATCGGGCGAGTTGGCCGTAAGGGGTGCGCAACGGTGCTCTTGCACCCAGGAGAGAGTGGGTTCGAACCCCGCTGTTTGTAGCCTTGAAGGAGGTTTTCCGTGGTTTGCCATATTCATACCAGGCAAATGCTGGGGTTGCACCTTAATTAGGACCACGGCCGCTTCCTTCCCATTCCTAGGCCTTTCCTATCCCATCATCGCCGTAAGACCTGTCTGTGTTGGTGCGACCTAAAGCAAATTGTAGTAAATAATAATAATAATAATAATAATAATAATAATAATAATAATAATAATAATAATAACATCCATACGTCATCATTATAGCCCGTTATGTCTTTCAGCGTTCTGTCTGCAAGCCTCTGTGAATTTACTACACGCCACCACAATCCTCTGTTTGTAACTATACTACTACTACTACTACCACTACTACTACTACTACTACTACTACTACGAATAATAATAATAATAATAATAATAATAATAATAATAATAATAATAATAATAATAATAAATTGTTGAAAAACGTAATCGAAAAGATAATGGATAGACAGAAGAACTGAAAAGAAACTGAACGAACGTATGAAGAGATATAGGGAAGAAACAGTATACTAAATAAGTTCAATCAAACTTCCTATTTGAGCATAAGAAATTAAAAATTGCCTTGCGGAGGCAAATCTTCCGACGGATGGAACACTACAAATTATTGTCGTGGAGGATTGGCATTGTGGAGTCTGTGAGTTGCAGGAATGCTGGGCACTGCACGACACCCAGTCCCCAAGCGTTTAAGATTAAAATCCCTCGATCCGGCTGGGAATCGAACTCGGGGTACCTAGGATCGACGGCCAAGACGTTGACAACTCAGCCATTGAATAATAATGTTTTATGTCTACCCCCTAGTCCCGTTTCCTAATACGGGGTCGCGGATCAGGAGAGATGAAATGTTATGAAATATCTTTTTACGGCCGGATGCACTTCCTGATGCCAACCTCAGCTGAGGTGTTAATGAAGACGAATAGAAGGATGGTGAATTAAATTGGGTGAGAAGATGGAAGGAATCGTCTGCGACCTATAAATAGTTATGGCCCGGCATTTGCCTGGAAGTAAAAATGGAAAACCACAGAAAACCATTCTCAAGACAGCCGACGGTGGGGTTTGAACACACTCGTCTCCCGAATGTAGAGCTTGGCTCCATAGTCGATCACTCCGACAACGTACAGTAGGTACGAATCTTCTTCAGGATAAAAAATTTAACTTCATCAAATAGGTCCATGATGATACTAATAATAATTAACTACTTTTACAGTTTTCGGAGACGCTGAGGAATAGATTTTTTTCTCATCAGGAGTTCTTCAAGGTGCCAGTATTGGGTTGTAGATAAGAGACCATTCATTATCTTCTTTGACAATCTTCTGCGTGTTCATTTAATTCGTGACAAGAGTTAAGATAACGAAGAACTGTGTATTTTATTTTACTCATACGTATTGACCAATATATCTAAAACTGTCAAATCTTCTGGTTTAGTAGCAATACCAGTGCACTGAAGTACTTGGACACGAATAAAAATCCGAACACTAGGCACCGGAGGGATTCGAACCCTCGATCTCCTGTTTACTAGACAGGCGCTTTAACCAACTAAGCCACGGCGCCACGCACGTTACGTATCGTTACTTTGCAATATCAACCATTTGTTTCAGTACACTGTAGTTTTAGCAAGTCTTCGTAATTACTTTAAAGGGCAGGAATTCTGTTTAAGGCCCCTTTCTCAGTAACTAGTCAAGTTATAATTCTCACTGAAGATCAATCTCGGTTTATTATTATTATTATTATTATTATTATTATTATTATTATTGACCGCTCTGTGGTGTAGTGGTTAGTATGATTAGCTGCCACCCACGGAGGCCCGGGTTCGATTCCCTGCTCTGCCACGAAATTTGAAAAGTGATACGAGGGTTGGAACGGGGTTCATTCAGCCTCGGGAGGTCATCTGAGTAGAGGTGGGTTCGATTCCCACCTCAGCCATCCTGGAAGTGGTTTACCGTGGTTTGCACTTTTCCTACAGGCAAATGCCGGGATGGTACCTACCTTAAGGCCAAGGCCGCTTCCTTCACTCTTCCTTGTCTATGCCTTCCAATCTTCCCATCCCCTGCCAAGGCGCCTGTTCTGCATAGCAAGTGAGGCCGCTTGGGCGAGGTACTGGTCATCCTCCCCAGTTGTATCCCCCGACCCAATGTCTCATGCTCCAGGACACTGCCCTTGAGGCGGTAGAGGTGGGATCGCTTGCTGGAGTCCGAAGGAAAAACCAACCCTGGAGGCTAAACAGATTAAAAAAGAAAGAAAGAAAGAAAGAAAGAAAGAAAGAAAGAAAGAAAGAAAGAAAGAAGAAGAAGATTATCCGCCTTTGTGGTGTAGTGGTTAGTGTGATTGGCTGTCACCTCCGGAGACCCAGGTTCAATTCCCACCTCAGCCATCCTTGAAGTGGTTTTCCACTTCTTCTCCAGGCAAATGCCGGGATGGTACCCTATCCCTTCCAGTCTCCCTATCCCCCACCACAGGCCCCTGTTGAGCATAGCAGATGAGGCCGCTTGGGCGAGGTACTGTTCCTCTTCCCCGCTTGTATCTCCGACCATATGTCTCACTCTTCAGGACACTGCCCTTGAGGGGGAATCCCTCGCCGAGTCCGGGGAGAAAACCAACCCTGAAATGTAAATAAATAAATAAATAAATAAATAAATAAATAAATAAATAAATAAATAAATAAATAAATAAATAAATAAATAAATAAATAAATAAGAAGTCGGGCTGGGTAGCTCAGGCGGTAGAGCACTGACCTTCTGAGCTCAACTTGGCAGGGGGTATTTGAAGGTTCTCAAATACGACAGTTTCGTGTCGGTAGATTTACTGGCACGTTAAATAACTCTTGCGTGCAACATTTCGGCTCCACGGTATCTCTGAAAACCGCAAAAGCGGTTAGTGGGACGTTAAATAAATAATTAAATAAATAACAGCGGAGTTCAGTGGCTCCCATGGTAGAGTGCTGGCTTTCTGAACGCAAGTTGATGAGTTTGATCCCCACTTAGTCGAGGAGTAATTAAAGGCGCACAAATATGCCAGTCACGTGCCGGTAAAATTACGGGCTCGTGAAAGAACTCCTGCGGGAAGAAAGTCCAGCGCTATGGCGTCTCCAAAAATTGTAAATAATAATAATAATAATAATAATAATAATAATAATAATAATAATAATAATAATAATAATAATAATAATAATAATAAATAGCCTATGACCTCAGTTACTGCGTGCAGGTGTTTTGATTTTATGCCATTTAAGCTACCTGCGTGTCAATTTTGAAGTTTCAATTTACTCTAACAATAGATAAACCAAATCAAAACTAAACTCCAGTCCTCGAAGGCCTTGGCCTACCAAGCGACCGCTGCTCAGCCGAAAGGCCTGCAGATTACGAGGTGTCGTGTGGTCAGCACGACGAATCCTCTCAGCCGTTATTCTTGGCTTTCTAGACCGTGGCCGCTATCTCACCGTCAGATAGCTCCTCAATTATAATCACGTAGGCTGAGTGGACCTCGAATCAGCCCTCAGGTCCAGGTAAAAATCCCTGACCTGGCCGGGAATCGAACCCGGAGCCTCCGGGAAAGAAGCAGGCACGCTACCCCTAAACCACGGGACCGGCTACTCTAAGAGAGAGCCAGATTCATTTTAATCTGCTATTCAAAAATCCAGGTACCTATACCGTGTCTGAACACGTCTGAACACGATCCTGTGATCCTGGAGCCGACATTTACAACTGATCTACATACGTTAAACACAGAAGAAAATAAATAAGACAGTCCGCCTCTGTGGTGTAGTGGTTAGTGTGATTAGCTGCCACCCCCGGAGGCCCGGGTTCGTTTCCCGGCTCTGCCACGAAATTTGAAAAGTGGTATGAGGGCTGGGACGGGGTCCACTCAGCCTCGGGAGGTCAACTGAGTAGAGGTGGGTTCGATTCCCACCTCAGCCATCCTGGAAGTGGTTTTCCGTGGTTTCCCACTTCTCCTCCAGGCAAATGCCGGAATGGTACCTAACTTAAGGCCACGGCCGCTTCCTTCCATCTTCCTTTTCTATCCCTTCCAATCTTCCCATCCCCCACCAGTATAGCAGGTGAGGCCGCCTGGGCGAGGTACTGATCATTCTCCCCAGTTGTATCCACCGATCCGATGTCTGAAGCTCCAGGACACTGCCCTTGAGGCGGTAGAGGTGGGATCCCTCTCTAAGTCCGAGGGAAAAGCCAACCCTGGACACTAAACAGATTAAGAAAGAAGAAAATAAATAAGTATGTCTTTTTGTCTTTTCTTGTGTCTTAATTACCAGTTCTCAGTTGGTGGCGGTGAAGTCTCCGTGGTTAGTCGGTTAGAGTGCCGTTGGTCGAAAAAAAATTCACCATCAGAATTTAAGCCGGCAGGGTAGGGGAGGTGGTGGTATACAATTTATTATCACTAAATTGCATGCCAAAAGCCTGGATTAAATTCCAAAATACCTCTCCGCAGTGCTCACATGGAGTGAGGTCATATGTCGCTGTTGATGGTGATTCGTTCGTCGGATGGAGACGTAAAGCTTTGAGGAGCACTCTTGGTGTTATTCGAGAGGATTAGGTTACATACCGACACTGAGCTTCACCCTCTACCTACATCATAATCCCAAATCCAGACGCGCAGGTCGCCTATGGGAGTAAAATAAAAGACCTGCACCAGATGAGCCGAACATGTCCTCGGACACTCCCGGCACTAAAAGCCATACGATAAATAAGGTGATAGATTCTCGGGTAAGTTATTATTTGCTTTCAACGTACTGCATTTACACCATTGTGACTTATTTTTAAAATTCTTGAAGTATCTCTTAGAAGAAGGATCAAAACACTGCAACTAGTGTCAAGAGTCCTATGTGACAGCAGAAATCAAAGCTAAGGTAAGCGAAGAGTACTGAAGACGGCAGTGTGACCAGCAAGGACGCTACGGACACATGACCAGTGAAGAAAGATCAGGTGTAAAAGCTAGATGTAACGCAAATAAAAAAGGTCCCGTGGACATGCGGGATAACAAAACTGAACAAGGTCAGAAATGAGCAAAAGGAAAAGAGGATAATGAACGTAGTTGGAGTATCGAAGAAGGTACAGAAAAAAAGAAGATTCCAGGATGTGCGGAGAAGATAACAGAAATATGTGGGGAAAAGTGTGATGGAGATGCAGTGTTAGAGAGCAGGTGGAAGACACAAGACGAAGTGGATGGATTCCATGAAAGATGAACTGAGGAAGCAGCTGTCAGTGGATGATGTGTATGATGATGATGATGATGATGATGATGATGATTGCTGTTTAAAGGAGCCTAAGGACTAGGTCATCGGCCCCTGATATGCATGACCGGGCTAAGAGAACTGTCAGAAACATCGACCCCATATAGAATCGGGGAAAAATGCCGAAATAATAATAATAATAATAATAATAATAATAATAATAATAATAATAACAACAACATTAATACGTGTTTCCAAGAATTCTGACACCAAGCTACATTCATCAAATGTATATAGTGTCAAAAATGTTTATTCGTCGAGATCGCACTTTGACTATCTACTTGTATGATTTATGCCATTTATATAGGTATTCTAGTAAGTAAACAAAATTATTAAAATTAGTTGACTGGACTGTGTAATGATATGGAAAACCCAGACCCATTTAGGGTGAGACAGATTTTACAATGTGTATCTCTGTCATTGCCTATCACACAGTCAGATAGCTCCTCAATTGTAACCACGTAGGCTGATTGGACCTGAAACTAGACCTCAGATCCAGGTAAAAATCCTTGGCCTGGCCGGGAACTGAACCTGAGGCATCTACCCCTCCACTACAGGACGGATTTAATGTTAATACAGCACATGGAATTATATTTTATTTCATTTACACTAATGCATTTTAATATGCAGATAATCGCAGTGGTGTAGTGGTTAGCGTGATTAGCTGTCACCCCCGGAGGTCCGGGTTCGATTCCCGGCTCTGCCACGAAATTTGAAAAGTGGTATGAGGGCTGGAACGGGGTCCACTCAGCCTCGATTCCCACCTCAGCCATCCTGGAAGTGGTTTTCCGTGGTTTCCCACTTCTCCTCCAGGCAAATGCCGGGATGGTACCTAACTTAAGGCCACGGCCGCTTCCTTCCCTCTTCCTTGCCTGTCCCATCCAATCGCCCCATCCCTCCACAAGGCCCCTGTTCAGCATAGCAGGTGAGGCCGCCTGGGCGAGGTACTGGTCATTCTCCCCAGTTGTATCCTCCGACCCAAAGTCTGAAACTCCAGGACACTGCCCTTGAGGCGGTAGAGGTGGGATCCCTCGCTTAGTCCTAGGGAAAAACCGACCCTGGAGGATAAACAGATTAAGAAGAAGAAGATAATCGCAGAAAATATCCGTAGCAACTCAAAAAGGTAGACAAAAAGAAGAGGGCAATAAACATTCAAATAGGCAACGAAAATTAAAATAGACACACACACACAAAACATAACTGGATCTCACGTTTCCAAATCTACGGAAACATGTTTAGGCCTATATCCCGTTGATACTTCGGTATATCCACCCAGATAAACAAAAAATAAGCATACCGAGAGAGTTGGCCGAGAAGTTAGAGGCGCGCAGCTGTGAGCTTGCATCGGGAGATAGTGGGTTCGAACCCCATTTTCAAACCAGGCAATTAATTAAGACCAAGGCCACTCCCTTCCCACTCCTAGCCCTTTCCTGTCCCATCGTCGCGATGTAAAATCAATTGTAAAACAAATAAAAAAAAGGATTTGATTAACTTCCTTGATCTAGCTATAACTCTGTTTTTCGCATTATACAAAACCTTTTAGGCTGTAAAACATACACCGCCCTTCTCACGTACACAGAAATTTGCACCATAAAAAGGCAACCTTGTACAGTTAGAATAATTTTGTTAGAAATCCATTGACCAATTTTTCACCCAGCCTCTTTTAAGTGTTAACGAAACAGAGTCGAACACTGCATTTATTTCTCTGGTTCCAGGCAGGTTTACAGAAAGCGTGTTAGGGAAACGCTAAGTTGTAACAGAGATGGGAAGTATATCTTTCCTTCTTAATCCGATTACTCTCCAGGGTTGGATTTTCCCTCGGACTCAGCGAAGATTCCCACCTCTACCACTTCAAGGGCAGTGTCCTGGAGCGTGAGACTTTCGGTCGGGGGATACAACTGGGGAGGATGACCAGTACCTCACCCAGGCGGCCTCGCCAGCGATGCTGAATATGGGCCTTGTGGGAGGAAGGGAAGATTAGAAGGGGTAGAGAGAGTAGAGGAAAGGAAGCGACCGTGGCCTTAAGTTAGGTACCATCCCGGCATTTACCTGGAGGAGAAGTGGAAAACCACGGAAAACCATTTCTAGGATGGCTGAGCTAGGAAGTGAATCCCCCTCCACTCAGTTGGCCTCCTGAGGCTGAGTGGGCTCCGTACCAGCACTCGTACCACTTTTCAAATTTCGTGGCAGAGCCGGGGATCGGCCCCGGACCTCCGGGGGTGGCAGCTAATGACACTAACCACTACACCACAGAGGCGGACTGGGAAGTACGAAGCCACAACATTTTGCATTTAAAAAGTACGTTTTTCCTATACCTGTTGACGCTTGTTCCCTGCCTAGTGCTATTGTAGAAGTTTTTGCTATTTCGCTCGGCAGAATGAAACACATGATTCGGTTGGCTATAGCTCCCTTTTGCTCTAAGCCAAAAAAGTTAAATAACCAGCAATTCCCTGGCTTTTTAGCCACAGGGGGGGGGGGGGGGGGGCAGGGAGGTTCAGTGAACCTAACGAGATGGCGCACCTGCTCTGTGAACTCCTTTAGTTCCACAATTCCTATCATTAAATCACTCAAAACTGAGTCTAACCATTGTCAAACTGGTCTCATTGTACTTCTCATACCTTCTGTGGCCGAGTCCATTATTTACAACTTGTTTTACGTCGCACCGATACAGGTAGGTCATATGGCGGCGATGGCATTGGAAAGGCCGAGAAGTGGGAAATAAGCGACCGTGGCCTTTATTAACGCATAGCCCCAGCTTTTGCCTGGTGTTAAAATGGGAAACCACGGAAAATCATCTTCAGGGCTGCCGACAGTGGGGTTCGAACCCACTATCTACCGAATGAAGGCTGATAGCCACGTGACCCAATCCACGCAGCCACTCTCTCGGTTCGCCTAGGTAACCTATCTTCCTCCATTCGCCTCACTTGGTCCCACGACCGAAGTTGGTTTATGCCTTCAGCTTCATCCACTATGTTTGTGGTGGTGGTGGTGGTGATTGTTCTTTTAAGATTAAGTACAAGACAACCATCGTCTATGTAACACTAATCAGAGAGAAAAAATGGAAGGGATCCGACACTTCGAAAAATGATAGTATCGGCCAAAGAAAGATAAGGGCCACGAAGGGCGTGAAAATGAATCACTACCTAGGCTTCGATACCTAATACCCTCGGAGTAGGAAAAGAACAAAAGTTGACCAAGAGAGGCCAAATAGGATAGATGAAAGTGAGGAGCCTGGCACAAGTAAGTGGAAGCAATGCCAAAACACAGCTGAGGGCCTCGTGTTCGTCAATCCACGCTCCCATGTTTACAGCCGCTAGGACCACTTTTAGTCGCCTCTTTCGGCAGGCAGGGAATACCGTGGGTCTTATTCTACCGCTCCCATCCACAGAGGGGCCACTGTGTTTACTCTTTAGTCTCTATCTTCTCATTCCGAGTACCTCCCTGTCATTGTTCCCTATTTGTATCAGCAATAATTCTCGCTTTTTTCATGTCTGTTGCTTACAACTTATGAATAGGACTCCTGAGTACACCCAGCCTTCCCTCCCGTACAGCAGGAAATGAAAATCCACAGCCTGTTTCCAGTCTTTCGACCGGGTCAGAACGGCGAGGGTAGGAATTGTGCCGGCTGCCGAAGCCTGTCGCACTCTTCTGGGACAATGTTTAATGACTGACAGATGAAAAGAAATGATACTGGAGAGTGTTGGTGGAAAACCGGTGTACCCGGAGAAAAGCCTGTCTCGCCTCCGATTTGTCCAGCACAAGTCTCACATTGTGTGACCGCGATTTGAACCACGGAACCCAGCGGGGAGAGGCCGGCGCACTGTCGCCTGAGCCACGGAACCATTCCCGTACAGCACAGTCTGCCTGAAAATAATAATAATAATAATAATAATAATAATAATAATAATAATAATAATAATAATAATAATAATAATAATAATGTTATTTTTGCTTTACGTCCCATCAACTACTGTTAAGGCTTTCGGAGATGCCGAGGTGCTGGAATTTAATCCCGCAGGAGTTCTCTTACGTGCCAGTAAATCTACCGGCACGAGGCTGACGTATTTGAGCACCTTCAAATACGTGCCACCGGACTGAGCCAGGATCGAACCTGCCAAGTTGGGTTCAGAAGGCCAGCGGCTCAACCGTCCGAGCCTCTCAGTCCGGCGGTCTGAAAACAGACTGATGTGAAGACAGTTTCGTCTGACGAGAAACATCGCGAAGTACTTAACTGATAATGGTATAAAATCAAATACGATGGCAAGTTCAGCTGTGATCATTGCTTATTGTATCAAGTTTAGCTGCTCATAACGATAATTAAACATGTTTACGGGCTTAGATAGATATTGGTATAAATGAAGGGAAACTCGGCTTTAAATAATGATTTTCTTTCTTTCTTTCTTTCTTTCTTTCTTTCTTTCTTTCTTTCTTTCTTTCTTAATCCGTTTACCGTCCAAGATTGATTTCCCTCGGACTCAGAGAGGGATCTCACCTCTACCGCCTCAAGAGCAGTGTCCTGGAGCGTGAGACAACAGGGAAGTGGACAATTACCATGCAATACTGAACAGGGACCGTGTGGGGGGGGGGGGGGGGTGGAAGGAATGAGAAGATTGGAAGAGATAGGTAAGGAAGAGGGAAGGAAGCTGCCGTGGCCTTAAGTTAGGTACCATCCCGGCATTTGCCTGGAGAATAAGTGGGAAACCACGGGAAGCCACTTCGAGGATGGCTGAGGTGGGAATCGAGGCTGAGTGGACCCTGTTCCAGCTCTCGTATCACTTTTCAAATATCGTGGCAGAGCTGGGAATCGACCCCGGGCCTCCGGGGGTGGTAGCTATTCACTCGAATCAATACACCACAGAGGCGGAATGATTATTCTACTTATTTTATCTGCCCTTACATATAAGTACTGAACCCATAATTCTACGTAAGTTCAAGGGTTCAGTAAGACTGAGAGAATTCGTCGTGCCGACCTCACGACGCCTCGGAATCTACAGGTTTTCGGGCTGAGCAGCGGTCGCTTGGTAGCCCATGGCCGTTCGGGGCTGTTGCGCCATGGAGT
This sequence comes from Anabrus simplex, assembly GCF_040414725.1. Lineage (NCBI taxonomy): Eukaryota > Metazoa > Arthropoda > Insecta > Orthoptera > Tettigoniidae > Anabrus > Anabrus simplex. The sequence continues at coordinate 95,208,433 of NC_090267.1, forward strand.
TTGTTTTTTACATATACGTAAACATGTTTGTACGTATTAATGTAGAAATCTATTGAGTACAAATGAAGGATCAGGGGGAAACAAACAGGTAAGTCAACTTCCTTCAGAACCCAGAAACCCTGAAGATGGTTTTCCGTGGTTTCCCATTTTCACACCAGGCAAATGTTGGGGCTGTACCTAAGACCCTAGCAAAAAAAAAAAAAAAAAAAGAACCCAGAAATTTTGATTTCAAAACATTTAAAAAAAATTATATTTGTTCGTGGCGTCGACCTTTATAGATCTTTTGCCACTACTTTCACCATGTGATATGAACCTGCGTGTAAGTGGAATTGCGGAAGTGTAGAGTGTTGAATGTGAGGAAAGGAGCGTTAAGGACGACACAAACGCCCAGTCCCCAGGCCAGGGATATTAATCCTTTACAATTACAAACCCCTCACCCGGCTGGGAATCGAAATTAAGATCTGGAAAAACAGGGAAATACTAATAATAGGCCCTACAAAATCCGTCTCGTTCAAACCCTTGTATTCTCTGTTTCTTCTCATGGCTGTGAGAACTGAACCATAAAAAAAAAAAAAAATAAAAAAAAAATGGCGTATGGCTTTTAGTGCCGGGAGTGTCCGAGGACATGTTCGGCTCGCCAAGTGCAGGTGTTTCGATTTGACGCGTGTAGGCGACCTGCGCGTCGTGATGAGGATGCAGTGATGATGAGGACAACACACGCACCCAGCCCCCGTGCCAGCGAAATTAACCAATGATGGTTAAAATTCCGGACCCTGCCGGGAATCGAACCCGGGACCCCAGTGACCAAAGGCCAGCACGCTAACCATTTAGCCATAGAGTCGGACACCTAAGGGTTTGGACAGGAAACGCATCGAAGTCTTTGAAATGTGGTGCTGGCGTAGAATGCTATATGTGCCTTGGGCCGCAAGAAAAAAACGATGCGTCCATTCTTCAGGAGCTGAAGATTTTAAAACTTCTTTCTTCTCGTATCAGTGAAATAATACTGCTGTTCTTTGGACACATTGGGAGATGACCTGGATAAAATCTAGAGAAGTTAATCATGGAGGGAGGTTGAGGGCAGTAGAGCACGGGAAAGGACTGCAACCAGGTGGATGGGACAAGTGAAGACTATCACCGGTTATCTTTTCAATCTGCCCTGAGGAAAACTGAAGATCGTCCGGGTTGGCGAAGCTACACCAGCAAAGACACAGGTGTCAAGGCACTCAGAAATTAGTATTTCGATTTGTAAAGATGATGATGATGATGATGATGATGATGATGATGACTAGAAAAGTTATAAAATCATATGTTTTGAATAACTGAAGTTCGAAATGCAGTAAAGTGAATTAAGCTTGGTCCGATGCCCAGTAACAATAAGAAGCTGACTTACCTGCTTGTTTTTTTCCCTGACCTTTCAAATGTAAATGACAATGACCACACTGGATGAATGATGCATTTGTGTAGCTGCAAGTTGTGCAACTCGTAGCTTCAGTGTCCCAGATAACACTGTCAGCAGCATCCGTGGCAGCATCAATGGCATCTGTCCGGCTTCATGGCTAAACGCTTAACTTGCTGGCCTTTGGTTCAAGGGGCCCTCAGTTCGATTCGCGGCCGCGTCGGGGATTTTAACTTTCTTTATTTCTGTCTTAATCAGTTTACCCTCCATGGTTGGATTTTCCCTCGAACTCAGCGAGGGATCCCACCTCGACCGCCTCAAGGACAGTGTCCTGGAGCGTGAGACTTTGGGTCGGAGGTATACAACTGGGGAGGAGGACCAGTACCTCGCCCAGGCGGCCTCACCTGCTATGCTGAACAAGGGTATTGTGGGGGATGGGAAGATGGGAAGAGATAGACACAGAAGAGGGAAGGAAGTTGCCGTGGCCTTAAGTTAGGGACCATGCCGGAATTTGCCTGGAGGAGAAGTGGAAGCCACGGAAAACCACTTTGAGGATGGCTGTGGAGGGAATCGAACCCCACTCTACTCAGTTGACCTCCCGAGGCTGAATGGACCCCGTTCCAGCCCTCGTACCATTTCTCAAATTTCGTGCCAGAGCCGAGAATCGAATCCGGACCTCCAGGAATGGCAGCTAATCATACTAACCACTACACCACAGAGGTGGACTATTTTAACCTTAATTGGTTAGTTCCTCTAGCTCGGGAATTAGTGTGTGCGTCGTCTTCAACATTAGAATTTAGTCCATTTCAAATGTATCATTTCATCATAGTCTATAAATTCACAATTAGTAGAAAATGACATATAAATTTATTAGTATCATATTAAAATGGCCCATTATGAAATATAAGAAAATGTAACGAGAGGCTGGCCGAATCGTTGAATAAGATCGAACGTCAACATTTTTTAATTGAAAAGGGTGTCACATTCAACAGGAAGTTTAGCTTCCTTCCTTTTGTTTATTTTATTTTCAATTTGTTTTACGTCACACCGGCGCAGATAGGTCTTATGGCGACGGTGCGATATGAATAGGAAGGAAACGAACGTGCTTTAATTACGCTACAGCCCCCAGCATTTGCCTGGTATGAAAATGGAAAACCATCTTCAGGGCTAAAGACACTGGGGTTCGAACCCACTATCTCCCGAATGCAAGCTGATAGCTCCGTGACACAAACCGTGTGGCTACGTGCTCGGTGAGTAGCTTTCTTCCATGCATACTTAATCTTCTTCTTCTCCTTCCACCGTTTTTCCACATCTGTGGGGTCGTGGGTGTAAACTGTGTCGCACATGTGGATTTGGCCATGTTTTACAGCCAGATGCCCTTCCTGACGCCATCCCGATGTGGAGGCATGTATTCGCTATTATGTGTTTCTGTAATGGTTGGTAGTGTGATGTGTTGTCTGAATATGAAGAGCACAAAAATACCAAGTCCCCGAGCCAGAATAATTAATCAAACCAAACCAAACCCCATGGCGGAACAGCCTCCAAAGCACCATGGCCTACCAAGCGACCGCTGCTCAGCCCGAAGACCTGCAGATTACGAGGTGGCGTGTGGTCTACACTACGGATCCTCTCGGCCGTTATTCTTGGCTTCCTAGACCGGGCCGTCATCTCACCGTCAGATAGCTCCTCAGTTGTAATCACGTAGGCTGAGTGGACCTCGAGCCAGCCCTCAGATCCAGGTAAAAATCTCTGACCTGGCCGGGATTCGAACCAGCGGCCTCCGGGTAAGAGTTAAGAGGCAGGCACGCTAGCCCTTCACCGCGGAGCCGGCTAGAATAATTAATCAGTCGCGATTAAAATCCTAAACCCCCCGGGATTCTCTGAACCGAAACCTCAATGCTCACCATTTAGCCAAGAATTCGGAGTTTATTGAACATCGGGACAATAAACTGATTATGAACAAGCCCATAAAGGTTGATGATAGCGTTACGATTCTGAAGGTCGACATCAATGTTAAAACTCGCTCAAAAATGTTTGGTGACGTTCTTCCATTGACGAAATAATTATACATCAAAAAGTTCAACAAGGAAAGTTGCATCAGGTGGAATGTTTGTTACTTGTACGTGTTCATTCGAAATTTATTATGAACAGATTTTGTTGATGGAGTGAAAATAAGCGCGTGAGCATGGACAGCTAAATCGTCCGTTGCTGCCATTACGTAGATCATTTACTGTATTCCCCATTTAAAGAAGGATGAGATAAATACCCGCCAGGCACTTTGCGAATGTTCTTTATGAGAGCCGAAATTCTTTCTTACCGATAATAATAATTTCGTGTGGCTATATCTAGCCGAGTGCAGCCCTTGTAAAGCAGACCCTCCGATGAGGGTGGGCGGCATCTGCCATGTGAAGGTAACTGCGTGTTATTGTGGTGGAGGATAGTGTCATGTGTGGTGTTTGAGTTGCAGGGATGTTGGGGACAGCACAAACACCCAGCCCCCAGGCCAATGGAATTAACCAATGAAGATTAAAATACCCGACCCGGCCGGGAATCGAACCCAGGGCCCTCTGAACCGAAGGCCAGTACACTGACCATTCAGCCAACGAGTCGAACTTTCTTACCGATTACATTTCGCAGCAAAGAAATAAAATAAACGTTGTCCGTTTCTTTAACAAAATATAGTTGATAACCAGCATGCGCTGCTACACCTCAATAAATAAAATGTGTTTTTCATTAATTCTAGTTTATGTAATTTTATTAATATTTTTCCTCTTTATTTTTGGTTGTTTTCTTATTTACATTTATTTTATTACATTTACTTGTAATTTCACTTACGAAACAAAGAAATAATGCGTTCTGCTTTATAGATTCCTTCCTTCTTTCTTTCTTTCTTTCTTTCTTTCTTTCTTAATTCGTTTACTCTTCAGGGTTGGTTTTTCCCTTGGACAGCGAGGGATCCCACCTCTACTGCCTCAAGGGCGGTGTCCTGGAGCGTGAGACTTTGGGTGGGTGGTACAACTGGGAAATAGGACCGGTACCTCACCCAGGCGGCTTCGCCTGCTATGGTGCACAGGGGCCTTGTGGGGGGATTGAAGGCTGGTGGTCGATAGCTGCAGTCGCTTAAGTGCGCCCAGTATCCAGTAATCGGGAGATAGTGGGTTCGAGTCCCACTGTAGGCAGCCTTGGAGGTGGTATTCCGTGGTTTCCCATTTTCACACCAGGCAAACGCCGGGGCTGTACCATAATTAAGGCCACGGCCACTTCCTTCCATCTCCTAGGCCTTTCCTATCCTGTCGTCGCCATAAGACCTATCTGTGTCAGTGCGACGTAAAGCAAATAGCAAAAAAAAAAAAAAAAAAAAAAGGCTGGTGGTTGTGATGATTATCGTTTTAAGAGGAAGTGCAACTAGGCAACCATTCTCTATATAACACTAATCAGAGAGAAAAATGGAAGGGATCCGCCACTTCGAAAAATGAAGGTATCGGCCAAAGAAAGACAAGTGCCAAGAAAGGCGTGAAAATGAAAGACTCCCTAGGCCTCGAGTGTTCTAATACCGTCGGGGTCGGAAAAGAACAAGAGTTGACCAAGGGAGGTCGGATAGGATAGATGAGAGGGAGGACTCTGGCACAAGTGGAAGCAATGCCAGGCCTCAGCTGAGGGCCCCGTGGTCATCAACCCACGCTCCCAATTTAAGAGGCCCTGGGGCCCCCGTTTAGTCGCATCTTACGACAGGCAGGGATACCGTGGGTGTTACTCTACCGCCTCTACCTACACAGAAATGGGAAGATTGGAAGATTGTTTACATAAATGATGATTTATTTTCATTATAGGCCTACATGATGTTCATTGCAATGCGAGTCCTAATTTATTTTCGGTGAAATTTTTGTAAATGTACTCAAAATACTGAAAAAAATGAAAGGACTCAGTTTTGTTATGTTAAATATAGAAAAGAATGTTGAAAGATTTCTATCGTTGAAAAAAATATTCTAATGACGAAGGAAAGAGCAAATCCAATTTAATGAGAATGTATGCAGGACATAACGACATGAAATATATAGCCTGCTAAACATATTCGTTACAGCGCCCCTGGTTGAAGCACAGCGAACTAACTGTTGCCTGGAACTGTCATGGCGACTGCCACTTTTTGGCCTTGACATTTTAGCCGCACTATCAGTTCAATGTGTTGATGCGATTGTTTGTTATTGCAAAATATATATATACATATATAAGAATGACATTTTCAAAACGCTCTTAATATTACATTAATGTTATAATGAAATAAGCGCGGTGAATATGGAAGGCATTTAGTTGGTTATAAGTATAATTACATATGAAGAAAGATGGATAATTCATACACTAGAGGAAGAAATATTATACGTAGGCTACAGTAGTTAATTAAGGAATTCACACGTGCAGAGTAAGAAACTACTGCCTTTTAATAATATACCTTCATTTTCATTATGATTGTCAATTTTGCTTCTTGCTCTATTTTGTTAGCTTTTGTGCTTTTTTGCCATGTATGGCTACATTCTGAGAGCACCTGTGCAACAAACAGAACATACGCCCGTTGTTTGGGGCGTAGAATATCTCCACGGCATCCCTTGCATGCCGTAAGGGGCCGGACCCCTGGCTGGGCCTAGCATTCCTTCCACATACGGTAGTTCTACAAGCATCACCGCTTTCATCTTACTATCGGACCTCACTTGGTCAACCCTCGACTCACTTCATTCTACTGAATTCATTGTCTACATTTATTTATTTATTTATTTATTTATTTATTTATTTTCACCTTGTGTGCGTTCTCAAAGGCTGTACTCCATCACACAAGTTCACCAGGGGAAATAAGCATTTGTTTTGCCTTCAAGTGTCATGGCTGGCAGTGGTTCAAGTACATTACGCGCACATTTTAGTGATACATGCGCACCCTAGTGCTGAATCGGTCGATCTAGGTTATCTTCGAGATTCGCATTGGCAACCTTTGAAACACAAACTATGAATCGCTTACACATCACTGTGCGACATCTGGCGTAAACTTTACACACTAGAACTGTTGTTGTTCACACAGCAAAGCCAAACTATAGAATTCATGCTAGTAACAAGATTCGCATCGAGAAATGTTATATAATATTAAATAATGTATGTGTGACACGGTTGTTGGCGTAAGATAATAAATGTTTAGAAAATTCATATTGATTGATCATGTTATCGATTCAATTCAGAATTCATTTCCATTTAGTTGGCAGTATTACCGGAACCGGGAGAGCTCCCTCCTTACACCTCACCCCCGTACAAAGTAATATCGCTAAAAGGTGCGCGGACTATAGATTCACAGACGGCCATCAGATTAGCAGTCAAATTTTTCATGTCATTGGCAGGACACATTTAATTTTTGTTTTTGCAATAAGCGGCAATCAGTTGCCTAGTTACATATGAAAGTACATATCGATCACGGCATGTTTGATTATTGCTGTATTTCCAAATAACAGGCAATGAGTTGCCTTCCGCGTAACAGGCAATACTATGTCATAAAATATGGCGGGGTGTTCCCCATCCTCCTACCTACCAGTACTGCATTTCTTACCGGATTATCATGATACAGTCTGTCCATCAAGGTCTATCAAATCCTCGTGGTGCTTTGTAATTAAATTAATTACATAAAATTACTCATTATAAAAAACTAAATATCGGATTTCGTTCAAACCACTTCCTAAACACTCTCAGGAGTATCAAGAACAAATTGTGAAGTTTTCATCGAAATCGGTCCAGTAGTTTTTGAGTCCATTCGGGACAAAATAAAACAACAAACAAACAAACATTGTTTCACTTTTATATATACAGATATATAGTCATTTCTAAGTAAGCGTGGGTCAAGAAACTTTTAACAAAATGTACATTAGAATAGGAGATTTCTAACTAGGCACACGCTAAGAACAAGACACTCATTCATTACAACCTAACGCAACAGTCTTGGTCTAGCGTCTCGAGTTCCCAATCAATTATTTCATCCAAAAATATCACAGTCATGAAAAAAGTTCTGAGTATTTTTTTGCTCAAGTTCTATAAGCTTTTCAACTATTATTGTTCATCAGATTAATGCGCAATAACCTATAAACATAATATTATAATTAAATGAAAATAAATGTTGAGGGAGATGTCCATCTAAGAATATCTACAGAATTTTGATATCAACTTATAAATCTTATCCCGTATTGGCGAATTGGTTGAAGAAAGAATCCCACCTTTCAATACTTATCTCCTTTTTATGGGTAGTTTACGTAATTACAAACATATTCCAGCTTAAAGTCTAGTTTGCTAAAATTTCTTTCCTTTTTTTACAGACTCCCTTCAACACCTCAAAAAATCAAGAAGTAACCTCAACTTCGGTTTTTTCTTAAGGGGTTTTCCCCTGTTATAGTATTTTAAATGTAAGTCTATCGTCATCCACAAGTTATTTAGAGTAACTACTACAAAAACTATGGCAACTTCAGCAGTTTGAAGAAAGAATATCATTTTCTAGGATCCCTTATGCACACAGATTTTATTACAAACTTGAACATTGACTTGTTGAGTGTTTTAACTGGATATGAAGGAATATTTTATCTCATCATCATAGGTGTTTTTTATTTCATATGTGCCAATTTTTGTATCTTAATACACGTTTTTAGATGAATATGTTCCAAATCAGAGGAACAAAACATGTACTTTTTTAGTCATTTAACTAGAATTTTTTACAGTTTGCTTTACGTCGCACCGACACAGATAGGTCTTATGGCGACAATGGGATAGGAAATGCCTACGAGTGGGAAGGAAGCGGCCGTGTCCTTAATTAAGGTACAGCCAAAACATTTGCCTGGTGTGAAAATGGAAAACCACGCAAAACTATCTTCAAGGCTGCTGACAGTGGGGTTCGAACCCACTATCTCCCACATGCGGCCCTAACAGCACGGCTAACTCGCCCGGTAAACTAGACTTTAAGCTGGAATATGTTTGTAATAGTCAATTCAACCTAAAGGCTGGTCTCCACTGATTAACATTTAACAACAACATGTTAAATGTTAAAAGTGTTAAATGTTAACTGGTGACACCATCAACATGTTAAATGTTGAATACTGTTTCATTTAACATTGTGTCCACACTTAATAAACATGTTAAACTTGACTTTCCTTGTTTATATATAGGTAGTTCATCATATCAATTTGTGGTAATTGTCTGGTATTTTCAAACAAGGACAATGGACTCAAATGAAGAGGATTTGGCCTTTGTTATTGTCATTGTTGCTTCTTGTTATGATTTAGAAATGCAGTTCTATTAGACACATTTCCTCCCGTCATCCTGCTCATTGCTTCAAAAGCAAACCACTTTAAAGTATAAATTTTGTCCGCTCCCGCCCCGTCTTTTCCGATTTTTTTGCAATACTCGACTGTTTTTTGAGCGGAGGGACGCTAGGAATTTATTCGTTGCACTCGCGGGAACAATTATAGATAATTTAGAATTCCTGTAAAATGTTGACTTCCTTCGCGTTATCCCTTCATTCCTTTGATGAGACATCCCATAAACAAGGCCTTTCTATTATATTATTAATTAGGTCCAAAGTAATGTGGCTCCACTCCATTTCTGACTATAAATTTTACTATAGTGCGCAGAGAATGACACACGTGCGCGTATCGGTACCAGTACTGTATTTGTAGCGTATAACAAAGAGAATGAGTGTTGCGGAGTGTTGTAACTATAATCCTACTTCACAAGAAGCACGTCGTTTGCATCGTTTGGCTTTCTGTTGACATGGAAACCGGAAGGAAGTTGCCGAAGCTGTGCCAACATCTCACGAACAACGAATTGACTTGACATGTTTTCCACTTGGAGGGGAAAACACGCCAACATGTTAAAAGTGTTAACCTCAACATTCTGAGTTAACATGCAAAGTCAATTGGAAGACACAATCACAATATACTTGTCAATTGTAACATGTTAAATTTAACATGTTGGTGTTAAATGTTAATCAGTGGAGACCGGCCTTAACGCATAGTGTTAGCGTCGGAAAGGGCATCCGGCCATGAAAAAGGACCAAATCCACCCACTTAAGCAACACAGTTCGCACTCACAACCCCACTAGAATGTGGAAGAAGAAGAAGGCTTCCCTGGAAAATTATGTTATTTGAAATCAAAATCAGTCTTAGTGTAAATCCGTCGAACATAATGAGTTGGAATATTTTTCACCCAAACTTAAGTCTGTGCCTAATATTATTGTGACGGAATCATAACACATTTATATTATATAAGAATCAAATTCATAACAAATCAATGTAGCCCGTGAATCTTCCAAAAAGAAAAGAAAGAGAGAACGACCTATTATTTAAAAGGGCTTGAAGACAATTGATGGGGCGAGTTGGCCGTGCGCGTAGAGGCGCGCGGCTGTGAGCTTGCATCCGGGAGATAGTAGGTTCGAATCCCACTATCGGCAGCCCTGAAAATGGTTTTCCGTGGTTTCCCATTTTCACACCAGGCAAATGCTGGGGCTGTGCCTTAATTAAGGCCACGGCCGCTTCCTTCCAACTCCTAGGCCTTTCCTGTCCCATCGTCGCCATAAGACCTATCTGTGTCGGTGCGACGTAAAGCCCCTAGCAAAAAAAAAAAAAAAAAAAGACAATTGATGTAGACGACTGTAGCCAGAGGATCATTCACGCTCAAGAATACAGTGTTCATTGCCTCCTCCCTGAGGGCATTATGAAGTGGCTAACTTGATTACTACCTTCTGAACCAGAATGCTGATCTGGAGCTTGGGTGTGGAGTGGTTTAACGTCCTACTTGAAGGACTTGAAGACGCGGCGGTCTGTTTCTGCAGAGTTTTTGCTGTTGGCGAAGCCACGCCTTCGCAAGCTGGACCTCGCCAAGGTCAGGGACACAAAGCCATCAGGTAACAAAGCAGCTCTCCGTGGTCTTTTTGCACACCAGTGCTGGTTAGGCGTGGTCAAGCCGTACCACGAGGGATGTTTTCAAGATCTCAAGGTCTTCGGGTAGGTTTTCGTAGTATAAAAGGGGACATCATCTCTGGATCCAGCATCAGTGTTCTCCGCCGAAGAATCACGACTCATCTCTCAACATGCTGAAGCTTGTGAGTATAATTTCTCTATGAGGCTGGTTCCTCTAAGTCTTGTATTAATTGTAGGTTTTTTTTTTTTTTTCAATTCAGAAAATTATGGGAAGGTTTGCTACAGTGTAGCCTGTCGATGGTAGAGTAAAACTGTACTATATTTTCAATTTTACATTGGTTTGCGCTTGAGTGTTGGCTCAAGCGGCAGCGCTCCGGCCTTTCACCGCTGGGCTCCTTTGTTCAAATCCCGGTCACTTCATGTAAGATTTGTGCTGGACAAAGCGGAGGCGGGACAGGTTTTTCTCGGGGTATTCCGGTTTTTCCTGTCATCTTTCATGCCAGCAACACTCTCCAGTATCATTTCATTTCATCTGTCGGTCATTAATAATTACTCCAAAGGAGTGCGACAGGCTTCGACAGCCGGCACAAATTTCCTATCCTCGCCGCTTCATTCATTCCATTCCTGACCCGGTCGAATGACTGGAAAAAGGCTGTGGATTTTTCACCGGTTTGCGTTTAGGAAGAATCGACTTTAGTGGAATTATTTTTAAATCGATTCTAATCAATATTTTTTGTTTTTACATATTGCTTTACGTCGGGCCGACACAGATATGTCTTATGGCAACGATGGGATAGGAAAGGGCCAGGACTGGGAAGGAAGCGGCCGTGGCCTTATTAAAGTTACATCCCCAGCATTTGCCTGGTATGAAAATGGGGAAACCACGGAAAACCAACTTCAGGCCTGGCGACAGTAGGGTTCGAATATATTCAATATTTATAATCTAAAGTAGCGTTACCCTCTAAATGATCTAGAGATTATTTCTCTGCCAGTCTAGCAAATAACAAGTGACCACTTTGATTGGTGATAAAAACTCTACTTCCTATTCGTAATAATAATAATAATAATAATAATAATAATAATAATAATAATAATAATAATAATATATTTCCTCAGGATGGGCTAAAATAATTCTGATAATAATTTTTTGTTTCAACATCCCACTACCTTCTGCGATTTTCGGAGATGCTGGGGTACACGAATTTTGTCCTACAGGAGTGACTTTACGTATCGGTAAACGTATGGACTCGAGGCTGTAGTATTCGAGCACCCGAGATCTGATTCACTCACTTTGGCATTCAAATGATTCTGTTCTTCTATGATAGTACTATTTCTAGACGAGTTTCATTCGGGCGAGTGTGGTTTGAGTTGCGATCAATGCATAGTGACGTGTCGACGAAAGACGAATGAATGCTGAATCTTAGAACCACAAAGTCACGTTCCTATGTTTTAGATTCACAGAATTCTGCAAAGAATGCCTTATGAATATACAATTCACAGTCCTTTTAGTAGGCCTAATGCTACGCCTAAATGCAGTCTTCTTCTTATTATTTTTGTCCTTCTTCTTCTTCAGTTTTCAACCCATGGGTTGATTTGCAGAAGTCTTCCACTCTTCTCTTTATTCAGCCTTCCTTTTCAGTTCCTTGTAGTTTGCATATTTCATATCTAACACATCGAAGGATTCGGAGACGCAAGGGCAGGAAAGCGCTAGAACTGGGGAAGTAGCATCCATGGCCTTAATTAATGTACAGCCCCAGCATTTGCCTGGTGTGAAAATTGGAAACTATCTTCAGGTCTGCCAACGCAAGCTCACAGCTACGCTTCCCTAACCGGACGACCAACTCACTCGGTTCATATTACTTGAACAAGCAGACAACTTGCACAGTATAAACAGCCAATCAAGCACCTGAACCAGTTACCAGGTCAGGCAAGTGAGTTGAACAGCACTCAACTTACTTGTCCAAGTAGGTTCTCCACAACCCCACCACAAACTGCAGGCAAGACGTTACACTTGCCTCATGTAAGACGTATCCTCTGATACAACGTTTGCAATTGAGCTTTTGGCAGACGAAAAGAAGAGTTAGATAATTTTGTAGCCACTCCTTGCAGCCAAAAGCCATAATACTTTCAGTTTTACTCTTGCTAGGCAAAACCCAAAGCAAAGCAAAGACAAAACAAAGTCATCTCCGTACAGACCATGAAGGCCCTTGAATGTGTGGAAGGTAAAGGCTTCCACTATCCGTAACCTCGGCACTTGGGGTAGAGTGGTTAGCACTATGCCCGGCCGCCTTTGCCCTCGGGAATTAACCTGAAACTCATTTTTGGTGTAGGCTAAGTGAACCTCAGGACCATGTGCACCAGCGGGAGCGTAAATCTCGTTTCCTAAATTTTTCGGCTTCCTGACTGGAAATCGAAGCCAAGTCCTTCCGAGCACGCATTTACCGCCTTGGCCAGGCAGCCCCTCTGAAGTATGTGATAGCTGCATATGCGTCGTTATCATTCCCAATAAAATGTAAAAATTGCAGGTGTCAAGTTCAAGCACGCCTTGTACAGTAGTTCTGTGGATGCTCCAACGCGAGCTGAGACTTCACGAGTATCCTGTTCTTGTAAATACTCTCTAATCCAAAGTCTTTGTTTTCTTATTAACATTCGGGACATAGTGGGTTCGAACCACACTCTCGGCAGCCCTGAAGATGGTTTTCCGTGGTTTCCCATTTTCACACCAGACACATGCTGGGGTTGTACCTTAATTAAGGCCACGGCCGCTTTCTTTCCACTCCTACGCCTTTCCTATCCCATCGTCGCCATAAGACCTATATGTGTCGGTGCGTCGTAAAGCCAATTTAAAAAATGTATTAACTCCTCTTCAATCGCGTTCTCTAATTGATTACTTATAAACGTAGTAACACAGTAAACGGAGTTAAAAGTCAGGTTCTGAGTTTCACTAATAGGAAAAGTCCTCTCAGTTTTAATTACTGCGTTCATGGAGTGAAAGTTCCTTATGGGGATCACTGTAAGCACGTACGTGATAATATAAGGAAAGATCTTCATTGGGGTGATCACGTTAACGGTATTGTAAATAAAAGGGTACACGTGTCTGCACATGGTTATGAGGGTATTTAGGGGATGTAGTAAGGATGTAAAGGAGAGGGCAGATAAATCTAGAGTATGGTTCCAGTGTATGGGATCCCTCACCAGGATTACTTGATTTGAGAACTGGAAAAAATCCAAGGAAAAGCAGCTCGATTTGTTCTGGGCAATTTCAAAATGTTGCAAAGTTTCGGCTGGGAAGACTTGGGAGAAAGAAGACGAGCTGCTCAACTAAGTGGTATGTTCCGAGCTGTCAGTGGAGAGATGGCGTGGAATGACATTAGTTGACGAATAAGTTTGAGTGGTGTTTTTAAAAGCAGGAAAGATTATAATTTAAAGATAAAGTTGGAATTCAAGAGGACGAAGTGGGGTAAATATTCGTTTATAGGAAGAGGAGCTAGGGATTGGAATAATTTACCAAAGGAGATATTCAATAAATTTCCAATTCTTTGCAGTTATTTTAGAAAAGACTAGGTAAACAACAGATAGGGAATCTGCCACCCGCGCGACTGCCCTAAATGCAGATCTGTGATTGATTGATTGATTGATTGATTGATTGATTGATTGATTGATTGATTGATTGATTGATTGATTGATTGATTGATTGATCGCACAACAGCACGTCGCCTAGGGTCCATTTTTATGTCACTTGAAAACCACTCAAATATAAACGCCTACCGGTACTGGATTAACTATTACTTCGTCAACATTTTACTTGATCAAGTAACTTAAATGGCTATTTGACCCATGCAAACCACCATTAAAAGGGTTAATGAAATTGTTCTGTTTCAGGTGCTCGTTGTCCTCGCCATCCTGGCTGCCGCCTCTGCCCAATACGTCTACAACTACCCCTACGCCTACTCAGGCTACTCGGCAGCTTACCCCGCCGCCGTCAGAACCTACTCTGGATACACTGGATACACTGCTGGTGCCTACCCTTACTACGCCAACTCCTACCCTTACGTTGGATGAACTCTCTCCCTGAACTGGTAAGTTAACCTGCACGTAGCAATGGAAGTTGTATACGAGTGGTAGATGAAGCAGCACGAATAGAATTCGGAGGCAGTAGTATACTAGCCTACATACGGTACATTAGGTCAAAATTTTGAAATATTTCTTGTTTGGTCATTCTGGATTCTAAATTTGTAATTGTCACTTAAGATAATAAGAATACCAAGGTAAATTTTAAAGTGATTTTTCCACATTTTAATGCTGAAAAGGTTTCTCAGCAGACAACGTAGGGGTCCCTAATACTTCGAAAAATTAAGCAATTTAATTATGCCGAAAATTGAAGATCTAAAGGGCCCAGGAAGATTTCAAATTGCGAGTCTTGGATATCTCTACCAAACTAAATAAACAAATTTCAAAATCACTTCCGGCCTAAGTGCATTTCCGGAAAAAGAGCCTAAAATCGCTTGTTTCTTTACTCGTATTATTTTTTGCCAAATTAACTTATTTACATATTTCTTTCTATACCGGTAATGTGCAGCGTTTATTGATTTTTTTGAAAAATGTCCTCACTGAATGTAGTTATAAGTGCTTAAGTGAAACTTTGCATTGACTCACATTAGCGCTCGTAGTGGTGTTTAAGTGAAACAATGCATTGACTCACATTAGCGCTCGTAGTGGTGCTTAAGTGAAATAATGCATTTACTCACATTAGCGCTCGCAGTGGTGCTTAAGTGAAACAATGCATTGATTCACATTAGCACTCGTAGTGGTGCTCAAGTGAAACAATGCATTGACTCACATTAGCGCTCGTAGTGGTGCTCAAGTGAAACAATGCATTGACTCACATTAGCGCTCGTAGTGGTGCTCAAGTGAAGCAATGCATTGACTCACATTAGCGCTCGTAGTGGTGCTCAAGTGAAGCAATGCACTGACTCACATTAGCACTCATAGTGGTAGAAAAATGCGAACTGTTAATCTAATCGACCGGATAACGATGGATTAAGAAAAGGATTGTAGTTTTTAGGAATATATAAAGAATATATTCTCATACTCCATTATATTTTATTTACCTACCTAAAATTCGTAGCTCATATCCTTAGAATGTTTTCAACATTGAGTTGCTTGCCTGAAGGATTTTTTTCTACATTTTAATGATTTTAAGAATAAATTACGCTGGCTTTAAAGAAATGTAAGCTGAAAGAATAATACAGCACCAGCAGTAGAATTTTATAATTTTCTGGATTTTCAATTAATCTATATGCATACCAATATTTGATCAACTTCGACTCGTTCTCCCATTTCTTAAAGTAATACTACCAGATGAAGATATATAAAGGAAGATTTTAAAAAATTCATGTTAATGTTCAATTACGTGGGAGTTACTTTTTTATTATTAACCAATTAATCAATAATTAACCTTTTGCGCCACACATTTTACAAAACGTGTAATCACTCTACATTTTCTAGATTTTTCCACCTTACTCAAGAATATTAATGAGAACCAACATTCATTAGTTTAGCTTTCAGGATTGTACTTCAAGTAGATTTTTAAGCTGTAGCACCTCATATTATAAATATTTAAAAGAAAAATTGTTTTCATAGTACATTTTTCAGAATTAAGTTATGCAGTTTTGTCTTTCTTTTCTCGTAGATCAACTGTACCCTAACATGTTGTAATAAGCCACTTATTTCTATGTTTTATTTCTTCCAGGTCTCTCAATGTTGACGAACCGGCAGCAGCACTTTCTTCTTCCGTTCCACACGGGCATTCATTGCTACAATAGCAACCATGTACCTTTTCCCCTGTTACTTCTGTTTTTTAAATAAAACTTCTTAAAAACCTATAAGTGGTTCAAGCTGTTATTATTTAACCTGTTACACCTTTCATTAAAAATAATGAACTATTGCAACTGTCAAAAACAGTATCCGCCGTGCTGAGTAGCTTAAATGAATAAATGATAGAGCTCTGGGATTCTGAACTTAAGTTGGCTGATTACATCAAGGACCAGTCGGTGGTACTGGAAGATGCTCAGATACGTAAGATTATTATTATTATTATTATTATTATTATTATTATTATTATTATTATTATTATTATTATTATTAACAAATAAATCGCAGTTGGGAAATATCCCGGTGGCATTGATCACTTACAGTAGTGTGATGTCCGGCTCCATGGCTGAATGGTTAGCGTGCTGGCCTTTGGCCACAGGAGTCCCGGGTTCGATTCCCGGTAGGGTCGGAATTTTAACCACAATTGGATAATTTCGGTGACACAAGGGCTGGGTGTATGTTTCGTCTTCATCATCATTTCATCTTCATCACGACATGCAGGTCGCCTACGGGAGTCAAATCAAAAGACCTGCACCTGACGAGCCGAACTTGTCCTCGGACACTCCCGGCACTAAAAGCCATACGCCATTTCCCTTTCAGTAGTGTGATGATAAAGTTAAAACATAATTACCCAACAACAACAATAGCAGCAACAAGTGTACAATAAACAATTCCATAGAAATATACAAATTCACACCCAACTTAAGTGTTTCCAGTGCTTAACACTGCAGCTTACAATACTATAGGTTGAGCTTACTGCTAGCTTAACAATACAACACCGTCATATACAAATTCACACTTACCCCACCTTAAGTATTGCAAACTTTTATACTATGCGTCGATACTTTTACCGACACGTACAGGAATTCATGCGAGACAAAATTCCGGTACCTCGGCGTCTCCATAAACCGTAAAAGTAGTTAGAGGGGATGTAAAACCACTAACATCATTATCATTAAAAACAGTATCCAACGGTCTCATACTCCCATTGCACATCTCTCGAGTTGATGCCATCTCAGCAACTTGTGTACTACGTTTGAGGTTACCGAGCACGTTGACCGTGCGGTTAGGGTCGTGCATCTGTGAACTTGCATTCGGGAGATAGTGGATTTGAATCACACCGCCGGCAGTGCTGAAGATGTATTTCCGTGGATTCCCATATTCACACCAGGCAAATGCTGCGGCTGTATTTTAACTAAGGCAATGGCGGCTTCCTTCTCAATCCTAGCCCTTTCATATCCTTACATCACCGAAAACCTTCAAAGTATTAGTGCGACGTTTAACCACTACGCAAAATCCACAGTTCTAGCCCATCAGGCAAGCAACTCAGAGTTGAAAACATCCTAGGGATATGAACTACGAATGGTAGGTAAATAAAATAGCCTATAATAAAGTATGAGAATATTTTTTTTATTTATTCCTAAAATTTACTATCCTGTTCTTAATCACCGTTATCCGGTCGATTAGATTAGCAGTTTACCGGGCGAGTTGGCCGTGCGGTTAGGGGCGTGCAGCTGTGAGCTTGCATCCGGGTGATAGTGGGTTCGAGTCCCATTGCCGACAACCCCGACGACGTTTTTCCGTGGTTTCCCATTTTCACACCAAGAAAATGCTGAGACTGTGTCTTGATTAAGGCCACGGCCGCTTCCTTCCCATTCCTAGGGCAATTCCTATTCCATCGTCAACTTACCTGTGTTGGTATGACGAAAAGCAAAGTAGTAAAAAAATAGCAGCTTGCCTTTTTCTATCACTACGAGCGCTAATATGAGTCAATTCAGAGTTTCACTTATAACTACAATGGGTGTGGACATTTTTCAAAAAATTCTGAGGGTACTGAACCAAGGAACACATTACACAATGAATTATGTAAATAAGTTAAATTGGCTAGGATTTAAATCAAAACGAAAACGCGTAAGAAAACCAGCGATTTTAGGCTGTTTTTCCAGACTGAGATTAGGCCGGAAGTTACTTTCGAAATTTGATTTTTGTATGATAGAGCTATCCAAGACTCACAATTTGGAACCTTTTCGGGCCCTTTAGCCCTTCAATTTTTGGCACAATTAGAGGATATTGCTTAATTTACGTTTTTTGTAGTATGGGGACCCCTACTTTATCTGCTAAGGAATGTTTTCAACATTGAAAAAGAAGGGGGGAAAAATGGCGTTTGAGCGTAACAAATTTTACCTTGCCAAAGTTACCAAAGCAGAACCACTCAACACAAACGTTGTGATACAGTACGCCCGCGAATACTTGGAAACCACGAAGTGACACCAAGGAAGAAGATAAGTAGAAGATAAAATAGATAAAATGCCGTGTCCATTAACAACGAACACTATAGAATAAGCCCTACACTTTCACCCCAGAAAACCAGACAAGGATCAAACAGTATTTTCTATAGCTTGTTAACACTTCATAATTTATAACTTTTATTTCCGTGTTGACGTTTGAGTTATATAAGGGATGTCTCAACACTTTATATACGACAATATGTAATATTTATTAAATCATCATCATCATCATCATCATCTGTTTACCCTCCAGGTTCGGTTTTTCCCTCGGACTTAGCGAGGGATCCCACCTCTACCGCCTCAAGGGCAGTGTCCTGGAGCTTCAGACTCTTGGTCGGGGTATACAACTGGGGAGTATGACCAGTACTTCGCCCAGGCGGGCTCACCTGCTATGCTGAACAGGGGCCTTGTGGAGGGATGGGAAGATTGGAAGGGATAGGCAAGGAAGAGGGAAGGAAGCGGCCGTGGCCTTATGTTAGGTACCATCCCGGCATTCGCCTGGAGGAGAAGTGGGAAACCACGGAAAACCACTTCCAGGATGGCTGAGGTGGGAATCGAACCCACCTCTACTCAGTTGACCTCCCGAGGCTGAGTGGACCCCGTTCCAGCCCTCGTACAACTTTTCAAATTTCGTGGCAGAGCCGGGAATCGAACCCGGGCCTCCGGGGGTGGCAGCTAATCACGCTAACCACTACACCACAGAGGCGGACAACATTTATTAAATAATAGATAATAATAATCGTATGGCCTCAGCACCCGTGTGCAGACATTTCAATTTGACGCCATCTGGCTGTTTGCTCGTCAATTTCGACTCTAGGTCTACTAGATGGCAGACAGAGTAAACCGGATCTCTCTTGGGCATCTGTGGCTGAAATTTTAATGAATTAATCATCATTTGTTTTGAACTGATGATGATTCCAACGTGAATTGAAACCGGTCTTCATTTAATATATGTTACATATTATATCCCTCTACTGATTCCTATTATATTGTTAAAACTTTATAATGAATTACCTAAACATGTATTTGTAATAATAATAAAAGAATAATCGTAAGCGTAGGAGCCTCCGTGGCTAAGACGGCAGCGCGTCGGCCTCTCACCGCTGGATACCGTGGTTCAAATCCCGGCCACTCCATGTGAGATTTGTGCTGGACAAAGCGGAGGCAGGACAGGTTTTACTCCGGTTTTCCCTGTCATCTTTCATTCCAGCAACACTCTCCATTATCATTTCATAGCATCTATCAGTCATTAATTAATCACTTTGGGAGTGGCGACCCCATCGTACTAACAGCCTGTATATGATGCATTCATTACATCCCTGACCTGGTCAAAGACTGGAAAACAGGTTGTAGGTTTTCATTTTTTAATTTTCAATCGTAAGCGTCGGTAGATGCAGAGTGGGTTTCGGCCCTTGGATTTCGTCCCTTAAGAGGCTACGGCTTGTCCGTGGTCCAACAGCTCTTTACTCTGACCGGCCAACCGAGCAGAGGAAAGGTGGTCACGGCTCTACCGTGGCTCTACGCCTCTGCATTCGGGAGACGGGCCTGGGGCACAGTGCTGGACTTTACGCCTTGCCCCACCCGTCGGCTGTCCTGAGAAGGGTTTTCCGTGGTTTTCCATTCTCCTGCACTAAGGCGAATGCCGGGACAGTTCGTAGTGTAGGCCACGGCCGCCCACCCCCTCACCTTCTCCGCACATCTTCACCGTAACAAATCTCCCGGTCTGAGAGACGGCGTCACCGTCTAAGAGGCCCACCTCCCCCTTCAGGGGAGGAATGAAAACGTTTCGTAGTAGTAGTAATCGTAAGTTAAAATTGAGTTGTTGTTGTTGTTGTTTGAGTCATCAGTACATAGACTGGTTTTATGCAGCTCTAAATTCCACCCTATCCTGCGCTAAACTTTTCACTTCTACGTAACTGCTGCATCCTACATATGCCTGTCATATTCATACCATGGTCTACCTCTACCGTTCTTACCACCTACACTTCCCTCAAAAACCAACTGAACAAATCCTGGGTGTCTTAAAATGTGCCCTATCATTCTACTTCTCGTCAAATTTAGCCAAATCGATCTCCTCTCACCAATTTGACTCAGTATTTTTGGTGGTGGGACCTAGTGTTTACAGTGGACTATGTCTTCTGGTATAAGCTAGAGCAATGTCTCAATCTTATCCTTGGCTTTGACAATGTGAAAGTGACTGAGGTATGAGCAATGCTAGTAGTACCATTCCTTATGCAGCCAGTTCCCGCTATGAATGGTGTCACAATGTTGCTCTAGGGATGGATGATGCATGCATTTCAGTGGGATTGGCAGACTGATATGAAATAGCAACTTCTGGCTCAGTGAGGAAAGCAACGGGAAACTACCTCCCTCTTAATTTCCCTAGTACAGATCTTCAATGATGCCTAGGCCATCTATGACAGCTGATGGCAGAGCTGTTGAGGATCCAACCAGCCTTAGGGCTGAGGACCATACATACACATCCCTTCATTTATGATTCGATCTATCCATCTCACCTTCAGCATTCTTCTGTAAGACCATGTTTCAAAAGCTTGTATTCTCTTTCTTTCTGAGCTAGTTATTGCATATGTTTCATGTCAATACAATGCCATGCTCCACACGAAAGTCTTCAAAAAGTTCAGGTAAGAATTAAAAACGGATACAAATAATAAGGAGTCAAATTAGATATGTACATTAAATAATTTTGTTTTGATGCTGTCAGTCTTGACCCTTTCCTCATGTATTACAATTGTGTAAAGTGATGTCACTTATGCATGTACGGTTCCTTGGATAAATGGTCAGAATCCTGACCTTTGGTTCAGAGGACCCTGCATTCAGCTGAGACGGGGATTTCGGCTGCATACGGTTCATTTCTTTGGCTCGGGGACTGGGTGTTCATGCTCGCCTTAATACACTTCGCTTCATCTTCATTCACCACGTCACACTACCAAGTACCACAGAAACACGCTGTAGTGAATAATTTCCTCCACATAGGATTGCCATCACGGAGGGCATCTGGCTGTAAAATGGGGCTAAATCTACGTTAAGTACCGACCTCAATAAATTGAGAAGAAGAAGATAGCTTATACCTATATTCAATGTATATTCAACAAACACTTACTCGTGTGGGACTTTTTGATAAAATTAAAGAACAATCTAGAGAGGGGGAAGGAGAGGGAAGGACTGTAAAGATATTGCTTCCTATTTGAAACAAATCTTTTGGCACAGGCCAGAAAGTATAGATTCCACCATAGTCCCAGTCTCATCCATGGTTGTGACAATAATGGAAGCTGCTGGGGTATGAGTAGTGCTGAGTGATGACATTCGGAGCATGAGCAGTGTGTATGATTGTTATGAAAGATGTTGCTCATAGCGTCAGTTGTGTTGCAATAGCACTTTCAGGCGCAGTGAGGAAAGCAATGGCAAACTACCTCACTCCTCATCTTGTCTAGTATGCCTCATTTTAGTGCTACTAGTGGTTTCTGCAGTTTTTTTTTAACCGCACAAACTTTGGTGGTGCTATCTGAGGAGCTGAGGACCTAACAGACAGACAGATTTGAAAAAAATATGCAAAAGTTAAAAAAATATATATACAGGGTCTCTCTTATAAACTCAGACTGAACGCACGGTGCTTGTACTCGGCACTACAGCAGCTGCCTCAGCCGAACTTATGTCGCATGTGGCTGCCCTGATTTAAGCATGTATACTATCTTATATGAAATCTCACCTTATAAAAGATGCTGCAAGTGTTGTCCTTCCTGGGTTATACAGGTATTGTATCTGGTAACCACATTCTGGCTGAGGCGAGTGAGGTTTACCACTGCTGTAATGTAATGGTTCCTTTCAGCTCCTCCAGTGTGTTAGGATTTGTTCAATATACTTTCTCTTTCAGTTTACCCCACAAGTAACAATCACAGACTATTAGGTCTGGAGAATGAGGGGGAAATAGACCAGCACTGATCACTCTGTTTGCAAACACTTTCAAGATTGAAAGAATAAGAAGGGAATCTTCTGCTGTATGAGCAAGGGCTGAAACTTGTTGAAACCACCCACACAATTTTTCTTCTTCCGTTAACTGATGGAAGAATGGCATTAAAATGTCATCTTGGTACATCTCTGCATTTACTGTCATCATGAAAAAAATAGGCCCAATTATTCGTCTTGGACTATCAGCACACCAAACACCAATATTCCTATCATAATGGGGGACTTAATAAACATCATTAGGATTTCCTGCACACCAATAGCGAGAGTTATGACTGTCCACATGACCATTAAGATGAAACCAGAACTTTTACATACGAAAATACGGTGCTGCAATGATAACTGTCTCGCCATGTTAACAGCTGAGATTCAGACTGGCGACTCATTCTTGTCAGGTCAAATACGTGCAAGCTGCTTGCAAGGTCGAGAACTATGTGCGCGCCTCCCATACTGCAGCTGCTGTGGCCCAGAGTACATACACTGTGCATTCGGTCTGGGTTTATATGAAATACCCTGTGTATACAAGGTGCCAAAAAACTTTGCTTCATAAATTAAAGGAGAAATTTGACGAGATAGAACAAATCTCAAGACACCCAGGAATTGTTCAGTTGGTTTTTGAGAGAAGTGTAGGCAGTAAGAACGATAGGAGCAGGCCAGGGTATGAATATGACTAGCAGATTAGAGAAGATATAGGGTGTAGTAGTTACATAGAAATGAAAAGGTTAGTGCAGAATAGGGTGGCATGGAGAGCTGCATCAAACCTGTCTATTAATCAATCAATCCATTACTACTGATCTGCATTTAGGGCAGTCACCCAGATGGAAGATTCCCTATCTGTTGTTTCCCTAGCCTTTTCTTAAATGATTGCAAAGAAATAGGAAATGTATTGAACATCTCCCTTGGTAAGTTATTTCAGTTCCTAATGCCCCTTCCTACAAATAATCAACTTTCATTCTTCGCTAGGCTGAGGATATCCCCAAGAGGGATGAAACATGCACCTATAACTTCTCTTTAATAACAACAACTTTTGTAAGTATTGTAAAGGTGGAACTTTTAATGTTAATATCTTTGAACCATCATCCTTACCAGAATTATACATAGAAGGTCTATGTCTAGATTTTTGTTTACATCCAAGACTCATTTTACTGTTGAAAGTAATTTGATAATTACCTTCCCTTGCAGGCTTGCTGGGCCTAACACAAGGTGAGTTTTTCTGTCAGGGATATCTCACTTAGCCTTTGATAGTCCCCTATTAAATCTGCAAGGCAATAAATTGCAAGTTGCAAGGTGATACATTTGTGTGCAATTTCCTAAACGTAGGTTTCAGCGAATCCTGCTAGGGAAAACTCCTCTGCCTACAGTTATTGGTTCACTCTTAGTTTGCCTCGTTTGGTACAGGCCACCAGACCCTCGGCCAGATAGTCGTGAGCAGTACCATCTACTGTCACATACAGTAGCAGGATGATCCTGACCTGACATAAGAAAATATAAAATGTCCAATAATACTGCTCTGTGGGACTTTCCCACTTAATCATTACAGAATCAGACAACATTTTATCTGCTCTAAGTTCTATTTTTCAGAAATGTAGCCACCCATTCAACCAGAGCTGAAAGGGAAGAAATATGAAATATTCTACACCAATATTACTATGGACTGGATGAAGGCAGATTATGAACTATGATGTATAATCACTAGGTGTGCAACTCATGGTTTTCTACCACTGAGTGTGTTCCAACAAAGTGTTTCAAATGTCTCATACATAGGCCTATTATGTTTGTGAAATGTGTGGGAAGAGCTATGATAGTTACCATATTGCAAACTGCTCCAAAAGACAAAACCACAATAATGAAATTCTGTTTATTAACCTAAGCACTAAGAGACTTACATGAATTATTGATGTAGTTTACAGTAATTTCATTTTATGGTCATTGGTTGCAATAAAGTTTTGTTTAAACAGAAGGGTTCTGACCTTTCAAATAATAAAAGTACCAAATACAGACTGTCCTGAGTTCTATCCAGTAAAACAGAATGGGCCCACCTGCAACATTATATTTTGGTCCCCTATCCTCAGCTTCCTCAAATGCTGCAAGAATGATGTTTTCTACATTAATCACAGCATCCTTATACTAGAGATATATTATAATTATCTGAAACCCACCAGAACTGGCATTCATCATAATTTTCTGAAATGTCATTGTTTCATTGACAAAAACTCATTTTCCACTTTAATACTGCTGGTTTCATAATTTTCAATGGAGAGTAAAGCCAGGTATGTTTTTATAAGTTTTAGTTTGCTGAACAGTCACTCAGCAGATGCTGTTGTGACCGGTAAACTGAGATAAAGTTGGAACACAGTGCACAAATCAGAGACACTATAAGCAATGACAAAGTTTACTACTATCAGAAGTTTGGCCAGCTCTTTTACAGTTGAAAGGTCATGAATTTTTATTTTCAAATATTGTCTAACTTACCACTGTACTGACCTCAATGAGTGTCAATTATATTTTTTGCACTCATCATCATCATTATCATCATCATCATATGTAGTTTCCAGCTGTTGGGCAGGTCTGCCTCCTGTTGCCTTCCCACCACTTCTCCCATATCACTGTTCCCTGTACAAACTCTTGTACTCCTTTTATCCACCTGTCTCTTGGTCTTCCTCTTGGTCATTTTCCTGTTATCTCCATTTCATGCATCCTACTCGGTATCCTTTCCTCTGTCATTCTCTTCATGTGCCCATACCATCTAAGTCTATATGCCTCTATCCTGTTCTGTAGTGGCTCTTCTTTTACTATATCTCTAACCTTCTCATTCCTCATCTTATACATTCATGTCACTCCTGTCCTGCTTCTCAGAAATTTCATTTCACTTGCCTGTATCCTAGTCACGTCTCAGCCTCGTTACCCACGTTTCTTCTGCATACGTCAGGATAGGTATATAGTACGTATAGTACTCCACCATTGTCCAGTGCCAAGTCCGGAATGGGAAAGGAGGAGAGTTAGCTGGCTTGGCAACCAGCTGTAAAAAGAGCTAACGCCGAGTGTCGAGCGGCGGTAAATAACTCGACCCCCCATAGGGGTGCATAATAAGTAAAGAAAAACTTGGCGATATAACAATGTACAACAACAACTCCTTAATATCTATTTTATGTTAAGTTTGAAACCTCTAATTTACAACAAGATAACCCTTGTGAGTCAAAATTATAAAATCTCATCTCTGGGTGATGAGTTGTCTTCAATATTCAGTGATGGCTATTATTCTGTGCACTCGTAAACATCAAGTTCATATACAAACTTAAAATTAAAAAACTGGAGTTGAATCCAGTCCTATATTGTTCATTTCACAGATGCGTTGCTAGCCATTTATTAGATAAAAACTTGTTGTGTTCAATAAATTGCTAAAATTTATTGATATATAGAAACTTAGTTGGAACTGTGAGTTAATTATATCAATATGTTGTTGTACATTGTTGTATCACCAAGTTTTTCTTTACTTATTATGCAGCTGATGATGGTGTCTAAATGAGCACCGAAACTAGTCCTGAAATAAAATATATGTTGTAAAAAACCATCTAACAACATTGTATTTTGTATTGAAAAAGTGGAACCTACAAGATTTTAATTCATTTGTGATCTCAGTTCAATACGGGCAAATAAGATGAAGTTCCTTACGTTTAATCCCCCATAGGGGCCATTGGCTTCGGGCAGATGAGCCCCTTTAGGTGGGGTGATGGTCCCCTCAATGTAGGAAATGACACTGGAACCCATCATCTGTGTCTTAGGCCCAACGACAAAACGGATGGAGGAACCTCCTTTTCGTGGTTCTCATCGGTCGTGGAGGTCATGCCAGATGAACTGGCTGTGAAGGCTCAACTCAATGGTATTTCGAGTCTGTAGCAGTCCATTGCAGTCATGGTACTAGAACCTGCATGTCGCATTTGATTTGTGCCGCAGTATATAGTTCCGAGATCATAGTGTGTGGGTCACTTCCTTGCAAGCTGTGATCCACCTTAACAAAATCCCGCTTGTGGCACATTTTGCTGCTGTCACTCCCTTCAACTCAAGTCTAATGGTGATGGGATAAGGATGGTGGAGGCAGGTTTTCGGGTGAAAATGGAAGCCTCTAGTTCGGATCTGCACGTTGGCAGCAGACGTGTGATGGTCGTCTTTCTGAGACCCCGTGACTACTCAGGAAATCGGTCTTTCATCTGTGTTTGGGCAGGCCTATTTAGGATCACCACTGCCCACCCTGAATGGGGAAGGCCCTAGAAAATATGGGCCAAACATCGGTAGTCACACTCTCAGCTGGCTGGGAGGCTGCACCCGGTGGGTCACCCCTTATGCGGTCAAAAAACAAAGATTACCAAAACTTTGATTATAGGAACATGGAATGTTCAAACCTTACTTGATTTGAAAGATAATAACAGATCTGAGAGAAAAACAGCGCTTGTCACCCTTGAGCTTGGACGAATGAACATTGATATTGCTGCCTTAAGTGAAACCAGACTGTCCAGCGAAGATAAACTTACAGAGTTCAGCTCAGGCTACACAATCTTCTGGAAGGGAAAAGATGAGGGAGAACACTGCATTCATGGTGTGGGATTCGCTGTGAAGACCATATCGGTGAATGATTATCAGCTAACTCCAACTGCAGTCAGTGAAAGAATTATGACTCTCTGAATCCCATGCTCTGGAGCCAAATCTATGGCACTGATCTTTGCATATGTTCCCATCTTGGATGATGATGTAGAAGCTAAAGGCCAATTCTACAACCAGCTGAGCACTACCATAATCAAAGTACCACCAAGAGACAAACTCTTACTACTTGGTGATTTCAATGCCAGAGCTGGTAAAGATCACCAATTATGGAGCAATGGATGGGAAAACATGGACTTGGCAACTGTAATGCCAATGGTCTACTGCTCCTTGGTTTATGTGTTGAACATGAACTCTTCATTACTAATACTCAGTTCTACTTGCCTAATTGCTACAAGACCACTTGGATGCATCCTCGCTCAAAGCACAGCTGCATCCTTGATTGTATCATCACCAGGCAATGTGATTAAAAAGATGTCCTTGTTACAAGCACTGAAAGAAACGTAGATGACTGCTGGACAGGTCATAAGCTCCTTTTTCACAGGTTGAGAATCTCAATCTGTCGCAAACCAAAAAGATCCATCCACAATCTGCCCAGAAAGAAATTCGATACTTCTAAACTTCAAATTGAATCCATTGCTACAGATTACATAAATACAATCTCAAACAAACAGCAGTGATAGTACAAATCAGGAATGGGCCACGCTTCAGAAGGTCATCAATGAGTCAGCTGAGGAAACAATTGTTTTTGTGAGGAAAAAAGACAGGACTGGTTTGATGAAAATAATGAAGAAATTAAATGTCTGATCAATGCCAAATTGGAAGCCCACCTATCCTATCTTCAAAATCCGTCTTCCAATGTGAAGAAATCACATTTCTTGGAACTGTAGGAGTTTCACAGCTACTGTAACAGTCTCGGGGCACATGCAGTTCCCACTGTACTTCACCCCACAGGCTATTCCCTACTTGATGATGTTACCCAACTCCCACAGCATGGATGGGGGGTTGGACTTATGGGAGAAATTTTGTACCATCAGTTTCAAAATCATTCTGTTGTGATAAGTCACTAACACAGATTTCAAAATCACTCTGTGCTGAAATATCACTAAACATTACATTAATTCCCCTGACTTTTATGCAGCATTTTCACTTAAATTTTCAATCAACATACCGAACATGGTTTTACTATTATATGTAACACTATTGCTAATGGAACCTGGCAAGGAAAATTCACATTCACTTTTAAAGAAATAATTCATTTTTTGCAACATTTTAACAGGTACTTCATTTTCACGTTCTCTCTTTCATGTTTGGAAACAGCTTACAGTAAACACGAGCTGTTTATCAATAAAGTTTGTGCTGAGCAAATAGGTTCCTTCATGATGTCAAACGATGCACACATACCCTCGTCAATTTCGACTTCGACTTAAGTTCTTTTGGTTTTGCAAGGTCCCTTCCATCAAACTATTTAATTGTACCATCTCAAGTGCATTCATCTTATGAACACTTGTTCAACCACAGCTGCTGTGACATTTGACACAACTCTCACTGAAATATGTTACACAGCACAACAAACTTTCATCAATTAAGAACACAAGATGGTTATTTTAACTTCATGTACCAGTGTAACAGCTCAGCTCCAATGTTAATATTTTAATTGTACATGTACATGTGCTTACTTATCAGGAAATCACTTTAAACAAATTTGACTAGTGGATTTTAATTAGCTAATTATGATATCATAGACTGAGAGTATTCTTTTGCCTAATATGCAAAATAATTTTCAGTAATGTACAAAATATTTTTAACCATTAATTTGGTTGTATTTACTTGGACATCTGCACTATATATTGTCAATTTTAGTATATAAATGGCTGAAGATTCCATAATGGGGTCAAAACTGGTTCCAGTATATAAGTAATTATATGACATCATACAGTATTAAATTGTACTGAATAGGTGGACCTTCATTTTAATTTCTTATTAACACTGCATTATTCACATGTTATCTGAGAGATACACGGCAGTGATTATTTGCTGTAACTTGAGCTTGCTTGAGGCTAGAAGCCCATCTCTCCTCCTGTCTCCGAAGTGGTGACATCCAGTAGTGTTGTGACCTTAATTCAATACAAATGTTATGAGCTGCTGCCTGCTTCATCTCATAGATTCATAGATACAATGCAAGTAAATTTGTAAATTGTTTATGTTTATCTCTAATGCATTTGATTTGCTGTGAATTAGCTCATTATTGTTTGTGCTAGTGCTTGCAGGTCGAGATCTTTTGAAATTGAAAATGAAGATGAAGATGAAGATGATTTGTAAAACTGTATTGTGTTCAGTGAGTTGTCTGACTAATGAGGTAACATTATGATCTCAGGATCCTGAAGACTGTGAAAAGAACTATCACATAATTAGTTTAATTGTTTCAAATATGTCAATGTCAATTTCCCTCCACTGCACCGCCTACCACTACCTCCGTTTGCTCTTCCTTGTCTTCCACTACTCCTGTCACTACTACCGTCACTACTGTCACTGCTTCTGTTCATCCTTCCCAGTCTTCCTCAACTTCCTATGTTACGTCTACTTCTACCTCTACTGTTACGTACAGTCACCCCTCTCCTATCATGTCCACAGCCACGACCTCCTGCACTTCGACCCTAACTACTTCCCAATCGTCTCCTGCTACTCCCCTGGATGTTACTATCACAGCTCCGAACGTCTCCCTAGGAAATGAAGACGCCACTACGCCAGCCTCTCAACCGTTCTTCTCACCGAGCTGTGTCATCCGTGGGATTGCACCCGACGTCCTTGACCAGGATATCCTACATGAACTACAACAGGAGGGCGTCCCTGTCCGACGGGTATTTCGCATCTAACGGCGTCCGTTTTCGAGGACGAATCCATCAAGTAGAGCATTCTCGCTCCCAACCACGGCTTGCTGGATCTACCCGTTTCATGTCTCCCCCTTCTCCTACGCCCTCGTCGCCACCCACCCCACCGCCGCCAAACATTCCCCTTCTTGGCTCACAACCACAGTTTTCCCTTTCGCCATTCCCTACTTTTGACCTTCTCCGACTCCTTGCCACCTCCATCACGAACATTACCACCACACTCTATTATCTTCTCCTACAACATTACCCGAACCCTTCCTCCACCTCCATACCAACCGCAACTGTTGCACACGCTTCCTCTATGTAACATGCTTCTGTAATTCTATGTATTCTGCTTTTCTGAATGCGGGCCCGAATTACACTGCGTAGCTGTCTAAATAAATCTCTGTCCCTTCTTCTCTGGTATTTTGTGGGGGTTGGCTTGTGCGGGGTGTTTTTGCGGGTCTGCCCTGGATCTGTCTTGTTGTGACCGTGCCCTTGCGCCCACCTCCCGAACCTTCTTTTCAGTATGTACGACACATACTTCCTGTGAGGTTTTTGTTTCTTCTTATTCCTTCTCATCCGACGGCCAAAGAGCTCCTTAGTTGAGCTGGTGGCCCGCCCCCTCCTCTCTTGAGGAGTGGGAATGAACCAACCTTATGATGATGATGATGATGTTCACCTGCATACACCCCAGCATCAGTGGGTAGGGTCTGACACATCCCACTCTGATGAGTCTAGTGTCAGACCTAAGACGAAATGCTGGTTAATAGAGCAAACGCCTGAAAAGCCATACATCTAATTTTTGATCTGATTTTTGATATGCTCTATTGGTGGAAAAATATCTAATTCCCTCCATGGGAATTTAGAATTTCCATTTGGAATTGCTAGGCGGTCATTAATTCCATTGTGGAGTTTTATCTCCCGTATGCAGTTATCAGACTGTGCCTCATAAATAGGCTTCTGATAAGTTCACCTCCATACACCCCAGCATCAGTAGGTAGGGTCTGACACATCCCACTCTGACGAGTCTAGTGTCAGACCTAAGACGAAATGCTGGTTAATAGAGCAAACGCCTGAAAAGCCATACATCTAATTTTTGATCTGATTTTTGATATGCTCTATTGGCGGAAAAATATCTAATTCCCTCCATGGGAATTTAGAATTTCCATTTATCATAGATTTAGAAAAAAAAATTCTTGTGAGGCACAACTGGTGGGATTTCAGCAGGACATATCAGATCAATTGGATTCAGGAGGCCAGTTAGATTGCATAGCCATAGATCTTTCCAAAGCCTTTGATAGAGTGGAACATGGAATATTATTAAAGAAATTGGAAGGAATAGGAGGGTTACATGTTGGGTAAAAACATTTCTAAATTCAAGGGTTCAGAAAGTCAAAGTAGGAAATAACGTATCGCAGGAAGAGAAAGTTTGGAAGGGAATTGCACAGGGTAGTATAATTGGTCCGTTACTTTTCTTAATATACGTAAATGATCCAGGGAATAATATAACATCAAAAATAAGATTGTATGCAGATGATATAATTGTTTATAGAGAAATAAATACCATTGAGGACTGTTCAGAATTACAAAGGGACCTTGAGAGTATCCAACAATGGGTTGAAGAGAATAATATGAAGGTTAATGGAGGCAAATCAACTGTTACAACATTTACAAACAGGAGTTTTAAAATTGAATTTGAATATACTTTGGATGGGGTAGTTATCCCAAAAGATGGCAACTGCAAATACTTAGGTGTAAGATTTGAAAGTAATTTGCACTGGAAGGGTCATGTGGATGACATTGTTGGGAAAGCATACAGATCATTACATGTCATAATGAGGCTACTTAAAGGATGCAACAAACAATTAAAAAAGAAAAGTTACCTAAGTATGGTTCGTCCATTATTGGAATATGCAAACAGTGTTTGGGATCCTCACCAAGAATACCTAATAAAAGAAATAGATAGTGTGCAGAGGAAAGCAGCAAGATTTGTAACAGGGGATTTCAGGAGAAAGAGTAGTGTATCAGAAATGTTAAAGGAACTAGGGTGGGAAACTTTAAGTAAGAGAAGGGAGAAAACTAGACTTACAGGATTAAATAGAGCCTATACAGGAGAAGAAGCATGGGGAGATATCCGTGAGAGGCTTCAGTTGGAAAATAATTATATTGGCAGGACAGACCACAAATATAAAATTAGAAGGAATTTTAGCAGAAGCGATTGGGGTAAATTTTCATTCATTGGGAAGGGTGTGAAGGAGTGGAACAGTTTACCAGGGGTAGTGTTTGATCCTTTTCCTAAATCTGTACAGATATTCAAGAAGAGAATAAACAGCAACAGAGAAAATAAATGAAATGTTAGAGGGCATTCAACCAGTGCAGGTTAATGTAAATAAAAAAATGTGTGTGAATAAATTAATTCCATCCCCTGGTCTAAGGAGTTTGGACAGCCAAAGTAGGGGGCTGCCTGTAGGGGTGAAGTACAGTGGGGACTTTGAGGGCCCTGGGACCACTACGGTAGTTGTGAAGGCCCTTCAGGAACTCTGAAAAGTGGTGGCAAAAGGGGCTCTGGTTAAGACACAGCAGGTCGTTATGCTACTTAGGTTCCAGAATGGGTAAAAAAAAAAAGTAAATAAATGCAATGTAAATTTTAATCTTATACCAGTTGTACAGTGTCATTTGAAGTAATTCCACATACTGTATATCAGTTGACTATATTTGTAAGTAGTACAGGATATATTATAAGTAGAATTTTGTAAACAACATAAATTTATTAAGGATGAGCTGTTTTATAGAAAAAATTGTTAGCGTAAATTGTATAATATTGTATTATAAGAAAATTTTCTTCTCTTGTTAATTTAATATTTAGTGTTTGACAATAATGTATTTTAATGTACCATTTGCCACCGAGGTAGACACCTCATTTGCAAATAAAGAGATTTTGATTTTGATTTGATTTGAAGAGGCATTCTTGCAGTTTGTCCCTTCTTCTTTTGTTATTAACTTCCATGATAGTTGTTTCAAAAACATTCTCCTGTTTTCGTTTGCTCATTACCAATGAATATAGGCTACTGTGATCAGGGCATTGATTCCAGTTACATTTAAAAGACAATACAGATTATCATGGGCCATTGCCTTATGTTTCTATATAGCAACATTGAATGTTGCACTCATTCTGTCAATGTTGTCAACTTCAAATTTTGTTTCTTTACAGAATGTTATCATAACATTGTTTGTTTACTTGATCACTGAACATTCACAGTATGTTGCACCTGAGAGCCTTAAATTTACAGCACCTCATCCTTTCTTTGGAGGAATTTACATAATCAATTCCAGGATCATTGAAAATGAAAATGAAAACCTACAACCTGTTTTCCAGTCATTGACCGGGTCAGGGATGTAATGAATGAGTCATATATAGGCTATTAGTACGATGGGGTCGTCACTCCTAAAGTGATTTATTAATGACTGATAGATGATATGAAATGAGAATGGAGAATGTTGCTGGAAAGAAAGATGACAGGGAAAACCGGAGTACCCGGAGAAAAACCTGTCTCGCCTCCGCTTTGTCCAGCACAAATCTCACATGGAGTGACCAGGATTTGAACCACGGTATCCAGCGGTGAGAGGCCGACACGCTGCCATCTGAGCCATGGAGACTCACTCCAGGAACATTATTTAAATATAAATATTATGTAAACAAATTAATATGTGCACTAATTACTTATTAAATACATTACATAACACTGTTAACTAATTTTCTTGCAGATTAGCTCCTTTCTGTGTGATTTCATTTGAGCAAATTTATCTATAACTCGTCCGACTCGTTGGCTGAACGGTCAGCGTACTGGCCTTCGGTTCAGAGGGTCCCGGGTTCGATTCCCGGCCGGGTCGGGGATTTTAACCTTAATTGGTTAATTCCAATGGCCCGGGGGCTGGGTGTATGTATTGTCTTCATCATCATTTCTTCCCCCATCACGACGCGCAGGTCGCCTACAGGCATCAAATAGAAAGACCTGCACCTGGCGAGCCGAACCCGTTCTGGGATATCCCGGCACTAAAAGCCATACGACATTTCATTTCATTTCATCTATAACTCTTTCCTTGATACCATAATCTTTTCTGAGTAAATGACAAACTTAACTGTTTGCTCAAAAAATGGTTCAATTGATTTTCACTTATGTAAGTAAGCTATTTAGGATCAGAGAGAGTCTTATCACCACCATTATAAATATTAATCAATTCATTCTTCAAAGTAGAGGTAATAAATACTGTATTCTGAGAAATACAGTGCTTAACTTCTTGAGTTACTCTTCAGGAAATTCTTTCTTATATACAGTTCAATTTCGTGTGATCAAGCAGCTCAACAAAACATAGGTTACTCAATCTTCCAAATCTTCTCTTTAGTTGTGCAACAGTAGAATCTACTATTTCTAATGCAGGCCTTGTTTCTAGATATGTTCAAAGCTCCGTGGTTACATATGTCTGCCAGACTGAATCACGGCTGGGAATCATACTGGCAAGGAGGAGTGAGGCGAAAGTGGCATGCACATGATTTTTATACTGTGACAAGAGGACAAAAGAGACAACGAGCAAAATGATTTTCCTTAACGGAGACTTGTGAAAGCACAGCAGTTGCAGTACATTATGGAGCAGAGAACATAGACTTATCCATAGCTTCATAAATGTTTATTCCCATTGACTATGGTATGGCTTAAAATATTTGTTTCAAATTCTTGAGAAGAATGAAGAACATTAGGAAATTAGGAATGAAGAAACTGTAATTTGAAATAAAATATTGCTATTTTTTTCATGGTATTCAAATTATGACGGCAATTAATGAGAGATACCGGTGTTAACACTACCTACTTATTGTCCTTTGGACAGAAACTGTCTACCTTGACTCCCTTCAGACTACCCTACTGCACAGTACACTCAGTTCACAATGTCACACACGACTGGGCTACATGCATCAGAGAGATGAAATCATTCCTCACTTGCATGCATTCTCACTCTGTATCACCTAACACCACACAGGTAGGTAAGGACAAGGGAGTTAAGAAGCTTAACAGCCTATGGGATGGATTTAAAGTAATTAAAGGT
Source organism: Anabrus simplex (assembly GCF_040414725.1). Lineage (NCBI taxonomy): Eukaryota > Metazoa > Arthropoda > Insecta > Orthoptera > Tettigoniidae > Anabrus > Anabrus simplex. Next base: position 95,243,474 of record NC_090267.1, read on the forward strand.
GGTAAAGAATGCAAAAGACCCAATTTTAACAGAGATATAAAGAGATTATGAAGGAGGTGCAGGTTAGAAAGAAACTGAGGAACGGTTGTGGAAGTAAAGAGAGAGTAAAGGAACTTGCAAGGAAATTGAGTTTAGCAAAAAAGTCAGGTAAAAATAACATGATGGTAAACATAATTGGCAGTCACATGAATTTTAGTGATAAATGGAAGGTTGAGAGTTTGTTGCAATGAAAGAGGCATTCTTGCAGTTTTCCACTTCTTTGAGCAAGTTCTTGAGCAAGTTAGTGTCTTGGCGGAGACAAACTATATGGCTGTGTGAATAGTTCTGCTGATCATTTCTAAACAATGAAGTTTATTGATTATCACTCAGGTTTACTCTAATTCTTACTTGTGATTTGGTGACCCTTGCCACTGATGTGGGAGAATATAAAGAGCCTTGAATTCATGATGATGATATTTATTTCAATAATTAATTCCAACGAGCCAAAGGCTCATACAGAGGAATTCAATGGCGGATCTACAAACTCTGAATACTTACAATGATATAATCAGGTGATTTAAACAGTAAAAGTAGACACATCAATACAGAAAGTGTAAAAAATAAAAATAAAAATACCATTCTATAGTTCCTTAATTATACTAAGATACTTAAACTACTTAGTACTACAAGTGACTAACAATGCAACAGGTTGACAAAGCAGGGCGAGTGTTTTTTTAAACATTTCATATTTATATTTCACCTATGAAGTATCTGTTCCATAAATTTTTCTTTGCCTTTCGTTTGAAAGTTATTAAAGTAGGGGCAATTTTTACGTCAGCAGGAAGTTTGTTGTATGCTTGAATTGCTGAGAATTTACAACTGTTCTTCCCATATTTTGAAGAGTGGATGTGATACAAGGCTAAGTCATCTGCATGTCTAGTTTGATACCTGTGGTTGTCTGAGTTGGTTATTAAAGTAGTGTTGTGAAATATTATGTTTCTTTTTATTTTATACATTAGTAAGACAGAATTAAGTTCTGTTCATATAGCCGTAAATCTGACCTAAGCCTAACTGGCTCCTGCTCGCAATTAGTGGAGGGAAGGAACAAAGGTTCGGAAAGGGAACTGCTAAATACGTCGGTAGTTGTCGCAAGAGGAAATCCCTCATAAACCTGTGACTGTAGACGTTCTGGTGACAGGTATTAGAGCCTGTTGTATTATGTTAACAGATGTCTCCATTTCAATACCTTGGGTATAATATAGTCAGATATTTGCAATATCTGCGGATAACCATTCACGGAAGCGCATGCGGGTGTGGATGAAGAAAGTGCAGATGTGGGCTGGATATGGATAATATTTTGTGTATCCATGCAGGACGCTATTTATATATAGGAATTTTAAGGCAGAAACAGGTTCCAGGAAGATATTCCAGGGATCAATAATGAACAAGAGGAGTGCAGGCCTATATGTGAGGACTTGGAGAAGGCAAAAGTATTCAGTAAGGAGTACGAAAAAATTGTTGGATATAAAGTAAATATCCAGGTACAAGAGGATACAAATGCTGGGGAAGTACTGAAATTTACCTCTGTTGATAAAGTTATTTATGAAAAGATACAAAAGTAGAAACCTAGAAGAGCAGCTGGGATTGATAAGAATTCTGAGGATGTACTAAAGGCAAAGGATCAGGGCTGTAACGTTTGGGCCTGCAGGACCTGCAATGCGGGCCTTTTAGGGGCCCAGCAGACTCCTCACAAAAAAAATAAAAATGAAGTATCTAGCCTAATGTCACTCTGCACGGAAATGATCTGGGTGGTTTTGTAGAATCAGTCAAAATAATTTTCTTTCAACTTGGACATGTTTGTGATGGGGGTCTATCTGGAATTAGCATCAACAAAAAAATGAAACCGTAACCAGGCAACCACTGTAATATGGATTGAAGAACAACGCTATTTTGCTGGATGGAAAAGGATGTTTTTGAAAGATTTTGATGCTGGACATATTACACCTATAAAGAGAGGCTGTAAACCAAGCAATGGTGAATAATTTTAATAGGAAAATATTAATTAAAATTATGAACACTACGGAAAAAAGAGAAATTTCTTTTTCTTTTGATTTATTGTAACACTTCAGCTCCCTTGATGGGTGGAGAGAAAGGATGCGTTCATTATCTGTACCTCCTGCATGTCGTAAGAGGCTGCTAAGAGGGGCACAATCAAAGAATCTGTACTTGTTCTCTCATCTTGTAGGCCCAAAAATATATCCATGATTCTATGTTTTATCATGTAGCGGTGAAATATTATTTTACAATTTTTATGAAGAGGAATTGCCACTTGGTTGCATCTAGTAGCAGTTTATTGTGTTGAGTGTAACAGAGCACAACTCTAAACAATGTTTGACCTTGTCGTCTTTCTCAACACTGTGATGTACTCCTCGGAAGAGACCTGCACAAAATTATTTAAAAATAGGTATTGTATTTTAGTTAGAAAATAATACTTTATTGATGTGTAATGCATCTAAAATTGTATTATACACAAATTTTGTAAACAATTTATTGGACAACAATGTGTAATGCCAATAAGAAGTTGGTGTAGTAATAATCAGTCAACTCAGTTTCAAAACACCTCTCTTTGCGTGAAATTATAATAGGTTTATCAGTTATGTGGTTTGAAATTTTTCAAACTATATTTGAACAGTTTTTTATTTAATTTTGTTTGTACATTTTTCTGTGTTGTCATCATCATCATCATTTCTTTGCTCCAGCAAGCTGGGTGCGGTTGTGTATGAGCCTCCTCCAGTTTGTTCTATCCATCCACAGATGCTGCTCATATATGCAACACCAGTTCGCATCTCTAATTTCAAGGTCCTTCATTATCTGTTTTTCCCAAACATCACGAGGACATCCTCTTGGTCTCTTCCCAGGAACATTGTGGACAAAGTATGTTCGAGGATTCCTGTGAGGGTTCATTCTTTTCAATACCATACCATTGCAATCTCTTCACTTCTAGAGTCCCCAGCAAGCTTCTTTCCAATCCAAGCTGTTGTCAGATATCCACATTCCTTATTTTATCCATTTTTGTTTTTTGTAGACAAGAACGGAGAAACTTAATTTCTGTTGCCTGAAGATGACTCTTTGTTGGTCCAGTAAGTATTGCTGCTTCCAGGCCATATGTCAGTATAGGTACTAGATATATTTTGTACAAGCTGATCTTGGAAACTAATGGAAAGGGAGCCAGAAGATAGCAGGTAGGGACCCTTTTCGAAAGCAGCCCTACCCACGGAGTGGCGCCCCTGCCTGTGTGAGTCCCAGAGCACACTGACCCAGTGTGTAACATCTGGTAAGGGTCCCAGCTCAGGGTTATGAGTGAAGACCTCAACGACTTCTACAGCGGAGAAGGTGGACTTTGGTACGGTGGAGATGGCGGAAGAGGCAGCCCTGTATTCAGGGATTAATATGAGTACAACCTGCTGCCTTGTAGTTTGAGGTGACTGGACACCAAAGGCTACGGGAGAAAACCCTGAAAGAAAATCTCTGTCTGTGTTAGGCTCAGCAGGTCAACAGAGGGATTACTGAAGAAGTTGCTTTCAAGAATAATACGAGCCTCGGATTTCTGTCTTGTAATGGAATAAATTATTGCAACCGAGACTCAGAATGAACCCATTAAAGTTGATTACGAATATCTAAGTGGTGCATAGTTGGCAGTTCAGCAGCTCAGCTGTTAAATCACAGAGGCAGTGAAATAAAACCTATTAAATATGATTTTTTAATAATCTCAAAATACTCTACCTAATAATCCCTTTGTTTGTATAACTTGAAAATATATTGCATTACTTCTACCTAGTATTATTAAATTTATACAAAGTTATTCATGGGTTTTACATTTTACTCGAGGGGGCCAGATTTTTATTTTGGCAGGCCAGCCCATATCATATACATTATGCCCAAGTTAGTTATTTTCCTTCTTTCATTACAAACTTTCAATACATCATTTCTTATCTCATTACAGAGTAAATGGTGTCCAAGTTTTTGCTGAAAGAACAATGTCCAGAAGTCCCCTCTTCCAATCAACGCAACAGAAGGCAGTCCCATTTTAACATATTTTAAACACAGTAAGGCAATGAGGGAGACAATATTCAGATCACTGCCACAACAACAATATATTATAAAAGCACAATTGAACTTTTATACAAATAAACGTTTTATAAAATGTGAAAATAATGTTGTTTTTATAAGTTGTAATGCATGTTATTCACAAATGTTTTTACAGACAGAGCAACCTATGTTAGTTCATCAACTTTTACTAGTGACATACAAGTGTATTATGAGCCTAGTATTTTGTTAGCAATTTTAGATATAGGATAGTGGAAAAAGTTAGGCAAAACATGTTCTGCAATTAGACATTGTAATACAGTATTATATATGTAATTAATAAATATCACATAAAGTATTCAAAAAGTGGACTCTCCAAGAGACGTTCTTTCATAAAAACATAAATTGTTCAATATGGACCCAATTATGAGATTTATAACTTGTAAGTGGTATGTTCCGAGCTATCGGTGGAGAAATGGTATGGAATGACATTAGTAGATAAATAAGCTTGAGTGGAACATTTAAAGGTGGGAAAGATCATAATGTAAAGATGAGGTTGGAATTAAAGAAGACAAATTGGGGGGGAAATTTTCAATTATAGGACAAGGAATTAGGGAATGGAATAATTTGCCAAAGGAAATGTTCGATAAATTTCCAGTTTCTTCGAAATCATTTAAGAAAAATTAGGTAAACAATTTATAGGAAATATGCCATCTAGGTGACAGTCCTTAATGCAGATCACTGATTGATTGATTGATTGATTGATTGATTGATTGATTGATTGATTGATTGATTGATTGATTGATTGATTGATTGAAGGGTGTAGAAACAAAAACTGATATCTAACACCTTTGAGATATGGATGCCATATGTCCTCTTTTCCCTGGACATGTTCTGTTTTTAACAGCATGAAAAGCGTGTGGCTGGATTTTCAAAAATCTTGGATTAAAAAAAATGAATTAAATTTGATGTGGTGTTTAGTTATCAACTTCATTGCCACATTTAAATAGGGAGCACTATTGTCTACAACTATTGTTTGCTTCCGTTTTTTAATTTTCTAGTTCACCGTTGTTTTCAGATTGTGTCTGTGCATAAATTGTGTATAAATTGAGTTCTGAAAGTTTTGTCAAATATTATTTTGCAGTAAATACAAAGTTTCCTCCTGTATACCAAGTCAAAATGCGATCACAGAGCGAATATTTTCATGGGTGCCACTGATGCTTTCACGGCCCGTACTTATAGACATGATATTGTATAGGCTTTTGGGCTTATGCCGTGTCAAGAAAATAAGGTGAAATTCTTTACGTTTTGCAGAGAACTTCTTCATCTGGATATCTGGTATGTACACGTGACTCAAGACCGGCTTGAGAGCCATGACCAGAAATCAGCATCAAACACAAACACACAGTTGGTTTCGGCCACTGTCACCGTTGTGTACTTGCTATGGTGTCATCCTGTCTGCTCAGAGGTCTGTATTCAAAACTCCCCCCTGGCGAAGTTTCATTCTCTGAGTGGTGCTTTCATGCTGATGTTAAGCCACGTACAGATTTAGCAACACCACCCCGCAAAGCCCATTTGAATTCGCCCACAATGTGATCTGATTGGCTAAATTCAGCAGCTGATAAAATGACAACGATGCAAGATACTGAATTATTTTTTTCAAATTATTTATCAGCATGCTCAACACTCCAACGGTCATATACCCAGTTCACGTTGTTTCCAACCATCCTGTATTTACAATCTATGCATCGTACAGGGCAATATATTTATTAATTATATGGCCTTAGTATGAAGGGGCAAAAATTCTAATGAAATTGTGTTGTGTGTTTGGCATAGTTTAAAAAACATAGAATAGCCCCCTTCTACTGATACTACAGAATACATTTTGTGCTGATGGGTGCGGGGGCCAAAATAAGAACAGTACTATGATGGCTATGCTCACGGAGTGGTTCAAGACAGCAGCTCCAGATTATATCCAGAAAGTTGAACTAATTTTTCTGACTGTAGACCCCAGCTACTTGCTCCCAGAAAGAGTTTTAGGAATGTTGAGAAGTGTGTTAGAAAAGTCAAACTGTATTATAATTAAAAATTTTTTGCTTAATGTGCCACATTAATGAACGTTTCCAACCCAGAATTTTTGGTATTTGATTGGTAGGAGTTATCTGCAAACAGTTTAAGAAAATCTGCATGCTTCAAATCAAATCAAAATCTCTTTATTTGCAAATGAGGTGTCTACCTTGGTGGCAAATGGTACACTAAAATACATTATTTTCAAGCACTAAATTTTAATTTAACAAGAGAAGAAGAAAATTTTCCTAGAATACAATATTATATAATTTATGCTAACAATTTTTTTCTATTAAACACACAGCTCATCCTTAATAAATTTATATTGTTTACAAAATTCTACTTACAATATCTCCTGTACTACTTACAAATATAGTCAGCTGATATACAGTATGTGGAATTACTTCAAATGATACTATACACCTGGTATAAGTTAAAAATTTACATTGCACTTTTTTTCTTTTTTTTTTTTTCTTACCCATTCTGGAACCTAAGTAGCATAACGACCTGCTGCGTATTAACCAGAGCCCCTTTTGCCACCACTTTTCAGAGTTCCTGAAGGGCCTTCACAGCTACCGTAGCGGTCCCAGGGCCCTCAAAGTCCCCACTGTACTTCACCCCTACAGGCAGTCCCCTACTTTGGCTGTCCAAACTCCTTAGACCAGGGGATGGAATTAATTTATTCACACACATTTTTTAATTTACAATAACCTGCACTGGTCAAATGCCCTCTAACACTTCATTTATTTTCTCTGTTGCTGTTTATTCTCTTCTTGAATATCTGTACAGATTTTGGAAAAGGATCAAACACTACCCCTGGTAAACTGTTCCACTCCTTCACACCCTTCCCAATGAATGAAAATTTACCCCAATCGCTTCTGCTAAAATTCCATCTAATTTCATACTTGTGGTCAGCTTTGCCGATATAATTATTTTTCAACTGAAGCCTCTCACAGATATCTCCCCATGCTTCTTCTCCTGTATTGGCTCTATATAATCCTATAAGTCTAGTTCTCTCCCTTCTCTTACTTAAAGTTTCCCACCCAAGTCCCTCTAAGATTTCTGATACACTACTTTTTCTCCTGAAATCTCCTGTTACAAATCTTGCTGCTTTCCTCTGCACACTATCTATTTCATTGCCTTTAACAAAAGAAAAATGTTCATTTTCACCTGTAAATCTGACAAGAAATTAGTAAGAGGGGAGGATCAGATGTTGGTCTGGATAAATCAGATCTGAAACATGGAAAGAAGCTATTATACATCAGGGCCAGTGACAATGGGGACAGAGAGGGCAAATGCCCAGGGGCCTGGGCCTGGAGGGAGCCCAGGACCAAAAATATGAATGAAAATATAAAAATTAGAGTTTAAATAAATTTAAATGCCAATAATATAAACTTTTGTTGTCTAAAAAGTGAAAAAAACAAATCAAGGTAGAGCGTGTCAGTGTGCAGCAGAGAAGTATGACATTAGCGTTGTTATTGTTGCAAGTTTTATACGAATTTTGTACTATAATTTTTGGGGTAAATGTGAAAACATATGCATTAATTTTGCAGCAAAGTGGCACAAAGGATACTCCACAAATGTACCACAATGATTGCTTCGAAAGACTCACCAAAAATACATAAACTTTACGCCAAGATTATACCAATTTTCAACCATTATATTTGTGGGGTATATAGGAAGAAAACTGCACAAATTTTGCACTAAAATGGCACCATGGTGATTCCACAAATGCAGCCAAATCCTTGGTGTAACATCGGAGCATTTTTGAAAACAAATTTGGTTTAACAGTGGTGTTGACAATAATGAAAGTTGAAAGAAAATATTTGGTGTATTTCTGGTGCAAACTTGGTGCAGAAATTGTCTGATTATTGTACTTCATTTTTGGTGTAACTATGGTGTAAAATGTCACTTTTCTTGCACCAACTTTGTTGGTGTAAAAATGGTGTATATTAATGTGGAAAAAATATGTTGTGTAATTATGGTGCGGTTTTGGTGCATTTTTCATTGGTGTTAGATCAGTGCATCCATTGCTGCTTTCGAACCAAATTAGCACCACAAATACACCACATTTGCACCAGTAAAAATTTTGCAGAGGCTGCCTCTGTGGTATAGTGGTTAGTGTGATTAGCTGCCACCCTCAGAGGCCCGGGTTCGATTCCTGGCTCTGCCACGAGATTTGAAAAGTGGTACGAGGGCTAGAACGTGGTCCACTCAGCCTCGGGAGGTCAACTGAGTAGAGGTGGGTTCGATTCCCACCTCGCTGGGCTGAGTGGCTCATACGGTTGAGGCGCTGGCCTTCTGACCCCAACATGGCAAGTTCGATCCTGGCTCAGTCCGGTGGTATTTGAAGGGGCTTAAATATGTCAGCCTCGTGTCGGTAGATTTACTGGCACGTAAAAGAACTCGGCGTCTCAGAAAACTGAAAAAGTAGTTAGTGGGACGTAAAGCCAATAACATTATTATTGATTCCCACCTCAGCCATCCTGGAAGTGGTTTTCTGTTGTTTTCCCACTTCTCCTCCAGGCAAATGCCAGGATGGTACCTAACTTAAGGCCACGGCCACTTCCTTCCCTCGTTTTGTCTATCCCTTTCAATCTTCCCATCCCCCCTGCAAGTCGCCTGTTCAACATAGCAGGTGAGGCCGCCTGGGCCAGGTACTGGTCATCCTCCCCAGTTGTATCCCCCGACCCAGAGTCTGAAGCTCCAGGACACTGCCCTTGAGGCGGTAGAGGTGGGATCCCTCGCTGAGTCCGAAGGAAAAACTGACCCTGGAGGGTAAACAGATAAAGAAGAAGAAAAATTTTGCACCAATTTTATATAATTATTACATCAATTTTTGGTGCAAACTCCACCGCCAGGTGCTGATAATCAGGTACGGTAGGTCTTGGGTATAAAATAACCTACAAGTTCGGAGTTCTGGTCTAAATTAACTGAGAGGGGGAGGAACTGGGATTTAGGGACTTGGACCTCTCAGTTGCCCAGGGGCTTGAGAATCCTGTCACCAAGCCTGTCTTCCATGAATCCTACAGTTAATCCAATAGGAAACTATGAAGGTAAGAGTAAAACCAGAGAACCTCAATGAAATAACTCTTAAAAAATCATTTTGGAAATAATTGGGATAAAGTGCCAGAGCTGCATTTTTATACAAGGTAGGCACGTCTAACCTTAAGTCCAGTCTTTATTGATATGGGGTTGAGTATGAGGTAGGATGAATTTATATCTTTTTTTTTTTTTTTTTTTTTACAGCCGGATGCCCTTCTTAATGTCAACTTCAGTTGAGGAGATGAAGAAGATGAAATGAATGATGGTGATTGAAACTGCGTAAAGGAGGGGAAGGGATCAGCTGCAGTGTGTCCTGTTATTTGCCTGGAAGTGAAAATGGGAAACCACAGAAAACCATTCTCAGGACATTCAAAGGTGGGGTTTGAACCCAGAAGTCTCCTGAATGCAGAGCTTGGCTCCATAGCCGTAGCATGTCAACACCCGAGGCCACTCCGCTGGTGTATACGTACGAGGTATTGAGGAAAATGAAGGGAGCAGTAACTTGTGCATGTGCCTCCTTGTGAGGAAGGTATCTTACATACGAGCATATAGAGAAATATTTAAAGACCGAGCTCGATAGCTGCAGTCGCTTAATTGCGGCCAGTATCCAGTAATCGGGAGATAGTGGGTTCGAGCCCCACTGTCGGCAGCCCTGAAGATGGTTTTCCGTGGTTTCCCATTTTCACACCAGGCAAATGCCGGGGCTGTACCTTAATTAAGGCCACGGCCGCTTCCTTCCAATTCCCAGGCCTTTCCTATCCGATCGTCGCCGTAAGACATATCTGTGTCGGTGCGACGTAAAGCAAATTGAAAAAAAAAAAAAAAAAAAATATTTAAAGAAATGCAAATGTAAGGCACCGAGCAGTTTAAAATTGAACAATAATTTTTTTTTAAAGTTCTTAAAAGTCTGCCCATGCAGTGTAGTGGTTGTTGTGATTGGTTGTCACCCCCGGACGCCCGGGTTCGACTCCCGGCTCTGCCACGAAATTTGAAAATTGCTACTAGGGCTGGAACAGGGTCCACTCAGCCTCGGGAGGTCAACTGAGTAGAGGTGTTTTGATTACCACCTCAGCCATCTTCGAAGGGATTTTCCGTGGTTTTCCACTTCTTCAGGCAAATGGTACTTAATTTAAGGCCACGGCCACTTCTATCTCTCTTCCTTGTCTATCCCTTCCGATCAGCCCTCACCCCCCACCACAAAGGCCCCTTCAGCGTAGCAGGTGAGGCCATCTGGGCAAGATACTGGTCCTCCTTCCCAGTTGTATTCCCCCAACCCAAAGTCTCAAGTTCCAGGACTTGCCGTTGAGGTGGTGGAGGTGGGATTCCTCGCTGAGTCCGAGAGGAAAACCAACCTTGGAGGGTAAACGTATTAAGAAAGAAAGAGACTAAAAAGGAGTGTTTTATGATAATTTAGTCATCATCATCATCATCTGTTTACCCTCCAGGTTCGGTTTTTCCCTCGGACTCAGCGAGGGATCCCACCTCTACCACCTCAAGGGCAGTGTCCTGGAGCTTCAGACTCTTGGTCGTGGGATACAACTGGGGAGTATGACCAGTACCTCGCCCAGGCGGCCTCACCTGCTATGGTGAACAGGGGCCTTGTAGGGGGATGGGAAGATTGGAAGGGATAGGCAAGGATGAGGGAAGGAAGCGGCCGTGGCCTTAAGTTAGGTACCATCCCGGCATTCGCCTGGAGGTGAAGTGGGAAACCACGGAAAACCACTTCGAGGATGGCTGAGGTGGGAATCGAACCCACCTCTACTCAGTTGACCTCCCGAGGCTGAGTGGACCCCGTTCCAGCCCTCGTACCACTTTTCAAATTTCGTGGCAGAGCCGGGAATCGAACCCGGACCTCCGGGGGTGGCAGCTAATCACGCTAACCACTACACCACAGAGGCGGCTGATAATTTAGTAACTAATAAAATATTTCTCCATTGTTTTAGGAAGATTTTTATTATTAGCCAAAACTGTGAATTTTTTGTGTTACAATTGGCTTTATGTCGCACGAACACAGATAGGTCTTACGGCAACGATGGGACAGGAAAGGCCTAGGAGTGGAAAGGAAGTGGCCGTGGCCTTAATTAAGGTACAGCCCCAGCATGTTTCTGGTGTGAAAATGGGAAACCACGGAAAACCATCTTCAGGGCTGCCGAGAGTGTGGTTCGAACCCGCTATGTTCCGAATGTTAATAAGAAAACAAGGACTTTGAATTAGAGAGTATTTACAAGAATAGGATACTCGTGAAGTCTCAGCTTGCGTTGGAGCATCCACAGAACTACTGTACAAGGCGTGCTTTAATGAAGGTACAGCCTCAGCTGCCTGGTGTGAAAATGGGAAACCACAGAAAACTATCTTCATGACTGCTGACAGTGGGATTTGAACCCACTATCTTCAGAATGCAAGCTCACGGCTGCCCATCCCTAACTGCACAGCCAAATCACTCGGTCAGAAATAACAACCAACATTGCCTAGGTGAGATTAAGAAACTGACATCTGCATATTTAAAAGTTAATTTATGACTTTGATTATTATTTCTGATCTTCTAGCTTTGTTTTATACAGGACAAAATCACCAATGCTGGCAGCAGAAAAAATCATTAATATATGATGATGGGTTGAGGTTTTATGTTTTAATTTTCTTGAAACATCAACTATGATGCACACACAATATTGGTTTTTGTTTCTACACCCCTCATTTATGCCTGGTTGAATAGGTAATCGTAATATACAGTAGGTACTTTTCATTAGTGTCCCTTCCTCTAATCTTCAACTTACAAGATTTCAGTGTTTCTACAATTGTGTTGCATTTCTGGAAGTAAATACTAGGCCTGTAATCATTTACTCACTCAGATTCAAAACTACGACATCCCCTATGCTGTCTCTGTTTCGCCAGTACGTACAACATTTTAGTGTGATTAGCTGCCACCCCCGGAGGCCCGGGTTCGATTATTCCCTGTTCTGCCACGAAATTTGAAAAGTGGTACGAGGGCTTGAACAGGGTCCACACAGCCTCGGGAGGTCAACTGAGTAGAGGTGAGTTTGATTCCCACGTCAGCCATCCTGGAAGTGGTTTTCCGTGGTTTCCCACTTCTCCTCCAGGCAATGCTGGGATGGTACCTAACTTAAGGCCACGGCCATTTCCCTCCCTCTTCCTTGTCTATCCCTTCCAATGTTACCATACCCCACCAAGGCTCCTGTTCAGCATAGCAGGTGAGGCCGCCTGGGCGAGGTACTGGTCATACTCCCCACTTGTATCCCCCGACCAAGAGTCTGAAGCTCCAGGACACTGCCCTCGAGGCGGTAGAGGTGGGATCCTTCACTGAGTCCGAGGGAAAAACCGAACCTGGAGGGTAAACAGATAATGATGATGATGATGATAATATTATTTGTATGTAAGAAATAATACGGTACGCTAACAGTTACAAGAACTGTACAAAATAAATAAATAAATAAATAAATAAATAAATAAATAAATAAATAAATAAATAATCATTCTATAGTCGGATCAAAATGAAATTCAATTTACGAGGTGAGGAATCGTCCTTACACCGCGAAGCAAGATTAAATACCTGCTAATACTTTCTCATATCTTGATCAGAAATCGTTTGTAGTGGAGACCTTGCAGCATATAATTTCGCAGTAGAGAGGTACGTGTAATGGGATTAATACGAAGTTTTTCCGTTAATTTGTATCCCCCCAACTTTACGGCTTTTTAATGATAATAAAGAAACAATATCAGATTGGATCTCCTCATATTGGTTAAGAACATTTATTGGTTTTTAGATCATAAAGTATATGACATACTGATAATTTAATTTAGATATTTCGGTAAAATAAAATAATATTAAGATTGTTTCTTGGATAACTCCCTTCAATTTATTGTTTTTATGATTCATTCCATAAATACTTTATTTAACCAGCGCATTTGATTTCTGATTGGGAAGTACCAATACCAGGGTAGCAGGAGTAGTTAGGCAGTAACACATCGGTGCTTGCTTACGCATTCCCTTTGCTGCCATCTAGTAGTCAATTCGATTACCACTTACTTCCGCTTACTTCCACTAGGTGGTACGATTTTTGTTCTGTTTCTCCTGTTGACTGTCAGATAGCGCCATCCTCTGATAGCGCAAAGTGGCGCACTCCTCCTCTTTGAAGTGGCGTAAGAACCTTCATTCAATTGGTTTCTGTGCTTATTTTTAATATCCGCTATGTTTCAGAGTTTCATCTCACTTTTCATCTTGTGCTTTACTTATGCTTGTATTAGCTATAATTCAGCACAACGACTACATTGAAGTTGAGTCGCATATGCTCAGCTGATAATAGGGCCTACTCATTCATAGAGACGCCTCTGTAGCGTAACGGTTCGTGTGATTAGCTGCCGTCTTCGGGGGCCCGGTACGATTCCCGGTACTGGCAGAAATTTAAGAATAGCAGGAGGGCTGGTATGTGGTTGAAATGGCACATGCAACGCACCTCCAATGGGGGTGTGCCTGAAAAGAGCTGCATCACCTCGGGATGAGGACACAAGTTTACTTATTGAGAGAGAGAACGTGGATTGCTCGTTATGACGAGGGCCGGAATTTAATTTTGACACCGAGCAGGATGGCTTCGGTTGTACAGCTCTACATTCGGAAAGCGCTGGGCTGGTCCCACCGTCAGCTGTCCTGAGAATGGTTTTCCATTGTTTTCCATTCTCTTCACTAAGGCGAATGCCAGGACAATTTCTTTTATAGGCCACGGCCGCTGCCGCCTCACCCTTATCGCACCTCAAATCACCACAACAAATCCCCTAGCCTATGTGAGGGCGTCATCCATTATTTTTACAATTTGCTTTACATCGCATCGACATAGGAAAGGGCTAAGAGTGGAAAGGAAACGACCGTAATCTTAACCAAGGTACAGGTGAAAATGAGAAACCACGGAAAACCATCTTCAAGACTGCCGATAGTGAGGTTCGAATCCACTATTTCCCGAATGCAAGCTGACAACTGAGTGACCCTAACTACGCAGCCAATCAGTCGGTTTATATAAAAAAGACGTAAACTTATATTGTAGCCTGTTGCATGTGCATGGACCTTCTATCATTATATGATTCAAGATTCTGGAAATTTCCGAAGTCAATAATAGTGAGATGAGGTTAATAATCATAATATGACCTTAGGTAGCATGTACAGACAGTTTGATCTGGCGCCATTTCAACCATCTGCAAGCCAAATTCGACGTTCTTTCCTGCTAACCAAGTTCGCAGAAAAATTGAAACTCCTTTCGGCGATCTATCAATTCATTTCTTGAAGGAACACCGAACGTGCCATCAGAGGACTTTCACATGCCGACATTGTACAAATTGGAGTGCCAAATACACGTTATATATATAAGAAAACATTAAGGTCTAATAATACTTGCTTGGGGAATTTTCCTCTTAATTATTACAGGATCAGACAAAGCTTCACTTATTCTAATTCTCTGATTTATATTTTCTAGAAATATAGCCACCCATTCAGTCACTCTTTCGTCATGTCCAATAGCCCTCACTTTTGCCAGTAGTCTCCCATGATCTACCCTATCAAATGCGTTAGATAGGTCAATAGCTATATAGTCCGTTTGACCTCCTGAATCTGAGATATCTGCTGTATCTTGGTGGGATCCTACAAGTTGAGCTTCAGTGGAATAACCTTTCCTAAACCTGCTATTGAACCAGTTATTAATTTCGCAAACATGTCTAATATAATCAGAAAGAATGCTTTCCCAAAGCTTAAATGGAATGCGCGTCAAACTGACTGGCCTGTAATTTTCATTTTATATCTGTCACCCTTTCCTTTATAAATAGGGGCTACTATAGCAACTCTCCATTCGTTCGGTATAGCTCCTTCTTGCAATCAATGGTCAAATAAGTACTTCAGATATGGTACAATATACCAACCCATTGTCTTTAGTATATCCCCAGAAATCTTATCAATTCCAGCTGCTTGGTCTTTACTGAGAAGACTGCATACAAACGAAGACGAGAAGCTTATTTCCAAAAGTTACTAAAACAAAAAGGAAATCAACATTGAGGTGATGACGGAAGACGTACGTTGACTGGAAGCTCCTCAATATGAAAGGAAATCCTCAAAACGGCCCAAATCCATGTCAAGAAGGGCGTTGGAAATATCATTTCATGGCAATAAGTACGAAATCCCACGGGATGAATTAGCCAAAAGATAACGTATCCATGCAGGCAATGAGGAGCCATCTCCAGGGTATGGGACCTGCAGCAATAAAACACTTCGTTTAATTTACATTGTTGTGTTTGATGATTTTATGTAATATTATTTAACTAATCTGTGATTTCAGAGTAAATAACTTACATTTATTATGTATATTTAAATAGGGTAAAGTTTTGTGATGACTCTCGTGAAATTTATACCCTTCAGATGGAAGTATTTAGAGTTTTATTTTCAAACATTTCCAAATCCATCTTTTTCTTGAATATTTCTTGAACTGCAAAAGTTTTAACACACACACTTTATATAATAATGCATTTCTTTTATTTGAACAAAAATTGAGAAGGTGCTCAAAAGATGCTGGAGAGCCTGAATGAAATCGCCGAAAAAGTGGGTCTTAAAGTATCTTAAGAAAAGACTGAATATGTGGAGTACAAGCATCAAAGCGAGAGATATATGGAGGTAAAACATAGCAAGATTAAGAGGACAGACAAATTCAAATACCAGGGTGAATGGATCCATCTCAATGGACTGGATAAAGAGGCAAACAAGGCAAGAGCCAGAAAATTAGATCTGGCCTACAAGCTAACACAAAACATGTATAACGAACGGGCAATATCGTACAAGGCCAAAATCCGACATTGCAACTCAGTAATAAAACCGGAAGGATTGAACACTTCAGAGTGCCTATTTTAAATACACTGACTGACAGAGCAAATGCAACACCAAGGAGGAGTGGTTCGAAAGGGATGAAAGTTGGGGAAAAAACAGAGTCTTCACGGAAGAATAATTGATGTTTATTTCAAACCGATATGCAGGTTACACAATGCGCACGGCATCGACTCAGTAGGATGTAGGACCACCGCGAGCGGCGATGCACGCAGAAACACGTCGAGGTACAGAGTCAATAAGAGTGCGGATGGTGTCCTGAGGGATGGTTCTCCATTCTCTGTCAACCATTTGCCACAGTTGGTCGTCCGTACGAGGCTGGGGCAGAGTTTGCAAACGGCGTCCAATGAGATCCCACACGTGTTCGATTGGTGAGAGATCCGGAGAGTACGCTGGCCACGGAAGCATCTGTACACTTCGTAGAGCCTGTTGGGAGATGCGAGCAGTGTGTGGGCGGGCATTATCCTGCTGAAACAGAGCATTGGGCAGCCCCTGAAGGTACGGGAGTGCCACCGGCCGCAGCACATGCTGCACGTAGCGGTGGGCATTTAACGTGCCTTGAATACGCACTAGAGGTGACGTGGAATCATACGCAATAGCGCCCCAAACCATGATGCCGCGTTGTCTAGCGGTAGGGCGCTCCACAGTTACTGCCGGATTTGACCTTTCTCCACGCCGACGCCACACTCGTCTGCGGTGACTATCACTGACAGAACAGAAGCGTGACTCATCGGAGAACACGACGTTCCGCCATTCCCTCATCCAAGTCGCTCTAGCCCGGCACCATGCCAGGCGTGCACGTCTATGCTGTGGAGTCAATGGTAGTCTTCTGAGCGGGCGCCGGGAGTGCAGGCCTCCTTCACCCAATCGACGGGAAATTGTTCTGGTCGATATTGGAACAGCCAGGGTGTCTTGCACATGCTGAAGAATGGCGGTTGACGTGGCGTGCGGGGCTGCCACCGCTTGGCGGCGGATGCGCCGATCCTCGCGTGCTGACGTCACTCGGGCTGCGCCTGGACCCCTCGCACGTGCCACATGTCCCTGCGCCAACCATCTTCGCCACAGGCGCTGCACCGTGGACACATCCCTATGTGTATCGGCTGCGATTTGACGAAGCGACCAACCTGCCCTTCTCAGCCCGATCACCATACCCCTCGTAAAGTCGTCTGTCTGCTGGAAATGCCTCCCGGCCTGGCATTCTTAGCTATACACGTGTCCTGTGGCACACGACAACACGTTCTACAATGACTGTCGGCTGAGAAATCACGGTACGAAGTGGGCCATTCGCCAACGCCGTGTCCCATTTATCGTTCGCTACGTGCGCAGCACAGCGGCGCATTTCACATCATGAGCATACCTCAGTGACGTCAGTCTACCCTGCAATTGGCATAAAGTTCTGACCACTCCTTCTTGGTGTTGCATTTGCTCTGTCAGTCAGTGTAAAAAGTGGGAGCTGCAAGAACTCGAAAAGAAGGAGAGGAATATTCTGAGGAAAATTCTGGGACTATAGAAGACTACTGATGGGACCTGGAAGAAAAGGAGAAATGAGGAGCTCTACAAGTACACTGAACAGATCACGGACATAACGCGAAAACGAAGGCTGAAATTCTACGGACACCTGGTAAGAATGGGTGACAAACGGCTGACCAAAAAGATCTTCAAATACATCATGGAGTTAAAGGCCACCTACAAGTGGGCGGAAGACGTCAAGGAGGATGCGGAAGAAGTTGGAATTACATTGCAGATGATCCACAAAGAAGAATGAACAGTCAAAAATCATTTAAAGAGAAACCACTAAACCTGAGGGTCGAACGGATCATTACCGAAGAAAAGAGAAAGACGAGAAGCGAAAAAATGAAGAAGTTTTGGGGAGAGAAGAGAAGAAAGGCAAAGAAGCCAAAAGTTCTATACGGTTCATAGATGGCCAAATTCTGAAAAGAATAAACGTGCTAAAGTGAGCTTTTAGTTGAAATTTTATACTCTGAGTGTTTTTCCTCCCTCCCGTAACGTTTTACATTGGATTTGATACCTGTTTTCAATAAACTTCCCAAATAGGAGAGGGTGGTAACTAAAAAATACCCCAAGCTTGTAATCAGATCCTGAAACAATTTGTTAATCATATTGTTACGACTCTTCACCACAATCAGTTTTCAGAATGACGATTTTTTAAAATTTGGAACGTTTTTGATTAAAATACCGCGTTTTATTTTCTCTACTTTCCCTTTTATGAAATTCTTACTTTAAATTACTTGATCCCTAAACAAGGGCATGTTTGTATGCCACAAGGCATACTGACTGACTCACTGATATTAATGTTTACCCACTTCCAGATGAGCAAGAAACTTGAAATTCGGCAAACTGATAGTTATTAAACTGTAACCTAAGGAAACTTTCTTAAAAGTTCAAATTTAAAATTTTTACCCCCCCCCCTCTCCCGCAAACAAATTGGCGGACTCAAACTTCCAGGTGCGCTAGATAATTGAAATTTGGCAAAATTATAGATTTTACCCTGTAACCAACGGAGAAATTCCAAAAATTTCCAATGTATAACTTTTTAACCGCCGAAAGGTATAGAAATATTGAGACAATATTAATGACGGTCCAGACCATCGTTTCGAGGTATTTTGTGGCTAAACGCCAAGTCACATTGAAAAACGGACAGCATAGATCTACAAATTTGATCCTATGACTTTTAGTCGTATCTCGATCCTTTATGCCTTAGACAGAGTTGAATTTTCCGATTTTACGTCAATTCTGTACATTTTCCATAATTAATTTTACTGTTTGTTACACTTATGTGACTGATAGAATCATGAAATTCGGCAGGCTAATTGGTGCGTCCGTGGGCCATATGCTAGCGAAATTGCATGATTCAAGCTGCCGTGTAAGTATGGGAAAATGAAAGGAATATGTGGAAACAGTGCAGCCTAATATAAGTCCCTAAACCAATCTAAGATGTATCCAATGGAGATACGACAAAACGTCAAAGAACCAAACTTGCAGATCGTTTCATCCTCGATACGCCTTACAAATTTCAAGACTGTAGCTGTCCATTGAGTGAGGAAAATTATTCCTTAACTTGAGAAAAACGTAGGAAATTTGCCATAGATCGAAGCGTTTACTTCTGTCTACAGTGTAAATAGCCAATATGCGAGAAAATGTTACAGGACCAAACACGTAGGCCACTAAAAGGGAAATCTAGTGGGCACGAGCCGTTCATCCATACGATGTACCATTTCGCCACAGTAACTTTCCAAATGTCCACTTCTAATGAAGAGCAACTGAGGGTATCAGGGCGGAGCCCCATGGAGCAAGAACGAATAAATGTATAAGAATACACGTCTGGGCTCCTTACCTGAATGGTCAGTATAGTAGAATTTGGTTCAGAGGGTCCTATGTTCGATTACCGGTTGGGCTGGGATTTTAACCGCGTCTGGTTAATTATCCTGGCTCAGGGACTGCGTGTTTGTGTTTATATTGATAAATCATTCTTAATGTACACACAACACAATTAGCCATCATAGAAACACACGCAATAGTGGATACGTCTCTACCAGCACGTTCGTTAGAAAGACTCCCTCTGGCAGCGTTCACGCTTGATATTGTAGCAGTAATTCCCTCTTGTTTTAAGGCATATTGTGTCCAATTTACTCGTTTCAAGTGAACAAAGAGAATTATGAATGATTTAAAAACCTGCAAGATAGATAATTGGAAAAGAAACGTCAAGTTTTGAAATCGAGTAAGTGGCTGCGCGGTTTGGGTCACGTAGCTATCAGCTTGTCCGCCTCTGTGGTGTAGTGGTTAGTATGATTAGCTGCCACCACCGGAGGACCGGGTTCGATTCCCGGCTCTGCCACGAAATTTGAAAAGTGGTAAGAGGGCTGGAACGGGGTCCATTCAGCCTCGGAAGGTTTACTGAATAGAGGGGTTTCGATTCCCCCCTCAGCCATCCTCGAAGTGGTTTTCCAAGGTTTTTCACTTTGCCTCGAGGCAAATGCCGGGATGGTACCTAACTTAAGGCCACGGCCGCTTCCTTCCCTCTTTCTTGTCTATACCTTCCAATCTTCCCATTCCCCCACAAGGCCCCTGTTCATCCTAGCATGTGAGGCTGCCTAGGCGAGGAACTGGTCCTCGCCTTCAGTTGTATCCTCCAACTCAAGTCTCACGCTCCAGGACACTGCCCTTGAGGTGGTAGAGGTGAGATCCCTCGCTGAGTCCGAGCGAAAAATCAACCCTGGAGGGTAAACTGATTAAGAAAGAAGAAGAAAGAAAGAAGGAAGCTATCATCTTGCATTCTGGAGATAGTAAGTTCGAACTCCACTGTCGACAGCCCTAAAGATGGTTTCCCATTTTCACACCAGGCAAATGCTGGGGCTGTACCTTAATTTATTTTACAAGTTGCTGTACGTCGCACCGACGCAGGTAAGTTTGGAGTCGGAAGGAAGCGACCGTAACCTTAATTAAGGTACAACCCCACAATTTTTCTGGTGTGAAAATGGGAAACCACGGAAAACCATCTTCAGGGCTACCAACAGTGCAGTTCGAACCCACTATCTCCCTAATACTGGATGCTTTCCGCACTTAAGCGACTGCAGCTATCGAGCTTGGTGTATCTTAATTAAGGCCACGCTCACCTCCTTCCCATGCCATCGTCGCTATAAGACCAATCTGTGTCGGTGCGACGTAAAGCTGACTGTTCAAAAAATAATTCTTCTTCTTTATCTGTTTATCCTCCAGGGTCGGTTTTGCTCTCGGACTCAGCGAGGGATCCCACCTCTACCGTCTCAAGGGCAGTGTCCTGGAGCGTGAGACATTGGGTCTGGGGATACAACTGGGGAGGATGACCAATACCTCGCCCAGGCGGCCTCACCTGCTATGCTGAACAGGGGCCTTGTGGCGGATGGGAAGATTGCAAGGGACTGACAAGGAAGAGGGAAGGAAGCGACCGTGGCCTTAAGTTAGATACCATCTCGGCATCTGCCTGGAGGAGATGTGGGAAACCACGGAAACCCACTTCCAGGATGGCTGAGGTGGGAATCGAACCCACTTCTACTCAACCTCCTGAGGCTGAGTGGACCCCGTTCCAGCCCTCGTACCACTTTTCAAATTTCATGGTAGAGCCGGGAATCGAACCCTGGGCCTCTGGAGGCTGGCAGCTAATCACACTAACCACTACACCACAGAGGCGGACTAAAAATAATTAAAACATAAATAATATATATTGTAGCCCCCTGAAATGAAGGCCCCTGAAGACCATTCAGCCATTCACGTTTCTGCAGTGAAATTTGCATTTATTACTAAAGATTACGTATACACTCCTATCATTTTGGTCAAAACTGAACGGTGATAGTGCACTTGAAACAGACTGATTAAAGAAGACTTTCGTAGTGAAGAAACTCCTTTGAGAAGAATAGCGGAATACAGGAGCATCCGAATAATATTCAGATAATAAAAGTACCCCCGCCTCTGTGGTGTAGTGGTTAGCGTGATTAGCTGCCACCCCCGGAGGTCCGGGTTCGATTCCCGGCTCTGCCACGAAAATTTGAAACAGTGGTAAGAGGGCTGGAACGGGGTCCACTCAGCCTCGGGAGGTCAACTGAGTAGAGGTGGGTTCGATTCCCACCTCAGCCATCCTCGAAGTGGTTTTCCGTGGTTTCCCACTTCTCCTCCAAGCGAATGCCGGGATGGTACCTAACTTAAGGCCACGGCCGCTTCCTTCCCTCTTCCTTGTCTATCCCTTCCAATCTTCCCATCCCTCCACAAGGCCCCTGTTCAGCATAGCAGGTGAGGTCACCTGGGCGAGGTACTGGTCATTCTCCCCAGTTGTATCCCCCGACCAAGAGACTGAATCTCCAGGAGACTGCCCCTAAGGCGGTAGAGGTGGGATCCCTCGCTGAGTCCGAGGGAAAAGCCGAACCTGGAGGGTAAACAGATGATGATGATGATGATGATGATGATAAAAGTACCCAGTGAATTCAGAATAAAGGAAATACAATTCGTGTTAACGCCTCGTTGAAATAGTTCGTCAGCAAAATCACTGTAATTTTAGGTGGAGACGTTTTGCGTGCAAGAACACCATCTAACGAACTATTCTCACTCACTGAAACTAAGAAGTAAAATAGAGAAGTGAAGTGTTATTAGATACTCTCACCGAGCTCGATAGCTGCAGTCGCTTAAGTGCGACCAATATCCGGTACTCGGGAGACAGTGGGTTCGAACCTCACTATCGGCAGCCATGAAGATGTTTTTCCATGGTTCCCCATTTTTACACCAGAAAAATGCTGGGTCTGTACCTTAATTAAGGCCACTGCCGCTTCCTTCCCACTTCTAGCCCTTTCCTATCCCATCGTCGCCTTAAGACCTATCTGTGTCGGTGCGACGTAAAGCAACTTGTAAACAAAAAGAAAACCTCTCAAGAACAGAAAATAAGTCAGTATGCATACGAAACTATGCACTACTGGTTCTTCTAACTTCTCTAAATTAAATTATAAAGTGTGGTCGGAAACAACGTGTAACGGGTATGTGAGCGTTAGAGGGTTGGTCATACTGAGAATTATTTAAACAAACCTAATTCGATATCTCGTGCCGTTGTCATTGTATCAGCTGCTGAAGTTAGCCAATCAGATTGCTACGCGGGCGAATTCAGATGGGCTGTACGAGGCAGTGTCGCTAAACCTGAACGTGACATAAGACCGGCTTAAGAGTATCAATCGAAAATGCAAAACAAAACTTCGCAACACGAACTTCCAGACTGACAGGATTGTGCCATAGCAAGTACGCTACGGTGACACTGGCTGAAACCCACGGTGTGTTTGTGTTTGTTATTGATTTCTGAGCATGGCTCTCAACTCTGCCTTAAGCTACATAATAGAGATGGCTGAAAAACAACGTAGCAGTTACTTTGTCACGGTTACGTGCCTGTCACTGTTACAAAGCGAGGACAAAAAATAACAGGATTACCGAGTAACGACAACAGAATAACGTACTAGTGAAAACAGTAACTGGGAAGTGGGAACTGGCACTATTAGCAGCTTACAGACACAGAATGTGGCCTTCAGAGTTCAGATAGTACGTATGTCTTCCAAGTGAGAGCGTTTTCGTAGGAGATAGCTTTAAGTCAAATACACTATAATGAACAATATACTCTATAGTGTATTTGTTTAAGTTGCTGCTGTCATCTGGTAACTAAAGTGTAAACTGTTATGACGTATTCAACTGTTCAGGGGTAATCGTTGACTCAGACATCGCGCAGGCCTACCTACATTTTAATATTATTATAAGTTACACCCGTACAGTTTTCCTTGTACCATAAATAAATTATTACGCTAACTTTCCATATTGATATTATAGATAACATAACATTACTTCATTTTACTTCATCGATCCTCTTGTACCGGTTTATGTCGAGGTTTGGCAGACAGATCATCATGTTTTCTTGTCTTCTATCCTTGATGGGGCATTGTCAAACTCACTCCTCTAGATTGCAGAAAAGACGCTATGTTGCTTTCTCATTTCAACCGTTGTCTGCCTCTCGTTAACTTTATAGCAAACAGGAATGCGTGTTTTGCTGCACCGACTTTCAACAATGTAGTGATGCATGCGCGCATGTGCGAGTGAATAAATGGGACTTAGCAACACAGCTCTAGGGAGACAAGCTTGAAGCCTTGACCAGGCTGTTACCTATAAAAGGTGAGTAACGTTGGACGTTACTTTCAACTGTTACTTGTCACAGTTACTTTGTTGTAGCAGTGACAGATGTAGCAGTTACACAAAAATAACCGTTTGTCACACTTCTACTACATGAAGATTTAGCAACCCCGACTTGCAAAGCCCATTTGAATTCACCCGCGAAGCTGATTGGCTAACTTCAGTAGCTAATCAAATGACCACGGCGCGAGATATTAAATTATTTTTAAAAAAATGTTGATCAGTATGAGCAATCCTCTAACGCTCACATACCCGGTTCCCGTTATTTTCGCCCACCCTGTATAGTTACGAGTTCACCTTGCTTGCCACACTTCTGTTCTTTGTGCTTTCAGGCAACGTGTTGGCTATTATTAGTAACTGGTTACAACAGAATGATGCAACTGGAATCAAAGGAGAGGATTAAGGAGTAGGAAGATGGTCAAGAGCTTGTGTCACCTTCACTTTCTAATGCAAAGCTACAGCCTTTTTAAGAGGCAACCAAAATATTTACATGATGTCATTTAGGACAACTGCACGGCACTCTTGTCGTGCCAAAGAGGACCGGTGAACGTTAAGACTGCTGCTGACCGCCGAAGGCAATGCTAATTATTATAATCTAAACGAGCATGATTCATACTAATGATGAAATACTTCTCAAGGAATTTCTTTAAGACGTTTTGTCTGTGGTATACTTCAATTCCGCGTGGTGTATGGTGGATTATGGCAGCGACGGTTCCTTAGAAAATATAGGTGTCACATTAACAGTAAGCCATATTCAACCGTGTTTTAATAAACTACTATTTATTACACATTTATTGAGCGTACATGTTTTACCCTGTTTTTAAGGGCTTCTCCTGTGCGTTACATACTTCCAATCGCTACATAGTAAAGCAGGCGACATCCGTACAGGCTACGAAGACCCTGGGAGGGGTGAAAGGTAAAGGCTTCCACCATCCATAACTTCGGCACTTGGTGCGAAAGAGTGGTTAGCTCCACGCCCGGCCACCTTTGATCCCAGGAATTAAGCTGGTACTCATCGTCGGTGTAGGCTGAGTGAACCTCAGGACCATGTGTACCTCCGGAAGTGGAAATATCGTTTCTTAAATTTCTCGACTTCCTGACGGGGAATCGAACCCACGTCCTTCCGGCTGAACCAATCACGCCTTTACTTCCTCGGCCAGGCAGCACATGAAATTCTTTTCAACATATTAAAATGAAAGTTCAAAAATAGGAAACGAAGAGCTATTACATATTTTAATGTCCTTTAGTTTCTCATTCTTAAATTCAATCAGTCACCACTGAACTGCATTTAAGGAAGTCACCCGGGTGGCAGATTCCCTATCTATTTTTTACCTAGAATTTTCTTAAATAATTGCAAAGAATTTGGAAACTTATTGAACATATCCCTTGGTAAATTATTCCAGTCCCTAACTCTTCTTATGAACAAATATTTGCCCCAATTTGTCCTCTTGAATTCCAACTTTATCTCAATATTGTGATTTTCCCTACCTTTAAAAACACCACTTAAACTTATTCGTGTACTAATCTCATTCCACGCCATCTCTCCAATGACAGCTCGGGACAAACCACTTACTCGAGCAGCTCGTTTCCTTTCTCCCAAGTTTTCTCAGCCCAAACTTTGCAACATTTTCGTAACGCTACTCTTTTGTCGTAAATCGCCCAGAACAAATCGAGTTGCTTTTCTTTGGATTTTTTCCACTTCTCGAATCAAGTCATCCTGGTGAGGGTCTCACACACCGGAACCGTACACTAGTTGGGGTCTTACCACAGATTTTATGGGTGCATCATGCCCTTACCTTTACATCCTTACTACAACCCCTAAGTACCTTCATAATCATGTGCAGAGATCTGTACAGTTTATTTACAATCCATTTATGTGATTATCCCAATTAAGATCATTCCTTATATTAACCCCTAGATTCTTACAGTGATCCCCATAAGGAACTTCCACCCCATCAACGCAGTAATTAATACCGAGAGGACTTGTCCTGTTAGTGAAACTCACAACCTGTTGTTTAACCCCGTTTATCATCATACTATTGCTTGCTGTCCATCTCACAACATTGTCGAGGTCTTTTTGTAGTTGCTCACAACTCTCTAACTTATTTATTACTCTCTTTACTATATAATACATGTATTGATATTGATACAGAATTACTCTATGTGGTTTCAAGAAAATGTATTACTGCGTATTCAGACAATGTTCTTTGAAATCAATATGAATGCTTGAATCAGGCAACGCAAGACAGATGATGTTACAGGAAGACTAGCTGTCAACCACGGCTTCGCTCGCGAGGATTTGATAAGTTGATAAAAATTAATTGTTCCTCGGTAACGCACTAACAATAAGAGACCGAAATAAGAAGAATTACAATATTATAGGGAAGGATCCACCTTTCAATACTCCGTAGTAAGTTCAACTAAAAAGTAGTATTGAAAGGTGGATCTTTCCCTATAATATTGTAATTCTTCTTATTTCTCTATTCAATACGGAACAATCATGAAGTTTTTAACTTTAAATAAGAGACTGCTTTAAAGCTTAAGCAATGTCAGAGCAACCTTGGTGAGGTTGGAGTTCTGCTGAATGCTGCAATGCAGTAGCCTACTTTACAGAACCTTAATCTGTTTCTTTCGTCCTGACAATGGACCTTACAATCTGTGCTTGGAAATGTCAGGGTCTTTCTAGTCAGAAATACGAACTTGAGTCGTTTATTTCCGACTGTAAAATCGATATCCTGCTGCTGGGAAAGACGTGCCTAAAACCTCATAAGACCTTCAAAATTTAGAACTTTACGACTTATCGCAAAGATTGAGCCGATAAGGAGGGTGGTGGTGTGGCTGTCCTGATTAAGTCAAAGTTTACTCAGCACTTCAATGACTCCCTCCGTACTGGCGTTAATGAGTCTCTCGTTATCGAGATTAGACACTAACAATATCATTATCGACTTCTTGCGGCTCCTTTACCTCCCAAGGCTCCGCTAAATACAGCGAAGATTGTTTTATTAAACAATTCGTCACGCATCGCTTCCATCATCGCGGGCGACATCAGTGCCAAGCATCCAGGATTACAAATCATAAGGGAAGAATACTACAACAACATATGGGAGACAATAACTTCGGTTTCTGCACCCCAACTAAATCTACCACATATCCAGCTTGGGGTCGACCCGATGTCATTGACATTTCGGTATCAAATTTCCATAATAGAACGATTGATTTCACAGTTCATAATGCATTCGATTCTGACAACAAATCCATTGTTTTTAAACTTTCCTGGGTTCGATTTCAAGACCCATCTTTTCCAATGCAGAACTTAAACCTAGATTACCAAAGAATTTTTTGACACATAAATAACAATTTTAACAATTTTGAACTAAATGACAGGAATGATATTGTCCGTGCCATTGTTCATCTCTATAATAAGGTCAATAATGAACGGAAACATATTATTCGTATCGCTAGAAATCCCGCGCACTTGCTTACGCGCGACAATGGAGCTGACCCTCAGAAATAATTTACCGCCAAACAACGGCATTACATCTAGCTGTGAGGTCCAGAACATTAATAATAATAATAATAATAATTAAAGGAAAATATTGTGGTCTACAGAGGTGTAGGAAAGTGCGGGCGTGAATGGGTGGACAGAGAAAAGATTAGAGTATAATTTAAAACACTAAATTTAGAAATTTTATTTCTTCCTTTTTCTGACTTTAAACTTTGATAAATAATCTGAAGGAACAACAACAAATGACAGTTAGATGGGATAACGATAAGCTCGTCAGCTCTGACCATAACAATGACAAAGTCAAAATTCAGGTACAATTGAGAAGGTTCTCGATACAATAGTTAACAAAAGAATGAGCATAGTAGCTCTAAAGGTACATTACTTCAAAGAGCATATTTGCTCAACTCACTTACATCGTAGAGTACTTTATGCTTTAAATGTTAATACAATCCACCCCCTTCCAGGCACCAATTGTTCTGTAAAATTTTACTCTAGATAAACTTCAAAACAGTGTTTACTGTCATTTCTGCTCGACAGTCTAATCCAAACTTGTCTATGAATAACTAGATTTTAAACAGGGGCAATGAGCGTCCACACTAAATGGCCTAAATGTACAAAAGAAAAGTTTTAAGAGAATCGGCCATGAACAAAATGCTAGGAGACGAAACACGTGCACTCCTTTTGATCACTTAAAATGGCCCGAAGTTACAGAGGCTAAGCCTGTACTACAGAGAGTGATTGGATGCCAAAATATTAAGTTCAAAAATTGGTTTGAAGAATTTAAAGTTTTAGAAAATCGTAGTCACCCCATACCACATTGAATGGGAATTAATAGAGGTGAACACTCTTTATTCCCTAAGTTACATATTTCCCAGCAGGGATTTGAATATAGTCCTTAGAGTTGCCTGAAAATTTACATTTAAAAGGTGATCTTAAACTTGAGAATTTTACATTACAAAGTTTGAAACCTTCCCCTCAATTTAACATTCTGGAGCTATCATATATATTTAAAAATGTCTGCCATTACCTTGATCTGGTGGGCCTTCCGACGACGACGGGAAAGGCTGTCCCTGCCTCAACTTACACCGTATGCACTCTAAGACCAAAAACACCTAGCTTATTTAGCAACATAGGGGGAATGTTTTCGAACTCTCTTGACCTAGACAGAATGCCTGTACACACCCTCAATTTTAATTTGCTACAAAAATATATACAAACATTTCTGATTGGTTAATAAGTTAAGGAAGAAGGAATCCATGGTAATGCTGACAACTTCAGCACCTATAAAAACATTTACAAACACATAAAGTTTACCAATATAGAAAATACAAAATTCCTTTGAAAATTTAATAGTCCGCCCTCCCGTCAGAGGGGGCACATCAGTCTATAGTAGAGACATCTAAAGACTAAAAGTCTGAACTTCTTCAGATACACGATTTCAGATTCATGATACAGATGGCCTTCTAGAAGGCGCGCAGTTCAATTGGACCGAGAAGGTGTACCCCCGGTACAGACTTTCACCCACTAAGGTTTTACCACAGTTTGAACGGATTGAAATCTTGCGCAAGAAAAAGAAGAACATTTTGAAATTATAGATCAAAGTTAAAACAATTTTGATGGAGTCTGTTCACATAGTACTCTGCAGTAGAGAAATCTTGATGAAGTTTATAAAGTGGTAGAAGTCCGTTATGTTATGCCCACGGATGACGGGAAGAGGGGCGCCACTGCCGATGATTGATGGGGTCTCCCGGACCCCCAAGTACCCTCAGATACCTCTCTCCCGGTATCTTGATGATCACTAAGGACCAAGTAGCATAGTTCTGCCCAATGATGGAGTGGGCGGTTGGGATTCAGCATCCCAGCCATTACTAATGATGATGGTGCCCAAGTTGGCCGTTGAGAAGTAGAACTGGCCGGAACGAGGCGGGCCCTTACCCCTCGCCGGCACCTCTTGCCAGTTTTTACGATACAGCCTCAGTTGAAATTAGGGCACTGCAACAATTAAATTACTGGGCGTCAATAACTGATTTTCTGGACATTTTATATGAAGCTGCAGAGTTTGGCGGGTTGCGGGACGTCTGTACGGAATTTCTGGTTCATGTTTTGGGGCAGGGGCAGCAATGACAGACAGGGAAAGAAATAATTGAAATGAAGTTGTTTACGAAAAATAATACCAAACAGTTTTAAAAAACATAAATACCTACAAATTTTCACCATTAACAGTGGCAGAAGGCCTTCATATTTAATCTTACTCGACCAAAGATTACATTGCTGAGATGCTAAGGAATGAAATATAATTAAATTTGCAATGCCATCACTTGGTGGCTTATACTGAAAAGCACAGAGTTTACACAGATTTTACTTGGGACAGATGAACCCGAAAAATTCGTTCAGTTTCGGGATTGCTCACCGAGAGGGTGACCGGCGTTAATAAATCTAGAATGATACAAGGTCCATGAAATCTAGGGGCAAGCTTGCCTGATGGAACAATTCTTTTTACCATTACTTGATCACCGAATTTTAAGTTGGTGGGTCTCCGACCACTACCATATCTCTTTTTCACTTTCTCAAGAGAGGCTTTAAGATTATTTTCGGCCTTTCTTCGCAGATCCCTGCTATTATATAGGTTTATTATCTCTAGTAAAATCTCACTGATTGACCACAAATTGGAGAACGGAGTGTTTGGAACGAACTTAAACATACGAGATGCGGGAGAAAGCTTGAGTGACTTGTGAAACGCCGAGTTGAATGCAAAAGATAGCCATTGCAATGTAGTGTCCCAACGAGAATGATTTTCATGGTAAAAAGCGATCAACGCAGATCGGAGATTACGGTTAACCCGCTCGGCTAGAGATGGTTGTGGGTAGTAGGCTGACGTCGTGATTTGTGGCATGGATAGATCAAAGCAGAATTTACGAAATGAATTATAGGTGAACGCCTTTGGGTTATCAGAAACTATATATTGACAAGGTCCAAAAGATGAGAAAATAGTATTAAGGCAAGAAATAGTGGACTGAGCGATGGCAAGCCTAGTCGGAAACAGGCACGAGAACCGCGTGAAACCATCTGTACACACACAAGGAAGAATTTGTTCCTGCTCCCCTTAGATTGAGGCAAAGGCCGGACATAATCTATGTACAATCGCTCCATAGGACGAGACGCTTGATGGGATGACAAGAGCCCTACCTTAGTAGACAACGTGGGCTTGCTAAACAAACAATATTTACATGATTTAACCTTTTCCCTAATATCGGCATCCATACTCTTCCAGATGAACATTTCCCTAATCTTCTCTCTAGTTCTGAAAATGCTCAGATGTCCCCCTTAAGGGGTCTCATGGTAATACTTGAAGATCATAGGCACAAAAACAGCTAGAACAACAATTTTCATCTTCTGATATTACCTCGAAGGGTAACACAGAACTCCATTCCTCAGAACATAAGGAACAACATGTTCCCCAGAAGAAAGGGGTTCCATAATAGAAGCCAGCACTGGATCTTCACGTTGATATTCTGCTATATCATGAAATAGCATAGGGGAACCAGTCAAAATGGCACTAACACTAGGAAGCATAGAAATTGAAAGAGAAGAACTTTCTTAAGAGTCAAGAGAATAGACATCGCCAGAAAACATACAGCTTAACCCATCTACGACCAGATTCTCGGATCCCTGAATGTGTCGCACATCAAACTGAAACGCCGAAATTCGAATAGCCCAACGGGCGATTCGCCCTGTACGACGGAGCCTAGCCAGAACCCAGCTCAGAGCCTGATTGTCGGTCTCTAATTCAATCTTAACATGTTGAAGATAACGACGGAATTTTTCCAAGTCAGACAGGACGGCCAGTCCTTCTAACTCTTATATGGAGTACTTGGCTTCATGAGATGATAAGTTCCTAGAAGCATAGGCAATTGGCCGCTTTCCGAGTTCAGATTCCTGAAGAAGAACAGCAGTGACCGTCGATGACGAGGCGTCTGTCTGTATAATGAATTTGTTAGGGAAATCTCGCATTGCTAAGCCTGGGGCGTTACAGAGAGCTAAATTCAGATCCTCGAACGAACCTTGCTGCGATGGCCCCCATTCAAACTTGACACATTTTTTACGGAGAAGGTTTAGGGTTGCCGCCCAATTAGCAAAGTTAGGAATACATTTCCTAAAGAAATTCATCATGCCGATGAATCTAGCAATCCCTTTAACGTCTTTGGGAGGCTTAAAGTTACGAATTACCTGCGTTCTGGAATGCTCGACTGAAATTCCGTCAGGTGACACAATATGCCCTAAGAAGGTGCTTGTTATTTAGAGGGGCCTAACATCTAGGTAATCGCCCCCTAAGAAGGACATAGATGACTTATCAAAGATAATTTTGATAACTTGACTGTCAATCCAGCCTTACAAAGGCGATTTAGGGCTTCCTCTAGTTGAGCTAAATGTTCTCAAATGTTTCAGAGAAAATAGCGACATTATCGAGATAATGGTACAGATATTCGAACTTGATATCGGAGAAGACCCCATCTAGCAGCCCAGTAAGAACAGCCGCGCACCTGGAGATTCCGAAATGCACGAGCTTATACTCGTACAAGTTCCAATCTGTACCGAAAGCAGTCAGATATTTCGATTCTTCTGCCAGAGGTATCTGATTATACGCTTGGTTAAAATCTAGGATGGTGAAGAACTTCGCCTTACGAAACAAAGAAAAACATGAATGCAAGTCAGGAATGGGCACTGATTGCAATACAATCTTACGGTTTAACGCCCTGTAATCAATTACTGGCCTGAGGCTACCTTGAGGTTTCGGCACTAGAAAAATGGGTGATGAATATGCCGACTTTGAAGGCCGAATAATGCCATCATTCAACATTTGATCAATAATTTCTTTGAGGGCTTTCATTTTAGGTGGAGATAGCCTATATGGAGGAAATCTTACAGGAACCGAATCCGTCACTTCGATCTTATATTCGATTCAATCAGTGACACCAAGAGTTTCCGAAAACACATCGGGAAATTAATTATATAACTTGCGAATACTATTAGCCAGATCCTCAGGTAGAAATCTAAGGTCTAAAATGGTCACAAATCCTGGGGTTTCAGAGGCGATTTTGAGACATTCTCTAGGACCTTCAAAAGATGTATTAGAGGGTTTTCTCTCCTTTGAAAATTCGATGCCCGAATTGAACTGGGCTGAGTATCGAGAAGCTGAATGTGGTGACTCAGCCGGGCACGTTAGTCATTTTCTATCTCCTTGATTAGCGGAGGTAGCACCAGCAGTAGAACAAGAAGTGTGCTGTTAGATGAAGTACAGTTTTTAGCAAGGTGTGAGAACGATCCGCACTTAAAACATCCTTGAGACGACCCTGCTCCATTCCTATTTCCATTAGATTTTACGATAGGACACTTATTTCTAAAATGGTCCGCCTATCCATACGCATAACATTTGCGGGGCGAGAAGGTTCGGCGAGATGGTGGCCGAGAATTATTAGACGATGGTGGAAGCTCTCTAGCGACTCACAGGTTGTCTGCGTATCTAACTTCTTCCACAGATACTGACATAGCTTCAAGTTCAGAAAATGCTTGCGACCGGGAGGCAAAACATACATAAGACCGGTAAGATGGAGAAATCCCTTCAACAATGGTCTGTACAATTTGATCTTCAGAGTAGTGTAATGCAAGCACTCTTGTATTAAAATTTTATATCCTGGATGAAATCTGCTAGATTCTCGATTAGCCTTTGGACCCGAAAAGTAGTGTTTTTGCGCTAATGATGACAAAGCTCTTGCAGGGATGAAATTAGCTGAGAGATGAGCATGAAAGGTTTCGATAGAACTTCTTTACGCTATGGCCTTAACGATTTTGTCTGAGAGGACACCAACAGAGTTGGGGTAAATGATCTGTAATGTTTGTGAATGTGAAAGAGCGAACACTAAGGCATGGCCCTGAAATTCCACAAGAAATCTTAGAAAAGCTATGACGTCTTTAATAGAATTGACTGAAAATTTAGAAATACTCTTAAGCAACATGGTTAAAGGGTGAGGTAAACTACTGATAAAGAAGGGAG
The DNA here is from genome assembly GCF_040414725.1 of Anabrus simplex. NCBI lineage: Eukaryota > Metazoa > Arthropoda > Insecta > Orthoptera > Tettigoniidae > Anabrus > Anabrus simplex. The sequence goes on from NC_090267.1 coordinate 95,276,786, forward strand.
GAAGTTGTTGTGGATTACAAACGACTTGTTCGGACGGGGCTTAAGGTTGCTGTGGGTTAACGGATTACACACTCTCGGAAGACTTATTAGGGTCCCCTTCAGCATGTACATTTAATGGGGGAGGATAGTCACTCTTTGCACTAGCGAATCTGGACAACAATTCATAAACCTTATTGGACAACTCTGAAATGTGTTCAACCAGAGTGTTAGCAATACTAGAATGTTCATCATTAATATTCAGAGACAACAGGTTCCCCCACTCTATTATAAAAATGGAATAACCTAGCTTGAACACGCTTAAGTTGATTTCCGGAGAGTTCGCCACCTTCAAAAAGCGAAAACAGAGGCGTCAACAGTTTCTTTCTCCCCATACACCGGAATACTGATGGGTAACTCTAAAGAATCTTTAAGCCTACATGCGTCTGTTGCAACAGTACCACCAGATTGGACCTTTCTAAGAGACGGTTCGTAAGTATGCTCTTCCTTGAGCATATACCACGGAGTAAAGACTTCCATAGCACCAGACATAATGACAGAAAACTTTGACAACATTTGGAAAAATTAGGAAACAGCAAAACTTCCAGAGTTCGATTCCAGTTTCTACGAAAAGCCGTCAAAAGGGGCTTTGTCCAGCTCATTCAAGCACGATCTGCTACCATTTGTTACGGAAATATTGTGGTCTACATAGGTGTAAGAAGGCGCGCAGTTCAATTGGACGGGGAAGGTGTACCTCCGGTGCAATAATAATAATAATAATAATAATAATAATAATAATAATAATAATAATATGCCTTTGCTGGCGAGATGTAGTGTTTACATTGCACTATGTCTTCTGGTATGGGCTAGAATAAATTTGTTAATTTCATTGACCTGTCTCAGTCTCATCCTTGGCTTTGACAATATGAAAGTGACTGAGGTATGAGCGATGCAAGTAATACCATTCCTTATGCAGCCAGTTCCTGTTATGAATGGTGTGAAAATATCGCTGATAGGGTCAGTTGGTGCATGCATTTCAGTGGGCTTGGCAGACTGATATGTAATAGCAACTTCTGGCTCGGTGAGGAAAGCAACGGAAAACTACCTCACCCCTCATTTCCCTAGTATGCCTCTTCAGTAATGCCTAGGCTGTTTATGACAGCTATTGGCGGAGCTGTAGAGGATCAAACCAGCCTTCGGGCTGAATACCCAACACAATAATAATAATAATAATAATAATAATAATAATAATAATAATAATAATAATAGTAATACCCATAATAACAATTATAATAATTTTCTCGACTGTCGTCAAAGTGCACGGACCGCTCCGGCAACGGGTCCTGGCCGAGACATAAATATGAACGCTTCTAGACCTCGGTTTCAGTACCGCCATGGTTCCCAAGACGACACTACGTCGGATCTCTTTAAGGATTTGATCCGTATCAAAAATATAAAAAATACTAATAGGAAAGGATGGTAAAGATTTCGCGATCCAGCTGTCCGGACGGAATACCAGGAGCTAGCCTGGGAAGTACGCAATTGAATGCTGGAAAGAAAAATCGAACAATGGGAGGAACTTCGTCGTAATCTCACAGAAAACGAGCCAGATTGCGAATCTTTGCGGATTACTGGTAATCTGACTAAACCTACCCCACCCCTTCCCCGGCCAGCAATTCATGGCCGCCACCCATTAGTATTCTCCCCTTACGATAAAGTTAAGGCCTTTGCAGATTCAATAGAGAGTCAATGTGTAACTCACGATATCTCTGACGATGACGACGACGACGACGAAAACGAACGACTGACCCGCGAGATACACAGACAACGACAATGGAGACCTGACAATGACATACCGGACATAAAGCCTGCAGAGGTCCGCAGGGTTATTAAGAGCCTGAACGAGAAGAAGTCTCCTGGCGATGACAAGGTATCCAACAAGGAAATTAAATCGCTGCCCTATAGGAGAGCAGTATTTTTGGCAACTATTATTTCGGCCTGCCTCAAAATGGGATACATCCCTGGTGCTTGGAAGACGGGTAAAATGGTCATTCCGAAACCATGGAAGGACAGATTATTCCCTGAAAATTATCGCCCGATTATCTTGTTATCGCACATTTCTAAAATATTCGACAGACTTCTTCTCACACGCCTCAGCGGTTACCTGGGCCCGCACAGGTCTAAGCGCAGTACCCCAATAGCGGCGCTGCTCCTAGTCCAGTGCATCACAAGATCATTCAGTATACGCCGTAACGTGCCAGCAGTATTTTTTGATGCAGGAAAAGTCTTTGACACTGTTTGGCATTTAATTGCAAAATTACTGGAAACGTACAAAGTTCCAACTTACTTGGTTAGAATTATTCAATCATATTTAACTAACGGGAGTTTTTATGTCTCCTGTGAGGGAGGGAAAATCTACCTCAAGGGCCCTCCGAGCCGGACTGCCCCAAGCAGGAGTCCTCTCCCCGGTATTATACGGCCTCTATGTGAATTATCTTCCCACGTATCGAGGTGCTGAAGTCCAAAACTATGCTGATGACATAGCCATTTGTACATCTCAGAAGAGAAATGACAATGCCGCCAGAGCGCTGAAAAAATGGATATCGCTGTTCTGGAAATGGTGCGTGCGGAACAAGGTGAAAGTAAACCCTTCGAAACCCAGGCAATTATTTTCACTAAGCACGGGCCTAAACTTGGCCATCTGACTATTAACGGTGTCCCATTGTCTTGGTCTAATAAAGTTAAATATCTGGGTCTAATTGAAGGGGTGGGAGAGCAGTTAAAAAGTTTGTTCAAATCGCGAAATCGTACCATTCAAGGGAATGATGTATTAATAGCTTTGAAAGGTTCAGTAATAATCATTGTATGTGATTTGCAGGAATAATTTCTTGTTGGCTGCTATTTGTAGGGTCAAAAGTCAATACATTTAATACCATATCACAGAATACTGTGGCTTGGCACTATATTTCCCCAATGTGAGTGACACTTATCTTAGGAATATTATTTTATGATAATGAAATAATGTCTGATATTTCAACTATTTTAATCAGAAATAAAAACTAACACCAATCTTCAGTTAAAATAACATTTCCACCAATAATATTTAAATTGGTAGCAGTTTAAATCGGGGTGGAACTGGCAACTGAAAATAAATTTAAATAAATCAACATAAATCCGTCACTGAAAAAGGTCTCTTTGTATCTTTTCACTATGCTGTTCTTTTCAAAATATGGAATTTAGTAACTTATAACTGCACACGCATAACATTAAAACTAACAGATCAACTGCTCCTTTCCTACACTTCTTCAACTTCATTTTAGTGTCTTCAGAGTCAGGAATCAAGCTGAGATAAAACTGGTGATGGACGGGTGGGATATAGTCCAGGAGTTTCAACACGTCTTGTAGTTTGTTTGTCTTTACTTTTCGCACAGTAGTGTACTTTAGTACGAGAAATACCCATGTTGTAACTTCTGTAATGTAACTAATAACGATTACTTTAACAAGAGTGCTGCAAAATTATGCACTAGTTTTTCTGTTAACGCGTATAAACCTCTGGTCACAAGTGACAATGTAACCTTTCTTGAGAAAAATGATGACTGACAGCAACCGATTTTTTTAAAAGTTGCTTTACGTCGCACCGACACAGATAGGTCTTTTGGCGACGATGGGACAGAGAAGGGCTAGGAGTGGGAAGGAAGCGACCGTGGCCTTAATTAAGGTACAGCCCCAGCATTTAAAATTGGAGCAATATAGTGCCAAGCCACACAAAGCATATTTGCGAATGTTGGTCAACAAAGGCCTTAAACTACCCAGAGTAAACTTTGAACTGAAAAAGCCACTTACTATAGATCCAAGATTGTGTTATAACGGTTCCTAAAACATAACCTGATGACTTAATAAGTTACATAACCACAGCAATAATAGTGGAAACTTTTGTTATGGCCAAAATAATGCCAAACAACACTTATCTCGCTTCCACTTTCAGAGGAAATTTCACATGCTATGTGAGGAAGATAGTCGGAATCTACATCAGTATCACTGGGATATTCTTCAGAATCACTCGACAACACAAGCTTCCTCCTACAATCCATGGTAATCTGGGTCTCCTGATTGCTTGACACTGTTTTGCTCCGAGTGTTTCTAAGAACTGTTGGGGGCAACACGATGAAAGTCACACGCAGTGACACCTGAATGTGTGTCCATGCAAGTTTCCAGTATTTACTGATTGCACTGACAGTTCAGTTTTGCCAAAAATGTTGCTTGGCACTTTTTTACCCCGATCCCTTCAATTATGGACCGTCGTTTGACCTGGAGGCGGAATATAGAACAGGCCTTACAGCGAGCCGCGGCACGGGTGGCAGCCCTGAGACCTCTGCTATATACCAGGTGCATCTCTAACAGTATCAAGAGAAACCCATGTTTAGCATGTGTCAGGCCCATCCTGTTGTACGGCAGTAGTATAATACAGGGATTCGGCCGCCTCCTCCTCCTCCCGCGGGAAATTTGAATTTTGGCGCGAGATTTGAATTTGTAAACAAAGCCACGTGGTTTTTGACAGCTGTCATCGACAACAACGCATCGCTAACCTCACTCCTGCCATCTTGACGGGCCTAAACCTCAGTGGTACCAACTTAACCTAACTAGAGCGAGATTTGAATTTGTAAACAAATCCATGTGTTTTTTGACAGCCACGTGCTTTTAGACAGACAACAACGCATCGCTAACCTCACTGCTGCCATCTTGACGGGCCTAAACCTCAGTGGTACCAACTTAACCTAACTAGCGCGAGGTAAACAAATCCACGTGCTTTTTGACAGCCACGTGCTTTTTGACAGACAACAACGTATCGCAAACCTCAGTGCAGCCATCTTGACGGACCTAAACCTTAGTGGTACCAACTTAACCTCACTAGCGCGAGATTTGAATTTGTAAACAAATCCACGTGCTTTTTGACAACTGTCATCCGCCATCTTTAAACTACAGAGCACCGTGCTGCCCTCTTTATCGCAGTAGCTGCAAATTCGTCACCTGTCATCCGCAGTGCTGCCATCTTGGCGGGCCTAAACATTAGTGCTACCAACTTAAACTCATTAGGGCGAGATTTGAATCGGTAAACAAATCCACGTGCTTTTTTGACAGCTGTCATCCACCATCTTTAATCCATAGAGCACAGTGGTGCCCTCTTTAGCTACTTACCTTTGAAATGTGGTGGCGGATAATTTGATAAATGCTTTTTGACAGCAGCCATCTTTGAGCACCGTGCTGCCCTCTTTAGCTAGATACCTCCGAAATGTGGTGGCAGGCAATTCCACGTGACAGCAGCCATCTTTAATCAAGAGAGCACCGTGCTGCCCTCTTTGTGGCGGTGGCAAATTCCACGTACTCTTGTTTGGAAACAAACTCACGTGCTTTTTTCTGACAGTTGTCATCCGCCATCTTGCATCACAAACCTCAGTGCTGCACTCTTTAGCTAGATACCTTTGAAATGTGGTGGCGGAAAATTCTATGTGCTCTTGTTTGGAAAGAAAGCCACGTGCTTTTTTGACAGCTGCCATCCGCCATCTTTAATCAATAGAGCACTGTGCTGCTATCATGCGGGCAATTTCGTCAGCTGTCATCCGCCATCTTTAATCCACAGAGCACCGTGCTGCCCTCTTTATGACATGTACTAGCGGGCAATTTGAAAAGTTCTGTTAGCTGTCATCCGCCATCTTTAATCAAGAGAGCACCGTGCTGTCATCTTTGAAATGTGGTGGCGGCAAATTGAAAAATTCCACGTGCTCTTGTTTAGTAAACAAACTCACGCGCTCTTTGTCAGCTGTCATCCACCATCTTACATCGCAAACCTCAGTGCTACACTCTTTAGTTACATACCTTTGAAATATGGTGGCGAATAATTTAAAAAGAAAAATTCTACATCAACCATCTCTCGACGCTAATTGCACAAGATGGTGGCTATACATGTCTCCTTACAGGTGCTTATGCAAGAATGCCGCTATACATAGGTTCTTATGAGACTCCCTTGGGATGCTTGCGCAAGATGGCGGTTATACAAGGCTCCTTATGAGATGCCCTAGGGATGCTTGAGCAAGATGGCGGTTGCTCTTATGAGGTGGCTTAAGGGTCCTTGCACAAGATGACTAGAGACGCCCTAAGGATGCTTGCGCAAGATGGCGGACGCAAAATGGCGGCTATACACGACTCCTTATGAGACGCCTTAAGGGTGCTTGCGCAAGATGGCTGCTGCTCTTATGAAGAAAGCTAGCTTAGAGGCTAACGTGTCATGTTAGTTCGATTCATTAAATTTGGGGCTTAAATGCAAAATGTTAAATATCTCGAAAACGGTGCATCGTAGAGCAAAACGGACAACATTTTTTCTGCCCAATACCTCGGTTCGCAGTACGAGGAACATGATAGCATAAGAAAAACATAGTCTAATGATGAGATCAACGGTTCGGTTCCTACTTAGGCCCTTTGGCATTCGCTCTGTTTTAGCTTGTATTGAAGCAAGTCTTCGTAACATGATGAGGTCTAGCTATGGTAGAGAGTATAACGTGCCGTGCAGGTTCTATTCATTAAATTTGGGGCTTAAATGCAAAATGTTAAATATCTCGAAACGGTGCATCGTAGAGCGAAACGGATAAAATTTTTCTACCTGATACCTAGGTTTGCAGTATCAGGAACATGATAGCATAAAAAAATATAGTCTAATGATGAGATCGACGGTTCGATCCCTACTTAGGCCCTTTGGCATTGGCAGCTATCTAATTCTACAAGATGGCGGCTATACATAGCTTCTTATGAGGCAGCTTAAGAGCGCTTGCACAAGATGGCTGCTGCTCTTATGAGACTCCCTAGGGGTGCTTGCGCAAGGTAGCAGTGACAAGACGGTGACTATACACAGCTCCTTATTATACGGCCTAGAGGTTCTCACACAAGATGGTGGCTGCCATGATGAAGAAAGCTAGCTTTGCATCGTGCACGTATCTTTACAGCACTAAACCTCATACCTTTGAAATGTGGTGGCGGGTAATTTGAAAAATTCTACGTGCTTTTCCTTAACAGCAGCTATTTTTAAACAATACCGGCTATACATAAGCTGTTAAGGCCTCCTCTTATGTCAAGGCATAGCTCTATCGAACAAGTTTAAACCTGCATCGGGGTAGCTAGAGTAAGCACGTGCTACAGTGATGACGTCATTATGCATGTTTAGACTTGCAGATCACTAAAGAAACATAACAAGACTAGAATCGAACACTGCACTCTATGCCGTTAACTTTACCATGTGATCGGAACATTGATTGAAGTGTTTAGAACACTAAATAAGTGATCAAGACTAAAATAGAACACTGTACTCGATACAACTAGTGTTTAGAACATGTCAGGGGATACTTTTGTTCTAAGAAGATTAGATTACCGCACATTCCTTGTAGGGCTAATAGGCTAAAGGGCTAATGGGCAAAAGGGCAAAAGGGCTAATGGGCTAATGGGCAAAAGGGCTAAAGGGCCAATGGGCTAAAGGGCTAATGGGCTAAAGAGCTAGGTGCCTCTCCTCTCTTTATCCGGCCTTAAGACCGGCTCTACAACTAGAGGCGTTAACACCCTAAGGAAGGGAGAATGTTGGGAGATATTCTATACGAATATAGCAACTCGATCGACTATATACTACAGATAGATGACTTAGGTGAGGGTAAGCGCTTACTTAATAATACCTACACGACGTAATTCATGCTCTATTTCAAAAATATCTTCTTTGTACTGTGTGTAAACAGCATCATGATAGGCTCTTAGCAGTTTTAAACGTTTTACGAGTACGTTGGAGTCTTTACAGTAGCTTATATCTACATAGGGTAACAGAGGCTTGTTGTGGACTTTGAGTCTATATGCAGACAGTTGATGTGTAGGGACTTGTTTTGATGTAATACGTGCTTCAGCAGTAGCGTTTCTAGGTACAAACTTAACTTGTTTCGATAGCGATGAAGCGATGAAATTTCCTTCTTCTTTACCTTGCATCTCTTCTTGAGATGTTTGCACTGCGACAGAACGTGTAGTAGGATTAGGAAATGAACTAAAATCATCAAGCTGTAAAAGCAATGAAGTTTCTTCTTCTTCTTCTACTTTCCCTTTACTACTGTTTTGATCAACATCATTATCCTTATTATTATAATCATGATCTTTCCTCTCCTGTGATAGCTTCGGGGAAATGCTTTTCCACACTCTTCTCAAATATATCTAGAAATAGGTTTTCCATGACGGACTTTTATCTTCTGCTAACAGGTTCTTCTTTAAATCTACTTGACATTTGTTACTCTCTACTTCGATGATGCGAACAGCTTAGCGATTAACAGTAAACTAACACAAAAGCGTATAACCAAGGTAGCAACAGTAAGGTTTAAGCCCATCAAGATGGCAAGAGTGAGGTTAGCGACGTTCTGTTGTTGGATTTTAAATTCCGCGATATAACATGCATAAGGTACCAGCCTTGAGGTTAACCGCCGTAAACATGGCAGCAGTGAGGTTAGCGACGCTCTATTGTCGTTCAATGTGAGGTTAGGGTCCGTCAAGAAGACAGCTGTCATAAAAGCACGTGGCTTGGTTTACTAAACAAGAGCACGTGGCTGTGACGTCACGGTCACGTAGTATGCTGCTTCAGCATGCAAAGTTCAATGTCTACACCTACGTAGTTAACACTCTGCTATGTTCACAAGATTTTTACACATAACTATTCTTTATGCTTTAAGTTCGTGCACATAGGTTATGTTAAGATAGCAGCACAAGTACAAGCGATGGTCGCACGCTCGCGTAGAGGTTGTTTAGTACGATATTTGAAAGTAGTTTAAAAATTACTGTAGTGTACTGTACAGTAGTATACGAGTAATATCCTTAGAATTTAGTGTGCTTATTTTATTATTGTAAAATATTTGTGTAATACTGGTGTGGTAGAGGTATCCGTAGAAACTCTTACTAAAACATTGTTGAAATTAGGATAGGCTTAATTGCAGTTTGGAATTGTGTAGTTCTTGTGTATTACTTTCTACATTCAGTAATTAACAGCAGCTTTTATCCTGTTAGGGGTTGTAGGACAAAAAAATAAAAAATAAAAATAATAGAGCACGACTAAGTAGTATTGTAGTGCAGTCGTATATTAATTACCTTATTGTTGTGTACTATCCCAGACAATATATCCCTCCGTTCATTTATTTTTTTTGCAAATAAGTTATTTTTTTAATTCAAAATTGTTCCCTCGTAAAGAATGGCTAAGGAGCGCGAGTGTACTTATTGTGGGTGTGGTGAGACATTGAGGGGTATGAGGGAGGAGTTGGAAAGTTTGAGGGAGATAATTAGGATTCTCACAGAAGACGGGAAGGAAGATAGGACTCCCTCAAACAATGTACAGGTTACAGTAGGTGTACAAGAGGGAGGGGAAGGAAAGGGAGAGTTGTAGAAGACAGGTGGTCTAATGTTCTAAGGGGAAGGAGATTGCAGGCCAAGGGCTCTATTCAGGATCAGAATTCAGGACAGGTGTCTGTGCGAAATCGGTACGAGTCACTCCAGGTAGAACAACAGAGGGAAGATGAGGGACAGGGAACTGTTGCTGAGATGCGTGGAAGTAGGAGGAAGGGAAAAGGTAGGAAATGGAAATGTAGAATAGAGAATAGGAAAAGACAGGTGGAACAGGGTCATGGGAAGGAGAAAAGGGAGGAGGAAGTAGCTTCTGCAGCTAGCAGGAAAGATAGGGCTGACCAGGAGGGGAGGGGATCAAATGAGGTGGGTAGGGTTGAGGCTCTGGTCATGGGGGATTCCATCGTTAGACACGTGGGGAAAGTGTGTGGAGGAAAGGGAACCAGGGTAGAATGTTATCCAGGAATTAGGTTGAGGCAGATGTTGAGGAAAGTAGACGAGAGGGAGGAGGGGAAGGAGAAGGTGGTAGTGTTTCACGTTGGTACCAACAACGTAAGGCAAGCTGATATAAGTACCAACATAGTTGGAGATGTGTGGGATCTGGTAAATGCAGCACGGGTGAAGTTTAAGAAAGCGGAGATTGTTATTAGTGGAATACTGTGTAGGAGGGATACTGACTGGAGGGCATTGGGGATTTAAATGAGACTATGGAGTGGGTATGTGGGAAACTGGGAGTGAAATTTCTAGATCCTAATGGGTGGGTAGGAGAAAGGGATCTGCGCTCGGATGGCCTTCATTTAAACCGCAGTGGTACGTATAAGTTAGGAAATTTGTTTGGAAGGGTAATAGGGAGGTACATTCAGGGAAACGGGATGACCTAGGGGGCGGTGATAAGGGAACAGGGAACTGTAAATCAAGTAGAGATTACATAAAATTGTTAGTGTTGAACTGTAGAAGTATTGTAAAGAAAGGAATAGAATTAAGTAATTTAATAGATATATATTCACCAGATATTGTAATAGGAGTTGAATCATGGCTGAGAAATGATTTAATGGATGCAGAAATTTTCTCACGGCACTGGAGTGTGTATCGTAGAGATAGGATAGGAAAGGTGGGAGGGGGAGTTTTCATTCTGGTGAAAGAAGAATTTGTAAGCTACGAAAAAGTTAAAGATGAGACACATGAAATTCTAGGTGAAAGGCTCATTTCTAAAGATAACAGGCAACTTGATATATTTGGAGTGTACAGATCGGGAAAGCGTAGCACTGATGCGGATTCGGAATTATTTAATAGGATAGTCAGCTATGTGGGAAACGACATGGAAAGAAATATGATTGTAGCGGGAGATCTGAATTTGCCAGATGTCAATTGGGAAGGAAATGCGAACGACAGGAAGCATGACGAAGAAATGGCAAATAATTTAATATGGGAAGGACAGCTGATTCAGAAAGTGATGGAACCAACCAGAGGGAAAAATATCCTGGATGTGGTGCCGATAAAACCAGATGAGCTCTATAGGGAAACTGAAGTAATAGATGGTATTAGTGATCATGAAGCTGTTTTTGTGGCAGTTAAAAATAATTGTGATAGAAAGGAAGGTCTTAAAAGTAGGACTGTTAGGCAGTACCATATGGCTGATAAAGCAGGTATGAGGCAGTTTCTAAAAAGTAACTATGATCGGTGGAAAACGGTAAGTAAAAATGTAAACAGACTCTGGGATGGGTTTAAAGAAATTGTTGAGGAATGCGAAAACAGGTTTGTACCTTTAAGGGTGGTAAGGAATGGTAAAGACCCACCTTATTATAACAGAGAAATAAAGAGACTAAGAAGGAGGTGCAGACTGGAAAGAAATAGAGTTAGAAATGGCTGTGGAAGTAAGGAGAAATTGAAGGAACTTACTAGAAAATTGAATCTAGCAAAGAAGGCAGCTAAGGATAACATGATGGCAAGCATAATTGGCAGTCATACAAATTTTATTGAAAAATGGAAGGGTATGTATAGGTATTTTAAGGCAGAAACAGGTTCCAAGAAGGACATTCCAGGAATAATTAATGAACAAGGGGAGTGTGTATGTGAGGATCTTCAAAAGGCAGAAGTATTCAGTCAGCAGTACGTAAATATTGTTGGTTACAAGGATAATGTCGAGATAGAGGAAGAGACTAAGGCCAAAGAAGTAATAAAATTTACGTATGATAACAATGACATTTACAATAAGATACAAAAGTTGAAAACTAGAAAAGCGGCTGGAGTTGATCAGATTTCTGGGGATATACTAAAGACAATGGGTTGGGATATAGTACCATATCTGAAGTACTTATTTGATTATTGTTTGGCCGAAGGAGCTATACCAGATGAATGGAGAGTTGCTATAGTAGCCCCTGTGTATAAAGGAAAGCGTGATAGACATAAAGCTGAAAATTACAGGCCAGTAAGTTTGACATGCATTGTATGTAAGCTTTGGGAAGGCAGGCATTCTTTCTGATTATATTAGACATGTTTGTGAAATTAATAACTGGTTCGATAGAAGGCAATTCGGTTTTAGGAAAGGTTATTCCACTGAAGCTCAACTTGTAGGATTCCAGCAAGATATAGCGGATATCTTGGATTCAGGAGGTCAAATGGACTGTATCGCGATTGACATGTCTAAAGCATTTGATAGGGTGGATCATGGGAGACTACTGGCAAAAATGAGTGCAATTGGACTAGACAAAAGAGTGACTGAATGGGTTGCTATATTTCTAGAAAATAGATCTCAGAGAGTTAGAGTAGGTGAAGCTTTGTCTGACCCTGTAATAGTTGAGAGGGGAGTTCCTCAGGGCAGTGTTATCGGACCTTTATGTTTTCTTATATATATAAATGATATGAGTAAAGGAGTGGAATCGGAGGTAAGGCTTTTTGCGGATGATGTTATTCTCTATAGAGTGATAAATAAGTTACAAGATTGTGAGCAACTGCAACGTGACCTCGAAAATATTGTGAGATGGACAGCAGGCAATGGTATGTTGATAAACGGGGCTAAAAGTCAGGTTGTGAGCTTTACAAATAGGAAAAGTCCTCTCAGTTTTAATTACTGCGTTGATGGGGTGAAAGTTCCTTTTGGGGATCATTGTAAGTATCTAGGTGTTAATATAAGGAAAGATCTTCACTGGGGTAATCACATAAATGGGATTGTAAATAAAGGGTACCGATCTCTACACATGGCTATGAGGGTGTTTAGGGGTTGTAGTAAGGTTGTAAAGGAGAGGGCATATAAGTCTCTGGTAAGACCCCAACTAGAGTATGGTTCCAGTGTATGGGACCCTCACCAGGATTATCTGATTCAGGAACTGGAAAAAATCCAAAGAAAAGCAGCTCGATTTGTTCTGGGTGATTTCCGACAAAAGAGCAGCGTTACAAAAATGTTGCAATGTTTGGGTTGGGAAGAATTGAGAGAAAGAAGAAGAGCTGCTCGACTAAGTGGTATGTTCCGAGCTGTCAGCGGAGAGATGGCGTGGAATGACATTAGTAGGCGAATAGGTTTGAATGGCGTCTATAAAAGTAGGCAAGATCACAATATGAAGATAAAGTTGGAATTCAAGATGACAAACTGGGGCAAATATTCATTTATAGGAAGGGGAGTTAGGGATTGGAATAACTTACCAAGGGAGATGTTCAATAAATTTCCAATTTCTTTGGAATCATTTCGGAAAAGGCTAGGAAAGCAAACAATCTAGCGGAAGAAGTTTAGTACGAGATTCGATGCATGCAAAATCAATAAGTGATGTGTACACGCTTTGAAATATGGCTATTCTTTGTACTTTAAGTTCATGCGTATAAGTTATGCTAAGATAGCAGCAGAATCTAGCGGATGAAGTTTAGTGCGATATTTGATGCATGTGAAATCGATAGGTAATGTGTACACGCTTTGAAACATGGCTATTCTTTGTACTGTAAGTTCATGTGTATAAAATTATGCTAAGATAGCAGCACAATCTAGGGGAAAAAGTTTAGTACGGGAGTCGATGCATGCAAAATCGATAGGTAATGTGTACACGCTTTGAAACAGGGCTATTCTTTGTACTTTAAGGTCATGCGTATAGGTCATGCTAAGATAGCAGCACGATCTAGCGGAAGAAGTTTAGTACGAGGGTCGATGCATGTAAAATCGGTAGGTGATGTGTACACGCTTTGAAACATAGATATTTCTTGTACTGTAAGTTCGTACGTATAGGTTATGCTAAGATAGCAGCACGATCTAGCGGAAGAAGTTTAGTACGAAGGTATATGCATGTAAAATCGATAGGTGATGTGTACACGCTTTGAAACATGGCTATTCATACTGTTGCTCTGTTCCCAAGATTTTTAAACATAGCTAATCCTAATGCTGCTCTTAACGACGTAGAGCTAAGGATTGATTACGTGACCGTCACATCACTGCCACGTGCTCTTGTTTAGTAAACCAAGCCACGTGCTTTTTGACAGCTGTCTTCTTGACGGACCCTAACCGCACATTGAAGGACAATAGAGCGTCGCTAACCTCACTGCTGCCATGTTTACGGCGCTAAACCTCAAGGCTGCTACCTTATGCATGTTATAAGGCGGAATTTAAAATCCAACAACAGAACGTCGCTAACCTCACTCTTGCCATCTTGATGGGCTTAAACCTTACTGTTGCTACCTTGGTTATACGCTTTTGTGTTAGTTTACTGTTAATCGCTAAGCTGTTCGCATCATCGAAGTAGAGAGTAACAAATGTCAAGTAGATTTAAAGAAGAATCTGTTAGCAGAAGATAAAAGTCCTTCATGGAAAAACCTATTTCTAGGTATATTTGCGAAGAGTGTGGAAAAGCATTTTCCCGAAGCTATCACAGGAGACGTCATGAGATATCATGTAGGACAATTTTTCAATGCAAACATTGTAGAAGAGAGTTTAAGAACGCATACAACGCTCAACGTCATGAAGCCGCGTGTAATGTAGCTTCATCGGGAACAAAATACAAAGAGCTCAACCATATTCCAGCGAACGCTGATTTATGTTTCAAAAGTACACCTCTGCGAGAGATTTTTAATTCTCCCTTGTTGTCTAGGCCTGCTGCAAGTTCTGTTACTAAGCACAAATTTCGAGATAAAGAGAGGCAAGGTCATGATTATGATAATAAGGATAATGATGTTGATCAAAACAGTAGTAAAGGGAAAGTAGAAGAAGAAGAAGAAAATTCATTGCCATTACAGCTTGATGATTTTACTTCATTTCCTAATCCTACTACACGTTCTGTCGCACTGCAAACATCTCAAGAAGAGATGCAAGGTAAAGAAGAAGGAAATTTCAGCGCTTCATCTCTATCGAAACAAGTTAAGTTTGTACCTAGAAACGCTACTGCTGAAGCACGTATTACATCAAAACAAGTCCCTACACATCAACTGTCTGCATATAGACTCAAAGTCCACAACAAGCCTCTGTTACCCTATGTAGATATAAGCTACTGTAAAGACTCCAACGTACTCGTAAAACGTTTACAACTGCTAAGAGCCTATCATGATGCTGTTTACACACAGTACAAAGAAGATATTTTGAAATAGAGCATGAATTACGTCGTGTAGGTATTATTAAGTAAGCGCTTACCCTCACCTAAGTCATCCATCTGTAGTATATAGTCGATCGTGTAGCTGTATTCGTATAGAATATTTCCCAACATTCTCCCTTCCTTAGGGTGTTAACTCCGCCTCTAGTTGTAGAGCCGGTCTCAAGCTCGGATAAAGAGAGGAGAGGCATCCTAGCTCTTTAGCCCATTAGCCCTTTAGCCCTTTTGCCCATTAGCCCATTAGCCCTTTTGCCCTTTTGCCCATTAGCCCTTTAGCCTATTAGCCCTACAAGGAATGTGCGGTAATCTAATCTTCTTAGAACAAAGGTATCCCCTGACATGTTCTAAACACAAGTTGTATCGAGTTCAGTGTTCTATTTTAGTCTTGATCACTTATTTAGTGTTCTAAACACTTCAATCAATGTTCCGATCACATGATAAAGTTAACGGCATAGAGTGCAGTGTTCGATTCTTGTTATGTTTCTTTAGTGTTGCTAGTCTAAACATGCATAATGACGTCATCACTGTAGCACGTGCTTACTCTAGCTACCCCGATGCAGGTTTAAACTTGTTCGATAGAGCTATGCCTTGACATAAGAGGAGGCCTTAACAGCTTATGTATAGCCGCTATTGTTTAAAAATAGCTGCTGTTAAGAAAAAGCACGTAGAATTTTTCAAATTTCCCGCCACCACATTTCAAAGGTATGAGGTTTAGTGCTGTAAAGATACGTGCACGATGCAAAGCTAGCTTTCTTCATCAGGGCAGCCACCATCTTGTGTGAGAACCTCTAGGCCGTATCATAAGGAGCTGTGTATAGTCACCGTCTTGTCACTGCTACCTTGCGCAAGCACCCCTAGGGAGTCTCATAAGAGCAGCAGCCATATTGTGCAAGCGCTCTTAAGCTGCCTCATAAGAAGCTATGTATAGCCGCCATCTTGTAGAATTAGATAATGCCAATGCCAAAGGGCCTAAGTAGGGATCGAACCGTCGATCTCATCATTAGACTATATTTTTCTTATGCTATCATGTTCCTGATACTGCAAACCTAGGTATCAGGTAGAAAAATTTTATCCGTTTTGCTCTACGATGCACCGTTTCGAGATATTTAACATTTTGCATTTAAGCCCCAAATTTAATGAATAGAACCTGCACGGCACGTTATACTCTCTACCATAGCTAGACCTCATCATGTTACGAAGACTTGCTTCAATACAAGCTAAAACAGAGCGAATGCCAAAGGGCCTAAGTAGGAACCGAACCGTTGATCTCATCATTAGACTATGTTTTTCTTATGCTATCATGTTCCTCGTACTGCGAACCGAGGTATTGGGCAGAAAAAACGTTGTCCGTTTTGCTCTACGATGCACCGTTTTCGAGATATTTAACATTTTGCATTTAAGCCCCAAATTTAATGAATCGAACTAACATGACACGTTAGCCTCTAAGCTAGCTTTCTTCATAAGAGCAGCAGCCATCTTGCGCAAGCACCCTTAAGGCGTCTCATAAGGAGTCGTGTATAGCCGCCATTTTGCGTCCGCCATCTTGCGCAAGCATCCTTAGGGCGTCTCTAGTCATCTTGTGCAAGGACCCTTAAGCCACCTCATAAGAGCAACCGCCATCTTGCTCAAGCATCCCTAGGGCATCTCATAAGGAGCCTTGTATAACCGCCATCTTGCGCAAGCATCCCAAGGGAGTCTCATAAGAACCTATGTATAGCGGCATTCTTGCATAAGCACCTGTAAGGAGACATGTATAGCCACCATCTTGTGCAATTAGCGTCGAGAGATGGTTGATGTAGAATTTTTCTTTTTAAATTATTCGCCACCATATTTCAAAGGTATGTAACTAAAGAGTGTAGCACTGAGGTTTGCGATGTAAGATGGTGGATGACAGCTGACAAAGAGCGCGTGAGTTTGTTTACTAAACAAGAGCACGTGGAATTTTTCAATTTGCCGCCACCACATTTCAAAGATGACAGCACGGTGCTCTCTTGATTAAAGATGGCGGATGACAGCTAACAGAACTTTTCAAATTGCCCGCTAGTACATGTCATAAAGAGGGCAGCACGGTGCTCTGTGGATTAAAGATGGCGGATGACAGCTGACGAAATTGCCCGCATGATAGCAGCACAGTGCTCTATTGATTAAAGATGGCGGATGGCAGCTGTCAAAAAAGCACGTGGCTTTCTTTCCAAACAAGAGCACATAGAATTTTCCGCCACCACATTTCAAAGGTATCTAGCTAAAGAGTGCAGCACTGAGGTTTGTGATGCAAGATGGCGGATGACAACTGTCAGAAAAAAGCACGTGAGTTTGTTTCCAAACAAGAGTACGTGGAATTTGCCACCGCCACAAAGAGGGCAGCACGGTGCTCTCTTGATTAAAGATGGCTGCTGTCACGTGGAATTGCCTGCCACCACATTTCGGAGGTATCTAGCTAAAGAGGGCAGCACGGTGCTCAAAGATGGCTGCTGTCAAAAAGCATTTATCAAATTATCCGCCACCACATTTCAAAGGTAAGTAGCTAAAGAGGGCACCACTGTGCTCTATGGATTAAATATGGCGGGTGACAGCTGTCAAAAAAGCACGTGGATTTGTTTACCGATTCAAATCTCGCGCTAGTGAGGTTAAGTTGGTAGCACTAAGGTTTAGGCCCGTTAAGATGGCAGCACTGCGGATGACAGGTGACGAATTTGCAGCTACTGCGATAAAGAGGGCAGCGCAGTGCTCTGTAGTTTAAAGATGGCGGATGACAGCTGTCAAAAAGCACGTGGATTTGTTTACAAATTCAAATCTCGCGCTAGTGAGGTTAAGTTGGTACCACTAAGGTTTAGGTCCGTCAAGATGGCTGCACTGAGGTTTGCGATACGTTGTTGTCTGTCGAAAAGCACGTGGCTGTCAAAAAGCACGTGGATTTGTTTACCTCGCGCTAGTTAGGTTAAGTTGGTACCACTGAGGTTTAGGCCCGTCAAGATGACAGCAGTGAGGTTAGCGATACGTTGTTGTCTATCTAAAAGCACGTGGCTGTCAAAAAACACGTGGATTTGTTTACCTCGCGCTAGTTAGGTTAGGTTGGTACCACTGAGGTTTAGGCCCGTCAAGATGGCAGCAGTGAGGTTAGCGATGCGTTGCTGTCGATGACAGCTGTCAAAAACTACGTGGCTTTGTTTACAAATTCAAATCTCGCGCCAAAATTCAAATTTCCCGCCATAATTCAAATTTCCCGCGGGAGGAGGAGAAAGCGGCCGAATCCCTGTATTATACTACTTACGGCTGTAAGGCCTGGTGCTATATTCAGAAAACTCGCATGTCAAAAGTACAAATTTTCAAAACAATACTCTGAGAAGAATGACTAAAGCCCAACTTCTCAGTTCTGATAAAAAGATACGAACCGAATTTCGTAATCCACTTAGTAGATCGCAGGTAAATAAAATAGTCAAGATGGCCAAGTCTGGAATCTATCGATCCGGGCATCCTAACCTTCAAACAGGTCGTGAGGACTAAGAAGCCGAACACCCGTTTCAAACATCGCGGCCGTTGGCTAACTGGTAATCTCCCCACTTGCCGGCCTATTTTGAACGAATACTTTAAATTAGTAAAAATTAAATCCCAGTGAAAAGGCCCGTTTGTTAAGAAAGGAAGCTTCCTACCCTATAAATTCTTCTCCTCATAAATTACTTCGACTCCATGATAAAAATTTAATATCCCAACGAGGAGGGGGTTTCATTCCTGACATGGGGAACATTTTTTTCTCCATGACAGATCGCTTCTACCCCGCCAGTGTACGTGATAGAGATTTTCCGACTCATCGGCACTTCGCGGAAACAGATGCGTGGAAGAGTATAGTTTTCACCCTGGGACTCTCGTGTTATCGCTCTCAACAATAAAAGTCGCTATATTTCTAGAAAATAGAACTCAGAGAATTGGAGTAGACGAAGCTTTATCTGACCATGTAAAGAGGGGAATTCCTCAAGGCAGTAAAGAAGTGGAATGATGTGCGTATGATGTTATTCTGTATAGAGTAATAAATAAGTTACAAGATTGTGAGCAACTGCAAAATAACCTCGATGATGTTGTGAGATGGACAGTAGGCAATTGTATGATGATAAACGGTGTTAAAAGTCAGGTTGTGAGTTTCACAAATAGCAAAAATCCTCACAATTTTAATTACTGCGTTGATGGGGTAAAAGTTCCTTATGGAGATCATTGTAAGTACCTAGAAGTTAATATAAGTAAAAATCTTCTTTGGAGTCATCACATAAATGGTATTGTAAATAAAGGATAAATATCTCCGCACATGGTTATGAGGGTATTTAGGGTTTTCAGTAAGCATGTAAAGGAGAGGGCATATAAATCTCTGGTAAGACCCCAACTAGAGAATGGTTCGAGTGTATGGGACCCTTACCAGGATTACTTGATTCGAAAACGAAAAATTCTAAATAAGAGCAGCTCGATTTGTTCTGGGTAATTTCCGACAAAAGGGTAGCGTTACAAAAATATTGCAAAGCTTGGGCTGGGAACACTTGGGAGAAAGGAGACGAACTACTCTACGAAGTGGTATGTTCCAAATTGTCAGTGGAAAGATGGCGTACAATTACATTAGAAGACGAATAAGTTTGACTGGTGTCTTTAAAAGTAGGAAAGGTCACAGTATGAAGATAAAGTTGAAATTCAAGAGAACAAATTGGGGAAAATATTCGTTTATAGGATTGGAATAATTTACAAAGGGAAATCAATAAATTTCCTATTTTTTCAATCATTTAAGTAATGTCTGGGAAAACAACCCTTAGGGAATCTGCCCTCTAAATGCAGATCAGTAGTTACTGAATTTTTCTACACGCTTAAAGCAGGGCGGCCGCACGCGACACAAATTCGGCTGAGGCAGCTGTCGTAGCGCAGAGTACAAACTGCGTGCGGTAGGTCTTAGTTTATTTAAGAGACCCTGAGGTTGGAATAGCCACATGAAATTATAACACAATGTGGTGTGGGTTACTGTAGTCACCTCCCAGTTCGTGAACCATGGGCAACGGCTGAGTGGCCTAGTAAGTGGTCCTGAGAGTCGGGATACCAGTTGCTATGGAATGGGAGTAGGCAGCTCGGACATATTCTGAGTCATGGCCCTCCTTGTGCTCAGGCGGCTAGGACTATACAGATCACCGGTGGTCCATAACCCGTTAGAGGAGAGATCCTCATTTGGACTATGTGCAAGTAGGGTAGCATCCTGATTCATGAATTTACCGAGCTCAGAACATTTTAAGCAAGCCTCGGACCTATGGGAGTAACGGAGTCCCACTCCCATTTGACAGACGAGGGACTCCTTGGAACAACTTGGTGAACGAAATGGAATTCGATGGGGAGCTGTCAGTATTAACGGTGCTTACGGAAGAAATAAATGTAGAACTGGCTGAGTCAGCAAAGAGGATGCATCTGGATGTGTTAGGAGTAAGTGATATTCGGGTAAGGGGAGATAACGAGGAAGAAGTAGGAGATTATAAAGTGTACGTGACGGGTGTTAGAAAGGGAAGGGCAGAGGGAATATTCATTGCACGCAACATAGTTTCTATTAGGCACGTAAATGAGCGAACGATTTGGGTAGATTTGTCAGTTGGAGGAATTACGACTAGAATTATCTCCGTGTATTCACCATGCGAGGATGCAGAGGAGGATGAAGTTGACAAGTTTTATGAAGCGTTGAGTGACATCGTGGTCAGGGTCAACAGCAAGGATAGAATAATGCTAATGGGCGATTTCAATGACAGAGTTGGGAATAGAACTGAAGGATACGAAAGGGTGATTTGTAAATGTGGGGAAGATATGGAAGCTAATGGGAATGGGAAGCGTTTGCTGGACTTCTGTGCTAGTGTGGGTTCAGCAGTAACGAATACATTCTTCAAGCATAAGGCTATTCACCGCTACACATAGGAGGCTAGGGGTACCAGATCCCTAATAGACTATATCTTAACAGACTTTGAATTCAGGAAATCTGTTAGGAATGTACGAGTTTTTGCGGATTTTGCGATGATACAGACCACTATCTGATCTGTAGTGAACTAAGTATCTCTAGGCCTAGGGTAGAGAAAGTGAAATCTGTCTGCAAACGAATAAGGGTAGAAAATCTCCAGGACGAGGAAATTAGACAGAAGTACATGGATATGATTAGTGAGAAGTTTCGAACAGTAGACAGTAAGCAGGTTCAGGATATAGAAGGTGAATGGGTGGCATACAGGGATGCTGTAGTAGAAACAGCAAGGGAATGCCTAGGAACAACTGTGTGTAAAGATGGGAAAGGCGAACATCTTGGTGGAATGATGATGTGAGAGCAGCTTGTAAACATGAAAAGAAGGCTTATCAGAAATGGCTCCAAACAAGAACCGAGGCAGACAGGGATTTGTACGTAGATGAAAGAAACAGAGTGAAACAAATAGTTGTTGAATCCAAAAAGAAGTCGTGGGTAGATTTTGGTAATAACCTGGAAAGGCTAGGTCAAGCAGCAGGGAAACCTTTCTGGACAGTAATAGAGAATCTTAGGAAGGCAGGGAGAAAGGAAATGAACAGTGTTTTGAGTAATTCAGGTGAACTCATATAGTAGATCCCAGGGAATCACTGGAGAGGTGGAGGGAATATTTTGAACATCTTCTCAATGTAAAAGGAAATCATCCTGGTGGTGTTGCGAACAGCCAAACTTATGGGGAGGAGGAAAATGACGTTGGTGAAATTACGCTTGAGAGAGTGGAAAGGATGGTAAATAAACTCCATTGTCATAAAGCAGCAGGAATAGATGAAATTAGACCTGAAATGGTGAAATATAGTGGGAAGGCAGGGATGGAATGGCTTCATAGAGTAGTAAAATTAGCATGGAGTGTTGGTAAGGTACCTTCAGATGGGACGAAACAATAATTGCACCTATCTTTGATCAAGGAAACAGGAAGGATTGCAACAACTATCAAGGCATCTCATTGATTAGTATACCAGGTAAAGCATTCAGTGGCATCTTGGAAGGGAGGGTGCGATCAGTCGTTGAGAGGAAGTTTGATGAAAACCAGTGTGGTTGCAGACCACAGAGAGGCTTTCAGGATCAGATTTTCAGTATGCGCCAGGTAATTGAAAAATGTTACGGGAGGAATAGGCAGTTGTGTTTATGTTTCGTAGATCTAGAGAAAGCATATGACACGGTACCGAGGGAAAAGATGTTTGCTATACTGGGGGACTATGGAATTAAAGGTAGATTATTAAAATCAATCAAAGGCATTTATGTTGACAATTGGGCTTCAGTGAGAATTGATGGCAGAATGAGTTTTTGGTTCAGGGTACTTACAGGGGTTAGACAAGGCTGCAATCTTTCACCTTTGCTGTTCATAGTTTATATGGATCATCTGCTGAAAGGTATAAAATGGCAGGGAGAGATTCAGTTAGGTGGAAATATAGTAAGCAGTCTGGCCTGTGCTGATGACTTGGTCTTAACGGCAGATTGTGCCGAAAGCCTGCATTCTAATATCTTGGAACTTGAAAAGAAGTGCAATGAGTATGGTAAGAAAATTAGCCTCTCGAAGACTAAATTGATGTCAGTATGTAAGAAATTCAACAGAATTGAATGTCGCATTGGTGATACAAATCTAGAACAGGTCGATAATTTCAAGTATTTAGGTTGTGTGTTCTCCTCAGGATGGTAATATAGTAAGTGAGATTGAATCGAGGCGTCGTAAAGCTAATGCAGCGAGCTCGCAGTTGCGATCAAATCAAATCATATCATATCAAATCAAATCAAATCAAATCAAATCAAATCAAATCAAATCAAATCAAATCAAATCAAATCAAATCAAATCAAATCAAATCAAATCAAATCAAATCAAATCAAATCAAATCAAATCAAATCAAATCAAATCAAATCAAATCAAATCAAATCAAATCAAATCAAATCAAATCAAATCAAATCAAATCAAATCAAATCAAATCAAATCGAATCAAATCGAATCAAATCAAATCAAATCAAATCAAATCAAATCAAATCAAATCAAATCAAATCAAATCAAATCAAATCAAATCAAATCAAATCAAATCAAATCAAATCAAATCAAATCAAATCAAATCAAATCAAATCAAATCAAATCAAATCAAATCAAATCAAATCAAATCAAATCAAATCAAATCAAATCAAATCAAATCAAATCAAATCAAATCAAATCAAATCAAATCAAATCAAATCAAATCAAATCAAATCAAATCAAATCAAATCAAATCAAATCAAATCAAATCAAATCAAATCAAAATCTCTTTGTTTGCAAGTGAGGTGTCTACCTCGGTGGCAAATGGTACACTAAAATACATTATTGTCAAGCAGTAAATATTAAATTAACAAGAGAAGAAAATTTTCCTATAATACAATATTATACAATTTACGCTAACAATTTTTCTATTAAACACACAGCTCATCCTTAATAAATATATATTGTTTACAAAATTCTACTTATAATATCTCCTGTACTACTTACAAATATAGTCAGCTGATATACAGTATGTGGAATTACTTCAAATGATACTATACAACATTTACATTGCATTTATTTACTTTTTTTTTACCCTTTCTGGAACCTAAGTAGCATAACGACCTGCTGCGTATTAACCAGAGCCCCTTTTGCCACCACTTTTCAGAGTTCCTGAAGGGCCTTCACAGCTACCGTAGCGGTCCCAGGGCCCTCGAAGTTTCCACTGTACTTCACCCCTACAGGCAGTCCCCTACTTTGGCTGTCCAAACTCCTTAGACCAGGGGATGGAATTAATTTATTCACACACAGTTTTTTTATTTACAATAACCTGCACTGGTCGAATGCCCTTTAACACTTCATTTGTTTTCTCTGTTGCTGTTTATTCTCTTCTTGAATATCTGTATATATTTTGGAAAAGGATCAAACACTACCCCTGGTAAACTGTTCCACTCCTTCACACCCCTCCCAATGAATGAAATTTACCCCAATCGCTTCTGCTAAAATTCCTTCTAATTTTTTATTTGTGGTCTGTCCTGCCGATGTAATTATTTTCCAACTGAAGCCTCTCACGGATATCTCCCCATGCTTCTTCTCCTGTATAGGCTCTATATAATCCTATTAGTCTAGTTTTCTCCCTTCTCTTACTTAAAGTTTCCCACCCAAGTTCCTTAACATTTCTGATACACTACTCCTTCTCCTGAAATCCCCTGTTACAATTTTTGCTGCTTTCCTCTGCACACTATCTATTTCTTTTATTAGGTATTCTTGGTGAGGATCCCAAACACTGTTTGCATATCCCAATAATGGACGAACCATACTTAAGTAACTTTTTTCTTTTAATTCTTTATTGCATCCTTTTAGCCTCATTATGACATGTAACGATCTGTATGCTTTCCCAACAATGTCATCAACATGATCCTTCCAGTGCAAATTATTTTCAAATCTCACACCTAAGTATTTGCACTTGCCATCTTTTGGGATAACTACCTCATCCAAAGTATATTCAAATTCAGTTTTAAAGCTTCTGTTTGTAAAAGTTGTAACGGTTGATTTGCCTCCATTAACCTTCATATTATTTTCTTCAACCCATTGCTGAAGTTTTCTGTAAGAAGGAAGTCAGCTCCCAGACGAAACTTTTTTTTTTTGCTAGGGGCTTTACGTCGCACCGACACAGATAGGTCTTATGGCGACGATGGGATAGGAAAGGCCTAGGAGTTGGATGGAAGCGGCCGTGGCCTTAATTAAGGTACAGCCCCAGCATTTGCCTGGTGTGAAAATGGGAAACCACGGAAAACCATCTTCAGGGCTGCCGATAGTGGGGCTCGAACCTACTATCTCCCGGATGCAAGCTCACAGCCGCGCGCCTCTACGCGCACGGCCAACTCGCCCGGTCCAGACGAAACTATCTTTACATCGGTCTGTTTTCAGACCTACTTTGATTTACGGGAGCGAAGGCTGGGTGGACTCAGGATATCTTATTCATAAGTTAGAAGTAACAGACATGAAAGTAGCAAGAATGATTGTTGGTACAAACAGGTAGGAACAATGGCAGGGGGGTACTCGGAATGAGGCGGTAAAGGCTAATTTAGGAATGAACTCGGTGGATGAAGCTGTACGCACAAACCGGCTTCGGTGGTGGGGTCATGTGAGGTGAATGGAGGAGGATAGGTTACTTAGGAGAATAATGGACTCTGTTATGGAGGGTAATAGAAGTAGAGGTAGACCAGGACGACGATGGTTAGACTCCATTTCTAACGATTTAAAGACAGGAGGTATAGAACTAAATGAGGCCACAGCACTAGTTGCAAATCGAGGACTGTGGCGACGTTTAGTAAATTCACAGAGGCTTGCTGTCTGAACGCTGAAAGGCACAACAGTCTATAATGATAATGTATGCATATATGTATGCATAACAATATTTTCAATGGAAATAGGAAGGGGCCATTTTAGATTACCTTGCAGGAGGACCCATCGAATGTAGTTATGGCCATGGTTCAATTGAACTCTGCTGTGTGTATGGGTGAATACTGTATTATTTTAATGGTAAACTGCTGATCAGAAGTTAACTATTGTTTTGGTCCATAAGTTGAAAAATTGAACTCTGCAGTCAAGTTCAGCATTTGTCCTCTATCGAAAAAACATGGTAACGACGTCTTCGATTGTGGATGGATTTTGATTGTGTTCATAACTACTCTGGCGACAACGTAACGTTAGTTGTGTTTATCATTGTGTGGGTTTCTAAAGAAATAATTTATTTTCAACTTTTCTCCTTCAGACGACGTACACTAAGGAGACAGAATGATTTATTACGGAAGCCTTGTTGGTAGCCACAACCATAAAATATCTGATAATCGTCTGGAATGGAAAGTGAGGCTCAGGAGACACGAAACCGCACGATAACCCATTCTTTGTTACATCATAGAGAATCTGTTACCTTTTACTTGTGTTTTATAATGGGACTTAGTTGACCTATGGTGGAAATGACAGCAAGAGGTATTCAGCCTACTATAATTCTCTCATGCTGATGGTTACACTGCTTTACATGCCAGACTCACTGTAATCTGTGAGATGAAATTACAAAATGATATTCATAAGAAGTGAATTTATAT
The DNA here is from genome assembly GCF_040414725.1 of Anabrus simplex. Lineage (NCBI taxonomy): Eukaryota > Metazoa > Arthropoda > Insecta > Orthoptera > Tettigoniidae > Anabrus > Anabrus simplex. The sequence continues at coordinate 95,302,817 of NC_090267.1, forward strand.
AAATGGTATTAAGCTGGGTACAATAAAAAACACGGGGTTTTCCTTTTTTGTAGGTAATATTACTACTGCTCTACTTATGGCAAGTCTTTCATCTGGTTCTAGCAATTCCCTTGCCTTCAACGATTTGTCGTATCAGTCAGTGTTTTATATTTCGGAAGATGTGACCGAAATGGATTGATAGGGTTAGGACTTCGCATGATTTATTTATTTTTTATTTATTTATTTATTTTATTTAGGATCAGCAATAGAAATAGATTGCTAGGGTGAGATCTTCGCATGATTCATTTGTTCTTTATTTATTTATTTATTTATTTATTTATTTACTTAGGATCAGCAATAGAAGTAGATTGCTTGGGTTAGGACTTCGCATGATTTATTTATTTTATTTATTTATGTATTTATTTATTTAGGATCAGCAACAGAAATATAATGCTAGGGTTAGGACTTCGCATGATAGAACACCTCCTCGTCAATGAACTGGTCTGCCTATGAGTTCTTCAGCATTTTACTACCCAGCCACATTTCCCATAACATGCAGTCGGTTCATGGACAAAAATAAAGCCTTACTGCTCACCATTCCAAAAGCACCGTGATACATCACGACACGCCAAGGAGTTTGAAAATTTAATGAATGCTATTGATTTTACGTCCCAATAACTTTTACGGTTTTCGGAGACGTCGAAGTGACGGAATATTGTCCCGAAGGAGTTATTTAACGTGCCAGTAAATCTACCGACACGAGGCTGACGTATTTGAGCACATTCGAATACCACCCAACTGAGCTAGGATAGAATCTGCCAAGTTGGGCTCAGAAGCACTCGAGTGACTGTCACACGCAGATTCGCTGTCTGGCTGTTCTGGCCTCGCAAGAGAGTGTTTGCGCCATACTTCCTTGTCTGTAGAGAACAGGTCTGAGAGCTGAGTCTGTGACAGAGACTCTTTGTCACAGCAGAGCGATTCGTATGTTTTTTCTGATGTGTTTTACATTATGAATTCAGTAGGCGTTTTTCTCAGGAGTCAATTTTGTACGTTGTCAAATGATGATAAACTGGACGTGAAGCAGGTAGAACAAAAAACGTTCCTTACGATACAGATTCTGTTTTTCATCTTTTAATTTGTATCACCTTCTTACGTTACCCCGAACCCTAGGTACATGAAATGTGACATCGTCTGGGGTGACAACAACAATGCTTATTTTCAACTAGCTGGTTATCAAATTTCGTTTTCTGGGTGCTTTTTTAAAATGTTAAACCTCTTTCTTACTTCGTTGATCCTACTCACAATTAAGGGCAAGTCTTCTCATTAATATTATTGCAAAGTGTTTCCATATACAGAGGGTATATAAACTAGTGTTAAATATTTTCGGTACATATTCCAAACAACGAAACATTGAAAACCTCACCGATGAACATGATTCTCAAAATGTCTAGTTTCAAGGTAACGCTATTTTATTCGCAATAAGGGAATTCCCCCTTACCAAATTTGGACTTGTAAAAATTCAAGAATATTATGGACAAGGCTAGGAATAGGTATATGTATTATTGAATATATTCTCCTCTTACGGGCAAGTAACAATTAAACTGTTATAACGTAAGGTAGTCAATATTATAAACATAAAAACTACGAAAACTAAACTACACAAACAATGTGTTCGTACTTTCGTCCCCCACCAAATTGGTGAAAAGTACAATTAATTTTAATATATTTTTTCTTTCTAAAATTAGAAAATACTTTACGTATAATGAATTACTTGAAGACCATTTATGAAAATGTTTTCTTAGTATTCTTTTTAACATAGTTTTTCAGTGTTGCTGGTGGGATGTTAAACGTTTTACTTGCACCTTTATAACCCATTATCTTGCCCCTCACTGCCTTCATAGTTTTTCATAGCCCCCTTATCCCACTGCTTCCATTTTACCATCTGAAAATAGTAATAAACTTCATAAATAAAAAAGTCAATGAAGAGGGACGAAATTACGAACATTCCCTGATTTATTATAATGGCCGCTACAGTAACTCACGCCAACCACCTCACTGTAGGATTACACGCCAGGAACTACACCACACGACTGAAATGCAGTCCAGTATTTCACACACTTATGAGTGCTCACTCTAGGAATAACAGGCTCTTAATTTGAATGCTGCACTGACTCAGCCCAGCACGGAAAATTAATCCTCCTTGTACACGGAAACTAAACGTGGTGCGCACAACCAACTCTCACAAGACAACGGGATGAGACTACGCGTGTGCGCGCTGCTAAACATTAGGTACCAACCGTGCAAACTGGAAATCCCTAGGAGGATGAAAAAAGGTGCGGGGATGGAATTTGGTCCCCCTACCTTATTAAAACTAATCAGAGAGAACAAATAGAAGGAATCCGATACTTCGATAAATGAAGGGATCTGCTTAAGAGAGAGAAGGGCTACGAAGGGCGTGAAAACGAAAAACTGCCTAGCCCTCGGAATCTAACAGCGTCGGAGGCGGAAAAGTGTTAGAGTTGATCAGGGGAGGTCAGATAGCATAGATACAAGTGCGGAGCCTAGCACCAGTAGTATGAGTGGAAGCCATGCCATGGGTATTATTCTACCACCTCCACCCACAGGGGTTACCCGAGGCAGACAGGCTGGCGAGATAATAAGAGAATTAAAAATGCAGGAAGCCGCCTCTGTGGTGTAGTGGTTAGTGTGATTAACTGCCAACGCCGGAGGCCCGGGTTCGATTCCCGACTCTACCACGAAATTTAAAGAGTGGCACGAGGGCCGGAACGGAGTCCACTCAACTTCGGGAGGTCAACTGCGTAGAAGGGGTTCGATTTCCACCTCAGCCATCCTCGAAGTGGTTTTCTGTGGTTTCCCACTCTGCTGAACAGAGGCCTTGCAGGGGATGGGAAGATTGGAAGATATAGACAAGGAAGAGGGAAGGAAGAGGGAAGGAAGCGGCCGTGGCCTTAAGTTAGGTACTATCCTGGCATTTTCCTGGAGGAGAAGTGAGAAACCACGGAAAACCACTTCCGGGATGGCTGAGGGGGGAATCGAACCCACCTCTACTCAGTTGACCTCCCGAGGCTTAGTGGACCCCGTTCCAGCCCTCGTACAACTTTTGAAATTTCGTGGCAGAGCCGGGAATCGAATCCAGGCATGGGGGTGGCAGCTAATCACACTAACCACTACACCCACTACACCACAGAGACGGACCAATTCAAATTCATTCATAATTTTAGTGACATATTTAATGAACGAATATAATTTATAAAAATGCAAAATTCTGGTGGTTTGCAACAAACAGTGCAAAAATATATGAGTGAAATACTCCTTTCAGAAAGTATATATTTTTAGATTAACGTAATTTAAAAAAGGAATTCCGTATTAAAAAAGTACTTACAGAATTTAGATAAATATTGTTTTCACTTAGAGTGAATTCAGCGAACCCGCAATGGACATCCTGGAGAAAGAAAGTGAAATTAGTATAACTGGAATCATATTTGGCTTAACCACACTAGAGTTACAGAAATTGGAATTCGGAAACCTTACATTAGTAGGCTTTGCAGTGTATCACAATAATCATCTCCGGGTTCTTACGGGTAAAGAATCTTCGGTATGATGATACGTTGTAGAACATCGAGAAACTTCTCTCCTCATCAACGGATGTTAAGGGTTTATACTGGAAGTAAAGTGACATCTTCCTTTTTTAAAGATACATACAAATTTTCTCCTTTCAGTATTTCACTTATCTGGCATATAATTTGATACCCCTGGAATTTTCAAGCACTAGTTTAATTTTTTCACTTAATTTCATTTTCTCTCCTGTCAGATATGATTAAAATATATATACTTAGTTGAGAAAATATGTTTAAGAGAGAATGGATGAACTAATGATAGTTTAGAATGGTCAGTACAAATGTAGTCGAAAAAAGTGAAGTTCCAAAAATTAAGATCTAAAAAGGCTAAATACGGATCGATAAGACAAAGAAAAGCCGAAAAAGGCAAAAAAGGATAAATAAAACCCACCATTTTCTGGCCTACATTGACCCAAAACGAACATATTATGCTGGGCCTCGTCTTCGGACACTCGAGAAAAAAAGGATTTTTCCTCAACTTATTAAATACGAAAGCCCGATGCTCATTGTGAGTAAATACAAGGATGGACCTCTTGATAACTCAGAAACCAAACACTTTCAGTACCATGTTTATATGGAAGTTTTTAAATGTTTTGTTGTGAGGAATATGCGCCCAAAATATTTGACATTAATTTACATAAATCCTGTTTATTACGCAATGATGTAGAATGATAGGTTCCCTCTTACTTAATTTTAAAAGTAAGACCTACATCTGCTTTAAATGTCATTATCAAGTGCAATAGATCTTCACGTTAATGTTCTGAATGGACTTTCTCTTGGTACCAATGCACAAACTGTCAACGTAATCAGTATTTGTTGTTCTTGAAGTCAATACAGCCTCTCGTGTTAATTTATTTACATTTACCGTGAGCAAATATTGCTACTTGGAGAATGTTTGACATTTATAGAAGGAAAGTTTTTGTGTATTTAAAGCTGCACTAACACGGATTTTTAACGTTGAAGATACCGTCCCGTCATAGTCCTGGCATGAATATGGAAACAATGGGAAACCATCTTCAAGGCTGTTGACGGTGAGATTTAAGCACACTGGCTTCCGAATGTAAGTTTGCCGCTAAAGGACCCGTAGAGCGAAGTCGAATTGCTCACTCAAGAGGGATGGTGCGTATAAAACTGTTTTGACAATGCTCGAAATTTGGGGAGAGCAAGACATGACGACGCAGGTTAATAAATCTGACCGATTGGGAAGCCCTACACTTATAATAAACATAGGTGTCGAAATTCTCTGGACAGAAGAAATTACATTTCTTTTGTAATGAAAATAATCTTCACACATTTTCAGGGAAACAAAATAATACAAGTAAGATTCATCTAAAGTGGCTTCCTCTAATCACGTCTATATCTTACGTTACCTAGTTGTTTATATTAGTCCAACAGCTGTTGTTATGGCAACCGGTGAATACCTTGTGTTACTGGTCTCCCTTAATCCTTTCCCTCCCGTATTAACACTGCGGCACTGGCTGTTTCCAATGATACCAACAACAAATGGATATTTCGCTCATAGACCTATTATTGTAGGAACAAATTAATTCTAATTCACCATCGACTTGATTAATGCATTATTATTTTTATATTAAGGGAGCGTTTGGTTATTTAGGGGCTGCCTGGCCGAGGCGGTAAAGACGTGCTCGGTCCGCCCGGAAGGACGTGGGTTCGAATCCCCGTCAGGAAGTCGTAAAATTTAAGAAACGAGATTTCCACTTCCGGAGGTGCATATGGCCCTGAGGTAAACTCAGCCTACACCAAAAATGAGTACCAGGTTAATTGCTGGGGGCAAAGGCGGCCGGGGGTAGAGATAACCACGCTACCCCATCACGTGCCGCGGTTAGCAATGGTGGAAGCCTTTACCTTCCACTCCTCCAGGGGCCTTCATGGCCTGTACGGAGGTTCTTTATCTTTTTGTTTGGTTATTCACAAGAACACCGTTGATTCTAACAAAATATTTTATAATATTTCATCCTTGATGTAAGTTGAACGTTTCAGTAATTCATATAATGCAGGCTTTCAGTGAAGATGATACAGGACAGCAAGGCCGTACCCAGGGGGAGGTTAGAGGGGGGGTTCAAACCCAATCCAAAATGAAGGTGAACTTGATAAATTGAAGCAGCATATACGTGTTTTGCAATAGCATACAATAATTTAGAAAAATTATAAAAACAAGCATTTTAAAAATAAAGAAAATGTATTTAAACTATAAATTCTATGCCATCTTTAAATATTTCTCTACGAACATAGTTAACATATTTACTGAAAACATAAATGGAAATTTTAATTTTGGTGAGATATACGGATTGTTTGTTTTTTATGTTATTAATGCATCTTGAGCTATAAAAATCAATTTCAGTAAACATATAGACATAGTTTCATGTTATCGAACTGCTAAAAGATTAATGAATCAAACCTCTAAATATTTTTAATTTTTGCAATGAAACATGTTGTTACCTCTATTTTTAAACAAACCTTTGTGTCGCACTGCATGCACGTGTTAAAGCGTGTTCTGTCCACCAGACCGCTATGAATTTACGTTTCTACTTCACCCGTTGAGTTCGAAAAAGTACTTCTCTAAAACTATTTTAAACTTGTCTTTCTGTAAAATTTATTTGAAAGTAAACAAATATTTGTTCCTATGTTTTTGTTTTCGGAAGCTCCCCTCCACCAATCGTAACCCCCTCTGAAAAGAATTATGGGTACGGCCTTACAGGGCAGGAATATATGCATGTATGTATGTATGTATGTATGTATGTATGTATGTATGTATGTATGTATGTATGTATTAATGCATGTATGTATGTAGGTATGTATGTATGTATGTACGTATGCATGTATGTATGTATTGTACCCGTAACTAGGTCTGCCGGTGAACAAGAGACACCCCAGGGGTGCTCCGTTCGACAGGATTGGTAACTTAATAAATACAAGTGGCAGGATTGGACACGAGGTTCGGAAAATAAGAATATTTAAATAGGGAAAAATCACATCACACTTTTATTCAAATAAAATAAAATATTTGCCATCCTGACATCTATGATGATGAAAAATGATCGCTACGTTACGTTAACTTACTGCTGAATCTTGATGTGACATAACAAAATACTAACAAATGGGATGGTACACGTGACTTAGTTTCCCTACAATTTTAACAGAGTGTTGAACATAAGATATTTTCCATTTGTTAAATATTAATTTAATAATTTGAAATTTATTTTCTGAAAAATGAGATTGTTGCCTCGAATTCCTCGAACAATCTAAAAAAATACATTAAATTTTAATGAAGTGTGTCAGATAAAATGTTCAAGATTGACAAGTTTACTTCTTTTAACAAAATATTAGTGAAATTATGTTTGTCAAAATTTTATTAACGTCTGAATGAAACTTGAATGTACTTTTATTTTCTGATAAAGTTAATTCGAGACGTCGAGTATATCTGTTCAACGTCTTTCCCACTTATCTCCTCGTGAGAACTAACAACTAAATTTACTATCGCGTGCTCATCATAAGAACTGAAATTAGCATTACGTCTCCTGGAAAAAATCATTAAATAGAAAAAAATATACTTCATCAATGTGAAAATCCTGTCCACAACTATGAATAAAATACCACTAAAGTGTCACAGATTATCACACCACAAATACACAAGAAATGTTTTAGCACTAGAAATCATACTAAATCTGCAACTAACTACTGGAAAATTCCAAAAGAAGAAATATTTACAGTATCTACACGTCACATTCGGGTACTAATCAATATCACCACTCTCCAATATAGTTTAGAAATATAGTTGAAAATGTAAAGTCTCCACGTGAGTACGAATTATGGCGATGAGAAGTGAGCTCGCCTGGTATTGAACTATAATATTATTATTAGGATATTAAATTGAGGATCTATCTTCCAGACTTAAGGTTCTCCAGTAAGATTTACCCGTACTTAAAACTTCGAATTACTGACTTTCATGAGTTATATCAGGATACGTTATTCCAAAGTACTAAGGCTGACTTATGGAGCACATCGATCAACATGGACTTATTCTCATCATCATCCGAAGACATTACTATAGTGACTACACCTCGTATAATCTCGAAGATTCATTATCTCCCTTCTACCATGATCAACATCATGTATAAAAACATCGTTACATTAACACGTGATAATTCAATATCACAAAGACTAATATCACATGTACTAATTCCACATAAATTCCATGTACAGTAACAACATTAGAATAACGACTACTATTCAGCATAACCGCATATTGCACAATGTGTTGTCAGAAAAATTATAAAAACCTGTTATCGTCCCCAAAACAAGTCTTATTCGTATTAACTCTGTCTCGATGACTAAATAATCCATTAATAATCATATATCACAACGCATGTACTCTTACTAAATCCATAATCTCGATTCAGAATTAATATCCTGATGACATGCTATCATTACCATGAGGCATGGGTATAAGTTCATTTATCATGAAAATGTTAAAAATATTGGGAAAATATTACCTCGATAAATTCATCTTACACAGATTAACTCGCTTTATAATGAAATTCGTACAATAAGGAAGGATGGTTCTGATAACAGATGGATAACCTCTACTGATCTGCCATTTCCGAACTCAGCAACACGTGGTCAGGAATCAAACAAGTACACGAATTAAGTCCTATCTCACATATAAGGAAATTATCAATGAAATCGTGAAAATGGAATCAACTACAGATAATAAGACTATCTCAAAGAGGGAATAAGAGTAGAAATAAAGAGCTAGGAAGAACAGATATAAATGAGACGTTGTCGACTTAACTTGTACCGTAGTCTTCATGTTGAACTCTTGGGGTCCTCAATCACACATTCTAGGGTGGAAATCCTTGGATTTACCCGTTGTCGACGCCGGTCTATCGACTTAGAAACTCATGATGGAATGTGTGTAGTTTCTGGCACGAACTTCCATCTTCTGGCGATACACAATGTAGAGGTTCTCTTCCACGTTTACATTCTCTGATGATTGCTGAAACTTGTACCAAATGAATTAAGAAAAATCCCGAGCACAATCATGCAAATTATTTTGACAAGACACGTACATTTATGAGTTATCTGATGTTTTCGACGTCTGTTGGTTACACTAATTTGAGTCGTAGACTAGCACAATCTGAAGTAAAAGTTGAACACAGGAAATGAGTCCAATATCCCTGTCGATAACAGTATCCCCTCTGACGTTCTGCGATTAAATAAAGCTGGCGAAGCGAACGAAGTGACAAGAGTGAGTGAGTTAAAAGTGTGTGAGAGCTTGTATACGTATGACTCGCTTTAAGTACCGTAGATGTCCACTGGTTGTAGGAAGTAGAGTCAATTCAAGTACTGAATTCTTATTGGTTTCATTAAATACATTCACCTTAATTTCTACCAAAATATCATTCAAATTGAATTAAAATTCAGTTACTAATTATTACAATTCACACGTAGTATCATTAGCACTGTCCAGTCAAATATCATTATTGTACACCTTCTTACTTACGCATATCACGCCATCGAAGATTATATAAATATTTCCTTTGCTATAAATCCATTGTGGCTGTAGACGAACATATTCTAGCTATTTTCATCTCTCGTCTACTTTTATTTTTTATTTTTATTTAACTTTCCAAGTCAGCTAAGCTCCCCCTTCAGTCACCATCTGGCACAAGGACACACGTGCCAGGCCGACAAAGCTAGCCCAGTGACACACTGACCCATATCTAACTAGCGGAGACTAGCATATAGGCACAGTATGTATGTATGTATGTATGTATGTATGTATGTATGTATGTATGTATGTATGTATGTATGTATGTATGTATGTATGTATGTATGTATTGGACGTACATAACTAGAAACCGACTGAACTTAAAGAAAATCGGTATTCAAAGTCAGACGAGAAGGCACTAAATTCTAGGCTATAAATTTTATTCACGCTGAGTAAAATTGTAGTTTAGAGGGAAGTCTAAGAATAATTCTCTAAGATCTCCGTAAATATTGGCTCTATCGATAAATGCTACGTAACAAAAGTAGTACAACATAAAATTTCTGGTCGTATGTGTATAACAAATTGATTCTTTGACGAACAGTAACGGAAATATTTACAATTGTATAGTTTTCATTTATTTCCTGCATCCTATCTTTAATGTTAATCTTACGGAATTTTTTGTAGCAAATAGAGGAGGAATAGTAACTTCTGATCTTCCTTGCCGCATACATATTATTTTATGGTCCCGATACTTGAATGCATTGTCTGTATCGAAGTGGGCCGTGAGCGGAAGTCTGTATGATGCAAGATCTAAGGGAGTTACCTCGTCGAATAGAACAACCTCTCTCTGAATCTTATATTATATGGAATAAGCCTCGGTGTATTACTATAGCAAAACAGTCATCACTGAATTTTTCGAATTGAAATTAGCATGGCTGTTACTTGTTCTATCTCTGAGCGAAACGTGATTGTTTTACTTTGATTATCGATCTTCACTCCGGTGTATTTCCAATTTTACCTGAATCGCATACTAAGACAGATGCGGTAGCTAGTCTAACGTAATAAATGTGCATGATTATATATTTTGTCCACCCCTCATATTGTTCCCCAGATTCTGAGGAGCATAAGAGGACGTGCCTCCCCCTGTCAGCGGCTTGTCGTGACGTACCCGCTTCCTTGCTATCTGTGGCCCATTGCAGTTTAATATTGTTTTGTATTCTCATTTGGAAAATCCCTGCTGTATCTAGATGCAGTACCCGTCGTTGATGGGACAAGCGTACATGTACCAATATTCAGGCAGGCTGTTTTACTCGGGACGCGGCAGTAATCCCATCTATCGGAGATGAGTGACAGCAGGGAGACACAAACACGGTCGACTTCATGCGTCGCTCTAGCTAGCTCCTTGGGAGCGCAGCGAGGGATCCAGTCGGCCGTTAGATAAATCACGTCACAACAATAGTCAATATAATGTTATCTTGATCAGTTTTATGACCTTTTGGTATTGAAGGCCTTCACATCTAATTTTCTTTCGACTCGGCGATATTTGAACATCTAACGTCAAGGGAGTCCTTCCTTTTTTCTTTACGATTTTTTGTCATTTTTTACAATCGTCTTCACAATTTTCTTCATTGATATGGACCGATGACCACGCGGTTTTACACATTAAGACGATCACGACAAAAATCATCGCCGGTTACCACGATGGAACAATATTTCCATGTTAGCGATGCTCGGGGTTGATAGGACTAAGCAGCATAAGTCTAATTGCATGAATTCTGTTATCAAAGCTGTACGGTAAAACTGTATAAGATATGCATGATCAGAAGTTAGATTTTATAGAACATTTGTTATGTACTACTTTTCGGAAGGACCAACAATTAACGTAGGTATTGAAAAATTACATTTTAGGCACCCTGGAATACCATCCTACGGGAAGAAGAGATATTGGTCGTCCTATGAAGAGATGGAATGAAATCTGAGGTCGGAACAGGCTATTAGCCTAATCCATGAAGAGGAAGTAAGTAAGTAAGCAAGTAAGTAAATTTTAGGCCTTTCCCTAAACTACCACTTCATTCAGCCTGAATAAATATATTTATAGCCTAGATTGTAGTGCCTCATTTCCTGACTTTACATACCGATTTTCATTAAATTCTCAGCAGCCACTTTCTCGCGACGCACAGACAGACAGACAGACAGACAGACATACAGACAGACAGACAGACAGACAGACAGACAGACAGACAGACAGACAGACAGACAGACAGACAGACAGACAGACAGACAGACAGACAGACAGACAGACAGACAGACAGACAGACAGACAGACAGACAGACAGACAGACAGTGCATTTCCTTTTTACTGTGGACACGACCGATACAGAAATACCACTTTTTTCCTATTCTGAACAATGTACAGACAAATATCTTATTTTATATTAGCAAATGAACCCGTGCTTCGCTACGATATTCTACATTGTATACGGATTTCTACGTAAATTACTGTACATGCAGTATATTATATTGCATGTCTCTTAGCGTTATCGGAGAAACACTCCGGGGAGAACCCCATACGTTGCTTCCGACGTACGGTGCGCGTTGGGTTTTGGTGATAATGGCAGGGCACATTTCCTACTGCCATTCACAATCGAATTCGGGAATTTCTACTATAACGGCAGGTTCACTTGCCTAGTGCCATTCACAACTGAGAGGGGCACTTATCGTTATAAAGAGATAAATACACCGCAGAATGACAGCTTGGCGTCTCTCTTGCCTTCTACCCAACGAACAACCACGAGTTTACACGAATGAAGACGGAAACGGCATTACATTGCTTCCCTGCTGGCAAGCAGCCAGAGACGTTGCCATGGTAACCAGTTCCAGTAGGTTCGTTGTCGATCACTCAATGCGTCAGTCAGTGCACGGCATGAAACCCGCAGAAAATAGTAATTTTGTCCGTCATTTGAAGAGTAAGCAAAATATATACATAACATAAGTTGTTTAAAATGAAGATACGTTTCACCGGATTTTACATAAAATCAATAGTATAAGAGAAAATGTAAAAAACCAAAAAACCAAAAAACAACACCTGTTCTGGTCTTGCTATAAATCCCCAGCCTATTCAGTAATTTTTAAATCATATATCTAAACCTGCTCCTGGATGAGTATACAATAAATATGAAGTTTAATCAAGGTCTACCTAGCCGTTTCGCCATGATAGTGGAACAAACGGACAGACACGAAAGCTAAAAACCATTGATACGGTCCTAAGTTGACCTAAAACGGATATATATCTGAAAAGTTGGCAAAATAAACGAAATTACGGACACCGGATCCCTACAACTTTATTTATATAGATATACAGACGAAGTTCACAAAAAGAAAGACGTGTATACGAAATATTTCGCTTTTTCGAGTCCTAACTAGTCAACGTAATTGACTTCCGCTGTGTTATCAAGCCATTCATGGCAACTTTTAGTGCAGACAGAAAGCTTCTGACATCTTTGAATCACTGTCGTTGTTTAAATCATCGCCTGAACATAATATTCATTTCAGCACTAGGTGTACCTGTTTGATTCCTTGTGATATGATTACCTTCAGTTTATGTAATCAACTGCCTTGCATAGTTTGTTTGTTTTCGGTAGACAGGGGGTGCCGCCTCCAGCAGGTATTGTTGATTGTTTGCGGTACAAGCAATGCTAATTGATCTGGGAATGGAATGGATGAAGCTGACTGTCAGACCGAGAACCGATTAGACCACAAAGTCTGTTCTTCGCTCTTAATCGTACTGCATTTTCAAAACCATTTTTCATGTCAAAACGAGTTTCCTCTTGTTATTCTCTGAGTTTTGATTCAAACCGGGAAAATAATTGACCCCTGAATATTTATTTGTAATGTTGGAAACATTTCTTAGCAGACTGCGAGAAAACGTAAAATTAAGCAATTTCCTCAATTGTGCCAAAAGTTGAAGGGATAAAGGGAGAGGAAGTTTCAAATTGCGAGTTTTGAATAGCTCTATCAAACTAAAAAAGCCAAAGTTGAAAAATCACTTCCGGCTTAAATGCAGTTCCCAGAAAACAGCCTGAAATCGCTTGTCTCTTTACCCGTTTTCTTTTTTATTCAAATCCTAGCCAAATTAACTTATTTACATACTTCTTTCTGTAACGTGTTCCTGGCTTTAATACCCTCAGTCCTTTCTTGATGTTTTGAAAAATGTCCACATTTAGCGCTAGTAGTGGTGCTTAAGTGAAACAATGCATTGACTCTTAGTGGTAAAAAAGGAAAACTGCTAATCTAATCGACCGGATAACGATAAAGGACTGTAGATTTTAGGAATAAATAAAGTATATATTCTCATACTTTATTATATTTCATTTACCTAAAATTTGTAGCTCATATCCGTAGGAAGTTTTCAACACTGAGTCGCTTGCCTGAAGGGATAGAACTATGGATCTTTTACTATGTCTATCGCAGAAAAGGGTTGTTCGAAAAGCTTTGAGAAATTGAAGTAGTAGGTGCAACAACCACTTACAGTAAGTCCAATATCAATATTTCAGGAGAGCAAAAAGAGTGAATAATTTTAAAAAAAATATATATTTAATAGCAGCTACCAATGTTATTGCAGGCAAAATATAAATATTTTACTTTAGCTCCAGTAAGAGTAAAGAAACTGGAGGGCACTTACCTCGTTGGAACAACATTTAAATTTAATGAAGTGTTAACTACAGTGGTCTCAAAGCCACTAAATTACTCTTCTCACTGATTAGATTACAGTACAGATAGCAGGTACTGCACTGCAGTTATCATTAAAATATACAGCTGTCGTAGGTCTTGTAGAATAGGAAAATAATAATGGATCGTGTTTACAACTACGATTTAACCCCTGTGTCCAATGGTTTTATCAACCAGATATGTCTGAACTACTGTGGACTCATCTGGTTGTTGCACCGTATCTGAAGTAGAGATAACTGTTTTCCGTATAAATCAGTGAATATCGAATAGGCTATTACATTCAATTTAAGGTGAATTTTTCTCTCAATGACATAATGTTAATAGGTAGAAGCCACCAAAAATTAATTTACATGGTTCTTGCACCCACTCCTTTAATATGAAAACACTTTTTGCACTATGTAGCCAAAATTTTTAGGACACACCTTGCTGTTGTACATTCCAAAGACGCGCTCCATGTAGCTAATAGCGTTTAGGACCTTCATTTGCTACATTACGGCGTTTAATTCGTGGACGGCTTTTTACTAACTTCTAATGCACTGAAGGTGGAATTTATTTCTCTTCTTCCTGAAACATGGTAAAAAATAGTTGTTGCAGGGCTGTTCGGCTAATTGATCTGGCAGGCAACCGACTCTATAGTTCATCCTAAAGACATTGGATGGTATTCAGGTCGGGGATTTGAGCAGGTCAGTCTCGAACAGCCATCTCATTTTCTTCCAACCACGGTGCAATTGCCCTTGCTATGTGGACAGGAGTATTCTTGCTAACACAGAAAAAGTTCGATTCCAATCTGTTGCCACAGTGTGGAAGTATGTTATTGTCTAAAATGTTGTTTTCATAACACTTGCATTCATTGTGCCATCGACCAGAACTAATGGTCAGAGTCCAACCCAGGAAAAACATTCCCAGACTATCACACGACTCCCACCGAATTTCATTGTTACCACAACACACTCGGGCGAATACCACTTTCTGGCATCCGCCAGGTCCTCACATACCCATCTGAGTGCCACAGCACATAATATGACTCGTGGCTCATCACTCCATAAAGCCTTATTCCGCTGCTCCACAGATCACTGACGGCCCTGTTTGCACCACTCTAAGCGACGTCCCGCGTTCGTTCGAATGATCAGTGGCTTCCGAACAACAGCATGACCATAAAAACTGAATCCTATCGCCTCTCGATTGATAGTTCCGTCACTGACCTGCAACGTTAAGTCCTCTGCAATAGCTGACAAGGATGTCTAACAATTGGTTCGGACAGTACACTTTAGAGTTCGGTGGTCCCTATCACACCTACCAGAGCGATGATTGGGTTCAGTGCTTCTCTGACGTTTCCACTTCCAAATAACATCGTTAAAAGTGAACCTGGGTACATGTAACTCTGTGAAAACTCTCTGTCCAAGCTTGTGGGCATCATTCCCAATAATTCTCCGTTCTGTATGTTGACTCATTCAGACAGAAAACACGTCTATGATGTTGATTCTTTTATTTCACCCCACGTTGCAATCGACTCTAATCTACATTACCTCAGACATGCTATTCATTCTAAGGAGAAAGAGATATCAGGGAGGAGTGGGAAGTGATACTACAGAAGTATCGGCCTGTTTGAACGTCAGGCGCGTTAAAAGGCAGACTTCGTGCATATATAGCATATGCAAGGATGTGGTGCTGCAAAGGTCCAGGGTAGCGTTAGTTGAGGATAGTTGACTGTTAAGATTCTTCATCGCTGTGTATCCCCATGCTGGTGCTGTGTACATGATGACTGGGCTTTGTACATGTTGACGGTGACCTTGCTGTTGATACTGGATTTACTATTCAGTATTGTGTACAGTTTAACAAGTCTTATGTGTACTTTCCGCCTGATGTCTTTGACGTGGTCTAGCATGGTAAGCATTTTGTCTAGGATTACCAGCAGGTACTTAGCTTTATCGTGCCACTCTATTTGTTTACGTCAACCTTTTGATGTTGATGCATTGTTGCTGCAGGACGTCACACAGAGCGCGTTCAGTGAGGTGTCTGGAGACTTTTGGCTACAAAGTGTATTTTGGAACCACGTGAAAGTGATAAAAGTGCCTCTCTCAACAGAGTTCAATGGTGATGAATAGACGTTGTCTGTCTTATTTCAAGTATGACTGATAAGGGACGGGCGCGTACCTGGGAATCACGGATATTACGTAAATGAGCCAAGAAAAACTCAATGGCCAAAACATTTATTTTGGAAATTAACTCATGCGATCTACAGAAAGCGTTAAGTTACGCACGTTTGAATTGGCGCACCTGGCTACGCAAGACCGTGGCGCGTGCTGGTGTCGTATCGCTGATCAGGCACTCCCGCATGTCATAATTCATGAGCAAGCGGTTCGAAAATAAATTCGAACCGCGACCTCACAATGCAGAAATAAAAGTAGAGATAAGAAATCTTGAGTCAGAAAATGAAATAGAAATTAAGGCATCAAAAGGAAATAATTATATGTGTAAGAAAATGAGATTGAAATATGCGTTGGGATTATTAAGGAGATGCAGTTCTGAGCAGTAGAAGCTTTCAGGCAGTGGTGAAATGTTTGAACAAACACAGGATATGGGTCATTCCTTATCACAGTATGTAAATAGTCAAAGGAATGACAGAGCACAGCTTGAACCGCACATAGTACAGGGAAAATTCCGAGGTTCGACCTTCTGGAACAATTGAGAAGGTTGAGACTTTCCTCAGGGAAGGAATGCTGCCAGCCAATGAGAATAAGACAAATCAGAAGTATACAGGGTTCAAAGTTCGGCTGAGCATAGCAACAGCGAAATACTGAATTAACTTAAGGGAGAACTCAGGGAGGTGATCAGTTAGTTCACAGTCTGAAGAGGTAGTTGGGAAGTTAAGCTGGAAGTCTGGTGGGGACAATAAGCCGATCAGGTCGCGAATAGAACTTTAGAAAAGTTCAACTCAGAATTACCAGCATTGGTAATAGGGATTGTAGGCGTTGTGCCAATAAGTTAAACACTTCAGTAATAGAGTGTCAGGGTAAAAGAACACACCAGCAAACTTATAATTCATCTAAATCAAACGGGAAGTCATTAAGTATATATGCGACCAGGGAAACGTACAGGTGTCCGACTCGTTGGCTGAATGGTCAGCGTACTGGCCTTCGGTTCAGAGGGTCCCGGGTTCGATTCCCTGCCGGGTCGGGGATTTTAACCTTCATTGGTTAATTCCATTGGCCCGGGGGCTGGGTGTTTGTGCTGTCTCCAACATCCCTGCAACTCACACACCACACATAACACTATCCTCCACGACATTAACACGCAGTTACCTACACATGGCAGATGCCGCCCACCCTCATCGGAGGGTCTGCCTTACAAGGGCTGCACTAGGCTAGAAATAGCCACACGAAATTAAATTAAATTAAACGTACAGGTATATTGATCGGCAATTGAAACATTTAAGCTTTACCGCTAGAAAGGACTTAAATTACAGGGAGAGTGGTAAAAGCTACTGACTGTTCATTATTACGGGTGAAGGTCTCTGGAAGAGCCCAGTTAATAGTCACTCAACTACTCGAAGGAACTCAAGGGAAATCATAATTCTGGAGGCTCAGAGGAGCCCACCATAGAGTCGAGCAGGGAAACGAACTGTACAAGATTTGGACCACATAGTTGGGAAGAGGTAACCACGGAGCGGCAGGTTCCAGTATACGTCGTGAGGTCAACACTAGGGAGTCACAAGGACAGAAACACAAAGACTTTTGAGAACTGCATCTCTTGGGTATTGTGAAGGGAACCAGATACCTGCGTGTGATAATTTGTGAAACTGAAATTCAGGCTTCAAGAGAGAAGACGTCGTGGAAGACTTCATCCTCTCGGAAGATAAGTATTATCTGGTAATAAATGAACTAATTAGGGAACCAAGACGAGATTGCTGAGTAGAATAGGTAGTTCCCTAAACTCAAGATCAAAGTAACATTCGAGAGTTGTATATAGTTGTATATAATTGTACAGTGAATTAATTTGGGCAATTTAATATAATAATTCTTGGCATTAGCCACCTTAACTTGGTGTTATCATTGTAGAGTATAGTGCATTTTAGAACCCTTTTTCCAGTCCCCAGCTTGCCATATCCTTAGGATATGACACTGGGTTCACTCGTCGAGGAAGCACGTCACTCATCTTCTTCTCTATTCTTTTAGTAATTGCGTAGCACGTTGTGAACATGATGTAGTGGCATTTAGAGAATTTAATTCCTGCCCTGATTTTGGGTCAACAAAGGCAATAGAATAAAACTGTTTTGGTGAAAATAAAGGTTACACACGAAAGCAAGTTATTCCTTATAGTTTCTGTAAGAATAATGCCCGTAGTAGAAATATCGAATACACAAAGCGGTTCTACACCAACCCCACCTAACGAAGCTTAGTGTCACATGTTCATGTTTTTCTTCCAAAGCAAAAATAACATTGCCTATGTTGATTACCATTATACAAAAACCACTTGTTCCATACAACGACTATAACGGTATGGCAGGGTAGTCTCTAATCAACTGTTGTACAGTGCGAGTTGCGCGTGGGGTATGGAATAGCGTAGCCGAATGCGCGTTAATCAAACATACGAACTTTCACGCTTTCTGTAGGTCGCACGAGTTAATTTCTGAAAGAAGTATTGTGTTATTCTTGGCTTATTTAATGTGCATGCAAAATTGACGTAAGTTAGTTTTTCAGAATGCGATGAATATCTTCCACTAGAGTTGCAACGTTGTACATTTTCCCGTATTCTTACGTTTTTTCTCTTACCAGTACTGTTAATTTAAGGTTACGTTTCCCCTTATGGCACTTTCTTCCTTTTCTTAATATTTGGCGCTGGCTTATAGTAGCCATAACGACTATTCCCCTTAAAGTAACAAAAAATACACATTAACAAATTTTAAGCTCTTATTATTCCCTTCTGCGAACTTAATTTTTGAAAAAATACACATTGTTTTGATTATTATCTTTGTTATTCTGGTCTCAATTATGATAGTTTGGATTCATATTGAGAAACAGCTGTAAAATTTTCCTGTGGCAAACGAAGGCGGAACGAAATGTTGTGAAAAACATACTGTATTAGCATCTAAAAGTATCAGTGATTTTGTTAATTTCCTGAAATCCTCTGAAAGTATCAAGTGGACTGATGTTAGGAATACATGTTCACCTGAACTCACAAAAATTAGAGCTTCAAATAGTAATAAATTTCGGCATGAACTGCGGAGAGTTTTTAACCTACTAAAATATATATAACACTAGCTGTTACCCACGGATTTGCTCGCGAGGATTTGGTAAGTTGATAAAAATTAATTCTTCCACGGTACTGAACTAAGACATTATCTGAAAATCCCCAAAGTATAAAAACTCACCGAAAAATTGCATTTCATTTACCCCAGAACCTCTTTGAAAACCACGTTTGTGGCATTGGCTTTTGGGACTAAGATGACAAGGCTACTGGCAGAGCTAAATCTGGAACATGCGACATAGAGCTCTACATGTGAGACACAGTCCTCTTTTAAGTCGAAAAGAAAAGAAAGGGATTCTTTATTACTAAAGGAGATTCCAAATACCATTTTTTCACGTAAGTAACATCTTAGTTTTTGAAATATAAGTATCCTCATAAAGAGAATTCAACTCCTTCTTCACTTATTTTCAATCTCCAGCTTAACTTGATTTTCCATAAACAAGATGTACGGGTTTCTTTATTTTTAACGGGGATTGCAAATGCCACTTTTCACGTCTGTAACATGTTAAGTTTATGAGATATACTGAAGATATACTAATTTTAAAAACTGACCCAGTCCTCGGCTGAGTGATCAGCGTTGAGGCCTTCGGCTCACAGGGTTCCGGGCTCGATTCCGGTTTGGGTCGCGGATTTTAATCGCGTGTGATTAATTCATCTGACTTTTAATAAAACATAGCAAATATACCCGTGCTTCGCTACGGTATTCTACATTGTACGCATATCGAAGTAAATACTGTACGTGTAGTAAATAAGATTGTTTTAAAATTGCATGTCTTTTAGCGTTATCCGAGAAATAGCATGGCGAGGTCCCCATATGTTGTTTGCAATATAAAGTGTGGGTTGCGAAGTTGTGATGTTACGGCAGGCTCACTTGCCTACTGCGCGGTCATAATCGAGTTGGGGAGTTTTCGTTACAATGACAGGCCCCCTTTCCTACTTCCAGATGTATTACAGTTGAGGAGTTTTTATTATAATGGCATGTAACTTCCCTACTACCAGTCAAAATTGAGTTGTGCAGTTATCGTTATAATGACAGGCCCTTTTCCTTCTGCCAACCAGCTTACTGCCAGTCACACAGAGTTGGTTGAGTTTCCATTAAAATAGCAGGCCACTATGCCTAATGCTAGTCATATTTTAGATGGGTACATGTGTTTATAATGGCGGGCACCCTGGCCTACAGTCAAACACAATCGGGTAGGGGAGTTTTGAATAAAATTACATGCTCCCTTGCTTTCTGCAAGTCAAATCGAGAAGTGAATTATTCATTACAATGGTAGGCCCTCCTTACTAATGCCAGTTACATAGCAGTTGGAGAAGGACCCCATTCCTACTGCCGGTCAAAGTCGGTGTGGGGAGTACTAATTACAATAGCAGACACACCCTTTTTCGATCGCTACAGATCGAACGTCTATGAATATATATAGATCGACATACGAATGTATATGCATGTTTACAATATTGCAAGACCTTCATTTACAGATTAACTGCTGCTAAACGGTACGTCATATCGACAAATGATTGTACAATGAGACGGAATATTTAGCGGCCTAAATGGCTGGCTCTATGACATTTTCTCGCATCCCATCTATTAATGGGTCAGATTGAGTTAGAAACGTTGAATAGGATGAAATTTTTGTAAGATTAGCTTACATTGTTTACTTTTCGGATAATTATGTAACATAGCATTTGGCTCACATATGGGTACTGGGTGGGCCAATGTCCGTGCAGAGTTTGATGATTCTATCTTTCCTGTAAGTGATTGAAACTGTGAATTATGCGTGTAAAAATTCCATTTTAATTAATATCGAGAAATAGAGACGAATCTAACGTATAAAGGATACAGATACGACAGAAAGTCATAAGACCATGGTTGAAGATCTCCAAATTGAACGGAGATTGTGCTATCATTTATGTGATATGACTTCCCGTTTATCCTACGAAAAACCTAAAAAGGAAGGCCTGCAACATCATTAAAATTGCCTCCATATTTTGATATTCTTCGGGGATAAAATGTGAAAAATTTAAAGACCTTGGAAGTTGTCCGTCCGTTACAGACTAAAACGTATAATTTTGCCAAATTTAATTTTTTTTTCTCGTCTGGCAATCTGGATTTTGAGTGAGGGGTTTAAATTAGGACTTTCAGCAAACTACACCAAAAATATGCAGATGATCATCATTAACCCTCAAACGGGTAGCTGTACGAAAATTTCACCAAAATAGTCAATGTACAAGCACACACAGTCGTTACGATTTAATTTATATAGATAGATAAGGAATCTACTCACGTACACCACTTTTTGGGCTATGCCCACTGGACTTAACCTGCAAAACCGACCGTTTATGATATCTCACTTATTAATCCTCCTGTCGAAAAATGCACATGAGAAAAAAAGTTTTAGAAATGGATTTCCATTAAGTATTGTAGATTTCCATTAATTTCGGATGTGAATATTTTGAGGGAGTGGAAAATCAGGGTTTCGGTTTCGGGTAAACACCTAGTAAATTTAGGTATTCAGAAATACCTAATCAAGGACGGGTGGATTCTAAATATCAAGTTTGGTAGAAATACATTCAGTAGTTTTCAAGTTGTAAGAACTCATACAATCAAACAGACAAACAGACAAACAGACACCAAAGCTAAGAAATATGCAGATGGTCATTATTACACCTGAAACGGATAACTGTACGGACGTTCCGCCAAAATAGTCAATTTACAGACATACGGTCGTTACGATTATATTTATACCAGGTGGCTCTCGAACGCCGTACTTTCTACTTATAAATGCCTCGCATGAACAAATGATGAATGGGATGTCTACCAACTGATTATCACAGGGAAACTACTGCCAGCGGGCAGGTTACGAAATAATATGAAGAGATAGGAAACGGAGTGTCGCTCGCAGTATGCTACTCAGCGCTCCTGATTTGATGCACCCCTTGCATTAGTAAACATCGTTTTCGACCACATACTTCTAGGCTGGTGTATGGTACAGTCGCACTATATTTGCTGTCTGCATACCGGCAATTGCTAGTGTGATCAGCAGCGGTGAATACACAGACATTATTTTAAGCTGGACAACCTGGTCGGAGTGCAACAGAAGCTCCAAACAGACGTACGCTTTCTACACACATATTTCGCCGAACAGTATTAGTTTTTGTTCCATACAATCAACTATTTATCGAGTTGAATGTCTACACGTGTATAAATGAATAAGTTATTAATTTCCTTTACTGCATCTTTGGCGTGTCTACAAACAGTAGCGGCGATTGGGGGTGTGGGGTGAGGAGGACAGTCGCTCTCACCCCCAATTTATAGGGTAAATATTACATTTTATTCCACTTTAGCCAGCTGGAACTAGGAATTATTAAAAAAAAGCTATTTGTACAAACCTTGTTGTTTTATTTGCTAAATCTTTCCTTTATTGTATAGCTCTACGGCAAGTATTGGAGACATTGCATGTGCTGTGAGGAAGGGTAGTAGGGGTATATATTTGTTCCGAGGTCGTGGCCACTGAGTTATAATTCACCCGCTTGCCGCGCGCATTCGTCAGTCTGGCAGTTTCTCTATTGTCTGTTAGTTTCGTAGTGTGTATTAAAATACTAAGTGATTTTTAATTGCATAATCATGGCGTACATCAATGTAATTGTACCGGGCGTGCTGGCCGTGGGCTTACGGGCACGCAGCTGTGAGCTTGCACTCGTGAGATAGTGGTTTCGAATCCCACTGTCGACAGCCCTGAAGATAGTTTTCCATGGTTTCCTATTTTCATACCAGGCAAATGCTGAGGCTGTACCTTAATCAAGGCCACGGCCGTTTCCTTCCCGTAAGTTCTATGTGTGTCGGTGCGATGTAATGTCAATTGTAAAAAAATATATATTCAATTTTAATTGTAATTTCAACGCGAGAAAATACCAACTTTAATTTCACCGGACAAAATCATTTCGTTTTTATTATGTTATTTTATATGTAAATGTAATTAATCTGCCCCGTGGATTATTCGTATAATAGGTTGTTTGAGATTTTAGTTCAATGTTGTTTAATAAAATTTTCACCAGGTCTCACAAACATAATAAATAATATTGTGTGTCTACTAGTGCCCTCTTACAGCGACTCGAAGAAATATTGGTATTCGCGCCTTCCTGTGTAAATTAGTGGCATAGAGCAGGCCAAGACCAACTCCAATACTCAGACCACAATGCAAAAAATGCATGGCTGGCGTACCAGGCCAAAGCTGACATGGCGACGAATAACCTAGTAATAGTCATAAGAAATTTGTAGTACCGTACGAAAATGTTTATCCATGGTTATCAAACACGCAATATTTGAAACATAAAATAGCAGTGGTATTTTAAATAGCGTTTTTTCTATGAGAGTATGTCACATAGAGCGGACTTTGAAAGCTTTACAACAAACAGTAAGTTATAAGTACGACTTCATTTAAATGTAAACACATATTCAAGAAAATTACAGACTAGGCTAAGTAACATAACACCAACAAAAAGATCAGTTTTCCTTCTATTAACACTAGCACAACATACCTATTAGGTCATTATTCACCCTTCACCAAAATATTGCAGTCGAACAAAACTAGTAGCGCACACTTCGAACAAACAAATTACAGACTAAGTGAAATAACACCAAGCACAGAAAACAATATCTTTTCCTCCTACCTTATTAACATTAACACGACATACACATTAGCTCGTTATTCACCCTTCACCAAAATATTGCAGTCGAACAAAACTAGTAGTGCCCATATCTAACATACAAATTAGGACTACAGACTAAGGAACATAACACCAAGCAAAGAAAAAAAAATCAGTTTTCCTGCTAACTTCCTAACTTAAAAACACTAACACAACATACCCCTTAGCTCGTTATTCACCCTTCACCAAAATATTGCAGTCAAACAAAAACTAGTAGTGCACAATCCAAAAAACAAATTACAGACTAAACAGCATAACACCAAGCAAAGAAAAAAAAATCAGTTTTCCTGCTAACTTCCTAACTTAAAAACACTAACACAACATACCCTTTAGCTCATTATACACTCTTCACCAAAATATTGCAGTCGAACAAAACTAACACTGTGCATATCCAAAAAAAAAATTTAAAGAATGTTTCTACACCAAAAAATAAACATTATTTAATGACTCAAAATTAATTAATTTATTACCTTAAAGTCACTTGCTGCTGAGTTTCAATTCTTTCCTAATGTGCTGTTTCTGCTTGAGAGTTGTTTCATCAGTCTTTCTCTTGGCACCCTGCTTTTCAAGTTTCTTGGCAATATCTTGGGAGATTTTCTTTTCATTTAAGACCTTTGTGTAATTGTTAATAAAAATATTGGCCAGAATTTTTGCACACTTCTTCATAATTCTGGTCAAAGGAACACCACACTTGCATACGTCACTTGCATTATCAATGTTGTTGTTGTTTGAGTCATCAG
Source organism: Anabrus simplex (assembly GCF_040414725.1). Taxonomy (NCBI): domain Eukaryota; kingdom Metazoa; phylum Arthropoda; class Insecta; order Orthoptera; family Tettigoniidae; genus Anabrus; species Anabrus simplex. The sequence continues at coordinate 95,327,368 of NC_090267.1, forward strand.
TCCATAGACTGGTTTGATGCAGCTCTCCATGCCACCCTATCCCGTGCTAACCTTTTCATTTCTACGTAACTATTGCATCCTACATCTGCTCGAATCTGTTTGTCATATTCATACCTTGGTCTACCCCTACCGTTCTTGCCACCTACACTTCCTTCAAAAACCAACTGAACAAGTCCTGGGTGTCTTAAGATGTGTCCTATCATTCTATCTCTTCTTCTCGTCAAATTTAGCCAAATCGATCTCCTCTCACCAATTCGATTCAGTATCTCTTCATTCGTGATTCGATCTATCCATCTCACCTTCAGCATTCTTCTGTAACACCACATTTCAAAAGCTTCTATTCTCTTTCTTTCTGAGCTAGTTATCGTCCATGTTTCACTTCCATACAATGCCACGCTCCACACAAAAGTCTTCAAAAACATCTTTCTAATTCCGATATCAATGTTTGAAGTGAGCAAATTTCTTTTCTTAAGAAAGCTCTTCCTTGCTTGTGCTAGTCTGCATTTTATGTCCTCCTTACTTCTGCCATCGTCGGTTATTTTACTACCCAAGTAACAATATTCATCTACTTCCTTTAAGACTTCGTTTCCTAATCTAATATTTCCTACATCACCTGCCTTCGTTCGACTGCACTCCATTACTTTTGTTTTGGACTTATTTATTTTCATCTTGTACTCCTTACCTAAGAATTCATCCATACCATTCAGCAACTTCTCGAGATCTTCTGCAGTCTCAGATAAAATAACAATATCATCGGCAAATCTCAAGGTTTTGATTTCCTCTCCTTGGACTGTGATTCCCTTTCCAAATTTCTCTTTGATTTCCTTTACTGCCTGTTCTATATAAACATTGAAAAGGAGAGGGGACAAACTACAGCCTTGCCTCACTCCTTTCTGGATTGCTGCTTCTTTTTCAAAGCCCTCGATTCTTATCACTTCAGACTGATTTTTATACAGGTTGTAGATAATTCTTCGTTCTCGGTATCTGATCCCTATCATCTTCAGAATCATAAATAGCCTGGTCCAATCAACATTATCGAATGCCTTTTCTAGATCTACGAATGCCATGTACGTGGGCTTGTCCTTCTTGATTCGATCCTCTAAGATCAGACGTAAAGTCAGGATTGCTTCACGTGTTCCTACATTTCTTCTGAAGCCAAATTGATCTTCCCCCAACTCAGCTTCAACTTGTTTTTCCATTCTTCTGTAAATAATACGTGTTAAAATTTTGCAGGCATGAGATACTAAACTAATAGTGCGGTAGTTTTCACACCTGTCAGCACCGGCTTTCTTGGGAATAGGTATAACACATTCTGCCGAAAATCGGATGGGACTTCTCCTGTCTCATACATCTTGCACACTAAATGAAATAACCTTACCATGCTGGTTTCTCCTAAGGCAGTCAGTAATTCAGCGGGAATATCATCAATTCCAGGTGCCTTGTTCCTATTTAGGTCACTCACAGCTCTGTCAAACTCTGACCTCAAAATTGAGTCTCCCATTTCATCAGCATCAACAGCCTCTTCATGTTCCAAAACGAAATTATCTACATCGTTACCTTGATACAACTGTTGGATATGCTCCTGCCATCTTTCTGCTTTGTCTTATTTCCCTAGAAGTGGCTTTCCATCTGAGCTCTTAATATTCATGCACCTAGATTTCCTTTCTCCAAAGGTTTCCTTGATTTTCCTGTATGCAGCATCTACCTTTCCCAGGACCATACAGCCTTCGACATCCTTGCACTTCTCCTTCAGCCATTCTTCCTTAGCTACCTTGCACTTTCTATCCACTTCATTCTTTAATCGCTTGTATTCTTTTCTGCCCTCTTCATTTCTAGAATTCTTGTATTTTCGTCGTTCATCAATCAGGTCTAGTATCTCGTGAGTTATCCACTGATTCTTAGTTGATCTTTTCTTCCTTCCTAACATTTCTTCAGCAGCCCTACTGACTTCATTTTTCATGACTCTCCACTCTTCCTCTACTGTGTTTCCTTCGGCCTTTTCATTTAGTCCTTGTGCAACATGTTCCTTGAAACAATCCATCACACTCTTTTCTTTCAACTTGTCTAGATCCCATCTTTTTGCATTCTTTCCTTTCTTCAATTTCTTCAATTTCAGATGGCATTTCATGACCAACAAGTTGTGGTCAGAGTCCACGTCTGCTCCTGGGAAAGTTTTGCAATCCAACACCTGGTTTCTGAATCTCTGCCTAATCATAATGAAGTCTATTTGATACCTTCCAGTGTCTCCAGGTCTCGTCCACGTATACAGCCGTCGTTTGTGGTGTTTAAACCAAGTATTGGCGAGGACTAAATTATGGTCAGTGCAGAATTCAACCAGCCGACTTCCTCTTTCGTTCCTTTGTCCCAATCCAAATTCTCCTACTGTGCTACCTTCTCTTCCTTGGCCTACCACTGCGTTCCAGTCTCCCATCACAATTAGATTCTCGTCACCTTTGACATATTGTATTAAATCTTCTATCTCCTCATATATTCTTTCAATTTCTTCATCATCCGCTGAACTAGTAGGCATATAGACCTGCACTATTGTGGTGGGCATTGGTTTGGTGTCTATCTTGGCGACAATAATTCTTTCACTATGCTGGTCGTAGTAGCTTATCCGCTGCCCTATTTTCTTATTCATTATTAAACCAACTCCTGCATTACCCCTGTTTGATTTCGTGTTGATAATTCGGTAGTCGCCTGACCAAAAATCCTGTTCTTCCTGCCAACGTACTTCACTTATACCAACTACATCTAACTTTAGCCTATCCATCTCCCTTTTCAGATTCTCTAACCTACCACAACGATTCAAACTTCTAACATTCCACGCTCCGACTCGCAGAATGTCAGTATCCATCTTCCTGATGATCGCCCCCTCTCGTGTAGTCCCCACCCGGAGATCCGAATGGGGGACTAGTTTACCTCCGGAATATTTTACCCGGGAGGAAGCCATCATCAGTACATCATTCATACAGAGAGAGCTGCATGTCCTCGGGAGGTGGTTACGGCTGTAGTTTCCCGTTGCTTTCAGCCGTGTAGCAGTATCAACACAGCTAAGCCATGTTGAGTATTATTACAAGGCCGTATCAGTCAATCATCTAGACTGCCGCCCTTGCAACTACCGAAAGGCTGCTACCCCCCTTTCGATGAACCATTCGTTAGTCTGGTCTCTCAACAGATACCCATCCGATATGGTTGCACCTGCGGCTCGGCTATCTGCATCATTGGGACACGCAAGCCTCCCCACCGCGGCAAGGTCACATGGTTCGCAGAGGAGGGCATTATCAATACTACTTTCAAAGACTTCAACTCCTAAAGCAACTATTGCATCCCTTTGGTTTTCTAATTTTGAAAATTCTGCTTCATAAGCACTACTTATTAGGACGTGAAAGAGCATGAATATTTTACAACACATAGAAACCATGATCGGTGATGGCACTTCAAGCTACCTCTGTTTAACTGCCTAAAATATGAGAATATTTGGTCAACATCACAGTGTATCAACATTTCTTCTTCGGACTGTAGCATCTCAAAACAATAGGCACAGTTATTATACTTCTTAAGCTTCTCAATAACCTTCATACTAGTATAGCTGGCAATACAAATAAGAATCCTCTGTGAGTGGGGTGGGATTGTTACACACTCTATGTCACCTAATGCTAGCTCAATCTTGTCTAAATTCTGAACTTGTTTCTTTTGGACATTGTGTAGTTCAGTTGAAAAATCATCAAGTGTGAATTCACCAAGTTTACAAGATTGCATTTTTCGTACGCTCAGCACTTTCAATTTTCTCTCCGACTCAAGAATCTGTTCAACTGAAACATTATAAGCACACCCACTTAACCTTCTATAGGCTTCAAACCTTCCTTCCAAACTATCAGTTTGTAACTTTGCTGTAAGTACATATGACCAGTTAAAATTACTAAAAATGTACCTACACAACTGAACTATTGCTGTCAAAGTATGTGTCAAAGCAAGGTAAGTTTCATTAGTCAGTTTCCCTGCAGCATGCGACATGTGTCAAATATCAATGTAAACTTTCAAACTTTCTAGGAAAGTAACTTTAGGATCATCAGTACCAGTATTGGATTGGAGTCATCATTCTTGGTATATTTTCCCTTCATTGGATGCTGAACATTGGATATTGCCCACCACCTACCAATCAACTTCAAGAACTGAATTGTGCCAATATAAATATCAACACCTTCACTCTTCTTCAACACTTCTAGAGCTGCAATATTCTTTACATCAAACATATTTACTGCCAAGGAAACATTCTGCTGTTTCATTGAGGTAGGAAAAAGTGCTTTTCTTGATAAATTCGGTGCCAGTTTCAAAAGCATTTTTTCTTTCTGATTGGAATACATCTTTCAAGTCTGAAAACCTAGCTTCAACTGTAGAATACTGACAGGTAGCAGTACCATCAGGAATAGTGAGCATGTTACTAATTACTGGAAAAGTCTCTTCAACATTTGGAATAGTGAATGTTTGATTAGACCTATTGAGCCAGTTATTCCTGATACACTTGAGTATGTGAACACTATCAAAAAGAAGATAAATGGCACTCGATGAATTAAATGGGTTTGGAATGTAAGGTTTTAGAAAACCACCACACAACAATTCAAACATTCTTATGTTTGTACTATGATTGTCCGAAATCATACACACAACTTCAAACTATAATTCATTCATAAGTTTTAGAACCTCCATTGTGAGTTTGCAAAGTGTTTCTGCATTTAGTTTTGTTACCGGGAAGAGACCAATCTTTGTGGTCAGAAAGTATTGCAGACGACATAAAAACCTGAATGGTGGTAGCTGGATCCAGCTCAGAACTATTTTCTGCTACTCCTAAAATCTTTCCAGCTTTATGTGTCAGTTTAGAACTGACAAAGACTTCATCCAACATCAATGTCACAACTTTATCATTGTGTTGGAGAAGTTTAGCCTTGGAGAAGTGTTGGAAAAAATGCTTTTTGAAAAGGCCCAATACCAGTGCTATTTGGAACTATTTTTTGTCAAAAAGTGTTCTAAATAGACAGAATGTGGTAAAGTCATCACATGTGTATTCCTCAACATGCGAAAAACCCCAGGAAAAGAATAGTAAAAAGTTGCTGCCCATATTAGCAACTCAGAAGTATATCTCACTTACTTCAGTAAACTAAGTTCCAACTGTTCTAGGCCATACTGCAAACTTAATTTTATTGTGTTTCAGTTTTTCTTTTTAACAATCTAAAACAAGGGCTTTTTTCAGAAAGTTCACCAAAATAACTACTCTATCACTCAGTTCAATACTACTTTCTTCATAATTATCAATATGACTTACCAGAGTTAATGATATTAACAATTACACACGAACACAAAGATAAACAAACACATAACCTATACGTGACCATGTGTAAATAGAAGATAACCTATACTTAGTATATTAAAATTCCAGAAAAGAAAAAGACACCGACGACTCCTATATTTCCTTGTCACTACTGAAAGCTATTAAATGCAGCCACAAAAGTAGACCCGAAATACTTCAGTCGCAACGATTACTTTAATCTGGCATTCACGATCACACTGATTTCACTTATGGCCCGCGCTCACCGTCATCTTGCCAATAATCGAAACCTGCCTTGAGGTCTGAGGATTGGAGTTGGTCTCGAGCAGGCAGTATAAGAGGATCGAGACGGCGCTGTGATAATGTACAAACCTAACTGATTGATAAACTGTTCAGAGTTACAGTAATTTAAGTAACCATAAATTGTACAGGGAACTGGGAGGACGGAGTAAGATTATCTCAGTGCTCAACCTGCTGGTTTCCTACCCAGAAGGCTCAGCCAATCCTGGGTTTAGATTTTCACCCCAAAGGTCACGTGGCGTCAGGAAGGGCATAGGCCTTAAACTTTGGGTCAAAAAAGAAGTGAGACTGCCGCGCTGAGTAGTTCCGACGGTAGAGCACAGGCTTTCTGACCCCGACTTGGCAGGTTAGATCCTGGCTCAGTTCAGAAGTATTTGAGGGTGCTCAAATACGTGAACCTCGTGTCGGTAGATTTACTGTCACGTAAACGAACTCCTGATGGACACAATTCTGGCACCTCAGTGTCTCCGAAAACCGTCAAAAGTAGTTAGTGGGACGTATTTTACCCCGGTTGGGGTGTAGGCTGCGTCATTTATTAAGGAATATATTACAGACCAGCAAATGTATCCGTGCTTCGCTACGGTATTCTACATTGTATACGGATTTCTCCGTAAATTACTGTAAAGGCAGTGAGTAAGATTATATTAAATTGCATCCACAAACGGACTTCACCATCAGAAGCCTAGTTCAGTGTTCTAAATGGTTGGGCCTATGACATTTTCTCGTATTTCCTATATTTATGGGTTAAATTCAGTTAGTCATTGAATGGGGTGAAATTTAGTACAGTTTTCACACACTGCTTTATTTTTTAATACTCATGTGACCGGGAATCATAAAATTTGGCGAACAATGTGCGTGCCCAATGTCATGATTGCATCTTTCCTATAAGTGTGCCAAACGGTAACATATACGTGTAAAAATTACAAAATTAACTTGAAATCGAGAAATACAGCTCTATTTAACGTATGAGGGATAGAGATGCGACAAAAAGTCATAGCACCAAAGTTGTAGATCTCTCCAAATTGAAAGGCGATTGTGCTTTCTGATTTGTGATACGACTTAACAATTAGCCACAAATTACCCCGAAACGAAGGCCTGCACCGTCATGAAAATTGCATCCGTATTTCGGTATTTTCCGGAGCCAGAAGTTATACATTTACCTAGTTTCGAATATTTCCTCAAAGGAAAGAGTGTCCAGCTTTCGGAATTAGCACTCGCATACATATGGAATAATGAAGAAAGAAAATAATAGGGTTAAAAAATTTCAAATTAACAGAAAATAGGATTATAAGTGAGGACAGCCGGATGAGGACAAATATGTAAATACCAAGTGAATGTGTGGGAAAATCAAAATGCCAATCAATAAATTACGATGGTATGAGTTATGGATATAAGAAAGCGGTAACAGAGGAGAAATTTAGGCGCAGGGATTCTTAGGTAAACAGATAAGAAGATGACCGATGGTGTTATTACTAAGCTATTTGAGAACGGTTATAACCTTCAACGATATTCAGCCAATATCTCGCAGAATGGCTGATTGACGCCTCTCTTGCTTTCTACCCAAGGAACAACCACGAATTTACAGGAATGATGACGAAAATGGCAATACGTTACTTCCCTGCTGGTAAGTAGTCAGAGACGTTGCCATGGTAACCTGTGGGTTCGTTGTCAATTTGTCGGTCACTCAATGCAGAGCATGATACCCGCAGAAAATAGTAATTTTCTCCGTCATTTGAAAGGGAAGGTAAATTATGAACATATAAAATGTTGTTTATAATAAAGAGACGTTTAGCATACAGTCCGCGGAGTTTACAGAAAATCAATAGTATAAGAAAATATGGAGGGAATCCGTTCTAGTTTTCCTATAAGCCCCCCGTGTATTCAACAATTTTAAAATGATATGCATATCAAATCCTTTCCCGGAATGAGTATACACTAAATACTACGTTTGGTCGAGATCTATCGAGCCGTTTCACCGTGATGGTGGAACTGACAAACAGAAAAACGGAAAACAGATAAACAAACAGACACGAAAAATAAAAACTACTGATTCGGTCTTGAGTTGACCTAAAACGGATAAATATCTCCTACAACTTTATTTATATAGATAAGCATGGGCACGTCTAGAAGTGCAGACCATTATTTCGAGAGTTACTGCTTTGAAATTGCACGACATATCTACAACCTGTTATTTAAAACTTATTTGTTTGGGTTGTCATTATTTTTGTATCTCCCGCCCCCTTTTTTGGGTTTTATATTCACCTACCACGCAATACCTCTTGGGAAAAAGGCCCAGTAAAATATCTCTGCGTTGCTCTGCTGACGTTTATTCTAATTGTTTTGTGTTGCTTGATCACTTAAGTTGGGGAAGTTGTACGCCCCTTCGGTATGACTTGGCTGGCGTAATTTTCCCTACGAATCGCCTCGCTGCACTCCGCTTGGCCTGGTATGTATATTACTAACACATTGCCTGGATTTTCTGAAAATCAGTATTTGGTTATTGAGGTTTTATCATTTTCCTCAAAATATATTATATATCAAGTAAATATACTTTTACGTAACAGAAGACGACTAATGGTGTTATTATGTAAGCTGTTCGAGGGCGGTTATAACCTCCAACTATAGTCTGCCAACATCCCGCAGAATGGCCGATTGACGCCTCTCTTGCTTTCTAAGCAAGGAAAAACCACGAATTTACAGGAATGATGACGAAAGTGGCAATACGCTACTTCCCTGCCGGCAAGTAGTCAGAGACGTTGCCAAGGTAACCTGTAGGTTCGTTGTCAGTCTGTCAGTCACTCAATGCAGAGTACGATACCCGCAGAAAATAGTAGTTTTGTCCGTCATTTGAAGGGGAAGGTAAATTATGTACACATAAAAAACTGGTTATAATGATGAGACGTTTCACATACAGTCGACGGAGTTTACAGAAAGTTAATAGTATGAGAGAAAATACGGGAAAACAGTTTTGGTTTCCCTATAAAGCCCCCGTCTATTCAAAAATTTTAAAATGGTATGCATATCAAAACCTTCCCCGGGATGAGTATACACTAAATATGATGTTTGGTCGAGATCTATCGAGCTGTTTCACCGTGATGGTGGAACAGACAAACAGACACGAAAAATAAAAACCACCGATTCGGTCTTAAATTGACCTAAAACGGATACATATCTGAAAAATTGGCAAAACAAACGAAATTACAGACAGCGTACTTCTTACAACTTTATTTATATAGGTAGGCTAAGCATGAAATATCGTACATTGTACAGGCCAGTTCGTATGGAGTTGTGATACACATTCAGACTTCTGTCGCCACTAGGATTAGGATATGTTTAGGAAACACAATAGAAAGCAGAAATAGGGTACGGAGATGGAACGAGAATACTATAGGTATTTCCGAACCATGGGGAAAATTTAGATAGCCTCATGGTCGGGTGATTCACAAGACAAGGAAAACATCACGCAGGATTTCTAGGAAATGAATCCCCTGCTGGAGACGTGTTTGAAGTCTGCAGTTGGCAACAAGAGGGGATAAAGCGATATTTAGAACTGCCGCTCAGTACTGGGTCAATTGCAAAATTCGCCAAGAAGAGGCTATTATGCCGACGTTATATTAGGAGGGGCGCTAAACATATCAACTTCGCAATTAAAATTAATAAATGAAAACTGAGTACAGATTCAGAATAGTGAAGAATTTAAAATAATGACGTGATATTAAAAATTGATAATTTATGTAGATAATTCTCGGAAATTAGTCACGCTATTTTCTGATTGGTTAAAAGCAAAGGACACTACAAATGGCGCGAGATAAGTAGTATAATACAGGGATTCTGCGGCCGCCACCGCCACCGGGCTCCCAGAGGCCACCTCCACCACCACCACAGCCAGAGGCCTCCCAGATGCCTCCTCCACTACCACCACAGCCAGAGGCCTCCCAGAGGCCTCCTCCACCACCCGCGGGAAATTTGAATTTGTAAACAAAGCCACGTGCTTTTTGACAGCTGTCATCGACAACAACGCATCGCTAACCTCACTGCTGCCATCTTGACGGGCCTAAACCTCAGTAGTGCCAACTTAACCTAACTAGCGCGAGGTAAACAAAGAAACGTGTTTTTTGACAGCCACGTGCTTTTTGACAGACAACAACGCATCGCTAACCTCAGTACTGCCATCTTGACGGGCCTAAACCTCAGTAGTGCCAACTTAACCTAACTAGCGCGAGGTAAACAAAGCCACGTGCTTTTTTGACAGCTGTCATCCGCCATCTTTAAACTACAGAGCCACGTGCTTTTTGACAGACAACAACGCATCGCCAACCTCAGTACTGCCATCTTGACGGGCCTAAACCTCAGTAGTACCAACTTACCCTCACTAGCGCGAGATAAACAATGCCACGTGCTTTTTGACAGCTGTCATCCGCCATATTTAAACTACAGAGCACTGTGCTGCCCTCTTTATCGTAGTAGATGTAAATCCGTCACCTGTCATCGGCAGTGCTGCTATCTTGGCGGGCCTAAACCTTAGTGCTACCAACTTAACCTCACTAGCGTGAGATAAACAAATCCACGTGCAGCTGTCATCCGCCATCTTTAATCCATAGAGCACAGTGCTGCCCTCTTTAGCTACTTACCTTTGAGGCGGATAATTTGAAAAATGCTTTTTGACAGCAGCCATCTTTGAGCACCGTGCTGCCCTCTTTAGCTACTTACCTTTGAAATGTGGTGGCGGTAAATTCCACGTGCTTTACAAACCTATATGCTTTTCTGACAGCTGTCATCCGCCATCTTTAATCCAGAGAGAACAGTGCTGCAATCTTTAGTTGAAATGTGGTGGCGGCAAATTCCACGTGCTCTTGTTTGGAAACAAATCAACATGCTTTTTTGACAGCTGTCAACCGCCATCTTTAATCACCGTGCTGCCCCTCTTTAGCTACTTACCTTTGAAATGTGGTGGTGGTAAATTCCACGTGCTTTACAAACCTATATGCTTTTCTGACAGCTATCATCCGCCATCTTTAATCAAGAGAGCACAGTGCTGCCCTCTTTAGCTAGATACCTTTGAAATGTGGCGGCGGCAAATTCTACATTCTCTTGTTTGGAAACAAACCTATGCGCTGTCATCTACCATCTTTAAACCACAGAACACCGTGCCGCACTCTCGCGTCAGCTGTCATTCAAGGAATACCCAGTATTCATGATTGCAGCAGCCTGAGATACTGTACCTCAAGCAGCAATACCATCGCCGTGGAGGAAGTTATGGCCTTCACTGGACTAAGCTGAAGAAGGGCAAGAGTCTGTTGATCCAGAAGATTTAATGCCATTAGCAGACCTGATAGAGTCAGCAGTAAAGCAGGTCCAAGACACTGAGCTTCAACGAGTCGACATTCAGGATTGGTGTGACGAAAATGTAGACGTTCAAGAGGCAGTAACTTATGATGAAATTATAGCAGAGCTAGGTTCATAAAACCGAGAAGAAGCTGAAGACACATTCGAGGTGTTACCGAAGACAACCGTAAAAACTGAGAATACGCTCTCTGCCATCGAAACCTGTATCAAATGGGGAAAAGAAAACTCCGCAGCAACCAGCACTTTAACTGCATTACGAAAGTTGAAGAGTGATGTACTCTTAAAAATATATAAAGGGAGGAAACAATCTACATCAGATAAGTTTTTCATTTAGAGTAAAATTAAAACATATGACAATAGTACATAAAAACAATACATATTGTTATTTTACTTAATTTAAAAACTATAGTTTTTCAATAAATGTACCCTACTTTAAATTAAACTCTATAACATAATCAAATTGTGGGTTTTTAAATGTCAGACTCTGATATTTTGGATTATTTCCAATAGTCGGACACTTCCAGTAATCGGACAACTTAATGTTCAAAGACATGTCCGATTAGCGAGCGCCTACTGTAGTTAACTGCTGTGAAACCATTGATAATAACTTATTATAATAATGAAGAAGCATAAAAAGAAGAACTTACAGTATTATTTATGATAATAATTATAATGGTAAAAATGAAATTATAATACTAGATCAATGATGATTACGGGTTAAGATAATAATGATCTCCAATGGTAATAATACTAAATATACACTGACTTAGCAAATGTCATGGGATAGTCACCTAATAGCGTGTGGAGCCTCCTCTGGCCCTGCGAACTGCAGTGAGACGCCGTGGAAGTGAGTCGACAAGTCCCTGATAGTCCTCTGGATACAGCTGACACCAAATCGTTTGCAGAGCGGCCGCCAATGCTGGTCTGTTTGTGGATGCAGGATCCATGGCACGGAGCCTGCGTTCCAGGACATCCCAGATATGCTCGATAGGGTTCCCTGGGTGGCCATGGCAGTCGTTGGACCCCCGCTGCATGTTCCTGGAACCATTCCCGGGCGACGTGGGAGCGATGTGGCGGCGCGTTATCATCTTGAAACTCCGCATAACCGTCTGGGCGCTGGAAGGCCAAAAATGGATGGAGATTTGTCTCCGAACAGCTCAACATACCGCGTACCACTCAAAATCTCTTCCAGAACAACTACGGTGCCCATTCTATATCTGGAAAATGCACCCCAGACCATAACAGAGACACCAGCTCCCTGGACCACACCTTCGAGGCAGGCGGGATCCATCGCTTCATGTGGTCCGCGCCATACACGGTGCCTCCCATCGGCATGGTGCAGTTGAAATCGTGATTCGTCCGACCATATCACGTTAAGCCATTGTTCCAGTGTCCATCCTTGGTGACTGGCGACAAATGCGCGTTGTTGTGCCCGATGGACGTTGGCTTAACAGTGGCACCCGTGTGCGGCGCCAGCTCCCATACCCTATAGAACCCATGTCCACTGGGAGACGTGTCTAGCACGGCCTGTGTTGAATTGAGCCGTGATTTGTTGCACGGTTGCCCGTCTGTCACTATTGACAATCCGTCTCAGATGTCGCCGGTCACGGTCATCGAGAGTGGCTGGACGGCCGGTCGTTCGTCTATTGTGGACGGTGACACCCGCATTCAACCATTCACGATACACCCTGAACACGGTTAATCGTGTGAAGCCGAATTCCCGCACTACTTCCGAAATCGCACTTCCCATCCGTCGGGCACCGATCACCTTACCCAGTTTGAACGGTGTCAGCTCAAGACGACGTTCCATGTTACACCTGTCACATGCACAGCCATTGCTCACAAGGTCTCCTATACAACTGCCGCTGGCACAGGGGACGTGTGGTGCGCAGACAGCACACCTGCGCATCAGTGCTCCGCTATCCCATGACGTTTGCTCAGTCGGTGTAAATAAATTTTTTAATGGATTAATTCGGATGATGACGTCGACGGTGATTAGGGAAGTCAGCTGGCGAAATGACGTAAAATAATGTCAAGATGCTGTAAATAGAAAGCTAAGTTTATGATAATGTTAATGGCAAATGCCTACATCCGGATGTTTAGGTTAGGGTCCCTTTGTCGTATTCCTGCCGTTAACTGTAGCATGTCTTGGGGTTATGAACCCGGGATGGTAGTGAACAATCCCAGGTGGGTCTCATCGCGGGAAAGGTGGAGGCGACGACATAATTTGTGTGTTCGCTCCCATCTTTCCGGCGAGTAAAATGGTCTCGACCATATTTGGTCGTGGTATTGCCGTAAGGATCGTTGTTTCAACAGGTAAATGGTCTCGACCATATTTGGTCGTGGTATTGCCGCAAGGGTCGTTGTTTCAACAGGTAAATGGTCTCGACCATATTTGGTCGTGGTATTGCCGTAAGGGTCGTTGTTTCAACAGGTAAATGGTCTCGACCATATTTGGTCGTGGTATTGAAGTAAGGATCGTTGTTTCAACAGGTAAATGGTCTCGACCATATTTGGTCGTGGTATTGCCGTAAGGGTCGTTGTTTCAACAGGTAAATGGTCTCGACCATATTTGGTCGTGGTATTGAAGTAAGGATCGTTGTTTCAACAGGTAAATGGTCTCGACCATATTTGGTCGTGGTATTGCCGTAAGGGTCGTTGTTTCAACAGGTAAATGGTCTCGACCATATTTGGTCGCGGTATTGCCGCAAGGGTCATTGTTTCAACAGGTAAATGGTCTCGACCATATTTGTTCGCGGTATTGCCGTAAGGGTCGTTGTTTCAACAGGTAAATGGTCTCGACCATATTTGGTCGTGGTATTGCCGTAATGGTCGTTGTTTCAACAGGTAAATGGTCTCGACCATATTTGGTCGCGGTATTGCCGTAAGGGTTATTATTTCAACAGGTAAATGGTCTCGACCATATTTGGTCGCGGTATTGCCGTAAGGGTCATTGTTTCAACAGGTAAATGGTCTCGACCATATTTGGTCGCGGTATTGCCGTAAGGGTCGTTGATTCAACCCTCGGCAATCATAAGTTCAACCACCCAAGTTGAGGGGTAGTCTACAAAATGTAACATTTTATGTTCATGTAAATTTCGGACATGTATTTGCCAGACTGATAGGCAAATAAGGGTCAACAATTTATGTGAGTTCCAGATAATATTTGAATAAAATGCTTCTTAAGCATTTGCGAGGATACATTCCAAGTTCTTGTTCTTGTAGACATTAGTAAAATCTTGGTGACCGTTTTATATATCCGTCCTTTTTTCCTAGGACGGAGCATCCCGTATTTCCCTTTTGATCTGCTTTTAGTGTAATTATATTTGTTTTTATGATGAGCCTCAACGTTAATATTTTGCGTGGCCCGTTCGACCCTGTAGTACTAATTTCATTGCGCCTATATTTAAATTGGATATTCCGTATCTTCAGTTTGTTTGTTTGATTGGTTGCGCCATACATCGAACCCTAACTACCCTGAGATACATGCTGGTTGGGACTCAGGCTTTGGGCGGGTGCAGTATAAATTATTATTATTATTATTATTATTATTATTATTATTATTATTATTATTATTATTATTTTTGTCCGAATCCTTGGCTGAATGGTCATTGCTGAAGCCTTCGGTTCAGAGGGTCCTGGGTTGGCTTCCCGGTCGGATCGGAGATTTTAATCGCGTGTGATTAATTCTTCCGGTTCGGGGACTGGTTATTTGTGATTGTCCCAACACTCAGGAAGGGCATCTGGCCTTAAAACAAGCTCAAATTCACATGTGTAGCACAATTCGCACCCGCATCCCCACAAGGTGCGGGAAAAAGCAGTAGAAGATTATTATTATTATTATTATTATTATTATTATTATTATTATTATTATTATTATTATTATTATTCTTGTTTTCGAATGGGTCTGCTATGGACCACGTTAAGCATCATTCATTTACGGTTCTTCCTCTTTCGATCGGCCCAGTACTTCTTCATCCTTTCGGAGTGGGCTTCTTTACGTTCTCGTGACCAGTTGTTGCCGGTCCGTTTTTTGCTACTTTGATCTTGGAATCCCTTAATTTTGTTGATGATTTTTCTGTATTCCTGTCTGTTGTATACTACCTGCTGTGATATATTATTTTCCTCGATATCCTCCAGCTAGTTTGTGTCTTCCTGTTCTCCATGTATTCCAGAATTCGCTTGGCTGTTCTCTCTGGTGGCATTCTTTTAATGTGTCCGTAGAAGCAGAGTCTTCTCTTCTTGAAGGATGTTGTAATTTTTTCGGTCCTTTTGTATAGTTCCTCATTTGGTCGCAGTCTAAATTCTTGACCCACTTTCCTGGGCCCTAGTATCTTCCTCAAGATCTTCCTTTCTGTCTTTTCAATTATTATTATTATTATTGTAGCCGTGAACTGGAAACTGGACCCACTTATAAATTTTCTCTGAAGATGGCACCAATAAAATTTGTTATTGTGAACTTTGCGAATTTGTACTTGTTTTTGTTTTCCATTCATCAAGAAGTTTGAACATTCTCTCAAAGATGTCACTACAAACAAACTATGATCATGCACCCTGGTGCTAAGTGAAAGAACTTTTTTGGAGAAATTTATATTCAAAAGTTTTCTCCTTACTAAATTTTGTTCATTGATCTTTAGGTTGGCAATATTTATCTTTTCTTTCCGCCAGTTTTGAATTTAGCCAATCAAGAATTTCTGGTATTAATTTTTAACCAATCCCGTATTCCTTCTTCGATTTTGAGTGTAACCTTTTCATTCACCAATAAAATTGTGAGGGTGTGGCTGTTTTATTCGTGAAAGGTCTTGAACTTTCCCCGAGGGTTTATAAACTGCAGATTTTCACGTCTCCTGGCCATTTGACTGCCATAACTAAGTGTGTGTGTCACGCAGGGGGCGGGAGGCGCCTATTTCTTCACGCAGCTGTTCTTCAGCAAGGTAATGGCCGTTTAACATCTTTATTTCTTGCTAGCTCTGCAGTTTAACCCGAGGGAAAGGTTCGACCTCTTAACTATGTAACCAATCTTCTAAAATGTAAATCTCATTTCGGCTCACGTAAAATTTTATAAATCTTTAACTGTAATCGGGGATAGAGAGTGATTTACCCTCTCGATCTCCCTTTCATCTTTGTTTGAGGTACCGCATTTGTTTCTGCTATGTATTAAAGTTATCTCCATGCGCGCTACCTCAGTAGATTGGGATTAGCCCTTGCTTCGTTGGCCAAGTGCCCTATAAGTGTGTAATTTTTTTTTGGAGCTCAATCTCCGACTCCATTCCTGTTGTACTCGGGCCGTTACTAAGGCCCCGTATGTTGGGTACTAGATACCTCAGTGCAATAAGATTACTATTTATAAATAGTGCCTTGTAAGGCCAGTGATTATTTGACTTTCACATTGTGTTGCCTTGAGTAGACTGGGAGCACTGAGAACACATCAGCTCTTTTCGAGTATTGTAAGAATGTCTCTGGGAGGCTTGACATTGAAAATTGGGAGTAAGTGCTCCATGTATTAGGGGATTTCTGCCCTTTGTGTAAAATTGTAATCTTTTATAAAGTTGAGCTAGGAGCTCAAAATTGTAAACTAGGGGCTTATAGCCCAAGTGTGTTAAAATTCTGAAATCTTGGATCTTTCTAAGTCTTGTTTCTAAATTGCTATGTAATTGTTATTTTACTAAGTTGTTTAAATTTTGTTGTTTCAAGAAAATATAACCTTTGTTAAAATTTTAAATTAACTTTGACTTTGTAGTTAGACCCATTCATCCCGGCACTTTCTTTCACCTCTGCGGATCCACGGGTAACCCCGTAACAATTATTATTATTATTATTATTATTATTATTATTATTATTATTATTATTATTATTATTATTATTATTATTATTATTACCTTCTTCATCGAGGCCCTCCGGATGAAGAGAGGGCTACTATTCACAGACGCCTGGGAGAAAGTAATGCAAGCCATAGTGCAGAAAGGAAATGAAATCTGGATTGACTTTTATACAACGGAGGCCATCAAGAAAATAGGACATGGACAAACAATAGGTTAGTGCGACACTTTGTTAACTCTATGGCGGTACATGGATACCACCATAAGCTGTGTAATACCGAGTACTTCCATGACCCAGGCGAATCCTGCGAATGTAAATTATAAGGTGTACAATGCAGCCGATACCATGTAGGCCTACTCACTTGTGCAAATCTGAGATCTTCTATTGTGATCTTTTGTAAAGGGGAGTGATTGCAAGCTGTCTACTTCATGACCGTATCGATGAATTCAATCGACAAATGATTAAACAAATTAATTTTTTGATATTACCGTAGACGCGAATTGTAATTTAAGTACCTTTTTACTGTAACGGTTCAAATCCCGTTACAAGATGATATCTGTATTTTTATTATTGTATGATTTTATCTGTATTTTATTATTATTATTATTATTATTATTATTATTATGTCAGTATTATTATTATTTTATCTGTGATATTGTTACTATTATTGTAATTATCAGTCTTATTCAATTCGATTTTGCAATTGCCTGTTGCTTGCAAGATTGTACTTAGTTGTATGCATATATACGTATGTGTAGAATAACACTCAATACCTGTACAGTGAGAATTGTTGTATATATCAGAGATTGGATGTGACGTTGGGACATTGTGCAAGATTAGTGGCGATTCTGCCAAGTCATCGCCACTCCATGGCTACGTTATCGTATTTATTTAGAATATGCGCTCAGAGAGTCAGCCGCCTCCGGGCTATTTCACCACTGTGTGTAATATCTGTCGCGTAGGTGGGAGTATGTCATTGTTATTTCTGGAGATTACGTAGCTGTGTCAACCAACGTCTATATAAGGTGGATGCATATTGTAGCGTCAGTCATTAGTTATACGGATGCAGTACAGTGAAGAAGTCTACTAGATCAAGAGGCCTTAGTTGGTCAGTCTACGAGTGTGAACGAGAGATGGTGAAGACTCAGTGAGCCATTAATTATTGGTCATTGAGAGAGTGAGACCAAAAGGTTGGTCCGTCACTTAGTGGAAGACACGGACGCAAGGGCTTACCATGAAGTCAGAGAGGGCAACCCTGGACCTGCCAAGAGGTAATACCATATTGACTTACAAAGAAGTCAGATGATATGGAGAAGAAGCAGTCACAAGGATGTATCACCAAGTTAGGTGTGACACATCTACAGTAAAAACCAGATCAAAGGAATACGTCGTAATTACACTAAAAGTGTTGAAGGTACAGTCAAGTGAATCAGTGAGGGAAATATTTCGTATAAATTGTTAAATGTCCGGTCAAGAAGAATTCAAATTCATGCCTAGTTTCTTTCAGTTGCAATGTCATAATTTCATATTCTCATCTGTTTTATCGCAACAAGACTCACTATTTTTTATATATTATTTAAAGAATATATTTTTGTTCTATCAAACGAATTCATAGTTTTATTTCAATTACAGTAAAATATCTAAACCTCAAAATTAATGGGGAAACCGAACGTCAATCTCCTTTTCCCAGAACTTATATGGTATGTTGTCAAAAGTAAGCTTATTACCCCACACCCTAGAGATAGTCAAGAGTCTCATTCTATTATTGCTGCACTGAGTGGCAGCTGGCGCCCTTCAAATAACATATGTGTAAGTAAGCAGGTAACAAGTAAATGTGAGTACAAGGTTCGACGAGTGGGTATTTTATTTAATGAATGTTAATTTTCATAATTTCCATTTTAAATGCAGATATTCAGATTTTTCAAGTTAAATGCAGTTTTATATAAATATGTTTGTAAATTTAGTCAGCGAGTTAAGAAACTCACATTACACATCACATCACAAAAAAAAAAAACCTTCCCCCCTCCCCCTCTTCCTCCCAAAATTTCAAGCGCTTTAAACAATAGTTATAAGTTTCCATGGGAAAGTAATTTAAGATTTTAATGTACTTACTAACCAAATTGTTTCGTTTAAGCTATTTAAATACAGCTATTTAAAGGAACCATTTTGGTCAACGGCATTAGGATGCAGAAGGCAACGGGAAACCACTGCATTCAAGATCCTGAGAGATATTCCAATTATATTCACATGGCATGGCTGAAAAGTTAGGATCAGAGCTGGCCATGTGGATCGTTCGGAGACGACGTCTTAAGAAGAAGAAGTAGAAGAAGAAGACCAATAAGTGGTCGAAACATGTCCTGTATATGATAATGTTTTTATAATTCAGCCAAGAGGCAAGAAATAATGTGGTGTTTTAAATTAGTTTGTTTAATATTTTGTTGTTGAAAGTGAGTGATGTCAGAAATTCTAGTTTGTTCTGAAAAGTGAGCCTGAACGGCTCGAGCGAATTCCAGAAATAATTGGTATGAGGTGAAGAAAGATTTTTTGGCTCATTAGCTGATTGTTCAGCATATTGGCCTACGGTTCAGAGGCTTCCGGGTTCGATTCGACTCCCGATTTAACTGCGAATATTTAATTCCTATGGATCGAGGACTGGCTGTACAAGCTTGTCTTAATACACTTCTCTTCATCTACATACAACACATCAAAAACACGTAAAAGTGAAAACATCCCTTCATATCGGGTTGACGTCAGGAAGGACATACAACTGTCAAACTAGGTTAAGTCCACTGCAAATATTGACCCCAATGCATAAGAGGAAAAAGGCTAATTAGAACACAAATAATTGTTACAGTTTTAGCACTCACATTTCAAACAAATGAGTAGCCTAGTTACAAACATGGCCAACTCCATTTTTTTTAAAAATCGGGGTTATTGCCGATTCATACAGTAAAGAATATGGGGAATCTCATTACGAGATTAGTTAGTATCAAAATCGGCCATAACAGTGTTAATTTAGCATTATAAAATCAACCTAAGTTACATAAACGTCCAACTCCTTAAGGCATTGGTAACAAAATCGACCAATTCCACGTCGACCAATCGTAAGTTTCAATTTAATCACGTGACTGACACAGATTTTTGTGGGAACTGGAAGTAAACAGTGGTTGTTGATATTGTGTGATATGAACGATTGCTGTACTAGACATTTTTAGCTGTTGTTAATAGTTTTATTGTACCGTAAAAGGAATTAGGTAATTATACATCAAAAGGCTACTTTGTGATATTCTATGGAGAAAAATATCACTGGCCATTCTTACATGCCGAGCGATAGAATTTTTGGAACAATTCTAAGAGATTTAAAGAAAGTGGGTACAATTGTTCAACTAGAAGACTACCATGATGTTTTTAGGAAACATAGAATGGTAAAGCTCCTGAAAATCCACTGGAATAATCTTGATTGGAAAGCTGAAGCTAAAACGTGTGTGAAAGATTCTGGAGCACTTCACTTTAAAATTCCACAAATTAAAAGACTTGTGCTTACAAGGAAGTCAAACTCGATTACTGTTAGCTGGGAACTCAACTATAATTTTGAGATTGCGCAGTCTTTGTCAGTTACGAAAAAAGATAAACGGTAAAGGTAAACGACCGAAAGATATAAATCCTACAGAACTAGTTCCTGACATCAGAGTAAAGCCACTGAAGATACAAGATGTGAGAAATTTGCTTCAGAAACACTATGGAGAGGAGTGGAACAAACATGAGAAACTGAAATGGTTTCATAGGATTATTGACAAAAATGACACCAAGCCAGAGGTACCTGCAGAGGCTGATTGTTGTGAATGTCTCATTCAGAATACTGAGGGTGATTTTGAAGTTGTTGAAGTGATTGTGCAGTTTCAAAAAACTGAAAACTATCATAACATGTATGAAAGATCAACTTTCTTATATTTGTCTCATTTATAAAATAATCGCATTTTCTTCATTAAAATTGACAATTGCACATATTACATGTTTGTTGAATGCATCTGTCATAAATTTTAGAATTACTGACCATTTTACTGTGTCAAATCAGTTCATTAGGCGTGGAGTTCAGTTACAAAGGTGGCCAGCTCCATTGTTTACTTACAAACTTGGCCAACTCCATATTTCAACTGTGATTTTCTACTTAACTATGGAATATCGTATAAAAATATTTATGTAAATATGTTTCTGATATTGCTGAGAATCTGCATTCAAAAAAATAACTCAAAAGGTAAGTAGGAAATGTATTAAACAGTTTTTTGCCTCTCCTGAAAAATTTTAAGAAATGGAGGTGGCCAAGTTTGTAACTGGACTACTCATTAATCACCTTCAGTATTTTAGCACATCTCGAGAAGCGTCTCCGTTTGAGATTCACCAATCCGTTCTTCTCTCGCACGCTGCTGTTGTGATCTACTTGACACATATTACAATCAACATTATTCCCTTCCATTACATTTCAAGATAACATACTCTTGCGTAGTTCTACTGTACTCTAATATTAAGCCATCACAATCACCAGGAAAGTCGTAGCTGTTGCAGCAAAGGCACACAATAAGCTCAAATCTAAGACAAAAACTCCACATGCAGTGAAATGAAGTTTTGAATGGGTTAACTGCTGTGAAAATGATGACAATTCTTCTGCTATATTTGTTCGTGGTTTGTAGATCAAAATGAGCTTATTCACGATGCCAGCTGTGTCATTGGCTTCCGAAGTCGTCTGGTGGCAACAAGCTATGATGGAAACTAGTTGAGTTAAGTGAAGCAAGTCCCATAAAGTTATATTCATAAAGCAGTCGATCATGTTTGGAATTCCACCATAATACATCTTATTTAATGACTGAGCGTCATGGAGTAAAGACGTAAAGTAATATATTAATCGTACCAGAATTTCACACCCGTATATAGAATTGATAAATTTAGCTGTATCATGTAAGTTAACATGAACTAATCTTAGTGTTCGTATAGACAAACAACCATTTTGTCTTGAGTTACGTTTAGAAAAATCGAACACAATTCTTGAAGGCTCAAATATATCTCTGATTATACTTCGTTGCTTAGGAATCATGTAAATTTGGGTTTTCTCGTCTGTCCAGTAAGATATAAGTTGCTCATTTAGGAGACTAAACCTCTTTTTAAGAATAAGGGTACAGTTGATAAACTGTAAGTGGACTATACAAGTAATGCAATGAGCCAAATCTTCGATGACATTTTCATAAAAGTTTAGTTGTGCCACGCAGTCTGAATTGACTGTGGAAAGTACGTATATCGTTGACAAATAAAGGGTTAATATAATTAGCTGTAAAAATACTCTGCGTTTCACTAAAGAGTAATGCTTACCCTCCGCGTTAAGCAATAGTCTATCAGCTCTCATTATGCTGTTGAGAACAAATTCAAATTTCTTGCAGTTGATGAAGGAGTTTGTTGTTAATGATAGAATACATAGACTTGTGAGTGACAAGTCTTCTAAAATACTATATGTTTTTCCTTCCACTCGGTCTTCGAGATCTTTGTCTAGGGATGAGAAGAACAATGTGAATTTGTATATTAATTCTGTGCTAAAGAAGAACACCAGTACAATGGTCCACAATATTCCACCGTATGAGCACTTCAATTGTACACGTTCTTCTTGAAACATTAACCTGTCTTCACATGAAAATGGAGCCAAACCAAATAATTTTGATACATAGAACAGATGGCTTACAGCAGATAATATTGTGTTAGATGACATGAAAAATGATTTCATTTTTAAGAGTATCTCCTCTACATACACCGGGATTTATGTCGTTCAGATCTATGAGTAAGGAACAAACTGTATGCTCTCTCCCTGAGAAAAACTATCCACTCAGAGTTAACTTCGATTAAATGTCATTTACCTGACAACATGGCCGGGTTATCTTTATTGTGACTGTCAGGAACAAAACAATATGTATGATTGGCAAGTGCTTGTTAAGGACCCATCTCGAACTGTAAGCATTTGTACCTTGTTGATTATTTCACAATATAATCATAATTAAACAACAAGTACATCTTGTGTAGCTATATTCTACAATTCAACTTTCATTGAACCGTGAGCCACTTTGCATTGGCTATTATCGTGTCGACATGTCAGTTCGGTTTATTCCGAACAAAGTATTACTGTAATGGCATCTTGCCACTTCACTTGAAATGAGTTTAATAGTACCATGTGTGTACGAGAGATGGCGGACATCTTGGTGTTCGTCGCTGAAGGTCAAACTCAATCAATCAATCAATCAATCAATCAATCAATCAATCAATCAATCAATCAATCAATCAATCAATCAATCAATCAATCAATCAATCAATCAATCAATCAATCAATCAATCAATCAATCAATCAATCAATCAATCAATCAATCAATCAATCAATCAATCAATCAATACTGATCTGCATTTAGGGCAGTCGCTCAGGTGGCAGATTCCCTATCTGTTGCTTTCCTAGCTTTTTCCTAAATGATTTCAAACAAATTGGAAATTTATTGAACATCTCCCTTGGTAAGTTATTCCAATCCCTAACTCCCCTTCCTATAAATGAATATTTGACCCAGTTTGTCCTCTTGAATTCCAACTTTATCTTCATATTGTGATCTTTCCTACTTTTATAAACGCCATTTAAACTTATTCGTCTACTAATGTCATTCCACGCCATCTCTCCGCTGACAGCTCGGAACATACCACTTAGTCGAGCAGCTCTTCTTCTTTCTCTCAGTTCTTCCCAACCCAAACATTGCAACATTTTTGTAACGCTACTCTTTTGTCGGAAATCACTCAGAACAAATCGAGCTGCTTTTCTTTGGATTTTTTTCAGTTCTTGAATCAGGTAATTCTGGTGAGGGTCCCATACACTGGAACCATACTCTAGTTGGGGTCTTCCTGCCACTTGGGAATCTTTTATCTCCTTGACTGCCTTGGTGGTTGTTATTTTGGGTACTGTAAAAAATGGCTTTTCTGTACATTGGAGCAGCGTTCTTTACTAATTAGGAGGTTTTTAAACGTTTTAAGTATATCTGTAACTACATTTCATTTTCCTGTTTGAGTCCTTGATAGCTCCAGGTATTTAACAATAGCTTTTTTTAAAAATTTTCGATATGCAATTAGAGATGGCAATTTTTTTAAAAAAATACCGATATATTGATATTGCGATATATTGAAAACTTATTTTCGATAATCGATATTTATAGCACATAATATATCCAATCGGTATATTCAAACGATATCGATATATCGTTAATGATTACCCAAGAGTCTAAGACCAACAACAATATCATCAGACCTCAATGCATATATATCAATATTGGTATTCTGCCTATGCACGCGACTGGTTGGTTGAGTTTATCTTGCTATTGGAATTCGCGGTTTAATTATCCATGGAATATATCCATCAACGGCTGCTAATTTCAGATGAGCACCAGCCTGCGCGGTGCTAGGGTTATACTTCCGAAATACTAATTTTCATTGACCCTCAGCCACAAGATATACTTATGTCAATAGGCGCCAACAGTCGAGGCATAGACCCTGAATAATTAGTTTTTTGAAAGAACTAAGTACACCTGTGAAAGAGAGTGAAAAAATAGTGTCAGTAATGCTTGATGAAGTCCGTATAAACCTCGTAAATTAGTAGGAATGGCCGAAAATAGTTAAGAATATGATGCAGAATCTACCGTGCAAGTATTTATGGCTTTATCATTGCATTCTGGGAATAAAGATATCATTGGTCTTTTTTTCTGGTGAATAACAATAACTCAGACACTTAAAGTGTTAAAATTCATGGTTGAATTAGGTTTTGATGTTTTGTACTTTACTGCTGATGCCATTTTACACAAAATATTTTGGTCATTATATTTGATTCCCTTAATTATCTTGTTTTTCTTGGAACTGTCGTGGTCCCCGTTTTATAGAAGTACAATATAATTTCAAATCCTTGTATTATAAAAAAAATTGATATCGAGATACATCGATATTTTGTTTTGATAGTAGGATAATATCGGCATTTCGATATCGAAGGAAATATCGATATTTTAGTACGGTATATCGGATCGTACCTAGATGTTATCGTTACCTACGAGATAAGTAAAGACCTCTGCATGGACGGTCCCTTCAATTACTACATTGACAGAGTAGCAGAAGTTCAAATAGCGCCGCTGGATGTCAGGTTTTCCCTCTATTCCTCAGCACGATTCCAATTGGCATTACGAAAATAACGTGCAGATAAGAGCACATTACAAATATAAAACATTGCGTTTTGAGTAGGAAAGTGATATTTCTATGACGTTTAATGAAGAAAAATTAATGTATCACCCAGTAATTCAAGTAGAGGTCATACGAATCAGGTAGTATCATTGCAACCGGAAAGTTCACGTCCTAATAAAAATGAAAATACTCCATAGCATATTTTAAAACACTGCAGTATTCACATAGCGTACGTCGATGAATGCAGAGTGGGTCTCGGTCCGCAAGTGGCCACGGCTGGCCCGTGGTCCCACAGCTCTGCACTCCGACCGGCCAACCGAATGGTTTTCCGTGGTTTTCCATTCTCCTGCACTAAGGCGAATGCCGGAACAATTCCTAGTATAGGCCACGGCCACCAACCCCCTCACCTTCTCCGAGCATCTCCTTCAACGTGACAAATCTCCCGGCCTGAGAGACGGCGTTACCGTCTAAGAGGCCCGCCTCCCCCTTCAGGTGGGGAATGAGAACATTTTAGTAGTAGTACATAGCCTAGTCTTGCCATGCAAATATGATGGATACCCTGAAAAAAGTGTTGGCATTGATCGCGGCTAGTTTTAGTAGAATTGCTAAAGCATGTGCTTTCAAAATGTTCACTACATACTACAGACTTCGAGGAAGGTTGCCACATGCTATTCTTCTCGTCACCCCGACATTATATAATTTTGACCCATTTTTCTCGTAGTTCTACATTTGCTCGTGCCACTACCTTTCTGAAGTTTACTTTGGCAGAATGGTACACAGCAATAAACCATTATTTATCACGCGCATTAAACATCCTGTGAATATAATGTTTACAAAAAAACCTCTCTCGGCTCTTGCGTATTTATCAATATGCACAAAACATTTTCTTAATGTAAATCCTCAGCTTGTTTAACATATGGTCGGATCAGGAATGGAACGAATAAGGCCTAATCTAGCGGCGAGGATGGGAACTGTGCCGGCTGCCGAAACCTACCGTACTTCTTGGGGCAATGATTAATGGTTGACAGATGAAATGAAATGATAGTGGAGAGTGTTGCTGGAATGAAAGATGACAGGGAAAACCGGAGTACCTGGAGAATAACCTGTCCTGCCTCCGCTTTGTCCAGCACAAATCTCACATGGAGTGACCGGGATTTGAACCACGAAACCGAGCGGTGAGAGGCCGGCGCGCTGCCACCTGAGTCGCGGAGGCTTCTATTTTCTTAATGTTACGTTTAAATATAAACCATATACTCACCCCAAGCTGAATACACAAATCAACGCCTCTTATAATTAATTTTAAGGCTTATCTCACCTAAAAACTCACTGACTTACCTTTTTGCTTCACAGTTTCCTTATACGTCTGTGTTGTTAAACAATGGAGGGCTAACACGAAGTCTAGCGGCGACTCTGGAACTAGAACGTATTTCGCGCTGTGTAAACTGCCGTGCGGAGGCCTTATTATTAATCACGTAGGCAACGGTGTTACATATTCCACCGTTTGTATTCGAATTATAATCCAGCCTATCAGTGGCTCAGAGCAAGGTATTGATTAACTTGGATATTTCCAGGTTGCAATTCCACTTTCACTAGCACCATCTCTTGAAGAATTATCGGCGTTCTCTAGTGCGGATGTATTTATGAAAATAATAAATCAAAGAAAACCGATACATTTACGAAAAAACCGATATATTATTCGGTAAATTGAATCAAAATTTCGGTATCGATATAACGATAAATCGAAAGGAAAATATCGGTATTTCGTAAAAACCGATACATCGTTGCCATCCCTAGTCCAGCGTATAGTTTATATTTGTGTCAGCCTTCTCGCTTGCCTTAACCAACTGAATGTGATTGCCGTTCGTGTCATCGCGAAATTCTCTTGCCTTGTACGAATCGCGGTCGTGAAGGGAATTCTTTGGTGCGTTGTATTGCACGGTCTTGTTACCGTATTCTTCGTGCATGCACCATACGGATGTTTCTGTGTCCGTCTGCTTAACCCTTGGGTAACCTGGGGGCCACGATATTTACGAAATTATGTTACTTTTGGATGTATGTACCCTGTTTAATATTTGCATATCTGTACCGATGGTGTATGGTGGTGTGGATGATTACGTAGGTGTGTTGGAGGACATGTGGCATATCGATTGCCCGTTTGGATTATTCATTTCCATTTTATCTGTGTTTTGATGCCGGTTCGAGGCTTTTAGTTTCGTGCCCGTGTTGGATTCTTACTATATTATTCATTTTTATTGTCAAATTGTTTAATTTCCTCGGTCCCTACGCTGTTCGCACAGTTTTGATCTCAGTCATATATTTTGTTTTGTCTTTGCTGAACGAGCTCGCTTACCCCTTTTTAACTTCCTGGAGCTCTCGGAACCAATATTACTTTTGCTTGCTCCTTGGTGCGTGGGCGGATAACGACGGGGATGGGATTGTTGAAAAAGTAAAATGTATGCGGGTGGATGAAATTGTATGTTCTTGAGGAATGACATATCCGCAGGAAGTGTGACCTTCGTTGATCTGTTCTGTGATTACAAAGAAATAGTCCTTGATGATTTTAATAATGTTCTCATCCTCAGCGCAATTACATTGAGTACGTTAAAAATACAATTTTAAAACCTGTTGGAATGTTCGCTGGAGAATGGTCGTGGGTACTACGCAAAGATCGACGATTTAGTTACGTATACATTTGCCACAGTATCTATCCTTGTTTCAAATTAATTCAGTCAGTAGGGGAGCAGTGACCGTTCTAAATCCGCCGAGTCAGCTTTTTTCTGCTGACCCCAAGGTCATCGACCCCGGTCACGTGACCGTGACGTTATCTGCTGACGTCAGCAAGGACATTGACCCCGGCCAAGGTCATTGACCCTGTAGCGTTATCACCACGTGCTCTTGTTTTTAAACAATGCAACGTGATTTTGACAGCTGTCATCCGCCATCTTTAAACAACAACGCATCGCTAACCTCAGTGCCGCCATCTTAACGGCGCTAAACTTCACTGTTGCCACCTTATACACATGGTGGCGGGCAATTTAAAAATTCCACGTGCTTTTGGACAGCTGTCATCCGCCATCTTGCATCGCTAACCTCAGTGCTGCCCTCTTGACGGAGAAAATCCTCATGGATGCCACCTTAGGCACGTGGGCGCGCGAAATTTGAAATTCCACGGCTCTTATCTTAGGTTAACCTAAGTAAATGCTTATGCTTTATTGACTTCGGGGGAGTATAAAGGGGGGTTTAAAGAGGTAGTCCTCTTTACTCTCTCTCCCCTTACCAAAATAAGGGACGGGTGAGTGAGAGATGTGCTCTCTCTCCCTAGAGGTCCACCGCCGTAGCAATGCCTCATCTACAAAAAAGATTGCCCTGGGGTGGGGCCAGGGAACAGCCACCTCTTGCGAGACAAGCAAAGACACATTGTCTTACACTCATATTTATACCTACGTTAAGTAGGGTGTGAGAGAATGCTTAGATCAACATGTGCGTGCGCACCTCCTGCTATCTACTGAGGCGAGCAGTGGAGTTTTCCACTCCCGGAAATGAGTTCACACATTTTTTGCAGAGTCTGCACCCGAGGTCTAGTAGTGTAGCAATGCAGGTTCCAATGCAAGATCATTGAACCCTAGTATAGTAGGTGAACAATGTCGATTTGCTGATTTTGCATAAGAGTGCGAGCCTAACCTTACAGTCACCATCTTGAGGGACGTAACCTCACTTTAACGGCTAGTTGCCCCACCCGACGCCTAAGAGAGCAAGCCTAACCTCACACCCGCCATCTTGAAGGGGAAACCTCACATCCGCCATCTTGAAGGGGACTATCCTTAGTTTTATGGCAAGATGGTCTTCCCAACGCCAATTGCACAAGATGGCGGCTATACACAGCTCCTTATGAAACGGCTTTAGGGCGCTTGCGCAAGATGGGTGGTATACATAGGTTCTTATGAGACCCCCTAGGGACACTTGCACAAGATGGTGGCTATACATGGGCTCCTGTGAAGAAAGCTAGCTTAGAGGGTGCTGCACAATATGGCGGCTGCTGTTATAAAGATCCCTTTTCATGCGGTGAGGGGCAATCTGAAAAATTTCGCGTGCTCTTGTTTGTAAACAAAGCCATATGCTTTTTGACAGCTGTCAGCGGTCATCTTTAATGAAGAGAGCATCCTGCTGCCATCTTTAGCTACTACGTTAGGTACGTGGTGGCGGGCAATTTGAAAAATTCCACCTGATTTTTTGTCAGCGGCCATCTTTAAACAGCAGAGCATCGTGCTGCCATCTTTAGCTACTACCTTTGAAATGTGGTGGCGGGTAATTTGAAAAATTCCACGTGCTTTTGACAGCTGCAATCTTTAATCAACAGAGCACCGTGCTGCCATCTTTAGCTACTACATTTGAAATGTGGTGGCCGGCAATTTGAAAAATTCCACGTGCTTTTATGACAGCTGTCAGCGACCATCTTTAAAGAACCAAACTTCAGTGTTGGCAGGGGCTAAATCCACATGCCTACAACCTTAGGCATGCAGTGGCCGGAAATTTGAAAAATTCCACGTGCTTTCTGACAGCTATCAGTCGCTATCATTAACTACATGCACTTGGCTTACTGCTATCTTGACGGAAGTAAACTTTATAGCGCGGGACTTAGCCACGCCGAAAGCAAGCAAGCTGCCCTTCTCAACTTACTACGATCTTATAGCAAGCTGCCCTTCTCAACATACTATTAAGTTTTTAAAACCAAGATGGTGTTAGAGATGCCGGCAATGGGCGATTGCACAAGATGGCGGCTATACATGAGCTCTAATGAGACGGCCTAGGGGGCGATTGCACAAGATGGCGCCTTCTCCTCCTCCCTTCCTCCTCCTCCTCAGCCTCTGTCAAGGCATAGCCCTATAGAACAAGTTTAAACATGCATCGCGAAGGCAAAAGTGTGCACGTCTTCTTAACCTACCATCTACCTGCAACACAAATAATGCATTATTCTGGCTGCCCACTACGCGTGCGTATTTACCGTCTGCTGGAAAGAACCGAAGTGTTTATGAGGACTCCAACCCTCACTCTCTCTGTCACCAGGTTTTCACGAGATATCAGACTCGAGCTTATCTCTGGCTAGTCTACAACTCCCCTCACTGATTTCCAAGACACATAATAAATAGATGAAGGCTAGCTATACACTTTCAATTTACATTTGCAGAAAGAAGTTCAAGGACTTTTGTTATTAATTCAACCAAGTCCCTTCTACCTTTACCGCTTGGTAAAATATATATTTCAATTCACTAACTTACAAGTTTATTTGACGAACAATTCAAAACTTAACACAATGCGAACCGTACCCGCGACGATCAAACAATTGAGTGTGTTACTGTCCCCAAAGTAGGGATATTTATAGGGTTCTTAATGACGCTGCCCCGGTCTTGGGGTGTTGTTGTGCAATCATCAACTTCTTAACCACTGGACCAATTTCTCTGAAATTCACTCCAAAAATTCAACCAAAATTCCAAGTCACAGTGGTGTTGTTTTCTAATTTTTCCCATGCTTTAAACGGGCGTAGTTAATTTATTTCGTGTAGAGACTTTCGCACTAATTTGATTGCTTGGCCTTGGCACGCGCGGACAGTTTATCAGTATGGATGTCACAATTTTCCCAAGCCTAATTAAACATATTTCCACCGGGCGAGTTGGCCGTGCGCGTAGAGGCGCGCGGCTTTGAGCTTGCATCCGGGAGATAGTGGGTTCGAATCCCACTGTCGGCAGCCCTGAAGATGGTTTTCAGTGGTTTCCCATTTTCACACCAGGCAAATGCTGGGGCTGTACGTTAATTAAGGCCACGGCCGCTTCCTTACAACTCCTAGGCCTTTCCTATCCCATCGTCGCCATAAGACATATCTGTGTCGCTGCGACGTAAAGCCCCTCGCAAGAAAAACATATTTCCACCCTGTGGATTGAATCTTCATTTAATATTTGTTACAAATTTTAATTATTTATCCCTTGGTTAAAGATATTGCCAAACTCTCTTGTTGTGAAGGTTTATTATATATTGTTAATTATTTAATACTCGAAGTCAGCCGAAGTGTCTCGACACCGTCCGAATAGATCGCTCGCTTGCCACGGTGAGTACGATCACACGGTAACTTCTCCCGCCATGAAGGGTGAGATAATCTCGCAATAAAGAATATGACTGCATCAGTAGTTACTTGTAGCTGCAATATTTAGCTGCAATGTTTATCATGGTAGAATTATGGGTTCAATATGAGGTGGAATTTTTATTGCACCATAAGAAACTGATGCCTCCGCGAGGCTGGACAATGGTATAGTTGGAACACAGACTCCTACGAAAAGTACCTTTCTGGAGCATTCCTTGCTTTTGTAAAATAGTATACCTGATAAGAGCAATTTCTTTTCTGTGTAAATTCACAATTTGTAATTCTTTCAAGTTTTGTACCTAATTTTCGGACCTATAAGTTCCTGTTATTGTTAGAGCTAACGAGCTCATTGATATTGTTATTCATTCATATTTTCTATTTCTCAATTTTTAAAATAAAAAAAAGGGAAAGAAAGAAATTTTCAAAATTTGTTGTGTTAAGTTCTGCTCTAGTTAATTCCTTGTCCAGCCATTCAGCCCACACATTTGTTATCTCTCTATGAGCCACGGAAATTATTATTAACAGTGAGCCTGGACGGCTCCACGACCGCATAAATAATTGATTTGAGGTGAAGAGAGTTTTTTCTGGCTCATTAGCTGAATGGTCAGCATACTGGCTTTACTTTCAGTGGATCCTGGGTTCGAATCCCGGCCGGGTCAGGAATTTTACCTGCAAATAGTTAATTCGTACGGGGGACTGGCTGTACAAGCTCCTCTTAATACACATAGGGCCGTTAAACTAGGTTAATTAAATCCATAGCAAATATTGGCCCCAACATACTGGAAGAAAGGATAGTAATAACTTACGCATTCGCATTTCAAACAAATCAGCTTCAGTATTTTAGCATTGCGTTACATTTGTAACAAACTGAAGATTAAATGCAAACAAACTTGAAACCATGTTTGCGTATGAAAGAAAGAATGGGATATTTAGTACAGAAGACTGCCCCAGTATTAGATGGGAAGGCCGACATCATCTATTCATTATAGGGGTTCTACACTCTCTCAATCCAGTTCTATTTATGTGAGTTGAATTTAATCTAGATTTTAACTAGTGATTCTGTATTGCAAAAGAAAAGGAAAGCGTTGGGTCGAATATTGGTGTAAATTAACATATGAACAACCATCCATATTCTGATGGTGACGTCTGTGAGTATAAACATATTAAAAATTTTGAAGTTGTATTGAAAGAATGAAGCCACCGTTTTATAACAGATTTCATCGAATGTTAAGACAAGGAAGCTAAGAACCAGTCTATCATTGTTTAAGGATTTTCAGTAATTTTGTGTTAGTTTCTTCATTAGTACTTGGGAAAACCAAAGACATTAATATTACTTATCGGAAAAACAACGTTGAAAAAATTGGGTTGGGGTTTTATAAAGTCAAATACCACTCACATATTTCTTATTAGACAAATGTGTATGGGTTGCAGTGAAGTGCAAGGTAAAGGAATTTACACGGTTATATTGATAATGTCTATAACTGTAATAAAATACAGGAACTTTGATCAACTTTTAATACACATGTTAAGCATCACACACGTTCAAAGGCGGTTTTTCAGTTAAGAGTAGATCAATTAAGCGTCTAAATAAGCACACTTACTTTTCTTTCAGTTATATTTCCCTAAACACTACAGTTAATTATGTAACAATGCAACTGTTCACGCGAGAGACACTAACATCAATGCTTTTTCACAAAGTTTTTAATTAAAAATAATTTTGTTCTGAGAACTTCTACATGACTATATATACATAATATCTTCTGTAAGTAACCATATAATATAGTAGATATTGTTATATATTATGGAATAGTACTCAGTGCGTACATTTGTGGGCCTAACATATGTTTAATTTCAACATTTAATTCGTATAGTAAAGTTGTGATAATTAATACTTTATGAGACTTGAATTGTTGTTTATGGATCATTGACTGGAAGAGATCCCAATATAATAATTAATACTAAAACATGGTGAGTCTACGTTAAGGAAAATTGAAGTGGAAAACATAAATACATTTTACACAATTCAAAAAAACGTGTGTTTTTCAAAATTATTCCTATACAATAGCCTAAGTATGTTTTTTCCTTTCTTATATTTCAACGGTATAAAAATACCTAAAACTTACTCCAACTATGAACAAAAACAATTAAGTACATCCTATCCAAGCGTAAAATATTGAAGTATTCATGGATTTTTTACAAAAAATAAAAGTACAAAATATTTGATAGAAATAAAACACTATTAATGAAAGTATTGTCATGCTAAATAATTCTTGGGCACAAAGAGCATATAATCTCAATTCATTTAATGTATATTTGATACCTGAAGAAACATAAGTCAGACTCTGTTTAACACATGGGATGGTTCTAAAAGAAACATCAATTCTCTCACTGATTAAATAAAAGTAAACTGTAAACATGTTAATATACGCTTGAATTTTTTAAATTCAAGATGGCGACTACTGTGTGTGAGTCTGTGATATCCGTGGTGGATAATCAATCAATACTGATCTGCATTTAGGGCAGTCGCCCAGCTGGCAGATTCCCTATCTGTTGCTTTTCTAGCCTTTTCCTAAATGATTTCAAAGAAATTGGAAATTTATTGAACATCTCCCTTGGTAAGTTATTCCAATCCCTAACTCCCCTTCCTATAAATGAATATTTGCCCCAGTTTGTCCTCTTGAATTCCAACTTTATCTTCATATTGTGATCTTTCCTACTTTTATAAACGCCATTCAAACTTATTCGTCTACTAATGTCATTCCACGCCATCTCTCCGCTGACAGCTCGGAACATACCACTTAGTCGAGCAGCTCTTCTTCTTTCTCTCAATTCTTCCCAACCCGAACATTGCAACGTTTTTGGAACGCTACTCTTTTGTTGGAAACCACCCAGAACAAATCGAGCTGCTTTTCTTTGGATTTTTTCCAGTTCTTGAATCAGGTAATCCTGGTGAGAGTCCCATAAACTGGAACCATACTCTAGTTGGGGTCTTACCAGAGACTTATATGCACTCTCCTTTACATCCTTACTACAACCCCTAAACACCCTCATAACCATGTGCAGAGATCTGTACCCTTTATTTACAATCTCATTTATGTGTTTACCCCGATGAAAATCTTTCCTTATATTAACACCTAGATACTTACAATGATCCCCAAAAGGAACTTTCACCCCATCAACGCAGTAATTAAAACTGAGAGGACTTTTCCTATTTCCTATTTGTGAAACTCACAACCTGACTTTTAACCCCGTTTATCATCATACCATTGCCTGCTGTCCATCTCACAACATTTTCGAGGTCACGTTGCAGTTGCTCACAATCTTGTAACTTATTTATCACTCTATAGAGAATAACATCATCCGAAAAAAAGCCTAACCTCCGATTCCACTCCTTTACTCATATCATTTATATATATAAAAAAACATAAAGGTCCGATAACACTGCCCTGAGGAACTCCCCTCTCAACTATTACAGGGTCAGACAAAGCTTCACCTACTCTAACTCTCTGAGATCTACTTTCTAGAAATATAGCAACCCATTCAGTCACTCTTTTGTCTAGTCCAATTGCACTCATTTTTGCCAGTAGTCTCCCATGATCCACCCTATCAAATGCTTTAGACAGGTCAATCGCGATACAGTCCATTTGACCTCCTGAATCCAAGATATCTGCTGTATCTTGCTGGAATCCTACAAGTTGAGCTTCAGTGGAATAACCCTTCCTAAAACCGAATTGCCTTCTATCGAACCAGTTATTAATTTCGCAAACATGTCTAATATAATCAGAAAGAATGCCTTCCCAAAGCTTACATACAATGCATGTCAAACTTACTGGCCTGGAATTTTCAGCTTTATGTCTATCACCCTTTCCTTTATACACAGGGGCTACTATAGCAACTCTCCATTCATCTGGTATAGCTCCTCCGACCAAACAATAATCAAATAAGTACTTCAGATATGGTACTATATCCCAACCCATTGTCTTTAGTATTTCCCCAGAAATCTGATCAATTCCAGCCGCTTTTCTAGTTTTCAACTTTTGTATCTTATTGTAAATGTCATTGTTATCATATGTAAATTTTATTACTTCTTTGGCCTTAGTCTCCTCCTCTATCTCGACATTTTCCTTGTAACCAACAATCTTTACATACTGCTGACTGAATACTTCTGCCTTTTGAAGATCCTCACATACACACTCCCCTTGTTCATTAATTATTCCTGGAATGTCCTTCTTGGAACCTGTTTCTGCCTTAAAATACCTATACATACCCTTCCATTTTTCACTAAAATTCGTATGACTGCCAATTATGCTTGCCATCATGTTATCCTTAGCTGCCTTCTTTGCTAGATTCAATTTTCTAGTAAGTTCCTTCAATTTCTCCTTACTTCCACAGCCATTTCTAATTCTATTTCTTTCCAGTCTGCACCTCCTTCTTAGTCTCTTTATTTCTCTATTATAATAAGGTGGGTTTTTACCATTCCTTACCACCCTTAATGGTACAAACCTGTTTTCGCATTCCTCAACAATTTCTTTAAACCCATCACAGAGTCTGTTTACATTTTTACTTACCGTTTTCCACCGATCATAACTACTTTTTAGAAACTGCCTCATGCCTGCTTTATCAGCCATATGGTACTGCCTAACAGTCCTACTTTTAAGACCTTCCTTTCTATCACATTTATTTTTAACTACCACAAAAACAGCTTCATGATCACTAATACCATCTATTACTTCAGTTTTCCTATAGAGCTCATCTGGTTTTATCAGCACGATATCCAGGATATTTTTCCCTCTGGTTGGTTCCATCACTTTCTGAATCAGCTGTCCTTCCCATATTAACTTATTTGCCATTTGTTGGTCATGCTTCCTGTCGTTCGCATTTCTTTCCCAATTGACATCTGGCAAATTCAGATCTCCCGCTACAATCACATTTCTTTCCATGTCGTTTCCCACATAGCTGACTATCCTATCAAATAATTCCGAATCCGCGTCAGTGCTACCCTTTCCCGATCTGTACACTCCAAATATATCAAGTTGCCTATTATCTTTAGAAATGAGCCTTACACCTAGAATTTCATGTGTCTCATCTTTAACTTTTTCGTAGCTTACAAATTCTTCTTTCACCGGAATGAACACTCCCCCTCCCACCCTTCCTATCCTATCTCTACGATACACACTCCCGTGCCGTGAGAAAATTTCTGCATCCATTATATCATTTCTCAGCCATGATTCAACTCCTATTACAATATCTGGTAAATATATATCTATTAAATCACTTAATTCTATTCCTTTCCTTACAATACTTCTACAGTTCAACACTAACAATTTTATGTCATCCCTACTTGATTTCCAGTTCCCTGTTCCCTTATCACCGCTCCCTAGGCCATCCCGTTTCCCTGAATGTACCTCCCTATTACCCTTCCAAACAAATTTCCTAACTTATACGTACCAATGCGGTTTAAATGAAGGCCATCTGAGCGCAGATCCCTATCTCGTACCCACCCATTAGGATTTAGAAATTTCACTCCCAGTTTCCCACATACCCACTCCATAGTCTCATTTAAATCCCCAATCACCCTCCAGTCAGTATCCCTTCTACACAGTATTCCACTAATAACAATCTCCGCTTTCTTAAACTTCACCCGTGCTGCATTTACCAGATCCCACACATCTCCAACTATGTTGGTACTTATATCAGCTTGCCTTACGTTGTTGGTACCAACGTGAAACACTACCACCTTCTCCTTCCCCTCCTCCTTCTCTTTTACTTTCCTCAACATCTGCCTCAACCTAATACCTGGATAACACTCTACCCTGGTACCCTTTCCTCCACACACTTTCCCCACGTGTCTAACGATGGAATCGCCCATGACCAGAGCCTCAACCCTACCCACCTCATTTGATCCCCTCCCTTCCTGGTCAGCCCTATCTTTCCTGATAGCTGCAGAAGCTACTTCCTCCTCCCTTTTCTCCTTCCCATGACCCTGTTCCACCTGTCTTTTCCTATCCTATACTCTACATTTTCCTTTCCTACCTTTTCCCTTCCTCCTACTTCCACACATCTCAGCAACAGTTCCCTGTCCCTCATCTTCCCTCTGTTGTTCTACCTGGAGTGACTCGTACCGATTTCGCACAGACACCTGTCCTGAATTCTGATCCTGAATAGAGCCCTTAGCCTGCAATCTCCTTCCCCTTAGAACATTAGACCACCTGTCTTCTACAACTCCTCCCTTTCCTTCCCCTCCCTCTTGTACACCTACTGTAACCTGTACATTGTTTGAGGGAGTCCTATCTTCCTTCCTGTCTTCTGTGAGAATCCTAATTATCTCCCTCAAACTTTCCAACTCCTCCCTCATACCCCTCAATGCCTCGCCACATCCACAGTAAGTACACTCGCGCTCCTTATCCATTCTTTACGGGGAGAAAATGAAATTAAAAATAAAGTAACTTATTTGCAAAAAATAAATGAACGGAGGGATATATTGTCTGGGATAGTACACAACAATAAGGTAATTAATATACGACTACACTACAATACTACTTAGTCGTGCTGTATTTTTTTTTATCCTAAAACCCCTGACAGGATAAAAACTGCTGTTAATTACTGAATATCGAAAGTAATAGCCTGCACAAGAACTACACAATTCCAAACTGCAATTAAGCCTATTCTATTTACAACAACAGTATTTTACTAAGAGTTTCTACGGATACCTCTACTACACCAGTACTACACAAATATTTTACAATAATAAAATAATCACACTAAATTCTAATAGGATATTACTCGTATACTACTGTACAGTACACTACAGTAATTTTAAACTACTTTCAGACGTATCCTAATTACGATACCGGTACCGTACCGTATGTCACTAAACTAAGCACAACAGAAATGAAATTTGCAAGAACTACTGTACTCAAAGATTACCAACGAAGCTAAATGCTTAGACAAATTATTATTAGTATTACGGTCTAATAGATACACACGAATATAGCAGGCAAGATACGGCACTATCTAAATGTACTGTATCTATACTACAATGTATCTACTACAACTTAAAACCGGGAAAAAACTCTTTGCAGTGCCAAAATAGATTTCAGTCATTGCAACAAGTTCCAGAAGAAGACACATCAAGTTTTCCGAATAATTTTAAATCCAGTGGAGGTAACCTACAGAAGAAGAAATCCAACCGGAAATCAAGATTGCCAAAAATTAATCTCTACGCAGACAGTCAAGGGTGGGGTATGGCAGAAGGCATCAAAGATGAGCTGCATAATCCAGAAATTGAGGTTTTAGGACTAATAAAACCAGGTACCGAAACTGAAGACCTCCTTTCAAGTTGTGATCCTGTGTTAGAGAAGGACAATTATGTGGTAATTGTGAGTGGTACAAATGACATTGCTGCAAATGAAGGTGAGGAACTAATTACGACCCTCAGAGGTAAGATATCGAAACTACCTGATTCAAAAGTAATTGTAGTTAATGTGCCATGTACATGATGTAAATATAAAAACCAAGAGATTAAGTAATAGTTTTAGAAATGTCGATGTAGTACCGTAGATACTTTAGGTCTTGGCAGGCAAATGTTCACTAGGCATGGGTTACATCTGAATGGCAATGGAAAAGCAACTCTCTGTAGACAAATTGCTACAATTATCAACAGAGATTTGCAAACTAATATGCACTTAAGAAAACCCATACCACTAAATTGGCAAATACAGGGAAACTTGCCAGAAAACCCAGATCCTTAAATCAAGATCTATGTACAAAGATCTGGGTTCCAGGGACGTTCTCAACTCATGAGTCAAATGTTACCCAATTACAACAGTCAAGTTTTAGGGAGGAAGGGGTTCTGAAATTTCTCTTGGTAAACTGTCAGAGTGTAGTGAATAAACAAATAAAATTCAGTACATTGATGGAATCTTATGAGAATGATGTATTTTTTTTTGCTAGGGGCTTTACGTCGCACCGACACAGATATGTCTTATGGCGACGATGGGATAGGAAAGGCCTAGGAGTTGGAAGGAAGCGGCCGTGGCCTTAATTAAGGTACAGCTCCAGCATTTGCCTGGTGTGAAAATGAGAAACCACGGAAAACCATCTTCAGGGCTACCGATAGTGGGGTTTGCCGCGCGCCTCTACGCGCACGGCCAACTCGCCCGGTGAGACTGATGTGGTGATAGGAGTAGAATCATGGTTGAGAGAAGTGGTGGGTAATAGAGAAGTATTTCCAGAAGGGTATACAGTCTATCGTAGAAGCCGAGGAGATACAAATGTTGGTGGGGGGGGGGGTGTTTATTCTGGTGAAGGAAACTTATTGTTCACATGAATGGTTTACCGATGAAAGGGATGAAATATTAGGGATAAAATTAGTTTGTGATAATATGAAGGAGGTGGGAATTATAGGAACATATAGGCCTGGAAGAGAGGAAAGAGACATGGAAATATTTGAGAAAATAATAGATATACTAAAAAACAATAATAATGATATGGTAATAATTGGGAGAGATCTAAACTTGCCTGAAGTTGAATGGAATGGAGCTGCAAGTGAAGCCCATGAACAGAAACTGGCAAATAAGTTAATATGGGAGGGAGGATTTACACAGGTAGTACAAGAACCGACCCGTCTCAACAACTTGCTAGATGTATTCTTGGTTAAACCATGGGAAATTGTTGATAAAACTGAGGTAATTGAAGGAATAGGTGACCATAGGGCTGTAATAATGGATGTAGGACTTGTACCAAAAATGCTTAATAAGAGGGTCACACAAGACAAGAAATTATACAGAAAAACGAAAGTTGATGAATTTGGGACTTACCTTAAATCACAATTCAGTTGTTGGATAAGTGAAGGGAGTAATGTGGATACACTTTGGGCTAAATTCAAAGGAATCATTTGGGAAGGAGAGAAGAGATTTGTACCTGTTAAGAAGGGTAAAATGACCTCAGACCCTGTTTATTATACAAGAGAAATAAGGAAATTAAAAAGAAAATGTAGAATAGTAAACAGGAAAATCAAAGAGGGCAAGGAGAATAGAGAACTTAGAAAACAGCTAATGAGGGGACTGAATATAGTGAAAAAGGAAGCAAAAGAGAAATATATGAATGGCATACTTCAAGAGGGTAATGACCACAAAGGGAAATGGAAAAAGATGTATTCATATATTAGGAATGAAAAAGGAAAAGTAATCCAAATTCCTACAATAGTGGGAGAAGGGGGTGAACACTGTTCAGCAGATACTGAGAAAGCAAATCTCTTTAGTAGGGAATTCAGAGATTCAGTAGAAGATTGTCAGGAGTTGGAAACAGTAACAGAAGATAGAGAGGGAGAGACACATAGGGAAACAAGAAGCTTCTCATTCACAAATGAAGATATTTTCAGAGAAATCCAACTGCTTCAGCAAGGAAAAGCAGCAGGAAGTGATCAAATTACTGGGGAGGTATTAAAGACAATGGGTGGTACATAGTGCCTTATTTAAAATTTCTCTTTGACTATGTCATAAATAATAGTGTAATACCAAAAGAATGGAAGGAATCTATAATAATACCAATTTATAAAGGAAAGGGTGATAAAAGGAAACCAGAGAACTACAGACCAATCAGCCTGACCAGTATAGTTTGTAAAATACTGGAGAGTTTAATAGCAAAGTACATCAGAGGGATGTCTGATGATAAAAATTGGTTCATGAGGAGCCAGTATGGATTTAGAAAGAAATTTTCTTGTGAGGCACAACTGGTGGGATTTCAGCAGGACATATCAGATCAGTGGGATTCAGGAGGCCAGTTAGATTTCATAGCCATAGATATTTCCAAAGCCTTTGATAGAGTGGAACATGGAATATTATTAAAGAAATTGGAGGGAATAGGATTGGATGTAAGGGTTATACGTTGGAGAAGAACATTTCTAAATTCAAGGGTTCAGAAAGTCAAAGTAGGAAATAATATATCACAGGAAGAGAAAGTTTGGAAGGGAATCGCACAGGGTAGTATAATCGGTCCGTTACTTTTCTTAATATACACAAATGATTTAGGGAACAATATAACATCAAAAATAAGATTGTATGCAGATGATATAATTGTTTATAGGGAAATAAATAACATTGAGGATTGTTCAGAATTACAAAGGGACCTTGAAAGTATCCAACAGTGGGTTGAAGAAAATAATATGAAGGTTAATGGGGGCAAATCAACTGTTACAACATTTACAAACAGGAGCTTTAAAACTGAATTTGAATATACTTTGGATGAGGTAGTTATCCAAAAAGATGGCAAGTGCAAATACTTAGGTGTGAGATTTGAAAGTAATTTGCATTGGAAGGGTCATGTTGATGACATTGTTGGGAAAGCATGTAGATCGTTACATGTCATAATGAGGCTACTTAAAGGATGCAACAAAGAATTAAAAGAAAAAAGTTACTTAAGTATGGCTCGTCCATTATTGGAATATGCAAACAGTGTTTGGGATCCTCACCAAGAGTACCTAATAAAAGAAATAGATAGTGTGCAGAGGAAAGCAGCAAGATTTGTAACAGGGGATTTCAGGAGAAACAGTAGTGTATCAGAAACGTTAGAGGAACTTGGGTGGGACACTTTAAG
This sequence comes from Anabrus simplex, assembly GCF_040414725.1. Classification (NCBI taxonomy): domain Eukaryota; kingdom Metazoa; phylum Arthropoda; class Insecta; order Orthoptera; family Tettigoniidae; genus Anabrus; species Anabrus simplex. Next base: position 95,369,121 of record NC_090267.1, read on the forward strand.
TAAGAGAAGGGAGAAAACTAGACTTATAGGATTATATAGAGCCTATACAGGAGAAGAAGCATGGGGAGAAATCCGTGAGAGGTTTCAGTTGGAAAATAATTATATTGGCAGGACTGACCACAAGTATAAAATTAGAAGGAATTTTAGCAGAAGCGACTGGGGTAAATTTTCATTCATTGGGAAGGGCGTGAAGGAGTGGAACAGTTTACCAGGGGTAGTGTTTGATACTTTTCCAAAATCTGTACAGGTATTCAAGAAGAGAATAAACAGCAACAGGGAAAATAAATGAAATGTTAGAGGGCATTCGACCAGTGCAGGCTATTGTAAATTAAAAATGTGTGTTAAAAAAATTAATTCCATCCCCTGGTCCATGGAGTTTGGACAGCCAAAGTAGGGGACTGCCTGTAGGGGTGAAGTACAGTGGGGACTTCGAGGGCCCTGGAACCGCTACGGTAGCTGTGAAGGCCCTTCAGGTACTCTGAAAAGTGGTGGCAAAAGGGGCTCTGGTTAATACGCAGCAGGTCGTTATGCTACTTAGGTTCCAAAATGGGTAAAAAAAAAGTAAATGTAATGTAAATTTTAATCTTATACCAGTTGCATAGTATTATTTGAAGTAATTCCACATACTGTATATGAGTTGACTATGTTTGTAAGTATAGGAGATATTATAAGTAGAATTTTGTAAACAATATAAATTTATTAAGGATGATCGGTTTGTTTAATAGAAAACAATTGTTAGCATAAATTGTATATTATTGTATTCTAGAAAAAAAATTCTTCTCTTGTTAATTTAAAATTTAGTGCTTGGCAATAATGTATTTTAGTGTACCATTTGCCACCGAGGTAGACACCTCATTTGCAAATAAATAGATTTTGATTTGATTTGATTTGAATTTAAAATTATGTGTAAAGTTACCAGGATTTTTAAAGATCAATCGGTAAATTTGAATCTCTAAGTATCATTGCCCGCAAATGGTTGTAATCCTCCATGTATTCTTGGTTTATATCTCGGACATTTTCACAGTATGACATATATGGCGATCTAACAGGTAACAATGGTGGTATCCAGTCATCTTCTAAGGAGACAAGTGGATTTGTTCTGTCTCATTGGAACTTGGAATGTCTTGCAAGAGCGGATTTTCAACTGGTCTCAGGACGCCATTGACATAGTGGCCAGTCGTAATGGAGCAACAGATATGCACTAGAAATATTCAGTTGTTAGACTGAGTTTTCCTGAAGAGAATCGTGATTCATCAAAAGACAATATTTTGTAATTTTTCGGTCCAGTGTCTCACACAGTATAGGAGTTCCACAAGGATCGAAATTGGGACCATTATTATTTGTATTGCTTTTTAACAACCTCCCCGAAAGAGTAAAATTTCATTATTTTCCGACGACGTAAAGTTACTTAAATTGATCAGAAATAGTTATGACTGCATCAAACTTCAAAGGGACTTGAACGAACTAAATGAGTGGACCAAAGATAATAAAGTACATTTCAGTATTAATAAGTGTAAACCAATGAGTTACACTCGAGTTACATTCGATTATTTGAAACCCTTGCGCAGGAAAATATGTCGATCTAATCAAGAAAGTCAGCGTTGTCAGTAATAGAATTTACAGTTTTGTACAGAAACTTCATGTCATTTTTTGTCTCCTTAGTCCCAAGCTTTCTATTTTAAAATTTAGGAGAAGTTCGTTGAATGCTATATGTGGATAATTGCTGTTTTTTAATGTAAGTACTATAAATATCTCTTTTGGATTTTTTCGACATATGCACTATATATTTTGGTTTCTGAATTCCATACAACGCTTGCGTATTCTACTTTGGGCCTGACGAGAGAAGTATACATACTTCATTACATTCTTGCGTAATTCTGTTCTACCTGAATTTTAAGTCATCACAATCACCAGGAAAGTTGTAGCTGTTGCAGCAAAGGCACACATTACGCTCAAATCCAAGACAAAAACTCCACATGCAGTGAAATTAAGTTTTGAATGCATTAACTGCTGTGAAAATGATGACAATTCTTCTCCTATAATGGTTCCGTGTCTGTAGATCAATATGAGCTTATTCACGATGCCAGCTGTGTCATTGGCTTCTGAAGTCGTCTGATGGCAACAGGCTATGATAGAAACCAGTTGAGTTAAATGAAGCAAATCCCATAAAGTTATAGTCATAAAACAAAAAATCAAGTTTAAAATTCCGCCATAGTACATCCTATTTATCGACTGCGCGTCGTGGAGTAAAGACACGAAATAATATATTAATCGTAGTAGAATCTCACTTCCGTATATAGAATTTACCACTTTAGCTGTATCATGTAAGTTAACGTGAATCAATCTTAGTGTTCTTATAGACAAACGGACATTTCGTCTTGAGTTATGTTTAGAAGAATTGAACACAATTCTTGTAGGCTCAAACATATCTCTAATTATACTTCGTTGTTGAGGAATCATGTACATTTGGTCCTCCTCGTCTGTCCAGTACGATATAAGATGTTCATTTAGGAGACTAAACCTTTTTTTAAGGATAAGGAGACAGTTGATAAACTGTAAGTGGACTATGCATGAAATAAAATGAGCCAAATACACGATGAAATTTTCATAAAAGTCAAATTGGTGCAAACATTCTGCATTTACTGCAGTAATTCCGTACATCGTTGTCAAATAAAGGGTTAATGTAATTAGCTGTGAAAATACTCTCCGTTTCACTGAAAAGTAATCCTTATCCTTTTTATTGAACAGTATTCTATCGGCTCTCATTATACTGTTGAGCACTAATTCAAATTTCTTGCAGTTCATGAAGGAGTTTGTTATTAATGAGAAAATACAAAGACTTGTGAGTGACAAGTCTTCTAAAATAATATATGTTTTTCCTTCCACTTGGTCTTCAAGGTCTTTGTCTAGAGATAAGACGAACAATGTGAATTTGTATATTAATTCTGTGCTAAAGAAAAACACCAAGAAAATGGTCCACAATATTCCACCGTATGAGCACTTCAGTTTTACACGTTCTTCCGAAAATAATAATCTGTCTTCACAGGAAAATGGAGCCAAACCAAATAATTTTGATACATAGAACAGATGACGTACAGCAGATAATATCGTGTTAGATGACATGCAAAATGATTTCATTTTTAACAGAATTACTTCCATGTACACTGGAATTTATATTATAAACGTCTGTGCCTAAAGAACAAACTGTATGTTTTCTCACTGAGAGGATCATAACTCAGGGTGAACTTCGATTAAATGTCATGTACGTGACAATTTTGCCAGGATATCTTAATTGTGACTGTCAGGAACTGCATACTCGCGATAACGATCTCTATTCATTTATCAAAACAATATTAATGATTGACAAGTGCTTGTCAAGGGCTCATCTCTAACTGTAAGCAATTCTACTTTGTTGATTACATCACGGTTCAAAATGTACCAGTACGCTGTGTATTGACGCTAACGTAAGGATAACATTATAACAGACAAGTGTTAACGACCTCACTTCAAGTTTATACTTTATTAAGTTATTTTCTTGAATGTGAACTGGAAAGTATGTTTATGCATTGATAATGTAGCATCCAATTCTTCATTCGAAAAAATCACTTTCGTCGTAAATCGCTACAGAATATTGAATTTACTTTTCAAAAACGCCCAATTATTAGTTTCAGATTAATAAGGTTTGTGACCTCCATTTATAGTTATGTTATTCAATTATGTCCGCCTCTGTTGTGCAGTGGTTAGTGTGATTAGCTGCCATCCCCGGAGGCCCGGGTTCGATTCCCGGCTCTTCCACGAAATTTGATAATTGGTACGAGGACTGGAACGGGGTCTACTGAGCCTTGGGAGGTCAACTGAGTAGAAGGGTTTCGATTACCACCTCAGCCTTCCTCGAAGTGGTTTTCCGTGCTTTCACACTTCTCCTCCAGGCAAATGTCGGGATGGTACCTGACTTAAGGCCGCGGCCGCTTCCTTCTCTCTTTGTTGTCTATCCCTTCCAATCTTCCCATCCCGCCACAAGGCCCCTGTTCAGCATACCAGTTGAGGTCGCCTGGTTGAGGTATTGGTCATCATTTCCAGTTGTATCCCCGGACCCAAAGTCTCACGCTCAAGGACACTGCCCTTGAGGCGGTAGAGGTGGGATCCGTTGCTGAGTCCGGTTGGAAAACCAACCCTAGAGTGTAAAAGGATTAATGAAGAAAGAAAGAAAGAACGTTATTTAATTATTATACGAATTCCGAGGTAACAGCGTTGCAAATATTAAGATACAGCACTTGTAACTGAATATCAAAAATTGTATTTGACATTGTGTGTGAATTGCTATTCAATTGATCGGAAATTATTGACATATTACTCTCAAGGTATCTTTAATTTTATAGCTTTGTCCTTTTTTTATTACTGCGTGTTAGTCCTTTCTTTTTATTATCATGTTACCTTGATATAGTTTCCTGTAAAGTTGAGTTTTCATGAATTTCTTTCGTTGTATCTGTTGTTATTATTACTATATAATCTCCGCCGGCGTAGCGTAACGGTTAACGTTGTTAGTTGCCGTCCTTGGGTGCCTGGGTCCGATTTCCGGTACTGGTAGAAATTTAAGAATGGCAGAACGTCTGGCATGCGATTGAAATAGTACATCCAGCTCCCCTCCATTCTGGGTGTGCCTGCAAAGAGCTGCACCACCTCGAAATGAGGACACGAGTTTACCTTATTATAATTATTCTGAATGTATATACGTGTGCCTGACCCTTGTCCTGTTTCTCTGTGAAGTCGTGTGTGAAGGGAGGTGAATCTTCGTAGCGAGTTTCTACGACCTACGTGTCTCTGACGACTGGGTCTTGTGTTGAAGAATGCTCGAATTCAAAGTACCCAAGCCAGATGAAATAACCAATGAAGGTTAAAGTTCCAGAGATGACCGGTAATCAAACACGGGATCCGTGAACAAACGGCCAGCATGCTCACCGGTTAGCCGTGGGACCGGTAGATTACGACAGTACGAATATACGTTACAAGTGAACTAGTTTATAATGAAAAGTATAGACAGTGAGCAGGTTCAGGGCAGAGAAAGTGAATGGATGGTATATAGTGATGCTGTAGTAGAAAAGGCAAAGAAATGCTTAGGAACAACAGTACGTAAAGATGGAAAAAAAGGGAAAATCCTGGCACTGGCATTGTTCATATCTCTCTCTTTCGCTCTTCCCTCTTCCTCCTTCACCCCCTGACTGTCATAAGAGGTGACTAAAAGGGGCGACCGAGGCGCGGAGGTGTGCAAGCTAACTGCAAAATTGCTTCTGTTTCCGTGTAAAAAAATAGCCCGGTTTCAAGGAATTGACCCTACCAGCAAAGAATTGCCCTTACATCCTACAAACATTCCATACACTACATTTCAATTATTATTACTACTATTATTATTATTAGTAGTATAGGAAATCTCCCGGTGGCAATTAGCATTTACAGCAGTGTGATAATAAAATTACTTTAAAACATAATCACCCAACAACAACAACAACAACAAGAGAAAGTATAACAAGCAATTCCATAGAGAGAAAATATTACAAGAAATACTATTAGTTTGACATTCTAAATCCAGCATCATCATATACAATTTAACACAATGGTTCTTCATTAGAATTGTTTTTCCATTATATCTTGAAAAATAATTTCTCTAGCTTACTCAGATTGTTATACAACGCAATTCAAATGAAAATTACCAAACGAATGTCGTTATAATGAGATTTTTGTTAATATATGCCACAAAACTAAAAGGTATAGCAGAAGCCTACCAGGATAGTAGGCCTACACATCCCAGTATGAGGCGCAAGGAAGGAGGCAAGGTTAAGTTTTTATTGCATTAACTACTGTGTGAATGATGAATGTCCTTCTACTATACTTGCTATGTGTCTGTAGATCAAAATAAGGTTATTGAATGCTAGCTGTGCCATTGGCTTCTAAAGTCGCTATGATGGATACAAGCCGTGTTAAACGGATCAAGTCCGATAAAATTCTATTCATGTCTTGCTCTCTTCCTTTCGTTTTACTCCCTACACAATTCGTGTCAAAACCAACTTAATATACCTTGGATTTCTCAAGGGGTGCCTCTGTTAAGTTTCATGAATCCGTTCTTCTCTTGCACGCTACTATGCTAATCTAACTTGAACAAATTACATTCAAAAGTGTTGTTACATTACATTTCAAGATATTGCATTCTTGCAAAGTTCTGTTCTACCCAAATATTAAGCCATCACAATCACCAGGAAAGTCGTAGCTGTTGCAGCAAAGGCACACAATAATCTTAAATCTAAGACAAAAACTCCACATGCAGTGAAATTAAGTTTTGAATGCATCAACTGTTGTGAAAATGATGACAATTCTTCTGCTATAATTGTTCCTGGTCTGTACATCAAAATGAGCTTATTCACTATGCCAGCTGTATCACTCGCTTCTGAACTCGTCTGATGGCAACAGGCTGTGATGGAAATTAGTTGCGTTAAATGAAGCAAGTCCCATAAAGTTATAACCATAAAGCAGTCAATCACGTTTGAAATTCCGCCATAGAACATCCTACTAAGTGACTGCGCGTCGTGGAGTAAAGACATGAAGTAATACAATAATCGTAGTAGAATCTCACATCCGTATATAGAATTGATCATTTTAGCTGTATCATGTAAGTTAACATGAACTGATCTTAGTGTTCTTATAGAGAAACCACCATTTCGTCTTGAGTTATGTTTAGGAAAATCCAACACAATTCTTGTAGGCTCAAATATATCTCTGATCATACTTTGTTGTTGAGGAATCATGTAAATTTGGCTCTTCTTGTCTGCCCAGTACGTTATAAGATGCTCATTCAGGAGACTAAACCGCTTTTTAAGAATAAGGATAAAGTTGATAAACTGTAAGTGGACTATACAAGTAATGAAATGAGCCAAATCCATGACGAAATTTTCATAAATGTGCAATTGGTTCACACATTCTGATTTCACTGCAGTAATTATGTATATGGTTGACGAATACAGGGTTAATATAATTATCTGTGAAAATACTCTCCGTTTCACTAAAAAGTAATTCTTATCCTCTATATTAAGCAATATTCTATCGGCTTTCGTTATATTGTTGAGAACCAATTCAAATTTCTTATAGTTGATGAAAGAGTTTGCTATTAATGTGAAAATACATAAACTCATCAGTGACAAGTCTTCTAAAGGAACATATATTCTTCCTTCCACTTGGTCTCCGAGGTCTTTGTCTAGAGATGAGACGAACAGTGTGAATTTGTATATTAATTCTGCGCTGAAGAAGAACACCAACACAAAGGTCCACAGTATTCCACCGTATGAACAATTCAGTTGCACACGTTGTTCTGAAAACATTAACTTGTCTTCACATGAAAATGGAGCCAAACCAAATAATTTTGATACATAGAACAGATGACGTACAGCAGATGATATTGTGTTAGATGACATGCAAAATGATTTCATTTTTAACAGAATCTTCTCTACATACACCGGGATTTATATTGTTTAGATCTGTGCGTACGGAACAAACCGCGGGTTGTCTTAGTGAGAAGAAACTCTACTCAGAGTGAACTTCGATTAAATGTCATGTATCTGACAACACTGCCACGATTTGTTTATTGTGACTGTCAGGAATTGCGTAACGATCTTTATTAACTTATCAAAACAATATTAATGATTGACAAGTGCTTGTTTAGGACTCATCTCGAACTGTAAGCAATTCTACTTTATTGATTACATTACAACTCAAAATGTACCAGTGGGCTGTGTGAGTTAACGTAAGGATAACATTATTACAGACACGAGTAGTTATTTTTGGATGAGAGACTGCAGTGTGATTCTTCTTCCTCCTCCTCCTCTTTCTCCTCCTCCTTATATAATTAGACTTCCTCCTCCTCTGCCTCCTCCTTATAGACTTAGTAGCATATGACTACCTCCTCGTCCTCCTCCTAAGTGCAAGCTTTACCTAACCGACATAAATTCGACTCCAAGCTTAAGGTCGTAACATTGGGTAGCATTTTCGTGGCTCGAAGCTCAGCGACTGCAGAGTGATTCCTCCTCCACCTCTTCATAGAATTAGTAGCGTATGACTACTTCCTCCTCCTAAGTGCAAGCTTTACCTAACAGGCATAGTTTCGGCTACAAGCTTAACGTCGTAACATTGGGTAGCATCTTTGGGGCTCGAAGCTGAGCGACTGCGGAGTGATTCCTCCTCCTAACTGACTTAGACTTCCTACTTCTCCGCCTCCTTCCTCTTCATAGACTTGAACTAATAGAAATAGTGTGCACGACTCAATACGTATGCTTTATTCATAGGGAGCGTAATGTTGAAAGGCACCCTCAGGCGCTTGGATCTGAACTCGGAACAAGATAGTGGCAGGGGACTGGGGAACTGGTGTTAGGCTTAATATATATGCTTTTTTCATAGGGGGCGTAACTTTCGAAAGCGACTTTAAGGAACTTGGAGCTGAAGTTGGAACAAGATGGTGCCTGTGCTGACGCGCAACGCGCTGTTCGTTTTTTTAGTGCCTGGAACACTCAATTTTTTGATTTGAAATTTAGATCTTATAGATTTGAACTCTACAGACTTACAGTAGCTTACGATATTGTTGATATCACTAGGAGATTAACCCTTGTGTTCAGATCCGAAAACTGTTTGCGCTACTTACCGAGTACCTAACAAGTAAGGTTGACTTACCTTATATATACTGGCGACATTTACAGGACGTGTAACTGGAACATAATCTTTTAAGACGTATGTATAAAATAGAACTTACCCGTAGCACGATGCAACAAATTATACTGGATATCTGTGCGTATGTTCATTGATGAAAGTAGACTGCGGTATTAGGAGTGGTGAATAAAGGGATACGTATATTGAAATAAACAATGTTTCTTAGTTTATCACATATATGAACACATCTGAGATACATCTTTACATAGCTTTAAAAAAAGTTGCTTAATTTAAGCATACGCCGTCTACATTCCTTAATCATTGGATTTAATCCATCGCAATCGGTATTACTGTTTTTGCTTCGATTCTTGTAGTGTTGCTGGCAACATCTGCATGTGGCTACTTCTAATGACATCTTACAATGGAAAGATAGCATTTCCCAAGCGTATTGTATATCTTAAGCAGCGTTCGTTTATAGAAAACCAGATGGTAAATAATTAACTGCTAAGGCATACAGCGAAAGCTCTAATAACCTTACTTTCTAGTGTATCATTAGGTTCAATGAAAGATTTGCACAATTTTTCTTACATCATCGTCTCTTTTTCTTCCTATCCATGATCCTCGATGTATAAACACACACACACACACACCCACACACACACACACACACACACACACACTAATAATAATAATAATGAAGTAGAAATATTCTTATTTATAGTCTTGTCACGACATTCGATAGTGTATTGTGACATTATTCATGTGAATAATAAGACAAAAGGCTGTAGTGTTAGCAGGAATATTTTCAGATGCCTCAATTACTAGACGAAAGTCGACAGGAGAACCTTTTATAGACTCTTCATGATAAGAGCAGTCTATAAAACAATCGGTGATTTATTTTTAAATTCTTCAGGAGAAAATAGCGGGCGATAATTTTTCTGGTAATATGATGATTAAAATGTAGAAAACATGTCAAAAAGCAAGCCAAATATATTTTTATCGAAATTAATATCCATGTCTTCGTAGGGGTAGGTAACTCCGTTGGGGTATAGTCTGATATTACTTCATTTGCAGTGATCAAACTCAGAGCTATCTTTTCATGGCTGAATTTACGATCCGCTTGAAAACCGTAAATAACGAACAGAGTTTTTTCAGTAAAACGTGATGGTTTAACTGCCCAGCTATGTGGGCTAAATACTAAACTCACGACTTTTGGTGCCCACAACAGCTACCTCTTTGAACAGAAATTTGTTTCCGTTCACTTTAAAGCTTGGGCATCAACTATCAATGTACTTGTCATGATGAACTAGAAAGCAATCTCTGTCACAGTATATTATCGACTAAGTAAAAAATGCTTACTCATAGCATACATAGACTTGAATTAGCTAGAGAGAGAGAGAGAGACTGATAGCGAACATGTCTAAACAAGCATATCTATGACCACGTGATCACTGCATGACAAAAACAGTGGGACCTCATTATGTTACGTGCGCAACCCAGTTAGTTAAGCTAGTACTCTTGGGCACCAACCTTGAGTCTGTAAAGCTAACGCCTTTGTAAGGTTAAGCCTTGTGTAGAATCCAGGGCATGTAAGGTTAAGCTTGGAGTCCTGTGCCTGTTCGGTTAAGGTTGCACTTAGGAGGAGGAGGATGTAGTCTACGCTACTAAGTCTATGAGGAGGCGGAGGAAGAGGAGGAAGTCTATGTCTATAAGGATGCGGAGGAGGTGGAGGAGGAGGAGAATAACTCTGCAGTCACTCAGCTTCGAGCTCCAAAGATGCTTCCTAGTATTACGCCCCCTATGAATAAAGCATATGTATTACGCCTTACACCCTCCCCCTTCCCATATGTAACCGCCATCTTGTTTCAAGTTTAGCTTCTACCAATATCAGCATCAAAGCCCACTAAAGTTACCCTGGACCATGTCTCATCTTATCTAGTAAGTTTAAGCCTGGGATCGAATCTCAAACTTGAGTCTATAACGCCCTTGTAAGGTGAAGCCTGGCGTCAAATGCGTGCTTGTTAGGTCAAGCCAGCACTCTTGGCCATAATCACGTTGGCAATTGGGACCAGCTTGCACTTTTTGGCATCAAACTTGGTTCAGTAAGGTTAACGCCATTAAGCCTAGGGTCGAACCCGGGGGTCTGTGATGTTAAGCCTGAACTCGTAGCCAGTGTAAGGTAAAGTGAGGTTAAGAGCGCGGTCATAGCAAACCGCCCTACTTTTCAAGTCAGGTCATGTGAGGTTAAGGATGTACCCTTAGTCAGCACATTCCATGAGGTGGAGGTGGTTCCAGAACCATCCAAAAATAACTACTTAGGCGTGTTTACCATCTCACTTCAAGTTTATACTTGGTAAAGTTATTTTCTTGAATTTGAACTGGGAAATGTAACATCCAATTATCCATTCGAAAAAATCATCAACGTCGTAAAATAGTACAGAATATTAAATTTAATTTATAAAACGCCAAATACTTAATTTTGAATTACTCAACTTTACTGCCTCCATTTATAAATGTTATTTAATTCTTGCATTAATCCCGAGGTAATCACGTCGCAAATGTTAACTTACGGTACGTGTGATGGAATGTTATTATTGTTATTACCATTATTATTAACAAATACATCGCAATTGTGAAATAGTCCGTGTGGCAATGATCACTTACGGTATTGTGATAATAAAGTTAAAATATAATTATACAACAACTACAGCAACACGATTACAACAAACAATTCAATGGAAAGAAAATATTATAATAAATATTACTAGTTTAACGTTCTAAATCCAGCATCATCATTTACAAATTCACACACAACTTAAATATCCTAAGTTATATTCAACTGATCGTAAATTATTGATGCAATACTCATAAGTAATCTTTAATTTTTGTAGGTTTGGTATTTTTTTCATTACTGGTTTTTAGTCGTCTACTTTCATTATTATGTAACGTCTTGTTTTGATGCAGTTTCTTATAATGTTGAGTTTTCATGAAATTCTTTTCTTGTATTTTTGTTATTGTTATGCAATCAATATTTTCAAATAATTTCGACGCTATGGTATTAGAAGCGAACCCAGGCACCGGAAAACCCCAAATTGCAACGCATTTGTTAATAATAATAACAGCACTTTTTATCTTGTCTAGCTATTTTCTACAATTCCACTTTACCAAGGTATCTTTCAATGAAATGGGCAATTCAATGTACAGGGTGACTCAAAAGTTTGTTAACATTTGACGAAGTAATACATTCCGGAATATTGGTGGTAGAGAGGTAATAATTGATAGAAATGATTGGCATGACATGGGGGTTTATTGACACCAAAATAAAGCTTCACTTACATTGCGTTATCTGGTAACGTCAACATGTCGCGATTGCAGGCGTATCTGACCACAGAACACCAATATATAACGCCCTCTGCCACAACAGCTCCTTTTATACCGTACACGGGGCTCATGCGGCATCACAGACGTGTTGCAGTCCAGCGCCATCTGTTGGCCTATTTGTGCACTCGTTGTTGGTGCCAAAAAACCCATGTCATATCAAGTATATGTTCGACACCTCGGACCCGGTCAGACAAACGAATGGAGTACTGCAGGGTGACCCGATGAGTCCTCTACTGTTCAACATCATCACTGCAGACATCACGAATATAGTAAATTATTCACCCGACACGACAGTCATCCTCTACGCAGATGACATGGTACTAGGATCATCAAACAAAGACAGCTTACAAGCCTCCTTACTAGAGTTAGAAAAGTGGGTAAACGAAAACCATCTCACGATCAATCTTCAGAAGACGGTGCAAATGACCTTTAGAAAAGGAGGGAGACTTTCTACAAAAGACACTCTTACCCTCTGTAATAACGATCTAACAGTAGTCAGCAAATTCAAGTACTTAGGAATAACTCTTCAAACCACAGCTCTGTCTTTTAATTACCACATAGAAGAAAGAACTGCGGCAGCGACAAGGGCCATCTACACGATAAAAGATCTCGCAGCACTATCTTTATCCACTGCAATAATGTTATTCCACACAGTAATATCACCTGTCTTGTCTTACGGATTGGAACTCATCTGGGACCATCTCAAACTCAGAGATCTCGAAAGGATAGAGAAAGTAAAAGCATGCTTTCTTAAATGTACTTTACGAGTTGGAAAATCGGCCCCATCACGTCTAGTATATGAATTGGCCAAAGAAACTTTTTACATTCAGGACCTCAGAATGAGGCTCCATCTGCCATCTACTGGAGCTTACAATGAACTCCTACGCAGAAGGGAAGAAAAGAAAAAGGAAATCGACCCCGACTTCTATACCTCAGATGCCATGTTGGTGAGAAACTGGACCAAAGAAAATCAAGATCAAAGACATATCATAACACGACTTTCTATTCATGGTTTCCACCACAAGATATGCACAGTGAAGTCTTTTCATAATCCAGATGTTAAATGTATATGCGTTTTATGTGGCAAACAGTGTGTCAGGTATCACATCAAGACTTGCAACAAGAGAACCATGTCGGTAAGTGAATATTGTAAACCCTAATGCCCATTCGGGTGCCCTTTCTAATAATAATATCAAGTATATGTAGCCTTTGTACCTGACGTGTTGCTGTCTAGCGCCATCTGTTGGTTATTTTGTGTACTTTACTTTGGTGTCGATAAAACCCCATGTCATGCCAATCATGTGTGTCAATTTTTACCTCTTTCCCTCCAATATTCCGTGAAGTATGGCCTCGTCAAATGCTAACGGAATTTTGGGTCACTATGTATTATCAACTCGAACATAATTTTTTAAAGAAACAATTCCCATAATTTACCTGCATTGTCCGGTTTTTGGAAATACTTTAAATGTCCAGAATATGAAATTGCTAAAGTAATAATAATTACGGATTGTCTCTCTAGAGGTTGTTGTTGTGGTGGTGGTGATTATTGTTTTAAGAGGAAGTACAACTGGGCAACCATCTTCTATTAACATTGGAGATAAAATGGAAGGGATCGACAGTTCGAAAAATTAAGGTATCTGCTAAAGAAAGCTAAGGGTCACGAATGGCATGCAGATAGACTTCCTAGGCCTCCATAGCTAATGCCGTCGGGGTCGGAAAAGAACAAGAGTTGAACAAGGGAGGTCTGATAGGATACATGAAAGTAAGGAGCGTGACACGAGTAAGTGGAAGCAATGCCAGGACTCAGTTAAGGTCTCTGTGGTGGCCAACCCACGCTCCCAAGTTAAGATTCCCTGAGGCCTCTTTAAGTCGCCTCACACGACAAGCAGGGGATTCCGTGGGTGTTATTCTACCACCCCCACCCACAGGGGGAGTCTCCTTAGTGTTCTAGTTCAAGATTTTCAAGCTGACGTCCATAGGTGACCTTCGTGTCTCCGTTGCCTACGAGATAAGTAAAGGCCTCTGCATGCGCGGTCTTTTCAAGTACTAAATTGACAGAGCAACAGCAGTTCAAATAGCGCCGCTAGATGTCAGGTCATCCCTGCATTCTTCAGCACGATTCCAGTTATTGACATTATGAGAATAACTTGCACATGAAAGCACATTACAAAGATAAAACATCGCGTTTTGAGTAGAAAAGTGATATTTCTATGACATTTAATGAAGAAAAAATGAATGTATCACAATAATTCAAGAAGAGCTCATACAGGACAGGTAGTATAATTGCAACCGAAAGTTCACGTCCTAGTATAAATGAAAATACACTTCAGTATTCACACAGCCTACTCTAGCCATGCAAATACGAAGGATACGCAGGAAAAATTTGCAACTGAATGCGGCTAGTTTTAGAAGAAATGCCAAAGCACGTGCTTTCAAAATGTTCACTGCATACCAAAGACTTTGAGGAAGGTTGTCTCATGCTATTTTGCTCTTCACCCCGACGTGATATAATTTTGAACCCTTTTTTGTAGTTCTGTATTTGCTTGTGGAAAGAAATTCCTCTACCTTTCTGAAGTTTACTATTGCAGAGTGGTACACAGCAATAAAACATTATCACGCGCAATAAACATCCCGAGAGATTGGCCAACAGGATACTTCTTCTGCAGGAAAAGTAGAAAAAACAACCGGGATGGCTTACACAGGTGCACAACGACTTGGCAGAAATAGGTATCAAGGAGGAGGATATAAAAGAGAGGACATCATTTAGGAAGAAGGTTGCGAGAATGAGGGATGCGTCTGAAGAGCAACATGCGAAGCCACGGAACATCTCGGTGGAAGAACGAGCAAGAAGAAGGCAAAGACTCAAGAATTTTTGGCGAGAGAGTAAAGAGAAGGGTATCAGTCTGCGTGGTAGAAGGAAGATTGTGTAAACGTGGCCCACAGGTGGCCGTATCGATATGTATAAACATCCTGTGAATAGAATATTTAAAATAAACACTATCTCAGTACTAAATACAGAACCTTGTATATTTATCAATATACACCAACAATTTTCTTAATCGTATGTTACTCATCATAACCTGAATACGCAAGTCAACGCCTTGTATAGTTAATTTTAAGGCCTATCTCACCTAAATGCTCACTAACATAACTTTATTGCTTCACAGATTCCATAGAGACTAAGTCTGAGTTAAACAGTGGAGGGCTAACACGAAGTCTGGCGGCGACTCTGTTACGACAACGTATTTCGCGCTGTGAAGGCTGCCTTACGGAGGCAATGGTGTCTCTGTGGATGGGGTCCTTCCTAGGACGAAATTTAATGTTGAAAACGGCACGAATACCGAGGGCCCAAGCTAGAGGAAATAACCTCTGAAGATTACCCCGAGATTGCCGGGAAATGAACCCGGGGTCCGTGAACCAAAGGCCGGTTAGCCATGGAGAAAGACTGATACGAAAGTACAAAGATACATTATAATAATGTTATTTGCTTTAGGTCCCATTAAACTACTTTTACAGTTTTCGGAGATGCCGTGTTGCCGGAATTTGGTCTCGCAGGAGTTCTTTTACGTGCCAGTAAATCTACCGACACGAGGCTGACGTATTTGAGCACCTTCAAATACCTGCCAAGTTAGGGTCAGAAGGCCAGCGCCTCAACCGTCTGAGCCACTCAGCCCGGCAAAGATACATTAAAAAATTAACTAGTCTATGTACTGTATATATAAATAGACGTGTGTTTCCGTGTATTTAACCTTGCAGCCAAAACTACCCACCGCAGACCACTGATATTTGTGTGTGGTAGTAGCCTCGAGTTTCCCATCGTGCACTGTGGTGGTTGTGTATCAGTAGCTGGGGTGGCGTCTTAGACATGGGGGTCAAAAGAGGACAACATATAAAAATACACGTTTGTGTTCGTATATTTCACCTTGCAGTCACAACTGTCTATCGCAGACCACTGGTGTTTGTGTACGGCAGTAGCTTCAAGTCTGCTATATATATATATAAATAGACGCCTGTGCCCGAATATTTCACCTTGGAGCAACAAATACCCACCGCAGACCACCCGTTTATATGTGTGGTAGTAGAATCGAGTCTCCCATCGTGCGCTATAGTGGTTGCGTGTATGCAGCTGTGGTGATGTGGCCGATATCGAGGTAGAAAATGGCCGACTATAACTAAAGATAGACGTGTGTGTTCCAGGGGCGTATTCTCCTTGAATGCAAGGCATTCATTGCATGCGTTATGATAACACAAAGAACTGTCTGATTTACGATTTTAGGTTGTTTCAGGTCAAATATTAACGATTTCATCTCTCAGAAGTTCAAAAGGTCCGCGCAACTGTACTAGTTCCGTTGCTTGATTACGTGTGGTGCTGGTGTAGTCTCGCCGTCTACTCCACTCTCGGAAGAAAGAGACAGCAAATGGAGGAGTTAACGACGTAAGGCATTCAATCTTAAAATTGCATTCAGTGGCAGACGTAGTTCTGAAACCCTCCGAACGATGTCGCTGCAATTGAAACTTGGTCAGAATTTGTCACCCCATACCCGTGCTACCCTCTGCCATCTGTTAGCAACTTGGAGAAAGTCGACATGTTTACAGCGAACGGGACACACAGATTACCCCCTAGCAAGAACCCAACGTGACGAAACTGACCAATGCCACTGGGGTGACTTACCTCCAGTGCTTGAATTGTGGCTAACTAGTGAGTTAATTCATTGTGTGTTTTGCTGATTAGTGAGTTCATTCTGTGTGTGCTGTTCCTGTACTATTCGTCGTTTTATTATATTTTGCGCAATGTGGTATTAACGATGGATGAGTCTAAAACCGATATAATTGTAAATCAGTTTGAAAAGCCATTTACTGGCCGTTC
Source organism: Anabrus simplex (assembly GCF_040414725.1). Lineage (NCBI taxonomy): Eukaryota > Metazoa > Arthropoda > Insecta > Orthoptera > Tettigoniidae > Anabrus > Anabrus simplex. Next base: position 95,386,054 of record NC_090267.1, read on the forward strand.
GTTTGATGAAAAGATGCAAATAGTTAAAGCCGCGAGACCTCTACCTTCCCTCGTAAATTTCTTCTTCTTAATCTGCTTACCCTCCAGGGTTGGCTTTTCCCTCGGACTCAGTGAGGGATCACTCCTCCACCGCCTCAAGGGCAGTGTCCTGGAGCTTCAGACTCTGGGTCTGGGGATACAACTGGGGAGGATGACCAGTACCTCGCCCAGGCTGCCTCACCTGCTATGCTGAACAGGGGCCTTGCGGGGGATGGGAAGATTGGAAGGGATAGACTAGGAAGAGGGAAGGAAGCGGCCGTGGCCTGAAGTTAGGTACCATCCCGGCATTTGCCTGGAGGAGAAGTGGGAAACCACGGAAAACCACTTCGAGGATGGCTGAGGTGGGAATCGAACCCACCTCTACTCAGTTGACCTCCCAAGGCTGAGTGGACCCCGTTCCAGCCCTCGTACCACTTTTCAAATTTCGTGGCAGAGCCGGGAAGCGAACCCGGGCCTCCGGGGGTGGCAGCTAATTACATTAACTACTAAACCACAGAGGCGGACCCTCGTAAATTTAAAAAGAGAAAATAAGAATTGTGTACGCACGTTCAATCCAGAAACTTACAGTAAAACTGTTTGGCTCGAGTTCACCTACATGTAATTAGGGTGAGTAGAATTGAAATTTACTTAATACATTGTGTTAACTGCATGGTTATTAGTTGCATTCCTCAGTGGAGATTCCAGGATACGCCACTGGTGTGTTCTGATATTGCACATTGAAGCCAAAACTACCCATCTCAGTCCACTGGTGATTGTGTGTGATAGTAGCCTCAAGTTTCCCATAGTGTACTATGGTGATTGCGTGTTGGTAGCTATGGTGGTGTGGTAGATGTGGGGGTTGCAAGTGGCCGACTATATATAAAGATAGACGCATGTGTCCGTATATTTCACCTTGGAGCCACAAATACCTACCGCAGACCACTGGTGTTTGTGTGTGGCAGTAGCCTCTAGTCTCTCATTGTTCATTATAGTATAACCTTCCAATGTATGTCAGGATGAGATTGATGAACACATTGGAAGTTTATGTCGAGAAATAATGTCAATGAAATCTTATATCCGGTTATCACACCTCCAGATGAATTAGAGGGCAGTTGATTTGTCTAATTACCTGAACGGCATCGCCGAATTGAAGATATCAGCAGATTGATAACCAGCTCTAAACCCCGTGGTATCTTGGAAATATTGGTAGATAGTTAATATTGTGAAACATAGGGTAGGATTATATGAATAATACGTATTCTTCAAGCAAAGTTTTTGAAATGCATGAACGGCAGTATATCTGCGACAGAATGTTACTGAGGGCCATGAAATATGTAAACAATAAATTTATATGAGAGGGCCATACCTTGTACATCTAGTCTCGCACGATCCGACGATCGAGATGAAGAAAGGAAACTATCGATTACTAACCTAAATACGAGGCGGCAATTATTAAATAAGTTCCTTTACTAATACAGCTGATTTGTACGAGATCGTCTTACATTATGTGTCAAATGTTTCCAATTGTCAGAAACATATGGGAGCTAGAAGCTGAGAAGAATTCTGAAAAGCAAACCGTCTGCAATTATTATGTTGTAGTAGAATCTGTTTTGTCTCTGAAGAAGTTGATACACTCTCAATCTGCACCTCAGAAAGATCGGAAGCAAGAATTCATAGGAAAAGATTGTATTGAAAGGAGTTACTAAAGAGATATTGGCATATTATAAACATACAATATTGTAAAACAAGATATCTTGTTATTGAATGAAAAGGCAAGTGTATCGCTTGAACTGTTAAAATTGTATTAAGGTGTATGACCTTGTTCTAATTGATATCTCTAAGTTTCAGGTAATATGGAAACGTCATCAGATAATTATTCAGATGCTGTGTGTGCACGTATCAACATGAACAACTAAAATAGAGGGACCTCAAAGGATCTGATCTGAAATGTGATGGACAATACTTGATAATGTTATTGAGTGAGAGCTGAACTCGGAAGGTGACACCGTCGTGGAGCAACAACCCAGGATGAGTACTTGAATATCTTATACATATTCCGCCACGTAATTGCTTATTGTAGTTGTAGAGTAGTATTTATTTTGTTGTCAATTTTGACATGAACAATTTTAACTTGAAAGCGACCGTTATTTGTTGGACATTGCGTTGTAATATTTAGGAGCGTTACGTCTAGTGTGGTGAGCCAGACTACGTTGTGATAATATGCGATAGTTGTGTAAGATTTCTTTAATGTTTGCTAGCAAGGTTTTGCGAAGGTTTCTTCGACATGGATGTTATTGGTACCGTAATGATGTTATGGTAATGAACGTTAATTTTAACCTGTAGCTCAGAATACCTCGGAGGAGCTCGGTATTTTGCGACGTGCGATTCTGTGGTCTTCAAAATGTTATGTGCTTGTGTGGATATACAGTGTTTTGATAATAGAAGTGTGATACTATTGTGGTGAAATGGAGTTAATGCGGCAACGTATTTAGTAATTTTACGTAATTGCCTGAATAGATTGTTCTTTAGTATTGTGAATTCGCTGTGCATGACGAGTTGTGCGATGTAATAAGGTGTTAGTTATGGTAGGATCTTTGAAAGTATTTACGTGGATAGAGTGATGTGATGATTATAGACGTGTCATTAGGATTGCGAATTTTTTATGATGATGTTATGTGAAGGTCCTAGTGATGGTATTGACGGTAGGAACTATGTTGGTCATGCGTGAATTTTGATGTTGTCGTGATGAATAATTTATTTAGGTACGAGGCCGTATTTTTAGAATAATGTTATAGGGTGTTGCACTCACGAACACTAGTAGTTGGTCGTCACATTTATCCTATTTAAATACAAGATTGACCACAGCGCACGATTTTAAAGGGATGTTTAGGATCTTCGCAAGATAATCGGTAACGTAAAGATATTAAGGTCATGTCGTAAAGGAAATATGATCTTCTATGGTAAGTAAACCATTTCTTTGCTAGTTGGATTTTGTAGATCATTTGAGTTGACGCCTAGTGCTAATGTAGTATTCCAGGTCAAACGTCGCAGTGGCATCCAGAGGCGCAGAATCAACGTAGTTAGACAAGGTTATTGTAGATGTTGCAATGTCACTTGATGTTTTTTTTTATCTAGGTGCGGTCACCGATGAATGTACGAGAGGATCGAGTCTGTCTTTTAAATGCATGATTTTGATGGATGTTACATTATGTTATGATCCTGTGTCTTTCAAGCATTTCTGTTGCATTTATGGTGATTTTATGAAGTTAGAATAACGGTATTTTTCAAGTTGCTAGATAGACAGATACCGACTTATATGCGGTGATTTTTAAAGGAAATGACGGAATATTATGAGATATTTGGGTAGGAAATAACATTCTGAAGTGGATGATTCTATAATTCCCAGTGGTTTATTTTTATTTTGAAAATGCGAGATTGATGACTGAACTTTCTATGTAAGCCTTCAGCAGAGGGGCACTTTGTCTCTTTTGTTTCGATTGATGATGTTGTATTTATTTGTAACAAGAGCTTGAAGTTAGGTATTTATTTTCAATTTAACATAACATTTTCCTTTTATATCCGTTGTGTTGCCAATAATTTGTTTTTAATGTAGTTGATGCATTTAAAGTTATTTTTAAGTCATTAAACGGGAGATCCTTCCATAATTAAAACATTTTATGGAGTTCTCATTTAAAGTAGCGTAGGAACATTAAGTTAGTTATTTAATTTAGGATAAAATAAAATGTTGGTCAATGTATCTCGTCGAATATGCCAATATCTTCGATCTCTTAATACCCTATTGCGGAATATTCACGTAATTTAGGCAGAAATGATGATTACATTCCACGTTAAAAGCCACGATGATAACAGTCCACTTAATTAACCTGTGTCCCAACTCGTCGGACTTGCACGTCCCTTTGAGTGGAGCCTTCATGGATCTCCGACTGCATTGCTTCGCCGCGGCTTAACCCAACACTGAGATACAAAATTAAAATTTACAACACGGTCACAGGGACTGCTGTCAGGGCACATATAGGTTATATAATTTTACTTGACACCCAACTGTGGGGCCAGAGTTGATTTATTTTATTACCGAACGACTAGACTCGAATTACTTATCGCGTGGCAGTGGACTTAAAGAAAGGAAAACTCGAAAAGACATTGGTGGTCAGAGAACATTGAATCTACAACGTTGTTGGTGAAGAATGTTTGAAATATTTATTTAATCATATATTTTATGAATAATACTGGAAGGATTTGACCGTTAATCAGTACTACGATTTTACTTAGTTTCATTTTATGACATTGTGGAAGGATTTTCCGTAAAGTTTCAGCTCTTGTTAATCGGGATAATGAGTCATTTAACTCGGATAGAGCGATAGGTTGTTCCGTGTCACTTATTATTGGATGTCCGTCATATTTCGGGTCAGATCCGGAGAGACCCATACGTTCATTTATTGAATCTAATTCGTGAGGTGCTAGGCAGGTATAGGTGTTGTGGAAACGCTAGATAAAGACTGTAGAGTGAGATTGAGAGTGATATATTATCAATAAGGAACGATATAGGAAATTACGATGGCGTCTCTTGCTCAAGTAAAACTGTTATTGGAGGAGCTCGCTGGAAAAATGAATAAAATGCAGGAATCGCAAGAGAGTACAGAAAAGAGAATTCAAGAGGTACGAGAATCGCAAGAAAGTACGGAAAAGAGAATTCAAGAAGCGCAAGAAAATACAGAAAAAAGAATTCAGGAAGCACAAGAAAATACAGAAAAGAAAATTCAGGAGTCACAAGAAAATACTGAGAAGAAAATCCAGGAATCACAGGATACTACCGAAAAGAGAATTCGAGAATCACAGAAAAATACTAGAGCAGAAATCCACGAATCCCACGAGAAAATGCAAGGAACTTTTGACAGAATCACCGATATGGTGCAAGAAAATATGAAGGTGATGCAAGAAGAGATTGTATCACTAGGATCGAAAGTCGCTGAGGTACAAGGAGAAGTATTAAATTTAAAAGAAGAAGTGAATGCGGCGATGATTGAGAATAAGAGGAATTTTCAAGAAAAATTCGAAGAATTGAAGGATGATTTTAAGTCAAGCATCCAAGAGTTGCGAGTTCAAGTCGATTATGACCTTAAGGAGCTCAAAGAAGAAGTAGACGGGATGCAGGAGAAGATGAAAGAGTCTGATAATAGTTGGGATGGAAAACTCAAGAAGGTATCGGATGAAGTCAATATCACCAATGAGAATATACGGAAAGAGATAACCCAAGCAAGAGAACAGATCAATGACAGATTCAATTTGATAACGGAAGAATCTGAAGAGAATAAAGCTTTGATGAATCAACAAATAAAAGGATTAAAAGACGATTTAAATGCTATTCAAAAGGACGTACAGAACCTGAGGATCGAAAACGAAACAAATAGGAATTTGGTATCATCGTTGAACGATCGACAGACGATAATTGAGGATGGAAGGAAGACTGAAGTAAACAGTCAATTTGAGATACCTCAGCTTTGCGTTGATATTAATGACAACGGGACAATTCATACAGGAAGTGGAACCCAGATTGTTAACATTATACGCACTTATGAGGATAGGCCTAAGAAATTTAACGGAAATATAGGATCCAGCATGACTCCTCGTGGTTTCCTAAGAGAGATTGAGGAATACTTTAGGGAGACAAAGGTATCTACAGAGCGCCAGTTAAAGACAGTGGAGAAACACTTAGAAGGTGCACCACTCATTTGGTTTAAAGCTTTTCGCTACGTTTTTGAGGATTATGCAGGCTTTAAACAAGCTTTCTTGGATAAATTCTGGGGAATCGACGTACAGCAAGGAATCAGACTCGATCTATACTCGAAGAAATATTCTTTAACGGGACCGAGTAGGTTTGCCGAATACTTCACGATGCAATTTCATCGACTGAAGGAGCTTGATTCTCCACCTACAGAAACAGAAATGGTACGAGCAATAATCAAACAGTTCCCTGCGGATATACAGAGATTATTGACGGCGGCAAACATTCAATCAGCCGTGCAAGCAGAGTCGATACTTCGGCAAATTGACAGCACGACAACACATACTAGTAGCCGCATAGTAAGACACGTCGATCCGACGGTAAATGTTGTAACACCAGCAGGAGATGAAGGTGTAGAAAGAAATCAGGGATACAACAGTCATGGTCAAGGAGATAGACCTAGGACGAATGAAGGCTACAAAAGAGTGGAACATAGGGATGAGAAGAGTGACAAGACACGCCAGAAGTGGGCGCCGTTTCGAAACGAAGAGCGGAGATATCCTAGGTATTACAGAAATACAAGGTGGAGTCGAAACAGAGATAAATGGCCGTACCGCAGAGATAGGTATCGAGAAAATTCAAGACAAACAGATATTCGACAGGACGAGGAAATAAACAAGGAAAGAGAAAGGTACCTTGGCGAATTAAGAAAGCAGCAGGAGTGCAAGCAATGGGAACGAGCGATATTAAATCAAGATATGAACGCTGATTGCGTGGGCGCGACTAGTCTGTTGTATCAGCAAGAACAAAGAAAAGAAAGCGCTGATAAAACGTTAAATCCCGCAGCCACACCATTTGACAAGAATAATCAAGGCAATGACGGGGTGAAAAAAAATCTTCGTTTTGGAGTCAATGACAAATAATAGAATTAGTAAATTAAATCCAAATTATAGGCAGCACGAATGGGTCATAGCAGGAATCGAATCGTGGGAATTTGAACCCGAGGAATTGCTACACGAAGACGGTCTACCAGAAGGAACAAGATTAAAGAGAGGATTACCCGTTATTTACGTCACAATATTGGGTATTCGAGCATTGTCATTATTGGATACTGGAGCGAGTATAAGTATCATCTCCAAACTACTATTCTCAGAGCTACAAGACAAAGCACACTTGCCTGTAATTCCGATTGCTAACATGAAAATCAAGGGCATAATTCCAGACAAGGTCACGAAATGCAAGATGCAAACTTATTTGCCAATAGAGATTGGAGGAAATTTAATGGAACATCCATTTGTAGTCATGGACAAAATCCAATATAACTTAATCATTGGATCAGATTTTATCAGGGAAAACAACATAGTAATTGATTTAAAGAAAGAAGAAATAAGGATCAGATGTGACGGTGAAAGAGGACAGGACATTACAGCTAGAATAGAAAACAAGGAAACGAGCGAGCTACAGAAAACCATGAATATTTCAATAAATGAAGCTGCCCATGTTGCCGAGAAGATAATGGAAAGATACGACACAGAAGATGCTGTATGTGGACAGGCAATCGACAGTGGAATAGGAGGAAATTCTGAACAGCAAGGGATAATTGAGAATCTGCTGAAAAGGTATAGCAATGCTTTTAAGAGCCAGCCTGGAGCAATAAAGAACTTTGAGTACAAGTTATTAGTGAAAGATTGGAGGCCGTTTAAGATTAAACCGTACCCTATACCAGATAAATTCATGCCTGAGGCTAGGAAGGTAATACAGGAGATGATGGAAAATGGTATAATATCTAAAGCACATACACCATTCGTTAGCCCTCTGGTAGTGGTAAGAAAAAGCAACGGATCAATTCGCGTGTGCATTGATGCGAGACAGGTCAACTCCAAATTAATTCCTGAGTATGATAAAGCCCCAGTAATAAAAGAGATAATAAGAGGATTTCGGAACAAGAGATTTTTCACGATCTTAGATTTGACTTCCTCATACTTCCACATAGTTTTGGAGAGTAAATCCAAGCTATTTACTGGTTTCATGTTTGATAATCAAACGTATATCTTTGAAAGACTACCATTCGGCATTTCTAACTCTGCGGCTGCATTGGTACGAGCTTTAGACAGGAACTTGAAACCGGAAGTAAAAGAATTTATAACCATTTATGTTGATGACATCGTACTGGCGACAGCAACTTTCGAGGAGCATGTAGTCAAGTTGGAACAGCTGCTAAGAAATTTAGAGGAGGCTGGATTCAAAATCAATCGATCCAAGTCAAAGTTCTGCCAATCTGAAATCTTGTTTGTTGGACATGTAATTGATGGAACTGGAATAAGACCAAACCCAGTTAAGATACAGGCCATATGTAACTTTCCGAAGCCCAGAAGGATTAAACATATCCGACAATTCTTGGGAATGACGAGATTTTTCGCTAGCCACTGTCCAGGGTATACAGAGATATTAGCTCCCCTGCAAGATTTATTGAAGACCAATAATCGTTGGCGGTGGAATGAGAGTCATGATCGAGCTTTTCTTAACGCGAAGGAATTACTAGCTAACAGTATAAAACTTGGATATCCGGACTTCGATCGTGAGTTTATCATTCAATCTGATGCCTCAGCAGTTGGAGTTGGAGCTGTATTGTATCAGGAGAGTAATGGGAAGAATAATATAAACTATTTGGCCTTCGTTAGTAGAAAATTAAGAAACCATGAACTTAAGTATACGACCACTGAACTTGAGATGCTGGCCATTGTTTACGCATTACAACAGTGGAGGAAAATAGTGTATGGGTATCCGGTAGTTATTAGGACGGACCATAAAGCACTAACGTTTGTGTTAAAAACCACATTATCCAGCGAGAGAGTATCACGATGGGCACTTTATGCGCAGCAATTTAATTTAAGAATTGAGTTCTGCCCAGGTAAAAGTAATGTGTTGGCAGACAGTCTAAGCCGAAATCCAACAGAAGAGCCTCTGGAGGTCAATGTTATCGAAATAACTCAAGAGGATGAAGAATGTTTGGAAAGCCTAAAACGATTGCCGGAGTTGCAACTAGAGGATTCATCTCTGAAAGAGATTATTGAGTATTGTCTAAGAAGGTCAGCTAATGATGGACCCGAAGATCAAATAGATGATTATGTGCTGACGAATAACATCTTGTATAAGTACATAGACAAAGATCGGAAGAAATTAAGAGTGGTGGTGCCACGCAAATTAAGATGTAAACTCATATGGTACATCCATAGAATGATTGGTCATGGTGGTCTAGATAAATTAGCAGCTACAATAGGAGAGACTTTCACATGGACTGGATTCCGGAGAACCATCGGGAGAATAGTAAAAACCTGCGATATATGCCAGAGGGTGAAATACAACTCCATATTATTGTATCAACCACCGATAGCCGTAATACCAGACCGACCTAGGGAAGTATATGCCATGGATTTGTATGGGAGTTTACCCGTAGGTAAACGTGGAAACCGTTTCGTATTGGTAGTCCTCGATGTGATGTCAAAATTTGTATCACTTCAGCCCATTAGGAAGGCCAACTCTAAGTCCATAATTAGGAGTTTAGAAAGAGTAACGATACCAAAGATGGGAAAACCAAAATGCATAATAACGGACCATGGAACACAGTTTACGTCAAACGAATTTGCGGAAGCTTTAAGGAAAATGAACATTCAACACCGATTTAGTTCAATAAGGCACCCTGAATCCAATGCAGCTGAAAGGGTCATGAAGGAAATTGCGAAATATTGTAGGATTTTCTGCCATGAACGTCATTGGACATGGACTTCGTGTTTACCGACAATAGCTGATTGTATAAATTTTACATGGCACGAATCTATCGGCAATATTCCAAGCGTTCTTCACATGAACGAGCAGCCAAGACGTCCCTGGAACGAGATCATTGCTAGACCAGTCGAAGAAAGTCCTAGCATCGAAGAGAACATAAAGCAAGCTCAGGCATGTATGAAAAGGCAGGCCGAAAAACGTCTAAAGAAGTTAAGGCATAAGAGATTTCGAGAACCTTTGGAGGTTGGAACCTATGTTCTTGTAAGAAAACCAGCCGTATCTTGTCCCACGGAAAAATTCTATTCCAAGTTTGCACATTTGTATATCGGGCCGTTCAAAGTTATTGAAGCACTGGGCAATAACGCATATAAAATACAGAGTTTAGAGTCCAACAACATTGCTATTTTCAATGCTTCAAGTCTTAAACAGTACAGTTTCCCGATCGTTGAAGAGGAGGAAGTCAATATCATCGTGGAAGACGAAAGAAACGGAGATGCTTGGGATGTTTATTCACTGACCGACGGATCAGATGACGAATGATGAAGTCCAGACAGGATTGGAAGACAGGATATGGTATACGGTATCCCAAGACCAGAGTTATTTTCGTTCATTTCAGACTTGATAAGAGAAGATTTCATTGAAGAAGAGAGTTATGATGAGATCTGGCATGAATATGAAATTTCTCCTTTCATACGAAATTTCATTTTTGAGTAGAGGAGGAATATAACCTTCCAATGTATGTCAGGATGAGATTGGTGAACACATTGGAAGTTTATGTCGAGAAATAATGTCAATGAAATCTTATATCCGGTTATCACACCTCCAGATGAATTAGAGGGCAGTTGATTTGTCTAATTACCTGAACGGCATCGCCGAATTGAAGATATCAGCAGATTGATAACCAGCTCTAAACCCCGTGGTATCTTGGAAATATTGGTAGATAGTTAATATTGTGAAACATAGGGTAGGATTATATGAATAATACGTATTCTTCAAGCAAAGTTTTTGAAATGCATGAACGGCAGTATATCTGCGACAGAATGTTACTGAGGGCCATGAAATATGTAAACAATAAATTTATATGAGAGGGCCATACCTTGTACATCTAGTCTCGCACGATCCGACGATCGAGATGAAGAAAGGAAACTATCGATTACTAACCTAAATACGAGGCGGCAATTATTAAATAAGTTCCTTTACTAATACAGCTGATTTGTACGAGATCGTCTTACATTATGTGTCAAATGTTTCCAATTGTCAGAAACATATGGGAGCTAGAAGCTGAGAAGAATTCTGAAAAGCAAACCGTCTGCAATTATTATGTTGTAGTAGAATCTGTTTTGTCTCTGAAGAAGTTGATACACTCTCAATCTGCACCTCAGAAAGATCGGAAGCAAGAATTCATAGGAAAAGATTGTATTGAAAGGAGTTACTAAAGAGATATTGGCATATTATAAACATACAATATTGTAAAACAAGATATCTTGTTATTGAATGAAAAGGCAAGTGTATCGCTTGAACTGTTAAAATTGTATTAAGGTGTATGACCTTGTTCTAATTGATATCTCTAAGTTTCAGGTAATATGGAAACGTCATCAGATAATTATTCAGATGCTGTGTGTGCACGTATCAACATGAACAACTAAAATAGAGGGACCTCAAAGGATCTGATCTGAAATGTGATGGACAATACTTGATAATGTTATTGAGTGAGAGCTGAACTCGGAAGGTGACACCGTCGTGGAGCAACAACCCAGGATGAGTACTTGAATATCTTATACATATTCCGCCACGTAATTGCTTATTGTAGTTGTAGAGTAGTATTTATTTTGTTGTCAATTTTGACATGAACAATTTTAACTTGAAAGCGACCGTTATTTGTTGGACATTGCGTTGTAATATTTAGGAGCGTTACGTCTAGTGTGGTGAGCCAGACTACGTTGTGATAATATGCGATAGTTGTGTAAGATTTCTTTAATGTTTGCTAGCAAGGTTTTGCGAAGGTTTCTTCGACATGGATGTTATTGGTACCGTAATGATGTTATGGTAATGAACGTTAATTTTAACCTGTAGCTCAGAATACCTCGGAGGAGCTCGGTATTTTGCGACGTGCGATTCTGTGGTCTTCAAAATGTTATGTGCTTGTGTGGATATACAGTGTTTTGATAATAGAAGTGTGATACTATTGTGGTGAAATGGAGTTAATGCGGCAACGTATTTAGTAATTTTACGTAATTGCCTGAATAGATTGTTCTTTAGTATTGTGAATTCGCTGTGCATGACGAGTTGTGCGATGTAATAAGGTGTTAGTTATGGTAGGATCTTTGAAAGTATTTACGTGGATAGAGTGATGTGATGATTATAGACGTGTCATTAGGATTGCGAATTTTTTATGATGATGTTATGTGAAGGTCCTGATGATGGTATTGACGGTAGGAACTATGTTGGTCATGCGTGAATTTTGATGTTGTCGTGATGAATAATTTATTTAGGTACGAGGCCGTATTTTTAGAATAATGTTATAGGGTGTTGCACTCACGAACACTAGTAGTTGGTCGTCACATTTATCCTATTTAAATACAAGATTGACCAGAGCGCACGATTTTAAAGGGATGTTTAGGATCTTCGCAAGATAATCGGTAACGTAAAGATATTAAGGTCATGTCGTAAAGGAAATATGATCTTCTATGGTAAGTAAACCATTTCTTTGCTAGTTGGATTTTGTAGATCATTTGAGTTGACGCCTAGTGCTAATGTAGTATTCCAGGTCAAACGTCGCAGTGGCATCCAGAGGCGCAGAATCAACGTAGTTAGACAAGGTTATTGTAGATGTTGCAATGTCACTTGATGTTTTTTTTTATCTAGGTGCGGTCACCGATGAATGTACGAGAGGATCGAGTCTGTCTTTTAAATGCATGATTTTGATGGATGTTACATTATGTTATGATCCTGTGTCTTTCAAGCATTTCTGTTGCATTTATGGTGATTTTATGAAGTTAGAATAACGGTATTTTTCAAGTTGCTAGATAGACAGATACCGACTTATATGCGGTGATTTTTAAAGGAAATGACGGAATATTATGAGATATTTGGGTAGGAAATAACATTCTGAAGTGGATGATTCTATAATTCCCAGTGGTTTATTTTTATTTTGAAAATGCGAGATTGATGACTGAACTTTCTATGTAAGCCTTCAGCAGAGGGGCACTTTGTCTCTTTTGTTTCGATTGATGATGTTGTATTTATTTGTAACAAGAGCTTGAAGTTAGGTATTTATTTTCAATTTAACATAACATTTTCCTTTTATATCCGTTGTGTTGCCAATAATTTGTTTTTAATGTAGTTGATGCATTTAAAGTTATTTTTAAGTCATTAAACGGGAGATCCTTCCATAATTAAAACATTTTATGGAGTTCTCATTTAAAGTAGCGTAGGAACATTAAGTTAGTTATTTAATTTAGGATAAGATAAAATGTTGGTCAATGTATCTCGTCGAATATGCCAATATCTTCGATCTCTTAATACCCTATTGCGGAATATTCACGTAATTTAGGCAGAAATGATGATTACATTCCACGTTAAAAGCCACGATGATAACAGTCCACTTAATTAACCTGTGTCCCAACTCGTCGGACTTGCACGTCCCTTTGAGTGGAGCCTTCATGGATCTCCGACTGCATTGCTTCGCCGCGGCTTAACCCAACACTGAGATACAAAATTAAAATTTACAACACGGTCACAGGGACTGCTGTCAGGGCACAATAGTATGTGTATATCGGTAGCTGTGGTGGTGTGGGTTATATGGTGGTTGGAAGTAGCCGATTATATACAAAAATAGAATGTGTATTCGTATATTTCACCTTTCAGCCACAACTATCCATCGCAGTAGACCACTGGTGTTGGTGTGCGGTAGTAGCCTGGAGTCTCCCATTGTGCACTGTAGTGGTTCTGTATCGGTAGCTGTGGTGGTGTGGGAGATGTTGGTGTTGAAACTGTCCGACTATATACACAAATAGATGCGTGTGTTCGTATATTTCATCTTGCAGCCAAAAATACTCACCGTAGACCACTTGTGATTGTGTGTTAGAGTAACCTCGAGTCTCTCGTCGTTCACTATGGTGGTTGCGTGACGGTAGCTGAGGTGGTGCGGGAAATGTGGGGGTTGAAATTAGCTGACTGTATATAAATATAGATGTGTGAGTTAGTATATTTCACCTTGCAGCCACAACTACCCATCGCAGACCACCGATGTTCGTGTGCGGTAGTAGCCTGGAGTCTCCCATTGTGCACTGTAGTGGTTCTGTGTCGGTAGCTGAGGTGGTGCGGAAAATGTGGGGGTTGAAATTAGCCGACTGTATATAAAAATAGATGTGTGAGTTAGTATATTTCACCTTGCAGCCACAACTACTCCCTGCAGACCACTGATAATTGTGTGTAGTAGTAGCCTGTCTGTAGCTGTGGTGGTGTGGGAGATGTGGGAGTCGAAAGTGGCCGACTATAAATATAAATAGACGTGTGTGTGTGTATGTCCGTATATTTCGCCTTGGAGCCACAACTACTCACTGCGCATCACTGGAGTTTGTGTGCGGTTTTAACCTTGACCCCATTGTACACTAAACTGGTTGCGTGTCGGTAGCTGTGGGAGATGTGGGGTTTGAAATTGACTGATTTCGTCCCTGAATGGATTAAAATGAGTGAGAATGTACTAGAAGGATGGAGAATATACTCTACAAGGCTAGTGATGTGCGCTCGTTGGTTTCATATGCCATCTTCGATTCCTCTCGCAGGATTATAGCGATCTCAGAACCATAACAGTTTACTACTTGAGTACATCTGTGAATATTTTTTAAATCCTTGAATATGAAGCGATAGTTATTGAAAAAGCTCCTTAACAACATCATTGAGGCAGAAATCCTAACCGGCAAAGAAAAAGGAAAATTAGTTTTCATACCAAGAATTCCTTTGACTTCAAATGATTTTTTATTTTGTTTCGAACGAAGTATTAGCTTATAGTATGACTGTCCATCAGGTTATGTATCCCGAAAAAATAGTAAAAAACAAGAAAAGCACGTCTTCTGTATTCGTATTTTGAGAAAGTGACATGGATGTACAAAATACCCAGCGAAACGGGTTGTCTTCAGCTAGTAGAAAATTTTAAAGAAGCAGACAGCAGGTTCGGGGTAGAGAAAGAGAATGGGTGGCTTAAAGCGATGCTGTTGTAGAAACGGAAAAGAAATGCCAAGGAACAACAGTACGTAAAGATGTGAAGAAGTATATATCTTGATCGAATAATGAAGTCAGGGTTGCTTGTAAACGCAAAAAGAAAGCGTGCGAAGAATGAAAGCCAACAAGAACTGGTGCAGACAGGGAATTATACGAAGATGAAAGAAACTGAGGTAAACCAATCATTGTCGAGTCCAAGAAGACAATGATAATAATACTCGCCTCCTTTGTGGTGTAGTGTTAGCGTGATTAGCTGCCACCCCCAAGGTCCCGGTTCGATTCCCGGCTATGCCACGAAATTTGAAAAGTGGTACGAGGGCTGAAACGGGGTCCACTAAGCGCCGGGAGGTCAACTGAGTAGAGGTGAGTTCGGTTCCCACCTCAGCTATCCTGGAAGTGTTTTCCGTGGTTTCCCACTTCTCCTGCAAGCAAATGCCACGGCTGCTTCCTTCCCAGTTCCTTGTTAATACCTTCGAATCTTCCCATCCCCCCTAAGGCCCCTGTTCAGCATAGCAGGTGAGGCCGCCTGGGCAAGTTATGGTCCTCCTCCCTAGTTGTATCCCTAGACCCAAAGTCTCACGCTCTAGAACACTGCCCTTGAGGCGGTAGAGGTGGGATCCTTCGCTGAGTCCGAGGGAAAAACCAACTCTGGAAGGTAAACAGATTAAGAAATTAATAATAATAATAATAATAATAATAATAATAATAATAATAATAATAATAATAATAATAATAATAATAATAATAATAATACCCGTGTGGGGATTTACCGGTTACCTCCATCGGGCGCGTCCCATTGGAATTGGGGAAGCTCGCTGGCTCTGCCGCCAGCAGAATCAGAGGGTAGTAGGGAAATAAAATACCACTCTGAAAGAAAAACTGGTCCCTTGCCAGGGTTACGGCGAAGACTTGTAAATGACCAGAAGCCAGAAAACATCTTGAGGCAACCTCTAGGGCTAACAACCCTAGTTGTAAAAGGATGGCTACCCGTCCAAAGCAAAGTCAAGTCAAAAAGCACGCTGGCACAACATTTCAAGAAACATACCCCAGGGGGTAAATCTTCGAATAAATCCCTCGTCGTGAACGCAACGGCGCACGAGTCTCGTTCGGATTCTGGGGGAGACTCGACATCATGCAGGAGACGAGTCGGACCGTCTCGATGTACCCCGAAGTGTCAAAAACTCAGGCCAAGATCTAAAACCTTTCTAGCAACTTTCAACATAAATTCACTTACACAAACCGGCAAGCTGAAAACCCTCACCAAAGCTCTTCACGAAAATCAGATATCCATAATGGCCCTATGGGAAACAAGGTACCCAGATGAAGAGATTTTTGAATGCGAAGGCTACAGATTTTTCAAGAGCAAAGCGCAAAGAGGAATCCTCAATGGAGCTGTGATGCTTGGAACCGCGTTTGATGTTAGAACCAAAATCCTTAAATCAGTTGCAAATTCCGAACCTGTGAATGACAGATTGTCTATACTCACAATTAAATGTGCGAACAAAACCTACGCCCTAGTTAACGCACATGCTTCTACAAATGATAAGAACAAGTCTGATCCAGACGAGGTTGATAATTTCTGGGATCACCAAACACCATGTCAAGCTTCTTTTGGGTGACTTCAATGCCCAACTAGGTCGTGAACAGAAGTACAAGAAAGTTATAGGAAATTACCCTGCTCACAAAAGAACCAATCCCAACGGCAAAAGACTGGTGTCCATTTGCGAAAATCACAACCTGCAGGTCCTGTCGACCCACTTGACCCAAATGACTTGGCGTTCTCTCGTTCAAGCTCTCGGAGAGTTTCAAATTGATCATGTTGCAATTTCCAGGAGAAACAGCCCTGAGATTATGAATGTCAAGGTAAAGAAAGGCATCAATGTGGCCTCAGATCATTATATGTCTCTTATCAAATTCAAACCAATTCCCGCAAACACAAGGAAGACAACCAAACAGATCACACGCTTCGACAATGATAAACTTCGGCAAAGGGTCGAGGAGTTCCAGGAGAAGGCTAGACCAAATGACTGTGACTTTAACAACCCCAAAAGTCTACTTGTTGAGGCCGCCAAAGACGTTGCAGAAATCAAGAGAAGCAAAAAGCATGCCTGGTGGAATAGTACCTGCGAATCATTCCTCCGAGAAACACTCAATGCGTGGAAACAGTACTACTCTACGAAATCAGAAAAGGATTGGGAAACCTACAAAACCCAACGTGCCCAAGCAGCTAGGGTGTTCAGAACTGAGAAACGTAAATACGAAAAATCTCTCATTGAAAAGATAGAACAAAACTTTAGGAAGAATGAAGGCAGAGAGTACTACAGAGCCTTCAAACGCAAACTCACTGGCTATAAACCACCATCTCTATGCTTTGAGCGAAAGGACGGCACACTGGCGACGTCAAATGAAGAAAATTGCAGCATTCTGGCAGATTACTTCAAGAATTTACTTAATTGCTCTAAACCGCAAAGCGCCGTTGAGACCAAGGAACCCTTACTCAGGTACCCAGATTCCAGACCACCCGACAGAGATGAAATCAAGCGCCACATTGCCCGTCTCAAAAATAACAAAGCGCCGGGGGAAGACTCAGTAGTAGCAGAACTATGGAAATATGCCCCAAAGGAATCACTTGATATCTTGCAAAAGCAAATAGAAGAAATTTGGAACAAGGAGACCCTACCCGAAGATTGGAAAATAGCTTTGATCCATAAATTACACAAAAAAGGCAGCATGAAGAACATCAACTACTACAGAGGAATATCTTTGCTACCCGTGACTTAGAAAATTCTATCACTTGCCATCCTGGAGCATTTGGAAGCACAAGTCGAACATCAAATAGGTGAATACCAAGGAGGGTTCAGAAAAGGTCGCTTAACAGCTGAACAGATCCAAAGTATCAAAACGATCATCAGATATTGTACACCAAGGTCCAAGCAGTCTGTGTCTGTCTTTGTGGACTTTAAGAAAGCGTACGACTCCATTGACCGGGAAGTCCTGCTAAACATCTTAAATGAATTTGGAGTTGATTTGAAACTGCTGGCATTAATTAGAGACACCCTGACCGATACAAAATCCAAGGTGAAGTTCCACGGATGTCTCTCGCATTCTTTTGACATCAAAACAGGAGTCCGACAAGGTGATGGGCTATCCCCGATACTCTTCAACTGTGTTCTTGGAAAGATCATCAGAACCTGGCGGGTGAGATTACAGAAAACCAACTACAGTCCATTGAGAATAGGAACCAAATCCAAGGGGATCGCAACAGACTGCTTAGCATTTGCCGATGATATTTCTGTTCCCTCAACCGACATAGAAACCGCTAGAGATCAAGTTGAAATTTTAAAGGAAATTGCCGAACAGACTGGTTTGCAGATATCGTTTGAGAAAACAAAAGTAATGACTAACATCAAAGAGGCTCCACCAAAACTCCATACAAAATACGGGGACATCACCCGAGTAGACAAATTCAAATACCTGGGTGAGATCATCATGAAAAATGGTCTGGACAAAGAAGCACTTCAGGAGCGAGTACGCAAACTGGAAATAGCCTACCAAACATCCCGCACAATCTACAACAAAAAATGCCTTTCCCAAAACACCAAGATACGTCACTATGAAACAGTTCTGAAGCCAGTAGTTCTATATGCAGCCGAAACCCTGTCTCTAAATGCCAACAAATGACTCCTTGAAGAACTGGAGAAAAGAGAACGCAAAATTGTGAGAGGAATCTTGGGATCAAAGTACAGAAATGGAACCCATCAAAAGAGATCCAACAAGGAAGTCTATAGCAAAATAGAGAAAATTACCGACACAATCATAAAAAGACGGGCACGATTTTACGGTCATCTGAAAAGAATGGACGGAAGAAAGTTAACTAAAGAAATCTTTCGCTTTTTTGATTCAAACACCAAAACCAAAATTCCGTGGTTTAGAAATACCAAAGAAGACCTGTAAATGCTACATATGTCAGCTGAAGACGCCCGTAACAGAGATATCTTCCGCAAGAAAATATTGACGAACGGGCCAAACCGAGATGAGCAACCGTAGAGAAGACACGGTGCCCCTTGGACAGAGGAGCGTAAGCAGGCCCACTCACAAAGAATGATGGAAATTTGGGCTCTAAAGAAGGCCAAGTTCAGTGTCAAATGCAACAAGACTTAACGTGGTCCTTGATGGCCCCAGCGAATTATATAATAATAATAATAATAATAATAATAATAATAATAATAATAATAATAATAATAATAATAATAATAATAATGTCAGTTGTCTGTTAGGTCATCAGCCCAGAGGCTGGTTGGATCCTCAAATAGGATCACCAAAGGCTATGCAGTTATAGGGGAACCACAAAAACCAATGGCAGTACCAAAATGAAGCATACTAGGCAAGATGAGGAGTTAGGTAGTTTGCCATTGCTTTCCTCACTGGGCCAGACAGTGCTATTGTAGCACAACTAAACCTATGAGCAACACCTTTCATGACACTCAGACACACTGGTTGTGCTCTGAATGTCACTAATCAGCACCACCCATACCCCAGCAGCTTCCATATTGTCACAGCCATGGATGAGACTGGGACTTCAGTGGAAGCTACACTTTGCTCTGGCCTGTGCCAAGAGATGGATGCAAAAGTACTGTATCCATCAAAAAATGACAGCAGGCAGCATAATAATAATAATAATAATAATAATAATAATAATAATAATAATAATAATAATAATAATAATAATAATAATAATAATAATAATAATAATAATAATAATAATAGCGATGAGATCGATGCAAACTTGTGTTAACAATTTTACGAAGGCTGTAACCAGGCTAACTTTAAGAAATTCTGTGTGGCAAAAATTTGGGTATATTGCACCCGCCCCTCACCCATGTTGAACCCCGGCGGTATATCTACAGGGTTGTAAACTGGGTTATAAATCTATTTGGCATAATAGATATAACTTAGCGGCTTAAAGGGTTGGAGAAAGATGGGTGTCATCTAACTAAAAACGAATGAGAACATTATTTAAAATTTGTAAATAACAGTGGTTTATTAGACTCCTGATGATGATGGGAAATGGTGCAAATAAACAATGGTGAATACAAGTGAATAATGACAATGTTAATTATTTATTTCGTTGAGAACTGTAAGGATTTATTGAGGACAAGACCGAGTATAAACATAATTGTCTTTAGCATGACCTCGCGTGTATGGGAAAATAAAGCATAAACTCATTCAAACTATTCTCAAATGGCTGGGAAGACGTTACACACAAATACACACAAGCCTGAGTGAATTCCAACCTAGATCTAACCTATTACGCAATGGAGGAAACTGCACTGTTCTAAATAAACCAACACACTCACATATGCAATAGGTCCGGATTGAACCCACGGCCATAAATATGAGACATCGATTGTACCATCGGGTCAAAACCAACGCCAACCCTGAATGCGTACAAATAACATGTAAAAGCAAACAAAAAAGATAAAACCACACACCTATACACACACAAACAGCTGGTACCAGTGGAAAATTCTCGCCACATTCGGATGTTAGCGAGATACGAACTCAGACCCTTAGACGCTTGCAGATGGGCTGAAAACCCTACTAGATATATTCAAGTAAACTAAACACAACTATTAGGGAAAGAAAGGGATCGCTATTGCCTGTCGTTAACTAGGTCAGCTGAGGGAAAATGAATCAGTTAACATTCCACAATGGAACAATTCTAAAAACCTGTTACTTGTCTCTGGTGCAAGTCAAGTATTTCCATCGTGCGTGTTACGAGAGCAAATAAAATAATAAAAAAGTAACTTAGAGCTTCCCCTAGGGAAGGCCGTTCACCCACACCTTATTTTTCTTTACAATCAATTCGTGACAACAAAAATCCCGAAGTTATTTCCCTGGACTAAAACAGTATGTGGTCACACTATAATTCAAATACAATGGGAACCTAGCTAAATTCAAGGAGGGCATAGGTCAGATCTCTGTAGATCACTGCAGTACTCGTTCCATCAAGCTGATTACAATACAGTAAACTTACCTGGCATGTATTACACTCCCTTTAGTTGAGTACCTAAACCCTCTTATGTTATCATTCCCTTGAAAACTAATGGAACTCACCATTTTACAGCAAAACAAACTACATCAACGAAACGTCAAATAAAATAATAATCTGAAATACAAACTTCTCGTCTAGACTCCCCATACGTACAAAATCTAAGTCACTCAGACTTGTTACTAAATAAAACACAGTGCTATTCACCAGCACATTTACAGTTTAAATTAAATGAACCCTATCAATTACTGCTTACATTATTACTGTATTTTAAATGAATTTCTAGTACACTACGTGTCATGCTAAATAACAATGGAACTAATCAGCCTTCATTTCCTCATGAAGCCTCTGTCAGCTACGGAATGTCCATCCTGAGTCTAGTGTTCCCTGTGTTCATGGCGATGAATACAAAGCGCTGGCTGGGATTGCTGCGTCGAAAATCCGTAGTTCTGGTCACTGGGAAATATTAGTATCTATGACACAGACACACACGTTCAGTGGTGTCACACTCGAGTCCTTCAGTTTATGCACTGTACCGCACGGGCTTAATCCATCGTCCCGGGGTCGAATATCTTGAGACAGGGTTAATCAATTCAACCGCGCACAATGTACTTGATGAGCACACGTTACGTTGTCCAACCCTGTATTTCTATTCACACCACTTCACTTCACTAATTCACAAATTAAGTTAGTTCTATCCGACACCTTTTTTCAGGGGTAGATAGCCTACTAATGATAATATTAATTCGAGTACGGTCTCTATTTGAATCCAATTAACACGTCCGCGCATTCAATTCTTTCCCCGGTATGAGTTCCACTCCTATATATTTCTAATTTGAGCAATATATACTGATAACTGTATTCACAGTTCACATACAAAGGAAAATTATGGTCCCCGCTCGACACACCTCTGTCCCTCGCGAGATAAAACCGACTAATGCTGTCGGGTAACGCTTCCTGCTTCAACATTTCCAAACGCCCTATTCACGGAGTATTTGAGACGCAATAGTGCGATAATCAGGTGACCAGTGATCTTATAAGATGATTAAAACTCGCCCTGACGAAATCTGATCTTAAAATCCAGAATAATAAATAAATATCTGTCCTCATTTTCAACTCACTCAAGGGCATTCCCCGCTGTCAAGTGGCTGTCGAGACATTACACACATGGCCTCTGTAACTTTGCACTCTTATATAACTACACATTCCTTTTTTTTTTTTTTTGTAGGAAATTATCACCATGAAAGACGTCACAAACCCTAATACACTGATGACAAACAGCTCTATTGGATCCCTGTACAATGCCATATTATTAAAATCATTAATTTCCTTGATATCTAAAACGAAGTTGGCCATGATGTTTTAAAGATGGGTTCGAGATTACGATTGTGAAAAGTTTTACCTCTTCCCCTCACAAATGATTTGTTGTCGGGATAAACCCTAGCCTCTTTTCATCCTGGGGTTCCCTCGCTCAGCTTAGGGGAGACACAGCCTAGCTTCACGCTTGGCGTTCGAGTTCCCGCGTACTTGCTTCCACACACAAAGAAAGCGTGTTATCTTGATCCTAGTCCTTCATGTCCCTGTCCGCTACAATACATATAATATAGGTTGACTAAAGGCGAATTATTGACATAACGTAAGATAGCAGAACTTCTTTGCTGTGCAGTTTGGGTCGCTCAGCTGTGAGCTTGCATTCGGGAGATAGTAGATTCGATCTCCACTATCGGCAGCCCTGAAGATGATTTTCCGTAGTTTCCAATTTTCGCACCTGGCAAATGCTTAGGCTCTACTTTAATTAAGGCCACGACGCAAAACAACTTGCAAAAACAAAATAAAAATATATTACTTGTATGGGGTACCATATTTTGTACTTTATTTTTTTCTGGGTAGGGTTAGCAGTTAAGTGCTAAATCCATCAGGGATTGTACCTTTTGCAGTTCAAAACCCCACATACGTACGTATGTAGATTATATGATCGGTAATTGCTAACTGGAGCCTCCATGGCTCAGGCGGCAGTGCGTCGGCTTCTCATTGCTGGGTCCCGTGGTTCAAATCCCGGTCACTCCATGTCAGATTTGCACTTGACAAAGCGGAGGCGGGACAGGTTTTTATCTGAGTACTCCGGATTTCCCTGTCATCTTTCAGTCCAGCAACACTCTCCAATATCATTTAATTTCATCCGTCAGTCATTAATGATTGCCCCAGAGGAGAGCGACAGGCTTCGCCAGTCGGCACAATTCCTATCCTCGCCGCTAGATGGGGTTTCATTCATTCCATTTCTGACCCGGTCAAATGACAGGAAACAGGATGAGGATTTTCATTTTATAGTTACTAACTCTGCTTAGTCAGCATTCTAGGATTATTATTATTTTTATTCGATGTTAGGCCCCTTTAAAACAACAAGCATCATCATCAAGCTTATTTTTATTCTTCCTTTTCGACCGCTTTTCCACACCTATGGGTGGAGCGGGTGCAAACTGTGTAGCATAATGTGTATTTGGCTGTGTTTACGGCTGGATGCCCTTCCTGACGCCAACCCTATATGGAGAGGGACGTAATAAGTATTGCGTGTTTTTTGTGGTGGTTGGTAGTGTAGTGGGTTGTGTGAATATGAAGAGGAAAATGTTGGGACAAACATATACACTCAGTCCCCGGGCCAGAAGAATTAATCAGAGGCGATTAAAATCCCCGAACCGGCCGGTAATCGAACCCGGGACATTCTGAACCGAAGGTCTCAACGCTGACCATTCAGCCAATGAGTCGGACATTCTCGGTTTATTATAACTTTATATTATTTAAGTGTCTTTTCACAGATGAGCGCTACTTGTAATCTTAATTGAATTCTATTGCACTCTAGTAACGTTTCGGATGTTTTATTCGGCACGTTATTTCCTGTCAAAAATTCAAATCTGCCTGCCGAAAATTTTTCCTGGGAAAATGTAACTGAGTTGTGTGTCATTGTGTATATGTTGTGTGAATGAGTTTTCTTTGATCTATTATGCACTTAAATGATGATAATGATTATTATTATTATTATTATTATTATTATTATTATTATTATTATTATTCCTCTTTATATTATTAGTATTCTTTCTTTCTTAATCCGCTTACCCTCCCTCGGACTCAGCGAGGGATCCCACCTCTACCGCCTCAAGGTCAGTGTCCTGGAGAGTGAGACGTTGGGTCGGGGGATACAACTGGGCAGGATCACCAGTAACTTGCCCAGGCGGCCTCACCTGCTATGCTGAATAGGGACCTTGGTGGGGGATGGGGTGATTGGAAGGGACAGACAAGGGAGAGGGAAGGAAGCGGCCGTGGCCTTAAGTTAGGTACCATCCAGGCATTTGCCTGGTGGAGAAGTGGGAAACCACGGAAAAACACTTCCAGGACGGCGTGGGTGGAAATCGAACCCACCTCCACTCAGTTGACCTCCCGAGGATGAGTGGACCCCGTTCCAGCCCTCGTACCACTTTTTAAATTTCGTGGCAGACCCGGGAATCGTACCCGGGCTTCCGGGGTGGCAGCTAATCACACTAACCACTGCACTCCAGAGACGGACATTATTAGTATTGTCACATTAATTGCCGTACTGATTTATAACTTCGTCGTAAAATTATCTGTCCGTAGTATTCTTTCTTTTTAGAATTACTATGTCTTACTTTTATGTTTATATTTTAACATTTTATTGTTTATAGTGGTTAAGTGTAAGAGACGGCCGCGAGCCCTAACTTCGCCACAAATATAACTCAGGAATAAAATAAATTTTTTCCTACCAGGGGGCATAACATTAGAGCCTGCATTGCCTTTAGGGGGCCCCGTGGTCTCCTCACGAAAACATAATATATATCTACCCTAATGCCACTTTGCACGGAAGCGATAAAGACGATTTTGTTGAATCAGTCGAAATAGTTCGTTCTTTTGTACAATTTGTACGTACAGGAATTGTCACTTGACTGCAACTAGCAGCAGTTTATTGTGTTGATTGTAGTACAGCACAGCTATAAACAAATGATTGCCGTCTCGCGCAACACCACACCAAATTATTGTAAAATAATTACAGCGATGAAAATTGATACCAAAGTATCATGTTTTAATTAAAAAATTATACTTTGTTAGTGTGTGGTGCATCTGAGGTCGTATTATGCGCAAATTCTGCGGAACATTTAACTGTTGTCACATATTTATTCGACAACAGTTCGACAACCAATTAGAAGTTTGTGTAGTAACAATCAGTCGACTTAGTTTCGAACGAGCTATCTTTGCGTGAAGTTTATAATAGGCTTAACAGTTGTGCGGTTTGATATTTATCAAACTATATTTAAACAGTTTTTTAAATTTAATTTTGCTTGTAAGTTTTATTCTTCCGTTTGTTTTAATAGAATAAAATTTTATAGGTAACTGAGACTTCGGTAAATGTTATAGAGTATAGTTCTGTAGTTACTGAGAAATGCAACCATTTAAACTTAACTACGAAGAACTAAGTGGATCATGGTTAGTTGTTCAGCAGCTTAGCTGTTAAACCACGGAAGTAGTCGATTGAAACCTTTTAAACTTCATTTACTAAAAATCTTACAATAATGAATAATAGATTTGTTCATATAACTTGACAATAGGCCTATATTGCATTATTTCTACCAGCTCTAATTAAATTTAGATTTATTCATAGATTTTGAGGGGGCCCGAATTTGTATTTTGGCAGGTGGGCCCATATCACATTCGTTATGCTCTTGTTTCCTACGTGTGATGCTTATGGTTATTTTCTACCTTTTTAAAAAGTTTTCCTTATAGTAGCCTTGAATAGACATCGTGATGTGTTTTATAGTAGAGGGCATTATTTGAGCACCATGTTCACACTCACGACTACACACTTTGGCACCTAGAATATCCTTCGTTGATACTGTACACCGCGTCATAAATATGTAACATAAAAGTGGAGTTTAATAGCGGTGCCTGTAGTCGAACACTATCGTTGAGGCTAATCCTTCTGTGACAGCAAAGAATGTAGAAGATGCCGTAATTACTACCTTCCGTGGCGACCAGCTGCTGGCCTTGTGTGCTCAGTGGAGCAGAGAATTAGGTAAGTTGAGAGCTGTCATCGGGCAGAGCGATACGTAAGCTGATCTTGTAAGGATTTAATGATGGGGGCTGTTAAAATGTTAGAAGTGATGGTAGGGGTGTGATTACATCGAAGACATGTAATACAAGGTGTAAGTGTGATAGTTATTTGAATGTTTCTCTACCGCTTAGTCGACAACCAAAGCAAAGCTATTCAGGCCAGGAAACTTAAAAGAATTGTGGCTATGAAGATTACATAGAATAGGATGCCTTTATGGTAAATATTGTAGACATCGAGAAAGGAGAATTGTCTACAATATGTTTGTCCCACCTCCTTTCCATTGTTTACACAGAACAGGCGGCAAAGGAGAGCAAAACATGAATTTGGAACGGGAATCACAATGCAAAGAGAAGAAATCAAAACTCTGAGATTTGCCAATGATATTTTTATTTTATCTGAGTCTGCAGAAGATTTGTGCAAAGTGGTGAATGGTAAGGGCAAAATCTTGAGGAAGGAGTATAAGATGAAAATAAATTCGCCCAAAAGGAAATTAATGGAGTACGTTCGAACGAAGGCAGGTAATGCAGAAAATATTAGATTAAGGTCTTAAAGAAAGTAGATGTTTATTGTTACTTGGGTAATAAAATAACGATTAGTCCAAGCAAGAAAGGCCTTTCTTAAGAAAAGAATATTGATACAGAGATTAGAAATATGATTTTGAAGAATTTTTCAGGAGCGTGGCATCGCATGGAAGCGAAACATAGACGATAACTAGCTCATAAAGGAATTGAATAAGAGCTTTTCATATGTAGTGTTACAGAATAATGCTGAAGGCGAGAATGGTAGATCGAATCTCGAATGAAGATATACTGAATTGAATTGCTGAGAGGAGATCTATTTGGCTAAATTTGACCAAAGGAAGAGATAGAATGATAGGATTCGTCTTAAGACACCCATAACTTATTTAGTTGGTTTTTGAGGAAGTGTAGGCGGTAGGAACGGCAGGGGTAGACCAAGCAGATTACAAGCAGATGTAGGATGTAGTACTTATTTAGAAATGAAAAGTTTAACAGAGAATAGGGTGGCAAGGAGAGTTGCATTCAATCCAGTCCACGGTATGATGACTCAGACAACAATAACAACAACAACACCGTAAAATATTATAGAACTAGCACCATAATCTTGGCGCTCCCTCTATGTCGGCCTTCGGATCTCAAATTGTGGATTCAAATCCAGAAGAGATACAGTGGAAATCGAATATATCGACACCGAAAGGACAGCCGATAGTGGCACAAAGTTTTTTGTTTTCTTTTGTTGCTAAAAATGCCATATCTGTATGTTTTAGGCTGCACACTTACATGGTTAATTAACGTATTTAAGTTAAAACTTCAAAAAACGTAATGAAGTAAGTACTGTATTATTTTACAGTACAGTATTTGTGGAATAAGACTGCGAGGAACTTCATTGGCCTCCGCTTGAAAAATAGGTTCATTGATCGGCACAGACTAGGTAAACAACAGATAATGAATCTACCACCTCTGGTACCACACCAGGCAAATGCCGGGGCTGTACCTTAATTAAGGCCACGGCCGCTTCCTTCCAATTCCTAGGCCTTTCCTATCCCATCGTCGCCGTAAGACATATCTGGGTCGGTGCGACGTAAAGCAAATAGAAAAAAAAAATTCTAGCACCTGGGCGACTGCCGTAATACACATAAGCAGTGACTGATTTATTATTTGTTCTTTGCCACTTAAACCATATAAGTACAAATTTTTCAATATCTTTGTGAACAGATATTCTGGCACACTTGATTTTTACCAAATTTTCTTCTAAAAAGACTGCATTTTCTCTCTGTACTTTCAAATTGTAGACGTAATTCAGTGTGATACAATTCATTTACGATGCTGACACTTGTTTCCCTACTTTCCAACCGCCATACTACGAGCGACTTTTCTTCAATATTAAACATTTTCCTTCTCTTTTGCGGCGTACTCACAGCGATGCTTGCCTTGACTATTTAACAGACTTGAAGTATACAACAATAAGCGTTACATTGTTTTCAGCAATCCCCAAATACTTAACAAACAATCAAAACTGGCCGTTCTGGCCGATGCATTTCTCCGAAAATGTAATCGAAATACTTCGTATTATACGACACGTCGTAATAAGAGACGCCGTACTAAGCGATTATTTTAAATACGGTGTTTATATAGAATTTAAACCGGACCGTTCGATTTCGCCGTTATATTCAATATGTAGTTAAAAGCGGTGTCGCAATAAACGGTTTCGACTGTAGTAGGTTTTATGAAGGTCAGAAATATGTCCGATCGGTACTCCATATTCTACTATTGCCTTACGTCGCACCGACACAAGCAGGCCTTATGAAGACGATGGAACAAGATAGGGGTAGGATTAGGACGGAATTAACCATGGATTTAATTAATTGCCCTGTGTGAAAATGAAAAACCACCAAAATCCATCTTTGGGCTCCCGACAGTGGGGGTACGAACCCATTATCTCCCGAACGCAAGCTAATATGTACGTGTCCGAAACTGCGCTGCCGACTGGCTCGGTTATTTAATTGGCAACAATGTGCAGTTATTACTGGGTCTTTTTCTTACAACTCATTGCGAATTATACGTGAATTGGTCATCATACATTCTTTCCTTGCACTTTGTCTGATACGATGATGGACGGGGGAATCATGGATGTCGAATGTCAGAGGCGATGGTTCAGCATATTCCTGGACCGATTTCCCCCGTATTAGGAAAACAAAGAAATCGAGCAATGTGAAATTAACACTGGACTATTTCCAGATCTCAAGTGATTGTTTATTAAAAAGACACATTTTCCAAAGTGCAAATCGTGAAAATTTTGCGAAATTTTGCAAATTTGGCTCATAACTTTAAGCGAAAATGCGAGATAATTGATGAAATTATGTGGAATCACTCTGTGATCCAAGAAGCATAATAAGATGCAATTTAGAAAATGATGAAGGTTCTCAGTCCACCTCTGTGGTGTAGTGGTTAGCGTGATTAGCTGCCACCCCCGGAGGCCCGGGTTCGATTCCCGGCTCTGCCACGAAATTTGAAAAGTGGTACGAGGGCTGGAACGGGGTCCACTCAGCCTTGGGAGGTCAACTGAGTAGAGGTGGGTTCGATTCCCACCTCAGCCATCCTCGAAGTGGTTTTCCGTGGTTTCCCACTTCTCCTCCAGGCGAATGCCGGGATGGTACCTAACTTAAGGCCACGGCCGCTTCCTTCCCTCTTCCTTGCCTATCCCTTCCAATCTTCCCATCCCTCCACAAGGCCCCTGTTCAGCATAGCAGGTGAGGCCGCCTGGGCGAATTACTGGTCATACTCCCCAGTTGTATCCCCCGACCAAGAGTCTGACGCTCCAGGACACTGCCCTTGAGGCGGTAGAGGTGGGATCCCTCGCTGAGTCCGAGGGAAAAACCGAACCTGGAGGGTAAACAGATGATGATGGTGATGATGAAGGCTCTCATCTAACAAAGCAAATTCTATCCTACGAGAATTTTCAGTTATTGTTTAGGGATCTAGTTGGTAGTTCATGTACAGCAGGTAAAGATATTCATGTGATTACCGTTCTTTCCCTGAAATCAGAATATGGACATTTCGTAAAAGCTACATTGAAGGCTTTATGGATCGCAGTCGATGATGTTGATAGTGAGAGGTCATTTTCAATGTATTGTAATACAGGGTCTCTGATATAAACTCAGAATGCACGGTGCGCTACGGCAGCGCCAGTATGAGAGGCGCCCGCGTAGTTCTTGACCTTGCAAGCAGACTGCACGTCTTCGACCTGGCAAGCATCAGTCGCAAGTCTGAATCTCAGCTATTAACATAATGAGACAGTTATCATTGAAACGCCGTATTTTCGTATGTAAAAGTTCTAGTTTCTTCTTAATGATCGTGTAAAGAGTGATAACTCTCGCTCTTGTGCAGACAATCCTAATGGTGTTTATGAAGTCCCTCTTTATGATAGGAAAATTGGTGTTTGGTGTGCTCTTAGTGCAAGACGTCTCTTGCGAGACGACAGTAAATGCAGAGAGGCACCAAGATGACATTTTGACGCCGTTCTTCCATCAATTAACGGAAGGAGAAAAATCGCTTGGGTGGTTTCAACAAGATTCAGCCCCTGCTTATGCAGAAAAAGAGTCCTTTCTTTTAATCTCGGAAGTGTTTGAACATAGAGCGATCAGTGCTGCTCTATTTCCCCCTCGTTCTCCAGATCTAACAGTGTGTGATTTTTACTTGTGGGGTAAACTGAAAGAAAAAGTGTATCGAACAAATCCTCGTACATTGGAGGAACTGGAAGAAAATATTACGAATAAAATCAGAAGTCCGCCACTGTGGTGTAGTGGTTAGCGTGATTAGCTGCCACCCCCGGAGGTCCGGGTTCGATTCCCGGCTCTGCCATGAAATTTGAAAAGTGGTACGAGGGCTGGAACGGGGTCCACTCAGCCTCGGGAGGTCAACTGAGTAGAGGTGGGTTCGATTCCCACCTCAGCCATCCTGGAAGTGGTTTTCCGTGGTTTCCCACTTCTCCTCCAGGCGAATGCCGGGATGGTACCTAACTTAAGGCCACGGCCGCTTCCTTCCCTCTTCCTTGCCTATCCCTTCCAATCTTCCCATCCCTTCACAAGGCCCCTGTTCAGCATAGCAGGTGAGGCTGCCTGGGCGAGGTACTGGTCATTCTCGCCAGTTGTATCACCCGACCAAGAGTCGGAAGCTCCGGGACACTGCCCTTGAGGCGGTAGAGGTGGGATCCCTCGCTGAGTCCGAGGGAAAAGCCGAACCTGGAGGGTAAACAGATGATGATGATGATAAAATCAGAAACATTACAGTAGCAGAACTTACTCGCGTCAGCCAAAATGTGGTTACTAGGTACAACGCCTGTATAATTCAGGAAGGATGACACTTCCACCATCTTTTATAAGGAATAATTTCATATAAGATTGTGATATAAGTTCGGCTGAGGCAACTGCCATAGCGCAGGGTACAAACACTGTGCGTTCATTCTTAGTTCATATGAGAGACCTGGATAAAGGCTGAAAAGAGAACAGCTCTGACTCTCATTCATATGGAACTCATGGTACTTCTGTCTTTTTCAGACCGATGTGTAAACCATGTACGCAGGCTAGGTGCAACTTGTTGAACTGACAGGACTTTTTTCCTAACAACCATATTATGTAGAGCCGGCCCCGCGGCGTAGGGGTAGCGTGCCTGCCCATTACCCGGATGCCCAGGGTTCGATTCTCGGCCAGGTCAGGGAATTTTACCTGGATCTGAGGGCTGGTTCAAGGTCCACTCAGCCTACGTGATTACAATTGAGAAGCTATCTGACGGTGAGTTGGCGGCCCCAGTCTAGAAAGCCAAGAATAACGGCCGAGAGGATTCGTCGTGCTGACCACACGACACCTTATAAGTTGCAGGCCTTCGGGCTGAGCAGCGGACGGTTGGTAGGCCATGGCCCTTCGGTACTGTTGCGCCATTGTTGGAGGGGTATTATGTAGACATGATATAGACTTTTGGGGCTATGCCGTTTCAAGGAAGTAAGGTTCAAGGGTAAAGGTTACAGCGATGTGCAGATTCATAGAGCCCCGCATCCGAGAGAAACGACCAATCAAAGCTCACAGACGGAAGAAGTGAAGGTAATTGCCTACCTGCCTTACATTCACAACACCACAAATCGGATTGCCAAGGTCCTCCGCAAACACTATATAAAAACCATGTTAGGCACCATCACTAAAATTGCTCACAGGACAAATTGTCCCCACTTTTACATCCTGGGGTATACGAAATTCCCTGTTCTTGCGGTAAGGTATACATTGGCCAAACATGCCGGCCCGTTGGTATTCGTATCAAGGAACATGAACGAAATATTCGTCTCAACCAGCCAGACAAATCAGCAATAGCTGTGCACGCCCTATCGTCGGGTCGTGATGTCGTGTTCTAAGATGCTCGAGCTCTTATCCCACACTAGACCCTTCAGATCCAGGATTATACTGTACGGGAAGCTGTGGAAATATGTAGAAATCCTAACAATTTCAACAGGGACACTGGCTATCAGTTAAGTAATAAGTAATTGCCAGGCATTAAGGATTTACGTAGGTAGTTCCCTTCCCCGTCCCTTCACTATTGTTATTTCGTCACGGTATTTTCCAGATTCGTACGTTCCTCATCACCAGATGTTTCATTCCAGGCTTGTGTCATTGTCATACTTTCATATATGTATAAACTTGTTATGTTATGTGACTCCCTCTCAGACTGATTCTGATGGCTCCGTCAGCTTCCGCTTCGAATGCTAGCGCTGTACCGCGAACAGTGAGCCATCTAGTGACGAATGAACGTACCACTTACACTTCTATTAGTAACATCTAAATTCAAACTTCATTCTTGGAAAAGTCTTCCTCGTGAACAGTCGAGATTTCTTTCTGAAGACGCAGAGCTAAGTTCTCTGTGAAACGTAAAGAATTTAATCTTATTTTCTTGACACGGCATAATCCCAAAAGCCTATATCATGAATGAATTTATTGAACTGAACATAACAGGCTTTCGCCCAGTTACAATGTTCCAATATGCATTTCAAAATAAAACACTCACAGAAAGCCTATATCATGTCTACAAGTACGGCCCGTGGAAGCATCAAAGGTAACCATATTATGTATTTTTCTTACAAGTTGCTTTACGTCGCACCAGTACAATTAGGTTTTATGGCAACAATGGGATAGGAAACGCCTAGGAGTGAGAAGGAAAGGGTCGTGGCCTTATTTAAGGTTCCTGTTGTGAAAATAGGAAACCACGGAATACCATTTTCAGAGCTTCGAACCCACTATCTTCCGGATGCAAGCTCACAGCTGCACTCCCCTAACCGCACGGCCAACCCGCCCGGTTATCCAGTTCGTAAATATGGCTTAATTCTTCATCTTCTTGCTCCACCTCTTCGCAGGTAAGGTAGAGGACCATTGTGGAGATTTTTTTTCCATTTTACATTTCCCATAGGATTGCGAAAGATAGTCGGAGGTTCTGCATCTAGGATTATCTTCTCAACCCACGTTCACGTTTCGTTTCTACAGGCAGTATAATTTAAGATTTCGCTCTTTTGCACGCAGGCCGCGGGAATCCTCAAGCGAGCGCCATATGGCTTGGGTCAAGTTTGGCACGATAAGAGGTGTTGACAGCTGACGCAGCAGTAACTACTGGACTTTTAAAATGTGTTGCAAGGTTATTATCGAGTTGGCCTCAGAGAATAATTTCGGTCGAGTGTTATTTGCACAAAAAGAAGAAACATGTTAAAACCTGCCTTCAAAAATTCCGTAGACAGTTCACCAATTCTACAGTACCATCAAAACGTTACGCGCAACAACTTGTTCACAAGTGGCGCTAGGACTGGCTCCGTAACTACTAAGAAGAAACAGCGAAGGGGAAGAGCTCTCACACAGAAGAGGTTAGAACATGTACAGGCAAGGCTGCAAGTCAGTCCACGAAGTCGCTTCTGAGAGTAGCTCAGGAAACTGGTATTTCACTTTCGTCAGCACGCAAGAATATTGTTACATTTACGATCTTAACGGACTCACTCAGTGGCGAGTTCAATTTCATTTACCAGTTTTTATTTAGAGTACTTATTCATTTATTTGTCCTGGGCATGCATATAGCTGGCGAGTTCAGTTTCTATAGGCGTAATCATGTCGCTTCTTTGAGACAATTAGATCCGCTCGCCATTGCGGGCACCGCGCTCGCTGTCGCCGCTTCTCTGCGTTCCTATAGCTCGGCACTCCGCTTGGAAGACATAAATTATACTCCCTGTATATTTCCTTAAATTATCAGCTGAATTAGGCTGTACTTTTCATGTGTTATGCGGAACAACAGAATGCTTTCTCACAGGTGACGTGCTATACCCATGTGAACTTGAACATTCTGGAATAGGCCGTACATCCATGTTTCAAAGGCATGCAATCAGTTCATTGACGAAGTCTTAATTGACCACTCTTTGACATCGTAAGTCAGTTATGGTACGATCAAATGCCACCAGATCGTTCACAATGCAATCTTGCAAGTTGAGGGCAGATAAAGCAAAATAGTTGGTTCAGCGAGTAGAGACAAAGCCCAACAGTGCAGCAGGTATAGTTTGGCCACCATATGGCTACGTCCGATGTAAAATTTTACTTTCGTCCGAATATATTTATACAATAAATGCAATAGTAGGATAACTAGATAAAGGATCAAAGCTAGTAGATATTTGATATAATTAAGCGTAAGCTGCTTTTATTAATAACAATAATAATGTTATTGGCTTAACGTCCCACTAACTACTTTTACAGTCTTCGGAGACGCCGATGTGCCAGAATTTTGTCCCTTATGGATTATTTTATGTGCCGGTAAATCTACCGACACGAGGCTGACGTATTTGAGCTCCTTCAAATACCACCGGACTGAGCCAGGATCGAACCTGCCAAGTTGGGGTCAGAAAGCCAGCGTCTCGAACGTCTGATCCATTGAGCCCGGCAAAAACGAAAAATAATTAACGATAGCTGTCTGCTGGCTTTTCCACCAGAACTTAACAAGTAGTCTATGTGACAAATGACTACTGATTCATTCACAGCAAACTAATCTTCACAATCGTCATACAAATGAGACACATCGTATGCCATCGTTGTTTATTTACATCTGGACATGGCCATGTTGGAAAACAAGACAGCCCTCGAAGAAAAATATAAGACAGAGAAAAACTGTAAAGTATGGTACATTGTTCATATCAAATTCATTGTCATCTTCACAGGGCACTGTCAGATAGTGCAACAAAGCTACAGTGCCAGGAATGGAGAGAGCGTGCTACGTTTGAAATCAGAATTAACTGTTGTTGGGACAGTGGAAGACGTGATGACTAGACATCGGATGTATATGCTGTATAAATCACCAATATAAGCACGCAATTATGCTGCAAAAAGTGGTGAAATATGCATTTAAGTATGCACTTATTTTCATGCTATTAAACACTTTATGAAATGCAAACTTAACATTTCTTTATTAGACACACGCGATTCACTCACACCAATAAATAAAATCATGATTATGAATGAACTACTGAATGAAAAACAAAAACATCTCACTAGTTACAGCTGTGGCTGTTCCACTAATAGAAACAATCCGTGCACAGTTCATGAGACGTATCAACCTATCAGTGTTCACTGTTAAAACATATGCACACGTCTCCTAGACAATGTGTTAATTAATGATGATGATGCTTGTTGTTTTAAGGGGCC
This sequence comes from Anabrus simplex, assembly GCF_040414725.1. Lineage (NCBI taxonomy): Eukaryota > Metazoa > Arthropoda > Insecta > Orthoptera > Tettigoniidae > Anabrus > Anabrus simplex. Next base: position 95,421,218 of record NC_090267.1, read on the forward strand.
TAACATCGAAGGTCATCGCCCCATGTGTTAATTAATACACTTGATAAATCAGTTAGTAAGGTTGCAACCGTGTGAATAAAACCACAAACGTGAAGAAACGCACTTAAATACACATTCCTCCTTAATTTTACTCTACACACCCTACTTTTTCCGTCCATAATTTGCTTTGCAGTACACTGCAATAGTCTTCTCCAAGTTTTCTGGTATAAATCTCCGGCGTTTGTCTGTTAAAACTAGCTTCAGTGCGGAAAACGATCTGTCTACATCTACGGGTATAACAGGACAGACTTGAATTTGGGAGCGAGTGTAGTTGTTAAACATTTTAGTAGATCTACATTATACGTACCAGCGAAATATTTGTTTATAGCTACCGAATTTCGTTTAAAGACATCAGGATATTTTGTTTCAAGGCGGAATCCGAGGTGTCCTGGGATACCTTCCAGTTCACGCCTCACGTTCTCCATAATGCCCTGCGAATCACCAAGACGCAACCCACGTGATTCCAGCTTCTTGATTCATTCTAGCTCGTATGATATGGGAGCATGTCTTGATAAGTGCCAGGTTCCATTGAACCGTTTCTTTCCGAAAGAGTCCGGCTCCATGGCTAAACGGTTAGCGTGATGGCATTTGGTCACAGAGGTTGCGGGTTCGAGTCCCGGCAGGGTCGGGAATTTTAACCACAATTGGCTAATTTCGCTGGCACGGGGGCTGGGTGTATGTGACGTGTCGGCTTAATCATCATTTCATCCTCATCACGACGCGCAGGTTGCCTACGGGATTCAATTCTAAAGACCTGCACCTGACAAGCCAAACTTTTTCCTCGGACACTCCCGGCACTAAAAGCCATACGCCATTTCATTTCATTTCATTTCCGAAAGAGTTCAACTCATTAATTACGTTTTTTCTTGACGAATGTTTGTAAAACACGTCAAAATATGCATAATAAAAGTCGAAAACATGCACAATAAATCCGAAAATTGAAATGTATGCACTAATCTCAAATGTATGCAAATATGCACACATGCCCCTAGGATGCTTACTAATTAATCAAATTTAACCTCGAAATGCACTTCCTTGCCGGTTTTGGAGATCTACATCTTGGAGAACAAATTATGCATTTGAATACAAATTCGATGTCTGGTGATTACTTTCGTGTTACCTCGGGCATGGAATGCTGTATTAGTGATCGGAATTCCATAATGAAGCATATACCAGGTGGCCCGCGAGCGCCGTACTTTCTACTTATAAGTGTCTCGCATGCACTGATGATGAACGGGATACCCAATAACTGATATTCACAGGGGTATTACTACCTGCAGTTTAGTTACGTCAGAACATGAAGAGATAACAACCGGACGGACGCTCGCTGCATGTTCCTCAGCGCAACAGTCAAATGCGCACCCTTGCGTTAGTAAGCCTCGTTTTCGAACACTCGGTAGTAACGCCACAGCACACAGAATACTAAGGCAAGTTAGTTTAAATTACGCTATGCTAAGCAATGCCAAGGTATGTTGTGCTATGCCACGAATCAAAAGCTAATCTAAACAATGCTAGACAGTCGTTTTAAGACGGTCGGACAATTGAAGAGGAGACTTCTTTTATTGACCGCTGTCGAGGAAGACGAAGAAAGGGAAAGAAACAGAAAGATCAGAATATTCTCTATACTTGAAATCGGAAGGAGAGTAATTCATGATGAATTACATCATTTGATTTAAGCATTGCAAGGAAATGGTGAATTAAAAATTACTTTCGTCTAAACCAGGAACAGTTTCATGAACTTCTCTCTATCAAGGAAAACTGAATATTGTGACATTTTAGGTCTATTGTAATTGGCAGTGAATTTTATAAGACCGGACTGTACCCCAGGTGTCCCGCGCGGAGTGTCGGCAGGGGAATTCAAAGGAATGATTTTTTGTTTATCTTTTGTGTAACCTGTTGAGGGGTGAGAGACAATGTTATCAACGCAAGAGAAGACGGGAAAAATTTTAATCCGGTTGAACTTTTCACCCACGATAAGTATTGCGTTCAAAATCTTTCGTCATAATACAACTTCAGATTCGACGTCCTAATAAACATTCTCCAACAAGTGTGCGTAAAAGCTGTGATATCCCATTTCAAGAAGGCCTGAATAATAATATTTGGAAATGAAATTAATTATGGAATTAATTATACAATTAATTAACAAGAAATTAGGGGACATGTTAAGTACAACGTCGAGGAATTCAGGACGTCAATTGAATCACGAGGTGTGACGTCAGAGCTCAGAAGATGGGTGGCGAACCTGCACTAGAATATTCTCACTCTCTCTTGTTTCTGCTGGCTGTGCGTGTTGCTCGGGAACTACTACTCAAGGAGGTCTTCTACAGACATGGACAGCTGTTAGTTACACCACGAGGAGATCAGTGTCATTTCTGTGCAGTTTAACAGACCATCTAAAAATCATAACAGACGTCAATAGTGTCTGGGAAGAAAGTACGTATCATTACATGTCAATTGTGAAACCACGAGTGGGGAATTTGTAGTAATATTTTTGTGAAAGTTTCAGTGCACCTCAAGCAATACGAGTTCGATACCAGCCAAGGCAATGAAGAGCTATAGTAAGAAATTCGTGTGCCCTGGAGACATCGCCCGGATCAGGATGCAGTACTAAACGCCAGAACCAAGGCCAACAGCGTCCTAATGTCATGAATCCTGCCTAGAAGACAACCATGGTCATCAAGACATCCAAGTTAAGTCGACATTTCATTTATACTGGGTATTATCTGTTCTATGTAGCTGTATTATGTAGTTAACTTTCTTCTTGAAGGGATTATTGCTTAAACAGTAGTTTGAGTAGATTTCTAGTATCTTTACCATGTTATTTTCTTGTGTTATACGGCGTGACATCATCGACCACGCGGGTTTCAATAAGTCATGTCATCAGACAAGTATCTGATTTATATATCAGCCATCAGCTAACCTTTAAGGAATTTTACATTTGCATTCAATTACTATGATATTGAGGATTGTGTACGCGTGATATTTTAATTCTTCGGAATATATTTCTCTTGTATCTTGCCAAAAGTGTTTGCTATATTTTGCACGAGGCAGCAAGCTCATCTGACATATTAACGCTATGCTAACGATACGGATAGCTTTCTTTTGGATCCGATTTCATACTTTTAAGGGAGGACATTGTCTGATTATTATATTTATACGTGGTTCCATTCATTTATGAGAATTTTCCCGTGATATTTTGGACGGATGTTGCGAATTATTTTCGCTATTGTACCTCTCACATTGTGCCATGTGGAGAAATGTGGCATGGATTATGGTGATTTTGTGTGCTATTTGGGGGCGAATCTTCACGTCTCTATGAATAAAAGCACATGTAGTCTATTTTCTGCGATGTTGGGTGCAATGATGAATGGATATTTCGGAATAATTTATCGTCATTTTGATGTATTTGCGAGTTGTTGTTTTGTGAGAGAACTATAGGCGATAGCGTCTTCATAAAAATATTGAACCACGAGGTAAACCACATTTCTTCCTACAAAATAAAATTGAGTGTATGAGATGGTTAGAGCCTTTTTTGTCATACTGGATGAGCGTCATCGCAATAATATTAAATTGTAGCTGTATGGTATTACTCACTTCCTCGATATATGCTAAATTTTGGTAACGTCCTGAGTTCGATGCAAATATTGGCGATATTTTTAGTCATCATTACCCAGACTATTTGTACCTGATGGATTACTTATAGGTGCAAATCATTATTTATGGGAGTCTTCCATTCCCATGAAATGAACGGATAACGTGTGGACGTGTGTGTATATTTGTAAAATAGTATCCTTAGTTAGAGTTGGTTACAATTCTTTCTTTGGTGGATGATGGTAACGGGAGACTTACTATGCGCATTTTTATGTTGTTATTTCCACAGGTTGTGTGATTTTATTTTATTGTGCAGTATTGATATGTGTGTTACCATCGTTGTTCTGAGTTTCGGCGTTGTGTTAAGGTCGTGACTCATGACACATGGTTGAAGATTTAATTTAAATTAATTTTTTTCATTCCTCTTTCTTGCTTACTTTTATCACGTAATGTCACGTGTACTCTGTTACGCGGAACAGATAATCACTGAAAGGTCGAGTTAAATTGGAAAAATGATTAAAAGTGAAATTGAGGGACGAAAGTAATTTATTAAATTTTGTTTGTATTTTCATCTTTTGACCAGTCATATAACTTAAGCATTTAAAATGTTGTTCCAGATTTTCCGCCATGATTTTACATGCGTGCGAGCATCCTTCTCTAAGCAAAATCAAATATAATATTCAAAATAATATTCGATAAAATGCGACTTGTATGAAAACAATTTTTTTCAGAATTAATAAGAATTAATTAACATGTACCATCCCATTTGCTTTCATTTTTGGATTTACAGTAAGAGTTAACGTAAAATTAAATTTTTAGTGATCATCTCTCATAATCATGATTCTTAGAAGGACGGAATTATTTTGGAATAAATTATCCACCATTAATTTGTATTTCGATGGTTCATTATTTACGGATATCTTCCCATCTCCGTGATCCACACCATTTCTCTTATGGAACACATCAATCCCTTACTGAGCACCCCTGAGTGGGGTCTCGTGCCTCTAATATGTTAGTCGTGGCTTAAACGGGTAGAATATGAAGTACCCAAATTACAAAATGCATGTAAGAATGTATGTGAAAGTAATAAATGATACAATCAATTTCCAGAGTTTGATTTATTTATTTCCAACAGGCAAGTATATTTTTGTATCTCTTCAATCAGACTTTTATCCTTTACCTTCCATGTTAATTAAGAAACAGATAAACAAGAAATATAACAGGTGCTGTTTTGAGGCAATTGACGGAAGCCACACACATGAAATGACTGTTTGCTAGACGTCGGGAAGAAATGTGATTGTGCGCATGCGCGAAGCCAGCTACAGCTATGAAAATCGCCGCCTCGGCGATCTGTAAAATTTAGCTTGGCCATGGCTTAGGTTAGTGTAGCTTAGCTTCGATTTTTCTGTGTGGTGGCCTGTAGACTGGTATTTACTACAGCAGCACTAGAGTTACTGTTAACATATCAAAAATCACTGGTGTGTACAACAACACAGATATAATTTTAGTCCATGGAGAATCAGGTCAGAATGCACCCATAACTCTCAGACAGTATGAGCAGAAGTTTCCAAATACACTCAACTCTCGATTTACCGTAATCGGATCAACCGCGTTGCGGCGTAACCGCGATATAAAAAACACTAAAAATGCACGAGTGTTAGGAGTTACAGTAATACAGAATTACAAAGCGTCGGGATAATATTGCCGAGTCCTAATATTGCACCCATAAGCGAATGTACATAATTAACGCATGAATTAAATGTTTGATAATTCACATATTGGAATACAGCAGTAGGCTGTGAAAGCTGGCAATCTCACAAAGCAACATTCTGGCGCCGTTTAGACGGCAAATAGATCCGCAGAACATTTCTTAAGGCACGGACAGCATATAGCTGGCCTAAGTGGTACATCCAATAAATGTTTATGGTGCCGGCAGGAAGTGGGAACTTTCTACTCGGTTCTCACGGGCAAATCACGCGTTGGAACCTGATCTACTTAGAAGTGCGAGAGAGATAGCAATAATACCCGTCAACCCTTGGCAGAAAATGGAAGCACCCACGCTGCGAAGAGCGCGAACGTCTCAGCCAATCACAAAATTGCAAATTTAAATGTGTTGTCATAGCGGGAATCTACAGCCAGTATTTCGCTATTCGGAGCCCGGAGTAGTTGTGGAAAACGGTGTCCTGACTTCCTAACAATATTTGAGAATTTATCAGTGCAAATGTGTTATTAATTGGTGGTTAATTAAGAAACTTTTACCTTTACATGGAAGGGTGGTATCGCCCAGGAACCGAACCATCATGGCGGGAACACGCTATCCTCAGGAAGAAAATAGAGCCAGTGACGCGAGACGTCGTAGAGATTAACCTGTGATCGTTTCCCACAGCGCAATTTAATACATAAGTCGGACCGAAATTAGGAAGATTTTGAACATATTTCTTAAAACTTTAACCTACGGACGTATGATAAATCGGTCCCAAGTGTAAGATTACTACGCCACATCCCTTCCACAGAACTATTTTCGAAGTGGGGAGAGAACTGTTTACAAAACCACCGAGCAGCGTGGTGAATCTTCAGTTAGTTTCCAAATTCAGCTAGTGGCTAATTCAGTCGTGTAAGGAGTTCTTGTACGAAGTCTTGTACGGAGTTAGTACAGTCAGTTGTGTGAATTCTGAGTCTTGTAGGAACACGATCAGAGACACTTGTTGGCAACCGAGTGAGCAGGTATTTACTTGGGAGAGTAATATTTCAGGAGAAATGAACACTTTAACAAACTTTTATTTAATAGAGATAATCAGGCAATAGCTACATTTTCAACACTTGCCTTAAATGAACTTACACAACCAACCGCGAGGGACAATGGATCACGTCGTAACATGTAACTGCATAAAATGTTCCTAATCCACGTGTAGTTTGGATATTTGTTGAAAGGTCATTCCTTTTTTTGGAGGACGATTAGTATAAAATTTCTCCACATCATTGGAAACATTACATTCAGCTTGTTTTCATCACTTTCAATGAACTGTTATGGCAAGCGAGATGTTACGGGAGAGAAATTAGTTAAAGCAGTTACAGGGAGGAGAATGACTTTGTTTTCACTAATGGAAGGCCGCGGTGTTAAGACCTTGACTACACTGTTATGTCCCGAAGAGGTGAACAACCGGTAAGCCTTAAACAAATAAACTGAGAGGGGTGTGAGAGGCACAGCAGGAAACGCCAGGCAGGTAGCGGAGAGCAGACTTTCGACTTCACGTCAGGTGTTTAATGCAGTGTTATTGTATAATCTTCATTGAAGTGCTAGAAAATGCAAGTGTTTATGTTAATGTGAACGTGTGTAACGCCGTTATAAAAATGTATCAAGTGTGTACGTGTAATATTTCGGATTACCACATCAGCTTCAAGATGGAATTCTAATTCATCATGACCGAGCCCGGAGGGTGATCCAACCCTGCCTCCAGTACTAAGGTAATGAGCAACAAAATGTATAAATAAATATGTAGGACTATGAACCAATCGATGATCAAATGTAGTTTAGACTGTTAGGTAGGATTGTAAATAATTCACGTAATAATAATAATAATAATATTAATAATAATAATAATAATAATAATGATAATAATAATAATAATAATAAATATAAGTGTGAGCTAGGGTTATTTGCGTACTTCCTTTACGTAGTGCGTTTTGCATTTTATTTCTGGATCATTTTGTAGTAAGTCATTTTGACAGATTAGAATGCTATTTTACGAGATTTAAATGAGAGTAGTGCAGATTTGTAATAATAATAATAATCAAGGTGTTATAACGGTGGTTATGAGCGATATTTTTGTTGACGTTGATCATGTAGATGCCGCCATGTTGATTGTTTAATGTTTACTTTTGCTACTAGCGCATTCAGTTTATTTCAGGTTATGTAATCATCATTCAGATGACCGTTCCGGTAGTTCTCATACCGTGTATTTTCGCGACGATTTGGTTGACACGCGAATGTTTATTTCTGTGTGTAATGCGGTTACACATTTTCAATAGCCGTGCTTTTGAGAGGCAATTTCGTCATTTTAGTAATAGTCAGTGACAGGAAGCCATTGATAAGTCAGCTCTGATATGTAATATGTGAAGCGAAGGATGATCGAAAGATCGAGCTAAGTGAATAATAATATCCCTGATGATCTGCGTTGATAATGGAAATATGATATTTGGACCATGTCATGAACAGTGTCGTAAGAAATGGAGATGTGAACGACAGATATTTCGCCCTTCGGATACGAGCGAGGCCGTATTATGAGTTACTACGTCGAGAATAATGATGAATAAATAGAATTGAGAGATGAATAATTTAACCGAGTGTGTTAAATATATGACGACATGTTATGATTGTAGGCGGGAAGCCTGTATTGTTTCAAATAGTTTCCAGGGAAAGTAGATGCTCGGAAATAAGCGAGCTAGAGCACCAAGTAATGTGTGAGCAGAGCGACGAATCAATGTATTTTGACAGTCATGTAGAATCGTGGATGACCTGTAAATTAAAGGTTGAATAGTGTCATAGCCAGACATTTTTCGTCTGAGGTAAGAAGATTGCCATCAAATTCACATATTTTGTTACATTAAGCTGGGTAAATTTTTCTTTAGACTCCGATATTTGCGCATTTTATTTTTATTTTTAATTTTCAGCAGGCAGCGATGTTCGGGATCTAAATTTTGTTTATATCTTTTCTTTGTGTATCTTTTATCACCGTTTTGTTTTTGAAATCTGATTATACGTGAATTGTTTGTATTCATTGATATAAATAAATAGGTGTAGTTAGGTTATTTTTGATTTCAGTATATTTTTGTTCGGAGCAGTATTTCTCCATTGATGTCCATTTATGTAAATAAGATTTCCTGTGTTAGGATAAGAGATCATCGATTAGTTCACAGTCAAAACCATAGTAGTGGTATGCTCATACCAGACATTCAGTAATTACCAAGCCTTAGAAATCCACTACGTTTCAATTAGGAAAATTAAGCGATCTTTAATAACCAGTTGTATCATAAGTGCCGCAAATGAATTATGTAAATGAGATGGGATCTGCCTCCATCTAGTGGAAGTACCACAAATAATGAATTCGTAATGAAAATGCAGGTAGCGGCAAATCAAGTAAAATTAATAATGTAAAAGGATCGCTTACATTTGAGATGTAAACATGAGGCACTTGGCCTAATTAATTTTATTTTAAGAGGTCCAGGCTATCACAGTCATGCAAGTGAGGTTTAAATAAATAAATGAGTGATTGTAACACTCAGGTTCATGTTTCAATAATTTTCTTGTTTCAGCCACGAGTAGTTTAAATGTGGAAATGGTTATGTGGTAGATGAAGCACAATGTTCATGGTTGTTTTGTTTTCCTTTTCCCTTATTTGTTACACATGGTTAGTGCAGTCCATGATTATTTAGAGTTGGGTGTTTCCCAAGTGATTTAGATGGGTTAAATATTTGATAAACACCTCTGAGTCAGTGTTGATTTGAAGACTTAACCAATTAATTAATTAACTACGCAAGTTTCTTTGAGAAGACATTTTTCTATGAATTACAAACCAGTTATTCAATGAGGTGGTATTTCTGACCAGTGCTTTGAATTTATTCACGTCATTCGTCATGGAGACAGCGTCGACGTAATCTAGAATAATTAATTTGATCGACCTTCAGTCAATTTAATTAGGCAGATAATTGAGTTATTGTAATGTAGATCTTAATTTTTTTAATTTCAATTTCATTTCACTTTGTTTTGTTTTCCACCAGTTTATTTTCAATTTTTGCACTTTGCACTTTGTTCAATAAATCAGTTTATTTATTTAAATTTTAATTCAGTCGTTGGGTACCGTCATTTATAGTTTAGTTTACCCCATTTTTCATTTCCTCACCCCCCTATCGACGTGTGGCCCGTCAACCCGTGGGATATTTTAGGACGCACCAGCCTTGAAGAAGAAGAAGGGTCTACATGCAGCGGTAAGTATTTTTTTATGTCATTATTTACACGAGCAGACGGCGCACATATGAAGAAAGGAGATCACCACATTTGGTGCCTTTGCAAGGGCACAGGGGCCGGGGTGAGGTGTGAAAGCGTGTCGCCCACCTTTGGGCCCAGATTTACCTATCCCGGGGACTTTGCACTTGATATTTAATTTATTTTTGTACCCAGATTGACAGCCATGAACATGTGTTTACTAATTATTGATAAATATGAATGCTGTGATAGTACTGTTTGACAGGTAGTGGTATTAATCCTAACTAACATGTTTGCTATAATTTTATCCAAATTTAGGATAAAATTTTTCTGTATTGGTGATTACTATGTCTTGCATGTGTTGGAAGTAGTGTTGGGGAATCTGAAGGTCTCCGTCATCTCTCTCAGTATACAAATATGTCGATCAGTCAGGAGCAATGGGACAGGTTGATACAAACCATTAGTGAATTAAGCGTAACAACTAATGAACTGAAATCGAGTCAGGCCGAACTATCAAACAAAATAGAAACTAGCCAGACAGAGTTAGCAGGCGAATTAAAGTCCAGTCAGGCAGAATTAGCTACTGAACTAAAGGCTACACAGAGTGAATTAAAGTCCAGTCAGGCAGAACTAGCGGCTAAGATTGAAACTAGCCAAAACGAACTAGCGAATAGAGTAGAGGCGATACAGGAACAGGTCAGAGTGGAATTTAAACAATGTGAGGAGAAGCTTGAGCAGAAATTTATAAAGAGCCAGGTCGAATTAAAGAAATAATTACAGGCAAACCAGGACAAACTTATGCAAGCATGTAACGCGAACAGGCAGGAGACAATGGACGAAATAAAGAAATTAGCGGATGTGCAGTCGCAAATACAGGAACAGCTAGACAGCAACAATGCTACTTTTAAAGAGAGTATGAGGGAAACCAGGGTTGTTATGATACAAGACCAGGGAAAAGACTTAGCCAAGAGTATCATGCTTTTGGAGGAACGCATAGATGAAATTTAGGACGGAACCAAGAAAGAGATAAATAAGGTATACGTGCAAGTTGAAGAAACTCAAGAGAAGATGAGTAATGAAATCATGACCCTAAAATCAGAGACCCAGGACATCACGAAGAAGTTAACGGAACTGTCAGAGAAAATAGCAGAGACTGAGGGTGAGATTGCACTTAACGAACAATCGATAAGGCAAGAATTCAATGAGGTCATTGAGGGCAAGATCCAGGCAATTAAGACCCAAGGCGAAAACCTGTCAACTTTGGTTAAGCTACTTGTGGACAAACAAGCTACCGAACCGCAGGTAGTAAACGAAACAAGGGTGCAGCCCAAAGTAAACAAGCCGAGAGTGAGCCGGGGACACAGGTATTCAACGTAGAAAGAACAATTCCGGAGAATACTCAAAGCAATGAAGCTTCCACCCACATAATAAACAATGTACGCACAAGTGACGATCAAGCTAAGAAATTCAGTGGGACGTCACAAATTAACCCGAAAGTATATTTGAGGGAAATAAAACAGTATTTCCAAGATATAAAAGTACCAGAAGATAAGAAACTACGTGTTGTAGAGAAATACCTAGAAGGACAGGCAAAGACATGGTACTATGGATTCGTGGACACGTTTAAGACATTCGAAGATTTCGAGAAAGCTTTCCTCGAAAGGTACTGGTCCTTGTCGGCGCAACAAGCGCTTAGAATGGACTTGTACACTCGCAAGTACATGTCAACACAGCCCACACGTTATGGGGATTTTTTCTTAACCCAATTAGTGAAGCTCCGACAATTAGATTCCCCTGTGTCTGACGCAGAAATAGTTCAGGCAATAATTAAGCAATTTCCGCCAGACGTGCAACGAATGCTAATCACGGCGAGAGTAGACGATCCAGCTCAAGTTGAGGCGATTTTAAGGGAATTAGATGCCACATCAACCAATAATATCCCGCAAAGGACGACTAGACAGACACAAGAGCATAGGGCTTACCTAGCGGATGCCACGAATGAGAACACACGGGGTAACGCGCAGGTAAACAGCTCAAATTCAGGTGCTGTACCGCGGCGAGATATAAACACGAGACGCCACGGGGAAGAGATCCAACGTCCGTGGTACCGACGACCTACCTACCCAGATAGGCGACTGAAATATCAGGACAGGCAGCCGTACCAGAGAAGGTATCCATCCCGAGACAGAAGGCGATGGGAAGACAGAGGAAGAGACAGACCATATTACCGCGACCGTGAAAGAAAATGGGACGAGAGGAGAAATTACCAACGAGATAGAAACTCGTACCCAAGATACCAAGAGGGGCGCAGACATATTAATGACTTAAGCAATAAACACCAGCGCGACCCATGGAAACAGGCAATTGAATCCCAGGATATGAACCCAGATATCACGGGAGCTGAAAGCCTCGAGCTTCAGCAGGCAAGAAGGAGAGGAAATGAGGACAGCAGGCCGCCGAACCCAAACGCACCAACTTACGAGTGGACTGGTGCTAAACAAAAAAAACTTCAATTTCCAATTAGCAGCGTCATCGGACATTGATACAACCGCACATTTAACCATCGAAAATGAAGAGTGGGAAGTAGCACAAGTAGATTCATGGATAGCACAGCCTGAAGACTTATTAAATGATGCATTCAAACAGGAGAGCCCTCAAATTTTACCTCTACCTGTTATAAAAATAAAAATTAATGGAACAAATGTTTTAGGACTTTTAGACACCGGTGCTAGCATTAGTATCATTTCGAGGACTCTATTTAACGACTTGAAATAGAAAATGAGCCTACCTGAGATTCCAGTCTCAACTGTAAAGATAAAAGGGATCGTGCCAGACAAGGTGACTACCTGTAAGTCGCAGACATACCTGGAGATGACAATAGGAAACTCAACCTACAGTCATACGTTTATTATTATGGCTAGAGTTAATAACAATATAATTCTCGGAGCCGATTTTCTCAGGGAAACGCATGCCGTCATTGACCTTGCAGGGAGCGTTGTGAAATTCCGAAGAAATGGAGGTCATGATAGGGTTGAAATAAATCCGGAAACTGATGAGGAGGACGAAGCGAATGACGGTACTGATGGAGAGTTCCACGATACTTTGGGAACCGAGCATGCGGAAGAAGAATTAAATATTTTGGACCATGAAGGGATTTTTACGGACATTTTATGGCAGATGCAGAGGATATAGAGAAATTAATTAACGACAAGGTTGCAGAATTTAATGGAACAAAACAACAGAAAGATAAATTAAGAGCTTTTTTAATTGAACATCAGGCCGTATTTGATTCTAAGGTGGGCCTAATAACAAATTTCACGTACGCTTTCAATGTTTTAGACTGGGAACCATATAAACGAACGCCGTATCCGGTGCCAGAAAAATACCACGAGGAGGGCAAACAAATAATTAAAGAAATGGAGGAAAACGGCGTAATTTCGAAGCGACCCACTCCGTACGTGAACAGCCTTGTTATTGTAAAGAAAGCCGATAATTCCCTGAGGCTGTGCTTGGATGCGCGCCAATTAAACTCCTAATTAGTCCCAGAAAATGATCAAGCCATGCCTATTAAGGACGCGATTCGCCGATTTAAAGATATGGAAGTTTTTACAGGGGTAGACCTGACCAGTTCTTTTCACCATATCCTTCTGCATGACAAATCAAAATCACTAACAGGGTTCATGTTTGATCAACAGACCTATGTCTTTGAACGTGTCCCCTTTGGGACCAGAAATTCAAGTAGTGCTTTGATACGAGCGCTTGATAGGAACCTAACTGACGAAGTCAAAGCAGTAACCACTTTGTACATTGATGACATGATAATAGCGACTAAAACCTTTGAAGAAAACCTCCAAAATTTAGGTAAACTATTCAAGAACCTCATGGAAACCGGATTCAAAGTGAACATCAAAAAGTCACACTTCTGTCAGCCGGAAATCCTATTCCTCGGACACGTAATAGACGGCAAAGGAATCCGACCAAACCAAGCAACTAAGCAACTTCCCTAGGCCTACCAAGGTGAAACACGTTCGCCAATTCCTTCGTACGTGTCAATTTTTTAGGGAACATTGTAAAAATTTCACCGAAGTAGTTGCGCCACTGCAAGACCTGCTGCGTAGAAACAACAGATGGAAATGGACGCAGGAAGCGGAGACAGCGTTCACAAGTACTAAAGAATTGTTAGCCAGGAGTATAAAATTAGCATATCCTGACTTTAACAAACCATCCATCCTCCAGACGGACGCATCTAAAGTTGGTATAGGTGCAGTCTTATTTCAGGAGCAGGACGATGAACGTAAGACCAAGGATTATTTAGGCTTTTATAGTAGAAAACTGAGGTCGCACGAAAGAAATTATACAACTACAGAATTAGAAATGCTAGCTATAGTCCAAGCCCTACAGCACTGGCAAAAAGTTATTTACGGATTTCCAATCGTCATCAGAACCGACCACAAAGCTTTAACGTTTATGTTAAAGTCAGCTGTTTCATCTGAGCGAATTACAAGATGGTCATTGTTCGTGCAACAATTTAATTTCACCATTGAACACTGTGCAGGCAAGGCGAATATCTTAGCTGATGCCTTAAGTAGAAACCCGAATAAACAGGAAGAGCAGGTAAATTATGTTGACTTGACACAGGAAGACAGAAATGTACTGCTGCGACTGAGCCAGTTGCCAACCTTTCAACAGGCTGACCCAACCTTACAGCCGATTATCCAGTATTTCCAAGGAGCAATTCAGCAAGGGGACCCTCGTTATAACGAAATTCACAAGGCCGCAGAAGAATACAGATTGTTAAATAATCAACTGTTAAAATATGCAGATAAGGACCATACAAAATTAAAGATCGTAGTGCCGAAAGAATTACAGAATGAGTTAATTTGGCATGTACACCGTGTTATTGGGCACGGAGGTATCGATAAGACCGTCGCCACAATTCAGGAAACGTTTACATGGAAAGACCTAAGGAAGACTGTCAGGGATGCTATAATTACATGCGACACTTGCCAGCGTGTGAAGGCGAACTCATACCTTGTAAAGCAGAAGCCAATTCCTATTCTACCGTCAAAGCCCCGTGAGTTATTCGCGATGGATATTTATGGAAAATCCAGAAATCACGGAGGCAATCAGTTCATATTAGTCACCATGGATGAATTTTCGAAATTTACAAACCTTTCTCCAATACAAAAGGCCAATACTAGGTCAGTTTTAAGATGCATCAATAGGGAAATAATTCCGGCTATGGGAAAACCGGAGAAATTATTAACAGATCACGGAACACAGTTCACCTCCGCACAGTTCAAAACAGGTCTACAGCAATTGGGAATAAAACATGTTCTGAGCTCAACACGTCACCCAGAGTCGAACAATGCAGAAAGAGTAATGAAAGTTATCGCAAAATTCAGCAGAATTTATATACCAGAACAGCATTGGCGATGGGTAGATATTCTCCATTGATCACTGACTGCATGAATAATACTGTCCATGAAGCAACAGCAAAAATTCCAGCCACAGTACACAATAACTTACAACCGGCTAGACCTTGGCATCCAGTCGTTAATTGTCCGCCTGAACCCCTACTGTCCCCGGAAGTGTGTACACAGCAGGTACAACAGCGTTTAAGAGAGCAAGCTGACCGCCGGCTAAGAAGGGTTCGGAGAAGAAAGTTTCACAGGCCATTAAGAGTAGGCGAAACTGTATTGATCCGCAGACCAGCCATGTCCGATCCTGAAAGGAGATACTATGCAAAATTTGCACCATTGTATATCGGTCCCTATCGCATTATTCAAGACATGCAAAACAATGCATACAAAATTAGAAGTCTAGATGGAGAAAATGAAATGATAATGAATGCATCAAACCTCAAAGTATATAGATCAGCACCAGGTGCAGCTCAAGTGAATCTCTTGGAATAACAAAGGAGCTCAAATGCAGGAGAAGACCCAAGTTCCGGCACGGAAGAAGAAGATGAAGATGATGACCCGTGTACTGAAGCAGAAGAAGAAGATGACAAGGAAACCCTATCAACGAACCCAGGAGACGACAGTTATGTCGAGGTTGAAACAGGTCAACGAACAGAAGAAAATTGTCCGGAGTGCGAACAGAACTCAGCTGAGATACTGACGGTCATGAAACAAATTGCGGATGACCTCGAGAAAGAAAACAGAAGTTTAGAGAAAGAAATCAGAGAAAAGCTCAGACATAAGCAGAGGTATACTTCATAGTCAGTGGTATACATTCACTTATGGCTGCAAGTATGTTTGAACCATAGGTTGAATTGGGAGAAATCTTCCACTGTCGTGCAAGATTTCTAATGTCGTAGGGGAGCATTGCACGCATAAGCGAATGTACATAATTAACGCATGAATTAAATGTTTGATAATTCACATATTGGAATACAGCAGTAGGCTGTGAAAGCTGGCAATCTCACAAAGCAACATTCTGGCGCCGTTTAGACGGCAAGTAGGTCCGCAGAACATTTCTTAAGGCACGGACAGCATATAGCTGGCCTAAGTGGTACATCCAATAATTGTTTATGGTGCCGACAGGAAGTGGGAACTTTCTACTCGGTTCTCACGGGCAAATCACGCGTTGGAACCTGACCTACTTAGAAGTGCGAGAGAGATAGCAATAATACCCGTCAACCCTTGGCAGAAAATGGAAGCACCCACGCTGCGAAGAGCGCGAACGTCTCAGCCAATCACAAAATTGCAAATTTAAATGTGTTGTCATAGCGGGAATCTACAGCCAGTATTTCGCTATTCGGAGCCCGGAGTAGTTGTGGAAAACGGTGTCCTGACTTCCTAACAATATTTGAGAATTCATCAGTGCAAATGTGTGATTAATTGGTGGTTAATTAAGAAACATTTAACTTTACATGGAAGGGTGGTATCGCCCAGGAACCGAACCATCATGGCGGGAACACGCTATCCTCAGGAAGAAAATAGAGCCAGTGACGCGAGACGTCGTAGAGATTAACCTGTGATCGTTTCCCACAGCGCAATATAATACATAAGTCGGACCGAAATTGGGAAGATTTTGAACATATTTCTTAAAACTTTAACCTACGGACGTATGATAAATCGGTCCCAAGTGCTAGATTACTACGCCACATCCCTTCCACAGAACTATTTTCGAAGTGGGGGGAGAACTGTTTACTAAACCACCGAGCAGCGTGGTGAATCTTCAGTAAGTTTCCAAATTCAGCTAGTGGCTAATTCAGTCGTGTAAGGAGTTCTTGTACGAAGTCTTGTACGGAGTTAGTACAGTCAGTTGTGTGAATTCTGAGTCTTGTAGGAACACGATCAGAGACACTTGTTGGCAACAGAGTGAGCAGGTATTTACTTGGGAGAGTAATATTTCAGGAGAAATGAACACTTTAACAAACTTTTATTTAATAGAGATAATCAGGCAATAGCTACATTTTCAACACTTGCCTTAAATGAACTTACACAACCAACCGCGAGGGACAATGGATCACGTCGTAACATGTAACTGCATAAAATGTTCCTAATCCACGTGTAGTTTGGATATTTGTTGAAAGGTCATTCCTTTTTTTGGAGGACGATTAGTATAAAATTTCTCCACATCATTGGAAACATTACATTCAGCTTGTTTTCATCACTTTCAATGAACTGTTATGGCAAGCGAGATGTTACGGGAGAGAAATTAGTTAAAGCAGTTACAGGTAGGAGAATGACTTTGTTTTCACTAATGGAAGGCCGCGGTGTTAAGACCTTGACTACACTGTTATGTTCCGAAGAGGTGAACAACCGGTAAGCCTTAAACAAATAAACTGAGAGGGGTGTGTGAGGCACAGCAGGAGATGCCAGGCAGGTAGCGGAGAGAAGACTTTCGACTTCACGTCAGGTGTTTAATGCAGTGTTATTGTATAATCTTCATTGAAGTGCTAGAAAATGCAAGTGTTTATGTTAATGTGAACGTGTGTAACGCCGTTATAAAAATGTATCAAGTGTGTACGTGTAATATTTCGGATTACCACATTAGCTTCAAGATGGAATTCTAATTCATCATGACCGAGCCCGGAGGGTGATCCAACCTGCCTCCAGCACTAAGGTAATGAGCAACAAAATGTATAAATAAATATGTAGGACTATGAACCAATCGCTGATCAAATGTAGTTTAGACTGTTAGATAGGATTGTAAATAATTCACGTAATAATAATACTAATAATAATAATAATGATAATAATAATAAATATAAGTGTGAGCTAGGGTTATTTGCGTACTTCCTTTACGTAGATGCGTTTTGCATTTTATTTCTGGATCATTTTGTAGTAAGTCATTTTGACAGATCAGAATGCTATTTTACGAGATTTAAATGAGAGTAGTGCAGATTTGTAATAATAATAATAATAATCAAGGTGTTATAACGGTGGTTATGAGCGATATTTTTGTTGACGTTGATCTTGTAGATGCCGCCATGTTGATTGTTTAATGTTTACTTTTGCTACTAGCGCATTCAGTTTATTTCAGGTTATGTAATCATCATTCAGATGACCGTTCCGGTAGTTCTCATACCGTGTATTTTCGCGACGATTTGGTTGACACGCGAATGTTTATTTCTGTGTGTAATGCGGTTACACATTTTCAATAGCCGTGCTTTTGAGAGGCAATTTCGTCATTTTAGTAATAGTCAGTGACAGGAAGCCATTGATAAGTCAGCTCTGATATGTAATATGTGAAGCGAAGGATGATCGAAAGATCGAGCTAAGTGAATAATAATATCCCTGATGATCTGCGTTGATAATGGAAATATGATATTTGGATCATGTCATGGACAGTGTCGTAAGAAATGGAGATGTGAACGACAGATATTTCGCCCTTCGGATACGAGCGAGGCCGTATTATGAGTTACTACGTCGAGAATAATGATGAATAAATAGAATTGAGGGATGAATAATTTAACCGAGTGTGTTAAATATATGACGACATGTTATGATTGTAGGCGGGAAGCCTGTATTGTTTCAAATAGTTTCCAGGGAAAGTAGATGCTCGGAAATATGCGAGCTAGAGCACCAAGTAATGTGTGAGCAGAGCGACGAATCAATGTATTTTGACAGTCATGTAGAATCGTGGATGACCTGTAAATTAAAGGTTGAATAGTGTCATAGCCAGACATTTTTCGTCTGAGGTAAGAAGATTGCCATCAAATTCACATATTTTGTTACATTAAGCTGGGTAAATTTTCTTTAAACTCCGATATTTCGCGCATTTTATTTTTATTTTTAATTTTCAGCAGGCAGCGATGTTCGGGAACTAGATTTTGTTTATATCTTTTCTTTGTGTATCTTTTATCACCGTTTTATTTTTGGAATCTGATTATACGTGAATTGTTTGTATTCATTGATATAAATAAATAGGTGTAGTTAGGTTATTTTTGATTTCAGTATATTTTTGTTCGGAGCAGTGTTTATCCATTGATGTTCATTTATGTAAATAAGATTTCATGCGTTAGGATAAGAGATCATCGATTAGTTCATAGTCAAAACCATAGTAGTGGTATGCTCATACCAGACATTCAGTAATTACCAAGCCTTAGAAATCCACCACGTTTCAATTAGGAAAATGAAGTGATCTTTAATAACCAGTTTTATCATAAGTGCCGCAAATGAATTATGTAAATGAGATGGGATCTGCCTCCATCTAGTGGAAGTACCACAAATAATGAATTCGTAATGAAAATGACGGTAGCGGCAAATCAAGTAATATTAATCATGTAAAAGGATCGCTTACATTTGAGATGTAAACATGAGGCAATTGGCCTAATTAATTTTATTTTGAGAGGTCCAGGCTATCACAGTCATGCAAGTGAGGTTTAAATAAATAAATGAGTGATTGTAACACTCAGGTTCATGTTTCAATAATTTTCTTGTTTCAACCACGAGTAGTTTAAATGTGGAAATGGTTATGTGGTAGATGAAGCACAATGTTCATGGTTGTTTTGTTTTCCTTTTCTCTTATTTGTTACACATGGTTAGTGCAGTCCATGATTATTTAGAGTTGGGTGTTTCCCAAGTGATTTAGATGGGTTAAATATTTGATAAACACCTCTGAGTCAGTGTTGATTTGATGACTTAACTAATTAATTAATTAACTACGCAAGTTTCTTTGAGAAGACATTTTTCTATGAATTACAAACCAGTTATTCAATGAGGTGGTATTTCTGACCAGTGCTTTGAATTTATTCACGTCATTCGTCATGGAGACAGCGTCGACGTAATCTAGAATAATTAATTTGATCGACCTTCAATCAATTTTATTAGGCAGAAAATTGAGTTATTGTAATGTAGATCTTTATTTTTTTAATTTCAATTTCATTTCACTTTTTTGTTTTCCACCAGTTTATTTTCAATTTTTGCACTTTGCACTTTGTTCAATAAATCAGTTTATTTATTAAAATTTTAATTCAGTCGTTGGGTACCGTCATTTATAGTTTAGTTTACCCCATCTTTCATTTCCTCACCCCCCGATCGACGTGTGGCCCGTCAACCCGTGGGATATTTTAGGACGCACCATCCTTGAAGAAGAAGAGTCTACATGCAGCGGTAAGTATTTTTTTAATGTCATTATTTACAGGAGCAGCCGGCGCACATATGAAGAAAGAAGATCACCACATTTGGTGCCTTTGTAAAGGCACAATATTAGCAGGGTTGGCGTGATCTTGAAGTTATTTGTAGCTGGTGTGGTGTTTATTTTTCCATTTAGTAATTGTGCTAAGTGCTACCTTTACTGGAACCTATTGGATAAGCTAGTAAAAAATAATACAGTAGTACAATTTATTATCATTTTAGCTGTACTGTACTTTCAGTACGGCTGTTATCTTTTTATGTTTTTGCCGGTTAACCACGATTTTACTTATTCGCGAAGCCTCAACCCTACATTATCCCGGTTAATCGAGAGTTGAACGTAGCAACCTACCTTTCACACACATGCTTCGTCAAATAGAGTTGCAATTCAGAACTTATGGATCATTCAAGGCACATACAAGCAATTTTTTTGTTGCAGTGGAATGTCTGTACGTGTGTAAATTAACGAGTTATTAAACTTTATTTTCTGCATCTTTGGCGTATTTACAAAACGTGTGTAGTCATGTGACTGCTGTATGGTTCACATCCGAAATACAGCATGTTGT
This sequence comes from Anabrus simplex, assembly GCF_040414725.1. Classification (NCBI taxonomy): domain Eukaryota; kingdom Metazoa; phylum Arthropoda; class Insecta; order Orthoptera; family Tettigoniidae; genus Anabrus; species Anabrus simplex. The sequence goes on from NC_090267.1 coordinate 95,441,986, forward strand.
AGCGCTCCTTTACAAACAAATGGTTATGCATCCCAATCATCATTAGTGCTATTATTTTTTTGCTATTTGCTTTACGTCCCACCGACACAGATATGTCTTATGGCGACGATGGGATAGGAAAGGCCTAGGAAGTGGAAGGAAGCGGCCGTGGCCATAATTACGGTACAGCCGCGGCATTTGCCTGGCGTGAAAATGGGAAACCACAGAAAACCATCTTCAGGGCTGCCGACAGTGGGGCTCGAACCCACTATCTCCCGATTACTGGATACTGGCCGCAATTAAGCAACTGCAGCTATCGAGCTCGGTCATCATTAGTGCATGCGGGACACTTATAAGTATAAGTAAAAGAATAATAATGGTGTGTGGCGTCCGGAAAGGCCTGGTGCAGGTCTTTCGAGTTGACGCCGGACAGGAGACCTGCGCGTCTGTGAGGATAGAGCCCTATCAAAGATGAAATCTAATGCTGTAAACGCCACAAATACCAAGCCCCCGAGCCAGAGGAACTAACTAATATAAATTAAAATCCCCGACCCTACCGGGAACCGAACCCGGGACCCCTTGGAGCTGGGAACTTATAAGTAGAAAGTACGTGGCTGGAGGGCCACATGGTATATTAATGATCGTTCGTAAGTTCCATTGCCTACCGTGTGGTTAATTTTCACAACATTTCGGAGAAGTTAACCATTGTCCTTACATATTTCTATTTGGTAAATAGTAGCAAATTCAATCACTAAAGTCACTACTGATCTGCATTTAGGGCAGTCGTCCAGGTAGAAAATCCCCTATTTGTTGTTTTCCTAGTCTTTTCTTAAATGATTGCAAATAAATTGGAAATTTACTGAACATCTCCCTTCGTAAATATTTCCATTCCCTAACTCATTTTCCTATAAACGAATATTCGCCCATATTTGTCCTCTTAAATTCCAAATTTATCTTTATATTGTGATCTTTCCTTCTTTTGAAAACACCTCAAACTCATTCGTCTACTAATGACATTCCACACCACCTCTGCACTGACAGCTCAGAACATATCACTTAGTCGAGCAACATTTTTGTAACGCCACTCTTTGTCGGAAATCACCCAGAATAAATCGAGCCGCTTTTCTTTGGACTTTTCCAGTTCTTGAATAAAATAATCCTGGTGGGATTCCCACACACTGGAACCATTCTATAGTTGTGGTCTCAGCGGAGACTTATGCACCCTCTCCTTTACATCTTTACTACACCCCTAGATACTCTCATAACCATGTGGAGAGATTTGTACCCTTTATTTGCAATCCAATTTATGTGATTACGCCAATGAAGATATTTCCTTATATTAACACCTAGAAAAGTAACCATGAAAGCGTTAATTTCGATTTATCTATTGAGGATAAACACATGCTGTCGTGGACTTGTTTTTGTAAATTTCATTCTTCAACCATCAGAAATTCTATTTTCCCAAAATTATTGTGGGCATTTGTTACAAAGTCAGAAATTTGGTCCACTTCTTTAGAAATGTCTCTTCTCCTGACAAACTCACCCTCAATACTTTTTTCGGAAATACAATTTCTGGCGGAGAAGGATTCCTGAAATCGGTTGTGTTTTTCACTCGATTTGTCTCAAGTCCTGAAATCATATCCCACATCATTATTTCCCTACAATGTTTTACAGTTGTTTAGACCATTTTTCAGCAATTATTCCCAAGACCCTTTTGCTATTTCCTTTGATCTCAATTTACTTGATTGTTATTTTGGGCTAACATCACCATTACATATGAATCAACGCTTATAACTCTTTTGTTTTACTTTAAAAATGAAGGTTGTATTACAATTCTTTATCGATGGCAATCCATTTTAGGTGGATGATATATATGGTACATGTATTCTACAAAGTACAATCGGAAATTCAATTTAAATCCTAATGCTTGCATTTCCTTTATTTATTTATTTATTTTGTCCTAGACATTAACTGAGTTATATAGTGGAGGAAAAATATGCATCTTACCCTCCCTAAGTTGTATTAGTGCTTACATTTGCGTTATCCGTCTTTATAGAGTTATGCTGCAATTTTTACATTCATTTCGAATGAAATGAGTGAATGAATGAGTATCTGTATGAATTGGTGAGTGAATGATTTCATAATTGAATTGTGTGCGTGCATCCCCACGCAGTCAGGGATAACCAACAACTGGGGAGACAGCATTCGTCATTTAGTGGTTGAATGAAAGAACCATATAAAAAAAAAGTCCTCCCTCCCAGTCACGGATGACCACCAGCTTCGGAGAGAGTTTGATTAATGAATGACTGAATGAATGAATGAATGAATGTTCTCATTCAATTCATACGCAAATTAATAGTTAACTTAATGGGAAGAGAATAATGACACTAGAGTATAGCAATTTATCTATTGCTACATTTCATATTATATGTAAACCTACTAGTAATTATATTGTCTGACTCGTTGGCTGAATGCTCAGGGTACTACCCTTCGGTTCAGAGGGTCCCGGGTTCGCTTCCTGGCCGAGTCGGTGATTGTAATCGCTTCTGATTAATTCTTCTGGGTTGGGCACTGAGTGTTTGTGTCTGTACCAACATTCTCCTCTTCATATTCAGACAACACACCATACCAGCACAGAATCGAGCAACAAATATTATATCTCTCTATATAGGGTTGGCGTCAGCAAGTGCATCCGGCCGTAAAACATGACCAAATCCAATCGTAAGACGCAGTTTGCACCCGCAACCGCACTGGTGTGGAAAAGCGGTTGAAGACAAAGAAGAAAAGACGTAATTATATTCATTTCCCCTGTTCCTAATTGTTCTTCCTGCACTATTATCCTTCATTATTATCGTTAATGCTTGTTTTATTTTTTCTTATTTCATTTTGCCCCATGCTTTCTAGAATGAAAAAAAAACAACAACAGTTTTCCCTGTGCAATCCATTCCTACTTCAATAATTTAACGATTGTGTAGGAATTTCCTTTTCAGGGCAGGTTCGTGTGCAAAGTTAGCTGCCAAAGAAATGTATGTGGTAGAAGGTGAAGGTGTGTATATACGTAGGTCGAGTCATAAGTCATGGGAACTATGTTTTTTCTTGCTAACTGGAGACAACACGAAATCTAAGATATGGAAACGTACAGTATGTACTTACGTATGATGCCACTAGATGGTGTATGTAAACAACAGTGTGGGTCTATGCATGCCCCAAATTTCAGTGTGTGAGTGAGAGCGTCACAAAATGGAAGTCAACAAGAAGGAGCAACGATCGTATATTAAAATAGCAGTTCTCCGCGGCAGAAAAGCACGTCAATGCCATGCAGAGCTGCGGGAAGCATTAGGTGTGTGACTATGGTCTAACCCCCAAAGTCAAGAAGTTATTACGTGGACAGCGGTTGCTAACAAAGAGGACATCGTAACAGCATTTCGGAGAGAGGTGTTACACGTTAGCGATACACATGCAGCGAATAGTATTCAGGGCCTGCCCCACTGCTGGCAACGCACATTGGAAACATTGGGTGCCTATTTCGAAGGTCTGTAACCAGTGGAGACCTGTCCTTTGTATGTAGTCTTGTGTATGTGCTGTCTATACCATAATAAAACAATGTTTACCAATGGCCTGTGTTTTGTCACTTTCTTACCAGAATCTCCTGAAGTCAGAATTTGTCTTCAGGCACTATGCATAAGTACATGTCCTGTATTTCCAAATGCTTATCTTAGATTTTCTGTGTTGTCTCCTGTTCGAGAGAAAAAAAAATAGTTGCCATGACTTATGACTCGATCCTCGTATCAAAATAGTTCAGACAATCCAGTAATGGGGATATTTAACTTGAAGATAAATCTGCCCTGTAATTGTAGAAAATGATGTTACGTACACAGTACTTGAACGAAAACTTGCCAGCACTTATAAATTGTCGGTGTTTACTGTTCATATGCAATTCCATCAACTCTACAACAGTCGGTGAGTGAAATGATCACAACTCAGGCCCAGCGAAGAGTTGATATATACCAACCACTTTGTGAAAACCCTTTTGGTGACCACACCTAAAAAAGCACTGTGCACTAAAAGCGATGAGAAGAAAACAGCAAAGGGTACGTCATGGGAATGAATTTCAATCAGTAGTTCCTCAAGGTAATTTTGGGTAAAAAGTGACAATTTGTGTTTAGTGATGATATGAAGGCGGTGTTTACTTGGAAATGTTCTGAGAGGGCTGTATAGTTTACTCATAGTTCTACTGTAACCAATTAGATTTATCTCTTCGAAGAAGACGGTTTGATAAATTGCAGAGCTTTCCACCTCCAAATCCAAAGAACTTAACTCCAATAAATTTATATGTTAACGGAAAGATGTATCAAATTAATCGAAAGTGATAACGAAGTTCTAGTTATTGAAAATCGTGTTTCTGTGAGTCTATCAAGACCTCAGATTCGTGATCACTGTGTTCAAAGCTCTTCAGATCCTCAGAGGAAGAAAGCGAGCCTAAATTTCAAGTGACTGTTCAGCTTGAGTCATCAGCCCTAGGACATACAGTTCCACTTGGAATTCGAATCGCTGCGGCAACCATTTTGAAAAGGATCACTTCCATTGACGGGATCTGAACCACGGCCGTTTTGATGAAGAGCTGGTGTCGATATATCTCAGCTACCGAGCCCTTCAGAGTCAATTACAGAATTGTCCTTCAGTGAGGAAGTTCGGCCTTGAAAAGAGCTCATGAGGAGCTTCAAAAATATTTATTGTCATAGTAGTCCACCGCCTACAAGAAAGTTTAACGCTCGATAAATATTCTTGTTTCCCTTGGAACCGGAACATAAATTCACCGTCAGTGAATGATGATAACCGAAGGACTGTTAAAAATAGCTAGCCGCCCGCCTCATTGAAATAATGTGCTCATAGCTTACTAAACAGAAAGGAACGTGCATGAAACCTCTGACCTTCAGCATGGCATTTCTTGGAATAATGACGAGTTTTAACGAGGAAAATATTCACATTTAAATCAACATGATCGCGGGTGTGTCAGTAATTAAGGAGTAGAACATTAAACCTCTATTGATTCAAAAGAGAGTCTCTTAAGTAATTATAGACATTCTTCTCTTAGATACTACTTAGTCTTCAGCCCAAATACTGGTTGAATCACCGAGATCGATAGCTGCAGTCGCTTAAGTGCGGCCAGTATCCAGTATTCTGGAGAAAGTGAGTTTGAACCCCATTGTCCTGAGCCCGCTTCCTTCCCACTCTTAGCACCTTCCTGTCCCATCGTCGCTATAAAATCTATCTGTGTCGGTGCGACGTAAAGCAACTTGTAAAAAAAAACTGGTTGAATCCTCAAAAAGTGCCTTCAAATGTAATGCGTTTAAAAATAAACTACACAAAACCTACGGCAGTGCTATGATAAAACGTGCAAGGTTTGATGAATGAGATAGTTTGCCATTGCTTTCCTCACCGTGCCAGAGGTGGTATTGCAGCATGTCTTATCCAATGAATAGCATCTTTATAACACTCAGTACTAGGTGTGCTCTCAATGTCATAACTCAGTACAACCCATCTTCCATCTTGTCACAGCCATGGATGAGACCGACTTCAGTGGAAGCTACACTTTGCTGTGGCCTGTATCGTGAGATATACGCAAAAGTACTGTATCCATCAAGAAATCGGAACAAGCTAGTTAAATATTCATCGAATAGAATATTTTAGAATGTAACCAAAACAATGGAAAAATATTCCGAGGTGTTCATAATTTGACCTAATAATAATAATAATAATAATAATAATAATAATAATAATAATAATAATAATAATAATAATAAGCAATGGCGGACAGTGCATAGACGCAGAATTCGAGGCTCGTGGCGAACGTGAATTTAGCAGGTGAATTTTCGTAGTGTGGCAGCTCAGAATTTATTACACTATCTCTACCAGTGCAGTAGTTCCGTGTGAGTGTTAGTGAAGTGATTGGTGAAAGCGTAAGGCAAAAATTCAATAAATTAATAATGCCACGCAAGGTGAAGCAAGTGCCAATGGAAGCCATAGTTAAGCAGGCCGTACAAGAAGCGCTGAGCAGCAAGGAGACACTTGGCACGCTTGCCAACCTTATCCAGGACCAGGTAACAAAGTCAGTTGTTGATCAATTAAAAGAGACTATCAATTTTAATACGAGTGTAATTGAAGAACTTAGGAGGGCTCTGGAGGAGCGGGACAAAACAATCAGTGATTTAAAAACTGAAATGCAGGATAAAACTGACTGTTTGGAACAATATCAAAGAAGGCAGTGCCTACGTGTGTTCGGTATACCGGAAACTGTGGACGAGAACACTGACAACTTAGTTCTAGACATTGCGAAGGAAATCGGGGTCAGTCTTTCCGTGGATGACATTGATAGGTCTCACAGGGTTGGGAAAATCCAGAACGGGCGTCCGCGACCTATAATTGTCAAGTTTGTGTCATACCGTAAGAGAAACGCTATGTTCACGAACAAAAAGAAAAGGGCTCGAATAAAACCATCCGCGAGGACCTAACCCCAGCAAGACTCCGGCTTCTTCAGGACGCAGTAGCAAAATTTACCGTCCAAAACGTATGGTCTAGAGATGGGATCATATATGTAAAACATGGGAACCGAAAAATAGCCATTACTAATCGTTCAGATTTGAACAGTATTCACTAGCCATGAGCAGACTCTCTGCAATATAAGGACCGTCATAGTTATTTTAGTTCACTTAAGTTAATTTTCCACATAGTTGTAGTGTTGATTTAGGTGCTAATCTTATAGTTGTAGTAGGTACTTCTTACTATCAGTTGTCATAATTTAACTTTCAAGTTGGCAGCATTTAGCAACCAGGAAACAAATGTCTCTAATTTCAGCCTCCTTTCACCACTGTCCCAGGCAGGTCATTACCCCGTCGTGCCAGCCCCCTCGAAGAATACCGCTAACCGTCTCAAAGACATTCTTGCGCCCTACCCTACTTCTCTACAAATAGCACACGTCAATGCACAGAGCATTGTCCCACATTTCTCAGAATTCTCCGAAATATTTTCAACCTGTAATCTGCATGCTATAATGATTTCAGAATCATGGCTGCGTCATTCTATCCCTTCAGCACTGGTTAAAATGAGTGGATACACTTTAATTAGGAACGATAGAGAAGGAAAGCCTGGAGGCGGAGTCGGAATGTTCATACGTGACGATTTGAAATACAAGGTAATATTCAAATCGCCAAGCGAATACTCTCACAGACCGGAGTTCTTGTTCGTGGAAATTGAAATTCGTAGTACGAAGTGTTTACTCGGTGTAGTGTATCGCCCACCGAAGACCGGAAACACAACGGATCTAGAGGAAGCCCTACAGGATTTAATATCCAGGTATGAACACATGGTTTTAATGGGAGATTTTAACAGTGACCTGACAAATGCAACTACTGAAACTAGGCGACTAACATGCATGTTTGAATCCATTAATATGACAATTCTGCCCTTACAACGCACACACCATGTTGCAACATCGCACACACTCCTTGACCTAATCGTTGTAAACAATAAAGACCGTATATTGTCACATGGACAGATGCCTTTGCCAGGCCTTTCCCGCCATGTTATGATCTACGCTGCATACTCTTTGAAGTGTCCAAAATACAAGCCTAAGGTAATTACATACAGAGATTTCAAAAATTTGAACGAAGAAGCCCTCATTGAGGACGCTCTGAGCACACCATGGCACACAGTTCAGTACATAAAGGACATTGACGACAAAGTATCTCATTTTAACGAACTTCTCTTAACTTTATACGACAGGCATGCCCCATTACGTACTGCTCGAGTAAAGCGACCCTCTAACCCTTGGCTCAATCAAGAAATTCGTGATCAAATGAAAGACAGAGACGTAGCCTATAGCTACTATGTGAAATATCCAACACAGGACAATTTCGAGAAATATAAAAGACTCCGAAATAAAACAACGCAGATGATAAGAAACGCTAAAATACGCTAACCGTACGAAGTTTTAAATACACATAACTCTGCAGCTGTATGGAAAACTCTCCGCGATATGGGTCTAAATAAAACAAAGACAAAGGATAGTAACTGTAATGTACCTTTGGACGATCTGAATAGTTATTTTAGCTCAAGAAACGTCCAGACGAACGGAAATACCAAGAGAGCCACTATTGACAAAATATCTTCAAAGAGAAAGCATGGTGGAGAAACATTCTACTTCTCTCATGTGACTCCAGGTGATGTAAAGAACGCCCTCAATGACATAAAATCAGGGTCTACCGGACACGACGGAATAAACCTGTCCCTTTTAAGAAAAATTCTAGACATCATTCTTCCTACAATAACGCACATTATTAACACCTCTCTGATGACGAGAATCTTTCCCGAGAAATGGAAAAATGCCATCATCAGACCCTTGCCGAAAAATAGTACCCCTATAACCTTTGACGATTACCGGCCTGTTAGTATCCTGGAAAAACCTAGTACACAAACAAATGACAGACTATCTCTTACATCACAACTTACTCGACAGATATCAATCAGGGTTCAGATCGAATTACAGTACCAACACAGCATTGGTAAAAGTAACTAACGACATTCAGCTAGCAATGGATAACGGACAAATGACAATTCTAATTCTTCTCGACCTTACAAAAGCATTTGACTGCGTAGACAAAGACATTTAACTAGCCAAATTAGAAACGATGAAATTTTCTAATAATGTATTATGCTGGGTACGTTCCTATCTCAGCGGACGTAAACAATGTGTGTCAGTGGGAGACAATATGTCTAGATGGCTAAATACTGAGATGGGGGTAGCACAGGGTGGGGTGTTATCGCCGCTTCTGTTCTCCCTATACATGAATGACCTATCAGGACAACTGACGAACTGTAAATATCACTTATATGCTGACGATATCCAATTGTATATTCATACCAAGCCGAATGACATACAAGAAGCAACCATGAAATTAAACGAAGACCTATTTAACATTAACGAATGGACTACTAGCCACTGCCTGAAGGTAAACCCATTAAAATCTCAAGCCATCATAATAGGATCTAAAAACGCGTATGCCAAGTTAGAAAGTATCAATATACCGGTTATCAAGATCAATGAAACACCTATAACACTGAAAGACTCCGTTAAGAACCTTGGAATAATTTTTGATAAGTATTTAAGTTGGTCAGGGCACGTAACAAAAATTTGTCAACGTGTATTCGGCTCATTACACTCACTGCACAAACTGAGGGACTTTCTTCCTGTCAATATTTGATTATGGTGACATAGTCTATAATAACATAAGTTATTCACTTGGTTCCAAACTTCAACGGGCGCATAATGCCTGCATTCGATTCATTCTAAATGTTCCACTCCATTCCCACATCAGCCCATTCCTCCATCAGCTGTCCTGGTTAAGATTATGCATAAACAGGTAAACCAGACTACCTGAGAATAGATTTTAGCTACCTCTCTCCCTCAGGCAGAACACCCGCAAGGTCATCAACACGATCCCTGTTGTCCATCCCCATTCACCACAGTAGGATGTATAACAACTCATTTGTACGAGGGACCATACGTTCCTTGAATTCCCTCCCGGCTGAAATTAGAGACATAAGCAACCTAAAGGTATTCAAAAGAATGTGTTGGAACTTTTATCTACAATCAGAATAATTTACTCCAAGAAGTACCCTCAAATGTTAGATTAAGTCAAATGAATAAAATGTAAATGTAAGATTAGTGATATTGACAATTTTCGAGGTATAGTTTTAATAATAGTAAATACTATAAATTCATTTTAAAATGTTAAAAACAAATTATTAAATTACATTTCACGTTAATTTTAAATTAGATTAAACTTATTTTTAATTTTAAGTACTTATAATGTTCTGTTTACACAGGTGTACAATTATATGGTTTGGCATAATAGCAGGCTTCATAGCCTGAGCCCCGCCATGTACAGAAAGACATTAATAAATAAAATAAATAATAATAATAATAATAATAATAATAATAATAGCAGATACAAAACCTCAAGACCATCCTCACATATAAGAGCCGATGGGGACATCCCTGGGTAGCCTTTATGGTGGATTTCCAACAGGCATTTGACTCAATAGAAAAACAGATCCTTTTTTCTACCCTGCGGGAAATAGGCCTGGATGAGAAGATCACCATATTGGTCCAATCTTCCTTGACGACCACCACCTCCAAAGTCAAGTTCAGGGATGAGGTCTCAGAGCTTTCTCATCTAGACAGGAGTCAGACAGCGAGATGGCCTCTTTAGCATCCTCTTCCAGTGTGCATTGGAGAAGCTCAGCAGATAATGCACTGCCACATTGTCATCAGAAGCAGGACTGAAGCTTGAGTACAAGAAAGACAGTCTCAGTGTACACTGATGATCTCATCCTACTGGTCAACAGAATGGAGGAGAGCATAGTCACGAACTACAGGGCCCCTACATTATTGCAGCGAAAACCGACTTGAGGGTCATCCGAAAGAAGACGGAGTTTATCACTAAGATACAATCCTACTAGTAAATAACACCGTAAGTAATGTTCGTGCAGTCAAGTATTTACGAGAATATATCTCAGCGAGTGAGAGGGAAACTTTGGCCATAGACACCAGGTGCACCTACCGAGCTCGATAGCTGCAGTCGCTTAAGTGCGGCCAGTATCCAGTATTCGGGATATAGTGGGTTCGAATCCCACTGTCGGCAGCCCTGAAGATGGTTTTCCGTGGTTTACCATTTTCGCACCAGGCAAATGCTGGGGCTGTACCTTAATTAAGGCCACGGCCGCTTCCTTCCCACTCCCAGCCCTTTCCTGTCCCATCGTCGCCATAAGACATATCTGTCTCGGTGCGACGTAAAGCCAATAGCAAAAAAAAAGACAGGTGCACCAAATTAGAGAGGGCCTATCATTCCTGTAAAAGCATCTACATCTCCATGTACCTCTCCAAGAACCTACAGGTGAAGCACTACAACTCATTAGTAAGAACCTTCTGTACTCTACGCTTCTGAGTGCCTTCTGACGAATCGGAAAGGCCCACTCAGGAAACTAGAACTTAAAGAGAGGAAGGTCTTGAGGGTGATACCAGGACCAATAAGAGAGGAGGATGTCACCTATAGAATCAGGCAGAACAACGAGCTCTACGAACATCAGAAAGACATAGTCACTTGTCTGAGGAAAAGGCAACTGACCTTCTACGGGCACATGACCCGCCTGAAACCCTGCTGGCTCACAAACATAATCCTTAAAGTGACAAGTAGAGGAAAGGCTTCCAAGACCAAGTTGAATCACCTCAGTAAAACCAGACCTAGAGGAACTGCAGATCCCAATAGAGACCACAGAGAACAGACCTCAGTTCCAACATGCCATTCAACAGAGAGTCTTCCCACTGTCCCTCACAAGCAAGAAGAGTACAAGGACCACCAGACCTAAGAGGACGGATGGAAGGAAGCAGGCACACAGCCTGAAAATGAAAGCGTACTGGGCCAAACAAAAGCAAAAGGCCATAGCTAAGAGTTAAAACGAACCCCATAGTAGGCCAAAACGAACCGAAATAATAATAATAATAATAATAATAATAATAATAATAATAATAATAATAATAATAATAATAATAATAATAATAATAATAATAATACCATACCAAATGCCACGACGCTACACATGACTGGTCTTTGCCTACCAAGCGACGCTGCTCATTTCGAAGGCCTGCAGATTACGAGGTGACGTGTGGTCGGCGCGATGATTCCTTTCGGCATTATTCTTGGCTTTCTAGACCGGGGTCGCCATCTATCCGTCAGATAGGCGGAACGGACCCCAAACCAGCCCTCAGATCCAAGTAAAATCCTCTGACCTGGCGGAAATCGAACCCAGGGCCTCCCGAAAAGAAGCATGCACTTTAGCCCCAGACCAGGGTGCCGTAAATAATAATGATAATAATAGACATAAATATTGTACAAATATTACAAAATCATATTGTCAAGATATTCTCTTGGTACGAAAACAGAGGAATACTTAGCTTAAGTGAGGATATATTAACAGGGATGTACCAAAAGAAATGTTGTTTAGAATTATATGTACAACATTATTAAAGGAGGTTCCTGGAAGCCACAATGTAGAATTGTAAATGAGCATACACATGGAACAAGACTGAGGCATAGAAGTTACTTTCAGAACATCAGGTATTACAACAAATATGGATCCAGAACACTACGCGTTGTAAGTTAGTTCCTAAATTTTTGAACAAGTTTCCGTCAGAAATGACACACCTGAGAAAAAAGAATATCAACTAAATAAACATCTGTAAATATGGAAAACAAAATTACAGTTTAAATATTTGCTCATGAATGAAAAATGTATCACACACTTATCTACTTTGAATGATGCTTTCAGGGATTAATAAAAAGTCACACCACAGGACGAAATGACCATGCTAATTATTATGCCAATATAAATGTAAAAAACTTATTGAATGAGCTCGATAGCTGCAGTCGCTTAAGTGCGGCCAGTATCCAGTAATCGGGAGATAGTGGGTTCGAGCCCCACTGTCGGCAGCCCTGAAGATGGTTTTCCGTGGTTTCCCATTTTCACACCAGGCAAATGCCGGGGCTGTACCTTAATTAAGGCCACGGCCGCTTCCTTCCAATTCCTAGGCCTTTCCTGTCCCATCGTCGCCATAAGACATATCTGTGTCGGTGCGACGTAAAAAAAATTAAAAAAATAAATACATTTAAAAAACCTTTATTAGTGTAAGGATTGCAACAATATATAAACATATGAAACAACTTCACCGGCAGATAAGGACACTAAGTGCTTTGCAGGTGTAAATAATTGCAAAAGATAATGTATAATATCCTATTACAACACTTGCAACTTATTTTAGATAAGTTATAAATATAATATAATAATAATAATAATAATAATAATAATAATAATAATAATAATAATAATAATAATAATAAGGCTATTACTAGTCTGGTGCATGCCTTGTAAGGCAAACCCTCCTATGGAATCCCGCCGTGAATGGGGGTGGTAGAATATATCCACGGTATCCACTGCTTGTCGTAAGGGGCGACTAAAAGCCCCCCCCCCGGGGCTCTTAACCTGGAAGCGTGGGTTGGTGACCACGGGGCCCTTAGCTGAGTCCTAGCACGACTTCCACTTACCGATGCCAGGCTCTTCACTTTCATCTATCCTTTCCGACCTCCCTTGGTCAACTCTTGTTCTTTACCGACCCCGACAGTATTATGTATGCAGGCTTAGGGAGTATTTCATTTTCACGCCCTTGGGGCCCTTGTCTTTTTTTGGATACCTTCATTTTTCGACGTGTTCGACCTCTCGCATTTTCCCCCTATCTGATAGTGTTAACAGAGAATGATTGCTCCGTTTCACTATCTTCTCTTATAATTGGAACCACCAACAAGACCACCACCACCACCACCATCCTTTTGAAGTGGATCTCTGTTGCTGTAGAAAGGAACTGAATGTTAGTGAGGTGAGTGTTGTGTAAGTTACAGGAATGTTGGGTACAGTACAAACATCCAGTCCCCCAGTCAAGGGAATTAGCTGTTCACGATTAATATCCTACGACGACATCGGAAATTAAACCTGCGACGTAGATTCCCGACGGCTAAGACACTGATTATTCAACCATGGAGCCTGTTACATGTTAATTTGTGTTCTTGTTTTTGAGTCGTCAGTCCATAGACTAGTTTGATGTATCCCTCCATGCTACCCTATCCTGAGCTAAACTTATCATTTCTACATAACCACTGCATCCTACATCTGCTCTAAGCTGCTTATCATATTCATACGTTGGTCTATTCCTACCATTCTTACCTACTACACTTCCCTCAAAAACCAACTGCACAAGTCCTGTGTGTCTTAAGTTGTGTTCTATCATTCTATATCTTCTTCTAGTCAAATTTAGCCACAATGATTTCCTCTTACTACTTCGATTCAGTATCTCTTCATTCGTGATTCGATCTATCCATCTCACCTTCAGCATTCTTCTGTAACACCACATTTCAGAAGCTTCAATTCTCTTTCTTTCTGAGCTAGTTATCATCCATGTTTCACTTTCATACCGCGCGACGCTTCAGAAGAAAGTCTTCAAAAACGTTTTTCTAATTCCTATATCAATGTTTGAAGTGAGGAAATTTATTTTCTTAACAAAGACCTTCCTTGATTGTGCTAGCCTGCATTTTATATCCTCCTTACTTTTGCCATAGTTAGTTATTTTACTACCGAAGTAATAATATTCATCTACTTCCTTTAAGACTTTTCTAAAGCTTCATCACCTAACTTCGTTCGACTGTACTCCATTACTTTTTTGGACTTAATATTTTCATTTTGTACTCCTTATCCAAGACTCTGTACATACCATTCAATACTTTCACTAGATCTTCTGCATTCTCGGGTGAAATAACAACATCAACGGCAAATTTCAGGGTTTTGATTTCCTCTCCTTCGATTGTGATTCCCTGTCCAAATTCCTCTTTGATTTCCTTTAGTGCCTTTTCTATATAAACATTGAAAAGGAGGAGGAGGAGGAGGTGGTGGTTGGTGGTGGTGGTGGTGGTGGTGGTGGTGGTGGTGGTGGGGAACTGCAGCCTTGCCTCACTCCTTTTATAAACTGAAAATATTTATTGGAAACATGAGAAGAGGAGGAATGAAAGAGAAGGAAATACTCGGAATACGGTATGAAATAAACTCCTAAGATGTATTGCATTTTGCTACACCGTTGTTGGAGAGAAGATGGCAATGGAACATGACACTCAATGCCGTATCAGCCTGTACACACTCATTATACAAAATGAATGGGAATCATTAATTATACTGACGTGTTCAAAAAGCGTGGTATCTGGTGGCATCGCTTGCTAGCTCTACACGTGGGCTCATTGATCCTTGAACCTGCACAGTAACCTTTCCGAAACTCTATTGTTACTAGGCCTAATATATATAGCCTCCTGATCAGCCGTTGTGGTCAAGAAATCAGAGTAGTAGCTTCCCGACTAATGAACGCGAGTTCGATCCTAGGCTCTGGAATGGAACAGTCCTAGCCGAGATATGATGGAATTTTAGTGGTCCCTACTTATTCTAACATATTGTTACCTTTCAAATGCTTGTTATAGTGACGAAAAAAATGGCTCCCGCTTCAATGAATTAATTATGTTATTAGGAGATCAAGAAAATGGATGATAGGTAAACATGAATTTTAGCACATGATGATACGATTGAAATTTATTATAGCAAAAGGTGTCATTCTTAATTAATTTAAAGTCATTGGGCTTATACCCGGTAGTTCAAAACCACACATTAGCGTCAACAGATAAAGCTATCTCCTTCAATTTTTTACACAATTCTTGAATTCCTTGGAATTAATGTTTTGCCAACACATCTTATTAAAAAAATTGGAGCCATAGTTATGATCCTTAACCGCCCCTGGCGCAACAGCCCCGATGGGCTTTGGCCTACCAAGCGACCGCTGCTCAGCCCGAAGGCCTGCAGATTACGAGGTGTCATGTGGTCAGGACGACGAATCCTCTTGGCCGTTATTCATAGCTTTCTAGACCGGGACCGCCATCTCACCGCCAGTAGCTCCTTAATTGATATCACGTAGGCTGAATGGACCTCGAACCAGCCCTAAGATCCAGGTAAAAATCCCTGACCTGGCCGGGAATCGAACTCGAGGCCTCTGCGGGCCGGCTAGTTATAATCCTTAGAAATCAGAATTTTTCCAACGACGTCTATACGGAATCAGATTAAGGCCTAATACTAAGCTGTATGTACGAAAATTGTTAGATTTAGAAATCATAAGTGGAGATAAAGTGAGACAAAGAGCATTAATCCCTCGAATTGACTTAACAACATCCGATAAAACACTTCCATTTTATTTCAAGAGACATACAATTCTAATTCACTTGGTGTTTTGTGTCACGATCAATAAACCTCAGGAGACGTGAAGGTCACTTATTTACCTCAGCCAGTTTTAGCCAGTTTTCAGCCATGGCCTGTTAAATGTTGCAATGCTTAGAGAGCGATATTTTGAAGTTGCCATATAGTCCAGAAAAATAACTGTGCGAGGAATGCACCGAGCAAGTGGCTGCGTGGTTTGGGTCGCGTAGCTATCACCTTGCATTCCAGAGATAGTGGGTTCGAACCCCAAGGTAATGGCAGAAATTTCTTAACATGTGATAGCTCCAGGCAGATAACTTGAGGGGAAGGTTTCAAACTTCTTTTCTTAATGTAAAGTTCTAAAGCCATAGTTTAAATGTAACTTTTCGGCAAGTCTGAGAACTCTGTTCAAATCCCTGCTGGGATGCCCTGAAGATTTTTTCCGTGGTTTCCCATTTTCACACCAGCCAAATACTGGGTCAGTACCTTAATTAAGGCCGCGGCCGCTTTCTTCCCACTTATAGCCGTTTCTTATCCCATCGTCGCCGTAAAACCTGTCTGTGTTGGTGCGGCGTAGAGAAAATGGCAAAAGAGTGCAAGGAATGTCGAATATAAGGAAATCCTTCAGCAAATATTTGCCCTGTTTACCGTCATGTCTCGATGAGTTTCAGTTAGTTATAATAATAATAATAATAATAATAATAATAATAATAATAATAATAATAATAATAATAATAATAAAACAAGGACTTTAGCTGGCTACATATTTTATTACTAACTCCACATCACATAACTATATTAACAAAAATTCACATGTAAAATATACAAAAAGTAAACAAAATAAGCGAGAATAAAACTTTAAAACCCTATAATTAAATGGTGGACCAACAAATTTATAGTAGCTTATTATATAACTTCTTATAAATAATCATATATAATATAATGCACCCGTTTTGAGTATTTCCTGGCGTCGAATTTTCATCGTGTTTTTCGCTCCAACACAATCAAAATTATTTATCTAATCACATAATAACATACGGAGCATATTTGTTACATTCTGATAAGTTACCGTTAGACAACTTATTAATAAACCCCAAGGCCCTTCAAGGGCCACGTGATAAATATTTAATAGCAATATAATCATAGAATATATATTTTTTACCAATAATTCTTGAAATATATTCTTAAATTGGTGTAATTAGTGTAAATGTATATATGTAAATAAATACTTTAATATATTGTTAATAACTAAATAGATTATTATTATTAATTAATATAATTATTTCATTATTATTATTATTAT
Source organism: Anabrus simplex (assembly GCF_040414725.1). NCBI lineage: Eukaryota > Metazoa > Arthropoda > Insecta > Orthoptera > Tettigoniidae > Anabrus > Anabrus simplex. The sequence goes on from NC_090267.1 coordinate 95,459,159, forward strand.
TATTATTATTATTATTATTATTATTATTATTATTATTATTATTATTATTATTATTGACCAGTCCAGCGGTGCAGAGGTAGTGATTCTGTCTTTTGTCCCAAGGCCCTGGATTCGTTTACCGGTCAGTTCAAAAATGTCACTCTGGACTGAGGACAAGAACGGCGTTCACTTGATACGAGTATTTTCTCAAGCTCTTAGTTACAGGAAGAAAGAGCACAGTGAGAAGATGACGGTACTGACCTAATTTCATAGACGAACACTGGTTGTCATGGTTTCAATGGTGTCTGGAAATGTATGACTCTAATCCCAGCTCATGAAAGTAGGGAAGAATCCTATAGTCAGAGAACCAGACAAGAGCAATGAGTTATCTAAGCATTTCAAACTAACTGAACTGGAATTAGCTCTCAGTAAGTGTAAGATTGGGAAGTCAGCAGGACTCAATGACCTTCGAATGGAACAAATTAAGAACTTTGGTCCTACTGCGAAGTGCTGGTTGCTAGAACTCATGAATAACTGCGTTCAGTCTTCCATTATACCTAAAATATGGAGGAAGACTAGTGTCATAGCCATTCTAAAACCAGGCAAAGATAAAAACGACCCTAGGACCTACAGACCAATCTCCTTATTATGCCATCTTTTTAAGATTCTGGAGAGACTAATCCTCAATAGGTTGACTGATAAAATCGAGCCACTTCTGATTCCACAGCAAGCTGGATTCAGGAGAGGGAAAAGCTGCACATCGCAGGTGTTGAAATTAAGTCAACACATAGAAGATGGCTTTGAAAGCCGGAAAATCACAGGAGCTGCATTTATAGATCTCTCGGCAGCATATGATACTGTTAATCACCGAATTCTCCTTGGAAAGGTATACAGCATGACAAAGGACTTCCATCTGACTTGTGCCATTAGAAACCTACTTCAGAATCGAAGTTTCTTCGTTGAGTTCCAGGGAAAAAGAATCAGGTGGAGGATACAAAAGAACGGACTACCTCAGGGAAGCGTGTTGGCACCAATGCTTTTCAATATTTACACAAATGATCAGCCTCTTCCTGCCAGGACGAATAGTTTCATCTATGCTGATGATTGTGTCATCACTTCTCAGGGGGATAACTTCGAGGCGATTGAACAAACATTGTTCACAGCTCTAGACACTCTTGATGGCTATTACAAGAAGAATCAAGTAACACCAAACTCAACTAAGGCGCAAACCTGTATTTTCCATCTAAACAACAGAGAAGCTTCCCGAACTCTGAAGGTCACTTGGCAAGGCATAGCATTACCACACAATCCTACCCCAAAGTACCTCGGAATCACTCTGGATCGTGCCTTAATCTACAGAAAACATTGTTTGAACATCAAGCAGAAAGTGGCTGCTAGAAACAATATTGTGCGGAAGCTAACAGGAACATCTTGGGGAGCACAACCAGACACAGTGAGGACATCTGCCCTTTCGCTCTGCTATTCCGCAGCTGAATACGCATGCCCGGTGTGGTACAAATCTTGCCATACCAAAGCAGTTAATGTAGCACTCAACGAAACCTGCCGCATTATTACTGGATGTTTGAGACCTACACCTTTGGAGAAAAATGTATTGCCTTGCAGGGATAGCACCTCCCGATATTCGCCGTGAAGTGGCAGCCAAGAAAGAAAATAGAAAGGTGTTGACATCGGAAGCCCACCCTTTGTTTGGATATGAGCCACCACGCCAGCGGCTTAAGTCTAGGAAAAGCTTCTTGAGAGTAACCTAAACACTTGCAGGAACAGCGCAGCAAGCAAGAATTCAAGAATGGCGCGTCAGGAGTCAACATACGAGGATCAGTCAATGGATGACCCCAAAAGAGGAACTCCCTCCTGGCCATGTCACAGATTGGGTGAATTGGAGAGCACTGAACAGACTGCGCTCTGGTGTTAGGCGGTGCAGGGTAAACCAGAAGAAATGGGGTTTCGAAGGACAGTACCTTGAGTGTATGTGGAGAAGAGTGCCCATTCAGCTGCACAACAGAAGACCTGGTTAAAGCGAAGCCAAATGCACTTGATGTTGCAAGGTTTTGGGCTCACATAGTTTAATGTGGCTCTTCGCCATTGGAGTATTTATATTATGTTTTATGTTTTTTCCGTATCTTTAATTTTAAACTTATGTATGCTTCTGACACGATATAAATAAAATATCCTTATTTAAACAAAAAACGTTTTTTAAATCATTCCATCCAGCGGGGAATGGAACCCGGACCATAGGACCTAAGGCCAAGAGGCAGACCACTTAGCCAGTAAGATATTAACAAATGTGATGGCCTCTAAAATTGAGGATTTAAGGTCATTTGGTATCGGCTTTGAACTGAAACTGTCTTGTTTTTAAAAGCCGACAGACTAATATCAGGCTAAATCTGATGTTAACGAGTCACCTTAACCTTTCAAGATTTCCTCGAATGAGACCGACGTGAGAGATAGAATAGGGGACAGGTCACGAGAGACGAAGAGAGCTGGCCAGCCCTAGAGAAGATTTCACTTTCTGCTGTGGTATGTTCGGAATCCGATACGTAGCGGTGATGAGATTGTTTCAAGGACGAACAAGAAGTCAGACCTGATTTGGACACATCGGTGGGCGTGAATCAATTAACAGCATCGCTTAGACCTTTTCATTCGGTTGGAGTGTTGTAATAATAATAATAATAATAATAATAATAATAATAATAATAATAATAATAATAATAATAATAATAATATAGGGCCTGCGTGGTTCAGGTGGCAGCGCATTGGCCTCTTACAGTTGGGTTCCGTGGTTCAAATCCCGGTCACTCCATGTAGAATTTGTCCTGGACAAAGCGGAGGTGGCGCAGTTTATTCTCCAGGTATTCCAGTTTTCCCTGTCATCTTTCATTCCAGCAACACACTCCAATATAATTTCATTTCATCTGTCAGTCATTAATCATTCCCAAATGTTACTGTTAGGGCACCCCCGAGGGGGGGCCTTATTGGGTACCAGTACCGGTGCGCTTAATTGCGCTCCTCTGCTGGCCTGTTCAGGAAATTAAGTATAAAAATAATTTTATATGTAATAATAATAATAATAATAATAATAATAATAATAATAATAATAATAATAATAATAATTTATTCTTTCTTAATCTGCTTACCCTCCAGGGTTGGTTTTTCCCTCGGACACAGCAAGGGATCTCACCTCTATCGCCTCAGGGGCAGTGTCCTGGAGCGTGAGACATTGAGTCGGGGGATACAACAGGGGAGAATGACCAGTACCTCTCCCAGGCGGCCTCACCTGCTATCTTGAACAGGGGCCTTGGGGATGGGAAGATTGGAAGGGATAGGCAAGGACGAGGGAAGGAAGCGGCCATGGCCTTAAGTTAGGTATCATCCCGGCATTTGCTTGGAGGGAAGTGGGAAACCACGGAAAACCACTTCCAGGATGGCTGAGGAGGGAATCGAACCCACCTCTTCTCAGTTGACCTCCCGAGGCTGAGTGGACCCCGTTCCAGCCCTCGTACCACTTTTCAAATTTCGTGGCAGAGCCGGGAATCGAACCCGGGCCTCCGGGGGTGGCAGCTAATCACACTAACCACTACACCACAGAGGTGGACAGTAATAATAATATTGAAGTTAATCATTTGCATCGTGATTTACGGTAGAGTGAAAATTGTGCAATGTTCAACCTTGGCGTTGTGTGGACCATGGCTGTGTAAGTAATGATTCAAATTTTTTCTAAATTATTTCGGACCAGCGACAAGGGCCGAGCCTGGTTGGTGACCCATCCAAACTCTGACCACGCCAGATGTTTGCGTAACTATACCGGGCCTTGTCGCTGGATTATTTGCCGGAATACATACATTTTAATCATATATTCGGGTGTGTCGGTGACACTGTTCTTTTTATTTAGAAAAGACAGCATGTGGATTATATCAGCTTTTTGCGTTGCGCCGCGCCTCGTTCCGAGACCAGTGCTGCATCTGGAGTTTGCTGGGCAGTGTGGCTTAGAAGGCGGTAGAGTTTATAGAAGACGTGAGGCTGTCTTGGTTTCTTGGCGGGAGGGGACGGGGAAATTCTTGGCTGGTTTTATCCAGGGTCTCAGCTACTCAATCCACCGACGTGGCCCTGGATATTGAAGGTATGGTTAGAGATTAGCGTTAGGAGTAGAGAAAGAAAGGTATTTGTTGCTTGGTTAGGTTGAAGTAGGTTGGGGGTGGGAAAAAGTGGGGGGCTGCTTTGTGTGTGGGTAATAACGCAGGTCGGTTAGGTGCAGATTTGTGAGGCGGGGGAATAATTGTAGTGCCCCAGAGGAGTGCGACAGGTTTCTTTTTTTCTAATTGCTTTACGTCGCACCGACACAGATAGGTCTTATGGCGACGATGGGGTAGGAAAGGCCAAGGAGTTGGAAGCGGCCGTGGCCTTAATTAAGGTACAGCCTGATGTGAAAATCGGAAACCACGGAAAACCATTTTCAGGGCTGCCGACAGTGGGGCTCGAACCCACGATCTCCCGGATGCAAGCTCACAGCCGCGCGCCTCTACGCGCACGGCCAACTCGCCCGGTGCGACAGGTTTCAACAGCCGGCACAATTCCTATCTTCGCTGCTAGATGGGGTCTTCATTCGTTCCATTCCTGACTCGATCGAGTGACTGGAAGTAGGTTGAGGATTACTTACTACTGCTACTACGATTAATAATATTATTTGCTTTACGTCTCACGAACTACTTTTACGTTTTTCGGAGACGCCGAAATACCGAAATTTTGTCCAGCAGGAGTTCATTTACATACCAGTAAATCTACTGCCACGAGACTGACGTATGGGAGCACCTTCAGGTTCTACTACACTGAGCCAGGATCGAACCTGTCAATGTGGGCTCAGAAGGCCTCTACCGTCCGAGCCACTCAGCGTGGCCTATTTATTTCAAGCAAAGTAAGTCTAGTCATGTTCGGCCCCGCGGTGCCGGGGGCAACGCGTCCCCTGCCAGCTGGCGGCCCCGGGTTCGATTCCCGGCCGTGTCAGGGGTTTTTAATTGTAAATGATTAATATCCCTGGCCTGGGGACTGGGTGTTTGTATCGTCCTTAACGTTCCTTTCCTCACATTCAACATTCTACACTTCCGCAATTCCAATTACACGCAGGTTCATATATGGTGAAAGTAGTTATAAAAGATCACTAGAGGTCGACGCCACGAACGAAAATATATATATACTAGCAAGATACCCGTGCTTCGCTACGGTATTATACTGAAATTTATAATTCAATGCTTAACGTTTTATATATAACCCACCGATATTCGCGATCTGACTCGTTTACTGAGAGATTACGGCAAAGTTCCTCCCATTTTTCAATCGTTTTTCCAGCAATCGATTTCGTATTTCCCGGGCTAGGTCCAGGTATTCCACCCGGTCAGTTGGGTCCCTAAATCTTCCATGCTTTCCTATAAGCATTTTTAATGTGGATCAAATTCTTGAGGAGATCCGGCGTGGTGTCCTCTTAGGTGCCTTGGCGGTACTGAACCGGCGGCCGGACTGCAATCGTAGTCATTACCCGTCCACGACCCGTTTCCAGCACGGTCCAGAACATTATTATTATTATTATTATTATTATTATTATTATTATTATTATTATTATTATTATTATTATTATTATTACTATTATTATTATTATTATTAATATTATTGATGTTCTGGACCCCACAGCAAGATGCAAGACTTCTACTTGGCGGTAAATTACATCTGCTGCCATTGTCATTGATGACAGTATGACCAGCACCATTGTTGCCCGTAGGCAAGTGCGCAGGACTTCCGGCGATACGAATGACATACTTCCGTGTATTATTGACCTTATTAGAGAAGTGAACAATTGCACGGTCAATATTATACCTATCGTTTATTTCAAATGTGTTTAAATTTCTATTTATATGCCAGAAGAATCTTCTGTAATCTAAGAAGGTTCTCCAAAGGAAAAGATGGTTCTTGAAAACGAACCCAGGAAAGATTTAAAATGATCGGTTTATGATCAGAATAAGTCCATTGCAAATCAACAGTCATTCAACCGGGTCAGGAATGGAATTAATAAAGCCCCCAGCTAGCGGTGAGGATAGGAATTGTGCCGGCTGCTGAAGCCTGTCGCACTCCTCTGGAGCAATGATTAGTGAATGACAAATGAAATGAAATGATATTGGAGAGTGTTGCTGGAATGAATGATGACGGGGAAAACCGGAGTACCCGGAGAAAAACATGTCCCACCTCCGCTTTGTCCAGCACAAATCTCACATGGAGTGACCTGGATTTGAACTACGAAACACAGCGGTGAGAGGCCAGCGCGCTGCCGCCTGAGCCACGGAGGCTCCTTATAAGTACATTAGGAACAGTAAAATCAATTGGTCTCACCTCCGTCTTCACCCCACCGCGGTTAAGTTGATTTACCCCCCCCCCCCCCCAAAAAAAGAAGGCGTGATTCTTCATGATTAAAGGAGATTCCAAATACCAATGTTTACGTGTGTTACCTTCAGTTTTGAGATATTCCCATAAAAGTAATTAACTTTTTTCACTTACTTTCACACTGCCCCCACCCCCTTAAGTGAATTTTCAGGCAAAGAATATTTGTTTCTTTAATAGTACCGATTATCTTCAGATTTTGAGATATGTGTCCTCATGAAACGAATTCAACTCCTTTTCACATCCGCCCCCAAAGATGATTCCCCGATCCCCCCTACCCCAAAACGCGTCGTTTTATTTTTTAACAAGATCTAAATACCACTTTTTACGTCTGTAAAAACAACTTTAGATTTTATTAGATGTAAGTATCCTCTTACAATTAACTCAATTAATTTTTCAATTTTTCACCCCCCCCCCCCCACCACCACCCACCCTCCCTTCATTGGATTTTCCGAGAATACCTGTTTGTTTACTTTAACAGGAGATTCCAAATACCAGTTTTTACATCTGTAACATTTTACGTTTCTGAGATATACTGTAGATATAGTGTTTCTAAAAATTCACCCCAATTTGTCACTCCTGTTTAACCCCCATTAATTAGATTTTCCGAAAAACAAAATAATGCATGTTTCTGTATTTTGAAAGAAGATTCTATATACTAACTGTCTGGTCTGTAATGTCTTCAGTTTCTGAGATATAAGTATCCTCATTAAAGACATTCAACAACTTATTCACACTTTTCACCCCTCCTATTGGGATTTTCCGAAAACAAAAAAATACGTGTTTCATTATTTTGAAAGGACATTCTAAGTACCAATTTTTACATCTGTAAACTTTTAAAATTTTTGGGATATAAATACACTCATTCTAAAAATTCACCCCCACTTTCAACCCTCCACTATTTGGATTTTCCAAAAACGAAAAGTACATGTTTCTTTATTTATAAAGGAGATCCCAAATATCGATTTTCAGGTCTGTAACATCTTCAGTTTCTGAAATATAAGGATCCATATTAAAGGAATTCAACAATTTTTCACCCCTTTTCACCCCTCCTATTGGGATATTCCGAAAACAAAAAATGCGCGTTTCTTTATTTTGAAAGTAGATTCTATGTACCAATTTTTACATCTGTAAAGTTTGGAAGTTTTGAGATATAGATACATTCATTTTAAAAATTCACCCCCTTTTCACACCCCCATTAATTCGATTTTCCAAAAACAAAAAAATACGTGTTCCTTAATTTTTAATGGAGATCCCAAACACCAATTTTAAAGTCAGTAATATCCTCAGTTTCTGAGATATAAGTATCCTCATTAAAGGCATCCACCACTTTTTCACCCCTTTTCACCCCTCCTATTGGGATTTTCCGAAAACAAAAAAATACGTGTTTCTTTATTTTGAAAGTAGATTCTATGTACCAATTTTTAGATCTGTAAACTTTCAAAGTTTTGAGATATAGATACAGTCACTTTAAAAATTCACCCCCTTCCCACCCTCCCAGTAATTGGATTTTCCAAAAACGAAAAACACGTGTTTCTTTATTTTTAAAAGAGATCAAAAGTACCAATTTTCAGGTCTGTAATATCTTCAGTTTCTGAGATATAAGTACCGGTATCCTGATTAAAGGCATTCAACCCCTTTTTCACCCTTTTCCCCCCTCCTATTGGTATTTTCTGAAAACCAAAAAGTACGTATTTCCTCATTTTTAGAGAAGACTTTAAATACCAATTTTTACGTCTGTAAACTTTGCAAGTTTGGAGATATAGATACACTCATTTTAAAATTTAACAACCATTTTCTCCCCCTTAGCGATGGAATTTCCAAAAATCCCCTCTTAGCGAGCACCTACATCTTAATATGAATGTATCCCCAAAATTTCATTTCTTTATGTCCAGTAGTTTTGGCTCGGCGATGATGAATCAGTCAGTCAGTCAGTCAGTCAGTCAGTCAGGACAAGTTATTTTATATATATAGATACTAGCATGATACCCGTGCTTCGCTACGGTATTATACTGAAATTTATATTTTAATGCTTATTGTTTTATATATTATCCGCCGAAATTCGCGATCTGACTCTTTTTCTGAGAGAATCAGCCAAAATTCTCGATCTGACTCGTTTTCTAATAGATTACTGGAAGTTTCCTCCCACTTTTCAATCATTCCTACCAGCAATCGATTTCGTACTTCCCGGGCTAGTTCCAGGTATACCACCCGGTTACTTGGGTCCCTAAATATTTGCCATCTTTTCCTAAAAGCATTCTTAATATGGAACAAATCCTTCAGATCAGGCGTGGTGTCGTCTTGGGTGTCTTGGCGGTACTGAACCCGCGACCGGACTGCATACTTAGTCATTAGGGCCTGCCCGTCCAGGACCCGTTTCCAGCGCGGTCCGCACATTTGACGACGGTCCAGAACATTATTATTATTATTATTATTATTATTATTATTATTATTATTATTATTATTATTATTATTATTATTATTATTATATATGTTCTGCTCCCCACAGCAATATTCAAGACCGCTACTTGGCGGTAAAATACATCTGCTGCCATTGTCATTGCTAACAATGTGACCAGCACCATTGTTGCGCGTAGGAAAGTGTGCGGAATTTCTGGCGATACGAATGACATACCTCCGTGTATTATTGACCTTATTATAGAGGTGAACAATTTGACGGCCAATCTCATTCCTATCGTTTATTTCAAATGTGTTTAAATTTTTATTTATATGCCAGGAGAATCTACTCTAATCTAAGAACGTTCTCCGAAGGAAAATATGGCTGTTGAAAAAGAACCCAGGAAAGATTAAAACTGATCGGTTTATGATCAGAATAAGTACATCGCAAGTCTACAGCCTGTTTCCTATCATTCGACAGGATCAGGGATGGAATGAATAAAGCCCCATCTAGCGGCGACAATAGGAATTGTGCTGGCTGCCGAAGCTTTCCTCTGGGGCAATGATCGATGAGTGACAAATGAAATGAAATATTGGACAGTGTTGCTGGAATGAATGATGACAGGGAAAGCCGGAGTATCTGGAGAAAAACCTGTCCCGCCTCCATTTTGTCCAGCACGAATGTCACATGGAGTGACCGGGATTTGAAACACGGAACCCAGCTGTGAGAGGCCGGCGCGCTGCCGACTGAGCAACGGAGGCTCCTTATAAGTACATTACGAACAGTAAAATCAATTGGTCTCACCTCCTTTTACACCCCACCGCCGTTAAGTTTATTTACCCCCACCCTCCAAAAAATTAAAAGAAGGCGTGTTTCTTTATGTTTAAAGGAGATTCCAAATACCAATGTTCACGTTTATTACCTTCAGTTTTGAGATATAAGTATTCCCTTAAAAATAATTCACGTTTTTAACTTCCTTCCACACTCCCCCCCCCCCCCCCTCCCTCACAAAGTGATATTGAAGCAAAAAATACTTGTTCCTTTAATAGTAAAGGATCTTCTAAATACCAATTATCACCACTCTAACCTCTTCCGTTTTTGATTTATGTGTCCTCATGAAAGGAATTCAACTCCTTTTCACTCCCGCCCCCCCCCAAGATTGTTTCCCCCCCAAAACGCGCTTTTCTTTGTTTCTAAAGGAGATCAAAATACCAATTTTCACGTCTGTAACAACTTTAGTTTTTATTAGATGTATGTATTCTCATACAATTAAGTCAATTAATGTTTTCTATCCTATAACACTCCAAATCCCCTTCATTGGATTTTCCGAGAATACGTGTTTGTTTACTTTTAAAGCAGATTCCAAAAATAAAATTTCACGTGTGTAACATCTTCATTTTTGAGATATCAGTAGCCTAATTAAAAGAATTCAACACCATTTTCAGTCACTTTTACCCCCCCACCCCCACTACCCAAGTTGTATTTCCGAAAACTAAAAATACACTTTTCTTTGTTTTTAATAGGATAAAAAATGACCATTTTTCACTTCTGTACATGTTAAGTTTTTTGAGATATACTGTAGAAATTCTCATTTTAAAATTTCACCCCATTTTAGTTCCCCTTAAGTGGAGTTTCCAAAGAAAAATCACCTATGTTTCTTTACACTTACAGGAGATTCCAAATACCCACTATTTACGTCTGTAACATTTTACGCTTCTCAGATATTCTGTAGATATAGTCTTTCAAAAAATTCACCCCAATTTGCCACTCCTGTTTAACCGCCATTAACTGAATTTTCCAAAAGCAAAAATATACGTGTTTCTATATTTTTAAAGGAGATCCCATTTACAAATTTTCAGCTCTGTAATATCTTCAGTTTCTGGGATATATGTATCCTCATTAAAGGCATTCAACCCATTATTCACCCTTTTACACCCCTCCTATTGGGATTTAGAGAAAACAAAGAAATACGTGTTCCTTTATTTTTAAGGGAGATTCTAAACACTAATTTTTACATCTGTAAACGTTTAAAGTTTTAAGATGTAGACACACTCATTTTAAAAATTCACTCCCCTTTTCACCCCCCATTATTTGGATTTTCCAAAAACGAAAAAATACCTGTTTCTTTATTTTTAAAGCAGGTCCCAAATACCAATTTTCAGGTCTGTAATATCTTCAGGTTCTGAAATATAAGTAGCCTCATTAAAGATATTCAACCTATTTTTCACTCTTTTTCACCCTTCCTATTAGGATTTTCCGAAAACAAAAAAGTACGTGTTTCTTTATTTTTAAAGGAGATTTCTAAATACCAAATTTTACATCTATAAACTTTAAAAGTTTTGAGATATAGATACACTCATTTTAAAAATTTCATCCCCCTTTTCACCCCCCATTATTTGGATTTTCCCAAAACGAAAAAATACCTGTTTCTTTATTTTTAAAGTAGATCCCAAATACCAATTTTCAGGTCTGTAATATATTCAGTTTCTAAGATATAAGTATTCTCTTTAAAGGCATTCAACCCATTTTTCACCCCTTTTCACCCCTCCTATTGGGATTTTCCGAAAACAAAAAAATACGTGTTCCTTTATTTTTAATGAAGATTCTAAATACCAATTTTTACATCTCTAAACTTTAAAACTTTTGAGATATAGATGCACTCATTTTAAAAATTCACCCCCCTTTTCACCCTCGCATTAATTGGATTTTCCAAAAACAAAAAAATATGTGTTTCTTTATTTTTGAAAGCGATCAAAAGTACCCATTTTGAGGTCTGTAATATCTTCAGTTTCTGAGATATATGTATTCTCTTTAGAGGCATTCAACACATTTTTCACCCCTTTTCACCTCTCCTATTGGGATTTTCCGAAAACAAAAAAATACGTGTTCCTTTATTTTTAATAAAGATTCTAAATACTAATTTTTACATCTCTAAACTTTAAAACGTTTGAGATATAGATGCACTCATTTTAAAAATTCACCCCCCCTTTCATCCTCGCATTAATTGGATTTTCCAAAAACAAAAAAAATAGGCCCTATGTGTTTCTTTATTTTTCACAGCGATCAAAAGTACCAATTTTGAGTACTGTAATATCTTCAGTTTCTGATATATAAGTAGCGTATCCGGATTAAAGACATTCAACCCCTTTTTCACCCTTTTTCACCCCTCCTATTGGGATTGTCTGAAAACAAAAAAATACGTGTTTCCTTATTTTTAAAGAAGATTCTAAATACCAATTTTCACATCTGTAAACTTTTAAAGTTTTGAGATATAGACACACTCATTTTAAAATTTCACCCCCCTTTTCACCCCGTTAGCGACGGAATATCCAAAAATCCTCTCTTAGCGAGCACCTACATCTTAATATGAATATATCCCCAACATTTCATTTCTTTATGTCCAGTAGTTTTGGCTCGGCGATGATGAATCAGTCAGTCAGTCAGTCAGTCAGTCAGTCAGGACAAGCTACTTTATATATATAGATAAAGTCTAATCATGATGTCATGAGGGTTTATGCCATGTGAAACAAGACTGCAGTTATCTCAATTCACTTGACATAATCATGAAAGAATATTTATCTAAACAAAGACAAAGACAAAGTCACCTCCGTACAGGCCATGAAGGCCCTTGGAGGAGTGGAAGGTAAAGGCTTCCACCATTGTTAACCGCGGCACGTGATGGGGTAGAGTGGTTAGCTCTACGCCCGGCCGCCTTTGCCCCCAGGAATTAACCTGGTACTCATTTTTGGTGTACGCTGAGTGAACCTCAGGGCCATATGCACCTCCGGAAGTGGAAATCTCGTTTCTTAAATTTTACGACTTCCTGATGGGGATTCGATCCCACGTCCTTCCGGGCAAACTGAGCACGCCTTTACCGCCTCGGCCGGGCAGCCCCTCTAAACAAAGTAAGTCTGTAATTATTGATTGTACCTCCCAATAAGTACTTTTATGGTTTTGGAGACGTCGAGGTGGCGGAAGTTGGTCCCTCAAGAGTTCTGTAATGTGCCAGTTGATCTACTGACTCGAGAGTGACATATCTGAGCACGTGACCCGTTTTATTTTTATCATAAAATAAAATGCTTACACCCTACATACCGGTACCTTTGTTATAGACGTTTGACAAAATTTGTAAATTTTGTAATTTACCGAGTGTAGCCTATCTACATATATTTAAAATCACCGGGCGAGTTGGTCGTGCGCGTAGAGGCGCGCGGCTGTGAGCTTGCATCCGGGAGATAGTAGGTTCGAATCCCACTATCGGCCCTGAAGATGGTTTTCCGTGGTTTCCCATTTTCACACCAGGCAAATGCTGGGGCTGTACCTTAATTAAGGCCACGGCCGCTTCCTTCCAACTCCTAGGCCTTTCCTATCCCATCGTCGCCATAAGACCTATCTGTGTCGGTGCGACGTAAAGCCCCTAGCAAAAAAAAAATCATTATTCCGTCTGTCAATCTCAGTGATATGAAAAAATGAGAACTTTTCAAGAGCTGAAATTTGTACCAGTTATAGATTGTTATGTCTTCTTTCCAAGAAAAAGTAGAAAGAAATTCTCACGAAGTAAATTTTTCTCCTTTTTTATAAAGATAGTTTTCTCTGCGAAGTGTTTGTCTCATATTCACCATGATGACAGCTATATCTATCGGCATGAGTTTAAACTACAGTCCCGTGCGAATTAATCGGAAGAATGGAATTTTTTCCGAATGTTGGCAGCAGTGTGCTACACGTGACTTGTGTAGCGATTGTTGTTGATAAAAGCGGTATTCGTTTCGAAGTGAGTCACTTTAGAGGAGTTTTGAGGTGTTAGTAATACCTAATTCTTCAATGGATATGGCTCCCAGGAAGTGCAGTTCTATGGCACAAAGAAAGTTAGCTACTGAATTAGATGTCGGTGTATGCACTATAAATAAAATTATTCAGCGGTACAAACAATCTGGATCAATTTCTCCGAAGATAACGGGCAACTGTGGCAGGAAAAAGGAAACGACGCCAAATGACGACCGTTTTCTCCTCAGGAGAAGAAGTAACTGCTGTGGAGTTGACACGTGAATTGGGGAAAAGTGGGACTAAATCTGAACTTTTCTAATGTTCGCCGTCGATTTCTGTTAGCTAGAAAGAAATTCTGCAAACCTGAAGGAAAAATAAAACACCTTCTAACAGGAGAAATACGCAAGGAACATCTTTTGTGGGCACATAGTCACCAGGACTGCACGATGACACACTGGAAGACACTTCTTTTCTCTGATGAGTGTTATTTTCAAGTGAAGGACTGAGGGTTCATTATATGCGACAAGTGTATAATGAGGCAACAACTTCACATCATTTGCAACAGACCGTAAATCACCCCGTGCGGATGTTTTGGGGGTGTTTCACACATGAAGGATTGGGACCCTTAGTACCAGTTGAAGAGGTGAAAAAATATGACCAGTACATCGAAATACTGCAAAGAAGAGTTGTTCCTGATCTGCAGAAGAGATTTCCAGACGGTGACGGAATTTTTCAGCGAGATCTGGCTCCTTGCCATACTTCTAAGAAGTGCGGCGGGGGGGGGGGGATATCAGTGAGAACAATGATCGTGTTTTAGTGTGGCCAGCGAACTCTCCTGACATAAAGATGTGGCAAGATCTGGCTCCTTGCCACACTTCTAAGAAGGCGCGTGGGGGGGGGGGGCAGTGAGAACAATGATCGTTCTTTAGTGTGGCCAGCGAACTCTCCTGACATAAAGATGTGGCAAGATCTGGCTCTTTGCCGTCCTTCTAAGAGGGGAGGGGGAGAAACAGTGAGAACAATGATCGTGTTTTAGAGTGGCCAGCGAACTCTCCTGACATAAAGTTGTGGCAAGATCTGGCTCCTTGCCATACATCTAAGAAGGGGGAGATCAGTGAGAACAATGATCGTGTTTTAGTGTGGCAAGCGAACTCTCCTGACATAAAGATGTGGCAAGATCTGGCTCCTTGCCACACTTCTAAGAAGGCGCGTGGGAGGGGGGGGGGCAGTGAGAACAATGATCGTTCTTTAGTGTGGCCAGCGAACTCTCCTGACATAAAGATGTGGCAAGATCTGGCTCTTTGCCGTCCTTCTAAGAGGGGAGGGGGAGAAACCGTGAGAACAATGATCGTGTTTTAGAGTGGCCAGCGAACTCTCCTGACATAAAGTTGTGGCAAGATCTGGCTCCTTGCCATACATCTAAGAAGGGGGAGATCAGTGAGAACAATGATCGTGTTTTAGTGTGGCAAGCGAACTCTCCTGACATAAAGATGTGGCAAGATCTGGCTCCTTGCCATATTGCTAAGGAACTGAAAAAAAATAGTGAGAACAATGTTCGTGTTTTAGAGAGGCCAGGGAACTCTCCTGACATAAATCCCATAGAAAATTTAGGGGCTATTTGCAAAAGGGGACGCTAAAAACTTGACTCTTCCACCAAAGTACGTATGATAGGGTCTGTAATTAAAGTATGGTTTCATGAAGATTAACTGAAAAATACGTGCTCAAAGCTCGTGCTATCAATGCCTAATCGTGTGAAAGAACTCATAAAACACAAAGGAGGATATTTGGGCTATTGGAAGATATTCAAGGTTTGTATTATAATTCTAAATAAATGTGAACTTTATTGCAGCGTTCCGATTAATTCGCACGGGGCAGTACGTTGATACTGAGTTCTGTTGCCTTTCACACAGATATTGGAAAAACAGGAACTTTGAAAGACTGAAGCTGGCACCAGATACAGGTTACAAGAACAATGGAATTATGGCCATAACACTTGAACTGTTAAGTGATAAATACTATCTTTCAGTGAAGTGAATGGATCATTTTCACCATTCTGTCGTATACAACCACGTTACCTTCATCTATAACAACAAGATAGAAATCCTTCCGCTGAGTTTGAGAAGTGACATTTTGATCGTGGATGCTTCGTTGTAGGCGTTTCCATAGTAGAGATGTGGTTCAGGTGATATGAATTTCGCATGTTTGGTTCCCAATAAAATGCCTTCCACTCAGAGAGGTGAGATTGTCATTATGTAGCACTCTTGGTTGCACGTAATAATATTAACGCTATCTATTGGCTTAAGACTGAACCAAGTCCTACTGCCTGGCTTGAAGTTGTTACGTATAGAAAGCAATAAGTGACAAAATGAAATATTTAATTTCTTTCATTTATTGATGTGAGATTGTCATTTTTGAGTAAGTAGCATATTAACATCGTCTACTGACATCAGTCAGAAGGAAGTCCTGCTGTGTGCTTTCAAGTGTTCACATTACAGGGAGCGATATACCACGTATTCACCATTCAATACATTTGTGTTCTGTGCATTTAAGTTGCTGTGTAGTAGACATGATGTCCATTCTTTCGTATTACAATGACTGATTACTTACTTACTTACTCCTTGACGCTACGGTCCTTGTAGAAGCTTGGCCTCCGCAACAATCTTCTTCCAAAGCTCTCTGTCGATTGCTTTGGTCCTCCATCTCCGGACTCCCATGGCACGTAAATCTGTCTCCACCTCTTCTATCCATCGGTTTCTTCGTCTTCCACCTGGATGCCCCTCCAGCACTTTTTCCCTGGCTGGAGTAGCCTTCTCACATTCCAAGTCGCTAATACCAATCCATAACCATTTCCTCGCCTATAGGTCGTTTTTCAATTTTATCCGTCCGGTTTGTTCTTACTCTTTGCGGATTCTCAACAGTTTTTTTTAACGGGATAGAATTGTCAACCCTATGCCCAACCCCCAACCTGGAGGACCAGGGTATCCCTTTTAGTCTGGATCATCACCTTCGACCTGTCCGGCAAGGGTGGCCCTACCAGTAGCTAAGCTACCGCCGGCATAGCTCTCAGGATCTTCTGACCACACAAGCCCCACCACCACGACAAGGTAAAGATACCATCGATGGGGACAATGATTTATTGAGTAAAATATAATCTGGTGTTTATTTATCGGGATATCATTTTTATTATTTGTCCCATGATAATGTGCCCAGGAAGGAAATTTTAGGCCACAAAGTGGTTTTTTTTCTTGGAACTCTGGAGTTCGCTTAGCCGGTCATTCGTCCACACATAGCCTACATATAATTAGTAGAAATCTCGAAAACACTCGTCATGTCACGCACTAAATAGATGCTGAGCTCGATAGCTGCAGTCGCTTAAGTGCGGCCAGTATCCAGTATTCGGGAGATAGTAGGTTCGAACCCCACTGTCGGTAGCCCTGAAAATGGTTTTCCGTGGTTTCCCATTTTCACACCAGGCAAATGCTGGGGCTGTACCTTAATTAAGGCCACGGCCGCTTCTTTCCCACTCCTAGCCCTTTCCTGTCCCATCGTCGCCGTAAGACCTATCTGTGTCGGTGCGACGTAAAACAAGTAGCAAAAAAAAACGAAACTAAGTAGATGATTTAACTCCTTCAGATAAAAAAATTCAATTTTCTTTTAAATGGTACCAATTTCCAATTAACTTGGAATTTTGTATCGCGATCAGTAAAGCCCAAGGGGAAATACTAGAACGTGCATGTTTCAGCTGTGGCATATGTTGCAATGTCAAGAGTGCGAATTTATGACGCCCTTAAATTTGCAGCACTGCCAGAAAGAAATTGTACAAAGAATGTCTTATATATATAATTCCTTCACTAAATATTTAGCCCATTGGCCGTCATGTTTTGACGGGTTTCGGATTATTATTATTATTATTATTATTATTATTATTATTATTATTATTATTATTATTATTATTATTAATATTCCTGGGATTTTGTAGAACGCAGAGACGTAAGAAAGTGCTAGTATGAATGGGTTGACAGAGAAAAGATGAGAGCGTAAGTTAAAACACTGAATTTTGAAATTTTATTCCTTTTCTCTCTTTTTTTAATTTGATAGATAATCTGAACAAACAACAACAAATAACAGTTAAAGAGCTCGTCGGCTGGGATAACAAGGGTGGACTCTAAGTCCAAAAATCCGGTACAATAGAGAAGATTTTCGACATAATAATTTACAAAGGAATGAGCACTGTAGCTCTAAAGATATATTACTTCAAAGAGCATATTTGCTCCACTCACTTACATCGTATAGTAATTTGAGCTTCAAACGTTAATACAATCCCGCCTCTTAGAGGAGCCAGTTTCTTACACAAATTTATACTAGATAACCTTCAAAAACTGTGTTTTCTGGCACTTCAGCTCGATAGTCTGTTACACACTCGTCTATAAATAATGATAATTTAAACAGGGACAATGAGTGAAATGGCCTTAATGTACAAAATAAAGGGTTTAAGACGATCGGCCATGAACAAAATGTTAGGAGGCAAAACACTTGCACTCCTTTTGAAATACACTTAAAATCCTACACGGGCTTACGGCCCGAAGTTGCAGAGTCTAAGCCTATAGTACAGAAGGGTAACAAAATGCGAATTATTAAGTACCAAAATAATGTTGAAGAATGTAGAGTTTTAGAAAATCATTCTCACCCCCATACCAAGTTGTATGGGAATTAATAGAGGTGAACACCTTTTATTCCGTAAGTTACATATTTCCCAGCAGGGATTAGAACAAAGTCTTCAGATTTGTCTGAAAATTTACAAATTAAGATGATATGAAACTTGAGAATTTTACATTAAGAAAGAAGTTTGAAACCTTCCCTCAAGCTAACTACCTGGAGCAATCACATCTTAAAAGATATCTGTCATTACCTTCAGCTGTTGGGCCTTCCGACCAAGGTAAGGGTGCCCCTGCCTCCTATTATGCCGTACACACGCATACGCCGGAGCGATAAAGATTACAATACGGCCCTAAAGCGCCCAGCTTTTATAGCAACTCAGAGGGGAAAGTTCCAGAACTCTCTTGACCCAGGCAGAAAGCCTGTACACACTCCCAATTTTAATTGGCTAGGAAAATATATGCAAACATTCCTTATGGTTATCAACGTAATGTACCCGATGCATTTACTGGACGTATTAAAAATGGCGCCTACGGAAGGTAGAGGCCAGCCAAGGCAAAGAAATGTATAATAGGATATCGATATTGATGTATGCTAGAAGGCCATGACTAACTTAAACCTACCACTATGAAGGCGGTGTACAATGGTGTAGAATCGATAGAATTGTTTTTTTAAAAAAATAAGAAGGATCAAACAGATTATTATAAAAACTGACTTAAAAAATTGACGTGGTGAGAACAAGATATTCCGAACATCGCTCTCAAAAATAAGCGAGATTGGCAATATTTAGCGTGAAGTATTAAGCTGAGAGGACGGAAATATTGGGCGAATCGAATAGATAAGCGTCGAAATACTGTAAAGAGGGAGTAAAATCCTGAAGCTTTGAAAAATACGTCCAGATACTTAGACGCAAAGTCGTTTGAAAACAAGAACTTGATTGAGACGTGAGAGCCCGAGATTAAGCCACATTAGTGAAAATAATCTCAAAGAAAAACCTAAATAAAGAAGCAATCACCATAAAATATATATATTCTGCGCAGAACCATGATGAATTTATATTTTCCAGAATCAACGCATATTGTCTACTGTGTTGCTGAACAGATGATGGCTTGCTAAATCGGCATAGACCAACCTGGAGGGAGATGTCATCCTGGCCGTTAAAACCACCCGACCCGTGTGGAGGAGGTCACTCTACCTGAAATACCAGTGGTGGAGATCCTGCCCAGTTCCCGATCCAAGGACTACAACCAGACCGAAGAGCAACTAAGGCCCGAGATATTGAATGGCGAACTAAGTAATAGTATTAAGTAATATAATTTCTTATGTAGAGTATTACCAGTATATACAATAGATCTGAATAGCCTAAGCGTGAGATAATTAAGTGTGCTGTGAATATAAGAAAGTGCAGTGTGAAATATTTAAGACGATATCTTGTCACGGAATGGTAACGTGTTTACTACATTATTTTATCCAAGGATGAAGGAATACGATTTAAAAATGCGACATAATGTAACAGCTGTTTTCAAAGAATCCCGGTTAGTTAGAAAGATCCATGAGTGATGTAGTACTAGTCAAACCCAGTTACGTCACAGAGGGACGCATGTTGAATTGGTTAAGTTAAGTTACCATACTCTTTGCTGTGTGACTTTATTGAAAGGATAGATACTGAATTTGGGGTTATATATGGAATTGTATGATAAAATGCGTTTTGAGGAACGAATTCTGCGCTATTGATGAGATACATATCGTTGTGTTTAATTAATATTGGAAGTTAAACGCGGTAATTGTGAATGTTAAATGAATTAAATATGAATTGAATTCAAGGTTAATAGTGAGATAATGGAAGTGTATATAGTATTTTAAATGATATATTGCGCAGATTAACAGGAAGTAAAACGTATATGATATATTTTATGTGCGATTTTAGAGCGCATGTAAAACGACTACAGAATTTAAGTATGCCCCAGGGAGGAACCATAGCAAGGTATGGACAATAAAATTACGTATATTTTAATGAAGTGTGAAAGTGGTTTGACAATAATAACAACCGGTGATGGGTAAATGAATACATGATTATATCATATTCTGAATGAATGGTTACTGTGTGGAAGATCAAACTTGTATGCAAGTAGTATGATAATGTAGTGTTGAAATATCCTTGTGTAGGCATTAGCACACCTATATATGAAAAATGCTTACTGGCTATATGTATATCGAGCTGACATACGTTACATAAGAAATTATTTAGCTAGAATAGGGAAATTATTTGACATTTACGTAGGATATTATCGATGTTTTGTTAATATGAAATATTATTAGAGCGAATACATAGTTAGGAGCCGTAACTTAAGTGGCAATCGGACCGAGAAACTTAGTGCGTCATTCAATATTTCATTTTCTTCACTGTAGTCTGCACCAACGAACTCAGATAATTTTCAATGTAAATTAGGTCACTGATATTTATATCCAGGATACATAATTCAAATTCAGGTCATTTCTGCGGTAACTTGAACAATGTTATGGTTGTATTTTTCGATGAAGGTATATAATTAACACCGTGCGTGATGGAATAATTTATTGATATACCGTATTTTGACCGTGGTCTGAAGACTGTGATGTAATACACTTAAGTGACCAGTTGTAAATTTTAATGGGAAGATAATTCATTTCAGGAATACGTGACCTAGAATGTTAAGATGTAAACTTAGTTTAGGAATAAGGCAGCGCTGACCTTAAATATTTGATTCACTGATTAAAATATTTATTTATTAGATTGATAATTGAAAGCTTATGAGCCATATTAGACATTAACCATTTCTTTTGCGAATCTCGACAATTTAATAAATGTGTTTCTTGATTAGTTTTTTATATAATGAAGTGAGTTTTGATTTATACTGGTAATCAATAGTTGTACTTAGTGAGTAAGGTTCTTGTTGTGCTGATATATTTTTTTTTAAAGGTTGACTGAAGTTTACGTGCACAAAAACTACTACTGAGCATTCAATTACGTAATTCTGAACCGCGTATGATACCGTTATTTCTCTTCGAACACACGTTAAACTAAACATAGAAAAATTAACCATTTTTCTGGAGGCATGAATACCCCGAGATATATATATATATATATATATAACTGACTAGTTGGGAATTACTGTGGTTACCCTGACTCGTAGGGTGCAGTACAATTTGTCGACCAACAGTGGGGCAATTGAAGAGAAAGACACCGCGGGAACATCGAATAATGAACCACCAAAAGTAAAAAAATTACCGCACGAACGTAGCGCGATTAAAGAGAAAGATACCAGGAAGAGAAACGTATCAGTCACCAAAAATAAGGAAGTAAAAATTGTCGCACAACAGTGAGGAAGTTGAAGAGAAAGACACCGCGGGATCGATTATTTAATTGAGAGTTAGACCCGAGAAAATAGCCCGATAACTTACTGCTGAACCAACATGGAGGTCAAAAGAGAATGATATTGCGGAACGTTGTGGGAAGCAGAAGAGCCCAACATGCAGTTGGTGAAGGAAATACTTGGAGATTTGTCAAGAAAATAGGCTCGGATGAGAAACTGATAATTGAGTATTGAGAAAATGATGTTTAAGTATGAATATTTTCCAGAAATAGATTGTTAGATGGAGTGATAGGAGGATATTGTATCCTTTTTATTGAAATAATTGTAGGTTTTCATATTTCATTTTTATTTTAAAATATGATTGAATTTACTCTTGATATTTGGATTAATAATTAGTATGTAAGTAAATGATGAATACCACATGGTGGGTAATTATTTTTTTCTTTTTTTGGGAAACTATTTCTGAAATGAATTCAAAGGAAAATGATCTGATTTCGTTGGGAAGTTGCTCATATTTTAACTGGCAGGATGATATCGATCTTCAGGAAGGTCTATATTTCAAATAATTTGAGAAACTAAGTGAATATTTAGTATATAAGACTTGATTGCTAGCTTTAAGCGTATTTTAGATTTAGAAATTGAAAAATAGTTCACATATTTATTGACACTGTGTGATATTAGAGAACTTGGAAAGTTAAAGTTGGTTAGGAAATTAGAGAATTATTCGAAATATTACTGAAATTGACGAGAAAATGGCAACTCAGGGAAGAGTGCAAACCAGAAGGGAACAAGAAGAAGAAATGAAAAGAGCACAGGAAAAACATGAAGGAATGCCGTGGTGGTTCCTAGAATATATGAAGAAACAAGAAGAAGAGAGACAGAAAAACAAGAACGAGAGGACGAAAAGAAGAGAGAAAAACAAGAACGTGATGAGAAAGAAAAGAAACAAGAAGAAGAGAGACAGAAAGAAAAACAAGAACGAGAGGACGAAAAGAGGAAAGAAAAACATGAACGAGAGGAGAAAGAAAAGAAACAGGAGGAAGAGAAGGTTAGGAGACGGGCAAAGAAAGAACAAAAGCAACGTGAAGAAAGGGGGAAAGAACAGGAAGAATGGCAACAAAAGCAACGTGAAGAAAGGAGGAAAGAACAGGAAGAATGGCAGCAAAAACAACGTGAAGAGAGGAAAAAGGAACTGGAGGAAATAAAGGAAGACAACACAAGAACTCGATTGGAAATACTGAATAGGCTAGCTGAAATGATTCAGAATATGGAGAATAGAAACAAGCCGATACACGAAGAAATGGTTAGAATTAAAGGACAGGTTACAGAGAGCCAAGAAGTCATCCAAACTTCAAGAGAAGAAGAAATGGAGGAAAACCAGGAACTGGACACAGAAACAGAAAAAGAAGAGAAGTTTATGGAACAACAAGAAGACACTCAGGAGATGAAAAATGAAAATGAGGAAGATCAGCAAAACTCACCAAAGAGACGGATAGAAAAGAGTGTCATGAGAATCAAACGGAGTTACCACAAGAAATAAAGAAGAAAGCAGAATTATTACAAGAAAAATTTGATAATCAGGGATTATCACAGGAAAAATTGAATAAACAAGAACTACCGCAAAAGATAATTCGTCAACCGGAACTGTCAGATAAAATAACCAATAAACCGGACTTAACTCAGAGAAACCAGAGAAAGAAGAAGAAGCGAAAAGAAGTAGTTAAGAATGAAGGAAAAGAGTTACGGAGGAAGACCAAGGAACAAGTAGAAAAACTACAAACATTGCTTGAACTAGAAAAGAGAAAAGCAAAATTGGAAGAACGGAGTATTCAAAGGGAATGGCAACATAATCAGCTAAATCAGATGAAAAGGATGGAAGAGAAGTTATGGAAACTGAGAAAGATAAAGATTAAAATAATGCAAACAGAAATATTAAAAATGAACGATGACATAAACTTACATCAGGGTGATATGCAAGAACAAGGAGATTTCCGTATACTCGAGATGATAAGAACATTGACAAAGCAAGTTAGAACTAGGTTAAAATACATCGTGGAGACATGTCAGGAAAATTATTACGAAAACGGTAGATTGATTCCGGAAGGCGGAATAAAGTCGAAGCAAATACGGGCAACATCCAAACCACCAAGGAAGAGAAGGAAATCACTAAACGCAAATTAAATTGGACTCTAAACTAGCGAAAGAAATGGTAAATTTGACAAAATTCGTAGTTGAATAATTGCGCAAGTAGACCACTGGGATATTCGACCTGATGACCTGCTTGACGGAAATGATCATGGCAAAGAAAGAACAAAATTTAGGTTACCCGTAATCGTAGTAACAGTGGCCGACATAAAGTTGCATTGCTTGGTGGACTCTGGAGCAAGTATTGGTGTAATGGCATCGACGTTTTTCCAAGAGCTTACTAAAAGAATCTACATACCGACAATCCCAGTATCAGGAATTAAAATAAGAGGAATAATCCCAGATAAATCTGTTGATTGCAAGCTGCAAGCTTATGTTACAGTCATGATAGGAAGGCACAGATTTGAACATCAATTCATGATTATGAAGAGGATAAAATATAATATCATCTTTGGTATAGATTTCATGTTAACGACACGAATGACCATTGATATGGAAAGACGAGAAGTCCGGTTCCCAGTAACAGAAAGTGGTGGAACGCAGTCTATAGAGACCATACAACTTAATAACCTTACGGACGAAAAGGAACACTTGAAGATTATGATGAAGAAAATTGATCCTGAAATCATGGAAGGCCAAGGACAAAATAAAGACGTATATGAACAAGAGATAGATTTAGAATTAATTGAAAGGCTCGAAGAAATAATGGCTATCGAAGAGGAGGAGGAAGAGAAAACTGAAATTGGGAAAACTATGGCCGAAACTACAATATCATCCACAGAAAAGCGGAAAATCTATGAAATTTTGAAGAGACATATCGACGTTTTCGACAATAAACCGGGTCAAATACCCAACTTTAAATACAAAATATTAGTCAGTGACTGGACACCACATAAGGGAAAATTATACGATGTACCAGAAAGATATTTAACAGAAGTAAGAAAAATTATTCAGGAAATGGTGGCTGACGGAATAATAGTAAATACAACCACACCTTACTTGAACCAGCTGGTAATAGTAAAGAAAAACAACGGAAAACTCAGGCCGTGTGTGGATGCTGGGGTCCTCAACGAAAGACTTATCCCAGAGTACAATAAGGTCCCAAGGATTAAGGATATAATAAAATTTAGAGGTCTGCAGTACTTCTCGAGCTTAGATTGTACATCGTCCTTCCATCACATTGTACTGGAAGAAAAGTCAAGGATACTAACAGGGTTTATGTTTGATAACCAAACGTACGCCTACTGCGGATTACCCTTTGGTTTGAAGAACAGTTCTGCCGTTTTGATAAGGGCCTTAGATAAGAAGCTAACAGACGAAGTAAAAGGATTTGTCAACTGTTATGTCGATGATCTAGTATTTGGCAGTACAACTTTCGAAGAACACTGTGAAAAATTAGAAAAATTGTTGAGTAACCTGCAGAAAACCGGATTTAAAATTAACCTAGCAAAATCAAAATTCTGCCAAAACCAAGTGCTTTTCCTTGGACATATAATAGACGGCGAAGGAGTTAAGCCAAACCCGGTAAAAATCAAAGCAATTTGTGAATTCCCACGTCCTTCTAAAGTGAAGCACATAAGACAATTCCTAGGTATGACTGGATTCTTTTCAGACCACTGTAGAGGTTATACAGAGATAGCTGCACCGCTCCAGGAACTCTTAAAGGCAAATAACCGTTGGAAATGGAACGAGGAAGCCGAAAACGCATTCATAAGAATGAAAGAGTTGCTTAGGCAAAGCATCAAACTAGGGTACCCTGATTTCGAGAAAGATTTTATTGTCCAGGCAGACGCGTCAAATATTGGTGTTGGAGCATGTTTATACCAAGAGGAAGAGGAGAGTAAGAGACGAACATACTTAGCCTTTACGAGCAGAAAACTGCGAAAACACGAGCTACATTATACAACGACGGAGCTCGAACTCCTTGCCATAATACATGCACTGCAGCAATGGAGACGAATTATTTATGGATACCCCGTGATCATCAGAACGGATCATAAGGCATTAACCTTTGGGTTAAAAGCAATGATGACCAGCGAAAGAGTAACTAGGTGGATGCTTTACACACAGCAATTTCATCTCAAAATTGAACACTGCAGCGGGAAAGAAAATATATTAGCTGATGCATTAAGCAGAAATTCAGCAGACCATGAGGAGAATATTTTACAGTTAACGCTAGATAGTCAAGACGAGGAATTGCTATCAAAACTAGAAGACCTTGCTCAATATCAGAAAATAGATGAAAAGTTAAAGATCATCATTGACAAGTTAATGGCTGATGAGAGGGAACCGTTGATAGAAAATAAATATGAGATGTTGAGCGGCTTATTAACGAAGGTCGTGGATAAGATCACGCACAAGAAAAGAATAATAGTACCACGAGCACTGCAATGTGAATTAATTTGGCACGTGCATAAAGTAACAGGACATGCAGGAATTGATAAAGTCATTGGAACGCTATCAGAAAAATTCACATGGACAGGGCTGAGGAAATCAGTCAGAAGCACAATTAAAACCTGTGATATTTGTCAGCGGCTTAAACATAACAATTTTATCACTAGTAACCAACCTATCGCCATATTGCCATCTAAAGTAAGAGAAATATATGCAATTGATATTTTTGGAAAGTTACCGACAGCCAAAAAGGGAAACAAATACATATTGGTAGTAATTGACATCTTTTCAAAGTATATATCGCTACAGCCAATACAACGGGCAAATACGAAGCAAGTTCTACACAGACTAGTGGAGAAGGTATTTCCTAAAATGGGCAAGCCCGAAAGAATATTGTCGGACAGGGGAGCACAATTCACATCTATGCTATTCCGAGAAAAGATGAAAAGTATGGGCATAAAACACACATTATGTTCAGTTCGGCACTCATCTGCAAATCCAGTGGAGCGATACATGAAAGAAATAGCAAAATTCTGTAGGATATACTGCAATCATTGTCACTGGAAATGGATTGATGTAATAGAGATAATAGAGGAATGCCTAAATAACACCATAAATGAATCAATTGCTCAGGTCCCAAACTTGGTACATCACAATAGAGAATCACGAAGAACATGGGAAAATATAATAAACATATCACTTGAAGAGAAACCAGACATCCAGCAGATCAATAAAATGGTCCAAGAGAGGCTAAAACAACAGTCTGAAAAGAGACTAAGAAGATTACGAAAGACAAGATTTCACGCACCATTTAAGAAAAACGATCTCGTTTTGATTAAAAAGGCACCAGTAACGAACGCACCAGCCAAAATATGCGCTAAGTTCAATCATTTATATGAAGGACCGTATAGAATTGAACATGCTTACGGAAATAACGCATATCTTATTATAAGCATGGATGGAAAATACAAAAACGTTCACAATGCATGTAATATGAAGCTATATTTCCCAGAAAACAAGGCTGGAGAAACGATAATATAAGTCCCACAGAAGTACAAACCAAGTTCAGAGTAAATATATTTGTAAATCAGCTGATATGCAAAGAGATAGGCTTATAGAAGCTAAAAAACATCAATCATAATAACAGAATAATCGACACGATTCCATAGAGAAATAAAATCCATTAATCGATCAAAGAACCATGGAGAAATAGCAGAAATGCATCGTCACATTTGTCGATCATAGTTCAAGAGAATAAATATATCGCAAGCAATATATTTAATCTGTACTGGGGGAATAAAATGTACCCGATGCATTTACTGGACGTATTAAAAATGGCGCCTACGGAAGGTAGAGGCCAGCCAAGGCAAAGAAATGTATAATAGGATATCGATATTGATGTATGCTAGAAGGCCATGACTAACTTAAACCTACCACTATGAAGGCGGTGTACAATGGTGTAGAATCGATAGAATTGTTTTTTTAAAAAAATAAGAAGGATCAAACAGATTATTATAAAAACTGACTTAAAAAATTGACGTGGTGAGAACAAGATATTCCGAACATCGCTCTCAAAAATAAGCGAGATTGGCAATATTTAGCGTGAAGTATTAAGCTGAGAGGACGGAAATATTGGGCGAATCGAATAGATAAGCGTCGAAATACTGTAAAGAGGGAGTAAAATCCTGAAGCTTTGAAAAATACGTCCAGATACTTAGACGCAAAGTCGTTTGAAAACAAGAACTTGATTGAGACGTGAGAGCCCGAGATTAAGCCACATTAGTGAAAATAATCTCAAAGAAAAACCTAAATAAAGAAGCAATCACCATAAAATATATATATTCTACGCAGAACCATGATGAATTTATATTTTCCAGAATCAACGCATATTGTCTACTGTGTTGCTGAACAGATGATGGCTTGCTAAATCGGCATAGACCAACCTGGAGGGAGATGTCATCCTGGCCGTTAAAACCACCCGACCCGTGTGGAGGAGGTCACTCTACCTGAAATACCAGTGGTGGAGATCCTGCCCAGTTCCCGATCCAAGGACTACAACCAGACCGAAGAGCAACTAAGGCCCGAGATATTGAATGGCGAGCTAAGTAATAGTATTAAGTAATATAATTTCTTATGTAGAGTATTACCAGTATATACAATAGATCTGAATAGCCTAAGCGTGAGATAATTAAGTGTGCTGTGAATATAAGAAAGTGCAGTGTGAAATATTTAAGACGATATCTTGTCACGGAATGGTAACGTGTTTACTACATTATTTTATCCAAGGATGAAGGAATACGATTTAAAAATGCGACATAATGTAACAGCTGTTTTCAAAGAATCCCGGTTAGTTAGAAAGATCCATGAGTGATGTAGTACTAGTCAAACCCAGTTACGTCACAGAGGGACGCATGTTGAATTGGTTAAGTTAAGTTACCATACTCTTTGCTGTGTGACTTTATTGAAAGGATAGATACTGAATTTGGGGTTATATATGGAATTGTATGATAAAATGCGTTTTGAGGAACGAATTCTGCGCTATTGATGAGATACGTATCATTGTGTTTAATTAATATTGGAGGTTAAACGCGGTAATTGTGAATGTTAAATGAATTAAATATGAATTGAATTCAAGGTTAATAGTGAGATAATGGAAGTGTATATAGTATTTTAAATGATATATTGCGCAGATTAACAGGAAGTAAAACGTATATGATATATTTTATGTGCGATGTTGGAGCACAGTAAGGAAGAAGAAAGCCGTAGTAATAGTACTGAAAATCTTAGCAAAGGAGAACACAATCTACAAAATTAATGGTCCGTCCTCTCGCCAGAGGGGGCACAAAGGCTGATAGTAGAGACATTTAAAGATTAAAGGTCCAAGTAACTTCAGATACATAACTTAGTTTAGAATTCACAGCACAGCACAGCACAGCACAGATGGTTTTCCATAAGGTATGCAGTTCAACTGGGCAGAGGTGTGCCTCCGGTACAATTCTTCATCATCATCATCATATTATTATTATTATTATTATTGATTAATTAATGACTTTATGTACGTAGCGGGCCTCAGGCTATGAAGCCTGCTGTTTTGCCAGATCATATAATTATGAAATAAAATGAAAATCCACTGCCTGTTTCCAGTCATTTGACTGGGTCAGGAATGGAATGAATGAAGCCCCATCTAGCGGCGAGGATAGGAACTGTGCCGGCTGCCGATGCCTGCCGCACTCCTCTGGGGCAATGATTAATGAATGACAGATGAAATGAAATGATATTGCGGAGTGTTGCTGGAATGAAATATGACGGGAAAAGCCGTATTACCCGGAGGAAGACCTGTCCCGCCTTCGCTTTGTCCACCACAAATCTCACATGGAGTGACCGGGATTTGAAACACGGACCCAGCGGTGAGAGGCCGGCGCGCTGCCGTCTGAGCCACGGAGGCTTCCATATAATTATACACATGCATAAATATAATATATAGAGCATTATTACTACTTAAAGTTAAAAGTAAATTTAATATAATTTAAAGTAAACGTAAAATGAATATTGAATTTTCACGACCGCATTGTAATCGAAACAGACTTTCAACGTATTAGGTCGTGTTACGTACATGTAGTACGTGCTGAAGAGATGTTAAGTACAGAACAAAAATGGCCAGCCGGACACCAGTGGGATCCTAACCCACAACCTCCCGATTTCGCGTCGGTTGCTCTACCAACTGAGCTATGGTGGCCTAGGCCACCTTTGCTTTGTTTGAAAGGATCTGAGCTACAGGTCTGGCACTTCTGCTAGCACACTGTACAGTGTGTTTAAGTCGCCCGTTGTGGGGCATGTCAATGAATATTGAATTTTCACGACCGCATTGTAATCGAAACAGACTTTCAACGTATTAGGTCGTGTTACGTACATGCAGTAAATGAATGTACAGTATTTACTATTGTTAAAACTTAATCTCGTAAGATTTAAACTATACGGTAATATTACGAACCTTACATTTACATATTATTTACATAATAATCTTACATCTGAGGGTGCTTCTTAGAGTAATTAATATCAAAGTAGGTAACATTTCTAGCACATTCTTGTGAATAGCTTTAGGTTACTTATGTCTCTGATTTCAGCCGGGAGAGAATTCCAGGAAAGTATGGTCCCCGATAAGAATGAGTTGTTATACATACTGCTGTGATGAGTGGGGATGGACAGCAGGGATCGTATTGATGACCATGAAGGTGCTCTACCGAAGGGGGAGAGGTAGTTGAAATCTATTATTATTATTATTATTATTATTATTATTATTATTATTATTATTATTATTATTATTATTATTATTATTATTATTATTTTGTCACTTTTCCCACAACCTGATGGGTTCACGAATTGCAAGAACACATTAGTAACAAAGACATTGAACAGGACTGTACCGGGTTTACGGTCTCATAGAGGTCAAACCTATATTCTTAGACACACTGGTCCTCCTCTTTACAATTAATTATTGAACACTGTCGTTCCTTGTGTTGTCTAGAAATTACTTTATTTCGATTTCGAAACTCTCATGTTTTTATAACGCTGACTGGTCCAAGCACGATTCCAAAATGTTGGCATATTCTACATAAGAGAAATGTATTTATTTATTTATTTATTTATTTATTTATTTATTTATTTATTTTACGTTGCTAGGATATGGGATTACTAAACTATCTGAACACGAATCTTATAAATAAAGTTGTAGGTGTCCACTGTCAGTAATATCATTTATTTCGCAATATATTTATATATTTATCCGTTTTAGGTCATCTGAAGATCGTATCAGCAATGTTTTAGCTTTCGTGTTTGTTTGTTTGTTTGTTTGTTTGTTTCACCATCACGGGTAAATGGCTGAATAGATCTCGACAAAACTTCATATTTATAGTCTACTTATCCAGGAGCAGGATTCGATATGCGTATCATTTAAAAATCTTTGAATAGACTGTGGTTTACAGGAAGACCAGAATATTTTTTTTTCAATTTTCCCTACACTATCGATTATGTCTCGACCAAATTTCATATTTGGAGTCTTCTCATCCAGGAGCAGGTTTCTATGTGGATGCCATTTAAAAATCACTGAATATACTGGAGGTTTGTAAGAGGACCAGACGAGATTTTTCAATTTTCCCTTACATGTAAAATCAGTAGACTATGTGTGAAACGCCTCTTCATTTTAAACAATGTTTGTTACGTACATAATTCCGTTTAGTCTTCAAATGACGGAGAAAATTACTATTTTCTACGGGCTTCATTCTCTGCAGCCAGTGACGGACACCATCGGACACCTGCAATTATTTGAAGGATCCATAATAGGAGAAAATCAAAGGTAGAATAATATTTCCCTCAGCTTGCCTAACGTAACCGAACACCGAGGAAATATGAGGTAGAATATTTCCCTTTGGTGTCTGTGTTTCTGGTTATCTATCTGTTTGTATATTCCTAATAGTGGAGGACTTCAACCAAACGATGTATGTATTTGGAACGTAGTCGCTCAGGATTGTGCTATCAAGTGCATATTATGTAATGGTAATGACATGCAGTAGGTATTTATAGGAAGATTATTCTCAAAACTTTTCATTAATATTAGGTCTATCAAAAGGCTGTATATTAAATGTTTAGGAATATGTTATTTCCGTTCCTTTATGCCACATACGTATTTATCGTAGGCCGGAGAGTAACGCACATGACTACGAAAAATTGGATTTTTTGTCTAAGTCCCATAGGACATGTGGTGCATGTCACTCCAAGGTGAGTAACGGGAAAAACTAAAGAGTCATTTTACTCTTTTCGACAGGGCAGATATTAAGGGAAGTACTGTATCATCAAGGCCAGAGAGCCACGCCAGTAGTCAGTGACACAACTTGAAAACCACGGAGAATTTCGCACAACTTCGGACCAGCAATTGTACCGTACAATAAATTCGGAGATAGTACTCATTTTCTCTCGACTTTGTTAAGCTTCAACATATTTCACGTTTCTGCCATGCGCTTTCGTAGAAAAATACCATTTTAACGTGTTGCATTAAACGTGTGAATAGAGCAATATTACTTCGCATAAACCGCTGAAGGAAACATAGCATCCACTGCAAATTCCCGTGCGAAGAACGAGTACAAATGCTAGTATACATTAAAATTAACTAGATAATAAAATCTATGAAAAGGAAAGACAGGGATAGACACAAAAACAAAGTGCAATTAAATGTGCCGCGAAGCCCAGAATTCAGCAGTCCGAATTGTCCCCTTAGTTTCTATTGACGGGTAATCCAATGTAGAGGCTTCGTCTTCTTCTTCTTCTTCTTCTTCTTCTTCTTCTTCTTCTTCTTCTACTACCGATTTTCCCACACCCGTGGCATCGCGGATGCGAACTGTGTCACACATATGTGGATTTGGGTCTGTTTTACGGCCAGATGCCCTTCCTGACACCAACCGAGTGATGTAATTACTATTGCGTGTTTCTGTGGTGGTTGGAAGTGTAGTGTGTTGTGCGAATATGAAGAGGAAAGTGTTGGGACAAACACAAACCCCAGTCCCCGGGTCAGAAGATTTAATCCGAGGCGATTAATATCCTCGACCCAGCCGGGAATCGAACCCGGGACCCTCTAAACTGAAGACTTCAACGCTGACAATTCAGCTAATGAGTCGGACCAATGTAGAGGCTTCCTCTCTCTCTCTCTCTCTCTCTCTCTCTCTCTCCGAAAATCAAAAAGTGTTCTGGATCCTGCAAGTTTCCACAAACCCAAAGCTCAATGTCAATTAATTTCAATATACAGGGTCTCTCATATAAATTCAGACCGAACGCACGGTGTTTGTACTCTGCGCTACGGCAGCTGCATAGTTCTTGACCTTGCAAGCAGCCTAAATGTGTTCGATCTGGCAAGTATAAGTCGCCAGTCTGAATCTCAGCTGTTAACATTGTGAGACAGTTACCATTGCAACACCGTATTTTCTATGTAAAAGTTCTGGTTTCTTAATGGTCATGTGAACAGTCATAACTCTTACTATTGGTGTGCAGAAAATCCGAATGGTGTTTATGAAGTCCCTCATTGTGATAGGAAGATTGGTGTTTGGTGTGCTGTTAGTACAAGACTAATAATTGGTCCTATTGTTTTCGAGACGACAGTAATTGCAGAGAGGTACCTACCAAGATGACATTTTGATACCGTTCTTCTATCAGTTAATGGAAGAAAAAATCGCGCGGGTAGTTTCAACAAGATTCAGCCCCTGCTCATACAACAGATGATTCCATTCTTAGAAGCTCGAAAGTGTTTGCAGACAGTGTGATACATATCGTACCTTATCGTAATCTGTTTATCCTCCAGGGTCGGTTTTTCCCTCGAACTCAGCGAGGGATCCCACCTTCTACCGCCTCAAGGGCAGTGTCCTGGAGCTTCAGACTCTGGGTAGGGGGATACAACTGGGGAGGATGACCAGTACCTCACCCAGGCGGCCTCACCTGCTATGTTGAACAGGGGCCATGTGGGGGGAAGGGAAGATTGTAAGGGATAGACAAGGAAGAGGGAAGGAAGCGGCCGTGGC
This sequence comes from Anabrus simplex, assembly GCF_040414725.1. Taxonomy (NCBI): domain Eukaryota; kingdom Metazoa; phylum Arthropoda; class Insecta; order Orthoptera; family Tettigoniidae; genus Anabrus; species Anabrus simplex. The sequence goes on from NC_090267.1 coordinate 95,492,851, forward strand.
CTTAAGTTAGGTACCATCCCGCCATTTGCCTGGAGGAGAAGTGGGAAACCACGGAAAACCACTTCCAGGATGGCTGAGGTGGGAATCGAACCCACCTCTACTCATTTGACCTCCCAAGACTGAGTGGACCCCGTTCCAGCCCTCGTACCACTTTTCAAATTTGTGGCAGAGCCGGGAATCGAACCCGGACCTCTGGGGGTGGCAGCTTATCACACTAACCACTACACCACAGAGGCGGACAGAGTGATACGTACTGGTCTATTTTCCCCCTCGTTCTTCAGATCTAACAGTGTGCGTTTACTTGTGGGGTAAACTGAAAGAAAAGGTGTATCAAACAAATCCTCACACATTGGACGAACTAATAATAATCGTATGGTCTCAGCTACCGTGTGCAGACATTTTCATTTTACGCCATCTCACTGTCTGCTCGTCAATTTGGACGTTCCGTTTTGCTCTAGGCCTACTAGATGGCAGACCGAGTAAAATGAATGTCTCTTGGGCGTCTATGGTTGAGAATTAATGAATTTTGTCGGGTAAACACCAAATGTGTCACCAGAGATCTTTTCCATGCCGATATCGTACGACATGGAGTATCGAATGGACTTTATTCCGCCTTTCAAAAATCCGATTACACTCTGCCGGGTTTGAACCCCCTATCTTGGGATCCGGAGGCCGACACTCTACCACTGATCCACAAAGGTAGATATTGGAGGAACTGAAAGAAAAAATTACGAATTATTATTATTATTATTATTATTATCAGAAACATTACAGTAGCAGAACTCTCTCGCGTTAGCCAGAATGTGGTTACCAGATACAATGCCTGTATAATTCAGGAAGGACAACACTTCCAGCATCTTTTATGAGGTAAGATTTCATATAAGACTAGCAAATGTACCCGTGCTTCGCTACGGTATTCTACATTGTATACGGATATCGACGTAAATACTGTGCGTGCAGCAAATGAGATTGTTTTAAAATTGCATGTCTCTTAGCCTTATCCGAGAAATAGCATGGGGAGGTCCACATACGTTGTTTCCAATGTAAAGTGAGGGTTGCGGAGTTGTGATGATAACGCCAGGCTCACTTGCCTACTGCCATTCACAATCGAGTTGGCAAGTTTACATTATAATTGCAGGCCCCAATGCCTACTGCGCGGTCACAATCGATTTGGGGAGTTTTAGTTACAATGGCAGACCCATTTCCTACTTTCAGACAGGTTACAGTTGAGGAGTTTTTATTATAATACCAGGCAACTTCCCTACCACCAGTCAAAATTGAGTTGTGCAGTTATCATTATAATGACAGTCCCTTTTTACTGTTGCTAGCCAGCTTACTGCCAGTCACACAGAATTAGTGAGTTTCCATGAAAATAGCAGGCCACAATGCCTAATGCTAGTCAAATTTTAGATTGGTACATTTGTTTATAATGGCGGGCACCCTGGCCTAGAGCCAAACACAATAGAGTAGGGGACTTTCGAACAAAACTGCATGATCCCTTGCCTTCTGCAAGACAAATCGAAAAGTGAATTATTCATTAAAATGGTAGGCCCTCCTTACTAATGCCAGTAACACAGGAGTTGGAGAAGGACCCCATTCCTACTGCCAGCAGTCAAAGTCGGTGTAGGGAGTACTGATTACAATAGCAGACACATCCTTTCTCGATCTCTACAAATCGACACCAATGAATATATATACAGATGGACATACGAAAGTATATGAATGTTTACAATATTGCAGACCTTCATTTACAGATTAACTGCTGCTAAACGGTACGTCATATCGACAAAGGATTGTACCGTAAGGCGCAGTATTTAGCGATCTAAATGGCTGGTCCTATGATATTTTCTCGCATCTAATCTATTCATGGGTCAGATTGAATCAAAAACGTTGAATAGGTTGAAATTTGTGTAAGAATATCTTACATTTCCATTACTTTTCGGATAATTATGTGGCATAGCATTTGGCTCACATATGGGTACTGGGTGGGCCAATGTTCGTGTAGAGTTTGATCATACTATCTTTCCTGTAAGTGATTGAAATTATGCACATGAGAAGAAAAGGTTTAGAAATTAATTTCCATTAAGGCAGGTAGATTTCCATAAAGTTTGGTTGTGTGTATTTAGAGGGAGTGCAAAATCACGGTTTCGGTTTCGTATAAACCCCCAATTAGTTCAGGGATTTAGAAACAATATTTGCCCTAAAATCTCCCCAAAGGACAGGTGGATTCTAAATATGAAGTTTGGTGGAAATATATCCAGTAGTTTTCAAGTTAGAGAAAGACAAACAGACCAACAAACAAAGAAACAAACAAACAAACTAACTAACTAACTAACTAACAGACACCAAGGAAACCTACCCCTGGACAGATGGATGCTATATATAAAATTTGGTTCAAATATCTTGTTAGTTTTCAAGTTGTAAGAAGTACGCTTTACACGCACCCGCTGGGATTTGTACCGAAAAACGGTCCGTTAATGATATATCCCTTACTAAATCCTGTTATCGAAATGATGCACATGAGAAAAAATGGTTTAGAAATTCATTTTCATTAAGGCAGGTTGATTTCCATTAAGTTCGGTTGTGTATACTTTGAGGGAGTGCAAAATCACGGTTTCGGTTTCGTAAAAATCCCCACTCAGTTCAGGGATTTAGAAACGATATTTGAGCTAAAACCTACCCAAGGAGAGGTGGATTCTAAATATGAAGTTTGGTGGAAACATATCCAGTAGTTTTCAAGTTATAGAAGGACAGACAAACAGACAAACAGACAAACAGACAAACAGACACCAAAGATAAAAATGATGCAGATGGTCATTATTACACCTGAAACGGATAACTGTACGGAAATTTCGCCAAAATCAATGTACAGACACACGGTCGTTACGCTTTTATTTTTTGCGCTAAAACCTACCCAAGGACAGGTGGATTCTAAATATGAAGTTTGGTGGAAATATATCCAGTAGTTTTCAAGTTATAGAAGGACAGACAAACAGACAAACAGACAAACAAACAGACAAACGGACACCAAAGCTAAAAATGATGCAGATGGTCATAATTACAGGTGAAACGGATAACTGTACGTAAATTTCGCCAAAATAATCAATGTACAGACACACGGTCGTTACGATTTAATTTATATAGATGACGGATAAGCATGAGCACGTTGAAAAGTGCAGACTTCCACTTCGAGATTCATATCTCCTAAACGGTTTATGATATTAAGAAACGGTTTGCGCCATCAGACGCCTCATTTATCGCTCTACATGTTTGTTTCTAAACCATTTCCTCGTATCTCCCATATTAAGGGGGTAAATTGAGATCAAATTTTGAATAGGGTGAAATTTGGGTGCATTTTTAACATTTTACATTACTTTTTGCCTACTTATGTATAAGCTAGAATCATGAAATTTGGTACACATATGTCCCTTAATCGTGCAAATGTGCGCACACAACGTGATGATCCTATCATTCTTATAAGTGTGTCAAACAATGAAATATACTTGTAAAAATCACCAAATTTACGAACAATCCAGAAATACGGCCAAATTTAACGTATAAGGGAGAGAGATACGACAAAATGTCACGGGACCAAAGTTGTAGATCACTCCGAATTGAAGGGACATTGTGCCATCCGTTTTGTGATACGACTTACCGTTTAGCCAAAAAATAGCTCAAAAGGAATGTCTGCACAGTCATTAAAATTGCCTCCATATTTCGATATCTTTGGGGGGTAAAAAGTGAAAAATTTGAACATCTTGGAATTTTCCCGTCGGTTAGGGACCAAAAGCTATAATTTCACCAAATTTCAATTGTCTACTTCGTCTGGCAGGTTGTGCCGCCATTTTGATTTGGGGGGATAGGGGATAAAAATGAGGAAATTCTCGAAAATTTTTAAGCCCACGAAACCTATAGGTTATCGTTTTGGATATACTATACGACTGTGTTCTTATGCTGAGCCCAAAATTTGAGCCCCCCAGCGTGCCCCCTTCAGGGAATTTTGAGAATTTCCGATTTTTCTAGGGATCCTGGGGTCATCAGTTTCCTCCGTACAAAGTTTCAAATTTCTGAGATTTCTGGAAGTGCCGCATTAATTCACGTCTTTTTTCATTTATAAATATTTATATATACATCGCTCCAGCCCGACTTGCTTTTATATATATAGATGACGGATAAGCATGAGCACGTTGAAAAGTGCAGACTTCCACTTCGAGATTCATATCTCCTAAACGGTTTATGATATTAAGAAACGGTTTGCGCCATCAGACGCCTCATTTATCGCTCTACATGTTTGTTTCTAAACCATTTTCTCGTATCTCCCATATTAAGGGGGTAAATTGAGATCAAATTTTGAATAGGGTGAAATTTGGGTGCATTTTTAACATTTTACATTACTTTTTGCCTACTTATGTATAAGCTAGAATCATGAAATTTGGTACACGTATGTCCCTTAATCGTGCCAATGTGCGCACACAACGTGATGATCCTATCATTCTTATAAGTGTGTCAAACAATGAAATATACTTGTAAAAATCACCAAATTTACGAACAATCCAGAAATACGGCCAAATTTAACGTATTAGGGAGAAAGATACGACAAAATGTCACAGGACCAAGGTTGTAGATCACTCCGAATTGAAGGGACATTGTGCCATCCGTTTTGTGATACGACTTACCGTTTAGCCAAAAAATAGCTCAAAAGGAATGTCTGCACAGTCATTAAAATTGCCTCCATATTTCGATATCTTTGGGGGGTAAAAAGTGAAAAATTTGAACATCTTGGAATTTTCCCATCGGTTAGGGAACAAAAGCTATAATTTCACCAAATTTCAATTGTCTACTTCGTCTGGCAGGTTGTGCCGCCATTTTGATTTGGGGGGATAGGGGATAAAAATGAGGAAATTCTCGAAAATTTTTAAGCCCACGAAACCTATAGGTTATCGTTTTGGATATACTATACGACTGTGTTCTTATGCTGAGCCCAAAATTTGAGCCCCCCCAGCGTGCCCCCTTCAGGGAATTTTGAGAATTTCCGATTTTTCTAGGGATCCTGGGGTCATCAGTTTCCTCCGTACCAAGTTTCAAATTTCTGAGATTTATGGAAGTGCCTCATTAATTCACGTCTTTTTTCATTTTTAAATATTTATATATACATCGCTCCAGCCCGACTTGCTTTTATATATATAGATGACAGATAAGCATGAGCACGTTGAAAAGTGCAGACTTCCACTTCGAGATTCATATCTCCTAAACGGTTTATGATATTAAGAAACGGTTTGCGCCATCAGACGCCTCATTTATCGCTCTACATGTTTGTTTCTAAACCATTTAATCGTATCTCCCATATTAAGGGGGTAAATTGAGATCAAATTTTGAATAGGGTGAAATTTGGGTGCATTTTTATCACTTTACATTACTTTTTGCCAACTTATGTATAAGCTAGAATCATGAAATTTGGTACACACATGTCCCTTAATCGTGCCAATGTGCACACACAACGTGATGATCCTATCATTCTTATAAGTGTGTCAAACAATGAAATATACTTGTAAAAATCACCAAATTTACGAACAATCCAGAAATACGGCCAAATTTAACGTATAAGGGAGAGAGATACGACAAAATGTCACAGGACCAAAGTTGTAGATCACTCCGACTTGAAGCGACATTGTGCCATCCGTTTTGTGATACGACTTACCGTTTAGCCAAAAAATAGCTCAAAAGGAATGTCTGCACAGTCATTAAAATTGCCTATATATTTCGATATCTTTGGGGGGTAAAAAGTGAAAAATTTGAACATCTTGGAATTTTCCCGTCGGTTAGGGACCAAAAGCTATAATTTCACCAAATTTCAATTGTCTACTTCGTCTGGCAGGTTGTGCCGCCATTTTGATTTGGGGGATAGGGGATAAAAATGAGGAAATTCTCGAAAATTTTTAAGCCCACGAAACCTATAGGTTATCGTTTTGGATATACTATACGACTGTGTTCTTATGCTGAGCCCAAAATTTGAGCCCCCCCAGCGTGCCCCCTTCAGGGAATTTTGAGAATTTCCGATTTTTCTAGGGATCCTGGGGTCATCGGTTTCCTCCGTACAAAGTTTCAAATTTCTGAGATTTCTGGAAGTGCCTCATTAATTCACGTCTTTTTTCATTATTAAATATTTAATATATACATCGCTCCAGCCCGACTTGCTTTTATATATATAGATAGATGACGGATAAGCATGAGCACGTTGAAAAGTGCAGACTTCCACTTCGAGATTCATATCTCCTAAACGGTTTATGATATTAAGAAACGGTTTGCGCCATCAGACGCCTCATTTATCGCTCTACATATTTGTTTCTAAACCATTTCCTCGTATCTCCCATATTAAGGGGGTAAATTGAGATCAAATTTTGAATAGGGTGAAATTTGGGTGCATTTTTATCATTTTACATTACTTTTTGCCTACTTATGTATAAGCTAGAATCATGAAATTTGGTACACGTATGTCCCTTAATCGTGCCAATGTGCGCACACAACGTGATGATCCTATCATTCTTATAAGTGTGTCAAACAATGAAATATACTTGTAAAAATCACCAAATTTACGAACAATCCAGAAATACGGCCAAATTTAACGTATAAGGGAGAGAGATACGACAAAATGTCACAGGACCAAAGTTGTAGATCACTCCGAATTGAAGCGACATTGTGCCATCCGTTTTGTGATACGACTTACCGTTTAGCCAAACAATAGCTCAAAAGGAATGTCTGCACAGTCATTAAAATTGCCTATATATTTCGATATCTTTGGGGGGTATAAAGTGAAAAATTTGAACATCTTGGAATTTTCCCGTCGGTTAGGGACCAAAAGCTATAATTTCACCAAATTTCAATTGTCTACTTCGTCTGGCAGGTTGTGCCGCCATTTTGATTTGGGGGGATAGGGGATAAAAATGAGGAAATTCTCGAAAATTTTTAAGCCCACGAAACCTATAGGTTATCGTTTTGGATATACTATACGACTGTGTTCTTATGCTGAGCCCAAAATTTGAGCCCCCCAGCGTGCCCCCTTCAGGGAATTTTGAGAATTTCCGATTTTTCTAGGGATACTGGGGTCATCGGTTTCCTCCGTACAAAGTTTCAAATTTCTGAGATTTCTGGAAGTGCCTCATTAATTCACGTCTTTTTTCATTATTAAATATTTAATATATACATCGCTCCAGCCCGACTTGCTTTTATATATATAGATGACGGATAAGCATGAGCACGTTGAAAAGTGCAGACTTCCACTTCGAGATTCATATCTCCTAAACGGTTTATGATATTAAGAAACGGTTTGCGCCATCAGACGCCTCATTTATCGCTCTACATATTTGTTTCTAAACCATTTCCTCGTATCTCCCATATTAAGGGGGTAAATTGAGATCAAATTTTGAATAGGGTGAAATTTGGGTGCATTTTTATCATTTTACATTACTTTTTGCCAACTTATGTATAAGCTAGAATCATGAAATTTGGTACACACATGTCCCTTAATCGTGCCAATGTGCACGCACAACGTGATGATCCTATCATTCTTATAAGTGTGTCAAACAATGAAATATACTTGTAAAAATCACCAAATTTACGAACAATCCAGAAATACGGCCAAATTTAACGTATAAGGGAGAGAGATACGACAAAATGTCACAGGACCAAAGTTGTAGATCACTCCGAATTGAAGCGACATTGTGCCATCCGTTTTGTGATACGACTTACCGTTTAGCCAAAAAATAGCTCAAAAGGAATGTCTGCACAGTCATTAAAATTGCCTATATATTTCGATATCTTTGGGGGGTAAAAAGTGAAAAATTTGAACATCTTGGAATTTGCCGTCGGTTAGGTACCAAAAGCTATAATTTCACCAAATTTCAATTGTCTACTTCGTCTGGCAGGTTGTGCCGCCATTTTGATTTGGGGGGATAGGGGATAAAAATGAGGAAATTCTCGAAAATTTTTAAGCCCACGAAACCTATAGGTTATCGTTTTGGATATACTATACGACTGTGTTCTTATGCTGAGCCCAAAATTTGAGCCCCCCAGCGTGCCCCCTTCAGGGAATTTTGAGAATTTCCGATTTTTCTAAGGATCCTGGGGTCATCAGTTTCCTCCGTACCAAGTTTCAAATTTCTGAGATTTATGGAAGTGCCTCATTAATTCACGTCTTTTTTCATTTTTAAATATTTATATATACATCGCTCCAGCCCGACTTGCTTTTATATATATAGATGACAGATAAGCATGAGCACGTTGAAAAGTGCAGACTTCCACTTCGAGATTCATATCTCCTAAACGGTTTATGATATTAAGAAACGGTTTGCGCCATCAGACGCCCCATTTATCGCTCTACATGTTTGTTTCTAAACCATTTAATCGTATCTCCCATATTAAGGGGGTAAATTGAGATCAAATTTTGAATAGGGTGAAATTTGGGTGCATTTTTAACATTTTACATTACTTTTTGCCTACTTATGTATAAGCTAGAATCATGAAATTTGGTACACGTATGTCCCTTAATCGTGCCAATGTGCGCACACAACGTGATGATCCTATCATTCTTATAAGTGTGTCAAACAATGAAATATACTTGTAAAAATCACCAAATTTACGAACAATCCAGAAATACGGCCAAATTTAACGTATTAGGGAGAGAGATACGACAAAATGTCACAGGACCAAGGTTGTAGATCACTCCGAATTGAAGGGACATTGTGCCATCCGTTTTGTGATACGACTTACCGTTTAGCCAAAAAATAGCTCAAAAGGAATGTCTGCACAGTCATTAAAATTGCTTCCATATTTCGATATCTTTGGGGGGTAAAAAGTGAAAAATTTGAACATCTTGGAATTTTCCCATCGGTTAGGGACCAAAAGCTATAATTTCACCAAATTTCAATTGTCTACTTCGTCTGGCAGGTTGTGCCGCCATTTTGATTTGGGGGGATAGGGGATAAAAATGAGGAAATTCTCGAAAATTTTTAAGCCCACGAAACCTATAGGTTATCGTTTTGGATATACTATACGACTGTGTTCTTATGCTGAGCCCAAAATTTGAGCCCCCCAGCGTGCCCCCTTCAGGGAATTTTGAGAATTTCCGATTTTTCTAGGGATCCTGGGGTCATCAGTTTCCTCCGTACCAAGTTTCAAATTTCTGAGATTTCTGGAAGTGCCTCATTAATTCACGTCTTTTTTCATTTTTAAATATTTATATATACATCGCTCCAGCCCGACTTGCTTTTATATATATATAGATAGATGACAGATAAGCATGAGCACGTTGAAAAGTGCAGACTTCCACTTCGAGATTCATATCTCCTAAACGGTTTATGATATTAAGAAACGGTTTGCGCCATCAGACGCCTCATTTATCACTCTACATGTTTGTTTCTAAACCATTTAATCGTATCTCCCATATTAAGGGGGTAAATTGAGATCAAATTTTGAATAGGGTGAAATTTGGGTGCATTTTTAACATTTTACATTACTTTTTGCCTACTTATGTATAAGCTAGAATCATGAAATTTGGTACACGTATGTCCCTTAATCGTGCCAATGTGCGCACACAACGTGATGATCCTATCATTCTTATAAGTGTGTCAAACAATGAAATATACTTGTAAAAATCACCAAATTTACGAACAATCCAGAAATACGGCCAAATTTAACGTATAAGGGAGAGAGATACGACAAAATGTCACAGGACCAAAGTTGTAGATCACTCCGAATTGAAGCGACATTGTGCCATCCGTTTTGTGATACGACTTACCGTTTAGCCAAAAAATAGCTCAAAAGGAATGTCTGCACAGTCATTAAAATTGCCTATATATTTCGATATCTTTGGGGGGTATAAAGTGAAAAATTTGAACATCTTGGAATTTTCCCGTCGGTTAGGGACCAAAAGCTATAATTTCACCAAATTTCAATTGTCTACTTCGTCTGGCAGGTTGTGCCGCCATTTTGATTTGGGGGGATAGGGGATAAAAATGAGGAAATTCTCGAAAATTTTTAAGCCCACGAAACCTATAGGTTATCGTTTTGGATATACTATACGACTGTGTTCTTATGCTGAGCCCAAAATTTGAGCCCCCCAGCGTGCCCCCTTCAGGGAATTTTGAGAATTTCCGATTTTTCTAGGGATACTGGGGTCATCGGTTTCCTCCGTACAAAGTTTCAAATTTCTGAGATTTCTGGAAGTGCCTCATTAATTCACGTCTTTTTTCATTATTAAATATTTAATATATACATCGCTCCAGCCCGACTTGCTTTTATATATATAGATGACGGATAAGCATGAGCACGTTGAAAAGTGCAGACTTCCACTTCGAGATTCATATCTCCTAAACGGTTTATGATATTAAGAAACGGTTTGCGCCATCAGACGCCTCATTTATCGCTCTACATATTTGTTTTTAAACCATTTCCTCGTATCTCCCATATTAAGGGGGTAAATTGAGATCAAATTTTGAATAGGGTGAAATTTGGGTGCATTTTTATCATTTTACATTACTTTTTGCCAACTTATGTATAAGCTAGAATCATGAAATTTGGTACACACATGTCCCTTAATCGTGCCAATGTGCACACACAACGTGATGATCCTATCATTCTTATAAGTGTGTCAAACAATGAAGTATACTTGTAAAAATCACCAAATTTACGAACAATCCAGAAATACGGCCAAATTTAACGTATAAGGGAGAGAGATACGACAAAATGTCACAGGACCAAAGTTGTAGATCACTCCGAATTGAAGCGACATTGTGCCATCCGTTTTGTGATACGACTTACCGTTTAGCCAAAAAATAGCTCAAAAGGAATGTCTGCACAGTCATTAAAATTGCCTATATATTTCGATATCTTTGGGGGGTAAAAAGTGAAAAATTTGAACATCTTGGAATTTGCCGTCGGTTAGGTACCAAAAGCTATAATTTCACCAAATTTCAATTGTCTACTTCGTCTGGCAGGTTGTGCCGCCATTTTGATTTGGGGGGATAGGGGATAAAAATGAGGAAATTCTCGAAAATTTTTAAGCCCACGAAACCTATAGGTTATCGTTTTGGATATACTATACGACTGTGTTCTTATGCTGAGCCCAAAATTTGAGCCCCCCAGCGTGCCCCCTTCAGGGAATTTTGAGAATTTCCGATTTTTCTAAGGATCCTGGGGTCATCAGTTTCCTCCGTACCAAGTTTCAAATTTCTGAGATTTATGGAAGTGCCTCATTAATTCACGTCTTTTTTCATTTTTAAATATTTATATATACATCGCTCCAGCCCGACTTGCTTTTATATATATAGATGACAGATAAGCATGAGCACGTTGAAAAGTGCAGACTTCCACTTCGAGATTCATATCTCCTAAACGGTTTATGATATTAAGAAACGGTTTGCGCCATCAGACGCCCCATTTATCGCTCTACATGTTTGTTTCTAAACCATTTAATCGTATCTCCCATATTAAGGGGGTAAATTGAGATCAAATTTTGAATAGGGTGAAATTTGGGTGCATTTTTAACATTTTACATTACTTTTTGCCTACTTATGTATAAGCTAGAATCATGAAATTTGGTACACGTATGTCCCTTAATCGTGCCAATGTGCGCACACAACGTGATGATCCTATCATTCTTATAAGTGTGTCAAACAATGAAATATACTTGTAAAAATCACCAAATTTACGAACAATCCAGAAATACGGCCAAATTTAACGTATTAGGGAGAGAGATACGACAAAATGTCACAGGACCAAGGTTGTAGATCACTCCGAATTGAAGGGACATTGTGCCATCCGTTTTGTGATACGACTTACCGTTTAGCCAAAAAATAGCTCAAAAGGAATGTCTGCACAGTCATTAAAATTGCCTCCATATTTCGATATCTTTGGGGGGTAAAAAGTGAAAAATTTGAACATCTTGGAATTTTTCCATCGGTTAGGGACCAAAAGCTATAATTTCACCAAATTTCAATTGTCTACTTCGTCTGGCAGGTTGTGCCGCCATTTTGATTTGGGGGGATAGGGGATAAAAATGAGGAAATTCTCGAAAATTTTTAAGCCCACGAAACCTATAGGTTATCGTTTTGGATATACTATACGACTGTGTTCTTATGCTGAGCCCAAAATTTGAGCCCCCCCAGCGTGCCCCCTTCAGGGAATTTTGAGAATTTCCGATTTTTCTAGGGATCCTGGGGTCATCAGTTTCCTCCGTACCAAGTTTCAAATTTCTGAGATTTCTGGAAGTGCCTCATTAATTCACGTCTTTTTTCATTTTTAAATATTTATATATACATCGCTCCAGCCCGACTTGCTTTTATATATATATAGATAGATGACAGATAAGCATGAGCACGTTGAAAAGTGCAGACTTCCACTTCGAGATTCATATCTCCTAAACGGTTTATGATATTAAGAAACGGTTTGCGCCATCAGACGCCTCATTTATCACTCTACATGTTTGTTTCTAAACCATTTAATCGTATCTCCCATATTAAGGGGGTAAATTGAGATCAAATTTTGAATAGGGTGAAATTTGGGTGCATTTTTAACATTTTACATTACTTTTTGCCTACTTATGTATAAGCTAGAATCATGAAATTTGGTACACGTATGTCCCTTAATCGTGCCAATGTGCGCACACAACGTGATGATCCTATCATTCTTATAAGTGTGTCAAACAATGAAATATACTTGTAAAAATCACCAAATTTACGAACAATCCAGAAATACGGCCAAATTTAACGTATTAGGGAGAGAGATACGACAAAATGTCACAGGACCAAGGTTGTAGATCACTCCGAATTGAAGGGACATTGTGCCATCCGTTTTGTGATACGACTTACCGTTTAGCCAAAAAATAGCTCAAAAGGAATGTCTGCACAGTCATTAAAATTGCCTCCATATTTCGATATCTTTGGGGGGTAAAAAGTGAAAAATTTGAACATCTTGGAATTTTCCCATCGGTTAGGGACCAAAAGCTATAATTTCACCAAATTTCAATTGTCTACTTCGTCTGGCAGGTTGTGCCGCCATTTTGATTTGGGGGGATAGGGGATAAAAATGAGGAAATTCTCGAAAATTTTTAAGCCCACGAAACCTATAGGTTATCGTTTTGGATATACTATACGACTGTGTTCTTATGCTGAGCCCAAAATTTGAGCCCCCCCCAGCGTGCCCCCTTCAGGGAATTTTGAGAATTTCCGATTTTTTTAGGGATCCTGGGGTCATCGGTTTCCTCCGTACAAAGTTTCAAATTTCTGAGATTTCTGGAAGTGCCTCATTAATTCACGTCTTTTTTCATTATTAAATATTTAATATATACATCGCTCCAGCCCGACTTGCTTTTATATATATAGATGACGGATAAGCATGAGCACGTTGAAAAGTGCAGACTTCCACTTCGAGATTCATATCTCCTAAACGGTTTATGATATTAAGAAACGGTTTGCGCCATCAGGCGCCTCATTTATCGCTCTACATATTTGTTTCTAAACCATTTCCTCGTATCTCCCATATTAAGGGGGTAAATTGAGATCAAATTTTGAATAGGGTGAAATTTGGGTGCATTTTTAACATTTTACATTACTTTTTGCCTACTTATGTATAAGCTAGAATCATGAAATTTGGTACACGTATGTCCCTTCATCGTGCCAATGTGCGCACACAACGTGATGATCCTATCATTCTTATAAGTGTGTCAAACAATGAAATATACTTGTAAAAATCACCAAATTTACGAACAATCCAGAAATACGGCCAAATTTAACGTATTAGGGAGAGAGATACGACAAAATGTCACAGGACCAAGGTTGTAGATCACTCCGAATTGAAGAGACATTGTGCCATCCGTTTTGTGATACAACTTACCGTTTAGCCAAAAAATAGCTCAAAAGGAATGTCTGCACAGTCATTAAAATTGCCTATATATTTCGATATCTTTGGGGGGTAAAAAGTGAAAAATTTGAACATCTTGGAATTTTCCCGTCGGTTAGGGACCAAAAGCTATAATTTCACCAAATTTCAATTGTCTACTTCGTCTGGCAGGTTGTGCCGCCATTTTGATTTGGGGGGATAGGGGATAAAAATGAGGAAATTCTCGAAAATTTTTAAGCCCACGAAACCTATAGGTTATCGTTTTGGATATACTATACGACTGTGTTCATATGCTGAGCCCAAAATTTGAGCCCTCCCAGCGTGCCCCCTTCAGGGAATTTTGAGAATTTCCGATTTTTCTAGGGATCCTGGGGTCATCAGTTTCCTCCGTACCAAGTTTCAAATTTCTGAGATTTATGGAAGTGCCTCATTAATTCACGTCTTTTTTCATTTTTAAATATTTATATATACATCGCTCCAGCCCGACTTGCTTTTATATATATAGATGACAGATAAGCATGAGCACGTTGAAAAGTGCAGACTTCCACTTCGAGATTCATATCTCCTAAACGGTTTATGATATTAAGAAACGGTTTGCGCCATCAGACGCCCCATTTATCGCTCTACATGTTTGTTTCTAAACCATTTAATCGTATCTCCCATATTAAGGGGGTAAATTGAGATCAAATTTTGAATAGGGTGAAATTTGGGTGCATTTTTAACATTTTACATTACTTTTTGTCTACTTATGTATAAGCTAGAATCATGAAATTTGGTACACGTATGTCCCTTAATCGTGCCAATGTGCGCACACAACGTGATGATCCTATCATTCTTATAAGTGTGTCAAACAATGAAATATACTTGTACAAATCACCAAATTTACGAACAATCCAGAAATACGGCCAAATTTAACGTATTAGGGAGAGAGATACGACAAAATATCACAGGACCAAGGTTGTAGATCACTCCGAATTGAAGGGACATTGTGCCATCCGTTTTGTGATACGACTTACCGTTCAGCCAAAAAATAGCTCAAAAGGAATGTCTGCACAGTCATTAAAATTGCCTCCATATTTCGATATCTTTGGGGGGTAAAAAGTGAAAAATTTGAACATCTTGGAATTTTCCCGTCGGTTAGGGACCAAAAGCTATAATTTCACCAAATTTCAATTGTCTACTTCGTCTGGCAGGTTGTGCCGCCATTTTGATTTGGGGGGATAGGGGATAAAAATGAGGAAATTCTCGAAAATTTTTAAGCCCACGAAACCTATAGGTTATCGTTTTGGATATACTATACGACTGTGTTCTTATGCTGAGCCCAAAATTTGAGCCCCCCCAGCGTGCCCCCTTCAGGGAATTTTGAGAATTTCCGATTTTTCTAGGGATCCTGGGGTCATCGGTTTCCTCCGTACAAAGTTTCAAATTTCTGAGATTTCTGGAAGTGCCTCATTAATTCACGTCTTTTTTCATTATTAAATATTTAATATATACATCGCTCCAGCCCGACTTGCTTTTATATATATAGATGACGGATAAGCATGAGCACGTTGAAAAGTGCAGACTTCCACTTCGAGATTCATATCTCCTAAACGGTTTATGATATTAAGAAACGGTTTGCGCCATCAGACGCCTCATTTATCGCTCTACATATTTGTTTCTAAATCATTTCCTCGTATCTCCCATATTAAGGGGGTAAATTGAGATCAAATTTTGAATAGGGTGAAATTTGGGTGCATTTTTATCATTTTACATTACTTTTTGCCAACTTATGTATAAGCTAGAATCATGAAATTTGGTACACACATGTCCCTTAATCGTGCCAATGTGCACACACAACGTGATGATCCTATCATTCTTATAAGTGTGTCAAACAATGAAATATACTTGTAAAAATCACCAAATTTACGAACAATCCAGAAATACGGCCAAATTTAACGTATAAGGGAGAGAGATACGACAAAATGTCACAGGACCAAAGTTGTAGATCACTCCGAATTGAAGCGACATTGTGCCATCCGTTTTGTGATACGACTTACCGTTTAGCCAAAAAATAGCTCAAAAGGAATGTCTGCACAGTCATTAAAATTGCCTATATATTTCGATATCTTTGGGGGGTAAAACGTGAAAAATTTGAACATCTTGGAATTTGCCGTCGGTTAGGGACCAAAAGCTATAATTTCACCAAATTTCAATTGTCTACTTCGTCTGGCAGGTTGTGCCGCCATTTTGATTTGGGGGGATAGGGGATAAAAATGAGGAAATTCTCGAAAATTTTTAAGCCCACGAAACCTATAGGTTATCGTTTTGGATATACTATACGACTGTGTTCTTATGCTGAGCCCAAAATTTGAGCCCCCCCAGCGTGCCCCCTTCAGGGAATTTTGAGAATTTCCGATTTTTCTAAGGATCCTGGGGTCATCAGTTTCCTCCGTACCAAGTTTCAAATTTCTGAGATTTATGGAAGTGCCTCATTAATTCACGTCTTTTTTCATTATTAAATATTTAATATATACATCGCTCCAGCCCGACTTGCTTTTATATATATAGACTAGCAAATGTACCCGTGCTTCGCTACGGTATTCTACATTGTACACGGATATCGACGTAAAGACTGTGCGTGCAGCAAATGAGATTGTTTTAAAATTGCATGTCTCTTAGCCTTATCCGAGAAATAGCATGGGGAGGTCCACACACGTTGTTTCCAATGTAAAGTGAGGGTTGCGGAGTTGTGATGATAACTGCAGGCTCACTTGCCTAATGCCATTCACAATCGAGTTGGCAAGTTTAAATTATAATTGCAGGCCCCAATGCCTACTGCGCGGTCACAATCGATTTGGGAAGTTTTAGTTACAATGGCAGACCCATTTCCTACTTTCAGACAGGTTACAGTTGAGGAGTTTTTATTATAATACCAGGCAAGTTCCCTACCACCAGTCAAAATTGAGTTGTGCAGTTATCATTATAATGACAGTCCCTTTTTACTGCTGCTAGCCAGCTTACTGCCAGTCACACAGAGTTAGTGAGTTTCCATGAAAATAGCAGGCTACTATGCCTAATGCTAGTCAAATTTTAGATTGGAACATTTGTTTATAATGGCGGGCACCCTGGCCTAGAGCCACACACAATAGAGTAGGGGACTTTCGAACAAAACTGCATGATCCCTTGCCTTCTGCAAGACAAATCGAAAAGTGAATTATTCGTTAAAATGGTAGGCCCTCCTTACTAATGCCAGTTACACAGGAGTTGGAGAAGGACCCCATTCCTACTGGCAGCAGTCAAAGTCGGTGTAGGGAGTACTGATTACAATAGCAGACACACCCTTTCTCGATCGCTACAAATCGACATCCATGAATATATACAGATGGACATACGAAAGTACGGTATATAAATGTTTACAATATTGCAGAACTTCATTTACAGATTAACTGCTGCTAAACGGTACGTCATATCGACAAAGGATTGTACCGTAAGGCGCAGTATTTAGCGATCTAAATGGATGGTCCTATGATATTTTTTCGCATCTAATCTATTCATGGGTCACATTGAATCAGAAACGTTGAATAGGTTGAAATTTGTGTAAGAATATCTTACATTGCATTACTTTTCGGATAATTATGTGACATAGCATTTGGCTCACATATGGGTACTGGGTGGGCCAATGTTCGTGTAGAGTTTGATCATACTATCTTTCCTGTAAGTGATTGAAATGATGCACATGAGAAGAAAAGGTTTAGAAATTAATTTCCATTAAGGCAGGTAGATTTCCATTAAGTTTGGTTGTGTGTATTTTGAGGGAGTGCAAAATCACGGTTTCGGTTTCGTATAAACCCCCAATTAGTTCAGGGATTTAGAAACAATATTTGCCCTAAAACCTCCCCAAAGGACAGTGGATTCTAAATGTGAAGTTTGGTGGAAATATAAATTTAGTAGTTTTCAAGTTTTAGAAGGACAGACAAACAGATAAACAGACAACAGACAAACAAACAGACAGACACCAAAGCTAAAAATGATGCAGATGGTCATTATTACACCTGAAACGGATAACTGTACAGAAATTTCGCCAAAATAATCAATGTACAGACACACGGTCGTTACGATTTTATTTTTTTGTGCTAAAACCTACCCAAGGACAGGTGGATTCCAAATATGAAGTTTGGTGGAAATATATCCAGTAGTTTTCGAGTTATAGAAGGACAGACAAACAGACAAACAGACACCAAAGCTAAAAATGATGCAGATGGTCATTATTACACCTGAAACGGATAACTGTATGGAAATTTCGCCAAAATAATCAATGTACAGACACACGGTCGTTACGATTTTATTTATATAGATGACGGATAAGCATGAGCACGTTGAAAAGTGCAGACTTCCACTTCGAGATTCATATCTCCTAAACGGTTTATGATATTAAAAAACGGTTTCGGCCATCAGACGCCTCATTTATCGCTCTACATGTTTGTTTCTAAACCATATCCTCGTATCTCCCATATTAAGGGGGTAAATTGAGTTCAAATTTTAAATAGGGTGAAATTTGGGTGCATTTTTAACATTTTACATTACGATTTGCCTACTTATGTATAAGCTAGAATTATGAAATTTGGTACAGATATGTCCCATAATCGTGCCAATGTGCGCACCCAACTTGATGATCCTATCATTCTTACAAGTGTGTCAAACAATGAAATATACTTGTAAAAATCACCTAATCTACGAACAATACAGAAATACGGCCAAATTTAACGTATAAGGGAGAGAGATACGACAAAATATCACAGGACCAAAAATGTAGATCACTCTGAATTGAAGCGACGTTGTGCCGTTCGTTTTGTGATACGACTTACCGTTTAGCCAAAAAATAGCTCAAAAGGAATGTCTGCACAGACATTAAAATTGCCTCCATATTTCGATATCATTGGGGGTAAAAAGTGAAAAATTTGAACATCTTGGAATTTTCCCGTCGGTTAGGGACCAAAAGCTATAATTTCACCAAATTTCAATTGTCTACCTCGTCTGGCAGGTTGTGCCGCCATCTTGATTTGGGGGATAGGGAATAAAAATGAGGAAATTCCCGAAAATGTTTAAGCCCACGAAACCTATAGGTTATCGTTTTGGATATACTATACGACTGTGTTCTTATGCTGAGCCCAAAATTTGAGCCCCCCAGCGTGCCCCCTTCAGGGAATTTTGAGAATTTCCGATTTTTCTAGGGATCCTGGGGACATCAGTTTCCCTCGTACCAAGTTTCAAATTTCTGATATTTCTGGAAGTGCCTCATAAACTCACGTCTTTTTCATTTTTAAATATTTATATATACATCGCTCCAGCCCGACTTGCTTTTATATATATAGATGACGGATAACCATGAGCACGTTGAAAAGTGCAGACTTCCACTTCGAGATTCATATCTCCTAAACGGTTTATGATATTAAGAAACGGTTTGCGCCATCAGACGCCTCATTTGTCGCTCTACATGTTTATTTCTAAACCATTTCCTAGTATCTCCCATATTAACGGGGTAAATTGAGTTCAAATTTTGAATAGGGTGAAATTTGGGTGCATTTTTAACATTTTACATTACATTTTGCCTACTTATGTATAAGCTAGAATCATGAAATTTGGTACACATATGTTCCTTAATCGTGCCAATGAGCGCACACAACGTGATGATCCTATCATTCTTATAAGTGTGTCAAACAATAAAATATACTTGTAAACATCACCAAATTTACGAACAATCCAGAAATTCGGCCAAATTTAACGTATAAGGGAGAGAGATACGACAAAATGTCACAGGACCAAAGTTGTAGATCACTCCAAATTGAAGGGACATTGTGCCATCCGTTTTGTGATACGACTTACCGTTTAGCCAAAAAATAGCTCAAAAGGAATGTCTGCGCAGTCATTAAAATTGCCTCCATATTTCGATATCTTTGGGGTTAAAAAGTGAAAAATTTGAACACATTGGAATTTTCCCGTCGGTTAGGGACCAAAAGCTATAATTTCACCAAATTTCAATTGTCTACCTCGTCTCGCAGGTTGTGCCGCCATCTTGATTTGGGGGGATGGGGGATAAAAATGAGGAAATTCCCGAAAATTTTTAAGCCCACGGAACCTATAGGTTATCGTTTTGGATATACTATACGACTGTGTTCTTATGCTGAGCCCAAAATTTGAGCTCCCCCAGCGTGTCCCCTTCAGGGAATTTTGAGAATTTCCGATTTTTCTAGGGATCCTGGGGTCATCAGTTTCCCTCGTACCAAGTTTCAAATTTCTGAGATTTCTGGAAGTGCCTCATTAATTCACGTCTTTTTTTCATTTTTAAATATTTATATATATACATCGCTCCAGCCCGACTTGCTTTTATATATATAGATGACGGATAAGCATGAGCACGTTGAAAATTGCAGACTTCCACTTCGAGATTCATATCTCCTGAACGGTTTATGATATTAAGAAACGGTTTGCGCCATCAGACGGCTCATTTATCGCTCTACATGTTTGTTTCTAAACCATTTCCTAGTATCTCCCATATTAAGGGGGTAAATTGAGTTCAAATTTTGAATAGAGTGAATTTGGGTGCATTTTTAACATTTTACATTACATTTTGCCTACTTATGTATAAGCTAGAATCATGAAATTTGGTACACATATGTCCCTTAATCGTGCCAATGTGCGCACACAACGTGATGATCCTATCATTCTTATAAGTGTGTCAAACAATAAAATATACTTGTAAAAATCAAAAAATTTACGAACAATCCAGAAATACGGCCAAATTTAACGTATAAGGGAGAGAGATACGACAAAATGTCACAGGACCAAAGTTGTAGACCCCTCCAAATTGAAGGGACATTGTGCCATCCGTTTTGTGATACGACTTACCGTTTAGCCAAAAAATAGCTCAAAAGGAATGTCTGCGCAGTCATTAAAATTGCCTCCATGTTTCGATATCTTTGGGGTTAAAAAGTGAAAAATTTGAACACATTGGAATTTTCCCGTCGGTTAGGGACCAAAAGCTATAATTTCACCAAATTTCAATTGTCTACCTCGTCTCGTAGGTTGTGCCGCCATCTTGATTTGGGGGGATGGGGGATAAAAATGAGGAAATTCCCGAAAATTTTTAAGCCCACGGAGCCTATAGGTTATCGTTTTGGATATACTATACGACTGTGTTCTTATGCTGAGCCCAAAATTTGAGCCCCCCCAGCGTGCCCCCTTCAGGGAATTTTGAGAATTTCCGATTTTTCTAGGGATCCTGGGGTCATCAGTTTCCCTCGTACCAAGTTTCAAATTTCTGAGATTTCTGGAAGTTCCTCATTAATTCACGTCTTTTTTCATTTTTAAATATTTATATATATACATCGCTCCAGCCCGACTTGCTTTTATATATATAGATGACGGATAAGCATGAGCACGTTGAAAATTGCAGACTTCCACTTCGAGATTCATATCTCCTGAACGGTTTATGATATTAAGAAACGGTTTGCGCCATCAGACGGCTCATTTATCGCTCTACATGTTTGTTTCTAAACCATTTCCTAGTATCTCCCATATTAAGGGGGTAAATTGAGTTCAAATTTTGAATAGAGTGAAATTTGGGTGCATTTTTAACATTTTACATTACATTTTGCCTACTTATGTATAAGCTAGAATCATGAAATTTGGTACACATATGTTCCTTAATCGTGCCAATGTGCGCACACAACGTGATGATCCTATCATTCTTATAAGTGTGTCAAACAATAAAATATACTTGTAAACATCACCAAATTTACGAACAATCCAGAAATTCGGCCAAATTTAACGTATAAGGGAGAGAGATACGACAAAATGTCACAGGACCAAAGTTGTAGATCACTCCAAATTGAAGGGACATTGTGCCATCCGTTTTGTGATACGACTTACCGTTTAGCCAAAAAATAGCTCAAAAGGAATGTCTGCGCAGTCATTAAAATTGCCTCCATATTTCGATATCTTTGGGGTTAAAAAGTGAAAAATTTGAACACATTGGAATTTTCCCGTCGGTTAGGGACCAAAAGCTATAATTTCACCAAATTTCAATTGTCTACCTCGTCTCGTAGGTTGTGCCGCCATCTTGATTTGGGGGGATGGGGGATAAAAATGAGGAAATTCCCGAAAATTTTTAAGCCCACGGAACCTATAGGTTATCGTTTTGGATATACTATACGACTGTGTTCTTATGCTGAGCCCAAAATTTGAGCCCCCCCAGCGTGCCCCCTTCAGGGAATTTTGAGAATTTCCGATTTTTCTAGGGATCCTGGGGTCATCAGTTTCCCTCGTACCAAGTTTCAAATTTCTGAGATTTCTGGAAGTGCCTCATTAATTCACGTCTTTTTTTCATTTTTAAATATTTATATATACATCGCTCCAGCCCGACTTGCTTTTATATATATAGATGACGGATAAGCATGAGCACGTTGAAAATTGCAGACTTCCACTTCGAGATTCATATCTCCTGAACGGTTTATGATATTAAGAAACGGTTTGCGCCATCAGACGGCTCATTTATCGCTCTACATGTTTGTTTCTAAACCATTTCCTAGTATCTCCCATATTAAGGGGGTAAATTGAGTTCAAATTTTGAATAGAGTGAAATTTGGGTGCATTTTTAACATTTTACATTACATTTTGCCTACTTATGTATAAGCTAGAATCATGAAATTTGGTACACATATGTCCCTTAATCGTGCCAATGTGCGCACACAACGTGATGATCCTATCATTCTTATAAGTGTGTCAAACAATAAAATATACTTGTAAAAATCACCAAATTTACGAACAATCCAGAAATACGGCCAAATTTAACGTATAAGGGAGAGAGATACAACAAAATGTCACAGGACCAAAGTTGTAGATCACTCCGAATTGAAGGGACATTGTGCCATCCGTTTTGTTATACGACTTACCGTTTAGCCAAAAAATAGCTAAAAAGGAATGTCTGCGCAGTCATTAAAATTGCCTCCATATTTCGATATCTTTGGGGTTAAAAAGTGAAAAATTTGAACACATTGGAATTTTCCCGTCGGTTAGGGACCAAAAGCTATAATTTCACCAAATTTCAATTGTCTACCTCGTCTCGTAGGTTGTGCCGCCATCTTGATTTGGGGGGATGGGGGATAAAAATGAGGAAATTCCCGAAAATTTTTAAGCCCACGGAACCTATAGGTTATCGTTTTGGATATACTATACGACTGTGTTCTTATGCTGAGCCCAAAATTTGAGCCCCCCCAGCGTGCCCCCTTCAGGGAATTTTGAGAATTTCCGATTTTTCTAGGGATCCTGGGGTCATCAGTTTCCCTCGTACCAAGTTTCAAATTTCTGAGATTTCTGGAAGTGCCCCATTAATTCACGTCTTTTTTTCATTTTTAAATATTTATATATACATCGCTCCAGCCCGACTTGCTTTTATATATATAGATGACGGATAAGCATGAGCACGTTGAAAATTGCAGACTTCCACTTCGAGATTCATATCTCCTGAACGGTTTATGATATTAAGAAACGGTTTGCGCCATCAGACGGCGCATTTATCGCTCTACATGTTTGTTTCTAAACCATTTCCTAGTATCTCCCATATTAAGGGGGTAAATTGAGTTCAAATTTTGAATAGAGTGAATTTGGGTGCATTTTTAACATTTTACATTACATTTTGCCTACTTATGTATAAGCTAGAATCATGAAATTTGGTACACATATGTCCCTTAATCGTGCCAATGTGCGCACACAACGTGATGATCCTATCATTCTTATAAGTGAGTCAAACAATAAAATATACTTGTAAAAATCAAAAAATTTACGAACAATCCAGAAATACGGCCAAATTTAACGTATAAGGGAGAGAGATACGACAAAATGTCACAGGACCAAAGTTGTAGACCCCTCCAAATTGAAGTGACATTGTGCCATCCGTTTTGTGATACGACTTACCGTTTAGCCAAAAAATAGCTCAAAAGGAATGTCTGCGCAGTCATTAAAATTGCCTCCATATTTCGATATCTTTGGGGTTAAAAAGTGAAAAATTTGAACACATTGGAATTTTCCCGTCGGTTAGGGACCAAAAGCTATAATTTCACCAAATTTCAATTGTCTACCTCGTCTCGTAGGTTGTGCCGCCATCTTGATTTGGGGGGATGGGGGATAAAAATGAGGAAATTCCCGAAAATTTTTAAGCCCACGGAGCCTATAGGTTATCGTTTTGGATATACTATACGACTGTGTTCTTATGCTGAGCCCAAAATTTGAGCCCCCCCAGCGTGCCCCCTTCAGGGAATTTTGAGAATTTCCGATTTTTCTAGGGATCCTGGGGTCATCAGTTTCCCTCGTACCAAGTTTCAAATTTCTGAGATTTCTGGAAGTGCCTCATTAATTCACGTCTTTTTTTCATTTTTAAATATTTATATATACATCGCTCCAGCCCGACTTGCTTTTATATATATAGATGACGGATAAGCATGAGCACGTTGAAAATTGCAGACTTCCACTTCGAGATTCATATCTCCTGAACGGTTTATGATATTAAGAAACGGTTTGCGCCATCAGACGGCTCATTTATCGCTCTACATGTTTGTTTCTAAACCATTTCCTAGTATCTCCCATATTAAGGGGGTAAATTGAGTTCAAATTTTGAATAGAGTGAAATTTGGGTGCATTTTTAACATTTTACATTACATTTTGCCTACTTATGTATAAGCTAGAATCATGAAATTTGGTACACATATGTTCCTTAATCGTGCCAATGTGCGCACACAACGTGATGATCCTATCATTCTTATAAGTGTGTCAAACAATAAAATATACTTGTAAACATCACCAAATTTACGAACAATCCAGAAATTCGGCCAAATTTAACGTATAAGGGAGAGAGATACGACAAAATGTCACAGGACCAAAGTTGTAGATCACTCCAAATTGAAGGGACATTGTGCCATCCGTTTTGTGATACGACTTACCGTTTAGCCAAAAAATAGCTCAAAAGGAATGTCTGCGCAGTCATTAAAATTGCCTCCATATTTCGATATCTTTGGGGTTAAAAAGTGAAAAATTTGAACACATTGGAATTTTCCCGTCGGTTAGGGACCAAAAGCTATAATTTCACCAAATTTCAATTGTCTACCTCGTCTCGTAGGTTGTGCCGCCATCTTGATTTGGGGGGATGGGGGATAAAAATGAGGAAATTCCCGAAAATTTTTAAGCCCACGGAACCTATAGATTATCGTTTTGGATATACTATACGACTGTGTTCTTATGCTGAGCCCAAAATTTGAGCCCCCCCAGCGTGCCCCCTTCAGGGAATTTTGAGAATTTCCGATTTTTCTAGGGATCCTGGGGTCATCAGTTTCCCTCGTACCAAGTTTCAAATTTCTGAGATTTCTGGAAGTGCCTCATTAATTCACGTCTTTTTTTCATTTTTAAATATTTATATATACATCGCTCCAGCCCGACTTGCTTTTATATATATAGATGACGGATAAGCATGAGCACGTTGAAAAGTGCAGACTTCCACTTCGAGATTCATATCTCCTAAACGGTTTATGATATTAAGAAACGGTTTGCGCCATCAGGCGCCTCATTTATCGCTCTACATATTTGTTTCTAAACCATTTAATCGTATCTCCCATATTAAGGGGGTAAATGGAGATCAAATTTTGAATAGGGTGAAATTTGGGTGCATTTTTAACATTTTACATTACTTTTTGCCTACTTATGTATAAGCTAGAATCATGAAATTTGGTACACGTATGTCCCTTCATCGTGCCAATGTGCGCACACAACGTGATGATCCTATCATTCTTATAAGTGTGTCAAACAATGAAATATACTTGTAAAAATCACCAAATTTACGAACAATCCAGAAATACGGCCAAATTTAACGTATTAGGGAGAGAGATACGACAAAATGTCACAGGACCAAGGTTGTAGATCACTCCGAATTGAAGAGACATTGTGCCATCCGTTTTGTGATACGACTTACCGTTTAGCCAAAAAATAGCTCAAAAGGAATGTCTGCACAGTCATTAAAATTGCCTCCATATTTCGATATCTTTGGGGGGTAAAAAGTGAAAAATTTGAACATCTTGGAATTTTCCCATCGGTTAGGGACCAAAAGCTATAATTTCACCAAATTTCAATTGTCTACTTCGTCTGGCAGGTTGTGCCGCCATTTTGATTTGGGGGGATAGGGGATAAAAATGAGGAAATTCTCGAAAATTTTTAAGCCCACGAAACCTATAGGTTATCGTTTTGGATATACTATACGACTGTGTTCTTATGCTGAGCCCAAAATTTGAGCCCTCCCAGCGTGCCCCCTTCAGGGAATTTTGAGAATTTCCGATTTTTCTAGGGATCCTGGGGTCATCAGTTTCCTCCGTACCAAGTTTCAAATTTCTGATATTTCTGGAAGTGCCTCATAAACTCACGTCTTTTTCATTTTTAAATATTTATATATACATCGCTCCAGCCCGACTTGCTTTTATATATATAGATGACGGATAACCATGAGCACGTTGAAAAGTGCAGACTTCCACTTCGAGATTCATATCTCCTAAACGGTTTATGATATTAAGAAACGGTTTGCGCCATCAGACGCCTCATTTGTCGCTCTACATGTTTATTTCTAAACCATTTCCTAGTATCTCCCATATTAACGGGGTAAATTGAGTTCAAATTTTGAATAGGGTGAAATTTGGGTGCATTTTTAACATTTTACATTACATTTTGCCTACTTATGTATAAGCTAGAATCATGAAATTTGGTACACATATGTTCCTTAATCGTGCCAATGAGCGCACACAACGTGATGATCCTATCATTCTTATAAGTGTGTCAAACAATAAAATATAATTGTAAACATCACCAAATTTACGAACAATCCAGAAATTCGGCCAAATTTAACGTATAAGGGAGAGAGATACGACAAAATGTCACAGGACCAAAGTTGTAGATCACTCCAAATTGAAGGGACATTGTGCCATCCGTTTTGTGATACGACTTACCGTTTAGCCAAAAAATAGCTCAAAAGGAATGTCTGCGCAGTCATTAAAATTGCCTCCATATTTCGATATCTTTGGGGTTAAAAAGTGAAAAATTTGAACACATTGGAATTTTCCCGTCGGTTAGGGACCAAAAGCTATAATTTCACCAAATTTCAATTGTCTACCTCGTCTCGCAGGTTGTGCCGCCATCTTGATTTGGGGGGATGGGGGATAAAAATGAGGAAATTCCCGAAAATTTTTAAGCCCACGGAACCTATAGGTTATCGTTTTGGATATACTATACGACTGTGTTCTTATGCTGAGCCCAAAATTTGAGCTCCCCCAGCGTGTCCCCTTCAGGGAATTTTGAGAATTTCCGATTTTTCTAGGGATCCTGGGGTCATCAGTTTCCCTCGTACCAAGTTTCAAATTTCTGAGATTTCTGGAAGTGCCTCATTAATTCACGTCTTTTTTTCATTTTTAAATATTTATATATACATCGCTCCAGCCCGACTTGCTTTTATATATATAGATGACGGATAACCATGAGCACGTTGAAAAGTGCAGACTTCCACTTCGAGATTCATATCTCCTAAACGGTTTATGATATTAAGAAACGGTTTGCGCCATCAGACGCCTCATTTGTCGCTCTACATGTTTATTTCTAAACCATTTCCTAGTATCTCCCATATTAACGGGGTAAATTGAGTTCAAATTTTGAATAGGGTGAAATTTGGGTGCATTTTTAACATTTTACATTACATTTTGCCTACTTATGTATAAGCTAGAATCATGAAATTTGGTACACATATGTTCCTTAATCGTGCCAATGAGCGCACACAACGTGATGATCCTATCATTCTTATAAGTGTGTCAAACAATAAAATATAATTGTAAACATCACCAAATTTACGAACAATCCAGAAATTCGGCCAAATTTAACGTATAAGGGAGAGAGATACGACAAAATGTCACAGGACCAAAGTTGTAGATCACTCCAAATTGAAGGGACATTGTGCCATCCGTTTTGTGATACGACTTACCGTTTAGCCAAAAAATAGCTCAAAAGGAATGTCTGCGCAGTCATTAAAATTGCCTCCATATTTCGATATCTTTGGGGTTAAAAAGTGAAAAATTTGAACACATTGGTATTTTCCCGTCGGTTAGGGACCAAAAGCTATAATTTCACCAAATTTCAATTGTCTACCTCGTCTCGCAGGTTGTGCCGCCATCTTGATTTGGGGGGATGGGGGATAAAAATGAGGAAATTCCCGAAAATTTTTAAGCCCACGGAACCTATAGGTTATCGTTTTGGATATACTATACGACTGTGTTCTTATGCTGAGCCCAAAATTTGAGCTCCCCCAGCGTGTCCCCTTCAGGGAATTTTGAGAATTTCCGATTTTTCTAGGGATCCTGGGGTCATCAGTTTCCCTCGTACCAAGTTTCAAATTTCTGAGATTTCTGGAAGTGCCTCATTAATTCACGTCTTTTTTTCATTTTTAAATATTTATATATATACATCGCTCCAGCCCGACTTGCTTTTATATATATAGATGACGGATAAGCATGAGCACGTTGAAAATTGCAGACTTCCACTTCGAGATTCATATCTCCTGAACGGTTTATGATATTAAGAAACGGTTTGCGCCATCAGACGGCTCATTTATCGCTCTACATGTTTGTTTCTAAACCATTTCCTAGTATCTCCCATATTAAGGGGGTAAATTGAGTTCAAATTTTGAATAGAGTGAATTTGGGTGCATTTTTAACATTTTACATTACATTTTGCCTACTTATGTATAAGCTAGAATCATGAAATTTGGTACACATATGTCCCTTAATCGTGCCAATGTGCGCACACAACGTGATGATCCTATCATTCTTATAAGTGTGTCAAACAATAAAATATACTTGTAAAAATCAAAAAATTTACGAACAATCCAGAAATACGGCCAAATTTAACGTATAAGGGAGAGAGATACGACAAAATGTCACAGGACCAAAGTTGTAGACCCCTCCAAATTGAAGGGACATTGTGCCATCCGTTTTGTGATACGACTTACCGTTTAGCCAAAAAATAGCTCAAAAGGAATGTCTGCGCAGTCATTAAAATTGCCTCCATGTTTCGATATCTTTGGGGTTAAAAAGTGAAAAATTTGAACACATTGGAATTTTCCCGTCGGTTAGGGACCAAAAGCTATAATTTCACCAAATTTCAATTGTCTACCTCGTCTCGTAGGTTGTGCCGCCATCTTGATTTGGGGGGATGGGGGATAAAAATGAGGAAATTCCCGAAAATTTTTAAGCCCACGGAGCCTATAGGTTATC
This sequence comes from Anabrus simplex, assembly GCF_040414725.1. Lineage (NCBI taxonomy): Eukaryota > Metazoa > Arthropoda > Insecta > Orthoptera > Tettigoniidae > Anabrus > Anabrus simplex. Next base: position 95,522,073 of record NC_090267.1, read on the forward strand.
GTTTTGGATATACTATACGACTGTGTTCTTATGCTGAGCCCAAAATTTGAGCCCCCCCAGCGTGCCCCCTTCAGGGAATTTTGAGAATTTCCGATTTTTCTAGGGATCCTGGGGTCATCAGTTTCCCTCGTACCAAGTTTCAAATTTCTGAGATTTCTGGAAGTTCCTCATTAATTCACGTCTTTTTTCATTTTTAAATATTTATATATATACATCGCTCCAGCCCGACTTGCTTTTATATATATAGATGACGGATAAGCATGAGCACGTTGAAAATTGCAGACTTCCACTTCGAGATTCATATCTCCTGAACGGTTTATGATATTAAGAAACGGTTTGCGCCATCAGACGGCTCATTTATCGCTCTACATGTTTGTTTCTAAACCATTTCCTAGTATCTCCCATATTAAGGGGGTAAATTGAGTTCAAATTTTGAATAGAGTGAAATTTGGGTGCATTTTTAACATTTTACATTACATTTTGCCTACTTATGTATAAGCTAGAATCATGAAATTTGGTACACATATGTCCCTTAATCGTGCCAATGTGCGCACACAACGTGATGATCCTATCATTCTTATAAGTGTGTCAAACAATAAAATATACTTGTAAAAATCACCAAATTTACGAACAATCCAGAAATACGGCCAAATTTAACGTATAAGGGAGAGAGATACAACAAAATGTCACAGGACCAAAGTTGTAGATCACTCCGAATTGAAGGGACATTGTGCCATCCGTTTTGTTATACGACTTACCGTTTAGCCAAAAAATAGCTCAAAAGGAATGTCTGCGCAGTCATTAAAATTGCCTCCATATTTCGATATCTTTGGGGTTAAAAAGTGAAAAATTTGAACACATTGGAATTTTCCCGTCGGTTAGGGACCAAAAGCTATAATTTCACCAAATTTCAATTGTCTACCTCGTCTCGTAGGTTGTGCCGCCATCTTGATTTGGGGGGATGGGGGATAAAAATGAGGAAATTCCCGAAAATTTTTAAGCCCACGGAACCTATAGGTTATCGTTTTGGATATACTATACGACTGTGTTCTTATGCTGAGCCCAAAATTTGAGCCCCCCCAGCGTGCCCCCTTCAGGGAATTTTGAGAATTTCCGATTTTTCTAGGGATCCTGGGGTCATCAGTTTCCCTCGTACCAAGTTTCAAATTTCTGAGATTTCTGGAAGTGCCCCATTAATTCACGTCTTTTTTTCATTTTTAAATATTTATATATACATCGCTCCAGTCCGACTTGCTTTTATATATATAGATGACGGATAAGCATGAGCACGTTGAAAATTGCAGACTTCCACTTCGAGATTCATATCTCCTGAACGGTTTATGATATTAAGAAACGGTTTGCGCCATCAGACGGCGCATTTATCGCTCTACATGTTTGTTTCTAAACCATTTCCTAGTATCTCCCATATTAAGGGGGTAAATTGAGTTCAAATTTTGAATAGAGTGAATTTGGGTGCATTTTTAACATTTTACATTACATTTTGCCTACTTATGTATAAGCTAGAATCATGAAATTTGGTACACATATGTCCCTTAATCGTGCCAATGTGCGCACACAACGTGATGATCCTATCATTCTTATAAGTGAGTCAAACAATAAAATATACTTGTAAAAATCAAAAAATTTACGAACAATCCAGAAATACGGCCAAATTTAACGTATAAGGGAGAGAGATACGACAAAATGTCACAGGACCAAAGTTGTAGACCCCTCCAAATTGAAGTGACATTGTGCCATCCGTTTTGTGATACGACTTACCGTTTAGCCAAAAAATAGCTCAAAAGGAATGTCTGCGCAGTCATTAAAATTGCCTCCATATTTCGATATCTTTGGGGTTAAAAAGTGAAAAATTTGAACACATTGGAATTTTCCCGTCGGTTAGGGACCAAAAGCTATAATTTCACCAAATTTCAATTGTCTACCTCGTCTCGTAGGTTGTGCCGCCATCTTGATTTGGGGGGATGGGGGATAAAAATGAGGAAATTCCCGAAAATTTTTAAGCCCACGGAGCCTATAGGTTATCGTTTTGGATATACTATACGACTGTGTTCTTATGCTGAGCCCAAAATTTGAGCCCCCCCAGCGTGCCCCCTTCAGGGAATTTTGAGAATTTCCGATTTTTCTAGGGATCCTGGGGTCATCAGTTTCCCTCGTACCAAGTTTCAAATTTCTGAGATTTCTGGAAGTGCCTCATTAATTCACGTCTTTTTTTCATTTTTAAATATTTATATATACATCGCTCCAGCCCGACTTGCTTTTATATATATAGATGACGGATAAGCATGAGCACGTTGAAAATTGCAGACTTCCACTTCGAGATTCATATCTCCTGAACGGTTTATGATATTAAGAAACGGTTTGCGCCATCAGACGGCTCATTTATCGCTCTACATGTTTGTTTCTAAACCATTTCCTAGTATCTCCCATATTAAGGGGGTAAATTGAGTTCAAATTTTGAATAGAGTGAAATTTGGGTGCATTTTTAACATTTTACATTACATTTTGCCTACTTATGTATAAGCTAGAATCATGAAATTTGGTACACATATGTTCCTTAATCGTGCCAATGTGCGCACACAACGTGATGATCCTATCATTCTTATAAGTGTGTCAAACAATAAAATATACTTGTAAACATCACCAAATTTACGAACAATCCAGAAATTCGGCCAAATTTAACGTATAAGGGAGAGAGATACGACAAAATGTCACAGGACCAAAGTTGTAGATCACTCCAAATTGAAGGGACATTGTGCCATCCGTTTTGTGATACGACTTACCGTTTAGCCAAAAAATAGCTCAAAAGGAATGTCTGCGCAGTCATTAAAATTGCCTCCATATTTCGATATCTTTGGGGTTAAAAAGTGAAAAATTTGAACACATTGGAATTTTCCCGTCGGTTAGGGACCAAAAGCTATAATTTCACCAAATTTCAATTGTCTACCTCGTCTCGTAGGTTGTGCCGCCATCTTGATTTGGGGGGATGGGGGATAAAAATGAGGAAATTCCCGAAAATTTTTAAGCCCACGGAACCTATAGATTATCGTTTTGGATATACTATACGACTGTGTTCTTATGCTGAGCCCAAAATTTGAGCCCCCCCAGCGTGCCCCCTTCAGGGAATTTTGAGAATTTCCGATTTTTCTAGGGATCCTGGGGTCATCAGTTTCCCTCGTACCAAGTTTCAAATTTCTGAGATTTCTGGAAGTGCCTCATTAATTCACGTCTTTTTTTCATTTTTAAATATTTATATATACATCGCTCCAGCCCGACTTGCTTTTATATATATAGATGACGGATAAGCATGAGCACGTTGAAAAGTGCAGACTTCCACTTCGAGATTCATATCTCCTAAACGGTTTATGATATTAAGAAACGGTTTGCGCCATCAGGCGCCTCATTTATCGCTCTACATATTTGTTTCTAAACCATTTAATCGTATCTCCCATATTAAGGGGGTAAATTGAGATCAAATTTTGAATAGGGTGAAATTTGGGTGCATTTTTAACATTTTACATTACTTTTTGCCTACTTATGTATAAGCTAGAATCATGAAATTTGGTACACGTATGTCCCTTCATCGTGCCAATGTGCGCACACAACGTGATGATCCTATCATTCTTATAAGTGTGTCAAACAATGAAATATACTTGTAAAAATCACCAAATTTACGAACAATCCAGAAATACGGCCAAATTTAACGTATTAGGGAGAGAGATACGACAAAATGTCACAGGACCAAGGTTGTAGATCACTCCGAGTTGAAGAGACATTGTGCCATCCGTTTTGTGATACGACTTACCGTTTAGCCAAAAAATAGCTCAAAAGGAATGTCTGCACAGTCATTAAAATTGCCTCCATATTTCGATATCTTTGGGGGGTAAAAAGTGAAAAATTTGAACATCTTGGAATTTTCCCATCGGTTAGGGACCAAAAGCTATAATTTCACCAAATTTCAATTGTCTACTTCGTCTGGCAGGTTGTGCCGCCATTTTGATTTGGGGGGATAGGGGATAAAAATGAGGAAATTCTCGAAAATTTTTAAGCCCACGAAACCTATAGGTTATCGTTTTGGATATACTATACGACTGTGTTCTTATGCTGAGCCCAAAATTTGAGCCCTCCCAGCGTGCCCCCTTCAGGGAATTTTGAGAATTTCCGATTTTTCTAGGGATCCTGGGGTCATCAGTTTCCTCCGTACCAAGTTTCAAATTTCTGAGATTTATGGAAGTGCCTCATTAATTCACGTCTTTTTTCATTTTTAAATATTTATATATACATCGCTCCAGCCCGACTTGCTTTTATATATATAGATGACAGATAAGCATGAGCACGTTGAAAAGTGCAGACTTCCACTTCGAGATTCATATCTCCTAAACGGTTTATGATATTAAGAAACGGTTTGCGCCATCAGACGCCTCATTTATCGCTCTACATGTTTGTTTCTAAACCATTTAATCGTATCTCCCATATTAAGGGGGTAAATTGAGATCAAATTTTGAATAGGGTGAAATTTGGGTGCATTTTTAACATTTTACATTACTTTTTGCCTACTTATGTATAAGCTAGAATCATGAAATTTGGTACACGTATGTCCCTTAATCGTGCCAATGTGCGCACACAACGTGATGATCCTATCATTCTTATAAGTGTGTCAAACAATGAAATATACTTGTACAAATCACCAAATTTACGAACAATCCAGAAATACGGCCAAATTTAACGTATAAGGGAGAGAGATACGACAAAATGACACAGGACCAAAGTTGTAGATCACTCCGACTTGAAGCGACATTGTGCCATCCGTTTTGTGATACGACTTACCGTTTAGCCAAAAAATAGCTCAAAAGGAATGTCTGCACAGTCATTAAAATTGCCTATATATTTCGATATCTTTGGGAGGTAAAAAGTGAAAAATTTGAACATCTTGGAATTTTCCCGTCGGTTAGGGACCAAAAGCTATAATTTCACCAAATTTCAATTGTCTACTTCGTCTGGCAGGTTGTGCCGCCATTTTGATTTGGGGGGATAGGGGATAAAAATGAGGAAATTCTCGAAAATTTTTAAGCCCACGAAACCTATAGGTTATCGTTTTGGATATACTATACGACTGTGTTCTTATGCTGAGCCCAAAATTTGAGCCCCCCCAGCGTGCCCCCTTCACGGAATTTTGAGAATTTCCGATTTTTCTAGGGATCCTGGGGTCATCGGTTTCCTCCGTACAAAGTTTCAAATTTCTGAGATTTCTGGAAGTGCCTCATTAATTCACGTCTTTTTTCATTATTAAATATTTAATATATACATCGCTCCAGCCCGACTTGCTTTTATATATATAGATGACGGATAAGCATGAGCACGTTGAAAAGTGCAGACTTCCACTTCGAGATTCATATCTCCTAAACGGTTTATGATATTAAGAAACGGTTTGCGCCATCAGACGCCTCATTTATCGCTCTACATATTTGTTTCTAAACCATTTCCTCGTATCTCCCATATTAAGGGGGTAAATTGAGATCAAATTTTGAATAGGGTGAAATTTGGGTGCATTTTTATCATTTTACATTACTTTTTGCCAACTTATGTATAAGCTAGAATCATGAAATTTGGTACACACATGTCCCTTAATCGTGCCAATGTGCACACACAACGTGATGATCCTATCATTCTTATAAGTGTGTCAAACAATGAAATCTACTTGTAAAAATCACCAAATTTACGAACAATCCAGAAATACGGCCAAATTTAACGTATAAGGGAGAGAGATACGACAAAATGTCACAGGACCAAAGTTGTAGATCACTCCGAATTGAAGCGACATTGTGCCATCCGTTTTGTGATACGACTTACCGTTTAGCCAAAAAATAGCTCAAAAGGAATGTCTGCACAGTCATTAAAATTGCCTATATATTTCGATATCTTTGGGGGGTAAAACGTGAAAAATTTGAACATCTTGGAATTTGCCGTCGGTTAGGGACCAAAAGCTATAATTTCACCAAATTTCAATTGTCTACTTCGTCTGGCAGGTTGTGCCGCCATTTTGATTTGGGGGGATAGGGGATAAAAATGAGGAAATTCTCGAAAATTTTTAAGCCCACGAAACCTATAGGTTATCGTTTCGGATATACTATACGACTGTGTTCTTATGCTGAGCCCAAAATTTGAGCCCCCCCAGCGTGCCCCCTTCAGGGAATTTTGAGAATTTCCGATTTTTCTAAGGATCCTGGGGTCATCAGTTTCCTCCGTACCAAGTTTCAAATTTCTGAGATTTATGGAAGTGCCTCATTAATTCACGTCTTTTTTCATTTTTAAATATTTATATATACATCGCTCCAGCCCGACTTGCTTTTATATATATAGATGACAGATAAGCATGAGCACGTTGAAAAGTGCAGACTTCCACTTCGAGATTCATATCTCCTAAACGGTTTATGATATTAAGAAACGGTTTGCGCCATCAGACGCCTCATTTATCGCTCTACATGTTTGTTTCTAAACCATTTAATCGTATCTCCCATATTAAGGGGGTAAATTGAGATCAAATTTTGAATAGGGTGAAATTTGGGTGCATTTTTAACATTTTACATTACTTTTTGCCTACTTATGTATAAGCTAGAATCATGAAATTTGGTACACGTATGTCCCTTAATCGTGCCAATGTGCGCACACAACGTGATGATCCTATCATTCTTATAAGTGTGTCAAACAATGAAATATACTTGAAAAAATCACCAAATTTACGAACAATCCAGAAATACGGCCAAATTTAACGTATTAGGGAGAGAGATACGACAAAATGTCACAGGACCAAGGTTGTAGATCACTCCGAATTGAAGCGACATTGTGCCATCCGTTTTGTGATACGACTTACCGTTTAGCCAAAAAATAGCTCAAAAGGAATGTCTGCACAGTCATTAAAATTGCCTATATATTTCGATATCTTTGGGGGGTAAAAAGTGAAAAATTTGAACATCTTGGAATTTGCCGTCGGTTAGGGACCAAAAGCTATAATTTCACCAAATTTCAATTGTCTACTTCGTCTGGCAGGTTGTGCCGCCATTTTGATTTGGGGGGATAGGGGATAAAAATGAGGAAATTCTCGAAAATTTTTAAGCCCACGAAACCTATAGGTTATCGTTTTGGATATACTATACGACTGTGTTCTTATGCTGAGCCCAAAATTTGAGCCCTCCCAGCGTGCCCCCTTCAGGGAATTTTGAGAATTTCCGATTTTTCTAGGGATCCTGGGGTCATCAGTTTCCTCCGTACCAAGTTTCAAATTTCTGAGATTTATGGAAGTGCCTCATTAATTCACGTCTTTTTTCATTTTTAAATATTTATATATACATCGCTCCAGCCCGACTTGCTTTTATATATATAGATGACAGATAAGCATGAGCACGTTGAAAAGTGCAGACTTCCACTTCGAGATTCATATCTCCTAAACGGTTTATGATATTAAGAAACGGTTTGCGCCATCAGACGCCTCATTTATCGCTCTACATGTTTGTTTCTAAACCATTTAATCGTATCTCCCATATTAAGGGGGTAAATTGAGATCAAATTTTGAATAGGGTGAAATTTGGGTGCATTTTTAACATTTTACATTACTTTTTGCCTACTTATGTATAAGCTAGAATCATGAAATTTGGTACACGTATGTCCCTTAATCGTGCCAATGTGCGCACACAACGTGATGATCCTATCATTCTTATAAGTGTGTCAAACAATGAAATATACTTGTACAAATCACCAAATTTACGAACAATCCAGAAATACGGCCAAATTTAACGTATAAGGGAGAGAGATACGACAAAATGACACAGGACCAAAGTTGTAGATCACTCCGACTTGAAGCGACATTGTGCCATCCGTTTTGTGATACGACTTACCGTTTAGCCAAAAAATAGCTCAAAAGGAATGTCTGCACAGTCATTAAAATTGCCTATATATTTCGATATCTTTGGGAGGTAAAAAGTGAAAAATTTGAACATCTTGGAATTTTCCCGTCGGTTAGGGACCAAAAGCTATAATTTCACCAAATTTCAATTGTCTACTTCGTCTGGCAGGTTGTGCCGCCATTTTGATTTGGGGGGATAGGGGATAAAAATGAGGAAATTCTCGAAAATTTTTAAGCCCACGAAACCTATAGGTTATCGTTTTGGATATACTATACGACTGTGTTCTTATGCTGAGCCCAAAATTTGAGCCCCCCCAGCGTGCCCCCTTCAGGGAATTTTGAGAATTTCCGATTTTTCTAAGGATCCTGGGGTCATCAGTTTCCTCCGTACCAAGTTTCAAATTTCTGAGATTTATGGAAGTGCCTCATTAATTCACGTCTTTTTTCATTATTAAATATTTAATATATACATCGCTCCAGCCCGACTTGCTTTTATATATATAGATGACGGATAAGCATGAGCACGTTGAAAAGTGCAGACTTCCACTTCGAGATTCATATCTCCTAAACGGTTTATGATATTAAGAAACGGTTTGCGCCATCAGACGCCTCATTTATCGCTCTACATATTTGTTTCTAAACCATTTCCTCGTATCTCCCATATTAAGGGGGTAAATTGAGATCAAATTTTGAATAGGGTGAAATTTGGGTGCATTTTTATCATTTTACATTACTTTTTGCCAACTTATGTATAAGCTAGAATCATGAAATTTGGTACACACATGTCCCTTAATCGTGCCAATGTGCACACACAACGTGATGATCCTATCATTCTTATAAGTGTGTCAAACAATGAAATATACTTGTAAAAATCACCAAATTTACGAACAATCCAGAAATACGGCCAAATTTAACGTATAAGGGAGAGAGATACGACAAAATGTCACAGGACCAAAGTTGTAGATCACTCCGAATTGAAGCGACATTGTGCCATCCGTTTTGTGATACGACTTACCGTTTAGCCAAAAAATAGCTCAAAAGGAATGTCTGCACAGTCATTAAAATTGCCTATATATTTCGATATCTTTGGGGGGTAAAACGTGAAAAATTTGAACATCTTGGAATTTGCCGTCGGTTAGGGACCAAAAGCTATAATTTCACCAAATTTCAATTGTCTACTTCGTCTGGCAGGTTGTGCCGCCATTTTGATTTGGGGGGATAGGGGATAAAAATGAGGAAATTCTCGAAAATTTTTAAGCCCACGAAACCTATAGGTTATCGTTTCGGATATACTATACGACTGTGTTCTTATGCTGAGCCCAAAATTTGAGCCCCCCCAGCGTGCCCCCTTCAGGGAATTTTGAGAATTTCCGATTTTTCTAAGGATCCTGGGGTCATCAGTTTCCTCCGTACCAAGTTTCAAATTTCTGAGATTTATGGAAGTGCCTCATTAATTCACGTCTTTTTTCATTTTTAAATATTTATATATACATCGCTCCAGCCCGACTTGCTTTTATATATATAGACGACAGATAAGCATGAGCACGTTGAAAAGTGCAGACTTCCACTTCGAGATTCATATCTCCTAAACGGTTTATGATATTAAGAAACGGTTTGCGCCATCAGACGCCCCATTTATCGCTCTACATGTCTGTTTCTAAACCATTTAATCGTATCTCCCATATTAAGGGGGTAAATTGAGATCAAATTTTGAATAGGGTGAAATTTGGGTGCATTTTTAACATTTTACATTACTTTTTGCCTACTTATGTATAAGCTAGAATCATGAAATTTGGTACACGTATGTCCCTTAATCGTGCCAATGTGCGCACACAACGTGATGATCCTATCATTCTTATAAGTGTGTCAAACAATGAAATATACTTGTAAAAATCACCAAATTTACGAACAATCCAGAAATACGGCCAAATTTAACGTATTAGGGAGAGAGATACGACAAAATGTCACAGGACCAAGGTTGTAGATCACTCCGAATTGAAGAGACATTGTGCCATCCGTTTTGTGATACGACTTACCGTTTAGCCAAAAAATAGCTCAAAAGGAATGTCTGCACAGTCATTAAAATTGCCTATATATTTCGATATCTTTGGGGGGTAAAAAGTGAAAAATTTGAACATCTTGGAATTTGCCGTCGGTTAGGGACCAAAAGCTATAATTTCACCAAATTTCAATTGTCTACTTCGTCTGGCAGGTTGTGCCGCCATTTTGATTTGGGGGGATAGGGGATAAAAATGAGGAAATTCTCGAAAATTTTTAAGCCCACGAAACCTATAGGTTATCGTTTTGGATATACTATACGACTGTGTTCTTATGCTGAGCCCAAAATTTGAGCCCTCCCAGCGTGCCCCCTTCAGGGAATTTTGAGAATTTCCGATTTTTCTAGGGATCCTGGGGTCATCAGTTTCCTCCGTACCAAGTTTCAAATTTCTGAGATTTATGGAAGTGCCTCATTAATTCACGTCTTTTTTCATTTTTAAATATTTATATATACATCGCTCCAGCCCGACTTGCTTTTATATATATAGATGACAGATAAGCATGAGCACGTTGAAAAGTGCAGACTTCCACTTCGAGATTCATATCTCCTAAACGGTTTATGATATTAAGAAACGGTTTGCGCCATCAGACGCCTCATTTATCGCTCTACATGTTTGTTTCTAAACCATTTAATCGTATCTCCCATATTAAGGGGGTAAATTGAGATCAAATTTTGAATAGGGTGAAATTTGGGTGCATTTTTAACATTTTACATTACTTTTTGCCTACTTATGTATAAGCTAGAATCATGAAATTTGGTACACGTATGTCCCTTAATCGTGCCAATGTGCGCACACAACGTGATGATCCTATCATTCTTATAAGTGTGTCAAACAATGAAATATACTTGTACAAATCACCAAATTTACGAACAATCCAGAAATACGGCCAAATTTCACGTATAAGGGAGAGAGATACGACAAAATGACACAGGACCAAAGTTGTAGATCACTCCGACTTGAAGCGACATTGTGCCATCCGTTTTGTGATACGACTTACCGTTTAGCCAAAAAATAGCTCAAAAGGAATGTCTGCACAGTCATTAAAATTGCCTATATATTTCGATATCTTTGGGAGGTAAAAAGTGAAAAATTTGAACATCTTGGAATTTTCCCGTCGGTTAGGGACCAAAAGCTATAATTTCACCAAATTTCAATTGTCTACTTCGTCTGGCAGGTTGTGCCGCCATTTTGATTTGGGGGGATAGGGGATAAAAATGAGGAAATTCTCGAAAATTTTTAAGCCCACGAAACCTATAGGTTATCGTTTTGGATATACTATACGACTGTGTTCTTATGCTGAGCCCAAAATTTGAGCCCCCCCAGCGTGCCCCCTTCAGGGAATTTTGAGAATTTCCGATTTTTCTAGGGATCCTGGGGTCATCGGTTTCCTCCGTACAAAGTTTCAAATTTCTGAGATTTCTGGAAGTGCCTCATTAATTCACGTCTTTTTTCATTATTAAATATTTAATATATACATCGCTCCAGCCCGACTTGCTTTTATATATATAGATGACGGATAAGCATGAGCACGTTGAAAAGTGCAGACTTCCACTTCGAGATTCATATCTCCTAAACGGTTTATGATATTAAGAAACGGTTTGCGCCATCAGACGCCTCATTTATCGCTCTACATATTTGTTTCTAAACCATTTCCTCGTATCTCCCATATTAAGGGGGTAAATTGAGATCAAATTTTGAATAGGGTGAAATTTGGGTGCATTTTTATCATTTTACATTACTTTTTGCCAACTTATGTATAAGCTAGAATCATGAAATTTGGTACACACATGTCCCTTAATCGTGCCAATGTGCACACACAACGTGATGATCGTATCATTCTTATAAGTGTGTCAAACAATGAAATATACTTGTAAAAATCACCAAATTTACGAACAATCCAGAAATACGGCCAAATTTAACGTATAAGGGAGAGAGATACGACAAAATGTCACAGGACCAAAGTTGTAGATCACTCCGAATTGAAGCGACATTGTGCCATCCGTTTTGTGATACGACTTACCGTTTAGCCAAAAAATAGCTCAAAAGGAATGTCTGCACAGTCATTAAAATTGCCTATATATTTCGATATCTTTGGGGGGTAAAACGTGAAAAATTTGAACATCTTGGAATTTGCCGTCGGTTAGGGACCAAAAGCTATAATTTCACCAAATTTCAATTGTCTACTTCGTCTGGCAGGTTGTGCCGCCATTTTGATTTGGGGGGATAGGGGATAAAAATGAGGAAATTCTCGAAAATTTTTAAGCCCACGAAACCTATAGGTTATCGTTTCGGATATACTATACGACTGTGTTCTTATGCTGAGCCCAAAATTTGAGCCCCCCCAGCGTGCCCCCTTCAGGGAATTTTGAGAATTTCCGATTTTTCTAAGGATCCTGGGGTCATCAGTTTCCTCCGTACCAAGTTTCAAATTTCTGAGATTTATGGAAGTGCCTCATTAATTCACGTCTTTTTTCATTTTTAAATATTTATATATACATCGCTCCAGCCCGACTTGCTTTTATATATATAGATGACAGATAAGCATGAGCACGTTGAAAAGTGCAGACTTCCACTTCGAGATTCATATCTCCTAAACGGTTTATGATATTAAGAAACGGTTTGCGCCATCAGACGCCTCATTTATCGCTCTACATGTTTGTTTCTAAACCATTTAATCGTATCTCCCATATTAAGGGGGTAAATTGAGATCAAATTTTGAATAGGGTGAAATTTGGGTGCATTTTTAACATTTTACATTACTTTTTGCCTACTTATGTATAAGCTAGAATCATGAAATTTGGTACACGTATGTCCCTTAATCGTGCCAATGTGCGCACACAACGTGATGATCCTATCATTCTTATAAGTGTGTCAAACAATGAAATATACTTGTAAAAATCACCAAATTTACGAACAATCCAGAAATACGGCCAAATTTAACGTATTAGGGAGAGAGATACGACAAAATGTCACAGGACCAAGGTTGTAGATCACTCCGAATTGAAGGGACATTGTGCCATCCGTTTTGTGATACGACTTACCGTTTAGCCAAAGAATAGCTCAAAAGGAATGTCTGCACAGTCATTAAAATTGCCTCCATATTTCGATATCTTTGGGGGGTAAAAAGTGAAAAATTTGAACATCTTGGAATTTTCCCATCGGTTAGGGACCAAAAGCTATAATTTCACCAAATTTCAATTGTCTACTTCGTCTGGCAGGTTGTGCCGCCATTTTGATTTGGGGGGATAGGGGATAAAAATGAGGAAATTCTCGAAAATTTTTAAGCCCACGAAACCTATAGGTTATCGTTTTGGATATACTATAAGACTGTGTTCTTATGCTGAACCCAAAATTTGAGCCCCCCCCAGCGTGCCCCCTTCAGGGAATTTTGAGAATTTCCGATTTTTCTAGGGATCCTGGGGTCATCGGTTTCCTCCGTACAAAGTTTCAAATTTCTGAGATTTCTGGAAGTGCCTCATTAATTCACGTCTTTTTTCATTATTAAATATTTAATATATACATCGCTCCAGCCCGACTTGCTTTTATATATATAGATGACGGATAAGCATGAACACGTTGAAAAGTGCAGACTTCCACTTCGAGATTCATATCTCCTAAACGGTTTATGATATTAAGAAACGGTTTGCGCCATCAGACGCCTCATTTATCGCTCTACATATTTGTTTCTAAACCATTTCCTCGTATCTCCCATATTAAGGGGGTAAATTGAGATCAAATTTTGAATAGGGTGAAATTTGGGTGCATTTTTATCATTTTACATTACTTTTTGCCTACTTATGTATAAGCTAGAATCATGAAATTTGGTACACGTATGTCCCTTCATCGTGCCAACGTGCGCACACAACGTGATGATCCTATCATTCTTATAAGTGTGTCAAACAATGAAATATACTTGTAAAAATCACCAAATTTACGAACAATCCAGAAATACGGCCAAATTTAACGTATAAGGGAGAGAGATACGACAAAATGTCACAGGACCAAAGTTGTAGATCACTCCGAATTGAAGCGACATTGAGCCATCCGTTTTGTGATACGACTTACCGTTTAGCCAAAAAATAGCTCAAAAGGAATGTCTGCACAGTCATTAAAATTGCTTATATATTTCGATATCTTTGGGGGGTAAAAAGTGAAAAATTTGAACATCTTGGAATTTTCCCGTCGGTTAGGGACCAAAAGCTATAATTTCACCAAATTTCAATTGTCTACTTCGTCTGGCAGGTTGTGCCGCCATTTTGATTTGGGGGGATAGGGGATAAAAATGAGGAAATTCTCGAAAATTTTTAAGCCCACGAAACCTATAGGTTATCGTTTTGGATATACTATACGACTGTGTTCTTATGCTGAGCCCAAAATTTGAGCCCCCCAGCGTGCCCCCTTCAGGGAATTTTGAGAATTTCTGATTTTTCTAGGGATCCTGGGGTCATCGGTTTCCTCCGTACAAAGTTTCAAATTTCTGAGATTTCTGGAAGTGCCTCATTAATTCACGTCTTTTTTCATTATTAAATATTTAATATATACATCGCTCCAGCCCGACTTGCTTTTATATATATAGATGACGGATAAGCATGAGCACGTTGAAAAGTGCAGACTTCCACTTCGAGATTCATATCTCCTAAACGGTTTATGATATTAAGAAACGGTTTGCGCCATCAGACGCCTCATTTATCGCTCTACATATTTGTTTCTAAACCATTTCCTCGTATCTCCCATATTAAGGGGGTAAATTGAGATCAAATTTTGAATAGGGTGAAATTTGGGTGCATTTTTATCATTTTACATTACTTTTTGCCAACTTATGTATAAGCTAGAATCATGAAATTTGGTACACACATGTCCCTTAATCGTGCCAATGTGCACACACAACGTGATGATCCTATCATTCTTATAAGTGTGTCAAACAATGAAATATACTTGTAAAAATCACCAAATTTACGAACAATCCAGAAATACGGCCAAATTTAACGTATAAGGGAGAGAGATACGACAAAATGTCACAGGACCAAAGTTGTAGATCACTCCGAATTGAAGCGACATTGTGCCATCCGTTTTGTGATACGACTTACCGTTTAGCCAAAAAATAGCTCAAAAGGAATGTCTGCACAGTCATTAAAATTGCCTATATATTTCGATATCTTTGGGGGGTAAAAAGTGAAAAATTTGAACATCTTGGAATTTGCCGTCGGTTAGGGACCAAAAGCTATAATTTCACCAAATTTCAATTGTCTACTTCGTCTGGCAGGTTGTGCCGCCATTTTGATTTGGGGGGATAGGGGATAAAAATGAGGAAATTCTCGAAAATTTTTAAGCCCACGAAACCTATAGGTTATCGTTTTGGATATACTATACGACTGTGTTCTTATGCTGAGCCCAAAATTTGAGCCCCCCCAGCGTGCCCCCTTCAGGGAATTTTGAGAATTTCCGATTTTTCTAAGGATCCTGGGGTCATCAGTTTCCTCCGTACCAAGTTTCAAATTTCTGAGATTTATGGAAGTGCCTCATTAATTCACGTCTTTTTTCATTTTTAAATATTTATATATACATCGCTCCAGCCCGACTTGCTTTTATATATATAGATGACAGATAAGCATGAGCACGTTGAAAAGTGCAGACTTCCACTTCGAGATTCATATCTCCTAAACGGTTTATGATATTAAGAAACGGTTTGCGCCATCAGACGCCTCATTTATCGCTCTACATGTTTGTTTCTAAACCATTTAATCGTATCTCCCATATTAAGGGGGTAAATTGAGATCAAATTTTGAATAGGGTGAAATTTGGGTGCATTTTTAACATTTTACATTACTTTTTGCCTACTTATGTATAAGCTAGAATCATGAAATTTGGTACACGTATGTCCCTTAATCGTGCCAATGTGCGCACACAACGTGATGATCCTATCATTCTTATAAGTGTGTCAAACAATGAAATATACTTGTAAAAATCACCAAATTTACGAACAATCCAGAAATACGGCCAAATTTAACGTATAAGGGAGAGAGATACGACAAAATGTCACAGGACCAAAGTTGTAGATCACTCCGAATTGAAGCGACATTGTGCCATCCGTTTTGTGATACGACTTACCGTTTAGCCAAAAAATAGCTCAAAAGGAATGTCTGCACAGTCATTAAAATTGCCTATATATTTCGATATCTTTGGGGGGTAAAAAGTGAAAAATTTGAACATCTTGGAATTTTCCCGTCGGTTAGGGACCAAAAGCTATAATTTCACCAAATTTCAATTGTCTACTTCGTCTGGCAGGTTGTGCCGCCATTTTGATTTGGGGGGATAGGGGATAAAAATGAGGAAATTCTCGAAAAGTTTTAAGCCCACGAAACCTATAGGTTATCGTTTTGGATATACTATACGACTGTGTTCTTATGCTGAGCCCAAAATTTGAGCCCCCCAGCGTGCCCCCTTCAGGGAATTTTGAGAATTTCCGATTTTTCTAGGGATCCTGGGGTCATCGGTTTCCTCCGTACAAAGTTTCAAATTTCTGAGATTTCTGGAAGTGCCTCATTAATTCACGTCTTTTTTCATTATTAAATATTTAATATATACATCGCTCCAGCCCGACTTGCTTTTATATATATAGATGACGGATAAGCATGAGCACGTTGAAAAGTGCAGACTTCCACTTCGAGATTCATATCTCCTAAACGGTTTATGATATTAAGAAACGGTTTGCGCCATCAGACGCCTCATTTATCGCTCTACATATTTGTTTCTAAACCATTTCCTCGTATCTCCCATATTAAGGGGGTAAATTGAGATCAAATTTTGAATAGGGTGAAATTTGGGTGCATTTTTATCATTTTACATTACTTTTTGCCAACTTATGTATAAGCTAGAATCATGAAATTTGGTACACACATGTCCCTTAATCGTGCCAATGTGCACACACAACGTGATGATCGTATCATTCTTATAAGTGTGTCAAACAATGAAATATACTTGTAAAAATCACCAAATTTACGAACAATCCAGAAATACGGCCAAATTTAACGTATAAGGGAGAGAGATACGACAAAATGTCACAGGACCAAAGTTGTAGATCACTCCGAATTGAAGCGACATTGTGCCATCCGTTTTGTGATACGACTTACCGTTTAGCCAAAAAATAGCTCAAAAGGAATGTCTGCACAGTCATTAAAATTGCCTATATATTTCGATATCTTTGGGGGGTAAAAAGTGAAAAATTTGAACATCTTGGAATTTGCCGTCGGTTAGGGACCAAAAGCTATAATTTCACCAAATTTCAATTGTCTACTTCGTCTGGCAGGTTGTGCCGCCATTTTGATTTGGGGGGATAGGGGATAAAAATGAGGAAATTCTCGAAAATTTTTAAGCCCACGAAACCTATAGGTTATCGTTTTGGATATACTATACGACTGTGTTCTTATGCTGAGCCCAAAATTTGAGCCCTCCCAGCGTGCCCCCTTCAGGGAATTTTGAGAATTTCCGATTTTTCTAGGGATCCTGGGGTCATCAGTTTCCTCCGTACCAAGTTTCAAATTTCTGAGATTTATGGAAGTGCCTCATTAATTCACGTCTTTTTTCATTTTTAAATATTTATATATACATCGCTCCAGCCCGACTTGCTTTTATATATATAGATGACAGATAAGCATGAGCACGTTGAAAAGTGCAGACTTCCACTTCGAGATTCATATCTCCTAAACGGTTTATGATATTAAGAAACGGTTTGCGCCATCAGACGCCTCATTTATCGCTCTACATGTTTGTTTCTAAACCATTTAATCGTATCTCCCATATTAAGGGGGTAAATTGAGATCAAATTTTGAATAGGGTGAAATTTGGGTGCATTTTTAACATTTTACATTACTTTTTGCCTACTTATGTATAAGCTAGAATCATGAAATTTGGTACACGTATGTCCCTTAATCGTGCCAATGTGCGCACACAACGTGATGATCCTATCATTCTTATAAGTGTGTCAAACAATGAAATATACTTGTACAAATCACCAAATTTACGAACAATCCAGAAATACGGCCAAATTTCACGTATAAGGGAGAGAGATACGACAAAATGACACAGGACCAAAGTTGTAGATCACTCCGACTTGAAGCGACATTGTGCCATCCGTTTTGTGATACGACTTACCGTTTAGCCAAAAAATAGCTCAAAAGGAATGTCTGCACAGTCATTAAAATTGCCTATATATTTCGATATCTTTGGGAGGTAAAAAGTGAAAAATTTGAACATCTTGGAATTTTCCCGTCGGTTAGGGACCAAAAGCTATAATTTCACCAAATTTCAATTGTCTACTTCGTCTGGCAGGTTGTGCCGCCATTTTGATTTGGGGGGATAGGGGATAAAAATGAGGAAATTCTCGAAAATTTTTAAGCCCACGAAACCTATAGGTTATCGTTTTGGATATACTATACGACTGTGTTCTTATGCTGAGCCCAAAATTTGAGCCCCCCCAGCGTGCCCCCTTCAGGGAATTTTGAGAATTTCCGATTTTTCTAGGGATCCTGGGGTCATCGGTTTCCTCCGTACAAAGTTTCAAATTTCTGAGATTTCTGGAAGTGCCTCATTAATTCACGTCTTTTTTCATTATTAAATATTTAATATATACATCGCTCCAGCCCGACTTGCTTTTATATATATAGATGACGGATAAGCATGAGCACGTTGAAAAGTGCAGACTTCCACTTCGAGATTCATATCTCCTAAACGGTTTATGATATTAAGAAACGGTTTGCGCCATCAGACGCCTCATTTATCGCTCTACATATTTGTTTCTAAACCATTTCCTCGTATCTCCCATATTAAGGGGGTAAATTGAGATCAAATTTTGAATAGGGTGAAATTTGGGTGCATTTTTATCATTTTACATTACTTTTTGCCAACTTATGTATAAGCTAGAATCATGAAATTTGGTACACACATGTCCCTTAATCGTGCCAATGTGCACACACAACGTGATGATCGTATCATTCTTATAAGTGTGTCAAACAATGAAATATACTTGTAAAAATCACCAAATTTACGAACAATCCAGAAATACGGCCAAATTTAACGTATAAGGGAGAGAGATACGACAAAATGTCACAGGACCAAAGTTGTAGATCACTCCGAATTGAAGCGACATTGTGCCATCCGTTTTGTGATACGACTTACCGTTTAGCCAAAAAATAGCTCAAAAGGAATGTCTGCACAGTCATTAAAATTGCCTATATATTTCGATATCTTTGGGGGGTAAAACGTGAAAAATTTGAACATCTTGGAATTTGCCGTCGGTTAGGGACCAAAAGCTATAATTTCACCAAATTTCAATTGTCTACTTCGTCTGGCAGGTTGTGCCGCCATTTTGATTTGGGGGGATAGGGGATAAAAATGAGGAAATTCTCGAAAATTTTTAAGCCCACGAAACCTATAGGTTATCGTTTCGGATATACTATACGACTGTGTTCTTATGCTGAGCCCAAAATTTGAGCCCCCCCAGCGTGCCCCCTTCAGGGAATTTTGAGAATTTCCGATTTTTCTAAGGATCCTGGGGTCATCAGTTTCCTCCGTACCAAGTTTCAAATTTCTGAGATTTATGGAAGTGCCTCATTAATTCACGTCTTTTTTCATTTTTAAATATTTATATATACATCGCTCCAGCCCGACTTGCTTTTATATATATAGATGACAGATAAGCATGAGCACGTTGAAAAGTGCAGACTTCCACTTCGAGATTCATATCTCCTAAACGGTTTATGATATTAAGAAACGGTTTGCGCCATCAGACGCCTCATTTATCGCTCTACATGTTTGTTTCTAAACCATTTAATCGTATCTCCCATATTAAGGGGGTAAATTGAGATCAAATTTTGAATAGGGTGAAATTTGGGTGCATTTTTAACATTTTACATTACTTTTTGCCTACTTATGTATAAGCTAGAATCATGAAATTTGGTACACGTATGTCCCTTAATCGTGCCAATGTGCGCACACAACGTGATGATCCTATCATTCTTATAAGTGTGTCAAACAATGAAATATACTTGTAAAAATCACCAAATTTACGAACAATCCAGAAATACGGCCAAATTTAACGTATTAGGGAGAGAGATACGACAAAATGTCACAGGACCAAGGTTGTAGATCACTCCGAATTGAAGGGACATTGTGCCATCCGTTTTGTGATACGACTTACCGTTTAGCCAAAGAATAGCTCAAAAGGAATGTCTGCACAGTCATTAAAATTGCCTCCATATTTCGATATCTTTGGGGGGTAAAAAGTGAAAAATTTGAACATCTTGGAATTTTCCCATCGGTTAGGGACCAAAAGCTATAATTTCACCAAATTTCAATTGTCTACTTCGTCTGGCAGGTTGTGCCGCCATTTTGATTTGGGGGGATAGGGGATAAAAATGAGGAAATTCTCGAAAATTTTTAAGCCCACGAAACCTATAGGTTATCGTTTTGGATATACTATAAGACTGTGTTCTTATGCTGAACCCAAAATTTGAGCCCCCCCCAGCGTGCCCCCTTCAGGGAATTTTGAGAATTTCCGATTTTTCTAGGGATCCTGGGGTCATCGGTTTCCTCCGTACAAAGTTTCAAATTTCTGAGATTTCTGGAAGTGCCTCATTAATTCACGTCTTTTTTCATTATTAAATATTTAATATATACATCGCTCCAGCCCGACTTGCTTTTATATATATAGATGACGGATAAGCATGAACACGTTGAAAAGTGCAGACTTCCACTTCGAGATTCATATCTCCTAAACGGTTTATGATATTAAGAAACGGTTTGCGCCATCAGACGCCTCATTTATCGCTCTACATATTTGTTTCTAAACCATTTCCTCGTATCTCCCATATTAAGGGGGTAAATTGAGATCAAATTTTGAATAGGGTGAAATTTGGGTGCATTTTTATCATTTTACATTACTTTTTGCCTACTTATGTATAAGCTAGAATCATGAAATTTGGTACACGTATGTCCCTTCATCGTGCCAACGTGCGCACACAACGTGATGATCCTATCATTCTTATAAGTGTGTCAAACAATGAAATATACTTGTAAAAATCACCAAATTTACGAACAATCCAGAAATACGGCCAAATTTAACGTATAAGGGAGAGAGATACGACAAAATGTCACAGGACCAAAGTTGTAGATCACTCCGAATTGAAGCGACATTGAGCCATCCGTTTTGTGATACGACTTACCGTTTAGCCAAAAAATAGCTCAAAAGGAATGTCTGCACAGTCATTAAAATTGCTTATATATTTCGATATCTTTGGGGGGTAAAAAGTGAAAAATTTGAACATCTTGGAATTTTCCCGTCGGTTAGGGACCAAAAGCTATAATTTCACCAAATTTCAATTGTCTACTTCGTCTGGCAGGTTGTGCCGCCATTTTGATTTGGGGGGATAGGGGATAAAAATGAGGAAATTCTCGAAAATTTTTAAGCCCACGAAACCTATAGGTTATCGTTTTGGATATACTATACGACTGTGTTCTTATGCTGAGCCCAAAATTTGAGCCCCCCAGCGTGCCCCCTTCAGGGAATTTTGAGAATTTCTGATTTTTCTAGGGATCCTGGGGTCATCGGTTTCCTCCGTACAAAGTTTCAAATTTCTGAGATTTCTGGAAGTGCCTCATTAATTCACGTCTTTTTTCATTATTAAATATTTAATATATACATCGCTCCAGCCCGACTTGCTTTTATATATATAGATGACGGATAAGCATGAGCACGTTGAAAAGTGCAGACTTCCACTTCGAGATTCATATCTCCTAAACGGTTTATGATATTAAGAAACGGTTTGCGCCATCAGACGCCTCATTTATCGCTCTACATATTTGTTTCTAAACCATTTCCTCGTATCTCCCATATTAAGGGGGTAAATTGAGATCAAATTTTGAATAGGGTGAAATTTGGGTGCATTTTTATCATTTTACATTACTTTTTGCCAACTTATGTATAAGCTAGAATCATGAAATTTGGTACACACATGTCCCTTAATCGTGCCAACGTGCACACACAACGTGATGATCCTATCATTCTTATAAGTGTGTCAAACAATGAAATATACTTGTAAAAATCACCAAATTTACGAACAATCCAGAAATACGGCCAAATTTAACGTATAAGGGAGAGAGATACGACAAAATGTCACAGGACCAAAGTTGTAGATCACTCCGAATTGAAGCGACATTGTGCCATCCGTTTTGTGATACGACTTACCGTTTAGCCAAAAAATAGCTCAAAAGGAATGTCTGCACAGTCATTAAAATTGCCTATATATTTCGATATCTTTGGGGGGTAAAAAGTGAAAAATTTGAACATCTTGGAATTTGCCGTCGGTTAGGGACCAAAAGCTATAATTTCACCAAATTTCAATTGTCTACTTCGTCTGGCAGGTTGTGCCGCCATTTTGATTTGGGGGGATAGGGGATAAAAATGAGGAAATTCTCGAAAATTTTTAAGCCCACGAAACCTATAGGTTATCGTTTTGGATATACTATACGACTGTGTTCTTATGCTGAGCCCAAAATTTGAGCCCCCCCAGCGTGCCCCCTTCAGGGAATTTTGAGAATTTCCGATTTTTCTAAGGATCCTGGGGTCATCAGTTTCCTCCGTACCAAGTTTCAAATTTCTGAGATTTATGGAAGTGCCTCATTAATTCACGTCTTTTTTCATTTTTAAATATTTATATATACATCGCTCCAGCCCGACTTGCTTTTATATATATAGATGACAGATAAGCATGAGCACGTTGAAAAGTGCAGACTTCCACTTCGAGATTCATATCTCCTAAACGGTTTATGATATTAAGAAACGGTTTGCGCCATCAGACGCCTCATTTATCGCTCTACATGTTTGTTTCTAAACCATTTAATCGTATCTCCCATATTAAGGGGGTAAATTGAGATCAAATTTTGAATAGGGTGAAATTTGGGTGCATTTTTAACATTTTACATTACTTTTTGCCTACTTATGTATAAGCTAGAATCATGAAATTTGGTACACGTATGTCCCTTAATCGTGCCAATGTGCGCACACAACGTGATGATCCTATCATTCTTATAAGTGTGTCAAACAATGAAATATACTTGTAAAAATCACCAAATTTACGAACAATCCAGAAATACGGCCAAATTTAACGTATAAGGGAGAGAGATACGACAAAATGTCACAGGACCAAAGTTGTAGATCACTCCGAATTGAAGCGACATTGTGCCATCCGTTTTGTGATACGACTTACCGTTTAGCCAAAAAATAGCTCAAAAGGAATGTCTGCACAGTCATTAAAATTGCCTATATATTTCGATATCTTTGGGGGGTAAAAAGTGAAAAATTTGAACATCTTGGAATTTTCCCGTCGGTTAGGGACCAAAAGCTATAATTTCACCAAATTTCAATTGTCTACTTCGTCTGGCAGGTTGTGCCGCCATTTTGATTTGGGGGGATAGGGGATAAAAATGAGGAAATTCTCGAAAAGTTTTAAGCCCACGAAACCTATAGGTTATCGTTTTGGATATACTATACGACTGTGTTCTTATGCTGAGCCCAAAATTTGAGCCCCCCAGCGTGCCCCCTTCAGGGAATTTTGAGAATTTCCGATTTTTCTAGGGATCCTGGGGTCATCGGTTTCCTCCGTACAAAGTTTCAAATTTCTGAGATTTCTGGAAGTGCCTCATTAATTCACGTCTTTTTTCATTATTAAATATTTAATATATACATCGCTCCAGCCCGACTTGCTTTTATATATATAGATGACGGATAAGCATGAGCACGTTGAAAAGTGCAGACTTCCACTTCGAGATTCATATCTCCTAAACGGTTTATGATATTAAGAAACGGTTTGCGCCATCAGACGCCTCATTTATCGCTCTACATATTTGTTTCTAAACCATTTCCTCGTATCTCCCATATTAAGGGGGTAAATTGAGATCAAATTTTGAATAGGGTGAAATTTGGGTGCATTTTTATCATTTTACATTACTTTTTGCCAACTTATGTATAAGCTAGAATCATGAAATTTGGTACACACATGTCCCTTAATCGTGCCAATGTGCACACACAACGTGATGATCCTATCATTCTTATAAGTGTGTCAAACAATGAAATATACTTGTAAAAATCACCAAATTTACGAACAATCCAGAAATACGGCCAAATTTAACGTATAAGGGAGAGAGATACGACAAAATGTCACAGGACCAAAGTTGTAGATCACTCCGAATTGAAGCGACATTGTGCCATCCGTTTTGTGATACGACTTACCGTTTAGCCAAAAAATAGCTCAAAAGGAATGTCTGCACAGTCATTAAAATTGCCTATATATTTCGATATCTTTGGGGGGTAAAAAGTGAAAAATTTGAACATCTTGGAATTTGCCGTCGGTTAGGGACCAAAAGCTATAATTTCACCAAATTTCAATTGTCTACTTCGTCTGGCAGGTTGTGCCGCCATTTTGATTTGGGGGGATAGGGGATAAAAATGAGGAAATTCTCGAAAATTTTTAAGCCCACGAAACCTATAGGTTATCGTTTTGGATATACTATACGACTGTGTTCTTATGCTGAGCCCAAAATTTGAGCCCCCCCAGCGTGCCCCCTTCAGGGAATTTTGAGAATTTCCGATTTTTCTAAGGATCCTGGGGTCATCAGTTTCCTCCGTACCAAGTTTCAAATTTCTGAGATTTATGGAAGTGCCTCATTAATTCACGTCTTTTTTCATTTTTAAATATTTATATATACATCGCTCCAGCCCGACTTGCTTTTATATATATAGATTGTATACACGCTTAAAGCCGGGTGGCCGCGCACGACGTAAGTTCGGCTGAGGCAGCTGCCGTAGCGCAGAGTACAAACACCGTGCGTTCGGTCTGACTTTATAAGAGAGACCCTGAACAGGTGCTCAGTTGGAAAACACTGAAAATGTTTGATCACATAGCTGTTTAACTTCACGGTAACACAGGTTGTCTAGGACGCCAGAACGGGGAATTTGAATTTGAATTTGAATTTGAATTTATTGATCATGATTTACATGCCACTGAGACTGAAAAGCCCCTTTATGCAGCGTCTTCTTATAATACAATGCAGATTTATGAAAACAGTAACTACATTTTTATAATATTAAAGTATTAAACTAAACAAGAAACTTAAAAAAAATGAAAATACAGATACCAAATCCAGTAAGGTTAAGACATACATTATATAATAAGTAAGAAAGTAAATCATTAAGCCCTTCTGTTATTTTGGACTACATGGGTTTAAAGAATATAAAGCTAAAGCAGAGAAACAATTTTCTTCGAAATATACATATTCCTGATTGTTCGACACAAGAATGCCTGATCTCAGCCTCTTGCGTACTCCTCCAGAAAGACAGATGTTAAGAACTGCTTTAGTTGGGTACAGTTAGTGTTACTTGCGAAACGGTGAAGATTAAAGACGTTAAAGATACGTGATGCAGTGCAAACAAAGGATTTGTTAAATTTAGTGGTACGATGAAGGGGAATTTGAAGGGTGGTTTTTGTAAACCTATTATCTCTGTTATGTACCGACTCCATAGGTTTAAATGCATTATAAAGGTAGGATGGTGTCTTCAGTTTGAGAATTTTCTGCGTAGCAACAGCTACTGAGATTTCCCGACGTTCATGGAGTTTCAACCATTGTAGCTGTATGTAATAGGGTGTTATGTGTTCATCACGCCTGGCATTTGTAACGTAACGAACACATGCGTTTTGTAACCTCTGTAGTTTTATGTTCAAAGTTTCAGATAAGTCGTTGTATACGACTGAACCATAGTCAATTATTGGAAATATAAGACTTTGAATAAGTAGTTTTCGCATGAAAGGTGGTGTACATGACACGTTACGTTTCAAAATATGCATGGATGACACAACTTTTCGGATTACATTTGACGTATGATCAGACCAGGATAAGGTTCTGTCGAAAATTAGACCTAGATTGTTAACGGTGTCACTATAATGAATATCTGTCTCTAGAATTTTTATTGCTGGGAGGGATTTGAGGTCAACAGTTTTCAGGAGTTTTGTGTAACCTATGCAAATAAGCTGGGTTTTAGCCACATTTAATTGGAGGTTATGATTTGCGCTCCATTCAATCAATCGAGAGATGTCATGGTTAAAATGCGTTATAGAAGAAGATGCGTTAGTGGGACAAAAGTGGAAGTAAGCTTGTAAGTCATCCGCATACATGTGAAAGCTACTGCTGTTAAAAATTAAATAAATGGAAAGGAGGTTCAACCTATTCAATACTCAAAAGAAAGAAACGTAGCAATCACATTTCTATTTAAATGGGACCGGTTTCGACCTTAGTCTAGGTCATCATCAGCCATAAAAAACATGTAAAATGTTTATGAATGTTGGAGGTCAGTTTCACGCTCTGTTAGGCACAAAGACACGACACCACATTCTGTCCTGCACAAAGTCACAACACTAACAATCAACATGCGAAGATCAAAAAGGCTTGAATTCGCAGACGAACAGATCTGTAGTAGAAAGCCGCCAGCTCCCGGTGACCAGCGCGCCACACTCAAGGTCACGCGCTGCGGCCAAACACCAAAGTAAAGTGGAGAACGTTTCGAAGGTCCAGAACCTGTCACGGCTGCGGGAAGCCAAGTACGTATATAAAAATATACGACGCCAATTAGTACAACCGAATGAGCACCCGTAATCCAGTTAAGTGTGCCGCGCTGGTTACCGGGAGCTGGCGGCTTTCTACTACAGATCTGTTCGTCTGCGAATTCAAGCCTTTTTGATCTTCGCATGTTGATTGTTAGTGTTGTGACTTTGTGCAGGACAGAATGTGGTGTCGTGTCTTTGTGCCTAACAGAGCGTGAAACTGACCTCCAACATTCATAAACATTTTACATGTTTTTTATGGATGATGATGACCTAGACTAAGGTCGAAACCGGTCCCATTTAAATAGAAATGTGATTGCTAGGTTTCTTTCTTTTGAGTATTGAATAGGTTGAACCTCCTTTCCATTTATTTAATTTTTAACATCAATAATTTCAATACGGAACAATGAAAAGCAGTAGCTTTTAAAGACTTCAGATATGTCATTAATATAAATAGAAAAACATAAGGGACCGAGGACTGATCCTTGTGGTACGCCACAGTTTACTGATTCCCAGCTAGAGAATCGACCGTCAACGAACGTGACTCTTTGTGATCTATTTGACAGATATGATTCAAACCACGACAGAGCACTCTGGGAGAAGCCAATTGACTTCAGCTTAGCAAGAAACAACTCATGATTAACAGAGTCAAATGCCTTAGAGAAATCAAAGAGACATAAGATAGTAAGCTGCCTCTTATCGGTGGCCGCGCGTATATCATCTGTAACCTTCAGAAAAGCACTAGTAGTACTATGGCCCTTCTTGAAGCCAGATTGGTAGGGATTTAGAATGTTGTATTTAGACAAATATTCACATATCTGCTCATGAACAATTTTTTCTAGTGCCTTACTAAGTGCACAGAGGATGTTGATAGGCCTAAAATCACTACAGACTGTTGGTATTTTCTTTTTGGGCACAGGACGTACATTGGCACGCTTCCACTCCGAGGGATAAACTCCACTCTGTAGAGAGAAGTTAAATAAGTGCACAAGGGCAGGAAGAAATATGTCCATGCAGGTAGAAATCATGGATATTGGAATATTATCTGGACCTTTAGCTTTAGTTCGTATTGATCTGACTGCTTTTTCTACCTGTGAGGGGTGTACGTACATAAAATAGAATTTATCTCTGTTACTTGGAGTGAGATGTCTATAATGTTTGGCAGTCTCTGATACTTTCGGAGAGTTGGAGTTAGAGACTGATGTCATATAATATTCACTTAATTCAGATGGAGTAACAGGCATCTGGCTATCTAGAGAGTGACTGACTCCAATACCAAGAGATTTTGCAGCATGCCAAGAAGCTGAGGTGCTCTTACAATTACGGAAGATGTTGTACGTATACTTCACTTTAGTGTTCCTAATTACTTGTTTTGTCTCGTTACGTAAGATCCTGAATTGCTCGTAATCATCTGGAAGTTTAGTTTTAATAAATTTCTTCCTAGCTCTGTCCCGTTTGCTTATCAATTCCTTAATACGCTTATTGAACCATGGTGATGACCGGTGTTTTACGAGAATTCTTTTTTGTGGCGCATGCTTGTCATAGAGTAAAAGTACAAAGCTGTTGAAGAGAGATACTTTTTGATCTACGTCATTAGACTGAAAAACATACACCAGGGTAGTAATTCAGCGTCAGCACGAAAATTGTTCACGTCAAATTTACTGAAGTCTCGAACAAGAATAGTTTTAGGAATTTGTTTTGGCGTGGATAAAGTGAATACAGCATACAGCAAGTCATGACCAGAAAAACCGGCAGCTGGTTCCTGTCCGTATTCTACTACCAACTCATTGCAGTTCGATGAGATTATGTCGAGAGTGCTATCGGAAGTGGCAGTATGAAAGGTTGGATTGAATGGAAGGCAGTCGAGGTTACAAGCGTTGAGCACATGACGTATTTTTTCGCTTTCAAACGCCCCAGTTCCGAACCGAGCATTAACATCGCCCACAACGAATATATATTTATAATTCATAACATGAGAATACATATCATTCAGGAATGTATCCATGAACCCTACTTTTGGTGGACGATATATACAAGCGAAAAGAATTTTAGTATCTGAAAGGGCTATATCAAGGATTATGTACTCAGGTTTCTTACTGTACTCTCCAGGAGATTTACTAAGTACACTACATTTTATGCTATTCTTCAAATAAACTGCAACACCACCAGCGGCTCTGTTTAATCTGTCGTTACGGAAAATATTATACCCATCGAGACAGATGGCAGAATCTGGTACTGAAGGTTTAAGAAATGTTTCACTGACTGCGATAATATCAAACGAACTCTTGCCAAAAATGTGCCGGAACTCAGATATATGGGAGGAGTCGACAAGAGACTGAGAATTGATATGAATGACCTTAAGATTTCTTGTGTTTCTCACACTAACATCGTATAGTAAATCAGATAAGACACACTCATTACTTGTCATGTGTACAATATGGTACAAAGGGTTCAATAGTTCAATAGCAAATCGTACAAAGAAGTACGATGATTTTAGTAGCCTATACAAATATAAAATAACTTAAGGATTTAGAAATTATGTGATGAAGTAAGAAAAATAAATGAGTAGAAAATTGGTATAAAATGAATCGCGTTAGTAGATATTTCTAAGTATTAAAAAATGATAACTAATATACTACGCTAAATAGAATGGTTGCGAAAGAGAGACTTTTGTATTGTTAGCCTCGCCAGAATTATCTCTACTTCTCGTCCTAAGTATTTCCAGTAATAGAGTGATACACAGGAATACGAATTATCTCACCGCATCATTTCAGTGGAGCTGGGTAGCGTTTCTTCAGTTCCTCAAGGTCACGTTCAGTCTTCACTCGATGTTTCACATCACCAGCGCGTACCATTATAACACCATCCATAGTCCACACTGAATTTAGTCCGAAATGGCTCACAGCACGTTTGAGAATATCAGTACGGGTCTTAGTTAGGTCCTCCCGTATAGTTATACCGCTGTTCTTTAACAGCCTCTTTGATTTGAAGACTGCATTTCGGTAGGCGTATGAAACAAATTTCACAATGATGGGCCTGGTTTTGTTGTGACTTCTGGTACCAACTCTGTGTGAACGGTCGATCATCGCTGGATCAAGTGGAACATTGATCAGAGTGGCAATCTCCTGAATGCGCTTGTCCGTGTCTTCCCCTGCAATTTCAGGTACTCCAAATATGCGTAAACTGTTCCGACGTTGATAACTTTCCAACTCATCTGTCCTATCGTCTAACTGCCGTTGAAGTTCAGTTATTGCCTCGTCTCGTCTGCTGAGTTCACATTTTAATTCTCTTATTACATCAGTATTAAAATCAATACTTTCCTTAAGTTTTTGTATGACCTTATCGGCTACTCGGTCTACAAGTTCGTCGAGGAGTGAACTGTTCTTAACGAGGTTATCCAACGTTAGCGACACCGTAGTATCTATAACCTCCTTGCTTACACTGGTTCGCAAAGTGTCCGATGGAGTGCACTGATCATCACAGGCCAAGATGTTGGCAGCGCTGTTGTGTGAATTTACAGAACGGTTGGTGTTCTTCACTTGTTCACGCGTAGTTTCAGCAGTTGCCACATGAGAGCGTGGGCTGTCACTGTTTATTTCCTTGCCGTTAGAGAGTGGGGTGGCACTCCTGCTCGCGGGCTGAGCGATGCGGGCTTTAGCCTTCACTTGTTTACGTGAGTTACCCATTGTAATTCGATAAACTTTTGCAAATTACTTACGAATCACGATACCTTCTTCCAATTAAAGTACCACTGCACATGCACAAGTTAAAACACCACTGAATGCACACTTGAAATACACTTAACACCGTCTTATGACACCTTCGCAATGATAAATACTGGAGAGGCTCTCACTCGCGTCTATACCACCATGAGTCGTTGGGACAGAAGCGGTACGAGGTGAGATAGTAGCCGTAACTTTAAGGTACAATTCCAGAAATAGAAATAGAAAACTTTGGAATAGCATCTTCACGGCTGTCGACAGAGAATGTCGAACGCATCATAAGTGGAATGATATCTTTACTAGCTTCCCACCAAAGTGGTCGAAGATTTAATCCCGGTTTAAGCACATCGGATTTTAAAATAAACAATACGCGACTCTGGTTCCGATTCTAGGTATAACTGGAGTCCAGTGGCTATGACCACGATACCGATAGTCAAGTAGAACTAAAGCAGCTTTTTTCAAAGCGGTCATCTACAGAACGGCCTAAAGCTACACGAGACGCACTGCGCACACAGTTTCAACGGTATAGAGAAATTTTCTCTCTCAACTTACATCATGTCATCCTATCGAATTTAGTCTAAGGTAACGACATCACATGCCAGCTGACATTTTAGTGTTCTTAAAACTCTGATATGACACGTTTTAATTCTTTCCACATCACGTCTGAAGGCTGGAGTCAAGGCCTGAACGTCAATGCTTATCGCTTACAAATCTAGTATTTTACATCACAAAGTTGGCTGCTACTACGTGGTGACTGACAAAATCGGCTTACTGTTTAGAATAGGTCTAATCTTATATTCAGGTTGAAAGAAACAGTAATGCCTGTTAACAGATATCGTTTTTCCATAATTATGTTCTTTTAGAAATCGCCTGTTATGTATTCCATGCCGTCCTCGCGGTGTAGTGGTGCCTGCTCCTTACCTGGAAGCTCCGTGTTCGATTCCTGGCCAGGTTAGGAATTTTTACCAGGATCTGAGGGTGATTGCAATCGAGGAGCTGTCGGACGATGAGATGGCGGCCCAGGTCTAGATAATAATAATGTTATTTGCTTTACGTTTCACTAACTACCTTAATTTTTTCGGAGACGCCAAGTTGCCGGAATTTAGTCCCGCAGGATTTCTTTTACGTGCCAGTAAATCTACCAACACGAGGCTGACGTATTTGAGCACCTTCAAATACCACCGGACTGAGCCAGGATCGAACCTGCCAAGTTGGGGTGAGAAGGCCAGCGCCTCAACCGCCTGAGCCACTCAGCCAGGCCCAGGTCTAGAAAGCCAAGTATAACAGCCGAGAGGATTCGTCGTGCTGGCCACACGACACCTCATAATCTGCAGGCTTTTAGGCTGAGCAGCGGTCGCTTGATAGGCCAAGGTCCTTCGGGGCTGTTGGACCACGGGGTTTGGTTTTTGGTTATGCATTTCATATAACACATGTATTAATGCAGTTATACACTAAGATTCTGAATTTAATAATAACAATAATAATAATAATAATAATAATAATAATAATAATAATAATAATAATAATAATAATAATAATAATAATAATCCAGCCCTGTGGTGTGGAAGTAGCGTACCTGTCTATTATTCCAGAGCCTTGGTTTCCTTTCCCGGTCGGCTCAGGGATGTAAATTCTGGACTGAGGAGTGGAAAGTGGTTCTCTTGATAGGACAAGATTTTCTCAAGTTCTTCTTCTTCTTCTTCTTCTTTTTCTTCTTCTCCTCCTTCTACCGCTTTTTCCACACCTATGAAATGGCGGTTGCGAACTGTGTCGAGTTTTGGAGCTGTTTTACGGCCGGATGTTCTTCCTGACGCCAACACTGTATAGAGTGATGTCTCAAGTCCTTCTTTATAGGAAAAAAGTGCACAGAGAGAAGATGATGCTACTGACATAGTTTACATGGACAAAGTTACATAGAGGATGGTTGTCTAGTACTGCTTCCTCTTAAAACAATAATCACCACCACCACAACCACTGGTTACCATGGTTATTATGGTGTCGGGAAATCGACGACGCTAATTCCAGATAGACCCCCGAGCCCCAAAATGAGAGTGTACAGATTCTTCGGCTTTTCCTCTCTTAGTAGTCTCCTACGACATGCAGGGGTTACAGATAATACATCATTTCACTCCACCCAAAATGAAGATAAAGAGTGCCGATGAATCGAAAGTAAATGAGTGTATCCACAGAAGAATGGTAAGCCTCATGAATTGTGAGAAAATTGAAGACTTTCTAGACTTCGTAAATAATAATAATAATAATAATAATAATAATAATAATAATAATAATAATAATAATAATAATAATAATAATAATAATAATAATTGTAACGGGGTTACCCGTGGAACGCATAGGTGAAAGAAGGTGCCTGGGTGAATGGGTCTAACCACAATGTCACGAATTGATTTAAAACTTTAACAAAGGTTATATTTCTTGAAAAACAACAAAATTAACAACTTTAGTGAGATAACAATGACATAGCAATTTAGAAACAAGACTTAGAAAAATCCAAGACTTCAGAACTTTAACTTTCTTGGGCTTTAAGCCCCTAGCTTTACATTTCTTGAGCTCCTAGCTCAAATTTACAAAGCTAACAAATTTACACAAGGGCAGAAATCCCCTGATACCTTGAGCACTTGCTCCTAAAACAACAATACCAGGCCTCCCAGCGGCACTTTTACAACACTTGAAACGAGCTGACGTGCTCTCAGTTTTCCAAGCCTATTCAAAGCAGTATCAGAAAATTACCATCACTCGCCACCAAGGTATAACATACAAAATTTGAAACAGGGGTATCTAGTAACCAACCTACTGGGCCGTTGCAAAAAGAACAGGTTAAGTAAATGGCCCGAAACACAAATTGAATTCAGGCGTGAACTTGCACTCCTAGATATGAATTCTTAAAACCTAAGGGGCACTAGGCCGATGAAACGGGGACTATTCCCGAGCTATGGAGGTGACCCGAATAAGAATAAATTAGGACATTACGGAAAGGAAGAAAACCAGTTACAAAGCGTAGTCACCTCAAACCAATATGAAGGGGAGCTCGAGAGGGTACATCACTCTCTATCCCCGATTTACAGTTAAAGATTTTATGAAGTTATTACATAAGCCGGCAGAAATTACATTTTCAGAAAAGTAGGTTGCATAGTTAAAGTTTCGAACCTCTCCCTCGTGTTAAACTGCAGAGCTATCAAGAAATAAAGATGTTAATAGGCCATTACCTGGTCGGTGTACTGCTACCTGATGAAAGAGGCGCCTCCCGCCTCCTGCTTGATACACACACTTAGTTAGATGACGATCAATTGGCCAAGTGACGTGAAAATCCGCAATTTACAAACCCTTGGGGAAAGTTCGAGACCTTTCACGAATAAACCAGCCACACCCTCTCAATGTAACTGGTCAAATTCAAAGTTACACTACAGGATCGAACAAGAAGCCTGTTATAGGCGGAAATTTAATTACAGAAATTGGGGATTGGCTAGATTCAAAACTGGCGGAGAGAAAAGATAAATATTGCCAACTCAAAAATGAATGAACATAATTTAGTAAAAAAACCTTATGAATAAGATGTACAATATTATAGGGAAGGATCCACCTTTCAATACTCCGTAGTAAAAAGTAGTTACAACCTGTTTAATGGGACCGGTTTCAACACATTTAGAGTGTCATCATCAGCCAATTAGCGAAGATCTTAAAATAACTAACATATTGAACACTTCTTCAAATCAAAAGTTCTTCCACTTCGCACCAGGGTGCATGATCATAGTTTTTTAGCAGTGACCTCTGTTGAAGACAGTCCAAACTTCTTGATGAATGGTAAACAAAACACGTAGAATTTCATACAGTACATGAAACTTCACAATAACAAAATTACGTCAAATTACTGTAGTGACATCTTCTGAGTAAAGGTTTAAGTAGGTCTAGTTTCAAGTTCACGGTTCCTCCAGTAGAGGAGTTCTTTTGGGCGCAAGATTTAAATGTGCGGCGTAGAGGTGTACCTCCCGGTAAAATCATAATATAAATAATAATAATAATAATAATAATAATAATAATAATAATAATAATAATAATAATAATAATAATAATAATTGTTACGGGGCTACCCATGGATCAGCAGAAGTGAAAGAAGGTGCCGGGATGAATGGGTCTAACTACAAAGTCAAAGTTAATTTAACATTTTAACAAAGGTTATATTTTCAAAAAACAACAAAATTTTAACACCTTTTCACTTAGTGAAATAACAATGACATAGCAATTTACTGTAGAAACGAGACCAAGACTTCAGAATTTTAACACTCTTGGGCTACAAGCACCTAGTTTTACAATTTTGAGCTCCTAGCTCAACTTTGCAAACGCACAAATTTGTTCAAAGGGCAGAAATCCCCTAAATACATGGAGCACTTGCTCCCAATTTACAATATCAAGCCTCCCAGAGGCATTCTTACAATACTTGAAAAGAGCTGACGTGCTCTCAGTGTTCCCAGCCTACTCAAGGCAAGACAATGTGAAAATCTAATAATCACTGGCCTTACAAGGCACTATTTACAAATAGCAATCTTATTACACAGAGGTATCTAGTCCCCAACCTACGGGGCCTTAGTGGAACAGAACAAGTTCAATAAAAGGCCCGAGTACAACAGAAATGGAGTCGGAAATTAAGTTCCACAAAAATTTAAAGACCTATAGGGCACTAGGCCAACGAAACAGGGGCTAATCCCAATCTGCTGAGGTAGCGCGAATGGAGATAACTTGAATACATTGGAGAAACAAATGCGGTACCTCAAACCAAAATGAAGGGGAGCTCGAGAGGGTATACCACTCTCTATCCCCGATTTACAGTTAAAGATTTATAGAATTTTACATGAGCCGAAATGAGATTTACATTTAGAGAAGTTATTTACATAGTTAAGGTTTCGAACCTTTCCCTCGGTTTAAACTGCAGAGCTAGCAAGAAATAAAAATGTTAATTGGCCATTACCTTGCTAAAGAACTGCTGCCTGAAGAAAGAGGCCCCTCCCGCCCTCTGCGTGACACACACACTTAGTTAGATGTTGATCAAATGGCCAGGAGACTTGAAAATCTGCAAGTTTATAAACCCTCGGGGAAAGTTCGAGACCCTTCATGAATAATCAAGACACACCCACAGAGTTTTATTGGTTAAAATGAAAAGTTACACTCAAAATCGAAGAAGAAATATGGGATTGGTTGGAAATTAATTACAGAAATTCTTGATTGGCTAAGTTCAAAACTGGCGGAAAAAAAAAATATTGCCAACCCAAAAATGAATGAACGAAATTTAGTAAAGGTAAAACTTATGAATACAAAGTTTCTTCACTTCGCACCAGGGTGCATGATCAAAGTTTGTTAGTAGTGACATCTATGAGAGAATGTCCAAACTTCTTGATGAATGGAAAACAAAAACAAGTAGAAATTCACACAGTTAACAATAACAAATTTTAGTGGTGCCATCTTCAGAGAAAATTTATAAGTTGGTCCAGTTTCAAGTTCACTGTTTCTCCTGTAGAGGAGTTCTTTAAGGCGCAAGATTTAAAATGCGCGGCTTTGGGGTGTACCTCCCGGTACAACAAGAACAACAACAACAATAATAATAATAATAATAATAATAATAATAATAATAATGAGGATAATAATATATAATTCTAATTATATAATACTTATTATATACTTGTATGGTTTCCAGAGAAGCTGAGATGCCAGAATTTTGACTGGCAAAAGTTCTTTTACGTACCGCATAATCTACCGACACGAAGCTGTTGTATTCAAGCGCCTTGAAATATCACAGCACTAAGCATGGATCAATGCCGTGAACTTGTACTCAGAGGGCCATTGGTTATTGCTTATTGTTTTAAGAGGTAGTTCAACTGGGCAGCCATCCTCTATTATAACTTATTATCGAGTGACATGGCCGCGCGGAAAGGGTCGGGAAGCTGCGAGCTTGCATTCGGGAGATAATGGGATCGAACCCTACTATCGACAAAGCTGAAGATGATTTTCCGTGGTTTACCATTTTCACACCGGACAAATGCTGGGGCTGTATATTAATTAAGGCCACGGCCGCTTCCTTCCCACTCCTAGCCCATCATCGCCATAAGACTTGTATGTGTTGATGCGACGTAAAGCAAATTATAAATCAGAACTTATTAAAGGAAAAAATAGGGGTGGTAAAGGCGTGCTCGGTTCACCCGGTAGGACATGGGTTCGATTTTCCTTCAGGAAGTCTATAAATATAAGAAACGAGATTTAGACTTTTGGAGGTGCGTGTGGTCCTGAAATTCACTTGGCTTACACCAAAAATGAGTACCACGTTAATTCCTGCGAGTAGAGCTAACCACTCCACTCCACCAAGCCTTTACTTTCCATCCCTCCAAGGGTCTTCATGGCTTCTACGGAATGATGGATGAAAGGAAAAATCAAAGAGGCCTGTCCGTTCGAACAATGAAGGCATCAGAAAAGAAGAAGAAGGGCCACAAAGGAATCGCAAACCTAATACTGTCGGCTTCAGAAGAAAACAAGAGTTCACCACAGGAGGTCAGATGGTGAAAAGGAAAGTGACGAGACTGGCGCAAGTAAGAGAAGCAATGCCAGAGTCAGCTAAGGGCCTGTGGCTGCCAATCTAAGCCCCCAAAGTGAGAGCCCTTCCCTCCTTTAGACCAAGTGTTATGTATTTTCAGATGCATAAACACCTCTGTCCTGAGCTATTTTCATACAATTTTGCCTGATTCTATCTACCAACCTACAAAAGTTTTCGTTTTGTTCCCTGATGGAGTGCGGCGGGTCTCCTAGAGGATAACTCCCGCTCTCAGGCCATTAGGTCCGGGGAAGTCAGGGGGGTGGGGGAGTGGCTGAGGTCTATAAAAGAACTGTTCCGGCATTTGCCCTAGTGAGGAGAAACCCACTCTAGGATAGCGGACTGTGAGACCAGCCCACCGCCTCCCGAATGCA
Source organism: Anabrus simplex (assembly GCF_040414725.1). Taxonomy (NCBI): domain Eukaryota; kingdom Metazoa; phylum Arthropoda; class Insecta; order Orthoptera; family Tettigoniidae; genus Anabrus; species Anabrus simplex. The sequence goes on from NC_090267.1 coordinate 95,559,388, forward strand.
GAGCTCGTTCTATATCAAGACCCTAAGTCAGTTATTGTTTCCATATAAATCAGGGTCCGGATGTTGATTATGAGTCATCGTTTTATTGAGTGGTCAGGTACAATACTCCAATATATACTATATTTATTTATTTATTTATTTATTTATTTATTGTTCAACAAACATTTCTGCCCACTTACAGAACATTTCCATTCCTTATTCTAATGTTCTAAAACATTTAAAATAACAATTAGAATATCGTCGTTGCCGGGACAAAACCTCCTATGTAATAATATTTTTGGAGGTATACTGAACCGCAGCACATACGTTATGAAGACCGAGAATGCTTTGACAATGTTCACACAATATTGCACCTTAGATGACAGAACCTTACCGGCCGGGTTTTGTCCCGGCAGCGACGATAATATGATACCTAATACTACACTTATGAACTATGGACAGTGGTAAGTGTGTGTTTCAAATTATTTTATTTCTCCTAAAATATACATTATTAATCTAAACCAATCTAAGGACTAAACTATTCATGATACACAAGTATGCTACTCTATTTAATTTATGTCTTCTCTCTGTGTGAGTTCCCTTCTGACTGACCTTAACAAGACACTCTCCTCGTGAAATATGCCCACGTTTGGCATTTTATTAATTGACTGACATATTCTGCTTAATGGTGAATTAATATGATTATTTGTGTTTGGCCTTTTAATAAAGAAAGTTAAAATATTTATATTACTTCCAAACAGTGCGTACAGGTTTATTTGCTGGAGTAACTTTCGGTTATCTGCTTTACCTTTGAGAATTCTATGTAGGTATTTTACACTCGTTACTGTTCCCCTAGTATGCAACTTATCTATCCCAAAATTTGTTATTAAGTCATTGTATGTAACATATTTTTCACTAATTTTAGAGATACAGATATCTTAGAAATTTAGCTTGAACATTTTCTATTTCTTTTATACGTTTATTACACGATGGATTCCAGAGTATAGATGCATATTCTATTACTGTTACAACTAGTGAATTGTATACCTGTATAATGGATTTGATATTTTTGAATTTGTTTGCGATTCTCATTAGAAATCCTAGGTTTTTATAGGCCTTATTTGCGGCGTTATTTATGTGTATGTTGAATTGAAGTTTACTATCAAATATTACTCGTAAATCCTTCTTTTCCTCAACTCGTTTTAGGCTGATACTGTTCATTTAATAAGAATGGATTTTTGGTTGTCTTTTTTTAGTAAATTGATTCACATTTGTTAATATTGATTTGAAAGGAATTGTGTTTTCCCCATATAACCAGTGCTGTGAGGTCTTGCAATTTTTCTTTATCCTGGTTTGAATAAATTTGCCTATATATTTTCATGTCATCAGCATATAACTGAAATGCATAGACAGGGTCTCTCATATAAAATCAGACTGAACGCACGGTGTTTGTACTCTGCGCTATGGCAGCTGTCTCAGCCGAACTTACGTCGCGCGCGGCCGCTCTGATTTAAAGCGTGTATTCACTATGAAACTTTCCTAACTGTCTGACTAAATTTACAAACATATAAATCTGCTTTTAACTTGAAAATATGAAATATCTGCATTTAAAATGGAAATTATGAAAATTAACATTCATTAAATAAAATACACACTCGTCGGACCTTGTACTCACACCCACTTGTTGCCTGCTTACTTACACATACGTTATTTGAAGGGCGCCAGCTACCACTCAGTGCAGCAATAATAGAATGAGAAACTTGACTATCTCTAGGGTGTGGGGTAATAAGCTTACTTTTGACAACATACCATATAAGTTCTGGGAAAAGGAGATTGGCGTTCGGTTTCCCCATTAATTTTGAGGTTATGATATTTTACTGTCATTGAAATAAAACTATGAATTCGTTTGATAGAACAAAATATATACTTTAACTAATATATAAAAAATAGTGAGTCTTGTTGCGATAAAACAGATGAGAATGTGAAATTATGACATTGCAACTGAAAGAAACTAGGCATGAATTTGAATTCTTCTTGACCGGACATTTAACAATTTATACGAAATATTTCCCTCACTGATTCACTCGACTGTACCTTCAACACTTTGAGTGTAATTACGACGTATTCCTTTGATCTGGTGTTTACTGTAGATGTGTCACGCGTAACTTGGTGATACATCCTTGTGGCTGCTTCTTCTCCATATCATCTGACTTCTTTGTAAGTCAATATGGTATCACCTCATGGCAGGTCCAGGGTTGCCCACTCTGACTCCATGGTAAGCCCTTGCGTCCGTGTCTTCAACTAAGTGACCAGCTAACTTTGGCGCCACTCTCTCAATGACCAATGATTAATGGCTCACCGAGTCTTCTCCATCTCTCGTTCACACTCGTTGACTGACCGACTGAGGCCTCTTCATCTCGTAGACTTCTTCACTGTTCAGCTTCCGTTTAACTAATGACTAACGCTACAATATGCGCCCACCTTTTATAGACGTTGGTTGACACAGCTACGTAATCTCCAGAAATAACAATGACATACTCCCACAACGCCTCAAACCGTTGCATGTAATGGTGAAATCCCCCGGGGCGGCTGAGTCTCTGAGCGAAATGCTGAAAGCTCACGATGACGTAGCCATGACGTAGCAATGACTTGGCAGAATCGCCAGTAGTGCAAAATATAACAACGTCATATCAAACATCTGATATATAACAATTCTCACTGTACATGTATTGAGTGTTATTTTACACACACGTATATATGCATACATCTAAGTACAATCTTGCAAGCGACAAGCATTGTAAAATTGAATCTAATAAGAATTATAACAAAATAATAGTAATCTCACAGATAAAATAATAATAATACGGATATAATAATAATAATAATAATAATAATAATAATAATAATAATAATAATAATAATAATAATAATAATAATAATAATAATATCACACATGCAATAATAATACTAATAAAATACAGATATTACCTTGTAACGGGTTTTGAACCGTTACAATTATTATATGATTCTCACCTTATAAAAGACGCTGGAAGTGTTGTCCTTCCTGCGTTATACGGGCATTGTATCTGGTAAACACATTCTGGCTGACGCGGGTGAGTTCTGCCACTGTAATGTTTCTGATTTCATTCGTAATGTTTTCTTTCAGTTCCTCCAATGTATGAGGATTTGTTCAATACGTTTTCCTTCAATTTACCCCATAAGTAAAAACCCCACACTGTTAGATCTGGAGAACAAGCGGGAAATAGACTAGCACTGACCACTCTGTCTGCATACATTTCCGAGGTTGTAAAAAGGGAATCTTCTGCTGTATAAGCAGAGGCTGAATCTTGTTGAAACCACCCACGCGATTTTTCTTCTTCCGTTACTTGATGAAAGATCGGCGTAAAAATTGCCATCTTGGTACCTGTCTGCATTTACTGTCGCCCGGAAGAAATTAGGATCAATTATTCGTATTGCACTAACAGCACACCAAACACCAATCTTCCTATCATAATGGGGGACTTAGTAACAACCATTAGGATTTTCTGTACACCACTAAGATGAAACCAGAACTTTTACATACGAAAATACGGTTTTGCAATGATAACTGCCTCACCATGTTAACAGCTAAGATTCAGACTAGCGACTCATGCTTGCCAGGTCGAACTCGTACAGGCTGCTTGCAAAGTCAAGAACTATGCGCGCGCTCTTATACTGCAGCCGCTGTAGCGCAGAATGCAAATACCATGCGTTCGGTCTGGGTTTATAAGCGAGACCCTGTCGATTAATTTGAAGAGTAGGGTAGGGTGGATATGATTGCATCCTACCAGTCCAAGGACAGATAACAAATTTACATTACAATGTTAAATGAATTATTACTCCATTGTATTTTGTTGATTAACTAAGGGACCAAGGACGTCATCGGTGGTGGTGCTGATGATTATTGCGGTGAGGTGAAATACAATGAGATGATCAATCCTCGCAAACTGTAGCCATGAGAGGAAGAGGAAGAGGAAAAGACGCGAGCTTTGAGAAAATTAATTTATCGACCAAAAGGCCGTGAACTGCATGAAATGAAAAACGCCCTAGGCATCAAAAGTCGGCAACGTGAGCTAGGATAATAAATATGAAAGTAAGGAGCTCGGTCCAACTGAATGGAAGAAATGACGGACTCAGCCAAGAGGTGTCGTGGTTGTCACTCTTATGTTCTGAGTTGAAAGCTCTTGTGGCGACATCGGCTCCGTTGAATGGTTGTTATTGTGCTTAATGGCGGTTCAGCAAGAATAGGTAACAACAACAACAACACCCCCTGTGAGTGGGGAACGCAGACGAAGAATACATCCACCGTATCCTCTGCCTGCCGTAATAGGCGACTAACAGGGTCGGCAAAGGGATGATGGAATTTGAACTATGAGATTACTTATAGTTTGTACCATTACGTGAGGAACACCGTGGGCCGACGTTACTTGCGATTAGTACCATTACGTGAGGAACACCGTGGGCCGACGTTACTTGCGATTAGTACCATTACGTGAGGAACACCGTGGGTCCACGTTACTTGCGATTAGTACCATTACGTGAGAAACACCGTGGGTCCACGTTACTTGCGATTAGTACCATTACGTGAGGAACACCGTGGGTCCACGTTGCTTGCGATTAGTACCATTACATGAGGAACACCGTGGGCCGACTTTACTTGTGATTAGTACCATTACGTGAGGAACACCGTAGGCAGACTTTACTTGTGATTAGTACCATTACGTGAGGAACACCGTGGGTCCACGTTACTTGCGATTAGTACCATTACGTGAGGAACACCGTGGGCCGACTTTACTTGTGATTAGTACCATTACGTGAGGAACACCGTGGGCCGACTTTACTTGTGATTAGTACCATTACGTGAGGAACACCGTAGGCCGACTTTACTTGTGATTAGTACCATTACGTGAGGAACACCGTGGGCCGACTTTACTTGTGATTAGTACCATTACGTGAGGAACACCGTAGGCCGACTTTACTTGCGATTAGTACCATTACATGAGGAACACCGTGGGTCCACGTTACTTGCGATTGGTACCATTACGTGAGGAACACCGTGGGTCCACGTTACTTGTGATTGGTACCATTACGTGAGGAACACCGTGGGTCCACGTTACTTGTGATTGGTACCATTACGTGAGGAACACCGTGGGTCCACGTTACTTGTGATTGGTACCATTACGTGAGAAACACCGTGGGCCGACGTTACTTGTGATTAGTACCATTACGTGAGGAACACCGTGGGCAGACGTTACTTGCGATTAGTACCATTACGTGAGAAACACCGTGGGTCCACGTTACTTGCGATTAGTACCATTACGTGAGGAACACCGTGGGCCAACGTTACTTGCGATTAGTACCATTACGTGAGGAACACCGTGGGTCCACGTTACTTGCGATTAGTACCATTACGTGAGGAACACCGTGGGCCGACGTTACTTGTGATTAGTACCATTACGTGAGGAACACCGTGGGTCCACGTTACTTGCGATTAGTACCATTACGTGAGGAACACCGTGGGCCAACGTTACTTGCGATTAGTACCATTACGTGAGGAACACCGTGGGCCAACGTTACTTGCGATTAGTACCATTACGTGAGGAACACCGTGGGCCAACGTTACTTGCGATTAGTACCGTTATCTGAGAAACGCCACGGGTCTACGCGTCGCCTGTGATTAGTACCATCTTATGCACCCCACCGAGCGGGCGCGCTCGACAACATAGACTAATGTCAATACGTGAGAATGTGCCAAGCGCTGCGCTGGAATGTGTCTGTTCCCCTGTATTCAGAACGGGTCTGAGTTAAATATGAGTAGTACCACTATATGAGGAACACCGTGAGTCTGTGTTCCCTGCGAGTAGTAGCCTACATTTATGTGTGACATACCATGGGTCTATATTACCTGTGATTAGTACCAACATGTAAGGAGCACCATGAGTTTACGTTACGTGTGATTACTACCATTACAGTATAATGGAACACCATGGTTGTGATTTACCAGTGATTAGTACCATTATGAGGGGCTAGTGACCTTAATTTTGCACCTCCTTGGACCAGAAGCATCTTCTCAGAAAATAAGGCACCTCTAATTGGATCCACTGATTTTTTGGACTCATGAGAGCTTTTCATCATCAGTCGTTTTAGATTGTAGTCAGTAGATACATTTGGAAAATTTAATTATCGTTTCATTTCACCTCGTACAATTAGGGGACGATGAACTAGCAGTTATGTCCCTTTAAAGAACAAATAACAACAACAACAACAACAACAACAACAACGAGTGTTCTCTTCTCAGGTTGTATACACTAACTGGAAATTTTGTATTCTGCTGTTGGGACTTATCTAATTCCCCCAGAAAAATGGTAGGCCTAAATACTGTAGATAACAACATGAAACTAGGCTCCTTAACATTAAATATTTTGACTATACTGTATATACAGTAAGTCCATTTAGTAAAATTAAATGGAAACATCAATCAATCAATCAATCAATCAATCAATCAATCAATCAATCAATCAATCAATCAATCAATCAATCAATCAATCAATCAATCAATCAATCAATCAATCAATCATTCAATCAATCAATCAATCACGACTGACCTGCACTTAGGGCAGTCGCCCAGACGGTATATTCCCTATCTGCTGTTTTCCTAGCCTTTTCTAAAATGATTGCAAAGAAATTGGAAATTTATTGAACATCTTTCTTGGTAAGTTATTCCAATCCCTAACTCCCTTTCTTATAAACGAATATTTGCCCCAATTTGTCCTCTTGAATTCCAACTTTATCTTCATATTGTGATCTTTCCAACTTTTAAAGACACCACTCAAACTTATTCGTCTACTACTGTCATTCCACGCCATCTCGCCACTGACAGCTTGGAACATACCACTTAGTCGAGCAGCTTGTCTCCTTTCTCCCAGGTCTTACCAGGACAAACTTTGTGACATTTTTTAACGCTACTCCAATAAAATAATTAATCCTTGTCAGAAATATACGACGTTGAAACTACTTCTTCCGCTATTGTTCTGCTTGCACTGCCTTCTCCATTACTGGAATGTGAGCCACAATCACTGCGAAGTCCTCATCAGTCTGCTCGAATCTGGTCCTTTCCAGTCCCGTAAGTTCCTCAGCAGAGAGTGTTTTCTTCGTCCCCGATCTCGACGTCCATCAGTTTTACTCTGAACCATCAATTTAAATAAAAATGGTGTCAAATATACCTTTGTAAAATCAAATGATCATAAATATGTCTTTCAATAAATGTATATAACGAATCGTTTTCGAGAGACATCAGTATGGTACACTAGGCTGTACCTTAATTAAGGACACGGCCGCTTCCTTCCCACTCCTAGACCTTTCCTGTCCTATCGTCGCCATAAGACCTATCTGTATCGGTGCGACGTAAAGCAACTAGCAAAAAAAAGAAAAGTTCTAACATGGAAATAAAGCATTTCAGGACCCTTCTCCATATTATATATTTTCTTCTACGTGTCAGGAATATGTCCTAAAAGTTTGGTGGTTTCTTATTGTTACACCCTGTTTTTAATACTTTTTTTCTGGACGTTTTTTACAGTGAACATTTCGCTTTGGACTAACTGACTGATAGCACTGATATGCATTACTAATCTTCTTCTTCTAAAAGGGAAAATGTTACTGAATCTTCTTAACTGAAGTGCCCTGAATCCATATCTGTGTTCATATGTTCTGTATCAAATCAGTTGGTTTTTTTTGTAATTTTGAAAAGAAAAATCGAAGGAACATCAACATTGACATAGTTTATCGTTAAAAGTACATATAATTTAATAAGACAATATACCTGAAATGACTGCTTAGGTATTCAGGGATGTATAATCCAAGTCTGTATTCATATTTTCTCAATACTGCCCCGTTTTATGTTATTTTTAGAAATAAGAACTTCAAAATTTGAAAAAAGAATTTCAATAACGTCAGATTTAAACACCGCAATGTAAAATTCGACTGTATAAAATTAACTATAAAATATTGAATTATATTCATAAAATGTACTTACAGCCAGTCAGATGTTCAAATTATCAGTCGAAATATTTGCACCGTTTTGATGCCCTACTGTGCCTTTGAGATGTTCTCCTCTTTAAGCATCAGTAATAATTTGCTAACATTCTTTCATTCCACTTGCCCTAATATCTTAATTCCATCGTTTTAATATCTTAATGAAATCTTTCAAGGAATGGCATGCATACAAATGTACAAATGAATTGAGTTTTTTCCAAGTGTCTCTTGCAATGTTAAGCAAGAAAAAAATTGTAATAGGATACTTTGTTCACACTTTTTAATTTCAGTTGCTTAGTAAGATTAGAGTGATTCCATTATGTCTAAATTACCAGCTTTAATGCAATAATAATAGTATAATTGATGTAAAGATACTTATTGATTTCAATATTTAGAAAATTTCATGAGTTAAAAAAAAATATTTTGAAAAATCGGGCGTGATGAAACGAAGTCCGACTCATTGGCTAAATGGTCAGCGTTGAGGTCTTCGGTTCAGAGGGTTCCGGGCTCGATTCCCGGCCGGGTCGGGGATTTTAATTGCCTCTGATTAATCATTCTGGCGCGGGGCTGGGTGTTTGTGTTTGTCCCAACACTTTCCTCTTCATATTCAGACAACGCACTACAATACCAACTATCACAGAAACGCGCAATAGTGATTACATCCCTCCATATAGGGCTGGCGTCAGGAAGGACATCCGCCGTAAAACAGGGCCAAATCCACATATGCGACACAGTTCGCACCCGCCACCCCACAGCTGTGGGAAAAGCGGTAGAATAATAATAATAATAAGAAGAAGAAGAAGAAGAAGAAGAAGACGTGATGAAACGAAATTACATATGGGCTTTGTAATCACCCACAGCGGGAAACTGAAAATTATAAACAGTTTCTCTGCAGTAAAATGGTTGCAGAGAAGTGTAGTCTTCAGATGGCGGTGGTCGTGGTGGTGGTGGTGGTGATTATAGTTTTAAATGGAAGTACAACTGGGAAACCATTCACTATTGACACTAATCAGTGGGAAACAATAGAAGGGGTCCGACAGGTCCGACACTTCGAAAAATGAAGATATAGGCCAAAGAAAGACAAGGGCCACGAAGGGCGTCAAAACTGAAAGACTCCGTAGGCCTCACAAACCTAACACCGTCGGGGTCAGAAAAGAACAAGAGTTGACCTAGAGAGGTCGGATAGGATAGACGAAAGTGAAGAGACTGACAGAAGTAAGTGGAAGCAATGCCATGACTCAGATACAGGCCCCGTGGTCGCCAATCCACTCTCCCTAGTTAAGACCCTTTTAGTCGCTTCTTGAGACGGGCTGAGTATACCGTGGATGAATTCTACCGCCCACACCCACAGGAGAATGCTAGTCTTCAGAGAATAATTGTAGGGGATTTCTCAATTAATAAAGCACTCAACCTACAGCACAACACTGCGTCTACCAGGCAATTGACTCTGCCGTGTGTAAAGTGGAAGCAGTGTCCAACATTTGGTAACCTGAGAACTACCTAATACTATTTCAAGTCACGACAACCGTGGAAAACCTCCCAGTCATAATAAAGTTTATGACAGATGGTTTACTGACTGAGTCAAGGCAATCCAGAAACAGACAGCCGCAGGAGCAGAGGTCACTGCTAATGTATGGCCAGGCTGGACACATGTAACTATCCAAACAAGTTCATCAAAGCAAAGCTCTACATTCTCGGAATTAGTAAGAATTTCCGTGTAGAATGACGTAGAACATGTTTTATGATATGGAGGTACTCCTGAAGAAGGACTTTCAAGTTCTATAAGTTCTAATTCTTGTGAAGGAGTAGCTCTATCACACACAAGTTCCTTTTGCTTTATGGGTCAGAGATAAACAACGCAAGACTAAGGTTGAGAGCTAAAGCGGTAATAAATGATCTTAATACGGACTCAGAGTCAAGAGGCACTCTTATGTGCTTGACTTAGTAACAAAATCTCCATGGCTAAATGGTTGACAGGCTGATCTTTAGTCCAAGAGGTCCCGAGTTCGATTCTCGGCAGTGTCAGGGATTTTAACCTTCATTGGTTAATTCCGATGACTCGGGGGCTGGGTGTGTGTGTGCCGTGTTCATCACTAGATATCATCTTACGTAGTGCCCCATCCTCACAGACATACTGGTCTCCTATTTAATAGGCAGTCTGCTAGTAAAAGACCTGCACCAGGCTATTATTATTATTATTATTATTATTATTATTATTATTATTATTATTATTATTATTATTATTATTTGCCAAATGACCACTTAGAATCACGCTACAATTTAATTTTTTCTTTGTCTCAAGTTTACTCTTCCTTCAGTACTTCTTCATATGGGCGCTATGCTTTTTCTTCTGTTCATCCATCCAGGCTCTTTCCGTCTTTGCACTTCTTTCGATTTGAAACTCTTCCAAACTTTTCATCATGGTCTAAAATGTTTTCCTATCTAGCATCTGAACTTCCTGAATGTTGGACTTCTCTTACTTCCTTAATCCATGCCGTCCTTGTCTTCTTGTTCCACAGGTAGGCGAATAATTTTTTTGGTTAGCTTTGGTTTTGTCCATTCTGCACAAATATCCTAGAAATAATAACCTCCTCTTTTTCATGGTGCCTGAAATTTTTTCCAAATTTTTTCATCGAGAGGCATTCGCTGGAATACAGGCATTCTGTTTTTTTTCTACAGTGTTTTAATGTCTTATTTTGGCATTCCATGAGATGAATTTGTTGTTTCTAGTTAGTCTATAAGCTCTCTCCATTTTTGAGATAGCTGGGCTGAGTGCCTCATACAGCTGAGGCGCTGGCCTTTTGATCCCAACTTGGCAGGTCCGATCCTGGCTTAGTCCAGAGGTATTTGAAGGTGCTCAAATACGTGAGCGCCTCGTGTCGGTAAATTTACTGTCACGTAAAGCAACTCCTACGGGGAAAAATTCCGGCACCTCGGTGTCTCCGAAAATCGTAAAAAGTAGTTAGTGGAACGTATAGCCAATAACATTGTTGTTATTATTATTATTATTATTATTATTATTATTATTATTATTATTATTATTAGTCCAGAGGTATTTGAAGGTGCTCAAATACGTGAGCGCCTCGTGTCGGTAAATTTACTGTCACGTAAAGCAACTCCTACGGGGAAAAATTCCGGCACCTCGGTGTCTCCGAAAATCGTAAAAAGTAGTTAGTGGAACGTATAGCCAATAACATTATTATTATTATTATTATTATTATTATTATTATTATTATTATTATTATTATTATTATTATTATTATTATTATTATTGTTTCGTATAGGCCAGCTAAGGACCACGACATTCAACTATTACATTTTGGAATGGGCTTTGATGTTTGCCCAGTAGTTGCGCATCCTCAGGGTGTTTTTCTCCTTCCTCTCCTTTGTGCAAAGGGCGCCAGTCTTCTTCGTTGGTAGTCTGTGCTGGAACTCCTTATGTTTAAGTATCTTCCTGAGTGTTGTCCAATCCTTTAAGTTTCCTTCTGTTATTCCCAGTTTTTGTAGATCTTTATCCACTTCCATTAACCATGGTGACTTGGTCTTCCTATTTTGCTAGTAGCTGAGAATTCGGTTTGTCAACCTGGTCGGATGCATCCTATAGATGTGCCCATAGAATGCTAGGCGTCTCTTCCTTGCTACATTCGTTATTCTTTCACAGTACTTGTAGAGCTCTTGGTTAGGCCGTCTTCTATAACTGTCACCTTCCTTGACTGGCTCCAGAATCTTCCTCATTATCTTTCTTTCCCGGATTTCAAGTCTTTCCATAAGTCCCTTCCTGTTGACTGTTAAACTGTTAAAAGCATATAAGGCTTCAGGGCGGATGACTGTCCGGTAGTGCTTCATCTTAGTATTACGAGAGAGACACTTTATAATAATAATAATAATAATAATAATAATAATAATAATAATAATAATAATAATAATAATAATAATAATAATAATAATAATAATAATTATTATTATTATTATTATTATTATATAATGAGATACGATCGTCTACTAGAGATTATTATTATCACTATTATTAGCTTGACCTACAAGAATCACCTGTGTAATGTGTCAGCCAAGATCAAGACCAGGAATAACATCCTTCAAATGCTGCGGTTACATCCTGGGGTGCTAATTCTCAAATCCTGAGATCCACTGCTCTTGCACTTTCTTACTCCGTCGCTGAATATTGCTGCTCAACCTGGCTTAACAGTGCTAACACTGGATTAGTAGACACCCAGCTGAACCAAGCAATGCGTATCATTATAGGGTGCATCCGACCAACTAACACACACTGGCTTCTCACCCCAAGCCATATGCCACCTCCATCCCTAAGAAGATCACAGTCACTGCTTAACTAATGGAAGAAAATAGAAAACAATCCTCACCTCCCTATTCATTCTGAGCAGCTTCTCCAGCTAAACGACTGAAAACCAGACACCCTTCTTGGCGTACTGCAATGAATTAACAGAACACCTCCTGGAAATAACAACGGCAACAGCAATCCTCGTTACCCCATCATCACGTCATTAAGAACCCCTGAAAGTGCCCAGATGGATTTTTCCTTCCCAGACGGCCGTGGAGGACGCTAAACCGAATTAGGACCGCCCAAGTTAGATGTGGACCTACTCTCTTCAAATGGGGTTGGAAGACATCACCGCAGTGTGACTGGGGAGAAGAGGAGTAGACAGTGGATCACATTGTATTTGTGTGTCCTTTGCATGCTAATAGAGACTCTATAGACGACTTACTTTGTGTTTCAAGTGAAGCTCCTTTCTGGTTCTCAACTTTTGATATGAACTTTAGTTATGAACTTGAGATGGTTGTTGTAAATATTGTATATAATATTGTATTCATCATACGCTAAATAAATAATAATTGTTATTATCTAAATTCCTTTTGGCGTAGAATTCTTGTATAGTTTCGGAACCGTACTTCGGTCGGCGAGGGTTACAAAACTAGGGAAATTTTAAACATCGAAGTAATTTGTAGACAACACGTAGGCCTAGTCTACGACGGGAGTGTTCAATATTTCGTTGTAATGAGAAAGGACCAGAGTACGTAGCAACAAGTGCTTGAACTCGTTATGACGTCGTCGGGTGATATAATAGCACCACCATCTTGAGATACGAAAATAACCGTGCCACGCGGCTAACAATTAGTGCAGCTCTGGACTCCGGCTTGGTAGCGCATCAATGTGAGATGTCCTAGATTTCGGCTCAGTGATTTCTGAAATGCATGGTAAGAAAGAATCAAATATATAAAATTTGAGAAAATCTGGTACCGGGCGAGTTGGCCGTGCTGTTAGAGTCGCACAACTGTGAGCTTGCATTCGGGATATAATGGGTTCGTACTCTACTGTCGGCCGGCCTGAAGATGGTTTTCCATGGTTTCCCATTTTCAGACCAGACAAATACTGAGGCTGTACCTTTATTAGCCCACTTCTTTCCCACTCCTATCCCTTTGCTATTGGTCCGCATTAGACATACCTGCATCAATGCGATGTAAAGAAAAGTGTAAAGAAAGGAAAGAAGTAAAAGTGGAGCGAAGAAGTGAGAAAACCGGGCGAGTTGGCCGTGCGCGTAGAGGCGTGCGGCCGTGAGCTTGCATCCGGGAGATAGTAGGTTCGAATCCCACTATCGGCAGCCCTGAAGATGGTTTTCCGTGGTTTCCCATTTTCACACCAGGCAAATACTGGGGCTGTACCTTAATTAAGGCCACGGCCGCTTCATTCCAACTCCTAGGCCTTTCCTTCCCATCGTCGCCATAAGACCTATCTGTGTCGGTGCGACGTAAAGCCCCTAGCAAAAAAAAAAAAAAAAAAAAAAAAAAAAGAAGTGAGAAAAATTAATTTCGTAAAATGTCACACCGCATGGACCGTCATCATCATCATCATCACCTAAAGGCAAGGTCTTGTTATTGCAACCATGTGTGACGGTCGACTGCCCTATTTTTCATATCGGCGTACGAATCACAACCCAGTTTATCAATAGTGATTTTAACATAATATTTCCATAATTATCGACGGCGTACTCTTCCCCAGAACTTCACCCTGAAAGATTAACTGGAGTAGAGTGCCATGCCTGAGCATGTGACCAAAGAACTCTTTCCTCTTCTTGATCATGTTCACAAGACATACAGAGTCTCTCTTCTAAACCCACCGGGCGAGTTGGCCGTGCGCGTAGAGGCGCGCGGCTGTGAGCTTGCATCCGGGAGATAGTAGGTTCGAATCCCACTGTCGGCAGCCCTGAAAATGGTTTTCCGTGGTTCCCATTTTCACACTAGGCAAATGCTGGGGCTGTACCTTAATTAAGGCCACGGCCGCTTCCTTCCAACTCCTAGGCCTTTCCTATCCCATTGTCGCCATAAGACCCATCTGTGTCGTTGCGACGTAAAGCCCATAACAAAAAAAAAAAAAAAGAAAGAAAATCTTCTAAACCCAGACCGAGCGCACGCTGTTTGTTCTCTGCGCTACAGCAGCTGGCTCAGCCCAACTTGCGTCGCGCGCGGCCGCTCTGCTTTAAGCGGGTGCAATTTTACCTTACAAAAGATGTTGGAAGTGTCATCCTTCATAATGAGGGACTTCGTAAACACCATTAGGATATTCTGACCGGGCTGAGTGGCTCAGACGGTTGAGACGGTGGCCTTCTGACCCCAACTTGGCAGTTTCGATCCTGGCTCAGTCCGGTGGTATTTGAAGGTGCTCAAATACGTCAGTCTCGTGTCGGTAAATTTATTGACACGTAAAAGAACTCCTGCGGGACAAAATTTCGGCACCGTAAAAGTAATTAGTGGGACGTAAAGCAAATAACATTATATTATTATTATTATTGTTTTCTGCACACCAATAGCAGAGTTATGACCAGGGCTCGGATGTTTAAGACCTAAAAATAGCCCAAATAAGCAAGCAAATATGACCTAAAAAGTGATTAAATATGACCTCGAAAGTGACGAAATATGACCTCAAACGTGGATAAATATGACGTAAAAATTACAAAGTATGACTGGATGGACATTTTTAAATAAATTATAAATCGAAAGGGCAATTCATCTGATACATATTTGTTAACTTAATTCTTTATTCTTACTTTAATATTAGACTAATTTTCTGAATATACAAGTTTAGCAGTTATTCACAGTCTGTTGTCCTTGGTTCACTTATCGAACATTTGTGAATACATAGCTATAAAGTACCGGTACTAAGATTACCAGATCACACAACATTTTAAAAGTCAAAACATGTTTGCACCCTGCAGTGGTGGTTTGAAATACGAGAAAACTAGAAATCAATCTATTTTTAAATATTTTTTAACGTTCAAGCCCAGATTTCATTAATATTATTAAATGCGTTAAAGTTTGAGTACCACGAAAGGAATTAAGTAGATTTCTTTCAATACATTATGGTAAGGCGGCAGGGCTTATAGTGCAAACTAACATACCTTTTTCATTCTTCTCCGCGGGTGGAACTGAAGTGTATGAAAATATTCATCTTCAAATCATCAGGCGCGAAAGACCTCCGATCATCACTTAACACATTCTTGTAAGAACAGAAGCTCCTTTTTACGTCACAAGATTATGGGTGCAAATTTAAATCATGTAAAAGGAGCAGTGAAGTCTATGGCCTTCATTCTATACAAATGGTATTCCACTTGTATTAACAGCAGATGTGATGGCGAGAAGCAGTATTGTGAACTCTAGTTCGCATTCGATAAGTTGAAGATTATTTTGCACAGGTGCATCTGTCGACAGACCGCCGAAATATGACAGAAATATGACGTTTCTACAAAAATGGGTCAAAATATGACCTTATGACAAAAATAGCCAAAATATGCATTTATATGACAAATAAAAATCACTTAATTGTTATGATTTTCGTCTGAATTGCACCAAAATCCAATTAGGCAAGAAAATAGAGACAAGGAAGAAATATGACTTTTGCTAAACATCCGAGCCCTACTTATGACTGTTCACACGACCATTAAGATGATACCAGGTCTCATCCGAAAAGAATACAAGCTGTGGTTCGAATAAACTATCATTCAATGATGCAAGATACCATTCACAATATCTCACTCTTGTGGATGGATCAGCAGGTTTTAAACAATGGATCCGTGTAAACCTGTGCGGTTTGGTGTGTAACAGCTTTGTAGCTCTGTGTGCACAAGAAACCGAAACCCCTACTTGTTGTGCTAATCTTGCGAATGATTCATTCGGCGACCGTTCAAGATTCGAACCAATGTCATCTAGCTTTTCCTCTGTTCAAATTGTTCGTGTGCGTGCATGTTTTTTTTTTTTTTTTTTTTTTTGAGCACCGAGTCAGTAGTTTCAAATGTATTTACAATTAACGTGAATCTGTGCTCATGAAGGTGGCACTTCACCAGGAAATTGTTGAACAAATGCATCGCGTACTCGTCGAGCCGACACGTACTTAAAATAACATTTACATACGAAAATATGGCGTTGCAATGATAACTGTCTCACCATGTCAGACTGGATACTGATGCTAGGTCGAACAAGCGCACGCTCCTTGCAAGGTCAACAATTACACGCGCGTCTCCCGTACAGCAAGCACCTCCCCAGTTTTCTATCTCTCCACCATTTCCTTCCTTCCTTCCTTCCTTCCTTCCTTCCTTCCTTCCTTCCTTCCTTCCTTTTACTTTTATTTCTCTACACTCTCCTTCACCGTATCCTTCCACCTCTTTCTGGACCTTTGCTGTTGTCTTCCTCCTATTATTTTGTCCGTAAATACTCACTTTGGAACTCTATCCTCTTCCATTCTCATCACGTGTCTATACCATTTCAGCTTACTCATCTCTATCTTGCAGTTTAGGGAATGCAATTCTCTCTCTGATTTCTCGGAGATTAGAAGCACCGCTGGACGGTCTGGGTTTATAAAAGAGACGCTGTAGTTTCTCTCTGATGGCCACTTGCCTTTCTATCCCTGGCGATTCTTCTCTAGAAACTTATTTCCGCGGTATTTTCCAGTTTTCCTAGAGTCCGGGTTTCATATTCCTACATCAACACGACCCAAACTAAAGTATATAATTTTGCTATTTTGCTTTACGTCGCACCGACACAGATAGGCCTTATGGCGACGAAGGGACAGGGAAGACCTAGGAATGGGAAGGAAGCAGCCTTGGCCTTAATTAAGGTACAACCCCAGCATTTACCTGGTGTGAAAATGGGAAACCACGGAAAACCATCTTCAGATCTGCCGACAGTGGGGTTCGAACCTACTATCCCCCGAATGCGAGCTCACAGCTGCGCGCTCCTAACCGCACAGCCAACTCGCCCGGTAAAACTAAAGTCTTGAGGAACGAATTTCCTATCTTCAAACGGACGTGTTGTTTTAGTAACAAATTCATGTTTTGAAAGACATATTTCGCTATCGCCATCCTTTTTCTGATTTTTGGTAGGCATGTATTGTTAGAATTAATTCCCCTCTTCCCAAGTAACAGAATTTCGTGACTTGCTGGAGTGTTTTACCATTTAAAGTGGCTTCAGAATTATCGAGAACGCACGAGACTGAAGAATGGCTTGTTTGAATACTAAAAATTTGAAAAGAAATCAATTTTGAGAGCAAAAATATTTTCTGGAGGGTCTTAATAAGGTTTCACAGAGCACGTTGCTAGGTAATATTGTCTGGCCATCCATCCCTACTTTACATCACAGCCTGCACGATTGCATGGTTATACTTCTGTCACACATTTCGTTAAATGCCCTGCAGGAGCTCTCAAATTGGGGCCGTGGTGTGCCGACCATGGGGTCCTGAGCTGAGTCCTGACATTGCTTCCACTTTCTTGTGACAGGTTCCTCACTTTCATCTATTCTATCCGTTCTCCCTTGGTCAACTATTGTTCTATTCCGACCCGGACGGTATTAGAGCAATCGAGGCAGGGAGTCTTTAATTTTCACGCCCTTCAAGGCTTTTGTTTTCCTTTGGTCGATACCTTCATTTTTCGAAGTGTCGGATCCCTTCCAGTTTTTCAGTCTGATTACTGTTATAGAGCGGTTGTTTGCCTAATTGTACTTCCTCTTAAAACAACAATCACCAACCAACCAACTCCTTTACACAAACTTTCAGATGAGTGGTTGTGGTGGTGGTGGTGGTGATTATTGTTTTAAGAGGAAGTAGAACTAGACAGCCTTCCTACATTAGCATTAATCAGAGCGAAGAAATGAACGGACCGAGCAAATTGGCCACGCGGTTAGGAACGCGCAGCTGTTATCTTGTATTCGGAGGACAGTGATTTCGAACCCCACTGTCGGCAGCCCTGAAGAGGGTTTTATGTGGTTTCCCATTTTCACACCAGACACCAGTTTCTTGCCCCATCGTCACCATAAGACCTATCTGTGTTGTGCGACGTAAAGCCAATTGTATATAGAAAAACAAACAACAAATAAATTGAAAAATGAAGGTATTGGCCAAAGAAAGACACGGGCGGTGAATGGCATGAAAATGAAAAACTCCCTAGGCATCGCAAACCTAATATCGTCGGGGTCGGAAAAGAACAAGAGTTGTCCAAGGTAGGTCGGATAGGATAGATGAAAGTGAGGGGCATTTCCAAGGCTCATCTAAGAGCCCCGTAGTCGCCACTCTACGCTCTCAAGTTAAAAGCCCCCGGGGTATCTTATAGTTGCCTGCTACAACAGGCAGGGACACTGTGGGTGTTATTCTACCGCCCCCATCCACAGGGGATACATTTTAGTAAAATCTGCAGCTCTAAGACATATTGATGCCAAAAGTTTTTATTTATTTCTCCTCTCTCCTCTGCCTCTCTTTCCCACTACTTTACCTTCAAAAATATTCATGTAAAACTTATCCTGTCTCATCACGTGACCTACGAGTTGTATTTTCCTCCTTTTCATCTCTTTAATGAACCTCCAGTTTTGTTTCCCCTTTTCCAAAACTGAAGGTTTAATTTCCTACCAATCTAGCTCGTTCTGCTGATCCTCCTCCACATCTCCATTGCCTGTAGACGAGGTCTCTCCTCTTTCCCAACTGTCCAGCTTTCGCACCCTTCAACAATGCAGTTTAAACGAAGGACTTCGCAAGAGCCTTCCTCGGCTCCATACCCATGTGCCTCCTTTCTTGTTCTGGAAAGTTTGTTTGAATTTTGATCAGTCATTAACTTATTCCACTTATAATTGCTCATAACATTGCAAGAGTAAAGGAATTTAAATACAGTCCTCTTGTGAATGGATCACTGAAAATGGCTATGGAATAAATCAGGAGCTTCAAGAATTATTCAGTAAATGGAAATTGTTTTTCAACACAAAGAATGTTTATAACAAAAAATGCTTCTCCTGGAAGAGTAAAATTCGTCATTACTTAACAATGATCAAACCTGAAGCTCTTTATGCTTCACAAACATTCAATTTACATCGTAAAACATTAAAAGGAACAATTAGAGGTTAAAGTAAGGAAAATCATGAGAAGAATCTTAGGGCCAATGATTAAAAATGGAATACATCACTCCAAACCCAACTCGGAAATATATTTTGAAATATGTAAACATATAGATACAATGAGACTGAGACAGACGAATTCAATTTTTAAGCCATTTGGAAAGAATGAATAAGAACAGACTTACTTTCCGAATACACAATTTGTTATATCGAACGTACGAGACAGGAAGGGTATAAGCAAGTAGAGAGAGATCTCACTGAATTAGGATCACCAAATCTGCAGGTTAGACATGTAGTCAGGAAAATTGTTCACTCAAGGGGATTTTAGGAAAATGAGAGGGAACCAACACGACGTACCTGGTCGGAGGAACAGAAATTACAACAATCGATGAAAATCAACAACTATTAGGTAAGGAGGAAAGCTCAAAAAATAATGTTGAATCCACGTGGTCCTAAGTGACCCATTCGAACAGAAGAAGAAGATACAACTGTTGCCATGCACTCTTTATAGGTGACAGACTGAAAATCATCCCCTTAACTTCGATTATTGTGTCTCTGAGGTCACTGCACAGAAAATCAATGAACTGGATGTAGGTCTGTGACATAACGATTTCCATCCTTTCTCCAAACTAAAGGCCAATCTATTTTTAAACATTCTTAAAAGTACATTTCATCGTATGTGAAGGACTACAATGTAATAATCATAACGTTCGCCTTTCACTTCACCACGAAATGTCAATACCGCCGTTAACTAAGCGTCTTGTTATAGGAGCCAACAATATTCATCGTTCTCACTATATGCCTGCAGAGAGCCTCTATTCTAATATTAGCGTCGGCCGCGAAACAGGATGGTAGGCGTCAAAATAATGAAATTAAACATTCGAATTAGGTAACGTAATTAACAAAAGTTGTATCTTTAATTATTTCCAGCAGGTGATTCCCTCTGTTAGGTTACTCACAATAGAACATTAAATACCGTAACTTGTTTATTGTGTTGCACCTTCTATATTTGTGGATTATACCTACTTTAGTGGCAAGTGGAGAGCATAGTATCACTAATTTGTGAATAAAATATGACGGGGTTATTATTATTATTATTATTATTATTATTATTATTATTATTATTATTATTATTATTATTATTGCGGGGTATTATGTGGAACGCAGAGGTGAAAGAAGGTGCAGGCTGGAATTAGTGGATCATTGGCAGTCAGAAGACTCATTTAAAACTTTGAAAATGAATGTTATATTTCTTTTGATTTCTTTCCAGAAGTGAGAATCTTAACAATGGATTCACCTTGCGAAAACAGGTTTACAGAACTAATTAGTTAGATCAGGTTAAAGTAGGTAACATCAAGAAGCATAACATTACGAACCTGAGCTTGTCGCACTTTAAACTGACAATTTAAGAAAAGCACTGAAGCTTCATCCCTAACACATTCAAGGAGAAAGATCTTCCAATTTTTTTCTACAGGATATTTCACATTATTCATCAAGAGCAATTTTGCTCCCAAAATATTACACGTTCTGGCCTTCCAAAGGCACCCAGTTTACCCAGTTTACAAGAAAGATCCTATGCTCTACCATTCTACCCAGGAGACTACGCTCCCAAACCGTTACAGCCTACTCAAGGAAACCATTAACTTTTACAATTCGGATAACAGCGTCTTTGCTCAATAAAATTACAATTTTAGGCCTCTCTAGGCACAACCTACAATTTACAAGACCATATTAATTACCTTTTAAGTTTATACAGAGTTATCGAGTACCCATTTTACCGGGACTGCGTGGAAAATAACAGGATCAATTACTGGCCCAAAAATCAAAATGTATGGAGGCGAACAATTGAGCTCCTTGAAATCAAGAGGTTAAAATCCTACTTGGGCTTGTGGTCCGACGATACAGATGCCACGCTACTGAGGTGACTAGATGGGCAAGTTAAGTTACAATTTACAAGTCAAACAATTACAAAATCGTAGTCAACTCAAGATTAATTGAAGGGGGACTCGAGAGGGTAACGCACTCTCTATCCCCGGTTTTCAGTTTAAGTACCTATGACTTACTTGAACTTTTACATGAGAAGGAAAAATTTTACATTTTAGGAAATTTTCTGTTACGTAGTTAAAGATTGGAACCTCCCCCTTGAGTCAGCTTGCGGAGATAACTACTGAGATAGAAAAATGGTGGCCATTACCTTACCTGATGTTCTACCTGCCGATGGGTGAGGCCTCCTCGTCCTCTCTTAGCACACAGACTCAATTGCACGACGATCAATAAGACAAGTTAGCTTGAAAAGGCGTCAGCTTTTATACCCGAGAGGAAGGTTCGAGAAGGTTCTGTACTAAAATCAGACACACCCTCTCACTTTATTGGCAGATAAAATAGGTACAAGAAGCGTTTGATGGGCTGAAAATTAAATACACAAAATTTATGATTGGCCAGACTCCCAAGCTGGCGGGATGATTAAGAAGTGTTGGAAACCTTGAAGTATCAAAAATAAGGAAAGTCAATTCAGTCCAGAAAATCTATAAATACAACATTTCTTTAAATGTCTAGTTGTTTCATTTAGCACCAGAGTGCCTGACATCAGTTGTTTAATAGAGACATCTATGGAGAAATGTCAAAACTTCTTGAAATAGTTGTTGTAAACTGTGATACATCAAAAAAGAAAAAATAAGACATCCAGTCAGTTTAGGAAACCTCAAAATAACACATTACTCTATCACTTTAAGAAATGACATCTGTAGATCAACGTCCTAACTTCTTGCAATAGTTGTTTAAATTTGTATGTGATAGAGAGCGTTCTTCAAGGCGCTTCATTTAAATGCACGGGGTTGAGGTGTACCTCCCGGTAGAATTATTATTGTTATTATTACCATAATAATAATAATAATGAAAAACCTACAGCCTGTTTTCCAGTCTTTGACCGGGTCAGGGCTATAATGAATGAACCAGATATAGGCTATTATTACAATGGGGTCGCCACTCCCAAGGTGATATTAATGACTGATAAATGCTATGAAATGATAATGGAGAGTGTTTCTGGAATCCAAGATGACAGGGAAAACCGGAGTACCCGGAGAAAAACCTGTCCTGCCTCCGCTTTGTCCAGCACAAATCTCACATGAGTGACCGGGATTTGAACCACGGTATCCAGCGGTGAGAGGCCGACGCGCTGCCGCCTGAGCCACGGAGGCTCAATAATAATAATAATAATAATAATAATAATAATAATAATAATAATAATAATAATAATAATAATTTATTATTATATGTCTGTTAGTTGCATAACTTTAAGTGGTTCCGATAGTTCAGATATTTATGCAAGTCTCACTACAGAACGGCTCTGCGGGTAGAAAACTCTTGCACCTTGGTTTGTATTCTAACTTATTCGTGCCTGTAAGTCCCATCTATAATAATAATAATAATTATAATTATTATTATTATTACTATTATAATTTTCATTATTATTATTGGTAGTAGTAGTAACGTTATTGATTTTACATCTTACTAACTATTTTAATGGTATTCGGGGATGTCTAGGGGCCGGAATTTCGTTCCACAGAAGTTCTTTTGTGTGCCAGATTCGAAAGCGCTTTACCGTCTGTACTACTCATTCCGTCCATTATTATTATTATTATTATTATTATTATTATTATTATTATTATTATTATTACCATCTAACACAAATGATTCAAGATATTCTTCAAAACAGGAGGTTTTTAGTAGAATTTGAAGGTCAGTGCAGTGGATGTAGGGATCCAGAAGTTCGGATTACCACAGGGCAGTGTTTTGGCTTCTTTGCTTTTCAATATTTGTACTAACGTTCAAACTATATCAAACTCACAGAAAGTTTTATTTATTCTCTTGCTCTCTCTTCTCAGAGTGAGACCTTTGAACAAGTGGAATTAAATTTGAACGCTTGTCTGGAAGAGTTAGATAGTTACTATCGTAAGAATAAGTTAAAACCAAATCCCAATAAAACACAAGTGTGTGCACTCCATTTAAGGAATAGACAGGTTTATAGGAAGCTTCAACTGCATTGGAGAGGAGTACAACTATAGCACTGTTTTCAACATAACATAAATATCTCGGGGTCACTATTGATCGTACATTGACTTTTAAGCAGCACTGTCTGAATGTGAAACATGAAGTATCTGCAAGAAATAACATATTACGCAAAATTAGTGGAATATTCTAGGGTGCAGCAGCAAAAACAGTTAAAACTACAGCTTTATCTCTGTGTTATACCGCAGGTAAATATGCCAGCCTGGTGTGGTATAATTCTGCTCATGCTAAACAATGCGTCATATATACTGTTGGATGCCTGAAACCTACACCGAGGCATAAACTCTATTATTTGTCTGGAATTGCTCCTCCAGAGATCAGGCGTGAATCAGCTGCACTTGCTACCTCAAATAAACTTCCATTATATGGTCATCATCCTCCTCTGTCAAAACTAATAGGCAGGAAAAGTTTCTTGAAAGCAACAGATAATATTGGTCAACAGAAATCTTCGCGATTATCTATGGGGAAGATGAGATCTGAACACCATTGGATGACACCATCTGAAAATCCAGCTGCCGCTTTCACTGAAGAATGGCCTGTGTGGAAAACTCTGAATAGGCTCAGAACAGAGGTCGCAAGGTCAAAAGATAATGTACAGAAACGGGGTTACAACACATCTTCAACCTTTTACGACTATGGAGTTCAACAAAATACGGAGCACTTATACCAATGTAGACTATGTCCTGCAAGGTGTAGGGTTGATGAGCTGATGTCCGCAAACTCTGAAGCCATAGTGATTGCTATGTATTGGGCTAAAGTTATTTAGATTGTCATTTTTGTTATTATTATCATTACTATTATTATCTACTTTTTCTATGTTTGCTAAGCTTGATACCTGACTTGTCTGTTTCACGCCCGCCTGAACAACAACATACTCCTCCGATGAACGGCATTGTTCCAGAACTCCACCTCTCGTCCAGCTCTTGGCTGAACTGTTTGCATAGCAGCGTTCCGTCCAGAGAGCGATGGGTTCGATTCCAATCTTGGCCGGTTTAATTCCTTTGGCTTGGGGACTGGGTGTTTGTATTTGTTACACATATAACTGATTACACTATAGAAATAAAGCTTAAGTGATTTCTATTATTATTGTCAAAAATACTAATTGTGGCCAGCTGTAAGGCTGGATAAGACTGAAATCCAATATTGATAAAGGCGTGGCAGGATGCTCGAAGGACATCCGCTAGAGTTATTTACCTAGAAAGTGTATCGTGAGTTGCAATTAGGCCTAAAAATATTTGTTAGAGCTTAAAATTTCCACATCAATTTATTTATTCATTTATTTATTCGTTTGCAAATTGTTTAGCAGTTATCAAAATGGTATTGATCAATGGTAAGTAATGTGAGAATTAACATGTATATGATATGTATACATTGTTCATTTAGGATCCTTCCAAACCAGTGGCGTATCCTGGAATCTCCACTGAGGCATGCAACTAGTAACCATGCAGTTAACACAATGTATTAAGTAAATTTCAATTCTACTCACCCTAATTACATGTAGGTGAACTCGAGCCAAACAGTTTTACTGTAAGTTTCTGGATTGAACGTGCGTACACAATTCTTGTTTTCTCTTTTTAAATTTACGAGGGTCCGCCTCTGTAGTTTAGTAGTTAATGTAATTAGCTGCCACCCCCGGAGGCCCGGGTTCGCTTCCCGGCTCTGCCACGAAATTTGAAAAGTGGTACGAGGGCTGGAACGGGGTCCACTCAGCTTTGGGAGGTCAACTGAGTAGAGGTGGGCTCGATTCCCACCTCAGCCATCCTCGAAGTGGTTTTCCGTGGTTTCCCACTTCTCCTCCAGGCAAATGCCGGGATGGTATCTAACTTCAGGCCACGGCCGCTTCCTTCCCTCTTCCTTGTCTATCCCTTCCAATCTTCCCATCCCCCGCAAGTCCCCTGTTCAGCATAGCAGGTGAGGCAGCCTGGGCGAGGTACTGGTCATCCTCCCCAGTTGTATCCCCCGACCCAGAGTCTGAAGCTCCAGGACACTGCCCTTGAGGCGGTAGAGGAGTGATCCCTTGCTGAGTCCGAGGGAAAAGCCAACCCTGGAGGGTAAGCAGATTAAGAAGAAGAAATTTACGAGGGAAGGTAGAGGTCTCGCGGCTTTAACTATTTGCATCTTTTCATCAAACGAACGGCCAGTAAATGGCTTTTCAAACTGATTTACAATTATATCGGTTTTAGACTCATCCATCGTTAATACCACATTGCGCAAAATATAATAAAACGACGAATAGCACAGGAACAGCACACACGGAATGAACTCACTAATCAGCAAAACACACAATGTATTAACTCACTAGTTAGCCACAACTCAAGCACTGGAGGTAAGTCACCCCAGTGGAATTGGTCAGTTTCGTCACGTTGGGTTCTTGCTAGGGGGTAATCTGTGTGTCCCGTTCGCTGTAAACATGTCGACTTTCTCCAAGTTGCTAACAGATGGCAGAGGGTAGCACGGGTATGGGGTGACAAATTCTGACCAAGTTTCAATTACAGCGACATCGTTAGGAGGGTTTCAGAACTACGTCTGCCACTGAATGCATTTTTAAGATTGAATGCCTTACGTCGTTAACTCCTCCATTTGCTGTCTCTTTCTTCCGAGAGTGGAGTAGACGGCGAGACTACACCAGCACCAGACGTAATCAAGCAACGGAACTAGTACAGTTGCGCGGACCTTTTGAACTTCTGAGAGATGAAATCGTTAATATTTGACCTGAAACAACCTAAAATCGTAAATCAGACAGTTCTTTGTGTTATCATAACGCATGCAATGAATGCCTTGCATTCAAGGAGAATACGCCCCTGTTCCAAACGTTTCATCTGTAGCTAGGCAAAAGGTCCTCTCAATGTAGTTGCTTCATCGGCAGAAGTCAGTGTTAAACTGAAATGTTTGCTCAGAGGATCTTGCATTCTAGTCTATTTTTTTACAAGTTGCTTTACGTCGCACCGGCACAGGTAGGTTTTATGGCGACGATGGGACAGGAAAGGACTAGGAGTTGGAAGGAAGTGGCGTGGCTTAAATTAAGATACAGCCCCAGCATTTGCCTGGTGTGAAAATGGGAAAACACGGAAAACCCTCTTCAGGGCTGCCGACAGTGGGATCCGAACCCACTATCTCCCGAATACTGGATAATGGCCGCACTTAAGCTGTTCTTTCGTCTTCTTTTTTTTTTTTACAAGAGACAGCAATTTCGAACCAAGTTCAGGTTTCTACTGCATAAAATTCCTATAAGCTTTTTACGCATTTATTTATTTATTTATTTATTTATTTATTTATTTATTTATTTATTTATTTATTTATTTATTTATTTATTTATTTATTTATTTATTTGTCTTTAGTTGTGCGAAGTTAGGTCTCATGGTTCTATCTTTCACTTAACCATATCATTGTACGGACAAATTGTGGAGAATATTACATACTAAGAAACAAATTTGTAACACAAATTCAAAATAATTCCAAAATAATAATTATACCAATATGTACATATCATTTGTCAAGCTACCAACGTAAATTTAATGAAAATTAAGTTTAAATTAATATAAAGAAAATTAACTAATTTACACACACACACCATCATTCACTTATCAAGATTGACACCGTTGATTTATGCAGCTAAGCGGAAATTTCTGCAGGAAGACTTGAAAGACTCTAATGGGTTGCTGTTGTGGATGTTATCTGGAACAGAATTCCATAATCTAGTTCCCATTGCAATAAATGAGCAATTATAGGCAGCTGACCTGCAATAGGGAATGGCAATTGTAGTAACAGAGCGTGTATTATGCTGGCGAAAAGAGGAAAAGTATGTACAATGGTGATGACAGGTGCAGGGAGTTCTCTCAGTTACTGGTCTGAACACCAGCACGGCTACATGAAGATTTCTGAGTTCTTCACATTTCAGGAGGGAATGTTGCTTGTAATAAGGTATGACATGTTAGTCATAGCGTAACGAAAATATAAATCTGATGCAGGAATTGATGATCGTTTGTAACTTTATAATTCGTTCTTTAGTTGCATTGTGAATACAGCATAGCTGTAATAGAGTATAGGGAGAAATAATGTTTTATAAGCCTAATTTTCGTATTTAAAGGTAAAATGTTTTGGTGGTATTTCAGAGGATGGAGTGAGGTATATACTCTGTTACAATTACGAGTGACGTGTTCATTAAATTTAGGTTTTCATTTATAACAACAAGTGATATGCTAATGAACATTCATACGGAATTTTCCTACCAGATAGAGTGAGTGAAGTGATTTCTAAAGTCTTTATTAAACACATATTTGTTTGTATTTGTAAAGTATGTCACAATTCGTCAATTTTTAGACACAAAACTTTCAATAATTATTTATTCACTAGCATGTGCCCGATGCTTCACCCGCCTTTATTAAATCAACCGTTAGTTATTTTAAAAATGTATTTAAAAGCAAAAATAGCATCATATTTAATAACACACATAGTTTGTACATAAATTGCATGAAATACAATATTTTATTTTTATTATAATATTGTTACTTTTAATGCTTCAGATGCTGGGTTGGTATACGGCGCAAATAATATTAAAACAACACAAAACGTCATATTATATAAAACCATACTATTTCTTCTTATAGAGCTTCTGGATAAACGAAGTGTCTTTCCATTTGGAGCTGAGATAATTATATAGTGTGTTCGTCTTTCCAACTCTTGAGCAATCTACGTACACTTGACAATGGAAGAAGCACCGTTTCCGAAGATCGAATCCTACAACTTCCAGCTATTGTCCTCGTGCCTTGTAGATGCTCATAGCGAAACTCAAACAAACGAGGAACTGCAGACGTCTAAATTGTAGCGGTATATTTGAAGGGGTGATTTGAATCCGAGGTAAGGTAAGGTAAGTGTGTATTCTGCCCGAAGGCAGGTCTGAACCTCCGCAGAGGTGTGCCTGAGCCGGAGTTTACGTACGGTAGGGTGGCCAGTTCCTTTCCGCTCCTCCATTCCCTTACCCCCCCCCCCCAACAACAGGGCGTGGCAACCCATCCAAATCTTGACTACGCCCAATGTTGCTTAACTTCGAAGATCTCACGGGATCCGTTGTTTCAACAGGGCTACGGCCGATGGCTGAATCCGAGGAATGAATACTAATTCCGCGGCATGTCCGGTCATTATGATGGCTTCAGTAATATTTGAAATGAGTGTGTTGACTGAGAGTCGTGTTCCGTTGCAGAAGAAAGGGGGATTCATATTCCTAAGAAGGATGATCGGTGTCAAAATCTTTAGTCCAAGATGTTCGGTGCTTCCTGGTTGTTCAGAAGCACTGTCGTGTAGTTGACAGCCTCATCTCTATTACATGTCGTGTCGAGAGACTTGTAAATTTGTAGAACACGGAGTAATTCTTGTAAATGTTACTTGTTGATGACGTTGACAGCTTAATTTCTTAGAGCTTCATGACTATACTGCTAATAATAAGAGTTGGCGTCTGACAGGAAAGATTGGAGGGAGGAGCACTGCACGTGCCATTTCACGATGTTGCCACATTCCAGCATTCCTTTCTACATACTCTTACCCCTCGCTTCCGGCTCACTTGTTCCCTCCTCCATTCTGACCGCTGTGATCTGTTGTAGACTACATGGCCAGGCGGTGTCGTCCTATTTGCGATCACTCTTATACAAACAATCAGGTTTTTATCAGTGACAGTGACAGGTTTGGCAACTCCTAGCAAGACGAGCTGCCCTGAAGTGTTATCTCCATGGCAACCGCAGTCGCCCCACCCTCGTTTCCATGGCAACCACACAGCCACTCCCTTTATCCCGCCTCGGCAGGCAGTAAACGGACCTCCCTCTAAGAAATGTCAGACACCAACTCTTATTATTAGCAGTATAGAGTCCGGATTAATAGGTACTGATAGGTTAGAATGCAAACATGCTTTAGCCAGTAACAAGTATACCCTACACTGTACAACGGTTATGCTAAGAGATTTGCATAGATATTAGGAGTGCAGCCTATGGAACTCCTTGAATTTATGCTACTCTTCTTCATTATGGTACAACGGGTTGCATGAAGCTTACTACAAACCAAATTACTTTGCATTCTAACCTATTACCACCTAAAAATCCGAGGTATATTCATGACACATCCATGCGTGATCGGTGAAACGCTGTGTCCACATTCGATAAAATTTCAGATCTCTGAGTGCCGTAGATTTGGGTAGAAATCACACATATACACACAGACAAACACTTCTGGATATCACGGACTGAATGAAAATGGGTTTCTATGCCATGAACTAAAATTGGCACATTGGCTGATATATGTATTACTAATAATTTTGGTCGATATATTTCCTGTAAATATATTATAACCTTCCAATGTATGTCAGGATGAGGTTGGTAAACACATTGGAAGTTTATGTTGAGAAATAATGTCAATGAAATCTTATGTCCGGTTATCACACCTCCAAGAGAATTTGAATTCAATTGGCTTGTCTAATTTTGTGAACAGCATCGCTGAATTGAAGATATCGGCGGATTGATAATAAGCTCTAAACCCCGTGGTGTCTCGGAAATATTGGTAGACAATAAAACATCGTGAAACATAGGGCAGGATTAAATGAATAATACACATTCCTCAAGTAAAGTTACTGAAATGCGTATGAACGGCAGAATATATCAGTGACAGAATGTTACTGAGGGCCATGAAATATATGAATAATAAGTTTATATGAGAGGGCCATACCTTGTACATCTAGTCTCGCACGATTCGACGATCGAGATGAAGAATGAAACTGTCGATTACTAACCTAAATACGAGGCGGCAATTATTAAATAAGTTCCTTTACCAGTACAGCTGATTTATACGAGATCGTTACGCATTATGTGTCAAATGTTTCCAATTGTCAAGAACACATGGGAGCTGGAAGCATAGAAGAGTTCTAAAAAGCAAACCGTCTGCGATTATTATGTTGTTGTAGAATTTGTTTTGTCTCTGAGGAAGTTGACTCTCTCAATCTTTGTGTCTTAGAAGGATCGAAAGCGAAAATTCGTGAGGAGAAAGATTGTGTTGAAGAGATATATTAACGTGATATTGGCATATTATAAACACATATTATATTGTAAAACAAGATATCTTGTTATCGAAAAACATAAAGGCAAGTGTATTAATTGAATTGTAAAATTGTATCAAGGTGTATGACCCTGTCCTAATAGACATTTCTGAGTTTCAGGTAACATGGAACCAACGTTTATGGAATATAGACACGAGATGACAACACGTATTAACATGAACAACTAAAATAGAGGGACCTCGATGGATCTGACCAGGAATGTGATGGGCACTAATGGATAATGTTAATAATTGAGAGCTGAACATGGAAGGTGACATCGTCGTGGAGCAACAACCCAGGATGAGTACTTGAATATCATCTATATATTCCGCCATGTAGTTGCTTATTTTAGATGTAGAGTAGTATTCATTTTAAATGTCAATTCATGACATGTATAATTTTCAACTTGAAGACGACCGTTATTTGTTAATCATTGCGTTGTATTAATTATAATCGTTGCGTCTAGTGCGGTGCTTCAAACTATGTTGTGATAATATGCGATGGGTCGTGTGAGTTTTCTTTTAATGTCTTCTAGCAAGGTTTTACGGAATGATTTTCGGCACCGATGATATTGGTACCGTAATGATGTTATTATGATGAACGTTAACCTAACTCGTGGCTCAAAATACCTCGGAGGAGCTCAGTATTTGCGACGTGCGATTCTATGGTCTTCAAATATTATGTGCTTGTGCAGAAATACGGTGTTTGATAATGAAATTACGATATTATTGTGGTGATATAGTGTTAATGCGGCAACATATTTAGTAGTCTTTGACGTGAAATGCCTGAATAGATTGTTCCTAGGTGTTGTGAATTCGCCGTGCATGACGTTTTGTGTGACGTGATAAGGTGTTTGATACGGTAGGATCTTTGAAAATATGTATGTGGATAATGAAATGTGGATGGTCATAGACGTGTCATTAGGATTGCGTATTTTATGACGATGTAATGTGAAGGTCCTGATGATGGTCTTGGCGTTAGGAATTGTGTTGGTCATGCGTGAATTTTAACGTCGTTGTGATGAATGATTTATTTAGGCACGAGGCCGTATTTGAGATAGTGTTAGAGGATTTTTGCACTCATGAACACTAATAGATGGTCGTCACATTTATCCTATTTAAATACAAGATTGACCAGAGCGGACGGTATTAAGGGATGTTTAGGATCTTCACAAAGTAAACGGTAACGTAAAGATATTGGGACATGTCGTAAAGGGAATACGATCTCCTATGGTAAGTAAATCATTTCTTTGCTAGTTGGATGTTTTGTAGACCATTTGAGTTGATGCCTAGTGCTGATGTAGTTATTTCAGGCCAAACTTCGCAGTGGAATCCGGAGGCGCAGAATCAACGTAGTTAGAGAAGGTTATTGTAGATGTTGCACTGTCTATTGATGTTTCTTTATCTAGGTGCAGTCTTCGATGAATATCCGAGAAGATCGAGTCTGTCTTTTAGGTGCAAGGTATTGATGGATGACATATTATGCTACGATCCTGTGTCTTTCAAACATTTCTCTTGCATTTATGATGATTTATGAATTTAGAATAACGGTGTTTTCAAGTTGTTAGGCAGATAATTTACCGATAAACAATGCGATGATTTAAATGAGAATGACGGAATACTATGACATATTTGAGTAGGAACAGCGTTCTGACGTGGACGATTCAATAATTCCCAGTTATTTATTTCGAAATGTGTGATGGATAATAGATCTTTCACTGTAAGCCTTCAGCAGTGGGACACTTTGTATCTTCTGTTTTTCGATTTTCTCTTGATTGACGATGTTATAATTTTTTTGTAACAAGAGCAAGAAGTTAGGTGTTTATTTCAATTTAACGAAACATTCATCTTTTTCCTTTCTATATCCGTTTGTGTTGCTATTAATTTGCTCATTGTGTAACTATTATTTGAAGTCATTTTTTTGAAGCCATTAAACGGAAAATCCTTCCGTAAATGAAACATTTCACAGAGTTCTCATTTGATGTAGTGTAGAAATTCTAGGATAGTTAATTAATTTAGGATAAAATGAAATAATGATCAATGTATCTTGACGAATATGCCAATATCTTAGATCTCTTGACATTCTGTTGCGGAATATTCACGTAATTTTTGGGTAGGAAATAATGTTTATTTTCTACGTTTAAACTATACTAATACCAGTCCACTATATAAACCTGTGACCCGACTCGTCGGACTTGCACGTCCCTAGAGTGGAGGCTTCATGGATCTCCGACTGTTTTGCTTTGCCGTGGCGTAACCCAACACTGAGATTCAGAATTGAGATGTGCAAAATGGTCACAGGGATTTCTGTCAGGGCTCAATATGTATGTCCAACCCGTGTCCCATTTCTCTGTGGGGTCGGGTATGAAGTGAGATGAATCTCCGTAGCGAGTTTTTACGAGCGCATGCCCCTCTTGACGTCAACCTCATCAGAGATGAACCGAATGGCGTGATATGATAATAGGAATGGAAAGGGTGAAACCCGGTGCTGGCATATGGCCCATTCCTCTCGAATAGCAGTAAGGGGTCTGCTCAAGGCTTCAACGGATGACGCACCATCAATAGCTCCGTATGTCCTCACTCCATATGAGCACTGCGGAGAGGTTTGAAATCGAATCCAGGCTTTTGGCACGCAATTGTATATCACCACCGTTCCTATCCTGCCGACCAACATTCTGATGGTGAACATTTTTTCGATCAACGGGACTCGAACCGACTAACCACGGTGTCAAAGCATATAGACTTCACGCCTTACGATCATGGCCACCAAGTGGACTTTATATGGTTCCTCTAAATAAAAGATAAGATTGAGTTATTTGAGAGAACATACGTTTAAATTTTTATTGCTGGTATAGCGGAATCTTCGTATTCCTTAAAATTTTAGGTGAATGTAGTAAATAGCGGTAAATAAATAAATAAATAAATAAATAAATAAATAAATAAATAAATAAATAAATAAATAAATAAATAAATAAATAAATAAATAAATAAATAAATAAATAGCCCCATGGGTCCCGTTAAAGAAGAAGATGCGTACGGAATCAGGCACAACAAGGAACTGTACAGTAAAATAGAGAACATTACAAGAGCTATGAGGAAGAGGAGACTAATGTTCTATGGTCATATAGTCAGGATGGCCAGCCAGAGTCTCACTTCAAGGACCTTCAACACTGTATCTAGAGGGAAAGCAACAAATGCCAAGTGAACGTATTTAGTTCGGAAAGACCTACAATACATAAACATTGATCAAAATGATATTTACAACCGAGATAAGTTCAGAAAGTTAATCAAGACATCTGACTCTCCCTAGTCACTTACAGCTAAACCACTACGTCCAGGAGTAGGAGTGAAATGGACTCACGAATGAAAAGATATGCATAGTGCTAGAATGTAGGAATACTGGGTTAAGAATAAGAAAAAGCTCACCAGCGTTAAGAACCATGTGGTCTAGTGTAGGCGTAAACGAAGAAGAACAAGAACAACAAGAAGAAGAAATAGTCCGCCTCTGTGGTGTAGCTGTCAGTGTGATTAGCTGCCACTCCCGGAGGCCCGGGTTCGATTCCCAGGTCTGCCACGAAATTTGAAAAGTGGTACGAGGGCTGGAACGGGGTCCACTCAGGATCGGGAGGTCACCTTGGAAGAGAGGGGTTCGATTCCCGCCTCAGTCATCCTAGAAGAGGTTTTCCGTGGTTTCCAACTTCTCCTCTAGGCAAATGCCGGGATGGTACATAAATTAAGGCCACGGCCTCTTCCTTCTCTCTTCCTTGTCTATCCCTTCCAATCTTCCCCTCTTCATCAGAGCAGGTGAGGTCACTTGGGCGAGGTACTGGTCCTACTTCCCTATCGTTTCCCCCGACCCACTCTCGCTCCAGAACACTGGCCCTGAGCCTGTAGAGGTGGGATCCCTCGCTGAATCCGAGGGAAAAACAAACCCTGGAGGGTAAACAGATGAAGAAGTAGAAGAAGAAATAAATAAAACTATTAAAATTAATCTAAACAATTAATGAAAGCAGGCCTTCACCTGTATAAATATTCATTTTAAGAATACACCTACGTTTAACATTTAGATCTCTGCATGTTTGGCTGGGCATCACACACCTGCACGCAACAAACACTTCCGGATATTGCGGTCCATATATCCTATGGCTTGGGGTCATAAGAAAATCTACGTCACGAAATTAGCGAAAACCATTGTGTGAGGCGTTGTTACCTGGAAACCGCGCAGGCTGCCATACGAAGTACTAATGGATGACCATGACTGAGAGACATATAGAAGACTGTTTCATCACAGAGACATCATCTCATCATAGTCTAGAGAACTGATCATTTCATTCGTGGTAGTTTTCTAGGCCCTGAGTAAGTTTCTCCGTTTCGCTGCACTGAGTCCTGCACTTTTAAACTCCAAATTCGATACAGGTGTCTCAAGAAAATGATTCGTTAAATGAAAATAAATTCACCGTTATTAATTAGAGTTTCATTTATTTATTTATTTATTTATTTATTTATCATTTGATCTTCCCGAAAATAAATTTGACACCATTTTTTAATATTTGTTGCGATGTAACGTGAAGTAATATCCACGTACTTTGTGATTATACTTTCTCTTTATTTTCCACACGAATGCGCCGTCAAGGTGGGGTAGTCAAACATACTAAGCAGTATGCCCCTGCCAGATGCGGCAACCCAACGCACTGCGGGGTACGTATCTGATGCACGCAGTGCTTAATGGACTTACCAACATTCCCGAGGAAATTCTTATCTTCCGGTAGACCGGATTTGTTCTGCGGTTTTCCGTGGTTTTCCATTCTCTTGCACTAAGGCGAATGCCGGGACAGTTCGAAGTATAGACCACGGCCGCCCACCCCCTCACCTTCTCCGCACATCTCCTTCACCGTAACAAATCTCCCGGCCTGAGAGACGGCGTCACCGTCTAAGAGGCCCGCCTCCCCCTTCAGGGGAACAATGCAAACGTTCGGTAGTTAGTTAGTAATTCGATTTTTTTTCTAATTGCTTTACGTCGCACCGACACAGATAGGTCTTATGGCGACGATGGGACAAGGAAGGGCTAGGAGTGGGAAGGAAGCGGCCGTGGCCTTAATTAAGGTACAGCCCCAGCATTTGCCTCGTGTGAAAATGGGAAACCACGGAAAACCATTTTCAGGGCTGCCGATAGTGGGGTTCGAACCTACTATCTCCCGAATACTGGATACTGGTCGCTCTTAAGCGACTGCAGCTATCGAGCTCGGTAGTAATTAGAATACGTCCATGTGCTTGAGTTAGGCTTTCATTAGTATTTTTAAACAATGCCGTCCTTAACAATTCGAATTTCTATTTAGTCTTGGTCACTGCCACCGCGATTTTATTCATTCCGACTTTGCGCCGCTCTCAATTCCTTAACAGATTATGTATTTTATTCATTGCATCGAACTTCATTGCTAGTAACCGCGTCCGTCTTATTTCCATTGCTGGAATAGTGGAATGACATATATTATTATTATTATTATTATTATTATTATTATTATTATTATTATTATTATTATTATTATTATTATTACTAACTTCTCAATCATGTTACCTGAGGCTAAGTGATACTTGTAATTTTAAAACTACGGCAGAAACGTGAATGAACGTGTGCCGATTGAACGCGAAGCTACTTTGTTGTAAGTAAAGTAAACAGGTACTCAGAGTTAATTTGTAATTCCTGCCATATACTTGCAATGACGGACCGAGTACTGTAATACAGACCTTGGCCTGAACCAAAAGTGAAAGCTGCAACTCAGCATCTTGCTGTCGAACAAAACCAAACATGATATTTCACGATCTACACAATATATTGCAAATTAAATATCCCTGTCATTCTTGAGGATGATTTGTTAATATCTAGAAGATTATTACTGGCTCATTAACGGCCTGTTTATTATACTTAACCTTATATATTTATATTATCCAGTAAACATTGCTTCCAGCTAGAATATTTATTTGATGAGTAGCTCACAATTAATTGTATACTTATCAGTTTGTTCCGACCAATGCTTTCATAGCTTAGAATAATAGACACGATACTCTCCCAGATTTATGTTATGTCTTATGAATTAAGGCACGTATTTAGGGTGAAATGATAGGATTTTTATTTTTTACAGTAGGATAGGGATGAGAGTGGGAAGGAAGCGAGCAATAAGGTCGGCTTACCTTTGCATGGTTCGGCCCATACTGACGTTGCTTGGCACCCCACAACAGCGGAGAGTACAGCACCGCGCCGAAAGGCTAATTAACCGTCACTCACCCTCCCATCCAATAGGTTACCTTCCACAACCAAACAAACTGGCCTGGTCTTTCTCCGCAAATCCCTCTCTACCTCTATAGAAATTGATCCTTTCCAACGTCTATCGCTTAGTTATCGCTCAGCTCGGAGAGGCGATGGAGTTACCGCTTGTCCACCTTTCGCCCGTACCTCTGCCTTTCAGAAGGGCTTCTATTGGTGTTCCGCAAAGGTATGGAACTCGCTGTTAGGGGATGTCGAAAACTTGCCTCTTGCAAAATTTCAAATGTATATAAAGAAAAATGTAATTTAATGGAACTGCCTCACGTGTCTGTGAGTGTGTGGATGAATGAGTGAATGATTGGTAGAGTGAAAGCAAGTATGCGAGCAGAGAAATGATCTAATGAATGAATGAATGATATATAAACAGAATGAACGAGCAGAAGGAAATTATATACATATATATATAGTATATATCTTGCACCGTGCTATTTAAGTATTTTATAAATTATGTAAATATTGTAAATAAGGTCTAATCTTAAGATAGGTCAAGGGAACATTTTAAATGTACATGGGGGCTCACCCTTTTTCTCAAGACGTTCCATATTTCTGAATAGAATTGTGGCAAATAAATAATACTCATACTAGTACAGCCTCGTGTGAAAATGGGAAAGCACGGAAAACCATCTTTAGGGCTGCCGACAGTGAGTTCAAACTCACTAACTCCTGAATGCAAACACACGGTTACGTGACGCAAACCGCGCGGCCAATCCCTCAATAAATAAAAAAAATCACTTGATACGTTATTGATATTATTTGTTTCGGATTAACTTATCTGGCTGGTCACTTCTAAAGTTCGAACACGTTATGTTTCAACTAGTACGTTAGTCTGCCTTCTACAGTCGAAATAACTATGTGTTAAGTAACTGGAAGTATGAAACGAATATGTTAATATCTATACGTAAAATAAGAGTTTTGTCTATACATTGCTCAGAATTTAATAACAATAGTATTTCTGTGTCGTTCGTGTACTCAGTAACAAGGAAATGCACTTTTTAAATTGTCCGTCATCTCTGTCTGTCTGTCTGTCTGTCTGTACGGTCATCACGAGAAAATGGCTGAAGGGAATTTAATGAAAATCGGTATGTAAAGTCGGAAAATGAAGGACTATAATCTAGGCTGTAAATGCTAAGTAAAATGGTAGTTTAGGGGAATATCTAACATTTAATTCTCAAATATGTATGTTATTAGTGAAGGAGCATCGGGCGCAAAATCAAAAGGCTGTGGGTTAGATTCTCATAGGTGTTCGGTTTGCCATTTTTGTCCTGTACTTATCATCTACGTGATACCAGTTAATCAGCTCTCTGTTTCTATACCATTGTTCTGGCTTCTAAGATGGCATGGTACGTGAGAGTGGTTCGTCGAATTTAAAGGCAGGTTTGCTTAAGAAAGGTGCATGGAAAAACCTGTTTCGATAGTTGATGCTGTGTATACAGGAAAACCCCAAAATCCGTTAACTTGACGA
This sequence comes from Anabrus simplex, assembly GCF_040414725.1. Taxonomy (NCBI): domain Eukaryota; kingdom Metazoa; phylum Arthropoda; class Insecta; order Orthoptera; family Tettigoniidae; genus Anabrus; species Anabrus simplex. Next base: position 95,597,763 of record NC_090267.1, read on the forward strand.
GGCAATACTTCATGGAATATTGGAGGTAAGAGGTAATAATTGACACATATGATTGGCATGACATGGGGTTTTATTGATATCAAAATAAAATATACAAAATGACCAACAGATGGCGATGGACTGCAACATGTCAGGAACAAATAGCCATACATGCTTAACATGACATGGGGTTTCACTGACACCAATAACGAGTGCACAAACAGGCCAACAGATGGCGCCGGACAACAACATGTCAGTGCGGCCACATGGGACCGGTATGCGGTATAAAAGAAGCTGTCGTGAGAGAGGTAATCAAGATGCACCTGCTATCACACCATGTCATGCTTGGCCTCCCCGATCTACTGACCTCAATCTGTGTGATTATTGCTTGTGAGGTCACCTGAAGTCGCAAGCCTACCGCGATCTTTCGAACTCATTAGGGATGCTAAAAGACAACATGCGGTGGCAATTTCTCACCATTTATACGAATATGCTCTCCAGTACTGTTCACAACATTGTCCATCGACTACAAGTATTGTTGATGAATGGCGGCGGACATGTTGAGCATGTTTTATAAAGAATACCGCCTTTGCTAAACCTCGATTGCTATGCTAATTATTGTTTGTGGGTCGTATGAAGCGCCATCGGTTGGTAATTTTTGTATTGCATTTTGGTGTCCATAAAACCCCATGTCATGCCCATCATATGTGTCAATTTTTAACATCAGATTTGTTGATGATCAAGCTATAGTTGCAGGTAGTCCAACAACTTTATGCAGAATGTTTCTAAAGCTGAATTAAGAAGCTAAGGAATTTCGTATGAAAATGAATTTCAATGAAATAAAAGTCATGGTGTTTAGTAAGAATCCACGTCCATTGCACGTGATGATCAGTGGTGACCTGTACAGCAGGTAGCACAATTCGAATATATTGGCCAGGTGATAACAGAAAACGTTCAGTGTCACAGTGAAATAAAAACACGAATAGCAATAGCAAAGCAACCCTTCAGAGAAAAACAGTCCTTTGTATGTCAGGAAATGTCCCACCTTAGGTAAAATAACAATTAAATATTTTGGTTGGTCTGTTGCGCTGTATTGTGCTGAGACCTGGACGTTAACCAAAAGTGATATTAAAAAGCTAGAAGCCCTTGAGATGTGGTGTTGGCGTCGGCTGCAACGGATAACTTGGGTGGAGAAGAAGACCAACACTGAGGTATTGAACATTGTCCACGAAAAGAGACAGGTGTTGAGTCAAATCAGGAAGGGACAACTTTCTTGGACGGGACATAGGCTTGGACTTAGGAATGTGCTGATGGAAATTTTGGAAAGTAAAATACCAGGGAATCGCCCTCGTGGAAGACCAAGAAAGACATTCATGATGACATTTCTTGTGAACTCAGGAACTGTGGAGACGGAAAACGTATTGCACAGGATCAACCCAGTTGGTGAAGACACATCGCAGGGTCAAACCAGTCATTAGACTGAATTACTCAAAGAAGAAGAAGACCTCCAATATTCCGTGAAGAATTGCCTCGTCAAATGATAACGAACTTTGGGGTCATTCTGTATATTTTTTAAATGTGTAATCGTGTAGGCTCAGCTACCATGTGCAGATATGATGCCTCCACGGGACCTGTCCATCGCTTTACTCTACCAGAGAGCAGATTAACCCGGATTTCTGTTGGGATATCTATGAGTCAATTTTTAATTTTTTTTTTGCTAGTTGCTTTACGTCGCACCGACACAGATAGGTCTTATGGCGACGATGGGACAGGAAAGGGCTAGGAGTGGGAAGGAAGCGGCCTTGGTCTTAATTAAGGTACAGCCCCAGCATTTGCCTCGTGTGAAAATTGGAAACCACGGAAAACCATTTTCAGGGCTGCCGACAGTGGGGTTCGAACTTACTATCTCCCGAATACTGGGTACTGGCCGCACTTAAGCGACTGCAGCCATCGAGCTCGGTTTTAATTAATTATGTCGCCAAATGTACCACCAGAGAGTTTTTGCATGCATACATTGTACAACACGGAGTGCAGAATGGACTATTTCGCCTCCTTCGTTTCTCCGCTGGATTTGAACCCATGACCTCCCACTCTACCACTGTGTGCAAATTGTTGCAGTAAGTGCACTTGAGCACTTCAGTTCTCACGCCACTGCAATGAACACAGAAGTAATGAGTCTGTGTACCTCAAATGTGACTACACCACGTACCTAGACTGATGGTACAGGATGTTTAACTACCAGCAGAACATAAACTGCTGTCATAGGTCAATGTAAGAAGCTGTTGATGACGGTCTTCAAGGTCTGGGTGTAGACAGCAATGCCATTCACGGCGAAAGGTATGGTAGTAGGAGATGGACAAGTTGTATCTTATAATGTGCTAAGCGTCAGCTAGATGGAGTGATAGTCCCTGTACAGCACAAATGAGTCACTTTCTGTCACTTTCGAACAAGGAAATTAAATCAACTGAGTTGGACGTGTGACGATCTAGTCGAGGTGGTAAGCTTGTGAGTTCAATTCCCTGCCACCGAGTGAGTTGGCTTGTAATATGAGCTGAATAGCTGTAAACCTGTATTCGGGAGATCGTGGGTTCGAAACTCACTATTGATTGCTCCAAAAATGTTTCTCCATCGTTTCCAATTTTCAGGCCAGGTAAAAGCTGAAGCTTTGTTTTAATTAATGCCGTGGTCATTATCTTCTGCATATACTTTTTGAAGATCAACCTGATACTCATTTTTTTACAATTGTTGGAACACCATATAGCTAAGGTCCTACTTACTATCGTAAAAGCAAATTCATCTTGACACTTGGTGGGGACTCCCCATAATCCTAAATTTAAATAAGATAGGGGGAAAATTCCGTCCCCGTACCTAATTTCGTCCCCCTAGGGATTTCCATTTTACACGTATACGCTTAGCCTCATCCCATTGTTTTATTGATTGTGAGTTGGTAGACCAACGAGAAATGCTCTGTACAAGGTTTTAGGCAGTTTCTCAAGACAGCAAGACAAAAACTGAAAGTGTATAGTGCTTCTGGAGGGCAGGAGAAATTCAATGAACTTTATGTTCTTCACTTGTGATGATACAGATTGTGTAAATAATACTTTGTTTCTGTTTGCATTTATTTGTTTCTCTATTTAATAATCTAAATTAACGATGTAATTGTATAGTGTATCGGTCACCGACGAAAGTGGATCGCCTTTCCGTTCCTCATTGAAGTGATAGATCACGTGAGTTAATTACAAAAAAAAAAAAAAAAAGAATAGCAAGACAATATTTTTCATAAATGCCTTCAAGAAATTTGTTATAAGGAAAGTGTTTGGTAAGGTTAGAAAGCAAAAAAATAATTATATTACAATTAATTGTACTTTTGATAAATTTAGTGGGGGACGAAATTACGAACATATTTTGGTAGTTTAGTTTCTGCAGTGTTTATGTTTATGTCAAATATTGAGTACCTTACGTTATAACAGTTTCATTGTACAGTAACTTGGCCGCAGGTGGAAAATATATTCAGTAATATGTACTAATTTCTAGCCTTGTCCATAATATTCCTGAATTTCTACAAGACCAAATCTACTAAGGGGATGAAATATGGGCCCCATACCTTCCAAGGTTTATGAAACTACGCCTGCCTGTATTCTCGTGATGACCGGGCGAGTTGGCCGTGCGCGTAGAGGCGCGCGGCTGTGAGCTTGCATCCGGGAGATAGTAGGTTCGAATCCCACTATCGGCAGCCCTGAAGATGGTTTTCCGTGGTTTCCCATTTTCACACCAGGCAAATGCTGGGGCTGTACCTTAATTAAGGCCACGGCCGCTTCCTTCCAACTCCTAGGCCTTTCCTATCCCATCGTCGCCATAAGACCTATCTGTGTCGGTGCGACGTAAAGCCCCTAGCAAAAAAAAAAATTCTCGTGATGCTGAAAGATACAAAACTTATACTGAACACATCATAGGCCATTATTTGTCCTGAAACAAAAAATCTCTGTGTCTTTCTTTGCAGGTTGTGTTTAAATGAAAGCTGCTCATGAAAAGAAATGTTTCTAGAGTATTATTTACAAAAACGTTGTTCTATGCTTTTACAATGAAGCGAACAATAAGGTAAATATCAATGCCAGTCGTGTTAAATAAATAAACTAAATAATTTGGCGGTTTTTGAAAATGGAAGACCACGAGAAACCATCTCCACGACTGCCAGGGGTGGGTTTAATTAATTAATTAATTAATTAATGTCTTTATAAACCAGGTGACCCGCGAGCGCCGTACTTTCTACTTACAAATGTCCCGCATGCAATTGTGATGCGTGGGATATCTAAACACTTGTTTCCAAAGGTGCGTCTCAACGTGCTGTACTTCGGATTTTTTGAAACAAATTTTACTGAACATGTTCTTTAAAAGGGTGCATTTGTAAATACGCCAAAGATGCAGAGAACATGTCCCTGAGGTGCAGGCAGTGCTGAACACGTTCGCAGTGTCTGCATGGAACGTCTCAACATTCCAGGTGTCACTGAAGTACAGGCCTCACGAATTCGTTGTAGTAATTGTTCAGTATATTTTGCTCAGTTTCGTACACTTTCGATTTGATATATCCACACAGCAAAAATTTCCAAGGTGGAAGGTGAGATCAGGCGATCTTGGCGGCCACTGCTAAAGTTCACCACAACATATTCGCCGTTCAGGTTATCGCGCATTAAGATGTTCCCTAACGGCTCGAAAGTAGTGAGGTACTGCACCTTTGTTTGTTCTAGAACCAATGTTGCAGTACTAGCTGCAGCGAAATATCTTCTAGAAGGTTTTCTAGAGAAAAGTCCGTCTCTAAAATGTCCAGATATCGCCTAACGGTGAGCCTAGGGGCTACAAAATTGGGCCCAATGGTGTAGTCTTCCAAAACACCACACCACACATTAACCCCCCCTTCCCCCTTCCCACTGGAGTTGCATGTGCTGTGCTCGAACCCAGTGGGAGTTTGCTGGAGCCCAATAATGGAGATTGTAAATGTTGACGATGGAATCATGCGAAAAGTAACATTCATAGCACCACAGGATATTCCTGATCAAATCTGAATCTTGCTGTAATGTCGCGGCCATTCCTCGGCAATATGTTACCCTGCGATAAAAAATCATCTCCATAGAGTTGCTGACGTAGGTGCGCCTTATATGGGTGCCATATTCTCTCCTTCAGGATCCTTTGTATTGTTTTTCGAGATACTCCTAGCTCATCCACAGCTCGTTCTTGCCCTAAGTGACGTTAAACATGTGCACGTTGTAACAATGATGGTTTGTCTATTATTAGCATTATTATTATTATTATTATTATATTATTATTATTATTATTATTATTATTATTATTATTATTATTATTATTATTACACTAACAAGGGAACATTGGCAATGGTAAAGTCGCCGATCGTGATGAAACTTAGAAAACACATTGAGGTACATGTAAAAACAATGCCAGCATCAATTTTAGGCGCCAACATTCATTAGCGCGTTAACTAAGGGGCCTAAAAGTTGCGACATTTCAAGTTCCGCGCGATCAGCGATGAATACCTGCTGGCCAATGCTAAGCCGGCACACACACTTCCCGTCTGGAGACACACCTTCTGCACCGCCTTCCCCACTCCAACTGGTTCTCCCCGGCACGTTCCCCTTCTCCTCGCGCTTGCCGGCCGCTTGGCTGTTGAACGAGACCGGCGCTATATTTTGCTTCTTTACGTACTATAATTATTGAAATCCTTTAAATCACGTTCCGTTTCACACATAATGATAATAAATAACCTAAACTTATTTACTCACATTTTATTCAAATTTTATATTTTCATTCCTGCTAATTCCGGTAAGTCGTCAATTCGTGGCTACAACCCCGAGTTAAGCACCATCGGGCGTGGACAAACGTGGGATAAGGTACCGCGTCCGACCTAGGCTTAAATTATTATTTACGTCTGAAACACCTTGAAGCTGTCGGTAATGTAATTTAGAGTGGACATACATATGAAATTAATTAAAATAAATCACCCACCTTTAAACAACGTTAAATATCCTTTTATTTAAAGAAATTACGTGCCCGGGTAGAGGATCTCAATGAATGTAATGAGGTTTTGTACCTCGGGATATCAAAATCTGGTCACAGGTCCAGACCTTCTTTTCATGTCCACTCCCCTGCCCTCATTTTGTGTACGTATACAGTAGCATGAAATTAAAATATCTGTAGTCAAGGTAAGTTAGAACATGAGTATGTAGAACATATTAAACTTATTCTAACTTATTGCAACTTTTTACCTTGACTACAGATATTTTAATTTCATGCTACTGTATACATTTCCATCCCCCATTAGACATCCGGATGTCTAATACAATAACAACTTGTGATTTGTCTAATGGCTGGAAACTAATCATGTACTAGCTGATGATGGCCGTTAAGAGCCGAAACCGGTACTAGTGTAATCTATTTAAAATAAATTGTGTATTGATTGGTGAAAAACACATTTCTTATCTATAATTTACATAGATCTTTGTCAGCTATAGCGCAAAAGTACGGAAAAGTAGGACTACAGGTCTGCCTGTGATTACGTTATATCTACTGCATATATAAATGCACATCTTTATTTATTTTTCAAGACTTTTCTTATTACGTCAATCATTCAATGTCATACTCATATCAAAGTTGTCTATGCATTTAATTGATTTATGTTCGACAACCATTGCTGCAATTGAAATGTGTTGTGCCTTTCATTGCAAAACATAAATAAATCGTTCAATACAAGCACAAATAAAAACATTCCATCCAGATTCCTTATACCAGAGTACGCAATACGGAAAATACCAGCAGTTTCTAACTCGGAGTTTTTAATTGCTGTTGTTCGCGATTTCGTTTCGTTATGACACACCTGATAGCGTACACAAAATGGGGGTAGGGGAGTGGACATGAAAAGAAGGCCTGGACCTATAACCAGATTTTGACATCCCGATGTATAAAATCTCATTACATTCATTGAAATCCTCTACTCGGGCACGTAATTTCTTTAAATAAAAGGATATTTAACGTTGTTTAAATGTGGGTGATTTATTTTAATTAATTTCATATGTATGTCCACTCTAAATTACATTACCGACAGCTTCAAGGTGTTTCAGACGTAAATAATAATTTAAGCCTAGGTCGGACGCGGTACCTTATCCCACGTTTGTCCACGCCCGATGGTGCTTAACTCGGGGTTGTAGCCACGAATTGACGACTTACCGGAATTAGCAGGAATGAAAATATACAATTTGAATAAAATGTGAGTAAATAAGTTTAGGTTATTTATTATCATTATGTGTGAAACGGAACGTGATTTAAAGGATTTCAATAATTATAGTACGTAAAGAAGCAAAATATAGCGCCGGTCTCGTTCAACAGCCAAGCGGCCGGCAAGCGCGAGGAGAAGGGGAACGTGCCGGGGAGAACCAGTTGGAGTGGGGAAGGCGGTGCAGAGGGTGTGTCTCCAGACGGGAAGTGTGTGTGCCGGCTTAGCATTGGCCAGCAGGTATTCATCGCTGATCACGCGGAACTTGAAATGTCGCAACTTTTAGGCCCCTTAGTTAACGCGCTAATGAATGTTGGCTCCTAAAATTGATGTTGGCATTATTTTTACATGTACCTCAATGTGTTTTCTAAGTTTCATCGCGATCGGCGACTTTACCATTGCCAATGTTCCCTTGTAAGATGCAGTTCAACTTACCGTGTGAAGGATTGCGTTTAAAGTATTGAAGTACATTCTACACAATGTCAGCATTGTCACGGACGGGTCTATCTCTGCTCACATGTGCCTTGAACGATCTATTAGTTCTTAATTGCAGCTCTATTCGACGAAATACGTATATAGAAGGCAGACGTCTGTTTGTAGCTTCTGTGCATAACGTGTGCGAGCTTTGGCTGCATTCCGAACAGATTCTCCAGAGATTAAAATGATGTCAGTGTATTCGTCATTGTTGAATACACTAGCCACTGCCGATATGTAGACAACAAACGCAGTGCTGCTGTACCATATACCAGCCTAATGTCCGGCTCCATAGCTAAATGATTAGCGTTGTGGACTTTGGTCACAGGGTCCTGGGTTCGATTCCCGGCAGGGTCGGGAAGTTTAACCATAATTGGTTTAATCCGTTGTCACGGGGTTTGGGTGTATGTGTAGTCATCTTCATCATCATTTCATTCACATCATGACGCGTGTGTCGCCTAAGCGTGTCACAAAAACCTGCATCTGGTGAGCCAGCACGAAAAGCCATATGCCATTTCATTACCAGCTTAGTGCTATGCGATCGAAAGCAAGGTTTACTAATGCAAGAGATTGCATTAGACGGGTAGCGTTGAGGAACATACTGTGAGCGACCGTCCAATTGTTATCTTTTCATATTCTGACGTAACCTGTCTGCTGATAGTAGTGCCCCTGTGAAAATCAGTTAGTAGATTTCCCATACATCACGAGTGCATGCGGGATATTTATACGTAGGAAGTACGGCGATCGCGGGACGAGTGGTGCATGGCGGTGCTCAGGCTATGAAGCCTGCTATTATGCCAAACTCTATAATATCTACACCTGCATAAACATAATATATTAAGCATTATAACTACTTAAAATTGATGACGATAATGGTAATGCTTGTTGTTTCAAGCGGCCTAACATGTAGATCATCGGCCCATACGTAAAATTAAAAGGAAATTTAATATAATTTAAAGTTAACATATGATGTAATTTAACTGGAATTTAAATTATCAAAGAACTAATTTTAATATTATTAAGTAAATGTACGGTATTTACTAGGATCTAAAACTAAACTTGAACAATTTAAATTACAATGTTACTAACCTTACATTTACATAACATTTATTTAATGATCTAACTTTTGAGCATGCTTCTTATTGTCATTAATCTGAATGTAGGCACAATTAAATACACTATAGAGAGTACGTACCACTTAGCGTGATATCATAAGACATTGATTGCTAGCCCACCTAGCGGGACGGCCTTGAAACTAAGTGTAGTAGTGCACTATACGCTATGAATTATGCCGAAAGTGTCGGGTTCCAAGTCGTCTTTAATTAAAAAGTAATTACAGGAGTTTGCCCATTTCACATCGGATGATAACATTTTATTCTGTGACTTTTGCAACAAAGAGGTCAGTGATACTTATTTTATATTTCCCCATAAGGAGTTATTATCAATTTACCAAAATGAACATGGTATGTTAGCTGATGCCTTTTAAAATACGTAAAATTGAAGCTACCTAAAAATATTTTAGAACCTATCTTGGAGTCTATTCTAGACAGCCAAAATAACATTTAAGCATCTAAAAATCCGAGATCTAGTAATCACTATTGCACGTTTGGAATTGGAATTGTAGTGTGTTGACTGAATATGAAGAGAAACCTGTAGGAACAAACACACTCAGTCCTAGACCCAGGATAAGATTAAAATCCCCGATCCTTCCTGGAATCGAATCCGGGACTTTCTGAACCGAAGGCTTCAACGCTGACCATTCAGCGAAGGCTTCAGACAAAACAAAATCATTATTTAGTTTCATTATTTCCATCAAGATTAATATTCAACTTTAGTAATAGAACACAGCAAACAACATTTTTTTTTTAGTTTCAATATTTCTATCAGTTTTAATATGCACCTTTTTGTAGTTTCAATCTTGCCACCTGATGTTTAAGGTCGGGCCGCCAAGTGCGCCACTGTCAACAAGTCTCTCAGTTTAGTACGGGAGAATACAGAAGTGTCCAGTATTGTATATAGTGTATTTGGTAGAACTTCGAACACTTTCTTCTGAATAGCTTCAGGTTACTTATGTCTTTAATTTCAGCCAGGATAGAATTCCAAGAACGTATGGTTCTCGATAAGAATGAGTTGTTATACGTACTACTGTGATGACTGGGGGTGGACAGTAAAGATCGTACGGATGACCTTTCAAGTGCTATATCTGACATGGAGAGGTAGTTGTAATCTATTCTGAGGTAATCTGGTTTACCGGTTTGTAGTATTTTATACAGAAGGGAAATAGCGTTCTACTTACGTCTATCACATAATTTTAACCAGGACAGCCGATGGAATAACGGGCTGATGTGGCAATGGGATGGAGCATTTAAAATCAATCGAATGTAGGCATTCAAACCTACTACCTTCTGAAAGCAAGCTGACAGCTAGGTAACACAAAACGTGTAGCCAACTCGCTCAGTTAAATGATAGTAAAGATCGAATAGTGAATTTAGTTTTCAGGACGCTGGAAACCCGTCACAGTAAAGGCTCATTGGTGCATGGCGGTGCTCAGGCTATGAAGCCTGCTATTATGCCAAACTCTATAATATCTACACCTGCATAGACATAATATATTGAGCATTACAACTACTTAAAATTGATGACGATGCTAGGTAGCCGTTTTACGGTGGAGGATTATTTGAAGAGGGGCCTCTTTTAGTGGCCGCTGTCGATGCAGACGAAGAAAGGGAAGGAAACTGAAAGAGGAGAAGATTCTGGATATGTAAAATTGGAGGGAAAATAATTCATGATAGATTCCATCATTTGATTCAAGCATTGCATTGAAATCATGAATTAGAAAAGTATGTATGTTCAGTCCTCAGCCCTAAGGCTGGTTAGATCTTCAACCGCTCCGCCATCAGCTGCCATAGATGGCTTAGGCATCACTGAAGAGGCGTACTAGGGAAATGGGGAGTCAGGTAGTTTCATGTTGCTTTCCTCACCGAACCAGGAGTTGCGAGTACATATCAGTCTGCCAAGCCCACTGAAATGCATGCACCAGCTGACCCTATGAACAACATTTTCACACCATTCATAGCAGGGACTGGCTGCATAAGGAATGGCATTGCTAACATCGCTCATACTTCAGTCACTTTCATATTGTCAAGCCAAGGATAAGACAGAGACAGATCTATGAAAGTAACAAAATTGCTCTAGCCTATACCAGAAGGCATAGTGCACTGTAAACACTAGGTCCTGCCAGTAAAGGCGTTATTAAGAAGTACTAAAATGTAATTTGACAGAGGTGTATTTTTGTATCTCTTCAATCGGTATTTTATCCTCTGCCTTCCATGGTAATTAACAAACACAAAAATAATTAAGCAATGTAATAGCTGCTGTATTGAGGAAATTCACGAAAGCCACGCACTCGAAACGAATGTTTGCTAGACGCCGGGCAAAAATGTGATTTTCCACATGCGCAGGACAAAGTACCAGATGTTGATTAATGCTCACTCTGTGGGTGATATACACGAGGACAACCATCAAATCGCCTCCTGGCGATCTGTAAAATTTAGCTTGGTAAGGCTTAGGTTAGCGTAGCTTAGTACAGAAGTCTGTGTGCGTCATTCCACGTAACTTCATTGGAGCGATTTTTTTTTTCGTTTGGTTGTGTAGGATAGTGTAGCTTAGCTTAGCTTTCTGTGTGTGACGGCCTTAATATCAGTTGTAAAGTATGAAGTAGAGTTGAAGCAAGAGGGCTACAAACAGCAGATTGTAGACCAGAGATATTAGCGTAATTGATTAATGTTATCGGACTTGTAGTTAATTTGGAAGGCAGGACAAAGTACCAGATGTTGATTAATGCTCACTCTGTGGGTGATATACTCGAGGACGTTTTAAACTCTGCAGCCCAGACGTGTTTATCGTACGCCCGGTCCTTATCTGACATGTGGATTATACATGTATTTAACTTACTGTTCTACTTCAATGAATTATTGTCGTATTTATTTCGCTGTCTTCTGTAAATTATTGCTACCATCATTGTATAATTTACTGACTAATCTAATTACAATCTTCAAATTCTGATATCAGCTTTGATATATTTACCGTTCACTTCATAAATTTTCCAAGCCCGTGAGGAGATAGTCCTAGGCTGTTGATGGCACTACTGTAGGTGCAGGATGAATGTCAACCTGTTTTTATATTCAATATTTTGACAGCTACCAGGCCTATTTTAATGAAATAACTTCAAGTTTAAGACACATTTATAGAGGAAATGTGCATTTTTAGACTGAATTATAAAAGCCATTTTCACGAACAAACCTGAACGTTGGAGACAGTTGTAAAAAAATGTTCAGGGATATACTTACTATACTTTAATTATACATTGTTACGTGCCAGGCCTTTGGTAGGCCCTTTCGGTACTTCTTGGAAGGGCCTAGTTAGTCAGCCGACGGGGGAGCTCACAGCCGGCCTGGAGGGCATGGTTGGCATTTCCTTGTACTGTTCTGGTCGGCTGGCTTACCTGTGAGTTTCTTGGAGATGCAACGAGAATGTTACGCCTCTAGTTACCTCGCGAATGTTCGAGTTCACATCATCCGAGCTATTAAAAGGAAGGCTAGCCGAGGACACAGTCATTTTTGTGTTCCGTGGTGGAGTCAGTGTAAGACTCAGTGTGCGGCTGGGATGACGGTGACAGAAGTGTTGGCTGTCGCTAGTGTACCCATTGTGGTCTGAACCTGGGGCTGTGGTTGTTGGTATCGGAGTGTCCAGATTGAAGACGTGCGGAACAGAAGACTATGTACCACCTGAGAGTACTGTGTGTTTGTGTATTTCTGTAGGCTGAGATTCTCCGTGAGTTAGTGAGGGAAGCCGCTATCGTGAGTGTGAAGGTAAATGGACCTGTGTTAATATTCGCTGTTGTGAGTATCGTCCTGCTGTTGAATACTGTTAAGCTGTTTAGTTGTTCACTGAGAATTACTGGACTGTCCCTGGAGTCCAACCAAAGAGTAGTCATCGTGTGTCGAGTGGCCCCTAGTCCTGTGTTCAGATCCATCGGTCTACACAAAGCTGCTGTATGAGGTGACTGGACTTGGGGAAGTGAAAGTAAGGATGAACTCTCCCCAGGTATAGCAACGGGCCGGACCGCCTGCTGTGCCGTAAGGAAGAGAGACTTGTAAATGGACAGTAATTAGTAAGTGCGGCTATTCATGGTTGATTAGATTTGTGTGTGTACATTTATTGCGTCATCTTGATATAAAGTAATGAAACAGATTGTGTTTTATTCGTAAAAATATATACACAACTTTTAAACATTTCTCACATATCGTACATTTTAGGGAACTGTTGTAACTGGCTTATGGCCTCGCTATTAGACCCCTTAAAATAACAATCATCATTAACTGACGAAAGTTTCGTTGACCCTGTTATCTGTGAATATAATGATACGAGAATAGAACGCTGCGTATCGTTTACGTTGTGATACGATTGATGCTAACTTTACAGAACAATCTTAAACGTGAAGTTAATTAATTTTAATTGTTGTAAAATTTGTATAATCCGTAACAGCATTCTGCAATGGTAGTTTACCGGGCGAGTTGGCCGTGCGGTTACGGGTGCACAGCTCTGAGCTCGCACTCGGGAGATAGTAGTTTCGAATCCCACTGTCAGCAGCCCTGAAGATGATTTTCCGTGGTTTAGTATTTCCACACCAGGCAAATGCTGGGGCTGTACCTTAATTAAGGCCACGGCCGCTTCCTTCCAACTCCTAGGCCATTCCTATCCCATCGTCGAAATAGGACCTATCTGTGTCGGTGCGACGTAAAGCAACTATCAAAAAAAGAAAAAAAGAGCAAGCAATGGTAATGCCAAATATCTCCCGTTGCCAACCATGTGGGGAGTTTGATTTAAGAACCATTATGTTCGTAAATGCCAGTGTTCCACAAAATTAACAACTCCTTAAACATGTAACATATTACTAAGAAATTTCATTCCAACTTTAATGAATTTTGGAGGTAAGCAACATTAAAACATGGTAAAAACAGCTCTACTCATTTATTTGTAACTGCCTCCTAAATTTCAGGTTTACTCGTAAAAGATTAAAGAAAACGCTTCTTTTTCGTTCATGACGCATAAACTTGGTTTAATTTAGTCTAAAACATGATTTTTTTAATGTATTAATGTTAAACGTACTTAGAATAATTTTGAAGTTAATTTGATGAAAATAGACCGGGTGGTTCTCCAAATGTTCAGCTTCAAACTCGGCTGTACATACTTTCTATACCGACAGTGAGTGATTGCTTGGCGGGTAGCTTCCATTGCCAAATACCCTGCGAACTGATACAAGGCCGTATAGCTGTTTGCCTGAATTCAGGAGATGGTGATCCGGAATCTAGTCCTTTCCGAACAGAAAGCGGCCGAATTTGAGTTAGTGCGACTTTAGACATATAACAAAACAAATGCTTCATAATGTGGGTTCGATCCTAGTCGCAATCGGTGAACTCTGATTACATTTGTGAAATAACCCAGTTTTACGGTCGAATACAATTCCAGACGCTAACTAGGTATATATGAAAGGTGCATTCTGATACCACATGTTCCTGTGGTGGTAGGTACTGTGTTGAAATGAAGAGGGATACGTTAAGACAAACACAAACATCCAGGTTCTGAACCAACTCAACTACTGAACTTCTGTTCAGATGGCCTCAGGATTGATTCCTTTTATTATTATTATTATTATTATTATTATTATTATTATTATTATTATTATTATTATTATTATTATTATTATTAACAGATACATCGTAAATGAGAAATATTGCGGTGGCAATTGTCACTTACAGTAGTGTAATAATAAAGTAAACATAATTACCCAACAACAACAAACAAAGAAAGAACTAGAGTACAACAAGCAATTCCATGTAAAGAAAATGTTACAAGAAATACTACTAATTTAACATTCTAAATCCAGAATTATTCACACACAACTTAATTATTTCCAGTGCTTAACACTACAGCTTACAATACAATAGTCTAAACTTACTACTAGCTTAACATTATAGGTGATAATAAAGTGAAGTTTAACCTGTCCGGGACGTGAATTTTAACAGAATAGAGTTAATTTATCTGGATCAGGGATTAAGTGTTTGCATTCGTTTTAATATATTTCTCTTCATCTACATTAGTAGTTCCCAGACATCTTTGACCGCGTGTCCCTTTGGAATTGAAAAAAAAAAGGAACGTTCACGGATCCTCAATTGAATCCTATTATATACAAGCCTTCGTATTTATATTAAGTGAATATTACGTATCAACAATTATCAACTTTTTAATACAAAAATTGCTTTACGTCGCACCGACACTCGTGAGTTTTATGCCGACGATGGGATAGGAAAGGGCTCGGAACGGGAAGGAATTGGCTGTGGCCTTAATTAATGTACAGCCCGATCATTCGCCTGGTGTGGAGGTGGGAAGCCACGGAAAACCACTTCAGGACTGCCGATAGTGCGATTTAAACCCACTATCTTCCAAATGCAAGCTGACAGCTACGTGCTCCAAACCACGTGGCTACTGGCTCGGTTCGACAATTTCTCTTCTGCCAGTGCATAAATAGAGAGTATTATTTGTAAACTGCATGTAGTTTTTTTGCAGTTACATGCATAATTATAAAAATCTTCTCTTCAAATATTTTAAAATGAATATTTGACATAAGCATGCTCGTACGATACGAAGAAAAACACCTTATTAAATAAAGTAGCTGAAGTAGCACAACCACGTTCCAAACCTAAGAGGATATACATGCCGTTTGTATATGTATATGAACATGCTGTATTTACAATACTAAGATAACAGTTCGGTCTCGAAAGCCAAAATTAATGGCCGAGAAGATTCGTCGTGCTGACCACATGACAGCTCGCAATCTGGTGGTCTTTGGGCTGAGCAGCGATCGCTTGGTAGGCCAAGGCCCTTCAAGGACTATAGTGCCATGGGGTTTGGTTTTATTTTAAAGATAATAGTTAGTAATTAGACCTCTTAATGTACTGTATATCATAGCGTAAAATTTTGAAACACTTGAGATACGTGTGAATTTGTGTATAGTGATGCTGGATATAGAATGTTAAACTAGTTGTATTTCTTGTAATATTTTCTCTCCATGGAATTGATTGTTGTACTCTTGTAGTAGTAGTTGTTGTTTTTGTTGGGTAATTATATTTTAACTTCACTCTATTATCACACTACTGTAAGTGATTATTGCCACCGGGATATTTCCCAATTGCGATGCATTTGTTAATAATAATAATAATAATAATAATAATAATAATAATAATAATAATAATAATAATAATAATAATATTTTTGACTAGAAATCATTGTCAACGACATGTAAGTCTCTGAGTATACAAAAACTTACACCGTTGGACTTGGGAGAAAAACTAAGTGACATTTAGGCATATAAAACAGATAATAATTGACATTTTACAGCTACAATCAATCTATCGCCAACCTCATCCCTCGCCGGTCAAGAATTTTCAATATTTTTGATGACCTTAACAT
The DNA here is from genome assembly GCF_040414725.1 of Anabrus simplex. Lineage (NCBI taxonomy): Eukaryota > Metazoa > Arthropoda > Insecta > Orthoptera > Tettigoniidae > Anabrus > Anabrus simplex. The sequence continues at coordinate 95,614,027 of NC_090267.1, forward strand.
TAACAACTTCACCCGTATATTTTATCCGCTACACGTAAAATTTTGGAAATATTTTTAGGCTTGGAATACAGACTCTTTGGTTGTTTCCGTTTTAGTAGCTTCTTACGACATGCAGGGGCTACATAATGCATATAGGAGCATTGGTCTAGACATAACCACCAACTTGTACCAACCTGTAACACTGCTGTTCCTGCTATCCCTATCAATGGAACCAGTTTAATAAGTATTGAATTTTCCCTATCAACAAATGTGAACATTGACGCTCAAATGTGGCAGCGCAGTCTATGGTCGTATGCGAATTAGAGTGTTTGACAACCATAACATGAATACTCAAACTAAGTTGTACGTATACCAAGTCGTTGTTGCTCCAGCTCTACTCCATGGTTGTGAAACTTGGGTTACAATATCTGAGTAGCACTTACTATATCTGGATAAACGCCATCAACGCTGCATTAGGAGAACGCTTAGGAATAATATGGCAAGACAGACGAAGTGTTTTGGAGCAAGCTAATACAATCAGCGCTGAGGCTCTCGTAATAAAACACCAGCATCGATGGACAGTCATGTAATTCGCATGCCTGAGTCACGTCTCCCAAAACAAATCATGTACTCTAAGTTGAAGGTCGGACAGAGAAAAAATATGTGCAACAAAAACGTTATAAAGACGTTCTGAAGGCGAATCTAAAGAAGTGTCAAACTGAACCTAAAAATTGGGAGGTTGTGGCATCCTCTCGTCCAGAATGGCGTCACCTCGCCCACCAAGGGCATCCGTCTTTTGATCTACTGCACAGGAAACTTCTGGCCGAGGAACGCAGTGCTATGAAAGAGCGTATGGATAGCAGAAGTATCGACCCTCAAGGACCAGTGGCTACCCAAGACACCATCTGCCATCATTGTGGAAGAGAATGTTGTTCCAGAATTGGATTATACAGCCATAAAATAACTAATGTGATTTCAACTTTACCTTTAGAATACAATCATACTTGTTAACGAGTGACAGCCTAATAATAATAATAATAATAATAATAATAATAATAATAATAATAATAATAATAATAATAATAAGAATAATAATCATGATCATCATCATCATCATCGCTAGCAAAACGGGACTTAGAATATCGAAAGAGAAGACCAAGATCATGATAAATGACAAACATAGACCACAATTTCTTGAAAAAGAGATTGGTCGGATTCAGAGGTTTAAAAAGTTCAAATACCTCGGTAATGAAATGGCGTATGGCTTTTAGTGCCGGGAGTGTCCGAGGACATGTTCAGCTCGCCAGATGCAGGTCTTTTGATTTGACTCCCGTAGGCGACCTGCGCGTCGTGATGAGGATGAACTGATGATGAAGACAACACATACACCCAGCCCCCACGCCAGAGAAATTAACCAATGATGGTTAAAATTCCCGACCTTGCCGGGAATCGAGCCCGGGACCCCTGTGACCAAAGGCAAGCACGCTAACCATTTAGCCATAAAGCCGGACAATACCTCGGTGAAGTCATACAAAAGAATGGACTACATTTTTTTTGCTAGGGGCTTTACGTCGCACCGACACAGATAGGTCTTATGGCGACGATGGGATAGGAAAGGCCTAGGAGTTGGAAGGAAGCGGCCGTGGCCTTAAATAAGGTACATCCCCAGCATTTACCTGGTGTGAAAATGGGAAACCACGAAAAACCATCTTCAGGGCTGCCGATAGTGGGATTCGAACCTACTATCTCCCGGATGCAAGCTCACAGCCGCGCGCCTCTACACGCATGGCCAACTCGCCCGGTAGAATGGACTACAGAAAGCTGCTGTAAGACGATCTTATCTCAAAAATAGAGAGAGCTCATAGACTAACTGAAAATATCTACAGCAAGAAATGAATCTCGTGGAATGCCAAAATATGGCATTACAACACTGTAGTGAAAACAGAATGCCTGTATGCCAGCGAATGCTCCTCGATGAATTACAAGTTAGAGAAGCTGGAGATCCTAGGAAGAAGAGTACTACGGGAATTCCTGGGCCCAGTCCAGACTGAAACCGGCTGGAAACTTCCGAACAGCAATGAAGTCTACAGAATTGTGGAGAAAATTTCAGTGACCATGAAAAATAGGAAGTTATCATGTCTCGGACATTTTTACAGAATGGACAAAACCAGACAAACCAAAAATTTATTCGACTACCTGTGAAAAAAAAAAAAAAAAACAACGATGGCATGGATTAAGGAAGTTCGTAAAGATTTAGAGAAGTCCAACATCCACGAAGTTCAGATGTTAGTCAGGAAAATATTTCGGACCATGATTTAAAATTTGGAAGGGTTTCCAGTTGAAAGAACTGAAAAGACGGGAAGAGCCTGGACGGATGAACAAAAGAAACTGCATAGCGCCGCTATGAAGGAGTACTGGAGGAAGAGAAAACTTCATACCAAGAAAGAATGAAATTGTACCGTGATTCTAAGTGGTCATTTCGCAAATAAAATAAATGAATACAGGAAATAATATATCCTTCGACTCCGTCCTCAAGGAAGTTCCGATAAATCGAAAGAATAATGAGTGTGTATACAAAAGAATGCAAGGATCATGAATTGTGAAAACATTCTAGACCGCATAAATATTTTAATAATAATAATAATAATAATAATAATAATAATAATAATAATAATCTTCATACATACATACATACATACATACATACATACATACATACATACATACATACATACATACATACATTATCATTATAGACTGTTATGCCTTTCAGCGTTCAGTCTGCAAGCCTCTGAGAATTTACTAAACGTCGCCACAATCCTCGATTGGCAACTAGTGTTCTGGTCTCATTTAGTTCTGAACCTCTTATCTTTAAATCATTAGAAACCGAGTCTAACCAAGATCGTCTTGGTCTACCTCTACTTCTCTTACCATCCATATCAGAGTCCATTATTCTCCTAGGTAACCTATCCTCCTCCATTCGCCTCACTTGACCCCACCACTGAAGCCGGTTTATGCGTACAGCTTCATCCATCGAGTTCATCCCTAAATTAGCCTTTATCTCTTCATTCCGAGTACCCTCCTGCCATTGTTCCACCGGTTTGTACTAGCAATCATTCTTGCTACTTTCATGTCTGTTACTTCTAACTTATGAATAAGATATCCTGAGTCCACCCAGCTTTCGCTTCCGTAAAGCAAAGTTGGTCTGAAAACAGACCGATGTAAAGATAGTTTCGTCTGGGAGCTGACTTCCTTCCTACAGAATACTGCTGATCGCAACTGCGACCTCACTGCATTAGCTTTACGACACCTTGATTCAATCTCATTTGCTATATTACGATCCTGGGAGAACACACAATCTAAATACTTGAAATTATCGACCTGTTCTAGCTTTGTATCACCAATCTGCATTCAATTCTGTTGAATTTCTTACTTACTGACATCAAATTAGTCTTCGAGAGGCTAATTTTCATACCATACTCACTGCACCTATTTTCAAGTTCCAAGATATTCGACTGCAGGCTTTCGGCACAGTCTGCCATTAAGACCAAGTCGTCAGTATAGGCCAAACTGCTTACTACATTTCCACCTAACTGAATCCCATCCTGCCCTTTTATTCCTTTCAGCAGATGATCCATATAAACTACGAACAGCAAAGGTGAAAGATTACAGCCTTGTCTAACTCCTGTAAGTACCCTGAACCAAGAACTCATTCTACCATCAATTCTCACTGAAGCCCAATTGTCAACATAAATGCTTTTGATTGATTTTAATAATCTACCTTTAATTCCATAGTCCCCCAGTATAGCGAACATCTTTTCCCTCGGTACCCTGTCATATGCTTTCTCTAGATCTACGAAACACAAACACAACTGCCTATTCCTCTCGTAGCATTTTTCAATTACCTGGCGCATACTGAAAATCTGATCCTGACAGCCTCTCTGTGGTCTGAAACCACACTGGTTTTCATCCAACTTCCTCTCAACGACCGATCGCACGCTCCCTTCCAAGATGCCAGTGAATACTTTGCCTGGTATACTAATCAATGAGATACCTCGATAGTTGTTGCAATCCTTCCTGTTCCCTTGCTTATAGATAGGTGCAATTACTGCTTTTGTCCAATCTGAAGGTACCTTACCAACACTCCATGCTAATTTTACTACTCTATGAAGCCATTTCATCCCTGCCTTCCCACTATATTTCACCATTTCAGGTCTAATTTCATCTATTCCTGCTGCTTTATGGCAATGGAGTTTATTTACTATCCTTTCCACTTCCTCAATTTCACCAACATCATTTTCCTCCTCCCCATGAGCTTGGCTGTTTGCAACACCACAATGATGATTTCCTTTTACATTGAGAAGATGTTCAAAATATTCCCTCCACCTCTCCAGTGATTCCCTGGGATCCTATATGAGCTCACCTGAATTACTCAAAACACTGTTCATTTCCTTTTTCCCTCCCTTCCTAAGATTCTTTATTACTGTCCAGAAAGGTTTCCCTGCTGCTTGACCTAGCCTTTCCAAGTTATTACCAAAATCTTCCCATGACTTCTTTTTGGATTCAACAACTATTTGTTTCGCTCTATTTCTGTCATCTACGTACAAATCCCTGTGTGCCTCGGCCCTTGTTTGGAGCCATTTCTGATAATCCTTCTTTTTACGTTTACAGGCTGCTCTCACTTCATCATTCCACCAAGATGTTCGCCTTTTCCCATCTTTATACACAGTTGTTCCTAGGCATTCCCTTCCTGTTTCTACTACAGCATCCCTGTATGCCACCCATTCACTTTCTATATCCTGAACCTGCTTACTGTCTACTGTTCGAAACTTCTCACTAATCATATCCATGTACTTCTGTCTAATTTCCTCGTCCTGGAGATTTTCTAGCCTTATTCGTTTGCAGACAGATTTCACTTTCTCTATCCTGGGCCTAGAGATACTTAGTTCACTACAGATCAGATAGTGGTCTGTATCATCGAAAAATCCGCGAAAAACTCGTACATTCCTAACAGATTTCCTGAATTCAAAGTCTGTTAAGATATAGTCTATTATGGATCTGGTACCCCTAGCCTCCCATGTATAGCGGTGAATAGCCTTATGCTCGAAGAATGTATTCGTAACAGCTAAACCCATACTAGCACAGAAGTCCAGCAAACGCTTCCCATTCCCATTAGCTTCCATATCTTCCCCACATTTACCAATCACCCTTTCGTATCCTTCAGTTCTTTTCCCAACTCTCGCATTGAAATCGCCCATTAGCACTATTCTATCCTTGCTGTTGACCCTGACCACGATGTCACTCAATGCTTCATAAAACTTGTCAACTTCATCCTCATCTGCACCCTCACATGGTGAGTACACGGACACAATTCTTGTCCTAATTCCTCCCACTGACAAATCTACCCACATCATTCGCTCATTATTTTTATTATTATTATTATTATTATTATTATTATTATTATTATTATTATTATTATTATTATTTATTATTAGTAGCCAGGCATATGGAGTAGAGGTAGTGTGCTTGACTGTTATCTCAAGGCCCTGGGTTCGTTTTGCGGGCAGTTCAAGTATTTTAATTTTGGACTGAGGGGTAGAACGGGGTTCCGTTTACAGGAAACATTCTGAAGATCTTAGTCACAGGGAGAAAGTACCCAGTGAGAATATGAAGATAGTGACCTGGTTGCCACGCCCCGAGGCCAAAAATGTATTCGTGTTAAAAATAATTTCTTGTTTCTTTAAAACAGCTTGAAGGTCAGCTCATGTAAGGGTAAGTTCTGGTCATCTACCCTTCACGATTTACCATCCTTGCCGATTTACCAACATTCTCCAATATAGTCAAGTTCAGTATTGTACAGTTGGCATCGAGGAAAACTATTGTATTAACATATTATTTATTTTATTAATGTTATTATTTATTTATTTATTTATTTATTTATTTATTTATTTTATTTACTTAACACATATCACACAGAATTTTTGAAGGTCTGGTGAAAAAAGTGCATGTCTCATGTACATTAGTTGCTTCACAGATCCATATATATAACAACGTACTGTATAACCCAACCGTTGGTGCCCTGACAACTGTTCGGGGATCCCTGATTAACGGCGATACACACTTTGTGGATGACCGATCTATACACAACACACCGCGGTACAAGTATCATCCTCCATAAACACAGACAAGAGTTAATTATTCTCTCCATGTAGGCTTTTCGTCAGGAATGACATCTGGTCGTAAAATTGGGCGAAATCCACTGCATGTTCTGACACTAATAAATTGGGGAAATGTTCAAGGAGGAGAATAATTAAAAATAAAGCATTCTGAATACCAACTAACACTGAACTGATATTCTCAGTTACATTATCGAATTTTCTGTGTAATGTTGATGTGTCCATTGCGTGGTTTGAGTCACGTAGCTATCAGCTAGCATTCTGGAGTTAGTGGATCCGAAATCGCCTGTCGGCAGTCCTGAAGATGTTAATGGTTTCTTATTTTCACACCAGGCAAATGCTGGCTGGGGCTGTACCTTAAATTAAGACCACAGCGCTTCCTTCCCACTCCTAGCCCTTTCCTCTTCCATTGTCGCCGTGAAACCTATCTGTGTCGGTGCGACGTAAAGCAAATTGTCCATTTTAGAAAGGTGTGTTCAGTAGCAATGGACTGTTTGAAGATTTATTTCCCCTTAAGGGACACTCCTCTCCTCTGAAGAATAGTTGTTTCCTACACAACAAGCGGAGATGGGGGATCGGTGTGACATTTAAGAGAAAAATTACTTTCGTCATTCTGGAAGCGATTCCTGTCACTCTGTACAAGGCAAGCAACATTTCAAAACAATGTTTCTCTGGTTTGAGAACAGATTAATCGATCAACGTTAACCTATTAAAGACAGCATCGCTTCTGTTAATAATAGCCTGTAAATTCTGACATGGACTCAACAGATGCAACAGAACAGATGAATAATACTGAAATCAGTAGAATATGAAACGTATCCAGCTCCTTGGGTGAAAGTTCAGCGCCGTGATCTGCTTAGAGGGGTCCGTGTTCGATTCCTGGCGTCTGGTTGATTTCTTAAGCTCGGAGGATGAGGTACAGGGTGGGCCAGAAGATACGATGGGATAGTATTTCAAGTAACTTAACATATAATTTCGCAATTACATGGATCTGGAAATATGTTCTAGGTTGATAATAACGTTGATCCCTGTCCATAGTAACTCTTGTCTTCTGGTAGAGGTCACTTGAATTACAACAGTGCAGGCGATAATTGTTGTGCGTCACTCCATGAAAATACGGCATGTGATCGTGTTCTGTTTCGCTTGTGTTTCTGGCGACTGCTAAGAGGTGATACTATTGTGAACATTTGTGTTATAATAGCAGATGCAAGCAGATTCACAATTAAAGAACGTCTCCTTATTACCGCATGGATGCATGAAAAGGTACGAACGGGTGAGACGTATGATGAAATGAAATGGGAATAGCGTATGGCTTTTAGTGCGGGAGTGTCCGTTTACAAGTTCGGCTCGCCAGATGCATATCTTTTGATTTGACTCCCATAGGCAACCTCCGCATCATGATGAAGATGAAATGATGATGAAGACGACACATACACCCAGCCCCCATGCCAGCAAAATTAACCAATTAACCAGCGTTTTAATCGCTTCAATAATGAAGCCCCAAGGGAAGCTAATCTTCGGAATCTGGAAAGAAAGCCCTTTGCAAATAGGTCTGTGTTAGATGCACTACGCAGTGGAAGACCCAACAAATATGACAACGATAATGAAGTCACTGAACGCGTAATGCATTATTGCTTCACTAACCAGCAAAATCGACAAGGGAGCGGTCGGCTGAGATGGACATTCCCAGAACCTCCATGCGCCGTTGGATGAAGAATTAAGGTTACCGTTAATTTCGACCCGGCGGCGTCAAAGTTATCACGATACGAATACCCGACGTGAATCTTGCGAACAGTTATTTGCAGCTTTTCCAACGTTAGCGGCTCGCCGTAAGATTATGATGACAGATGAATGAAATATGAAATTTCTGTCTTATTCCATTCTTCCATGTATTTCCTTCTGTTAAATACAATTGCTTGCCTTTCATGTTGCTTCTTGTTTCAGTACAATGACATTAAACATTTCCGATCGTGTCATCTGGTCCACTACAACTCTGATGGGCCTTGAGCTACCAAGGGATCGCGGCTCAGCCCGGGGACCTGCAGATTGCATGCTGCGTGACCAAACCTCTCAGCACTTCTTCTAGGTCTGGGTCGCTATCTCTCCGTTGACATTTCCTCAATTGTTCACACTCAGGCTGTGTGAACCTCAAACTAGCCCTCAGACCCAGGTAGAATTGTTTACCTGTTCGGGAATCGAAGGCCGGACCTCTGGGAAAGAAAAAGAATAAGAAGTTTCGCTGTCGCATGCATCACTTCACAGTATCGAATCACACAGTTACGTGCAATAGTGAATAGATCCCTCCATATAAGGCGTCAAGTCTTTAGATCCTGACATCATGGTTAACAGGTTCGAGTCCCGTTAATGATGAAACGACTCACCATCAGAATATTGGCTGGCAGGAAAGGTGATGTACAATATCTTGGGTTCAATTCCGAACCTTTCCGCAATGTTGATGAAAATATTGTTGTTGTTGTATTTAAAGGGGTCTAACAGCTAGGTCATTAGCCCCACCGCATTGTTTATATGGTGTGACGGCATATGACGCCGATGTTAGTGATCATCATCATCATCATCATCATATCCAGCCACAAAAGTGGGCTTAATCCACATGTCCCGGGCGAGTTGGCCGTGCGGCTAGAGGCGTGCAACTGTGAGCTTGCATCCGGGAGATAGTGGCTTCGAACCCCATTGTCGGCAGCCCTGAAGATGGTTTTCTGTGGTTTCCCATTTTCACACCAGGCAAATGCTGGGGCTGTACCTTAATTAAGGCCACGGCCACTTCTTTCCAATTCCTAGGCCTTTCCTATCCCATCGTTGCCATAAAACCTGTCTGTGTCGGTGCGACGTAAAGCAACTAGCAAAAAAAATCTACATGTAGTGCAGGGCCCAGGTAAATAGAAAAGTTGTTGTTGGTGGTGATTGCTGTTTTAAGAGGAAGTACAATTAGGTAACCGTCAGGAAGGGTATCCCCGCCTTTAGACTTTAATTCCCATTAGTACATGGATAATTAGAAACTTCCAGGTTGTAGTTTGACGTGGCTGTTGATCTCGCCATCATAGTCATGGTACTCCCATTTTACATGGACTTCAAAACGTAGGGAAGTGCCATTTCGAAAATCCCACGAGCTTTGGCCGAGATTCGAACTGAGGCCACCTTGGTGAGAATCAAGTGGCAATGCCACTCGTCTATAATCAGGGGGGTGGCCAAGAGGAATTACTGGGGGGGTTAGAACACCCCAAGGAACTTTTTCAAAAGAAAATAAACAGAAATTGACAATAAACAAAAACAGGTCAAAATTGTGAAAGCAAGAGATCTCTTGAATCTATTTTCTAAGAAACCTCAAAACTGGGATTTTAGATCGTAATCTGAACACACCATTCGCCGTAAGACTACTTATTTTTATCATATTGTTCTTGTTCTGTACTTTAATGTAAGATTCTGTTATGTATCAGCACTGCAATCTAATAAGAACATAACTTACTTGTGTCAGTTTCCTTATGACACTCGCGCATGTGCACACCACACACGCACAAGCACCTTCACTGTGTTCTATCATAATTTTGTAACCATAACCCTCGCCCTCCATCGGTCGATCTCGCTACGCTACGGTCTATCACGCCCCCTTAATTATTATTTCGTCATGCTGAGTGGCTCAGACCTTAGAGCCCTGGCCTTCCGAGCTCAAGTTAGCGGGTATGATCGTGGCTCAGTTTGGTGGTATTTCAAGGCGTAACACGACGTTCCACATACGACAATATACATATACTATAAGTCGTCTGACATACAATCACCTGCCAATTTGAAGGGCGGAAAAAGTCCATTCGACACTCCATGTCGTACGATGTCGGCATGTACAAGATCTCTGGTCACTCAGTTGGTGTTTACCCGACAAAATTCATTAAATCTCAGCCATAGACGCCCAAGAGAGTTTTGGTTTAATCTGTCTGCCATCTAGTGGGCCTAGAGTAAAATGGAACGTTGAAATTGACGAGCAGACAGCCAGATGTCGTCATATTGAAATGCCTGCACACGGTAGCTGAGGCCATACGATTCTTCTTCTTCTTCTTCTTCTTATTGTCCGACTCGTTGGCAGAATGGTCAGCGTATTGGCCTTTGCCTCAGAGGGTCCCGGGTTCGATTCCCGGCTGGGTCGAGGATTTTAACCTTCATTGGTTAATTCCAACTCACACACCACACATAACACTATCCTCCACCACAATAGCACGCAGATACCTACACATGGCAGACGCCGCCCACCCTCGTCGGAGGGTCTGCCTAACAAGGGCTACACTCAGCTAGAAATAGCCACACGAAATTATTATTATTATTATTATTATTATTATTATTATTATTATTATTATTATCTACCATAACTTGCTTTGCATACACTCTTAATTGACGTATGATTTAATGACAGACGATCGTTTGACAAGTGCTATTTCCTCCTACGTTTTATTTTATGCAAGTCACATTTGTCATTGTTTCATGGTGTGGGTTACTGTAGTCATGTCCTAGTTCGTGAACCATGGGCAGCGGCTGAGTGACCTAGTAAGTGGTACTGAGAATCGGGATACCAGTTGCTATGGAATGGGAGTGGGCATCTCGGACATATTCTGAGTCGTGGCCCTTCCTTGTGCTCAGGCGGCTAGGACTAAACAATCCGCCGGTGGTCCCTAACCCGTTAGAGGAGAGATCATCACAAGAGCCCGGATTTTTATGCATTAATAGGTTAGAATGCAAATTTACTGAGGCGAGTAGCAAGTATAGTCTACCTTCACAACGATTATGCTATGGGGTTTGCATAAACATGAGGGGTACGGCCCATCAGAATCCCTATAATTTATGTTACTTTTGCTACATTATGGAAGAGCGGGTGGCCGACACTACCTACTAACCAAGTTAATTTGCAATCTAACCTGTTTCTGCATAAAAATCCGGGCTTTAATCATCACTGGACTATGTGGAAGTAGGGTAGCATCCTGCTTCATGAATATATCGGACCTATGAGGCTACAGCACTGTTTGTAAATAGAGGTTTGTGGCGAAATTCACAGAGGCTTGCAGACTGAACGCTGAAAGGCATAACGGTCTATAATGATAATGTATGCATGTATGTATGCACATTTGTCAGATTACTTCATCTTACTTATTTAAATGTATACATTGGAGTTTAGGTAATCTAGTATGCAACGTCATGGGCGCCCATATGACAGTATGTAGGGGGAGGGGCTAGACCTGGGGGTATGTAGTATTTTTAATATTTTGGAAGATGAATGGTGACTTGTATTCCACGGTAGACTAACATCCACAGTACCCTCTGCCTGTTGGTGGGGGCGGTACTACCACTTCTAGTAATACCGACTTCTAAATCATTTTCTTGAAAGAAAAACACCCGACTACATTAGATTTTTTCCTTTACCTGAGAGCTAGAGGGTGGCCGCGCCCCCTTGCCCCCGGCATGGGCACCCTTGTGCGACGTGCATCCTTATAACTTTGATATATTTGTGTTATTCTTTGTTTTCTCATTTTTCCTCGGTTCCTTCTTTCAGTATCAGTTTCTGTGATCATCGTTTATGTCTCCTCTTGTTTTATTTTTCTCTCATACGTCCCCTAGGGTGAGTGTATACAAATGGGCGGTACTCTCCTACCATTGCCTGAAATCAGTTGTGTTGGTTTCGATTAGGTTATTAGTTTTGGGCTCATCGTTAAAATTCTCGCACAGCAACCACGAAGATAAGAACAACAGAATTGCAGATAACAAGTCTGAATCTCATATAATGTGTGCAAACATGTACAATATCAAAATTGTAGTAAACATTCCGTCTGCAGAATTGGGTACAAATATGGCATGCAAAGATTCCATTATAGCAAGCCGCATTACGTGAACGATCTGTAGGTATCAATGGTCTGCAAAATTGTAGTATGTGAATTGGAAGTAGGCAAGATGCAGTATATTAAATTTCTGGTAACCATTCCTCGGTGCTGAAATATGCTAGCCTCGTGTCGATATATTTTCTGGCACGTAAAAGCACTCCTGAAGGACAAAATTCCGACACCTTGGCATCTCTGAAAATTGTAATCGCAGTAGTAGGAAGGAAAATCTATAGCATAACTTATTGAATTTATGAGAGGTTACGCAAAGACTACACGCCCACTTTTTCTTGATTAATTGACAACTGGATCTCTAGTGCAACGCAGACGATTGTCCGACTTAATAGACGAGGATGTCTGGAGGCCGCAGAACAGGTTTTTACAGATATCCCGTGAACCTCCTCTCACCTTGAAGCAAGTTTCTTGGGCTTGTCCGTTTGTTGTGTCATCACCAAGTGACCACAAATTTAGAGAACATTGCTCAATGCTCAGAAAATGTTAATGATCGCGTGTCAGATGGGTAGCGTACCAAACATACTGTACAGCCTGTGGGGTTACATCGACACAGCGGGACTTGTTCCCTCTTAATTACTAAATTACTGTAACTCTTTCTCGGGGAAAAGGACTGTGCGACTGAAGTACTATGTTCCTAAATTGTAATCTTCACTATATTTCACAGTTAATTCCGTGGAACGTCTTGCGTAAGGATATCAAATCTTCTTCATTTTCTTAACCACTAATTAGTGTTATTATATTAATATAGGTAAATACTTGGCCAACGCCTCCTTCCTTTAGTTCCTCATTTCTTTATGGTAGTACTTTACGTTTTTCTTCTACAGAAGGACGTTCGGCATCTCTGCAGGTGATGTTTGAAGGGCAATTAGCTTATTAAATGCCATGTCTCCACCAACGATCATGCTCAGTTGGAAAGCCAGCATTTCTAACTAGAGCCCGACAACGTTATTTCCATTGCAGCAGATTTTTTTCGCAGAGCTGGTATGTCTATCTTTTCCCACTCACCCTGACAGGCTTTCCCGAGGCCATTCATCGGGTGTGGACGTCTATATATTAAAGCCATTTTAGGAGTCCAGATGTCCAGAAGTACATGGGTGGCCCATCAGGTGCCTTCACAGGAATTTCAGTAAAATGAATTGCATGGATTCCAGTTTCCATCTCTAATAACAGACGAGTCGAACGAGAGGTGTGGCTGGATGCTTTATCTTGATGTACCCAGACAGTGCTTGGATATCTGTGTTGTAATTGGGTGTTAAAACCTCTTGCTGATAGTATGTAGAGTTTACCATCACATTATTAGCGACACGGCGAATGGTTAACTTGCAGCATCCGGGAATGATCATGAAACCCCTTGGAAAACTTTCCCGGTATTATTTATAAAATGTTTAATTTTTTGTCTCTAGGGCGGCAGTAAATCGAGCGGGGTTTGTTACAGTCTCTAAGGTACACATATGTTTCGTCTAATGTTACCACATTTTTCATCTGTCCCCTGCCAGATTGCCCTCATACAGCTTTCTTGCGTTAGTGCGACATTCCGAAATGTGACGAGACATCAGCTTGTGAGTTCGGCGCTTATGGCGCTTTTCCAATTGCAGGTCCTTGTTCATTATGTTGTTAACTGCTGAAACAGACCTCCCGAACTTACGTGCGATAGTCCCTTTGTGAACGAGCTCGATAGCTGCAGTCGCTTAAGTGCGGCCAGTATCCAGTATTCGGGAGAAAGTGGGTTCGAACCCCACTGTCGGCAGCCCTGAAGATGATTTTCCATGGTTTCCCATTTTCACACCAGGCAAATGCTGGGGCTGTATCTCAATTAATGCCACGAACGCTTCCTTCCCAGTTCTAGCCCTTTCCTATCCCATCGTCGCCATAAGACCTATCTGTATCGATGCGACGTAAAGCCAGTAGCAGAAAAAAGTCCCTATGTGAGGCAGGGTTACCACCTGAGACAAGGGCTTCACTTCACTTTCCTCACCAATTCTGGTGTACGGCTGGTGGCTGGTCGTGGATGTGCCTGATTTTTCCTCCTCAGGAATTAAGCGCAGTCGGCAGTGTATGTTTGGCTAACATCTTGAAATAATTTTTACTAACTGTTGTCTAATCGTAGACATAGAAACATTGTCGGTTATTTCGCGCACAGAATAATAATAATAATAATAATAATAATAATAATAATAATAATAATAATAATAATAATAGCCCTCTCTTTCTCTCTTGCCTTCTATGGTTAGTTGTATCAGGCTGTATTTGTTTCGGAAGATGTCACCTGAATAAGTTGCTTTCCTGCATAATCTATTTATTTATTTATTTATTTATTTATTTATTTATTTATTTCATTCTTGTTTCGTTGAGGCTCCTTGAACCATGTCTGGCCCCATGGCTAATTGGTTAGCGTGCTGGTCTCTGGCCACAGGGGTCACGGGTTCGCTTCCAGGCAGGGTTGGGAATTTTAACCATAATTGGTTAATTTCGTTGACATGGGGGCTGGGAGTATGTGTCGTCTTCATCATCATTTCATGTTCATCACGACGCGCAGGTCGCCTACGGACGTCAAATCAGAAGACCTGAATCTGGCGAGCCGAACTTGTCCTCGAACACTTCCGGCACTAAAAGCCATACGCCATTTCATTATTCTTGGAGCACGTGGTTCCCAACTCTGGTGAGCTTTGCTCCTAGCACAGGATTTCTTCATCTTTGCACTGCGGGTTGCTTTCCTTTCCTGAGTCCACGTCACTCCCACTCCAGTGACTGGAGAGTGTCAGATGTTCTGATCAGCATTCTAAATTTATCCCTGCTGAATATATCCTTGGGATCAATTATGCAGATGAAGTTCGAATTCAAGAGGGCAAATTTAGGCAAATATTCTTTTATAGGAAGGGGAGTTAGGGATTGTAATAACTTACCAAGGGAGATGTTCAATAAATTTCCAATCTTTGAAATCATTTAAGAAAAGGCTAGGAAAACAGCAGATAGGGAATCTGCCACCTGGGCGATTGCCCTAAATGCAGATCAGTAGAGACTGATTGATTGATAAAAAATTCTAGGTCTTTTCGAACCAGTTTCCTCCAGATTCCCTCTAGAAATTTTGTTGAAGATTCTTCATGTCAGTCTCTTGTTGTCCTTTCTGACTGTGACCGTAGAAGATCCTCCTCTTTCTCATGACTGATGTTATGCTCTCTAAATGTTGGTAAAGCTCGTTGTTATGCCTGATTCTGTATTCACCTCCCTCTTTAATAGGGCCCTTGATTTTTCTCAGGATCTTTCGCTTTTTCAGTTCCAATATTCTGAGTTACCCCTTCTTGACCATGTGAAAGCATTCTAAGGTATGCAGTACTGAAGGTCTTACTGCGGTTTCATAGTGTCAAAGTTTGAGGCGAAGGGAAAATGGATTTGGACTTGTATACGTTCTTACAGAGATGGAAAACTCTCTCCAGTTTGGTACAGCTGGCTTTCACGGCTACATCTTCACTAACGTTCGATGTTATCCATTCTCTGAGGTATTTGCAGGCGTCAGTCTTCCGTATTACTGTCTCCCCATGCGGGATTGAGTTGACTGCATCTCTGATGTTGGTGATGAAGTCTCTTTTGTTAATAGCAGTCCTCAACCCGACTTTAGCTGCTATTTGACTGAGGAAGGAGAGTTGGTGTGAGGTCATCTGCCAAGGCCAGCCAATTGATGTTAAACCTGTCTTTCTTGAAACCGATTCTCAATCCCAAGTTGTCTGATAGAGTTTTTGTCCATTTATTTATTGATTTATTTATGAAAACAAACTAGCGAGATGCCGAGTTCCAAAGTTCCACACTGGAATACATATTTACAATGGAGTAGCACAGTGCAAACTTAAATATATATAATTTAAAAGCTTTAGGGAGACAGCAATATAGAATAATGGCATACGAGGATAACGTCGAAATTTGAAGATTGAAAGTGAAACGAAGAGATTAACTCATAGCTAGACATAGATCACATTAGGCTATAGTAAAAAATACATTAATTTATTTATTGAATATCCTAATAGTTTGAATCCTATTTTACAGAGTATATTAAGAAACTAAATTACTGAAGATGTGGCGAATGAACCTAAGAACTCTTTGTAGCAGCAGGATTTTCTAAACAGATTGTGTACCGGCAATGGCTTTGAGAGTTCCACATTACGATTGTTTAAGTGACATTCAAAATAGAATCTTGTCCTATCGAACACTAAATGGTCTACTGTTTGAGAAGATGCACAAAAGCACAAATATTATTAACATATCAAGAGGCGAGTTGGCCGTGCAATTAGGGGCGCGCAACTGTGAGCTTGCATCCGGGAGATAGTGGGTTCGAATCCAACTGTCGACAGCCCTGAAGATAATTTGCCGTGTTGACTACATACTCAGTGTTACCGGGGTTTCCGTGGTTCGACAGAGGTGAAAGAAGGTGCGGGCTGAATAGATCTATCTACGAAAGTCAAAGATTCTTTTAAAACTTTGAAATAAATTTTATATTCCTTTTCAAATTTCAAATTTAAAAAGCTTCTTCACTAGGTGAAGAAAAGAAAGGTCAGGTACAATAACAATTCTGATACAAGACTTAGAAAACCCCAGAATAGAGAATTTAACAGTTTCAGGCTATAAAATTCAAGTTTACTACGTAGCGTTTAATTACACACACATTTCCAGAGCACTTTTCTCCAACCGTTACAAATTTACGGCCTTCCAAAGGCACCACTAATATTACACAAAAACCAGAAATAGTTTACAAGCCCTCCGAATTCAACAAAGGTGATTGGCTCCCGATTTCTTACACAATCTCTGGCCTCTCTAGACACAACCTACAATTTACAATTTTTGTACACAGGGCTATACATTACCGGGTCTATTGGGCCTTCATGGGAAGAAGAACAGGTTAAATTACTGGCCCAAACACAAAACGTATGGAGGCGTACACTTGCGCTCCAAAAAAACCAAGTATAAAACCCTAATTGGGCTCGCGGTCCAATGATACAGAGGCTAATCCCAAGCTACTGAGGTGACTAGAATGAAAGGAAATGAAACAGTTACAAAATCGTAGTAACCTCAAAATAAATTGAAGGGGAACTCGAGAGGGTAACGCACTCTCTATCCCCGATTTACAGTTAAATACTTTTTATCAAGTTTTACATTAGAAAAGAAGGATATTACATTTCAGAAATCCGATGGTTACATAGTTAAAGTTTAGAACCTTCCCCTCGGATAAGCTGGCGGAGATAGCTACAATGATAGAAAACTGCTGGCTATTACCTGGCCTGATGTACTGCCTGCTGAAGAATGAGGCGCCTCGCCTCCTGTCTTAACACACAAACACACTCAGTAAGTCGACGATCAATAAGACAAGGTAGCTTGAAAATCCGCAGCTTATATACCCAAGAGGATGGTTCGAGAAGGCTCTGGGATAAATCCGGACACACCCTCTCATTTTTATTGGATAATCCAAAAGGTACAAGAAGTCTATTGTTGGCTGAAAAAATGACAGAAAGTTTGTGATTTGCCAGATTCAAAAGCTGGCGGAATGAGTGAAGTGTTGCAAACCTTGAAATATTGAAATAAATGAAAGTTAGTTTACTTGTGAAAACCTATAAACACAAAACTTCTGTAAATTACTAATTCTTCTACCATGCACCAGAGTGCATTACCTCAGTTTTTTGTAAGGACATCTATAGAGAAAAGTTCAGACTTCTTAACGTAAACCAAAACAAAACAAATAAATCCAGTCAGTTTAGGCAACTTCAAAATAACACATGCTAAATAATTCAATGGTGACATCTTCTGGTCAATGTCCCAACTTCATGCATTAGTGGTTTCAAGTTTAGTTTGATAAATAGAGTTCCTTGAGGCGCTTCTTTTGAATCTGCGGGCTTAATGTGTACCTCCCGGTACACTCAGAAATTGATCATTTCCTTTTATGTCGTTAACGGCAGCATTTTAAATTCCCTTGAGTACGAACATTTTGTGATGTGTATAATCTCCTGAAACTTGGTGAACAACGGCACTTCTGGGTTGCGAAGGATGCCAATGTCTATAATCAACTCATCTTCACATTGAGTCTAATTGGTTTATTATGTCCCACGATTCAGTTGTGTTGCCCAAGTGTATCTAGATTTTTTTTTTACTTTAGAGGAGTTTGAGTGGATTCCTATCCATGGGTATTGTAGGTATCACCACCAACTTTATTCACATAATGTAACCTAACGATGTGTTGACTTGACACTGTTTACGTCGTTCCAGTTTATTATTTATATGTCTTATTCTTTCTGCTTACCTTAAGTCTTCTACTTACATTTTTACTGCTTTGTTGAGTATTAGTGTACTCGAATGTCCTTCTTATTTTTAATGCTGAACCTCATTTTATAATCTGAATGTAGTGGGTGAGAAAATATTAATAATGTTAACTTTTAACTTTAGTTGCTTATCCCTCTTCCTTTTCACATATGCCTAGTTATTTGCGACTCTAAGTAATATATGTTATATTAATTTGAAGGATGGATTAACCACGAAGTATGTTCTCTAGTGCATTCTCAGTTTAACTAACTCTAGGAATATTGATTTTTAATGCTGGTCATATAACAAACCTTGTTCGTAATGTACATCAAGTAATTTAAAGGCCACTTTCGGTTACTTACGAATTACCTCATGTTTGCTTATGTTTACCGTGTTTTTCTCATCAGCTGATTTATATTAAGGACGTGCGGAATGTTTTGGTTAGGTTAATTATGTGTTTCTCATCTTGATCGCAGATAATTTCGTTACCTCGCAGTGTTGTGAATTGTGTTTTATTCGTCAGTAATTTATTCTTTCCCCTTCTTGATTTATTTAACAACTATATGTCTTTAATATTCCAGTATGAATAAGATGATGAATATCATATTCTGAAGTGATTTTGATATAACTTGATGTTACTGCGAAAGTACTCAGCGATCAGACTGCACGAATTTTAATTTCCTTCTGGTAAATGTATTTTCCTACTCCTAGTAACTCTTACATTAATTACTATTTCATAACCTACAAGTTAAAGATTGTCAAACATACCTTATTAACCTACCCTGTTTAATCTACATATATCTTCCACCCACTGATTGTATTCAAATTATTATCAATATATTTTGATTAATTTTGAATATCTGCTTTAAGTCAAGTAAATTAGCGCAGTATCTCGTTAATTTGACTTTCGCGTTTCGGTAGTAATTTTAATCCGCTCTCTGGAGCCCACCGTCTTCCACATGTGTTTTTATTAATCACTCCGGGCGGGATACATTACAGGTAAGTTGAATTATCTATCTACTCTTAATGTGGGATTAATTGTGTTTGGTGTTTGATTTCTGTATTCATCCGGTCTGGATTGAAATTGTAACGCAATTAGAGCTATTTACGAGCTACCCCAATGACTAATTAGTCATTTATTTATTGTATTACAGAAGGATCCCTACAGTCTAAAGAAATGGCTTTGAGTTTGCTAAATCGTCGCATATTCTCACATAGTTTTCTGATAATACATTTCTTATTGATTTTCTAAACAGTTTTTCCCAGTTATCTCTTCCAGTTTCTGAAGGATCAGTCCCATCCTCGTGGAGTGAAAGGCTTTGCGAATGTCGACAAACACTGCATATAACTTTCCTTTTTGTAACGTGACTGCTTCTGGTGTATCGTCAATTAAACGATTAATTGTTCCCGGTTTTTTTATCTACTTCTTCTAAATCCGAATTGTTCTTCTGGTATTTTGTCATCTACTATATCTCTCAGCCGGTTTGTTAGCGTTTTTGTTACAAGCTTCAATAATGTGCATTCTGCGGTAAGCGTTCGTGTCACTCGCATCTCCTTTGCCTTGTACATCGCTTTTAAAGTTCATTCCTGCCATTCGTTTTGTATTTATCCTTGTATGAGGCATTGGTTGATAGGTTCTGTGATAGCTTCCTTCAGTGTTACCCAACTGTCTTTGATATGTTGCTTAAAATACTTAATCTGGTCCTCTTGATTTTCTGTCGTTACTCTCACGGACAACATTTTCTAATTAGTCTGTTTTTAAGGATTAAGTTTGTATTGTATCCCAGTCGATATCTTCAGTTAAATCTCGGGTTTCTTTTGTTTGCAACAGATTAGTGAAATGACCTTCACAGGCTTCTAGTGGAATCTGCCTTCTATATTTTGGCTGCCTGTGCTTCAGAACTGAGAAGAGCCTCCTCTCATTTATTTGTTATATTTTTTTCTTAGAATTTCTAGAATGTTGTCTTTGCTTCCTTTGCAGAAGCACCTGGCTGGTAAGTGATTCTAGGATCATGCGACCATTCAACATGGCGTCATGACGTGTTTTCAAGGACTGGACACATGTTTACACCATGCTGTTCACAGGTTAGTTAAGACCACGGTCACTATCTTTCCAATCCTTGCCCTTGAACATCCTTGCGTCATGCATACTGAGAGTCAAAATTGAATTCTAGTGGCTTATGTATATTGACCACTGAACTATCCATATAAAAATCTGTATAACAATTACCAATCCGATACCAAAAATATCAGGAACGTCAACCAAGCAACAACTGTACATTGCCATGGTATTATAGTGTTTTAAATATATATAAAGGTCGAACAACAAATTTCCGTTCGACGGCCGTCTAGAGTCCTGAATCGGGATGTTAACCAGGCAAAATTGCCGTGAACATTGAGGCACTCTTCTCACAGACATAACTCCATTCGAGCTTCGAAATCCCGCCCATGGAGCTCTTGGTGTAGCTCAAGATGGTATGGCTGAAATTTATATTCATGCAGTATTCGCCAGACGGACGGCTGGCTGGTGTTCACATGTTGAGCCATCGCCCTTGTACTGATGTGTGGATCATTATGAGCTGCCTCCCGAACGGCCTCTTCTGTTTCATCCAATATAACGGGAATATCGTGGACTGGTGACTGCTTGGAAATCGCGCCTGTTGTCCTCAGGTGTCTTTGAACACGGCGGAATGTCGTAGAAGCAGAGCGTCGCCTGTCGGGATACCGTTTCTATTACAGACGTAGTGCCTTGCATGCGTTTTGTCTTACTTTCCCATAAATGAGGAGCATGTCAACGTATTCCTCTGTGAAAAATATGTGGAATGTCAGTAAGAGATTACATTCAAGCCCTAACCGGCGGATTATGCGCAGGGCACAAGATGATTAACAGCGTCGTGTTACTGTTTGAATGTGGCAAACGTGGGCCTGTGTTTACGTATTCAAACATCATACCGAAGCAAAGTATTTGAATGATGCAGGACTCGAAACGCCGATGGCCCATTCCGTCGATTGCTGGGCTAACGCGTAACCACATCTGCTATGCTGCGCTGCTGGGAATGTGTTGGTGGTACGACGAGAGTAGAATGTAAATTATACGCCATCAAGTTCGGTGTTTAAGACATCAATGACTGCACTGTTACCTAGTTTTATGCATTGAATCCCCTCTTCATTACACCTGGTTACGAGGCATGCCACATTAACATAATTTCATGGTCAAAGGACATGGCTGCATGATTTCAAGGCGTCATGTTTTGCGAGCGGATGATATAACCTGTCCCTAGGGTTCAGAATCCTGTGTAGTACGTGCTCACTAGACATTAGTGCTATACGGTACCCCTGCAGGGGAATAGCCGCTTTATCATGTCGGACGTTAGTAGGGTTGCATAAATCGACATTGGAAGAGGCGGTTGAATCATACGGTGTACAGGCGGAGGAGATTTGTGGAAATTTTGGAAAATATATATTTTTAAACCAGAGCATAAACTACCATAAATCCATAACTTGAAGATTAAGGTTCATTTGATTCCAGAAAAGCTGTGGTATGATCAAGAAAATGTAATTAATTACACTCCTGTAAATATTACTCTTCGGCGATAGCATAATAGTAATTATCACATGCACATTGTTAATATGTCTGACGATATCATTTGTTTTATGTTACTGGCTTTTTAAGAGTGCTTTATGTCGCGCCGACACAGCTAGGTCTTTTGGCGGTGATGGGAGAAGAAAGCGCTAGGAGTGGGAAGGAAATGACCGTGGCTTTTATTTACCAATATATTCTTCATAAGGGAAGTACTTTTCAGGCTTACTTAATACGACCTCGTAAATAACCTAATTTTAAACCTCACTTTAGTTTAAGATTCTCTAAGACCCTTTTCTAACCTCTACATTTACAGGAATATTCATAAATCGGGGTTGTCTGGTTTGCGTACTGACAAATTCGTTTCAATCCTCTTCAGACAATGACCTCCGGAAATTGCTGCCGGGAAGCTTCACCCAAACCAGCACCCACCCTTTTATGAAATACAATGTCATATTTTCTTTAATTTCGCACTTTAGTGTCAGGTTGTAAAATAAATAAGGTAGGGGATCCACATTTCGTCCCCTTAAGAAATTTGGACTTGTAGAAATTCCGAAA
Organism: Anabrus simplex; assembly: GCF_040414725.1. Classification (NCBI taxonomy): domain Eukaryota; kingdom Metazoa; phylum Arthropoda; class Insecta; order Orthoptera; family Tettigoniidae; genus Anabrus; species Anabrus simplex. The sequence continues at coordinate 95,636,487 of NC_090267.1, forward strand.
TACTATGGACACGGCTAGAAATTGGTATATATATTCTCCACTTACGGGCAAGTTACCATGAAACTGTTATAACGTTCGTGAGCTCATGTTTGACATAAACGTACACACAAATTTATGAAAAGCACAATTAATTGGTATTCTTTTTGACTTGCACGCTTTTAACCCATTATCTTGCCTTAATAGTATTTTTATAGCCTCCGTATCCCATTGCTTGCGTCTTCGCATCCGAAAAATAATAAACTTCACAAAAATGAAGAGGGACGAAATTACGAACATTCCCTGATTTACAAAATGGCCGCTACAGTAACTCACGTCAACCAAATCACTGTAGCCATTATACGCCATGAACTCCAGTATTTCATACACTTATGAGTGCTCACTGTAGGAATAACAGGTTCTTAATTTGAATACTGTACTAATTCGCCTAAGCATGAAAAATGAATCTTCTTTGTGCACGGAAACTAATCGTGGTGTTCACACCCAACTTTCACAGCAAGACAACGGGATGAGTATACGCGTGTGTGCACGGGTAAATATACAGTGCAAACTGGAAATCCCTAGGGGGGCGAAATTAGGTGTGGAGACGGAATTTGGCCCCCCTACCTTGCGTACAATATAAACTAAGCCTAACAAAGTTTTGTTCTATATAATTGTCCTCCTCACTCGATTAATGGAGTAATTCTCAGTTACGAAGGCACTCGTTTATAACGACACGATTTTCACTAATCAATCACTACTGATCTGCAATTAGGGCCTTTTCCAGGCCTTGGGGTACCGTTTTAATCAATGTCTACTCTATATATAGTATCTTAACACTACGACGTACGGCAGATTGACCAGTACAGTGACTTACTACTAGGTTAATACTGCACTTACAACACTATCACAGAGATTTAAACGAAATTTTCAGGACAGTAGTCTCATTTCTTGAAGCATCTTAAAGTTTCTAAACCTATAAGGCCTAAAATTTTTAAAATTAAATTTTAGTGGTGAGTAATATATTTGTATAGGAGGAAAAATATGTAAAATATATTTCTGTTATACATAATGTGAAAAGTTACGAGTATGGTAGTGGTGTTTATACGGCTGTTGAAAATAAATTAGTCGCAATATTGATAGAACGAAATTTTTAAAGAACTAACAAGTACGTTTGTATTACATTCCTTCAATGTAGTCAAATAAAAGCCAAATGCCGGGAAGCCGGTGGGGACCGTTAGCAAGGCATTCTCTGTTAATGACAGCGACGGAGTGCCCTACTGCGCAGAGTACAGAGCCTCGGAATAATTCCTTCGACTTCGGAAACAGGTCGAAGCTACGAGGACTCATGTCTGGTGAGTACGAGGGTGTTCCAAGAATTCCCAATGCCACCGTTGCAATAAGAGCTTGACATTGTTTGTGACATACCTATCGTGCAATCTATATGGTAATGCAATCTCGCCACAGTCTTCGCCTAATCTTCGATAAGATTGTAAAGCATTTTTGCCTCGATTTAAATCCACGAACGCTGATCACCTTTCGAAAACATGCTTTAGAGCCGTGAAATTGACACTCTTCACTTCAACGCCACACAACAATATTACTGCCAACTGGATGCCTGTCAAATGCACACTACACATCAACAACAGCACCACCTCCGCTTCCATATCCTATTTGCCCATGCCCGATATCCTGCGAGTGTCTGGACTACATTGCTACTGCTTTATCTACAGCCCCGTATGTTTACTGAGCAAGTATCCCCTTATTTTACACAATACTTATATATTTGAAACTAATCCCTTGCGGAAGGAATAACAAATAATTTAAACAAGTTATACTGGTGATAATCTTTACCGTAATGGGTACGATGTGTAGGTATGATAAAGAATTAGTCATATGTACAATTTAATCTGTATCTAGTAGGACATTATAGACTATTTTGATCTCACGTTACACACGTGTGTGGAACATTTCAAAACTGCTGTTTTCCTTGGGGGGGGGGTACAGGTACGCTTCACACACCTAATTTTGGCTCTACATCCACAAATTCAATACCAAACAAACCCGCACGATAGATTGTCTCAGGTGGGGAAAGACGAAGACATCATTCTTTCCTTGCTCTCACTTTTCGTTAGAAGATATTCTTCGAGGAATCGAAACTCTTCTTCTTTACACCGGATACATTATAGTCGATTAACCGCGCAAGGTTACGGGTTGACATTTAAGAGTGCGGGAGATTTGCGCGTGCGGATTTTCCGGCACATTAAAGAACTCCTTTTCATGGCCAAATTCCAGCTCCTGGTAAAGGAGACGAGCTGCTCGACCAGGCGGGATGTTCCAGGATCTCAGTGGAGATTATGGAGTTAGATTAGATGTCCGGCTCCATGGCTAAATGGTTAGCGTCCTGGCCTTAGGTCACAGGGGTTCCCGAGTTCGATTCCTGGCAGGGTAGGGAATTTTAACCATCGTTGGTTAATTCCACTGGTACGGGGGCTGGGTGTGTGCGTCGCTTTCATCATCATTTCATCGTGATCACGACGCGAAGGTCGCCTACGGGAGTCACATCAATCCTCGAACACTCGGCACTAACAGCCATACGCCATTTTTGATAGACAAATAAGTTTGAGTGGTGTGTTAAGAAGTAGGAAAAACCTCAATATGAAGAAAAGTTGGAATTCAAGAACACAAATTGTGGCAAATATTCGTTTATAGGAAGAGGCGTTGGTGATTGAAGTAATTTACCAATTTATTGCAGACTAGCTGTTACCCACAGCTTCGCTCGCGAGGATTTCGTAAGTTGATAAAAATTAATTGTTCCTCGGTACTGCACTAAGACTTTATGTAAAAATCCCTAAAGTGTAAAATGTCGCCGAAAAATCGCATTTCCTTTACCGTAGAACATCTTTGTAAACCACGTTTGTGGCATTGCCTTTTGGGGCTAAGATGACCAAACTACTGGCAGACCTAAATCTGGAACATGCGACATGGAACTCTACATGTGAGACACAGTCCTCTTTTAAGTCGAAATAAATGAAAGGGTTTCTTAATAACTAAATGAGATACCAAATACCAATTTTCACGTCTGTAACATGTAAAGTTTATGAGATATCCCACATGGAACTATAGCCCTTGAAAGGCCTTGGCCTACCAAGCGACTGCTCCTCAGCCCGAAGGCCTGCAGATGGCGAGGTGTCGTGTGGTCAGCACGACGAATCCTCTCGGCTGTTATTTTTGGCTTTCTAGACCGGGGCTAATCACCTAGGCAGAGTGGATCTCGAAACGGCCCTCAGGTCCAGGAAAAACCCCTGACCTGGCCGGTAATCGAACCCGCGGCCTCCGAGTAAGAGGCAGGCACGCTAACCCTGCACCACGGGGCCGGCAAGTTTATGAAATATACTGTAGATATATTCATTTTTAAAACCGCCCCATTCCTTGGCTGAGTGGTCAGCATTAAGGCCTTCGGTTTACAGGGTTCCAGGTTCGATTCCGGGCTGATTCGGGGAATTAAATTGCGTGTGATTAATTCTTCTGGTTCAGGGACAGGTTGTTTGTGTTTGTCCCAAGACTCTCCTCTTCATATCACTCATCACACCACTTTACCAACAACAACAGGAACACGCAATTGTAATTACATCCCTACCCATAGAGTCGGCGTCAGGAAGAGCATCCGGGCATGAAACAGGGTCAAATCCACATTTGCGACACAGTTCGCACGCGCGACGCCACAGGTATGGGAAAAGCTGTAGAAGAAGAACATACTCAGTTTAAAAATTCACCCGCCTTTATTTTAATATTTCACCCCCGTAAGTGGATTTTCCAAAATTGTGTGTTCATTTATTTTTAAAGGAGATTCCAAGTACCAATTTTAACGTCTGTAACATGTTAGTTTTCTGCGATATATCTATACTAATAATATTATAAAGAGGAAAATTTTGTTTGTTTGTAACGAATAGACTCAAAAACTACTGAACCGATTTTAAAAATTTCTTCACCTATAGAAAGCAACATTGCGAGCGAGTGACATGGGCTGTATTTTATTTTCAAAACAATTCGAAGTGGGGGGTACGGGGGGAGAGATATAAAAATAATAGGCTAATATAGACTAAGTATCGAATTTGTCCTATAAGGACGAGACAAAGCTCAATTTAATCCTCTTGACGCAAAGAACAAAACTCGGTACCGAAAACCATATTTTAAGGCCCTAAAACCAACCGTTTCGGAGATATTGGCATCACTCTACCCCTGCTATAGGAATCGGATAAAGTAATGAACTGCCGTAACCATGGCAACGTCTGCTCCAGGATTCTACAGCAGCGAAATTATCTACAATAAATCACAAAAACTTAACATGTTACAGGCATGAAAATTGATATTTGAAATCCCCTCCAAAAATAAAAGAACACAAATATTCGTTTTCAGAAAATTCACTTAAGTGGGCGGGGGGGGGGGGTGGTGAAAGAAAGTGAGGAAGGAGTTGAATTATTTATATGAGGATACATGTATCTAAAAAAAGAAGATGTTACAGACTTTAAGATTGGTACTTGGAATCTCCTTTAAAAATTAACACGCTCTTTTTGGAAAATCCACTTTAAGGGGTGAAAAGAATAAAAAAGCGGGTGAATAAAAAAAAACAAGTTTCTTCTTCTATCGTTCTACCCACACCTGTGAGGTTGCGGGCGCGAACTGTGTCGCACATGTGAATTAAACCCTGTTTTAAGGCTGGATGCCCTTCCTGACGGCAACCGTATATGTTGTTGTTTGAGTCATCAGTCCATAGACTGGTTTGATGCAGCTCTCCATGCCACCCTATCCTGTGCTAACCTTTTCTAACCTACCACAACAATTCAGACTTCTAACATTCCACGCTCCGACTCGCAGAATGTCAGTATCCATCTTCCTGATGATCGCCCCCTCTCGTGTAGTCCCCACCCGGAGATCCGAATGGGGGATTAGTTTACCTCCGGAATATTTTACCCGGGAGGAAGCCATCATCAGTACATCATTCATACAGAGGGAGCTGCATGTCCTCGGGAGGTAGTTACGGCTGTAGTTTCCCGTTGCTTTCAGCCGTGTAGCAGTATCAACACAGCTAAGCCATGCTGAGTATTATTACAAGGCCGTATCAGTCAATCATCTAGACTGCCGCCCTTGCAACTACCGAAAGGCTGCTAGCCCCCTTTCGATGAACCATTCCTTAGTCTGGTCTCTCAACAGATACCCAGCCGATATGGTTGCACCTGCGGCTCGGCTATCTGCATCATTGGGACACGCAAGCCTCCCCACCGCGGCAAGGTCACATGGTTCGCAGAGGAGGACCGTATATGTAGGGATGTAATTTATACTTCTATACTAATATTACAAAGAGGAAAAGTTTGTATATTTGTTTGTAACGGATAGACTCAAACACTACTGAGCCGATTTTAAAAATTACTTCACCTGTAGAAAGCTACTTTGCCAGTGAGTAACATGGGCTGTATCTTACTTTCAAAACAATTTGAGGGTGGCGACGGGCGGAGATATAAAAATATTAAAATAATAGGCTAATATAGGCGAAATCGAATTTGTCGTACAAGGACGAGACAAAGCTCATTTTAAGCCCCTTGACGCAAAGATCATAACTCAGTAAACCCTTCGGGCCCGAAAACCATGTTTGAAGGCCCTAAAACCAACCCTTATGGAGATATTGGAACAACATTACCCCTGCTCTAGGAATCGGATAAAGAAACGAACGGCCGTAACCATGGTAACGTCAGCTCCAGAATTCTACAGCAGCGAGATTATGCATGTAAGTTTGGGCATAGCTGCCAACCAAAATCGATACACATATGCCTTACTATCTGGAAAAAAATAAAGTGTTGATTAAGACGCTCATAGCACTCCTTTGGGCGGGGGTGGAAAGGCAGTGAAATATAAAAATAATAGCCCCGGAGATCTCCGTAGTACAGCGACCAGCGGTTGCCGACGGGCCTCCGTTTTTACGTACAGGCTTAGGTTTCAGCATTTTGCGGAGTCTGTTACCTATAGTTTAAACTATTTTCTATCAAATCATGGAGTAGTAGGATCACTGATGTTTTTAGTGCCGATATTTTGGTACACTTTTACGATCATTGTAACCATGAAAACAACCTACTGTACACAATTGTCAAGTTGGTGCTGCGCCCATGACTTGAAAAAATTTCTCAACATTTATACTCGGATTCATTATATGATGTGCGACATGAGTGACAAGCCCTGAGAATTATAATTCTCGGTAATTATAGTAGTTTCTTTTATGAATCGCGTATTTCCTTTATCATTTGTAATAGTTATGAACTGTCGGATCAAACAAATACATTCAATTATATTTATATTTGTGGTACTATCTGGCGAAAGTATACTTACACTAAACATGCAGATTTGTGAAGGGAGCAGGTATATCTAGGTGGGAATGAAGGAAAAACATCTTAGAGGTCAACGCTAATTAGAAACTAATATTTAGAGGCCCCATGAAAAAAGAAGAAGATACACTATAATTCCAAACATGACAAATAATTTCTATGTACTTAAGTAAATACAACAGTGATATAAATACCAAATGAAGTCAGTCGCACCGATAGTATGAGTAACTAAAGCCAGTTTCTGATAACCCGTACGAAGAACGGGTACTTCTGCTAGTTGTAGATAATCTCGCTGACGTTGCCATGGTTACGGCAGGGGTAGTGTGGTGCCAATATCTCGATAACGGTCGGTTTTAGGGCCTTAAAACATGGTTTTCGGGCCCGTAGGCCTTATCGAGTTTTGTTCTTTGCGGCAAGGAGATTAAATTGAGCCTTGTCTCGTCCCTGTACGACAAATTCGATTTTTTGCCTATATTAGTCTATTATTTTTATATCTCCACCCGCGTTCTCCCCACATGGAATTGTTTTGAAAATAAAATATATCCCATGTTACTCACTGGCAATGTAGCCTTATATAGGTGAAGTAATTTTTAAAATCGGTTTTGTAGTTTTAGAGTGTATCCTTTACAAACATACAAAATTTTCCTCTTTATATAATTAGTATAGAAAACACTAGGTAAACAGCTGATGGGGAATCTCCCACCTGGGCGACGGTCCTAATGCATATGGGTGGTGTTTGATTGGTGGCATATTCTGACTTTGCACTGGACGTTTAAGTGATTGTGTAGGCCTATATTAATTCATTCATTGGCTAATAGATGTGTGATTAAGAATAGAAAATAAAAAAATGTCAGTAAGCAAAAAGTATACAAGGAAAACACCACCCTGGTAAATATAATCTCATATAAAAATCAATGTTTAATGTTGGAAAATATTTTTTAGCAGACAAAGTAGGGGTCCTCATACTACGTATGAAAAACGTAAAATTAAGCGATTTCCTCAATTGTGCCGAAAATTTAAGGGACAGAGTGCCCGGAAAGTTTCAAATTTTGATTCTTGGATAGCTCTATAGAACTAAAAAAATTCAAAAATCACTTCCGGCCTAAATGCTGTTCCGGAAAAACCGCCTAAAATCGCTTGTTTCTTTACTCGTTTTCTTTGGATTCAAATTGTTGCCAAATTAACTTATTCATGTAATTATTTCTGTAATGTATTCCTGGGTTCAATACACTCAGGCGTTTTTTAATATTTTGAAAGATGTTCACAGCGAATGTAGTTATATGTGCTTAACTGAAACTCTGCATTGACTCACATTAGCGCTCGTAGCGGTAGAAAATTCAAAGCGCTAATCTAATCAACCGGATAACGATGATTAAGAAAGGAATTGTAATTTTTAGGAATAAATATAGAATATATTCTCAAACTTTATCATATTTCATTTACCTAAAATTCGTAGCTCACATCCCATAGATGTTTCAGCATTGAGTTGTTTGCCTAAAGCGCTAGAACTGCGGATTTTCCAGAACAATGGGAATTACAAGATAATTAACATTTTTCTAGTCCGGATCCATGGCCGAATCGACAGGGTCGGTAATAATTAATTTTAATTTCGTGTGGCTATTTCTAGTCGAGTGCAGCTCTTGTAAGGCAGACCCTCCGATGAGAGTGGGCGGCATCTGCCATGTGTAGGTAACTGCGTGTTATTGTGGTGGAGGATAGTGTTATGTGTGGTGTGTGAGTTGCAGGGATGTTGGGGACAACACAAACACCCAGCCCGCGGGTCATTGGAATTAACCAATGAAGGTTAAAATCCCCTACCCGTCCGGGAATCGAACCCGTGACCCTCTGAACCGAAGGCCAGTACGCTGACCATTCAGCCAACGAGTCGGACAGGGTCGGTGATTTTAACCATCATTGGTCAATTTTGCTGGCACGTGGGCTGGGTGTAGGTGTCGTTTTGCCTACGGGAGTCGAATCAAAAGACCTGCACCTGACGAGTAGAACATATCCTCGGACACTCCCGGCACTAAAAGCCATGCGCCATTTCATCACTTTTATACAGACAATCATAGTACTGTAGCGCTGTACTGTATAGTACTGGTATGTGCAACACATTAAATACAGTGCTTGATGTCGTATCATCACGCCTTCTCAGGTGTTGAATGCTGTTCAAATCCGCTTCGAGAATGAGAGTTTTTGCCAACTCTTCCAAACATTAAGCCAATTGCAAGCACAGCTGTGAGTATACCCTTCACCTAAAAGTGAAGTTTATTCTGAATGTTTTGGTCAAGTATTGATGAAAGGAAATTAAGATTTTACAGGAAATATCCTACCTCAGGATGTTTATTTCTTCAGGTCAAAAAAAAGAAAAAAGAAAGGAAAAGGAAATGATTAGTTATTTTTTTTTGTCTTTTCGTGTGCGAACATTTTTTCTTTAGAGTTTTCAGTCCTGTTTGCGGTTCTATCAACTGCTGTTTATTTTTTTCATCCACAAATCTTCACCGTACACTGCAATGGACAGGCGGGACATCTAACATGAGGCTCATATCTTGAATTCAGTCACATTCACATGGTATTTCCTCTTTGGCCTTAAATTCCTATCTCGTTAAGTTCATCTCCACTGGTGCTTCTCTGCTGCTCTTGAACACAGCCGGTTAAATGTTCTCCAAGGCCTCCCAGTTCAACTCTACGCCTGTAGACTCGTGTCTTGTAGCAGATACCAGATCGGAGGGTGTATCCTCACTCTTTCTTGATTCAGCCTCTAGATCTGCCGAAGATATCTTCTTCCCCAAGCCTGACGTGCTTTTCTTTAAAGGCATGCTGGCATTTTTCAGTGTATTCATGGATAGATATTCAGGTACTTGACGGAGAGACTCCTGCTGCTCTGTAGGATTTGTCTAGAGGTGTAGCTTTTATGCAGACGGTTATTATGCATCACATTTCATTTAGAAGGACATCAGCAATTTTTATGTGAACGGATCTGTTCCAGACTGGACGAGCATGTTTTGATTCTGAAAAATTGCTTTTCACTGTTTGTTTTTTTAAATCAGGGAGGTAGGGTTTGCACCACATTTACTGGCCTAGACGATGCCCCAAGCTAGGCGAGAAGATTACTGGACAAGTACAGAGTCTCTCATACAAATTAAGACCGTCGAAGCGGAATTTATACTCTCCGAGACGTAAGCTGCAGTACGGGAGGGGTGCATAGTTCTTGACCTTCAAGCAGCCTGCACGTGTTCGACCTGGGAAGCATCAGTCACCAGTCTGAATCTCATCTGTTAATATGATGGGACATTATAATTACAACACCGTATGTTCGTATGTAAAATTTCTGGTTTAATCTTAATTGTCGCGTGAACAGTCATAACTCTCGCTATTGGTGTGCAGAAATTCCTAATGGTCTTGGTGAAGTCACTCATTATGATAGGAAGATTTGTGTTTGGTGTGCTGTTATTGCAAGACGAGTAACTGGCCTAATTTATTCGAGACGACAATAAATGCAGAGAGGTACCAAGATGACATTTTGTCGTCATTCTGCCATCAGTTAACGGAAGAAGAAAAATCGCCCCTGCTCATACAGCAGAAGATTCCCTTCTTAAATCTCGGAAGTGTTTGCAGATAGAGTGATCAGATCTGGCCTATTTTCCCCTCGTTCTTCAGATCTAACAGTGAAATGAAATGGCGTATGAATTTTAGTGCCGGGAGTGTCCAGGGACAAGATCGGCTCGCTAGATGGAGGTATTTTGATTTGACTCCCGTAGGCGACCTGCGCGTCGTGATGAGGATGAAATGCTGATGAAGACGACACATACACCCAGGCCCCGTGCCAGGGAAATTAACCAATTATGGTTAAAATTCCCGACCCTGCCGAGAATCGAATCCGGGACCCCTGTGACTAAAGACCAGCACGCTAACCATTTAGCCATGGAGCCAGACAGATCTAACAGTGTGTCACTTTTACTTGTGGGTTAAACTGAAAGAAAATGTGTATCGAACAAATCCTCACACATTGGAGGAACTGAAAGAAAACATTACAGTTTCTGAACTCACTCGCGTCTGCCAGAATGTGGTTACCAGGTTCAGTTCGTGTGTAACCCAGGAAGGACGACACTTCCAGCATCTTTTATAAGGTAAGACTTCATATAACATTGTATACACGCTTAAAACAGGGCATTCGGTCTTAGTTTATATAGAGTCCCAGTATTTTATCCCGGAATTTATTTGCTGTTGGATGGTAATCTCTTTCCTGTTCCTTCTCTAGCCAACACTAAACGGACTGCACATCCAAGCGGTCATCAAGCCCAGTTTTGATATACTTCGGCTATATCTTTCAGGATGTTGTTCCTTGCCGCAACCTTCATAACTGTAATGGTTTCCGTAAGTGAGTGACCAGTCCAGAATTACGTCCAGGTACCTAGGTGAATCTATTTGCTTCAAATTTTCCTCCTCCCATGATGCCTTCAGTGTCTGTTCGGATGTTGGTTTGATTCAGCGATGAGGGTGTATAATGTTTTTCGAAGTCCTGTTCCTTTTGCATTACGGATTACCATAACTGAAGAAAAAATATACCCTTTCGTCTGCTCTGCTGGATAATTATTTAATATACTTTTTGCTGGGCGGCCAATGTTTGGTACAGGAAGTTTATAGGATGAGCTAATATTGTTTACTAGAGGAGAACAAAAACCAGGAATTTTTTATGTAGATGTTCTTGGTGGTGATTTAAGAATGTCTGATTCATGATCCTCTTCTCCCAAATCCCCAGTTAATTCACAGTAATCATCAATTTGAAGAAAAAACAAGTGATTGGTTTTTGCCGAGTATAACGTCAAAATTGCAGAGTTAGTCTTTGATTATGTTTAACACTTTCCAATTTTCCCTATTTCGAGCAGATTTGATTAGCAAAACCCTTTTACAAGTAGATCAGTAATGAATTTAGGTTTGATTCGTGCATTGGCTAGAACAAAATAAGCATTACTATTCTGTAATACTAATTGTAAGTTTTGCGTACCTCATTCTACCTGGTAATGACACAACAGACGTACGAGCCCCAGAAACTTGGATCCAGGGGAGAGGTAGATAACTGAAGATGTGCGTAGCCATGCAGCAAGTGAAGTGAGATATATTTACACGACGGAGAAAAACACTGACTCTTAATAATGATTACGTAAAACAATTTGATTGTATTAAATATTTAGGTGTTTTTATAACCTCTGCACTAGACTGGGACCATTATGTGCAATTTATTGGGAAATATAGTACGTATTAAGGTGTACTGAACAGACTACGTGGAATAATTCCTTATTCTAACTTTAAGTGTGTTTACTATGCTTTAATTCGTAGCCATCTACAATACACTAAGGTTGTAAGGAGTTGCTGGGGCCGACTTCAAATAGCTGAACTTAAGATTCTTAAAAATAAAGCACTCAGCGCCCTTTATAATTTTCCTTTCGTGATGTCCGGACAAATAGTATACTCATCAACAAGCATTCCTTTGGTTAGGATATCCGTTGCATACTCTTTAGTAACATTTTCCTTCAAAATTAAACATAGTTTTGCTCGGGAGAAATGAAACTCAATTTCATCAGCAATTTATCTATTCATGATTATGCAACACCGTAATCTGGAAACTTACATGTCCCTAGAGTGAATACAGTGAAGTATGGAAACAATGGTGCATGTATGTATAGGGCTTTTGATTCAATTCCAGACTTGAAAAAAATCTTGTTAGAATTTCAATAACTTCAAAAGAAGGGGAGGTGGTACACCCTATCTTGGCAATGTTAAATTGTCCATATTTAAAAGTATTTTGCTATGAAACTATGAAGCTTAGAATGGTGAAACTTGGTATGGCTCAAAAGGAATGTTTATTGTATATACTGACAATTTTATAACTTCATCTAACCTCACACATAGCAGAAACATATTTTTTAACTTTACTGCTAAAAATAATTGCTTTATGTGAAGTGTTATACTCAATAACTTTGGAACTATTTGAGTTAGAGGCATGAAATAATGTCAGTATGTTCAACAAACACAGTAAAATAGCTGGTAAAAACTTTATTTACCTGGCTTAAATATATACAGAGAAAAATACCTGAATATCTTTAAAAATTATACCTTCAGAAAAATTGAATTAAAGTTACACACTGCCTAATGCATCCCTGGTACATATTCTGGATCACCTGGATTATCACAGTCATTTTCTCTTGCTCTCTTCCTGCTCCTGCTCATTACCCTGTTTCTCTGGATAACCATATCAGCCTGTAGGTCAGCCTTTCTCGCTCGCTCTGCATCAATTTCACTACAAATTTGTCGCATGTTTCTGCCAGGATTAATTCCTAAAGTTTCCAGCACTATCATCTGTCCGTGGATACTACTGTAAATCTGCCAAGCATACAACAAGTGAATGCCCAAAAGGAAAAGACGAAATTCAGCAGAAGGGTAGACATAAATCTAATTGCCCTCATCGACACTTCTTGAACAATCTACTTGAGCTAGGCATCCTAAAAAAATACCTCTTTACTTTTTGTTTACTTTCCACAACAGGACATTTTCAAAACAACACCTAAGACACAAAACAAAAGACAAGCGCCACCCGCCAAGTCGCAACACTTGCTCCAACCCTAGAACGAGAGTACATGATGCGAAATTCAATTTTTTTTAAATGCGGCAAAACTATATCTGTTATACAAAAAGTGGGCGTGTCCACAGCTGTCAGAGTGACATTTAAATGGCATTTGAGACCTTACGGGATGGCTTGTAGAAAATGAACAAGCAGTACATTATAAAATAAGGTCTAAACTATCAAAAATTATGAAAAACGAAAAAAGGGTTTTTTGGACATGAAAAGGTGTACCACCTCCCCAATAAAGCACTCAGCGCCCTTTATAATTTTCCTTTCGTGATATCAGGACAAATAGTATACTCATCAACAAGCATTCCTTTGGTTAGGATATCCGTTGCATACTCTTTAGTAACATTTTCCTTCAAAATTAAACATAGTTTTGCTCGGGAGAAATGAAACTCAATTTCATCAGCAATTTATCTATTCATGATTATGCAACACCGTAATCTGGAAACTTACATGTCCCTAGAGTGAATACAGTGAAGTATGGAAACAATGGTGCATGTATGTATAGGGCTTTTGAGTCAATTCCAGACTTGAAAAAAATCTTGTTAGAATTTCAATAACTTCAAAAGAAATATTAATGTTACGAATATAAAACTCCATCTGTTTCATTACTCTAATTTATTTCAGAATGATCTGATAGGTGCATACACACATACTTAAACACACACAATTCTAACCAGCTGTAAATTGCTACACTCACTAATTACTGTCCATTTAAAAATCTCTCTTCTGTACACGCAGTAGGATGTCCAGCCCGCTCGTCTACCTGCGGACGCTTAACCCTCACTTTCACTTCCCCAAGTCCAGTCAATCAACTCATATAGTCACTCTACGTAGACAGCTGGATTTGAACACAGCGCTCCTGGCTATACAACAAACGACGACTGTTCGTCGTTTCGAATCGAATGATAGTCCGGTACTTCACACATTCACATGAAGTGAACAACAATCAGCAACAACTCAACAGTATCCAACAGCAGGACGATACTCACAACAGCGAATATTAACACACCTCCAATTATCTAAACACTCACGATAACTGTTTCAATCGCTGATTCGCGGCGGTCCTCAATCCACAGAAGCACACACACACACAGTACTCTAAGGCAGTACACAGTCTTTTGTCCCGTACGCCGTCTCCCCTGCAGCTACTCACTGGACACTCCGACACCACAACCACAGCTCCTGGTTTAGACCTGAGTGGGACACTAGCGACAGCCAACACCTCTGTCGCCCTCAGCCCAGCCAACGAACCAAAATTCACTGAGTCTCACATTGACTCCCCCACGGAGTCTAACTCTGACTGACTGTCCGCGGCTTGCCTCCCATTTTATAGCTCGCGTGATTTGATCCACAAATTTCGCGATGTCACTACAGGCAGAACATTCCCGTTGAATATCAAGGAAACTCACAGATAAGCCGGTCACCGAGAACAATACACGAAAAGGCCGGCCCCACCCCACAGGCCGGGTGGTAGATTCCACGTCGTCTGAGTCACCAGCCCCTTCCTGCAAGTACGGAAAGCAGTTACCAGGAGGCTTGGCATGTAACGTTAAGACACATGTATGGACAAAATACACTGACTGACAGAGCAAATGCAACACCAAGAAGGAGTGGTCAGAACTTTATGCCAATTGCAGGGTAGACTGACGTCACTGAGGTATGCTCATGATGTGAAATGCGCCGCTGTGCTGCGCACGTAGCGAACGATAAATGGGACACGGCGTTGGCGAATGGCCCACTTCGTACCGTGATTTCTCAGCCGACAGTCATTGTAGAACGTGTTGTCGTGTGCCACAGGACACGTGTATAGCTAAGAATGCCAGGCCGCCGTCAACGGAGGCATTTCCAGCAGACAGACGACTTTACGAGGGGTATGGTGATCGGGCTGAGAAGGGCAGGTTGGTCGCTTCGTCAAATCGCAGCCGATACCCATAGGGATGTGTCCACGGTGCAGCGCCTGTGGCGAAGATGGTTGGCGCAGGGACATGTGGCACGTGCGAGGGGTCCAGGCGCAGCCCGAGTGACGTCAGCACGCGAGGATCGGCGCATCCGTCGCCAAGCGGTGGCAGCCCCGCACGCCACGTCAACCGCCATTCTTCAGCATGTGCAAGACACCCTGGCTGTTCCAATATCGACCAGAACAATTTCCCGTCGATTGGTTGAAGGAGGCCTGCACTCCCGGCGTCCGCTCAGAAGACTACCATTGACTCCACAGCATAGACGTGCACGCCTGGCATGGTGCCGGGCTAGAGCGACTTGGATGAGGGAATGGCGGAACGTCGTGTTCTCCGATGAGTCACGCTTCTGTTCTGTCAGTGACAGTCACAGCAGACGAGTGTGGCGTCGGCGTGGAGAAAGGTCAAATCCGGCAGTAACTGTGGAGCGCCCTACCGCTAGACAACGCGGCATCATGGTTTGGGGCGCTATTGCGTATGATTCCACGTCACCTCTAGTGCGTATTCAAGGCACGTTAAATGCCCACCGCTACGTGCAGCATGTGCTGCGGCCGGTGGCACTCCCGTACCTTCAGGGGCTGCCCAATGCTCTGTTTCAGCAAGTTAATGCCCGCCCACACACTGCTCGCATCTCCCAACAGGCTCTACAAGGTGTACAGATGCTTCCATGGCCAGCGTACTCTCCGGATCTCTCACCAATCGAACACGTGTGGGATCTCATTGGACGCCGTTTGCAAACTCTGCCCCAGCCTCGTACGGACGACCAACTGTGGCAAATGGTTGACAGAGAACCATCCCTCAGGACACCATCCGCACTCTTATTGACTCTGTACCTCGACGTGTTTCTGCGTGCATCGCCGCTCGCGGTGGTCCTACATCCTACTGAGTCGATGCCGTGCGCATTGTGTAACCTGCATATCGGTTTGAAATAAACATCAATTATTCGTCCGTGCCGTCTCTGTTTTTTCCCCAACTTTCATCCCTTTCGAACCACTCCTTCTTGGTGTTGCATTTGCTCTGTCAGTCAGTGTATAATGCTCTTGTATTTATTCTGTTTAGATGAATTTAGTATCAGGTTTAATTTCTAGCTGTTTATAGCTGTTTATATGAACTACTAAACACAGAATTGTATCCTTGAATTTTTTAAAAGATTTAAATTAGTATCCATTTTTATCAGCTCTGTATTATCAATAATTCAATTTGTCTTTAATATTGTAACTGCACCAGCTCTTTAAAGGGGCTGTCTGGCCTAGGCCGTAAAGGCGTGCTCAGTTCGCCCGGAAGGACGTGGGTTCGAATCCCCGTCAGGAAGTCGTAAAATTTAAGAAACGAGATTGCCACTTCCGGAGATGCACATGGCCCTGAGGTTCACACAGTCTACACTAAAAATGAGTACTAAGTTAATTCGTGGGGGCAAAGGCGGCCGGACGTAGAGCTAACCACTCTACCCCATCAAGTGCCGAGGTTACGGATAGTGGAAGCCTTTACTTTCCACCCCTCCAAGGGCCTTCACGGCATGTATGGAGAAGACTTTGCTTTTCCTTACCAGCTTTTGAATGTACTGTCTTGATACCAGTATTAGCTCATAGGGTATTTGAAACAATAACAATAAATAAATAAATAAATAAATAAATAAAGCGCTTTTACTAGTTCATTCAACGGATTAGGACTTACGCGTACTTTTTTAAGCAAACAAAGTCCACTATCGATATGATGTTGAATCCTACAATTAGTAATACAGAATAGTACTAGTTAGAGCGTTGATTTTAGACAGTACCGTAATAGGTTAGAATACACAACGGTTATGCTATGAGATTTGTATAAACATTAGGGTCACGACCTATCAAAACCCCTGGAATTTATGTTACCCTTACTACATTAGTTAGTATTCTAACATATTACTGATTAAAAATCCGGTCTCTAGTTAATAGTAGTGCTGGGCATCTAAATGAGGTATTCATTCCATATACAAAAATCTGTAATTAAAGTGTAAGCAGCATTTGTGGAAGTTTTCTGATTCCTTCGAATTTTGAAATGCCAATAGCCCAGAATCCAAATTAAAACAAATGTAAAAATATGTCGAATTTCTTAAATACAGAATGACGGACGAATGGTTTTTATTCTTCTTCTGCTTCTTCTTGTCATTATTATCTGTTTCAAAATTTGATAGTTGGTAATATAGCACGTATTTCGATATTTTACGTAAGAAAAATAGAGCTTAATCATAATTTTCATAACTTTAAAATATACGCCTTCATTATCCTCTTCATTATAAAGGTTCCAGCCTTTTCAATTTATGGTCCGTAGTGAGCATTCAGGAATGTTCTGACGATTTTGCATGTCTTCAAAATTGCAGCTATTTATGCCACATCGTGAGTGTACATGGGGACCTGTAGTGTCGTTGGGTTTTCTGGAAATGATTTTGATATGAGTCCAGTGGGAGAAAGTGGAAAGGAGAAATGGAAAAAATATCACTCTGTCTTGTTTCCAGATATTTGCTACTTCCATAGTCAGAGGAGTATATTTATCGACCTTGTCCCTGTATTTCTGGTTCATATTTTGGTAATTCTGTGTACCGATACCAATGAGATATTTGAGCTCATTCTTTTTGTCTGGTCTATTGTGTGGATTTGTTTTATGTGTTTGTATCGTTCTATCCCAGTATAGTTTACAATTTTCATTTTTCAGTACGGAGAGCATTTTCATGCTTTCATGCTGGATCAAAGATAGGGTCAGGGTAATTTCCTGGTGTATAACGTTAGCTACATCATTATGAATGTCAGTGTACGATGATGGCACTAGTAATCTGCAGATGCTGATGATGTGCTGAGTGGTTCATGGGCTGATGTTGCATTTCCTGCACTCGTCATTCTTAGTAGTAGGATCTTAAAGTATGTGTTTCCTATAACTCTTTGTTGAGATCACTTCATCTTGGATCGCCTGGTTGAATCCCTGGACAGCCATGAGTTTGAAAGTTGTTTGTCAATGTTCTCATCATTGCCCTGGTTGTAGTACCTTCCATGGAAGTTCTTTACTAGCCGATCTGTCTATCTTCTCCCTATGAAGGATGTTCGTGTCTTTGGTATTTATGTGGCGTTCATGTAAACTCAGAGGAGTGTAGTTTAAATCTGATTCAACCACAGCTTTTCGCAGAATGCTAAC
The DNA here is from genome assembly GCF_040414725.1 of Anabrus simplex. Lineage (NCBI taxonomy): Eukaryota > Metazoa > Arthropoda > Insecta > Orthoptera > Tettigoniidae > Anabrus > Anabrus simplex. The sequence continues at coordinate 95,654,591 of NC_090267.1, forward strand.
ATCTGTCAGGCAATGAAAGTTTTCCCTAAGGTTGTTTACTAGTTGGTTGTTTAGATCTATAACAACAATAATTCCCCCGCGCCCCCCTCTCTTCTCGGCATTGTAACCCTCTCTATGCATAAATTAGGATGCATCATTTTGAGCTTAGTAAGCATTGTCCTTATTGTGCGATTGATGTTTTCTTGATCTGTCTGAGACAAGTTTAGAATCTCAAATCAATTTGTCAGTTCAGTTACAGCTAATGTGTTGACTGCCTTTGATAAGTTGGAAGCGTTAAGATTAGTTTTTAAGACGAGGAGGAGTCTGTGCTGAAATTTCTGTATGAGATTTTCTGAGGTGTTTTTTCGATCTTGATTGATTGCTCAAAGCCTAGATACTTATATATTTCATTTTTGCCATGCTTTCGAAATTTTGATTAGCTACAATGGTTATTCCTTCTGTCCTATGCCACTGTCCCCTTTTAATACTGTTTATTTTGCGTTTGCCCGTACCAAATTCCATGCAAATGTCTTTGGAAATGTTTTCCGTAATATTGATAAGCGAAGTAATTTGGGATCTGTTTGTTGCATTATAATTTGATGTCATCCATGTAGAATAGGTGGTTTAATTTGTGAAGCTTACGTCTATTACTTTTTATATGATAGCTGTTGTTGGTCATCTTCAGGGTCTCAGAGAATGGGTTGAGACATAAGCAGAACCATGGTGCATTCAAAGCATCGCCTTGAAATATACAACGTTTGATTGGGATGACTTCTGTTTCTGTGGTGGTGTTTGCCTTCAGGATGATCTTGGTAAGCCAAAGTTGCATTGTTCTAGTGAGAAAATTGATGAGAGTTTCATTTATTCTGTATAGCTTGAGGGTGTGGATTTGCAAGCTATGTGGCACCAAATCAAATGTCTTTCTATCATCAATATAGGTCATCAAGAGATTGCGCTGCTGCTTCTGTAGGATTACATGATCGATTGTGAGCTGTTACTTACAGGCCTGGTCACCCCTCACACAGCCTTTTTGTTCGTCTGTTCCCGCAGAATATGAGTGGATGAAAGTCTGTAAGGTTTTCTATTTTATGAAGAAATAATCTCAGACATTGGTTGAAATCTTCAATGATCTTTTTAGTATTGTTATTTGTTTGATCTCAGGTTTTGGATAAAGGTCGTTGAATTTGGATCACTATCCTTCCATTTGATAAATGCTGCCGGCATAATATCTGTTATTTTTCCGTGTTACTGTGTTGTGTTTTTGTTTCCAAATGTGCGAATTGTCTATTATATGTTATTCTCTCATATTGTCTTGTGTTTACATCAATAATTGTTTGATTTTTTCATTCAGGTACTCCAGTATTAGTTTAAGTCGTATTGTAGTATGTGGCCATAGATGACATTGGTGATGACCGATGTGATGATTTTGTAGATTGTGGGCAAACAGGTTTTTGTTCTACAATTGGCTGAGTTAGCAGTTTCGTCATTCTTTGGCAGTATGTAGGTTCGTCGTTCGGTGAGAAATTGGGGTAAATTTTGAGGATTATCAATTACCTGAGTCACAAGATCAATCAGTTTCTTGTGTGCGCTGGTGAATATTTTATACCAATTTTTTTGGATTTAGTCTGGTCCTAGAGTTTCCAGCTTCGTGTCTTGTTAATAACCCTCTGTATGTCTTGTTCAATGATGCCTAAGTCTTGTTCTGGATCAATGTTTGAATATTTTGTATGTATTTTATGGATCCACTCTGCATCTTATCTATGCTGTACGGGTTTGGACCATATATTACTCTTAAAGTTGGCTATTTCTTCTTCATTTGATATTTGGGAAGTTGCTAATTCAACCTTTTCATCAAGACGTTTGTATAATGCCATTTCATTAGGACTAATTTTCTCCGTGTACTCAAACTAGGCTGAATAGGCCTCATTCGAAGCTCATTGCTGGCGATGTCGGTTGTTTGCATTCATTGTATTTACAGGCTTAGCAGACCAATATGCAATGGCAACTTCTGACCCGGGGAGGAAAGTAACGGGAAACTACCTCACTCCTCGTTTCCCCTGTATACCTCTTCAGTGACGCCTAAGGCCATCTATGACAGCTGATGGTGGAGCTGGTGAGGATCAAAGTAGCTTTGGCGGGCTGAGTAGCTCAGACGGTTACGGCGCAGGCCTTCTGAATCCAAATTGGCAGGTTCAAACCTCGCACAGACCCATGGTATTTGAAGATGCTCAAATTCGTCAGCCTCGTGTCGGTAGATTTACTAGCATCCAAAAGAACTACTCCGGGGCAACATTCCGGCACATCGGCGTCTCAGAAAACCGTCAGAACTAGTTAGTGGGACGTAAAATCAATATTAATGAGTTTATTATTAATTTTAACATTCTTATTGGTTTGACGTCGCTCTAATACATCAAATGTTTTCGGAGATGATGATGGTTATTATTATTATTATTATTATTATTATTATTATTATTATTATTAAAATTAAGTAGAAAAAGTAGAAGTTTATACATTTCTTCACTTCTTTTGTATTTTGTCCAGTGGCTGAAGCCAAGGGTAAACCACAATGTACCAGCGTGTGTAAGGTTCCCAAAGGTCACCACGGCACTCAATAACCGTGTGCCCGCAGTGAAAGTGATGCTGACACACATTCAGTTAACAATAACATCTTATTATTTATGTAACTCCACTCTCGAGATGGAAGATTCGTGTCGTCCACACTACCCGATGATCAGTCAGCTTCTACCGTATTTATTGAGTTAAGGAATATTACACACTTTGTTCATCAAGCTATTAAAGAAAGTACACCAATAGAACAGCTCTATGGCAGTGAATATGTAATCCTGTAGAAAGTATCTTGTGACAATGAATTATTATGATGCTTTAGTGCTGTCTTTTCACCATTTTTTATTCCAGGAATCACTACCACTGGATCTTATAGTGTGATGCCATACTGCAGAAAGCATGGTTCTGTTCGTGGATCCTGTCTCAGTCCGGAGGTATCTGAAGGTGCTCAAGTACGTCAGCCTCGTTTCGGTAGATTTACTGGTACGGGACTAAATTCCGGCACCCTAGCGTCTCCGAAAACATAGAAACTTAGTTAGTGGGAGGTAAAACCAGTAACAATAACATTATTATTATTATTATTATTATTATTATTATTATTATTATTATTATTATTATTATTATTATTATTATTATTATTGGATGCTTTCACGGCCCGTACTTGGTACTTGTAGACATGATACGGACTTTCGGGATTATGCCGTGTCAAGAGAACACTGTATCATACTTTCATAACGTGTGCACATCGGTTATGTCCTTCTCGCTCCCCCCCCCCCCCCCGTCCCACACCGTCACTAATCATTATATAATCCTCTGGTTTTTTCATCAGACATTTTTCCATTCTCCAGCTCTGTTCTATTCTATCCTGGCGTCTATCGTCGCAATTTATTTTATTTTACTAGCAAATTTACCCGTGCTTCGCTACGGTATTCTACATTGTATACGGATATCGAAGTAAATTACTGTACATGAAGTGAATAAAAATTTTTTAACTGCATGTCTCTTGACGTTATCCGAGAAACAGCATAGGTAGGTACGCAGACGTTGTTTCCAATGTAAAGTGCGAGTTGAGGAGTTGTGATGATAATGACAGGTCCACTTGTCTACCGCAATTCACTATACGTAACATCAGTCACACTTTGATGGGCAAATTTTTTAATAAACGGTGGCACCCTTGCAAGGGGGCACCTATTCCTAACGATAAAGAGGATCAGCTAAAAGAGTTTTGAAAAATGCACGCTCCCTTGCTGTCTGCTAGTGAAATCGAGAAGGGAATTATACATTACAATTGTACACAGGCGTTGGAGGAGGTCCCCATTCCTACTGCCAGTTAAAGTCGATGTGGGGAGTACTGATTACAACAGCTGACGCCCTCCAGCTGACATTCACTATTGATTTGTAAAGTATTAATTACAATGTCAGACACACCCTCTTCTAGATCGCTACAAATCGAATTCAGTGAATAAACGTAGATCGACATACGGAAGTGTATGCATGTTCACCTACATTTACAGAATATCTGCTGCTAAACGGTGCATGATATCGAAAAGCGGATTGTACGGAAAGACACCTCTGGCCTCATATTTCCTCGTATCTCATCTATTTAAAGGTATGATTGAGCAGAAACGTTGAATAGGGTGAAATTTGTGTAAGATTTTCACACAGTGAATTACTTTTCATACAGCTTCAAACATAAAATTTGGCTCACATATGGCTACTGGGTGGGCCAATATTCGTGTAGAAGTTGATGATCCCGTCTTTCCTATAAGTGAATCAAACCATCAATTACACGTGTACAAAGTGGAAAATTTAGGTAAATCCAGAAATAGAGCCAATTTAACGTACAAAAAAGCTATAATTTTGCCAAATTTCAATTTTCTAACTTGTCTGAGAGATTGTGCCGCCATCTTCATATGGAGGAGGGGGTTTAAAATGAGGACTTTCAGGAAACTTTTAAGCCCACGAAACTTATAAGTTATCGTTCTGGATAAATATCACCGACTGTGTTCTTAAGCAGATTTGAAACTCCCAGCGTGTCCCCCTCAGAGAATTATAAGAATTTTAGATTTTTCTAGGGATCCCGAAGTCATCAGCTTGTCTGGTACCAAGTTTTAAGTTTCTAAGATGCCTAGAATGGTCTCATTAAATCACGTCTGTTTTCATTTTAATGCCTTATTTTATATATATATGTAGTACAGTATATATAGATCGCTCCAAACTGATTTCCATTCATTATATTTCACCCGCTTCCCTACTGGTTCTAGGGGCGTCTTACTCCCAAAGTATGTTTTCCAGGGTAGTAAGTCATACTTGAAAGTCACACTGGAACATACACGCGTCCACTCTCTCGGTCATTTTTGACAATTTATTTTCTAACCTTCTCATCCCCTATGCCGAAGGGGGCTGAAGTTGGACTTCAAAAATCCGGAATGTTACTATTCACCTCAACGACCCGGAAAACTATGGACTCGGCAGTATATTCGATTATTTTTATATCTCACTCCGCCCTCCCCCACCCTAAATGGGGCTAAACATTGATTTTTTTAAAAATTGGGTGTGTTAGTATTCATCTCAGCGACACTATTTTCGATTATTTTTAAGTTCAGTCCCCTCGCCCCCACCACAAAGGGGGATGAACTTGGACTTATAAAATATCCGGAGTATCACTATTCATCTCAGCGATCCCGACAACTATGGAGTCGACACTACTTTCGATTATTTTTATATCTCAGCCCCTTCGTCCCCTGCCCCTAAGAGTTCCTGGGGTGTCCTACACCCACGTGGTTTGTCTCCTGATACTAAAAATTCGAAGTGTACAATTCTCTCCGGCGACCCCGAATACTATGTCTCCGACACTATTTCCCCAAAGGGAGATGAACTTGGACTTATAAAATATCCGGAGTCTCACTATTCATCTCAGCGGCCCCGACAACTATGGATTCGACACTATTTTCGATTATTTGTATATATATCACTCTCCCATCGCCCCCACCACGAAGGGGCTGAACTCGGATTTAAAAAATTCCGGAGTGCCGCTATTCGTCTCAGCGACCCCGGAAAGTATGCATTCGACAATACTTTCGACGATTTTTACAGTATATCCCCTAGACCCCCGCCCTTAAGCGTTCCTGGGGTGTCCTACCCCCAAGTGGTTTGTCTCCTCATACTAAAAATCCGAAGTGTACAATTCGGCGATTCCTAAAACTATGTATTCGACACTATTTTCGATTAATTTTATATATCACTCCACCCTCGCCCTCCACCCCAAAGACGGATGAATTTGGACTTATAAAATATCCGGTTTCTCAATATTCATCTCAGCGACGCCGACAACTATGGATTCAAACTTACTTTAGATTATTTTTATGTATCACTCTCCCATCACATCCCCCCCCCCACCAAGAAGGGGGCTGATCTGAGACTTTAAAAAATTCCGGAGTGTCACTATTCATCTCAGCGACACCGAAAAGTATGGATTCGACACTACTTTCGATGAATTTTATATCTCAGCCTCCTCGCCCCGCCTGACCCTAAGGGTTGCTGGGGTGTATTACCCCCACGTGGTTGGTCTCCAGGTACTAAAAATCTGTTGTGTCACTATTCATCGCAGTGACCCAGAAAACTATGGACTCGACACTATTTTCTATTCTTTTTATATATTACCCCCATCGCCCCCACCCCGAAGGAGGCTGAACATGGAAATTAAAAAATTCCGGAGTGTCACTATTTATTTCAGCGAGCCTGAAATGTAAGAATTCGACACTACTTTCGATTATTTTAATATCTCACCCCCTCGCCCCCTGCCCCTAAGGGTTCCTGGGCTGTCTTACCCCCTCGTGGTTTGTCTCGTGATACTAGAAATCCGGAGTGTACAATTCACCTCGGCGACCCCGAAAAGTATGGATTCGACACTATTTTCGTTAATTTGTATATCTGACCCCCTCACCCCCCATCCGTAAGGGTTCCTGGACTGTATTAACCCCACGTGGTTTGTCTCCTGATACTAAAAAATTCGGAGTGTACAATTCAACCTCGGTGACCCCGAAAACTATGTATTCGACACTATTTTCGTTTAATTTTATATATCACTCCCCCCTCACCCCCCACCTCAGAGGGGGCTGAACATGGACTTTAAAAAATCCGGAGTGTCACTATTCATCTCAGCGATCCCGAAAAGTATGGATTCGACACTATTTTAGTTAATTTGTATATCTGACCCCCTCGCCCCCCAACCGTAAGGGTTCATGGGCTGTCTTACCCCCACGTGGTTTGTCTCCTGATACTAAAAATTCGGAGTGTACAATTCAACCTCGGCGACCCCGAAAACTATGTATTCGGCACTATTTTCGTTTAATTTTATATATCACTCCCCCTCGCCCCCCACCCCAGATGGGGCTGAACATGGGCTTTAAAAAATCCGGAGTGTCACTATTCATCTCAGCGACCCCGAAAAGTATGGATTCGACGCTATTTTCGTTAATTTGTATATCTGACCCCCTCGCCCGTAAGGGTTTCGGGGCTGTCTTACCCCCACGTGGTTTGTCTCCTGCTACTAAAAATTCAGAGTGTACAATTCAACCTCGGCGAGCCCGAAAACTAGGTATTCGACACTATTTTCGTTTAATTTCATATATCACTCCTCCCTCGCCCCCTACCCAAAAGGGAGCTGAACTTTGACTTTTAAAAAATCGGGAATGTCACTATTTATCTCAGTGACACCGAAAACTGTGGATTCGACACCTCTTTCAATATTTTTTATACCTTGCCCCCCTGACCCCCCCACTCCTAAGGGAGCTACGGATGGCTTACCCCCATAGTGCTCGTCTCCGGGTAGTAAATCATAAGTGTACCAAGTTTGGTTGAAATTGCTCGAGTAGTTTAGGAGGAGATGTGTCATTTACACACATACACACATACATCCATTTTTATATATAGTAAAATTAGTCTCTATTTGCTTCTGCTACCACATTCGTCCCTGATTTGTCTGATGTCCGCCCTGTTACTCCTCACGCACGCGCGGTGGGATAGAACAACTTAATTGGAGCTTAATGTTGTCGTCAGCTCCCGCTAGGAGCGCTGTGCCAGCGTACAGCGAGCCACCTGGTAACGAACGAGCGTACCACTACAGCTCCAACGGTAAAGCATTCTTAAATTCCAACCCTCATTATTGCAGAAGTCTTCCTCGGGAACAGTCGAGATTTTCTTCTGAAGACGCGGAACAAAGTTTCCTGCGAATCGTAAAGAGTTTCACCTCGTTTTTCTAACACAGCATAAGCCCAAAAGCCCGTATCAAGTCTATTATTATTACTAATTCGTGGACGGTGTCATTGTTAATGCATCATCTTGTTTGTACCTTAGAGCTATTAATCTATTTGACGACCGAAGTAGTAAACTCTCTTAGTCGTTGTCCATTTGTTCTCAAGTGAGTTCTGTCTCACATGATGCCGGTGGATTTGAGGAAGTTTAAATCCTTTAACTCCGTGTCTTCGGCTTCAGACGCTTAGGGTATACGTTACGGAAAGCGATTTTGAGAAAAAAATAAAATATTTCTTGGCCACTCCTCCTGAAATCTGTATTTCCTGTTTTAGCACGCCTCAGGGGCTGGAAGCTGAATGATTCTATTCATATATTTCTAGATATTCCCTGTCTCAGTGGATTTAATTCTGTTATTTTTATTTTATTGTGGTACTTGTTACTGGTGTAATACCCATTGTCTTACGTATGCTGTGCTCTACTGTCTCGCTTTTGAAGGGATTTATTATTTTTCAGCTTTGTGCTAATGTGTCAATCATTCATTTCATCGTAAAGCTACTTTCTGGTGTGAGGTTGTGGTTGAGGTTATGCTCTCATTTACATACTGTAGTATGCCATGCGAACTAGGGGTATCAGATTATTATTTACAATATAGTAAGTGTCATTAGCTGACACCCCCGGACGCCCGAGTTCGATTCCCGTCTCTGCCATGAAATTTGTAAAGTGGTACGAGGGCTGGAATAGGAGGCCTAATCAGCCTCGTGAAGTCAAGTGAGTAGAGGGGATTTCGATTCCCTCCTCAACCATCCTTGAAGTATTTTACCGTGGTTTCTCACTTCTCCTCCAGGCAAATGCTGGGATGGTACCTACCTTAAGGCCATGGCCGCTTCCTTCCCTCTTCCTTGTCTATCCCTTTCAATCGTCCCATCCCCCACAAGGCTCCTATTCAGCAAAGCAGGTGAGGCCACCTGGGCGACGTACTGGTCCTCCTCCCTAGTTGTATCCCCGACCCATATCTCAAGCTCCAGTACACTGCCCTTGAGGCGGTAGAGGTAGGATCACTCGCTGAGTCCGAGGGAAAAACCAACCCTGGAGGGTAAACTGATTAAGGAGGAAAGGAAGAAATAATAATAATAATAATAATAATAATAATAATAATAATAATAATAATAATAATAATAATAATAATAATAATAATAATAATATCCACCCCTGTGGTGTAGTGGTTAGTGGATTAGCTTTCGCCCAGGAGGCCCGGATTCGATTCCCGGCTCTGCCACGAAATTTGAAAAGTGGGACGATGCCTGGGCCGGGGTCCACTCAGCCGCGGGAAGTGAACTGAGTGTAAGGGGTTTCGATTCCCTCCTCAGCCATCCTCGAAGTGGTTTTCCGTGGTTTCGCACTTCTCCTCTAGGCAAATGCCGGGATGGTACCTAACTTAAGACCACGACTGCTTCCTTCGCTCTTCCTAGTCTACCCCTTCCAGTCTTCCCATCCCCCACCAAGGCTCCTCTTCAGCATAGCAGGTGAGGGCGCATGGGCGAGGTACCTGTACTCCTTCCCTGTTGTATCCCCCGAACCATAATCTCACTCTGCAGAACACTGCACTTGAGGCGGTAGAGATAGGATCACTCGCTGGGTTCGAGGGAAAAATCAACCCTGGAGGGTAAACTGATTAGGAAGGAAATGAAATAATAATAATAATAATAATAATAATAATAATAATAATAATAATAATAATAATAATAATAATAATAATAATAATAATAATAATATAATTGTACCGGTTGGTACACCTCTACGCCGCACATTTGAATTTCCCGCCTTTAAGTACTCCTCTACAGGAGAAACTCAGAACTTTAACAACTGTATCAACTTATAAGTTTCCTCAGAAGATGTCAGTACCATAAATTTTGTGATTACAAAGTTATCAGTACTGTGTGGAGTTCAGCTTGTTTTGTTTTCTATTATTCAAGAAGTGTGGACATTCTCTTATAGATGTCTCTACTAAACTATGATCATGCACCCTGGTGCGAAGTGAAGGAACTTTTCTTGAAGATATTTTGTACTCATAAGTTTTCCTATAACTAAATTTCGTTCTTTCATTTGTGGGTTGGCAATATAAAGCTTTTCTTTCCGCCAGTTTTGAACTTAGCCAATTCAGAATTTCTGTAATTAATTTTTGACCAATCGTGTCCTTCTTCTTCAATTTTGATGTGTAACTTTTAGCCAGCCAATAAAGTTGAGTGGGTGTGTCTTAGTTATTCATGAAAGGTCTCGAATCTTCCCTGAGTGTATAAAAACTGCTGATTTTCACGGCTCCTGGCCATTGGAACAACATCTAGCCTAGTGTATGGAAGTGTAGCAGGAGGCGGGAAGCGCCTCTTTCATCCGGCAGCAGCTCTTCTACAAGGTAATGGCCACTTAACATCTTTATTTCTCGCTAGCTCAGCAGTCTAAACCGCGGGGAAGATCCGAAACCTTTACTATGTAACCTATCTTGAAACATGTAATTTGCCGTCGCTTTTGTAAAAATTCACATATCTTTAACTGTAATACCGGGATAGAGAGTGCTTTACCCCCTTGAGCTCCCCTTAATTTTTGGTTTGGGGTGACTACGTTTTGCAATTGTTTCTTCCCTTCTGTAATGTCTTAAAGTTTTCTCATACGAGTCACCTCCATAGTTTGGGATTAGCCCCTGTTTCTTCGGCCTAGTGCCCCTTAGGTTTTAAAAGATTTCATGTAGGAGTGCAAGCAACGCCTCCATTCATCTTGGTATTTTGGGCCATTTACTTAATCTGTTCTTTTTCACTCAGGCCCAGTAGGTTGGGTACGAGATACCCCCGTTTCATTTGATGTAAGCGGTGCCTTGATGGCAATTTAGTGTAATAGTCTGGTATTGCCTTTAATAGGCTTGAAAAATTGAGTGCGGGTCAGCTCTTTCTTGTGTTGGAAAAGTGCCTCTGGGAGGCTTGAGGTTAAAAGTTGGGAGCAAGTGCTCCTCGAATGAAGGGGTTTTCTGCCCTTTGAACAAATGAGTGTACCTTGGTAAAGTTGGGCTAGTAGCTCAAGGATTGTGTAATTGGGGCTCGAAGCCCAGAACTTGTAAAGACCCCGAAACTCGGGCTTTCGTTTGTAAAATTATACCTTGTACCTGATTAGTAGATAGTGGTTCAGTTGTTGTTATTTGTTGAAATTCTATGTGAAATTTGTTAAGTTTTTCTATTTGTGAAAATATAACCTTTTTAAAATTTTAATTAATATCTCAGCTTTGTAGCTAGACCCATTCCAGCCCGCACCTTCTTTCACCTCTGCATTCCACGGGTAACTCCGTAACAATAACAACAATAATAATAATAATAATAATAATAATAATAATAATAATAATAATAATAATAATAATAATAATAATAATAATAATAATAATAATAATAATAATGATAATAGTAATAATAATAATGGCGTGTTGCCCCTGCAGGTCCTTCGAGTTGACTCCATATGGGCGACCTGCGCATCTGTGTTGATGGGGCCTTGCCTAAGATGAATTCCAACGCTGAAAACGGTGCGAACACACAGACCCCAAGCCGGAATAATAACTAATGAAAATTAGCATCCCTGACCCGGCCGGGAATAGAAACCGGGACCCGTTTGACCAAAGTACAGCACTTGTGAATTCTAAATAATAGGTAGTGATTTCTTTTTTGTGAGAAGTGAGAAAGAAGCGGCCGTGGCCTTAATTAGGGTTCAGCCCCTCCATTTGCCTGGTGTGAAAATGGGAAACCACGGAAACCATCTTCAGGTCTGCCGACAGTAGGGTTCGAACCCACTATCTCCCGGATGGAAGCTTACAGCTCTACACTCCTAACCGCACAGCTGACTCGTCTGGTGGTAGTGTATTTGTTGAAGAGCTTCTTGCCTGGCTCGTACAGTATATATGCATGTAATGTACATATTGCACCCTCGCTTACCGATTGTCAACATCTGCCTCTGGCTCTTGTAAATGTAGAGTCCTCTGGTCTCAGGGCTTCTGAGTTCTTCAGTCACTTGTTGACATAAATCGGCGGATGACATAAGGCAATCTAATTGTTACATGAAATAATATTCAAGAAGTGGGCTAAAATGGATTTATAATAAACATTAATTCAAATTCAATAGAAGTGAGGCAGCAAAAAAAAATTAACATTAATGAAACAGATGAAATGGCGTATGGCTTTTAGTGCTGGTCGATTCAGTTGGTCCGTGAAGATTTAGTTTCTGAGACCTGATTCTGAATTTTTTTTAACTAAGGTTGTCCACCGATTATAAAATACCACGAAGGATATCATCAGCCACCGAATGGACCCTTAATTGAATCGAAACAACGTCCAGTTATACTTGAAGAGATTATTTATATACAATCAAGGAATTTACTTCACAGGTTAACTTGCTCCTTGGCAAGGCATGGTACTGCGAAATTCAGTATTATCAATCCCTGATCTCTCTGTAAAAATACATGATCGCACCACGTTGTGTCACAAACAGACACCCAGAAATGAAGTTATATAAGTTATATAAGAATTATATAAGTACTGTTAAAATTAACGGCAGTATTTATAAAATAAAATAAAACCTCGAGTTTACATTTAAATTAAGAGACAAGTAACTTTCAAGTTTGATGGTTCATAATAGGATAATTTAACATGAATAAACCAATAAGCAGGGATATCGAAAATTAATCTGATCACCTCACAGATAATAATTTAATTGATTTAATCCGATCGTAAATGAAAGGTACCAAGAAAGAAAAATAAATGAAAAGAGTGACGTAAATGGACGGTGTCATAATATACATCACCAGCTTATCATTAGGAACTAAGGTGAACGTACTGTATATTAAACAAATGGTCTTCATCAAAATGTGGAAAAACATAGTTCATTACAATAATCATTACCGCCACTGTGGTAAGAAACGGAAGTGAAACATCTCCCTCATATAAAAGGAAGATATGTTTTTTGATTCAGTAATCACCACCATCATCATGACCATCGAAGAATTGAACTATTAAGTACAATCATAAACAAAGTTAAATTATATCTTGAACATTTCACTTCAGTATTCAATGCCAATAAGATCAGCTAACGCACTATCATTGCAGACTAAACTGGACGTGTAATGGTCATCCACAAAATGTTAACTCTCACTGGAATAAACTAACCACTGGTCCTTGCAGACTGATATAACCATCTAATTGAACTCATGACTGTCACTAAGACAACTAAACACTGAACATTGCAGAGTGAGACGAATGTCTAACTTGACTGATAATCATCCATGAAAACAAAGTAACTACTAATTATTGCAGACTGAGTTGACTATATGAGTTGGATAATGATTAACACAGAAAATAAACTGTGCACTGATCATTGAAGACTGAGTTATCTAAAATTGGTAACAACTATCATAAAAAGTAAACTAACTTTTCAAACTAATGATCTCTCCAGTGCTGGATGTTAATTCATTGCTATTCATGAAATATGGAATAATGACATGATAAAACATTCTTGCGTCGCTATGTCTCTTAACCCTACATTATTCTAATATTATTTACAACAAATTATCCCGTGTAATCACCTAACACATAACCATCTTCGTTTAAAATACGTGTGAGTGAAATGAAACGATCACTAGCAAAATTATATAAATTAAATCTCACAACGAATATAACAATTCCAGGAAATCAAATGAGAATTGGACGATTCGATAACTAACGAAATCCAAATATTTATTCCAATATTAACAAAAAACATATACATCTTCTTCCCAGTCTTAGAGATTGTCCTCAACAAAAGTCGCGACTCAAACATACTTTAATCTTATTTAAATTACAAAATGACAGTGCCACATTCACAGAATGCTAAAATGTAATATTAAACTTTCGTATCTATCTCCAACAAGCTTACGGAACAATATTTTATATCAGAATCCCAGACAGTTGCCTTATCGATCTCCTTGCAAAGTGAATCTTTGACCTGAACACCTGTTCTTGCTTGCTTGTCTACGGTAACTTTAATACAATGAGAATCCCCTTGAAACAAGTCATATTTCTCTCGTTTACCTGATGTTGGAATCATTCTCCCAATAAATTTCGTGACTTCTAAAATCTCATAATGGTAATTGCGTTATTGCCTTTCCTTTAAAATGGCGTGATACTCTCTCGAGCCAAAAATAATCGCTCGGAATCCGCACCACAGGTATCATAAATGCTGCTTCTGGCATCGCACTACATTTTTCCACTGGGCATTATATTACTTCCTGGACTTCAAAATTATATCGGGGGGAATTCTTATCCGCACTGCCTGAATAAATAACACGGGGCATTCAACTCTTCCCGGATACAAATTCCCCTCTACCTATTATCTTATATATTCCCAGCGGTTCCCTCTCTTAACATTGACTCCATTGGCTCCAAACGTAACTAAACGACCTCAGGTAGTCTCTCAAACTGCTTTACATGACCTGCGTTAATTTCCCATATTACATTTAGCATCATGGGTTATTTAAAGTTCTCGAACTTCTCATCACGACGCTAATCCCTACTAAAATGTTTGGCGCGACAAAAATGTTTAACTGATATTGTCAAAAACAAAATTTTCCCAACCCTCGGAGTTCTTTTATGTCATTTATTTTACCCACAAAATCTCAATACATACTCTTACAACAAAACTAAGGACTAAAGAAACAGTTTAACATCATTCATAGCAAGGACTGGCTGTATAAGGAATGGCATCACTAGCATCGCTCATACCTCGGTCACTTTCATATTGTCAAAACCAAGGATAAAGGTGCCTGTGCACTGTAGAGAAGTACCTAGATGGACTAGGCTCTCCCTAGATAGGCTGTTCTATTGCTGCGTTTACACGGCGGGAGAATTTACTCTCGAAACAGCAGAAGTAGAGTACTTTTTACTTTTTATTTTTAAATATTTTTAAACCTTTTTACTGATATATTTTTTCTATCTTTGATTTTCTGGTACTGTCTGTTTAAGGATGACACACACACCCAGTCCCCGGGCCACTGAAAAAAAAACAATTGAAGTTAAATTCCCGACCGGGACGGAAATCGAACCCGGGGTCCCTTGAACCAAAGGCCAGCACGCTAACCATTTAGTCATAGAGCCGGACAAGTATCGGTAGTGCAACGCAAGCTAGGCCGCTCTACTGTCTGTGTACTCTTTCCTTGACCGTCAGGATGAGTTCAAGCTAGTGTTGACTGAGAGATAGACATGCCCGACCGAAGGAAACGCATCACTGCAGCTATTGTCTTACTGAAGTTACTTAACAAACGATGCTCAAGAAGGGGAAAAAGAATATGGGTGAGGAGGTGGATAGCAAAAAGAGAAGAAGAAGAACCACATGTAAAGTTGCTGAGGGAATTAATTACTGAAGAAGTGAATTAGTATGTGAATTTAGTACGAATGTATAATAAGGATATCCAGTCTTTGTTTGTATTAATTAGTCCAAAAGTTAAAAAGAAAGAGGATATTCATCTAAGAAAAGCAATTTTACCATCAGAATGACTCTCTCTGGCACTGAGATTTCGCACTACAAGTATGTCTTTCTTTCTTAATCTGCTTACCCTCCAGGGTTTGGCCTTTTCCCTCGGACTCAGCGAGGGATCCTACCTCTACCGCCTCAAGGGCAGTGTCCTGGAGCTTCAGACTCTGGGTCGGGGATACAACTGGGGAGGATGACCAGTATCCCGCCCAGGTGGCCTCACGTGCTATGCTGAACAGGGGCCTTGCTGGGGGATGGGAATATTGGAAGGGATAGACAAGGAAGAGGGAAGGAAGCGGCCGTGGCCTTAAGTTAGGTACCATCCCGGCATTTGCCTGGAGAGGAAGTGGGAAACCACGGGAAACCACTTCGAGGATGGCTGAGGTGGGAATCGAACCAACCTCTACTCAGTTGTCCTCGCGAGGCTGAGTGGACCCCGTTCCAGCCCACGTACCACTTTTCAAATTTCGTGGCAAAGCCGGGAATCCAACCCGGACCTCCGGGGGTGGCAGCTAATCACACTAACCACTACACCACAGAGGCGGACAGTACAAGAATGTAAGATACAATAATTATTCATTTAATTAGTTAAATATAAATGTTATTTTTAAAATAACATTTGACGGTCAATGTACACTTTTAATGAACAATGCCATAATTCATGATGGTACTACAAGTTCTCTCTAAGTCCTCTAAGTCCTCTAGGTTTAAACATAATACAATTTGTGAAAGATTTTGAATACATCCAGGCGATTACCCAATCCCCACATACTCCTCTTCGCGTTATAAGAATTGTGCAAAACGCGATTGAGTTCTACAGGGATAGCGAATGCAAAATTAGGTACATATTCGAAAAATGAACTCACGATGTGCGAAGGTGCACTAACGACGGAAAATCGCTGAGGACACCTATTCCTCCAGCAGGCCTACAACTGCTAATTGTTTTAAGACATTGCCACGGGTAAATGTGGATTACTATACTTCTTAATTGATTATTTGTTGTAATGCCTTTTCACGTAATTTATAGAGGTTAAGTTAAATGTAATAATAATAATAATAATAATAATAATAATAATAATAATAATAATAATAATAATAATAATAATAATAATAATAATAATAATAATAATAATGTTATTTGCTTTACGTCCCACTAACTACTCTTTTACGGTTTTCGGAGACGCTGAGGTGCCGGAATTTAGTCCCGCGGGAGTTCTTTTACAAGCCAGTAAATCTACGAAAGGAGGCTGACGTATTTGAGCACCTTCAAATACCACCGGACTCAGCCAGGATCGAACCTGCGAAGTTGGGATCAGAAGGCCAGCGCCTTAACCGTCTGAGCCACTCAGCCTGACTAAGTTAAGTGAATAAGCGCAATGTGCTAGTTATAGGCTTAATTTATTAATTTGTTATAGGAGATTTTCAACGAGTTTCTGCTGACTTACGATGTCAGCCAACCGTTAGTAGAATAACTAGAAGGGTATCTGTACTTATAGCCGACCCGTGGTGTAGGGGTAGCTTGCCTGCCTCTCGCCTGGAGGCCCCGGCTTCGATTCCTGGCCAGGTCAGGGATTTTTCTTGACCTGAGGGCTGGTTCGAGGTCCACTCAGCCTGCGTGATTAGAATTGAGGAGCTATCTGATGGTGAGATGGCGGCCCCGGTCTCGAAAGCCCAGAATAACGGCCGAGTGGATGCGTCGTGCTGACCACACGGCCCCTCGTAATCGGCAGGCCTTCGGATTGAGCAGCTGTCGCTGGACAGGCCAAGGCCCTTTCAAGGGCGTTAAGTGCCGTGGGGTTTGAGTTTTTTATCTCTACTTAATGCCACCTTAGTTTTTCAAGTTTCCGCAAACTGAAAATAAATATTTTCTTCTATCGTTGAGGAAATGAAAACACGAAAAATTACGATACCCTAGGCCTGATCAGAAATAACTAAAAGTTCTTGACGGAAGCCGGACTTCTCTTGTTTTCTATTATTATTACAGACATTATCATTGCCAACCTCAAATACAGTTCAAAAATCTGGACTTTGCAAAGTTTGCTTCAGTCAAAGTCGACTTCGGAGAAAATATCGTCTATGAAGTTAGACCTTCCTATCAAAGTAGACTTTGTAAAGTATCCACTCAAAGTCTTCTTCTTGAATACGACTGTAAGTACAGCTGTATACACACGTAGAGTTCCGCTAGATAGCTCTAGCTACGGCACCTCTAGCAGGAAAAGTCTACAGTGTATGGCGCCTTAAGACTGAGAGAGATCAACGAAAGTATCAGAATTGCTCTAGCCCATACCAGAAGACGTAGTGCACTGTAAACACTGGGTTTCACCGGAAAAGGCCTGGCTTATCGTACTCATAACCTGAAAAATGAGACGAACTTTGCTTTGTTACATAAACTTTCGATCTGAGACGCAACCTTTACTTTGCGGGCATGTGGCTTAGACGATGCCCTGAGCTAGTCCGGTAGGCGCTGACCAGGTATTCCACACCAGAGTTCTAATGTCGGAAACAATTTTAGCAGACAAAGTAGGAGTCCCCATATTCCGAAAATTCTAAAATTAAGCAATGTCCTCAATTGTGCCGAAAGTTGAAGGGCTAAAGGGCCTTGGAAGGTTTCAAATTATGAGTCTTGGTAGCTCTATGAAACTAAATAAAACAAATTTAGAAAATCACTTCCGGCCTAAATTGCGTTTCAAAAAAGCCTAAAATCTCTTGTTTCTTTACTGGTATTCTTTTTTTATTCAAATCCTGGCCAAACTATCTTACTTACATAATTCTTTCTGTAATGTGGTCCTTGGTTCAATACCCTCAGACATTTTTTGATTTTTGAAAAATGTCCACACCGAATGTAGTTGAAACTTTGCATTGACTCACATGAGCGTTCGTAGTGGTAGAAAAATGGAAACTCCTAATCTAATCGACCGGATAACGATGATTAAGAAAAGGATTGTAATTTTTAGCAATAAATAAAGGATATATTCTCATATTTTATTATATTTATTCGTAGCTCATATCCTTAGGATGTTTTCAGTTTTCAACAATGAGTTGCTTGTCCGAAGGGCAAGAACTGCGGATTATTTTGTGGTTGGTTGGTCAGTGGTCAGCTCTTTCCTGCTTTTTCTCAAGCCAACAATACACGGACTACCCATCAAAATGGTCACCACTCCCAGTTTTACCGAGCTTCTATTATCTCACGGGATTCGAGTATCAAATATGGCTATACACGGTTGGCTTCTTGTCAGGTACTGGTTGCTCAGTACTATTCATTAATTTAAGGAATGATATGCTTGCACATTACATTAAGTAGCATTTCATTACTTTCCTTCAGATACACGACACATGCAACAGGATGACCTTAGCCTTTCAAACAATGACCGCCATTTACCTTTTCTTTTATGGTTGTCGGTTTGTAATAACAGGCTTACAATACACCAGTCATCTTTCAACTTTCATTTTCACAGCAACCTTGATGCTTTAATTGTTTATGTCATTCATTAGTAGACATATTACGTAGATAATATCTCTATATATTAACACAAACCGCTGTTAAATTCAGCGTTTTGGAAGATATTTTTTAATAACTTGTGACCAATTGGTAAGAAATATACTGAGTGTTACACTGTTAGTCCTAACCTGGTGATTCTTAAGCCGAGATTGTGTTGGTAGGAAAAAGCAAAATTGTCTGTAAATTAGAATAGGCAATTTTGTTTGATTAAAACACCTTTTAATTTCACATAAAGACCTTAAGGCCAGCTGTTCAATCTCTCTTTAAGAAAAACACTGCTTTACGTCGCACCGTCACATAAGGTTCTTATGGAGACGACGGGAGAGGGAAGGGCTAGAAGCGGGAAGGAAGTGACCGTGGTCTTAATTAAGATACAGTCCCAGCATTTGCCTGGTGTGAAAATGGGAAGCCACGGAAAACCTTCTTCAGGGCTGCCGGTATTCGGATTCGAACCCACAATCTCAAGAATGCAAGCTGACAGCTAGGTGGTCACTCACCCGGTGGTTCAATCTCTGTCTGTACTTATGTGGTGATGACGGGGTGGTGGTGATTATTGTTGTAAAAGGAAGTACAAGTGGGTAGGAGCGCAGTCAAGGGACGTTACTGAGGATTAGAACCCTCTCCTTGGAGTTATTACAAAAGGAAGTAGGTATACAGAAACTGAGAATAAACAAGCGAAAGTCGATTCAAAGAATTGGCTCTTTTGATTATTCACAGTAAAAACAACAGATCTATTCAATCTGTATTTTCTAAGAAGCCTCGAAAGTTAGATTTTAGATTGTAAACTGAACATACCATTCGTCGTAAAACTAGTCACATTGACCATATTATTTTTGTTCTGTATTTTAATGTAAGATATTGTGGTGTACTGCAATCTGAATATCAACATAATTTACTTATGACACTCGTACCTGCGCGCACCACACACGCACAAGCACATCACGTTCGTTCATCAACTACACCCCCCTCCCCAATCAGTCGATCGTGGCTTCGCTACTACAACTGAGCAACCATCCTCTTATTAGCTCTAATCAAAAGGGAAGGGGTCCGAAACTTCGAATAATGAAGATATCGGCTAAAGAAAAAGGAAGGGCCATGAATGGTGTGGAAATCAAAGACTCTCTTGACCCGATAAACCTAATACCGTAGGGATCGGAAAATAGCAATTGATCAAGGGAGGTTGGATATCAAATATGAAAGCGAGGAGCTTCACACAAGTGGAAGCAGTGTCATACTCAGTTACGTGATCCGTGGTCACCAATCCATGCTCCAAAGCTCAGAGCTCCAGGTCCCCATTTCTGTAGCCTCTTACGACAGGCAGGGGATACCGTGGACGTTGTTCTACCGCCCCTACTCACAGGGGGTAAGACAACAAAGCATGTATAGGGTAGCGCACGCCTAACTGACATATTTAATGACTTCTTAACAACTTCCCTTTATAAATGAAACCATTCGTACTTCGCCCACGGATACACTAAAGTCAAACCAAACCCCATGGCGCAACAACCCCGAAGGGTCATGGCTTACTGAACGACCGCTGCTCAGCCCGAAGGCCTGCATATTATGAGGTGTCGTGTGGTCGTCACGACGAATCCCCTCGGCCGTTATTCTTGACTTCCTAAACCAGGACAGCTATCTCACCGTCGGACGGCTCCTCAATTGTAATTACGTACCCAGAGTAGACCTCGAACCAGCCCTCATATCCAGGTAAGAGTTCCTGACCTGGCAGGGAATCGAACCCGGAGCCGGCAGTCACGCTATCTCTGCATCACGGGACCGGCCACGGATACACTGGTTCTTGGAAGTACAGTTTACATGGTTTCGTTTGTGGCGTACAAGCCCTTCAAAGTGAGTGGACACATTCCTGACGACTTCGGCATAGATCTTCATTGATTCTCCTTTTTCCCAGTTTCTTGGGGTCGATTCGGCCCTGTCTTACGAATGGATGCCCTTCGTAATGCTGACCATATTACGTGGGGAGATGCATTCATCATCGCTCGTTTCTGTTGTGGTTAGTAGTGTGCTGTGTTGTGTATTAAGACGAACATAAACCCTCAGTCCCCGAGCAAGAGAAATTAACCACACGCAATTCAAATACTTGTTCCGATCAGAAATCGAACGCGGGTCCTCTGAATCTAAGGCCATGGTGCTGGACATTCTGTCAAGGTCTCGGACGCAGATCTGCATCAATCCCACCGCACAACTGGATAATTTGGGTACAAATTTCCATAACAGTTTGAAGCATTTACGGGTGGCTGATAATTACATTGTTTTGCTCATAAAACAATAATTCCACTAGGCATTATAGCGTAGAGTTTCCCTTTCAATTGGTCTCATAGAAATATATCCGAAGGGTTCAAATCTGCAGTTAAGGCAAGTCAAAAATTCCGTTATGATAGACCTGTGGGTATCGATAGGACACGATCACACGTCAATCGATTATTCCCTTCAGATAATCCAGAACAGAGAAGTAATTTTACCCTTTAGTGCTTCAAAGTGTAATGGAAATGCGTTCTTGGAATGTATCATTGGGCAGTGAGATTGATGACGATCTGTGCCGGAAGTCGTCAGGAATGTGTCCACTCACCTTGGAGAGGTAAAACGCCGCAACTGAGACCATAGTGAACTGTGTTTCCAAGGAGCAGTGTATCTGTAGACGAAATCATATAAATATTTCATTTTATAAGATAAAGTTACACCGAGAAGAACGACTAATTTCTCAATACGGTCATTTAAATCAGCCCAGGTCACTGCCCCCCCCCCCCACCATAACAGCTCTCTGTAAACAAATATATATTGCTATTCTGAGAAAATTCCTCGCTGGTAATAATCACATCAACACTTTCAACCGCTTACAGCTGAACTACCGCTCCGCTCAAAGATGTCGAGGAGTGTCCTTTTTCCCTCCACTTGCAGCATATCAAAGAAGCTCCTTCAATCGTTCTGTTCGGCTACGGAATGAATTCTCGCCGCAGGTAAAATACTACCTAGTGAAAAATAATGTAAATAGGTAAAAAGAATGGACGTATAACGAAATCTTCTGTACATAACATAATTTTGTGCTGTGTGAATGTTCAATATGCGCGGGAAGACGGATGGAAATGTATGTGATCCCGAGAGTGAGACTCTATGGGGCCTAGCTGAAGTATATGTGGGATTTAAGTGTGTGCGTGGTGTAAGTAGAATTACTTGAATGTTGAACAGGTCCTGTGAATATTATGTAAATAATACGTCCATGTAAATGTAAATGCGGTAACTGTACATAAGAACATTCTTTTTTTTTGCTAACTTATTTGCTTTACGTCGCACCGACATAGACAGTTCTTATGGCGACGATGGGACAGGAAGGAGCTAGGAGTGGGAAGGAAGCGGCCGTGGCCTTAATTAGGTACAGCCCCAGCATTTGCCTGGTGTGAAAATGGGAAACCGCGGAAAACCATCTTCAGGGCTGCCGACAGTGGGGCTCGAACCCACTATCTCCCGAATACTGGATACTGGATACAATTAAGCGACTGCAGCTATCGAGCTCGGTAAAGAACATTCTGTAACCTGTAGTTGTAATTTTTAATATTGACATTTTAAGTGGGGACGGAGGCATATTCGTGTATGTGGGGATATACCCTATCCCCATTCACCATTCCTGAACTGTATCTTCAGTTTGTGAATAATAATAATAATAATAATAATAATAATAATAATAATAATAATAATAATAATAATAATAATAATAATAATAATAATAATAATAATAATAATAATA
This sequence comes from Anabrus simplex, assembly GCF_040414725.1. Taxonomy (NCBI): domain Eukaryota; kingdom Metazoa; phylum Arthropoda; class Insecta; order Orthoptera; family Tettigoniidae; genus Anabrus; species Anabrus simplex. The sequence continues at coordinate 95,677,180 of NC_090267.1, forward strand.
ATAATAGGCCTAGTAATAATAATGGCGGTGAACATGGCATGTCGTATGCTATAGCTGCTCTGTTACACATGCCATACATAACCGAACGTTGCTCTCCTAGGAGCCTATAACTACATTTCCTGATGCAGAAGTGAGTTTTATATACCGTATGTGATGCTGTTATCTACATTACCTGTGACGAGATTTCTGTTTCAGTTTCTTTCTTCTAATCGTTTTGAGTTTGAGGGGTAACCACTTTGTTTAACTTTCCTTTGGCAGTGATCATACACTTGGAAGATAATAATCTCAAGCAAGCTTTGATAATTTTCAAAGCCGCTCTCCTAAGAGAATTGCATAACAAAACCGTAACAAAACAGCATCAATTAGTTGGCATAAACTAATGAATGTTGCCGATTGAATGTTGCATAGCTGCACAATCAATGACACATCAATTTCTCCTTTAGCACACAAACAGCGCTGTATCAGAATAACAAAACAAAACAAAAACACATCGCGCCATATTTAAGACCATGAGAATATATAACGGAAATTCATCGGTTAAAAATGGAGGCAGCGAGGTCGATAGCTGCAGTCGCTTATGTGTGGCCAGTATTCAGGAGATAGTGAGTTCGAACCCCACTGTCGGCAGCCGTGAAGATGCTATTTGCTTTACGTCGCACCGACACAAATATGTCTAATGGCGACAATGGGATAGGAAAGGCCTAGGAAGTGGAAGGAAGCGGCCGTGGCCTTAATTAAGGTACAGCCCCGGCATTTTCCTGGTGTGAAAATGGGAAACCACGGAAAACCATCTTCAGGGTTGCCGCCAGTGGGGCTCGAACCCACTATCTCCCGATTACTGGTTACTTAAGTACTTAAGTGCGGCCAGTATCCAGTATTCGGGAGATCGTGGGTTCGAACCCCACTGTCGGCAGCTGTGAAGATGGTTTTCCGTGGTTTTCCACTTTCATACTAGGCAAATGCTGGGGATGTACCACAATTAAGGCAACGGCCGCTTCCTTCCCACTCCCAGCCCTTTCCTTTCCCATCGTCGCCATAAGAACTATCTGTGTCGGTGCGACGTAAAACATCTTGTAAAAAATGGAGGTGAAGTGACCCATACATTATTATGCTTAGATAATTTTTTCCTGACTGCTGTACATCACAAACGCAGTGCTGCTCTCATCCTCATAAGCAACTTTGATAATCAGTAAGAGATGAATGCAAACCTGGTCGTAGAAATAAAAGAAAAACACCCAATTTCTTATAGCTTTGGTGAATAAAGAATTGAAGAAGCAGACCAGACGCTGCCGGAGGAACGTCCGGGCACGTCTAGAGCTGGTGCTGGACGTGACAGCTTACAAATTACCAGTGGCAGGTTGTTGATACAGCAGACACCTGTTGGATCATCCGAAAAAGCCACAGTTGTCAATGCTGATACTCAACAACAACAAATGTCTGCACCACGGCTAGCTGCAATAGAAAATGGTTGAGCTGGACTCGAGAAATGAATGCAGACTCATGCGTTTCTACTTCAAAGCAACGGACATGGAAAGAAACACGACTGAACACCGAACTATTTTTCATCAGATGTTCACCAGTAAATGCCCATGCTTGAATTTAAGCAAACAACGAGTAAGTGACCATAATACGAAATAGCCTTCCAACGGACTTTGAAATACAACAAATCAAACAGGAAGTCCTTAATGAACTCCAACCAAAGCTGGAGAACTTCAATGAAAATCATCAAACAATTGATGTAAACACAAGACAATGTCAGAGAATAACAGATAATAGTCAATTCGCACATTTAGAAACAAAACCGAACAAATACACAACAGAGGAACACGGAAAAATAACAAACATTATGCAAGCAGCATTTATCAAATGGAAGGAGGATGATCCAAATTCAACGACCGTTATCCCAAACCTGAGATCAAACAAATCAGAGTACTAAAATGATCATTGAAGATGTTACGCAGTGTCTGACATTATTTCTTGATATAGTAGAAAACCTTACAGACACTCATCTACTCATGTACTGCTTCAAACTTTGATACTACCTTTACTTTACTACTGCGACATTGTCCTCGTTGATGTGACCCGTGAACAAACTATGAAACTTCAACGAGCATTGAACTCTGGTTTTCGATTTGTTTTTAACTTGAGTTACGATGCTCACATAATCCCTAGCTACACATTCCTTTCCTGGCTGAAATCCGAGAATCGACGGAAATTACACGTACTTATGTTGATATATCCAACTCAGAAGGAAAATATACCCGAATACATCTCTTCAAAATTCTATTTATTATCCTCATTCCATAATTGTAACACAAGATCTGGCACTTCCCTAGCTATTCCCGTCAACCACTCTTCAATATATAACAGAACCTTCGTTGTGGCTGAGTCACGACTTTGGAATTCACTCCCAGCTGCTGTCAGGAACTCTTACTCAATATCAAAATTTAAGACTACATGTAGAGATTACCTGTTGAATACCGCTGATAATGTCGTGTAGCCTCCGGAGTCTTGATGCAGGTATTTCGAGCTGACGACCTATAGGTGACTTACACGTTTATCTACGATGAATTCTAATGCTGAAGACGGGACACACACTCAGGTCCCGAGCCATGGGAATTAACCAATGAGGGTTAAAATCCCTAACCGGTCGGGAATCGAACCCTAGAACCCCCGGACCAAATGCGTGCACGCTAACCATTTAGCCATGGAGCTATACAGAGTTTTTAATGAGAATGTACGACTGGAGGTTAATCATAGATACTTTGGACAGCTGATCATACGTGATACATGCTAGAGCAGGGCCTCTCAGGGTGCATGCGCGTGGTGCATGCACTGTGCACGGTGCAAAAGACGACTTGGCTTGGTTGAACAGAGTGCAGACCCCCCACTCCTCGATTTGGAGCAATAGCGCTTACTCTCTCTTTCCTCACGCCTGTCTCGCTCGCTCCGCCTGTCTCCCTCTGCCCCACTTGAGCCGTAGCGCTCCAAATCCGGGCTGACTTGAGCCGAGTATAGGCGAGTTGAGCCGAGTATAGGCGAGTTGAGCCGAGCTTAGCCGAGTAGCCCAGAGACGAAGCGTTGATCCGAGCCATGCCGAGCGGCAGCGATGCACAGTGCACGGAGCTCTTGCGCCTCTATCTGCACGCGTGAGATTTTGGGCGTTTGAGAGGCCCTGTGCTAGACAATCAATTTCTGCAAGTTACATCGACCAAAGAGCGCAGTTCTGGCTATCATAGTCCGTTATGTGAGGTCGAGGAGAGTTTCTGGCAAGGAAGAGGAAGTATTGAGTCAAATGTCAACTATCTACTCTGTCCACACAGGACAAGCGATCACTTGACTTACAGGACACACACGGTAATGCACTTTTACTAGTGTAAGTACACACACCGAAGAATGGAAGGACCTAGCTGCAGTCGCTTAAGTGCGGCCAGTATCCAGTATTCGGGAGATAGTAGTTCGAGCCCTACTGTCGGCAGCCCTGAAGATGTTTTTCCGTGGTTTCCCATTTTCACACCAGGAAAATTCTGGGACTGTGCCTTAATTAAGGCCACGGCCGTTTCCTTCCCAGTCCTAGCCATTGCCTGTCCCATCGTCGCCATAAGACATATCTATGTCGATGCGACGTAAAGCCAATAGAAAAAAAAGAATGGAAGGACTCAATTATCTCAGAAAGCTGATGTTAAAAGAGACATTAGAGTTTAATGGCACCTATACCACCTCAAGAGCAGTGTCCTGGAGCGTGAGGTTCTAGGTTATGGGATACAACTGGGGAGGAGGACCAGTACCTCGCCCTGGTGGGCCTCACCTGCTATGTTGAACAGGGGGCCTTGTGGTGGGGATGGGAAAATAGGAAGGGATATACAAGGAAGAGGGCAGGAAGTGGCCATGGCCTTACGTTAGGTACCATCCCGCCATTTGCCTGGAGAAGTGAGAAACCACGAAAAACCCTTCACGGATGCCTGAGGTGGGAATCGAAACCCCCTCTAATCAGTTGACCTCCCGAGGCTGAGTGAACCCCGTTCCAGCCCTCGTATGAGTTTAAACATTTCGTGACAGAGGCTGGAATCGAAACCGGGCCTCTAGGGGTGGCAGCTAAGCACGTTTGTTTTTCTGTACACCGTATGTGAAACAATCACTTAGTTGAAAATGAAAGTAAATTAATATGGATATTTTTTGTGAATGCTTTAAATTAAAATATGAAACTGATCGGCTACTCGGTAAGGCATGTAAGCTATGACATAGGATGTCATGGAAATATGTGAATACACGATATGATATGCATACCTTCATACTTGCTCACTGTCAGTCTCAAGACTGATGAGAACTCAGATAGACCCTAGAATCAAACCCAGGATCTTCGGGACTATCACCAGGCTGAACAGCTCACACTGTAGACTACCGAGCCTCTGAGGCCTAGTTGGAGTCTTTGTTTCCAGCTCAGACCGATGATATTTGAAGGTGCTTAAATACGCAGTTTCGTATCAGTAGATTTGCAGCCATGTAAAAAAAAAAAAAAAAAAAAAAAAAAAAAAAAAAAAAAAAAAAAAAAAAAAACCTTTCGATAAACATGTTGCACCTTGGCATCTCCAAAATGTAGTTAGTTGAACGTAAAACCGGTAACATTAGCCTATTATTACCGAACGAGTTGGCCGTCACCGCAAAGGTCGTCACGGGAAAGGTTCGTCGACTCAAGTGGGAGACACTCAAGCACCCGCCCTATAGTCCTGATCTCTCCCCATGCGATTATCACGCCTTCGATCCCCTCAAAAAGGCTTTGAAGGGTCTATACTTCCTGTCGGACAAGGATGTGCAGCAGACGGTTACGGACTTCTTCACATGGCAGCACACGGAGTTTAACCATCCGGGGATTTTCAACCTGGAACATCTGTCGGATGAGTGCCTCAATACTCACGGCGATTTTGCCTGATCGGCATCCCGATTCAGGACGGGAACTTTCTGTTCGCTCGTTATAATACCCCTATCAACTAGTTTTATGGTCTGCAGAGACGCCGAGGTCCCAGAATCTTGTCCCACAGTAGTCCTTTACCGTACTAGTAAAACTGCCGACAAGGGGCGCCATATTTGAATACCTTCAAATATCAACGGACTAAGTTACAATCACACCCGTCAACTTGTGGCCAGAAGGCCAGCACTGCATAATTTCGTGTTGTTCTTACTAGCATGGTGCAGTCCTTGTAAGGCAGACCTTCCGATAAGGGTGGGTGGCATCTGCCTTGTGTAGGAAATTGTGTGTTACTGTGGTAGAGGGTAGTGTTGTGTGGCGTGTGTGAGTTACAGAGATATTGGGGAAAGTACAAGCACCCAGTCAGCGATCCAAAGAAATTAACCATTTAAGAGTAAAACCTCGGTCCCGGCCGGGAATCTAACCCGGGGTCTCTGAACCGAAGAACACTATACTGACCAATTACCCAAGGAGCTGGACTTTTGAGTAATACAGCGAGGTTATTATTACTATTATTATTAATATTATTGTTATTCTTTCGATTCAGTAATCTAAGGACCACGTCATTTCAACTGTTTCTTGGTGCATCGAGCTTCAACATCTTCCCAGTACTTTCGCATTAGTTCTCGATGCCTTTCCTTCCTTTCTTCAGTTCACTACTTGCCTTTGGAAGCTTAGGTTTTTCTTGGAAACATTGGTGTCTTGTTAGTTTCTGTTTAAGGAGTGCACGTTCCCAGATATCGTTGTCTGTAATTCCTGCTTCTTGTGAATCTTTGTTCACCTCAGTGAAGCAAGCTCCGTTGGTATTTTTTTTTCTTCGAGAAAGTAGCTGAAAATCCTCGTTGTCAACCGTATTGAGTTCATTCTTGTTATATGGCAGTGAAAGATAATTTTCTGTTTCCTCATGGTGTTAGTTATTTTTTCCACATGGGTGTAAAGTTCGTCGTTATGCTGTCTCCTATATTTCCCGTTTTCTTTTACTTGGCCCAAGCTTTTCCTTAGAATTTTCCCTTATTTCACTTCCGGTTTCTCTGTTAGTCCCTTCCCATGCATTGCAAAGCGCTCTGCAGCGTACAAGGCCTCTGGACGGATGACTGTGTGGTAATGTCTTAATTTGGCATTTGAAGATATGGAATTCTTGTTGTAAATGGTCTTTGTTAGATTATATGCCATTTCCATTTTGCTGATTCGTGAATCGAAAGGTGCCTTCTCAGAGAGAATATTTGAACGCTTTTGTTTGCTTGATTTTCCCCTGTCCTGTTTAAGGAGGGCTTGTTTGATATTAGTGATGAATTTTGTTCTTTCAAAGGAAATATTAAGGCCCGCTTTTTTGCTGTTTGAATATGGAGTTCATTATTTTGCGCTGCGGCTGCACCTAGGTAATCCTAAAAAATTTCGAGGTCATCTGGGAATGATAGGCAGTCAACTGACAAGTTCTGTTTTTTTTTGTAGCCCAATCTGACCCCATTTTAAGTCCATTAACGTCCATTACTTCTCGCCACTCTCGGATGTGTTTTTCGAGCACGCAGTTGAATTATTATTACCTCATTAGGTATATCGTAACAACTAAGGAGACTGCTATTTATGATACGCGAGTGGAGTATATTTACATTGCTCTAGAAGTTCGTCGTCACTTGACTACAGACAATATCACTACAATACTTTCTACAACCACAACCTTATTGCATAATTTAGATGTATCCTCCCTTTCTCTCCACTAATAATTTCATCGGAAAGAGCAGTTGTGCGGTTTATAAACTATGCTTTGGTAATAAGCAGGGTCTCAACAATTTGCATCATTTGAACAGACACAATACGAGACATTAGACATAATACAGTTCTGAAGAAATCCTATCATTTGCTTTCTCTTTCCGACCTGGTTTCCTGATAAATAAATCGAGTTCACACTTACAACGGAGGGGCTGGCACAATAACAAGGCACTCTATGACTCCACCCTTGTCTGTGATCTCCTTACAGAAAGGTCGCGGCTTGTAAGTCAGACAACGCCTTAGCGCAGAGTAATTCCCTTTCCTTGTGTTTGAATGCCAGTATTGAGAGATTTGTTAGAAGACTAAATACCCGGTGAAGTTATTCTTATTTCAAATGTACCAATATTTAATAAATCAATTATAATCGCCAATCGTAGTAGCTTAGTCAATGTTCATCCGTTCCTGTGATAGCAGATTGGTTCCTGGCTGTGACTGGTGGTTCCTGAAGGTGTTTAAATATAGGAAAACCATGTTCTTGGCTTCCAGTAGCCCAAAGAACTTCTAAATGGCTTTCTGTTACTTGTGCTTACTCCTTTCTTTTTGCTAGTTGCTTTATGTCGCACCCACCCAGATAGGTCTTATGGCGACGATAAGACAGGAAAGAGCTAAGATTGGGAAGGAAGCAGCTGTGGCCTTAATTAAGGTACAGCCCCAGCATTTTCCTGGTATGAAAATGGGAAACCACGGAAAACCATCTTCAGGGCTGCCGACAGTGGGGTTCGAACCTAATATCTCCCGAATCGAGGTCACTCTTTAAAATTATTCTATCAAACCTTCTTTTATCAGTTTTAATGTTGGAAATATTTCTTAGCAGAAAAATCACGGGTCCCCATACTACGAAAAACGTAAAATAAAGCAATTTTCTCAATTTTACCGAAAGTTAAAGGGATAAAGGGCCCACAGAGGTTTCAAATTGTGAGCCCTGGATAGCTCTATCAAGTTAAACAGATTCCGAAAATCACTTCCGGCCTATATGCAGTTCCGGAAAAACAGCCCAAAATTGCTGGTTTCTTTACTTGTTATCTTTTTAATTCAAATCCTAGCCAAATGAACTTATTTACATAATTATTTTCTTTATTGTGTTCCTTGGTTCAATACCCTCATACGATTTCGATTTTTTTGAAACTTGCTTTACGTCGCACCAACACACATAGGTCTTACGGCGATGATGGGATGGAACGGCCTAGGGAGTGGGAAGGAAACGGCCGTGGACTTAATTAATGCACAGCCCGAGCATTTGCCTGGTGTGAAAATGGGAAAGCACAAAAACCATATTCAGGGCTGTCGACATTGGGGTTCGAATCCACTATCTACTGGATGCAAGTTCACAACTGCTCGCCCTTAAACGCACGGCCAACTCTCCTAGTTTTTATTTTGTACTTTTTGGGAAATGTCCACACCGAATATAGTTATACGGGCTTAAGTGAAACTTTGAATTGACTCACATTAGCGCTCATAGTGGTAGAAAAAGTAAAACTGCTCATCTAAACGACCGGATAACGATGATTAAGAAAATGATTGTAATTTTTAGGAATAAATACATAAATTATTTACCTAAAATTCGTAGGTCATATCCCTAGGATATTTTCTACATTGAGTTGCTTTCCTGAAGGGCTAGAATTGTGGATTTTCTTCTCTTCCGAATGCAACAATATGAATTTTGCGAGTCGCAAGCATTAATGATGCTATAAGCCTTAAGTTTTTCGCATTACAAATATCTTAGGTAATGTCTAAATGAATAGTGGGAAAGCAGTTAAGAATAATTCAAAGCTAGATTTGAACAAGTGCGAAGCATAGTACTGTGCAGCTAGCAACTCAATGTACATCCTAAAGCTCGCATTCCCAAATGCTATGTCCTTCCACCATTGCTGTATGGAATGGAAGAATGGACTGTAACACTGAATGATTGCAAAGAGCTAGAGTATATTACTATGAGGTGTTACAGGCATATGCCTTGGATCTAATGGAATGAAAAAAATCGGGAATACCGGCATGATAGAAAGGATAAATAAAGTAAATGAGATTCTCCTTTTCCTCAAGGCTCGTTTACTTGGGACATATGGGACATATTATTCCTTTTTGCCAAAATCTCCGCAGTGAGTAAGATTATATTGAATTGCATAACCTTTAGCGCTATCCGAGAAACACCACGAGGAGGCCCGCGTACGTTGTTTCCGATCTAATGTGGGCATTGGGGAAATTTTGATGATAATGGCAGGCCACATTTCCTACTGTCATTCACGATCGAGTTCAGGAGTTTCTGCTTGGTAACAGGCTCACTTGCCAAATGCCATTCACAATAGAGATATAGAGTTTTAATTACAAAGACAGGCCCCTTTTCCTAATGACAGCCACAATCGAGAAAAATGCAGCGCTGTGTAACGTATAAGGAATCGAGATACGATAAATGTCATAGGACAAATGTTGTAGATCTCTTCAAATTGAAAGGTGATTGTGAATCTGTTGTGTGATACGACTTACCGTTTAGTCGCCAATTACCCCGAAACGAACGTCTGGACCGTCATAAAAGTTGCATCCATATTTCCATATAATCCGGGGCCCAAAATTTGGAATTTTTCCTCAAAGGAAAGAGTGTCCAGATTTCAGTATTAACACTCGCATGCATACAGAGTGATTAAGGAAGAAAGTATTACAGTAAGAAAGTTGAAATTAATAGACAGTAGAATTATACTTAAGGAGAGCCGGATAGGACAAACATGTAAATACCAATTGGATGTATTGGAAAATGTCCCACACTAAATTGTGATGGTTTGAGTTACAAATATAAGAAGACGGTAAAAGAGGATAAATTTAGCCGTAGAGATTCATTCTTAGGTAAGCAGTTAAAAAGATAAGATGTTTGTTTTTAATTAAACTTAAATAGGCAAGAAGAGGCAAGAAATTAAAGCGGAAAATAGAAGTAGAAATAAAATACAACACAAATTATAGCAAATGCCAGAAAAGAGATTACGGTGTGCAATAATGGGCTACTCCCCGCGGTACTGTTCAAATATTAACAGCCCTAGTGCTGTTCGAGGACGATTGCAACATCCAACGGTATTTCGCAAATATCCCACAGAATGGCAGCTTGAAGTCTCTCTCGCCTTCTACCCAAGGAACAACCACTAGTTAACAGGAATGATGACGAAAATGGCATAACGTTACTTCCCTGCCGGCAAGCAGTCCGAGACGTTGCCATGGTAACCTGTAGGTTCGTTGTCGGTCTGTCGCTCACGCAATGCATAGGATGAAACCCGGAGAAAATAGTTATTTTCTCCGTAATATGAAGTGTAAGCGAATTATGAACATAACAAAAGTTATAATGAAGGGACGGTTCACAAATAATCCATGGATTTTATAGAAAATCAGTAGTATAAGAAAAAATGGAAGAGAAATAGTCTGGAATTTCTGTAAACTCCAGTCTATTCAGTTATTTTTAAATCAATTGTATATATAAACCTTCCCCTGGATTGGTATACTCTAAATATGAAGTTTGGTCGAGATCTATCCAGCCATTTCGCCGTGATGGGGGAACAAAGACAGACGAAAACTAAAAACCACTGATACGGCCTTGAGTTGACCTAAAACGGATAAATATCTGAAAAATTGGCAAAACGAACGAAATAACAGACAGCGCACCCTCTACAATTTTATTTATATGGATTTTTATTATTGTTCCAAGCATATAACTTCCCTTTTTTTCATTGCCTCTGCTACTTCCTCCGTTGTAACTGTATCCTATAACAATGGTACTGCGTTTTCCATGGTTCTAAGTACGCCAATCTCATTTTCCGTCGGTCTCCATTTATCCTGACGCTCTAATAATCCCTTGGAATGCTCTATCCATTCATTATTACTGATATTTACTTTGTTACTATTCTTATTATCTTTACAAATTTTGTTTATTCTGTTCCATATTTTGTTGGTTTCATTTTCTTTACAATATCTAATCGGCAATTTTACTTCTTTGGCCTGCCAATTTTTACTTAATGTGTCTTTGTACTCCCTCTGTTCCTCACAAAATGTTACCCTTGCCTTTGTGATTCCTCATTTCTGTACTTATTTAGGGAGCTTATAACTTCAGATTTATTTCTTGTACACTCATCGTTATACCAAGAATTTTGATTCTTTCCCCAGTTGTTCCTTACAACCATTTTACTACCAGCTATTACCATTGATCTTTCCATCATTTTTATCGCTTCGTCAAACTTTTATATCTCGGTCATATATTTAGTGGAGAATAGCATGAACTCCTGCACTTGACACTCCGTGGTAATATTGCAGGTATACTTCTTCCTGAGAGACAATGAATATCATAGCTCAACAATCTGTGGGATTAGTATGAAAAGAAATACTAATTCACTCTGGAAGTTGCTAAATATTAATGCCAAAATGGTCACTAATCTCTCACAGAAAATATCACATCAAGAAAAACAACAACAAGAAGAAGAATATTGATTTTACGTCCCACTATCTACTCTTACAGTTTTCAGAGACACCGAGATATCAGAATTCTTGTCCTACAAGGTAAATACCGGTAAATTTATAGACATGATGCTAGAGTACAGGTTCTCCCATAAAACTAACACCACCGGGCGAGTTGGCCGTGCGCGTAGAGGCGCGCGGCTGTGAGCTTGCATCCGGGAGATAGTAGGTTCGAATCCCACTATCGGCAGCCCTGAAAATGGTTTTCCGTGGTTTCCCATTTTCACACCAGGCAAATGCTGGGGCTGTACCTTAATTAAGGCCACGGCCGCTTCCTTCCAACCCCTAGGCCTTGCCTATCCCATCGTCGCCATAAGACCTATCTGTATCGGTGCGACGTAAAGCCCATAGCAAAAAAAAAAATAACACCGTCTAAGCAGCATTTTCACTCTCCGATACGTAATTTACAGGATTAGAGGCGCTCGCATAGTTTTTGACCTTGCAAGTAGCTTGCACGTGTGTTCGCCCTCGCAAGCATAAGTTGCCAGTCTGAATCTCAGCTTTTAAAATAGCGATACAGGTTTCATTGCAACTCTGTATTTTCGTATGTAAAAGTTATTTTAAGTACGAGTCCGCTCGACGGGTACGGGATGGATTTGTTCGGCAATTGTGTGATGAAGTGCCACCGACACGAGCACAGGTTCACGTTTGAGACTACTGGCTCGGTGCTCAGTGAGGAGCATGCGCACACACGAGCAGTTTGAACAGAGCAAAAGCTAGATGACATTGGTGCGAATCTTGATCGGTCACCGAATAAATCACTCTACACAATCAGCACTAGTAGGGGTTCCGCTTTCTTCTGCACACAGAGCTACAAGCTGTTACACATCAAACTGTACAGGTTTACACGGGCCCATTGCTAAAACCTGCTGATCCAGCCACAAGAGTGAGATATTGTAAGAGGTATCTTGCATCATTGAATGATCGTTTATTCGACCCACAGCTCGTGTTCTGGTTTAACTTAATGGTCGTGTGAACAGTCATAACTCTTGCTATTGGTGTGCAGAGAATCTTTTTATGAAGGCCCTCATTATGATAGGAAGATTGGTGTTTTGTGTGCTTTTAGTACAAGACAAATAACTGGGCCTATTTTTCGAGACGACAGTAAATGCAGAGAGGTACCAAGATGACATTTTGACGCCGTTCCACTATCAGAAATCGCAAGGGCGGATTCAATAAAATTCTGCCCCTGCTCATACAACAGAAGTTTCCCTTCTTACAATCTCGGAAGTGTTTGCAGACCGAGTTATCATTGCTGGTCTATTTCCCCTATGTTCTCCAGATCAAAGAGTGTAGGGTTTTTTACTTGTGGGGTAAACTGAAAGAAAAAAGTAAGTATAAGTAAACTGAAAGAAAACATTACGAATGCAATCAGAAACTTTACATTGGCAGAACTCACTTGGATCAGCCAGAATGTGGTTACCAGATGCAGTGCCTATATATCTCATAGAGGATGACACTTCCAGGATTTCATATAAGTTTGCGTATACGCTTAAAGCAGGACGGTCGCGAGGGACGTAAGGTGGGCTGAGACAACTGACAAACACCGTGCGTTCGGTCTTAGTTTATATGGGATACCCTGTATTTATTGTGTGGACGTGTGTCTGGAAAAAAGCGCCTTAACACGCAAACATAAATCTGACACTTAAGTGGACCAAACAACACAAGGATTGGGTCATTGACCATTTGAAGCGTGTGATACGGACTAATTAGTCAACATGTGATAAGTTTGGGTCAAATCGTTGTCGGTATTCCATCGTCGTCCAGGAGAAAGAATGCTGGAAGACTTCCTAACATCAGTTGTGGATCATGGGGGTGGTAGCGTTATGGTTTGGGGGTGTTTCGGTAACAGCAAAGTGGGAGATTTTGTGAGAGTGTAAGGTTTCTTGAAGAAGAAGCAGTACCATCGCATTATATCGTCCGACTCGTTGGCTGAATGGTCAGCTTAATGGCCTTCGGTTCAGAGGGACCCGGGTTCGTTTCCCGGCCGGGTCGGGGATTTTAACCTTCAATGGTTAATTTCAGTTGCTCGGGGGCTGGGTGTTTGTGCTGTCCCCAACACCCCTGCAACTCACACATAACACTATCCTCCACCACAATAATACGCAGTTACCTACAAATGGTAAATGCCGCCCACCCTCATCGGAGGGTCTGCCTTACGAAGGCTGCACTCGGCTGAAATAGCCACACGAAATTAATTAATAATCGCATACTATCGAGCAATGCACTGCCATATTTTATAGACTAACTAAACAAGTGATAGGGAGTCTGCCACTTGGGCGACAGCTCTAAATACTGATTGATTGATTGATTGATTGATTGATTGATTGATTGATTGATTGATTGATTGATTGATTGATTGATTGATTGATTGATTGATTGATTGATTGATTGATTGATTGATTGATTGATTGATTGATTGATTGATTGATTGATTGATTGATTGATTGATTGATTGATTGATTGATTGATTGATTGATTGATTGATTGAAAGCGTGCTGTTGCATGTGCCTGCATGACAATTGGTTGGTCAAATCGGCAGGTTGCTGAAAAATGACGGATTTCCGAATTTGGCGTTCATCCTGCTTTGAAGCGAAGACAAGGACGGTAGAGGACGTCTAGAGGAACATATGCTGCTAATAAACACATTGTGATGTTAAGCAAGTGCAACACAAATCTAAAGCTGTGGACATCTGTGAAATCAACAGCACTATACCACAGACTGTGTCCGTTTCGAATACGAAATATCGTTTATCTGACGTTAGTTTGTGTGCACGTGCATCTGCATCCTTTTCACTTTTAAATAACACCGGACTGATCCAAGGAATGGAAATTGTAAACTTTGGCATAGAAAGCCACCGTTCTACTGTCTGAGCCACTCAGCTTGAAATTTCATATTCTTACTGGTCTGACCCAATCCCCTCTAACCTATTTAAACCAAAACGTTCCTTGTTAGACGGTAGAGCGCTGGTTTTCCGAGCCCAGCTCAAACCGGTGGTATTTGAAGATGCTCAAGTCCAACAGCCTCTCGTCTATAGCAGTCACATTAGACAGAACACCCTCCTTTAGACAACACTTTCGGAACTCCCAGTCCAGCGTAAGAATTCGCAAATCCAAAAATTATGCGGTACAAGTTGAGGTTCAACGGCAACTTTACTTCGATGCACAGATTTGGGACTTGTGTTTTCGACTGCCGACTACTGTGCTCCTGTTTGGTTGAATAGTCCTGGCACCACCCTCATAGGTATGCAGCTCAACACCACGATGCGTCTCATCACTGGCACAATAAGGTCTACACCCGCATATTGTCTACCTTTCCTCAGTCACATCTCCCCACGAGATCTTCGATGTGAAAACGTCCTCGTAGGAGAGTTCAAGAAGTTAATGAATAATCCCCAATTACCAATACATGGCGATATAGCTGATGTCCGTCTGAATATTCGAAGGTCTCCAAATTTACAAATAAGAAGCGCAATAGAAATGAAGAATACCAACTTCAATATAACTAAAGAATGGCAGAGAAGACAAGATACTAGGCCTTAGTCAACTCGGCCACAAATTGTTTCGTAACTGCCACCTGGATTTGAGCTTCCTCGTAAAACCTGGTCTACTCTTAACAGGATACGATCGGACCATGGAAAGTGCTCAAATTTCCACTACAAATGGGAAAAGCTTTCTAAACATAACTGCGATAGTGGTGCCTGTAAGCAGACCATCCAGCATATTATCATCGAGTGACCGAAAAGATAGTACAGTGGCGACATTAGTGATTTTACTCATGCATTTCCAGAGACAATTAATTACATAAATGACCTGGACATAAAGATATAGTTTACTTTCGAATCATGCACATATGTATTGTATCCGTTAAGCCATGCGATAAATAAATACGGTACTTCAAAGAAATGTGGAACAAATTTCCGGTATCTCAGCGACTCCAAAAACGTAAAAACTTATATGATTATTACTACTCTTTAGGATTCGCAAAATTCACATCAAGTTTCTCGGAAGAGAAAGTAAAATTTATTTTGTAGATTTAAGGGACTGTTGATATTATTGTAGCCAAGTTAACTACAGTTCTATGTGGAAACTGAACCACAGGCACGTGAAATTTTATTTCAAAAACTCTCGTGTATGTCAATACCACTCGGCTACGATGAACGTAATTACTGTTTTATGAGGAACACAACTGGACAACCATCCGCTCTTAACACTACTCAGAGGAAAATATGCGAGAAGTCTGACCCTTTGGAGAATGAACATGTCTGCAAAAGAAAGGGAAGGGATCACAAATCTAATACCGTTGGGGTCGGAAGTGAACCAGTCTTGATCAAGGGGTTCTGATAGGGCAAATGAAAATGTTGAAACAAGTAAGGCCACTCGACAATTACGCTCCCTCTCGGAAGGGAACAGGTGGTGACAATAGAATGTCGAGAATAATAATTTGAAAGGATTCTTAAAAGGAGTACAAGATGAAAATAAATAAGTCCAAAAAAAAGTAATGGAGTGCAGTCGAACGAATTAAGGTGATGCGAGTATTAAAGGAAGTAAATGAATATTGTTACTTGGGAAGTAAAATAACTAACGATGCCAGAAGTAAGGACATAAAATTCAGACTAGCACAAGCAAGGAAGAACTTTCTTAAGAAATGAAATTTGCTCACTTCGAACATTGATATAGGAATTACAAATATATTTTTGAAAGTTTTCGTTTGTATGGAAGTGAAACATGGAAGATAACTAGTTCAGAAAGAATAGAAGCTTTTGAAAATGTGGTGTTACAGAAGAATGCTGAAAGTGAGGTGGATATATCGAATCACGAACGAAGGGATACATAATCGAATTAGTGAAAGGAGATCGATTTGGCTAAATTTGACGAGAAGAAGAGATAGAATGATAGGATACATCTTAAGACACCCACTACTTGTGCTATTAGTTTTTTGGGAGAAGTGTAGGTGGTAAGAACGGTAGGAGGTACCGAGATCGTTAGCTGCAGTCGCTTAAGTACGGCCAGTATCCAGTGTTCGGGGGATAGTGGGTTTGAACCCCACTGTTGGCAGTCCTGAAGATAGTATTCCGTGGTTTCACACTTTCACACCAGGCAAAATGCTGGGACTGTACCTTAATTAAAGCCACGGGCGCTTTTTTCCCCACTCCTAGCCCTTTCCTGACCCATCATCGCCATAAGACCTGTCTGTGTCTGTGCGACGTGCAGAAATTTGCAAATATATATACGGTAGGGGTAGACCAAGGTATGAATATGACAGATTAGACCAGATGTAAGATGCAGCAGATAAAAAAGGTGGCATGGAGGGCTGCATCAAACCAGTCTATGGAAAGATGATTCAATAATAATAATAATAATAATAATAATAATAATAATAATAATAATAATAATAATAATAATAATAATAATAACAGCGTGTGTCCTCCGAAGAGACCTGTTGCAGGTCTTTCTAGTTGATGCCGTATAGGTGATCTGTGTGTCTATGAAGACAGGGCCCTACCTATGATGAATTTTAATGCTTAAGATGGCACACACACTGAGCCCTGAGGCATCGGAATTAACGAGTAAAGGTTAAAATCCCCGACCCGACCGCATATCTAACCCGGGCCTCCGGGGGTGGCAGCTAATCACACTAACGATTACACCACAGAGGCGGACCTTTTTTTCTCTTCCAAATAAATTCGCGAAGAGCAGGTGTCTCAAAATCGGGCCGCACATCCGCCTGCGGTGAAAGTAACTCGAAGAGGTCGCACTGCAATAATGTACCTGCCGTCTGCTGTTTAACCTCTCATGTGGTGAGTTTGCATAACCTAGTTACTGCGGTGCTCGACACAAACATCCTGCGGTGTACTGAGAGTAATGCATTCTGGACATAACTCTTGGTACACTCTATTGGCATTTAAAAGTTCATCAATGCGGAAGACTTGTGTCACTAGATTCACTGGTCTTTACAGAACCCCATTCAGACAATTAAATCATCCTGAAATATTAAAAAAAAAAAATCAAATATCTAGGGAAGGTTCTGACTCCTAACAACAACGAGAAGCTAGCTATCAAAGAAAAAGCGAAGAAGATGGAGATTGCATTCAGAATATACCAGGAAACGTATAAGTACAAATTCCTCTCCTATCAAGCCAAACTCAGATACTATAATACAGTGATGAAACCTGAATGTCTGTATGCAGGAGAGACAATTGCCAGAAAGCGGATTACCGAAATAGAAAAGAAGGAGGGTAAATTTGTGAGGAAAATTCTGGAACCCAAGAAAGCAACAGAAAATGAGTTAACCTTCCGTTTGAGATAAAAAATCAGAAAAAAAATCTGGCACTCTGCTGTCTCGCAAAAATTATATACTGTCTGAAGAGACGATCCTTTCTGTATCATTTTTAATTAGGTATCTTGTAGGGGTAGAGCGGTTACTTAAAGGATGACGTCCTCTCTCTGGCCAGGAGATGAGGTAAAGGATGAGAAGTAATCGGTTATGACTTATACATGGGAGTAACGAATGCGGCACGGGCACTCCTGCCAAAATAAACATTCGGGCCCCCTCAAATAAAACGTAAAAACCTATTAATAACTAAGATAAATTTAATTACAGCAGGTGGAAGTAATGCAATATATTGTCGAGTTATGTAAACAGAGGCAACGACCGTAGCCGCGTTGACACACCGGATCCCGTGAGATCTCCGAAGTTAAGCAACATTGGGCGTGGTCAAGATTCGGATGGGTTGCCACGCGCTGTTGGTGGGGGTAAGGGAATGGAGGAGCGGAATGGAACTGGCCACCCTACCGTACGTAAACTCCGGCTCAGGCACACCTCTGCGTAGGTTCGGACCTGCCTTCGGGCAGAATACACCCTTACCTTACGTTATGTAAACAGAGGGATCTTGTTATTTGCTTTATGTCACATCAACACAGGTAGGTCTTATGGTGACGATGGGACAGGAAAGGCCTAGGCATGAAGTTCGCAATGCTTATGATGAGGCCACTCTTCGATATTCCATTATGATTCGTTTCTTCATTCCATAAACTCTTATTGGAGAGGCCAGAACTCTTTAAACATGAGCTGTTGTTAGGAGAAACTCTTTGAAACAAACAATGATCACC
This sequence comes from Anabrus simplex, assembly GCF_040414725.1. Lineage (NCBI taxonomy): Eukaryota > Metazoa > Arthropoda > Insecta > Orthoptera > Tettigoniidae > Anabrus > Anabrus simplex. The sequence goes on from NC_090267.1 coordinate 95,695,514, forward strand.
ACAACTGGAAGGGAATCGGAAAGACATTTCTGGGTGATGAAATTCTCAAAACATCTCAATTTAAATATACGGTATCACCTATCCAATCTGATGGTGACACGCTCTCAGATGTTCGAAGCAAAATCAAGGCCAACTGGATGAAGTGGCGCCAAGTCAGAGGAGTCCTTTTTGATGGGAGGGTGCCACTTTTCTGAAATCCAAAATCTATAGAACCATCATTCGACCAGTGGCACTGTATGGAACCGAGTTTTGGCCAGTCACAAGGAGACACGAGCAACAGCTGCATGTCATGGATATGAAGATACTTCGCTGTCCATTGAGACTCACTAGACTGGACCATATCAGAAATGACGGTATTTGGATGGCATTTGGTGTGGTCCCTATCCCCGAGAAATGCAAGAGAATCGTTTGCGATGGTACGCAGGAACGGTTCTTCAGTTGCCAGAAGTCCTGAGGGCCGCAGACCACGAGGGTGACCAAAGAAGCGCTGTCTCGACACACTGTGAGAGGACATGCATGTGGCGAAAGTCTCTCTTGAAGATGCACAAGACAGCATCAACTGGAAAAGGAAGTGCAAAACAGCAGACTCTGCAATTAAGCGGGGTATATGCTAACAAGAAGAATACGATTTTTGGGCAAGAAAGTATGGTTCATTTAATTCAAAATTTGTCCGTATCGTTACCTTAAATTGCTCGTACGTGGCTAATATCCTCTTTTGTGTTCGATCTCCTGTACAGTATATCTTTCGTATTTGACGTTTGACAAGTCCGTGCAACAATAAAAACTACTTACGTGTTTGGGGTAAACCTTTTTTTTTCGACATAGTCTCCTTTTAGGCTTATACACTTCGTCCAACGATGTTCTAATTTGTTGATCCCTTCTGAATAATAGGATTTGTCCAAGTCTGCAAAATATCCATAAGTGTTTGCAATCACCTCCTCGTTTGAATAAAATCTTTGTCCCGCCAGCCATTTCTTCAAATTGGGGAACAAATAGTAGTCCGAGGGAGCCAAGTCTGGAGAATAGGAGGGATGTGAAACGAGTTGGAATCCTATTTCCATTAATTTTGCGACCACAACTGCTGAGGTGTGTGCTGGTGTGTTGTCATGATGGAAAAGGACTTTCTTGTGGGCCAATCGCGGGCGTTTTTCTTGCAGCTCGGTTTTCAAACGGTCCAATAACGATGAATAATATGCACCTGTAATAGTTTTACCCTTTTCCAGATAGTCGATGAGGATTATCCCTTGCGAATCCCAAAAGACAGTCGCCATAAACTTTCCGGTCGAAGGAATGGTCTTCGCCTTTTTTGGTGCAGATTCCCCCTTGGTAACCCATTGTTTAGATTGTTGTGTAGTCTCAGGAGTATAATAATGTATCCATGTTTCATCCACAGTGACGAAACGACGCTTAAAGTCCTCCGGATTCTTCTGGAGCAGGTGCAAACCATCCTTGCAACATTTCACACCTTTCTGTTTTTGTTCAATCGCGGCACCCATCTTGCGGATAGCTTTCTCATGTCCAAATGTTTATGCAAAATATTATGTACCCGTTCAGTCGAGATGCCCACAGCACTAGCAATCTCACGCACCTTAACTCTTCTGTCATCCATCACCATATCATGGATTTGATCAATGATTTCTGGATTCGTAACCTCCACAGGCCGTCCAGAACGTTCAGCGTCACTTGTGCCCATATGGCCAGTCCGAAAATTTTGTAACCACTTGTAAACTGTTCTAATCGAAGGTGCAGAGTCACTATAATATTCATTAAGCTTCTCTTTAGTCTCCTGAGGCATTTTGCCTTTCATAAAGTAATGTTTAATCACCACACGAAATTATTTATCGTCATTTCTTGAAAATCACTCGGGTTCCTTGATTCACACGAATGCCAAACACAAAGAAATAGATCAATATGGCTGAAACTTGGTGTGCATTCATTCAAGAGAGGCTACTAACTGAACATGACCTCGATACGCGCCGGTGGTGTCATCTCTCGGACTTTGCTCGGACTTTTTAAACCACCTTCGGAAATGTTCATGTTCATCCTGTACCATCCACTGATATTCCAGTTTCCTCCGTGGACCTGCAGTAGAGTTCCGGACACCGGATCTAATCAACGCAGAATCGAACCGGGCAGAGACAGTCGGGTTTTTGAAGGATAGAGGAAAGTCCGTTCGAAACTCGAAGTCGTACAATATCGACTTGTAAAACGTTCGCAGCTCTAGACCTTCAGATAAGGAAATCAATGTTGAAAACATCCTAGGGTCATGAGCTACGAATTTGAAGTAAATACAATATAATAGTGTATGATAAAATAATAATTAAATTATTTATTCCTAAAATTACATTCCTTTTCTTAATCATCGTTATCCGATCGATTAGATTAGCAGTTTGCATTTTTCTACCACTACGAGCGCTAATGTGAGTTAATTCATTGTCTCACTTAAGCACGACTACGAGCGCTAATGTGAGTCAATGCAGAGTTTCACTTAAGCACCACTACGAGCGCTAATGTGAGTCAATTCATTGTCTCAGTTAAGCACCACTACGAGCGCTAATGTGAGTCAATGCATTGTTTCACTTAAACACCCCTACGAGCGCTAATGTGAGTCAATTCATTGTCTCAGTTAAGCACCACTACGAGCGCTAATGTGAGTCAATTCATTGTCCCATTTAAGCACCACTACGAGCTGTAATGTGAGTCAATGCAGAGTTTCACTTAAGCCCTAATAATAAATTATATTCGGTGTGGACACTCTTCGAAAAATCAAAACATTTCCGAGGATATTGAACACGTTACAGAAAGAACTATGTAAATAAGTTCATTTGGCCAGGATTTGAACAAAAAAGAAAACTGGCAAAGAAACAAACTATTTAGGCTGTTTTTCCAGACCTCCATTTAGGCCGGATATGATTTTCTATTTTTTTTTTTTTTTTGTTCGATAGAGCTATCAAGACTCACAATTTGAAACCTTTCTGGGCCCTTTATTCCTTCAATTTTCTGGACAATTGAGGAAGTTGCTTAATTTTACGTTTTTCTTTGATTGGGGACACCAAATTTGTGTGATAAGAAATGATTTTAACATTAACATCTCTGGTAATAAGTTAACCGACGAAATGAACCCTTAGATGCATGGTGCGGAATTTCTGCAACGTCTTCTAAAATATGATTTGAGCGTCTCTGGACGGAATTTCTTGAACTAGTGCGTTTTATCACTTGTTTAATTAAGGTAATAGAATGTAATTATGCGAATTTGGTTCTCCAGTGGTTGTTTGAAAATTTAATTTTCAGTAATATACTTTGAATAGTATATACTGATGATCGAGAAGTGGTGGTGCATTGAGTTTGAGTTAGAAATTCGTTTTACCTCGCTAAAAGGTATTTTACAACCGATATAAGTTTCCTGAATCGAACGGGTTCACATTTATTTCTTACACAAAATGTGAATTGTCTGTTTGTCTCAACAAAGACAGGAACTGCCACACAGGTTTCCAATAGTAGCCTGGAGTGATTTTACTAACAAATTCATTTCTCTAACTTGGAAGAAACGCTTGAGAGAAACTATTACCAAGGAAGTTGGTTGAATCTTGGGTTCATCTATAAGGACTGAGCGCCTCAGACGGTTGAGGAGCTGGGCTTCTGACTCTGACTTGGCAAGTTCGATCCTGGCTCAGACCGGTATTTGAAGGTGCTCAAATACGTCACCCTCGTGTCGATAGATTTACTGGCACTTAGAAGAACTTCTGCGGGGCTAAATTCCGGCACCTCGGCGTCTCTGGAAACAGTGAAAGCAATTAGTGGGACATAAAGAAAATAACATCATTATTATTATTCATCCATAGCTTTGTCAGTGAATGAGCACACGCCAAGTATTCTAATCATATGTAGCAAATAAGTCTAAAGGAAGGATAAAATGCCGTTGATTGTCCATACTGCACATAATAACACGTCGATTGCGAAAATAATATTTATACGTGATATAGAATATACGCAAGTTGAGAAAAACATCTCAACGCTCTTTTAACAACCAACTAACAAGGAATTTATATATATTTTGTATTTGCTATAAATCTTCCAGGGAACCTTAAAATAACATGTCAAATAAATAAATGTCAAAATAAGGTATTAAAAAATTTAAGGTTAATTAAGACCCAAAATGTCCGGTTTTTCTGCCATCTGCAACCAAAATGGCGTAAAACCACAATGCATTTCGACCAGTAGCTGACGCTACACGATTACTACTTTCACCATATTATATTTAAACTGGAAAATAAAAGATCCCCCTACTATTAGATCATCAAGTACTGCTTCACTAGATTGCCAACACGATTTCGATCTTGTCATCTTATGTCCTCCACAAACCGAGTATAATCAAAATTAGAGCGATTACAGTGTTCCCTGACTCATTCCATTGTCTTAAAAGTATATGTCATTCTACAACTGATTTCCATTTCTGATTTTATTTAATTTATTTTATAATTATATTTGCTTTAATCGTAGTGGCGAAGTTAATACTAATAGTCCTGTCTTACACTTAACCACACTTCTTTAACAGTGTACATATGAGAAAAAATTCATAATGTTATCTTACAAACTAGAAGTAATACGGCACAAAATAAAATAATCACAGTAATCGTACATTCACACACACATTCACTCCACAAGATTCATTCAACCTGGCGACACATCGAAGAGATGCTCACGGCAAGACGACTTAAAGGAATTTATACTTTTTATGGCTCTAATGCTATGGATGAGAGAGTTTCGTATTCTAGATCTATTCGCAACAAAGGAACGGCTAAATGCTGCTAACCTGCTGAGTGGGATAGGAAGGGTGCTACCGGAGCGTGTGTTATGCTGGTGGAAAGTGGATACGAAATTCAGTTGTGAAGGTAAGTGGTATAATATATTCTAGTTTAGCATACGGAAAAATTAATACTACCACGTGGAGGTCTCTATATTGTTCAAATTTTAAAAGGGAAATTTAACGATATTCAGTACTTTTAATGACTTTGATAACTTGCATTGGAACATTAATAAAAAAGACAGTCAGAATCTTATGCCTGATACTTTCTCCAGGGTCGTGAATCTGAAAAATAACCGGATCGCACTCTCGTAGCATTTCTCAATTGAAGGCTTAACCTTCCAACCTTTCTAAAATACCTAAAACAAGTTTCCTAAGTATCATCATAAAACCGTATTTTATTGACTCTAGCGGTTGAATACAGACTCGTTTAAGAGACAACAGGGGAAAATGTCTGCAGGTCAAAAATGCAATGAAAAAATTGTGGCGTAACCTAATCTGCGGACATGCAAAGTAAGTGATTTTCAAAGACAAGTATGACCACCGGGATGATGAATCAATTTTGCCGGTGCTCGTTCCAAGATTGTGTGATGTTTTGGAAACCACCCGACGCGAACAATTCTAGATACACCCAAGTAAGCTCGAATATAAGGGAGAAATATTTCTACAGTTTCAAATCACCTCAAACTGTGGAGGAAGTAATCATTTATTGTAATCCAAAATGTGTTTTGATACATGTATTCTTTTCCCTATTACTATATTAAACATTGCAATTAAACTTATTAAGTACTTCAATCCAATTATTTTTTCCTTAAAGTGTACTTATTTCGTCCTAGACGTCAACAGAGTCACATAGTCTAGGACAAACATGTATCCTACCCTCCCTAAGTTGTATTTGTGCTTACTTTTCTCTCAACAGCCTTTACAGAGTTATCATATAAATACAGCATACATTTTGAATGAACTGAATGATGAATTGGTGAGTGAATGATTTCATTAATGAATTGTGTTCGTGCATAAATGAATGAATAAACCCTTTCACACAGTCACGGATAGCCACCAACTTGGGAGAGAGCATTTATGATTGAGTGGATGAATGAATGTATTAACTGTATAGAAATGAAGGTCTTCTCTGCCAGTCAGGGATAGCCACCAACTTGGGAGAGAGCATTTATGATTGAGTGGATGAATGGATGTATTAACTGTATAGAAATGAAGGTCTACTCTCTCAGTCAGGGATAGCCACCAACTTGGGAGAGAATTTCACAATCTACAGTATATTCGTTGGAGAACTTAATCAAGAACAAAAAAACTATTTTAATTTCAGATAACCTAGCATCGTAAGATATGAAAATTGCATTCTATGAAAGTCGACAATAAATATAATTCAGAAGGTTGAATATAAACATTATAGTCGGTTATTTCTTAAGACGTTAGTCTAATTGCCTCACATAAAAATCGTCTGTGTGTTTAGGTCTCCGATCGCATCATGTGCTATACTGCATGGAGAAAATAGTGCACGAAGGTTGTTCGTGGGGATAAAAGTCCAAGTAATATGACCATACTGACGTCTATCTTTAAGGTGAGTTGACTTAACACATAGTGTCCCTCAAGTGACCGCATTAAAGCCATTTTATATAGAGAGGCATGGTGAAAATTGATCAGTCAAAATGCCACACGTCACACATATCGCATCATGTTAGCCCTACGCTTCCTCCACGAAACACACGAAAAATATAATATTCTATAATCAGTCACAATACCGATAAAGACAACATGATTATACAACACATAACGAAACACTGTTCTTGGGAGATAACTCGAGTTACATTTTAATTAGGTACATTTCCATTACCATGAGATTACAAATTAATATGTTTATATGACGATAGGAACTTGATAAAGTAGGAGTAGAAGTATGTATTGAGTTCAATAGTCAGAACAAAAGCTGTCACGGATGTCCTAAGTGTCACTGAAGAGGCATACTTGGGAAATGGGGAGTAAGGTAGTTTCCCGTTGCTTTCTTCACTGAGTCAGATATTGTTATTACATATCAGTCTATTAAGCCATCTCAAATGCAAGCACCAACCGATATTATGAGCAACATGTTCACATCACTCATAACAGGAACTGGCTGTACAAGGAATTACGTACGTCAGTCGTTTCTATTTTGCCAAAGTCAAGGTGAGACAAACAGGCTCAATGAAAGTAACATATTTTTCTAGCCCATCAAGTCACAAATAACTGTAAACACTAGATCTCGCCGGCTAAGGGACATACGGACAATATAACTACTGTATTAGGATTGACGAAAATAATAGTTAGCCCTTTAAGAAGTCGAGTTCTCAGTTATTATCGGTGTACTGGAAACTTCGTGTTGGTATTGACTACTCGTCTGTGATCCAAATCCATGTCATCTATCTTGATTGATGGCATAGTCATTTTAAGTTCAATGTTTGCTAGCACCTTGGTCTATTGTTTCTAATTATTGTTTTTTGACTGGAATTATATTATCATCAATTCATCCAGTCTGGGTGTTCCTTATTCTCCAATTCATACATTCATTCTCACGTTATTTCGTCTACTTCTGCTACGAAACTTTTAATTAATCTACTTCCTTAAGACAAGTATCTGTTTTGTGCAAGTTACATGCATATGTTCTGGAGCTGGTATGCCATCTGCGTAACAGAGCCAATTGCCGCACACCTATTTGTATGCTGCCATGTCAGACAGCTGATAGCCACCAAAATACACATGCTTGTTTAGAAAGCTTCATTCGTAAATACATTAAATATTACATAATGTTCTCTTCAGAAGAGGATATTATGATGCTGGCATGCTGACCGCTTATGAAAGACTATTCCACTGCAGATTCACTTCCACTTCAGGACTGGGTTTGTAGCTAACCTTAAAAATATGCAGATGAGGTAATGTTCGTAGGTACAATTATTTTATTGTACGTACACCTACAATCCACACATATTGTGATATAATGTTGACACTTGATTATCTGTATGCGGATGATCCGTGGAAGTTTAAAAACTTAAAATAATTGCAAGTGCAGTAACATTGAGGTTAGTTTTCAAACACTACTCTACAAACTTATGTACAGGTAATTTTAACACTGCATTGTCTAACTAGTAAAGATATTGTGTAATGTAAATATAAAATATGTAAACATTAAAGTGCGTACTACGCTCTACAAGTAGTTGATATTGAATAGCTGTAGTAACCTTCTTCTCATAATACCTCTCCCACTACTTTCAGGAGTTGAACCTGTTTTCGTATTATTTGACTAATTAGGCTTACTCGATGAGTTATTGTAATGATCACTTTACCCTTTCTCGAACTGCACTAATCTGATGTTAAATTCAGGATTGTTTCTCATTTTCAGATGAGATAAATTGAAAACTAGACTGCTTTAGTGCCTCTGTTGGTCTGTAACATATGTAAAATGTGGCCAAATACAGTAGAGACAATACGCGACACTCTGCGAGATATCGACAGACAACGATTAGAGCTCTATCTAGCGGAGTGACCTGAGAGTTACTGATTCTGTCGTAAGAGCACGTGTATTTGTTTGTGAAGTTTTTGGCGTTATTTGTGCGTTTGCATTAAGTTGACATAGGTAAATAGTAGCGTGTGTCATTCCTTTATATCTCCTCTCAGTATGAGTGGAAAAATATGTGCTGTGTTTGGCTGCAATAACTATGCAGTGCAGAAAGATTCGCGGTCTTTCTTCCGTTTCCCTCGTAACAAGGAAATGTAAGTAAATATTGTGTTTGCATATATATTCTTCCAGTTACAAAGAGATTTTTATAGTACTTCGTAAATTTCTGACCTGCGCGACCCATATTTTAACTGGTTTAAAATAAAATAAGCTTATTTTATTGTATAGTGCAGCAGTTAACCTTCGATACCGATGTGGTGTTGTAGGTGTGATCTGTGGGTTTGATTTAATTCAGGAAGATACATATGCATATGTGTGTGGCTGGTTGCGTTCCAAGTTACCCCATTTGGAATGCCGTAATTCGTTGTCAAGCACTGAAGAAAATATGGGTGATTTAAGAAATATACATATTTTGAGGAAACAATATGATGATGCAAATTTGCTTTACCATAATGTAACGGCATTATGGCAAGTATTGCTTGTAGGGAAAGTTTGAATGTTTTTGAGGCTAAATTTATAGATTTTCTTTCTGGTAGTAGGCTTCACGTTAAAAGGAAAATTGTCCAGCTCTTAAAAGTAAATTCATTGAATCATGGGTATAAGGAATGTGCCGATAAATTTGTTGACAAATGTTTTAATGTGATGATACAATGCTTTTAAATGAGAAAAAAAGACAAATATGGCCGTGAACGTTTAGGCAGGAATGCTAAAGCTAAAAAAGTAATGCATAAATGAAAGACCAAGCCCTTTCACAGCAGTCCATTTCACATCTTGATTATATGTCTAATTTCAGTATTTAAGTAATAACCTGTTAAATAATTCTTCATTCATTTTTCCAGAATTGCTTTAGCAACTTTGAAGTTAATATCTTAGTAACACTTTCTTTCTAGACGTAAATTATTTATCCACTTCCGCATATACATTTCCATTGATACTTGAATTTAGCGCGAAGTTTCAGGTCACGCCACTAGGAGCGCCACTGGCGTCCTGTCTCCCATTTTAACAAGGCTAAATCCGGAAGTGTCGCGTATTGTCTCTACTGTATTTGATGTGGCCTAGTGATCTGTAGTACCACATGCATTTCAATGGCAACACTGGTGATTCACCTGGCTGTGTGTGGTACTGCAATTGTAACTATGGTGGTAGCTTCCAACTGCCATACCACTGGCGTACAAACTGCGCGATACTGACAAGTGTGCGATCTGCCTAAGAGTCATTTATCTACTGGCCACCGTATCTTCCTTTCACTGAATTCCATACTCTGAGGTATTAGGAAATATTTTATAAATATAACAGATATTAAACGTATTTCTTCCATCTGTGTAGTGCTTACTTTACCCAGGTGTTCCTTTTTCTATAAGGGTACTCATTTAATATTTTGTTTTAAGAATGGTCTGCAGTTGGTGATACTACTACTACTACTACTACTACTACTACTACTACTACTACTACTACTACTACTACTGCTGTACTCGAGGAGCCCCGCAAGAGTTCCATATTGTCTTAGCAGTTACAATTCAGTCCTTCTCTTCCAAGTAACATATTACATCCATAAAAAAATCTTCACAGGCCAGTTTTTGGAAAACGTTGCCTACTTTAAAAATATTTTCTTGAATTTTTCGTATAGCAGGAATAATGTAATTTACTCTCTCATACATTCTTAGAATACATGCTTTTTTGCTTCCGTAACAACAAAAGTATGCCTCCATCGTTAAATTTCAGTTTTATGAAATTTGTATTAAGTGGTTTGTATGATAATATAATATTCATTTTTTAGATAAATCATTGCTCAGGTATGCTAAAGGAAGAGGATAGAGGTCAAAATGTTATTTCACTGTTTCCATTAGAACAGTTTTCGGAAAAATAATACGTGTGTAAGAGTAGAAAAACTTGCAGAACTTGAACTCTTCTTAAGTTTGGTCATCTAAAAGACAAACGATTCATCAAACAAACCATAAAATATAGTTTAACTAGCAAATGTACCCGTGCTTCGCTATGGTACTCTACATTGTATACGGATATCGAAATAAATTACCGTACATTAAGCGAATAAGATATTTTAAATTCCATACCTCCTAGTGTTATACAAGAGGCAGCATGGGAAGGTCCCCATACGTTGCTTCCAATGTAAATTGTGAGTTGCGGAATTGTGATGATCGGCAGGCTCACTTGGCTACTGCCATTCACAATCGAGTTGGGAAGTTTATATTATGAAAGCAGGCCCCTTTGCCTACTGCGAGGTTGCAATCGATTTGGGAAATTTTCGTTACAATTGTAGGCCCACTTTCCTACTTCCATGCAGATTTCAGTTGAGAAGTTTTTATTATCATGGCAGACAACACCCCCTTGCAATCCTGTAGTTTCCTACGATGAATACGATATGGTGTTGTGTTAGATCAGCCCCATGTTATTTTCTCGCATGCTCAGGGCAGGTCTGGACACGATGAGCACCGAGGAATATACCCCTCCTACACCTAAAATAATAACGCCGAGTAAAAAACAAAAGAGTTTATTAAACAATTCTTAAGTCAAAATAGTAAAAGGCCACACGAAAGTGAGAAAGAGATAAAATAAGAAAAAGGAAACAGGCCCTGATGGAAACAATACATAAGCTTAATAAACTATTCTGGGGCCTATGACCTTCGATCCTAGGCTCCTTAAAACAACAAGCATCATCATCATCATCATCATCATCATTATCATCAATGACCTATTCTCTATCGACATAGCTTCGTGCCTACCAGTAATATGATCCACCCAACAAGTTCAACCGTACATACAATACAACTAATCAGAAAATAACAAAAGAAATTCTTACCTTAGGAACAAAATAGAATAAATCCCTGACGCGGAGCTCATCCCAAAGTAATAAATTTTTTGATATCCATATCAAAAGGACGAGTCTTTACAGATCGTGACACACGACCGTTCACTGAGATGCAACAGAACAATGGTCTCCAACGAACTCAAAAAAGAGGAAAGATAAAATATGGCCGAACCAAAGATCGAGGAAAGGGAGGCACGCGCAAGTATGGCGCCCGGGATCAGGGATAAACAAGGCGTTTCTAAGGGAACATATACACACCCAAAATAATTCCAGTCCCCAAAAAGTGCAAAAATTAGAACAAACGACACAACTAGGGAATATGACATGCGTCCTACACCTCTCACATTCTAACACTCACACAATAGGTTAAAAATAATTCCAAGTAACAGGGAACGCGTAAAAGATAACAGTGGTCAAAGGACCCCAAAAATGTCGAAGCACGATTCATAAATAACGTCGCACGGGGATATTTGAAGCCGGAGGTCCAAATCATATCATCAATACTTCTCTCAAATACAATTCAAAAGCCAAAACATCTACAGACCCTTCCAATACAAAAAACATAGCGGGAACGTCGGAGAGTAATTTGGTACATGAATATTAACAAATTGACTTTCACAAATGAACCGTAGAATAAAATCGACCTAACACACATCCAAGGTGCAATAGAGCTCATTTACACAATATAGACATTCAATTACAGTAAGACACAAATTATTGTACCGACACACAAAGGAAAACATAGCTGATATAAATAAAATAACATTGACCACAATATCCTTAGATAAATACCCACGGAGAGCAAGAAATAGTGGCCAACCACAATGCCATGTGGCGATATGAAACAAACGTGATCCACGAGGCCGACCTCAAATAACAGAAAGAAATCGATAAATAAAAAATAGTAGTTACATTACCTTAATCAAGCCACTCATGCATGTGCAATAAAGCATGTTGGAAACCTCCAAGAAAAAATGCATTTAAGTCTTAGAACGTTTAAAATAACGCTTGTAAAAGCAAGCGTGTAGAAACATTGTGTCGCTCGCCATAACCCTTCACCAAGATAAGAAAAATAGAAGAAGAGCCATGGCGAAACTAGATAGGCAAGTTCGGGAACAAACCTCGTAAAATCACAGGACGACGAAAGCGGCATCTGTGATTGCCTTGGGCTACGTTTGCGTAGGTCAAAGTCGGTAATGATACAGAAGTCAGTGAGTACACATAAGTAACAGAGGGCAAGCAATTCGTCCGAAAAGCGCACCAGTTAAAGATAGAAATGGTTAGGATATGGCACGCAACTTCCCTGCTGCCAATCAAAATCGAGTTGTGCTGTTATGATTAAATGACATGCCACTTTTCCTAATGCCAGCCAGCTTACTGCCAGTCACATCAAGTTGGTGAGTTTCCATTTAAACTGCATGCTACTATACCTAATGCCAGTCACAATTTTAGATGGATATATTTGTATATAATGGCGGGCACTCTTGCCTACAGCCAAACACAATAGGGCAGGGGAGTTTTGAATAAAACTGCATGCTCCCTTGCCTTCTGCAAGTCAAATCGAGAAGGGAATTATTCATTACAATGGTAGACCCTCCTTACTAACGACAGTTACACAGGAGTTGGGGAAGGATCCCATTCCTACTGCCAGTGAAAGTAGATGTGGGGAGTACTGATTAAAATAGCAGACATGCCCTTTAAAGATAGCTACAAATCGACATCAATGAATATATATATATATATATATATATATATATATATATATATATATATATATATATTTCGACATACGAAAGTACAGGGAACCAGGAAATATTCTCCGCAGCGCCTATGTGCTGCTGCGCGAGGTGGCATGAGCTGTTAAGCTGTCAGCACGGCTGCTGCAGCTTGTATCAATACAAAACAAACAAACAGGCAAACAAACAAACAAACAAACAAACAAACAAGCAAACAAATAACAAACAGTAAAATTTGTACTCACTACATTAATTCATGACAGATGCTGGAAGTGCTGTCCTTGTGTTCGAAGACACGTCTACACATATTGTCGAAGACTTTCATTAAAGTGTCCTGCATAATGGACTGCACATAATTAATGATATTCACTTTAAGTTCATCAATCCTTTTTCGTCTGTTAAAACCGTAGGCTTGCCTGTTCCTGGTACATCGTGAACTGTGCCGAAATTTACTTATCAAATCCCGAACGGTATTACGGTTTGGACATTTTGAATTATGAACCATCGCCTGAAATTTTAGTTTTACACTTTCTGTAAGCCGATGTCTTCCCGAAAAGCGTATTCCACCTAAAAAGCTCCCTCTTCAGTAGTAAACATTACCGCTTGTATCCTGTTGCACTATTCAGAAAATTCTATCTGAATGCTCACATAATGCAATACACACTGACGATTTCGACAGCCCACAGCTGTGGTGTCCTTCCCTGTACTGCTATCCTATTGACCTCGGCCTCTCGGCGAGCGAGGGTGACAGATATGACACCGTGCTGTAAACTAAATTGCTGATGCTCCCTCATGCAGCAGCAGGTAGGCACTGCGGAGAACATTTCCTGGCGCCCGTTATATGCATGTTTAAAATATTGCCGACCTTCATTTACAGATTAACTGCTGCTAAACGGCACGTCATATCGACAAACGGATTGGACCGTAACACGCCTCATTTAACGATCTAAAATGGCTTGTCTTATGATATTTTCCATCATCTCACCTGTTCATGGGTCACATTGAGTTAGAGACGTTGCATAGGGTGAAATTTGGGGAAGATTGTCTCACAGTACATTACTTTCCGTACAATTATGTGACAGCTACAAACATATCACTTGGCTCACATGTGGTTCTGGTTGGGTCAATGATCGTGTAGAATTTGATGATTCTATATTTCCTATAAGTGATTCAAAGTATGAATTATGCGTATAAAAAGTGCAAAATTGACTTACTTTTGAGAAATAGGGACAAATCCAGCGTATAAGGGATAGAGATACGACAAAACGTCATAGGATCAAAGTTGTAGATCACTCCAAATTGAACCGAGATTGTGCTATCCTTTTTGTGATAGGATTTACCGTTTAGCCGCGAAATACCTCGAAACGAAGGTCTGCAACGTCATTAGAATTGTCTCAACATTTCTATACTCTTCGGAGATATAAAGAGAAAAATGTGAAGATCTTGGAAATTCTTCCGTCGATCACAGTCTAAAACGTATAATTATTCCAAATTTCAGTTTTCTAGTATGTCTGGCAGCTTGTGCCGCAATCTTGAATTTTTTTTTGGGGGGGGGGAGTAAAAATTAGGTCTTTCAGGAAGCTAAAACTAAAAAATATGCAGATGGTCATTATTATCCCTTAAACGGATAGTTGTACGAAGAATTCGCCAAACAAGTCAATATACAGACACACGATAGTTAAGAGTTTACTTATATAGATAGATGAGGAATCTGCTCCACGTACAACACCTTTTGGGTTATGTCCGCTGGACATAGCCTGCAAAACCGACCGTTCATGAATCTCCATTATCAATCATCCTGTAGAAAAAATGCACGTGAGAAAAATATTTTAGAAATGAATTTTTGTCAAGGTTGGCCGATTTCCAGGAAGATTGGTCTTGCATATATAGTGGGAGAGTAAAATCACAGTTTCGTTTCCCTATAAACTCCAAGTCTATTCCGGGAATTTGAAATGGTATGGACCTTAAAACCTACCTTTGGACAGGTAGATGCTAAATATAAAGTTTGGTTGAAATATCTTCAGTAGTTTTCAAGTTATGAGAAATACGTTTTACACAAACCCGCTTTTGAGTTAAGTCCGTTGCGACTTGTGCTGAAAAACCGTCCGTTAATGATATCTCCTTTACAAATCCTCCTAGCAGAATGATGCACATAAGGAAACTTTTAGAAATTGATTTCCATTAAGGATGGTAGATTTCCATTAATTTTGAATGTGCATATTTTGTGGGAGTGCGGAAACATGGTTTCGGTTTCGGATAAACCACCTGTAAGGGCAGGTGGATCCTACATATCAAGTTCGGTAGTAATATATCTAGTAGTTTTCAAGTTATAAGAACGCGGACAAACAAACAGACAGACACCTAAGCTAAAAATTATGCAGATGGTCATTATTACACCTGAAATGGTTAACTGTACGGAAATTTCGCCGAACTAGTTAATGTACAGACATACGGTCGTTACTATTTTATTTACAACCTGTGACAATTAAGTTCGGCGAATGAAGTGAGAACGGTCGAACCGGCAGCACTGGCGACACACAACATCGCACCTGCGTAGCAGCAGGTTTTGACCACCTGCTCCCAACGTTGTTCAGTTGAGTATCGTGTGTGTGCCGTGTAAGACCTGTTTGACACAGTGCGTGTTTAGTGCGTTGGTTCTGAACTGCGAACGGGAATATGAACGGCCAAAAGATCAATGTACAGTTTTGTTTTATGCTTGACAAGACACCGAAAGAAACGCATGCGATGCTGGTTTCGTGTTTATGAAGTTCAAGCACTGTCCTTGAAGTGTGTGTACGAGTGGTTCTCCCGTTTCCGAGGAGGCCGGGAAAGTGTTTCTGACAACCCCCGTAGCGGAAGACTGGCGACCGACGTCAGTGACGAAAACATTGAGAAGGCGAGGTCGTTAATCACGAACGATCGGCGAATAACTGTGCGCATGACAGAGGATGAACTGCAGAATAGCCGTGAATCCGAGCGACAAATGGTTACCCATATTTTAGGGAAGAGGAAAGGGTGTTATCGTGTTGTGCCACATCACTTGACTGACGGTCAGAAGCAGGCACGTTTAGAGGTTCCACAGAATTTTGTCGAAACGGCGGATGCGACACCAAATTTATTGAACTCTATAGTCACTGAGGATGAAACCTGGTGTCTCAGGCAGGATCGTGAAACGAAACGGCAAAGCATGGGATGGCGTTCTCCGGGATCCCCTCGTCGGAGAAAGGTCAGAGCCGAAAATCCACGCATCAAACTCGCTTTGAAGGGAAAGATATTTGACGATATTCCTGCCAACCAACGAAACGTGACGAGGCTTTTGAACACCATCCCAAAGGAAGCCTTCTTGCAAAGTTTCCAGGGCATGTATCGCCGATCTCAGCTGTGCATAGTTATCGGAGGGGACCATTTCGAAGGACAATAAGGTCACTGTCGTGCATTGTTCATCTATGTTGATAGTACAGGACTATTCACCGAACTTTATTGTCACAGGTTGTATATAGATGATGTCAGGGAAATGTGGAAATGAAGAGCGTATTAAAATTTCGCTCAGCAAACTGGAAGCAACACCTGCATAGCGTACTTATTTGCAAGGTACTTGAGTATGGAGTGAAATTAATAAAACTAAGTAGGAAGAAATGTTAGCAAACAGAATCTCGATCTGTCCTCTCCTATAGATATTTCCTTCCAGTGTAAACTCACGTCTCACTTTAGGGTAATCGTATACAAGTCACTTGTTTAGTGAACAGAATCGAATTCTTACTGTTTTATTATTAACCAGAGGACCCGAACTGCTCCGCAGCATTCGTTGTAAAGAGGTCAGATATCTAGTCTTGATATGCCTGTCGTAGTCATATTGTTTCCTGGCCTTTTCAATGGTTTTGTGAATATTTAATAAGAAATGCGTTACGGTATGCCTAAGTTCGTAGTCAGAATTCACCTATCCTTACGACATCATTACGTCTGTTTGGTGAAGATTTATCCATATATTCACTTTTTTCTATCATGCAGTTCTTGATGTAACGCTTGGTATTGTATCAGAGAAGGCGATGGTATTTATATGGCAGTTCTTCTATAGAGAACTGTTGTCTCGTGAGCACAACGATCCAAGGAGCGTTTTTTCCCAGGCAGAAAACTTTTTTCAAGATTCATGGCCTTCACTCTTCTTAGTGTAGCTAGGTGTCCTTCGATAGGTGTTCCCAGATAATGTCTGAGACGTATGTCATGATGGAGTATGTTTGTACGTACTTTTAGTGTTTAAAACATTTATCGACAGACAATTCAGTTCATCGAAAATTTGTTAACATTAAAAATGAAAATTTGAATTTGCCTTTATTTTTTACATGTTAATTCGAGACGTCGAATATATCTGTTCACGTCTTCCCACATATCTCCTAGTGAGAACTAATAATAAACTTATAATCACTTGGTCATCAACTGAACAAAAATTAGCATTATGACCTACGGAAAATCAATACATGAAGAAAAATATATCCTAGCCGTGTAAATCCCGTCCACAATCAATTAACACTATCAAAGCGTTACACATCAGCGCACCACAAATGCATAGAAAATAAATGTCTTACAACTAGGACATCTCTGCATCTACTACTAGCTACTGAAAATATCTACAATATTTACACATCTTCATCAGCTGTCAATCACTCTCGCCACTCTCCTATTAACACGTTCCATTATGTTCAAAAGATAGAATCACCACGTGAGTAAAACAATATACCTCGAAAAGTGAGCATGCCGGGTTTCTAACTGAATATTAGAATATTTAATTGAGGATCTGTTCTCAAGACCTAAGGTCTTCCAGTAAATTTGCACGTACCTTAAACTCGGAATTATTGACTTTCACGAACACTATTAGGATATTATCTCGAATTATGGAGTACATCGTTTAACATGGACTTGTCCTTATCATAAGAATACATTATCATCTTAACTACACTTCATAAAATCTCGAAGATTCCATACTTCCATTATATCATGATCAACATCATGTATAACAATATTGCTACATTAGCATGTGAAAAACTCAGTTTCACGAAGGCTCATATCGTACGTACAAATTCCTCATAAATTACACGTACAGCACAACATAACGACGACCCTAACTCATCGTTACCCATTATCACGCAAGTGTAGACATGAACATTATAAGGACCTATCATCGTCCTAAAACACGTAATATCCTCCATAAATTTGTCTCGATGATTAACTAATCCATTAATTATCACATACCACCATGCATGTACTCTAAATAAATTCATACACACGATTCGGAATTATTATCCTGATGACACGCTATCATAAATGTAAGGTACAAGTAAAAGTCCTATTTCCATGAAAATGTTGAAAATATTGGAAAAATATCCCCTCAATAAATTCGTCAGAGACAGATCAGCTCACTATCGTGATGGCATTTGTACAATAAGAAAGGATGGTTTCGATAACACATGGATAACTTCAACTGAACCATCATCCTCAAACTCGTCAACACGTTGTCATGAATCAAGCAAGTATGCAAATTAAGCCACATGTCCTATCTCACATCTAAGAAATACCAGTGAACTGTCGTGAAAATAAATCAACTAGATATTATAGAACAAATCTAAGGAAAGATGAAGTGTAGAAATAAAAAGCTACATAGAACAGATATAAATAAGACGTAGTCGACTTAACTTATTTAGATGTCTTCATATCTGGAAGTCTGGGTTCTCACTCAGCCATTCTAAGGTGAAATTCTCTGCATTTCGGCGCTGCTGACGATGGTCGATGGCTTAAAACTTCATGATGAAATACGCGGAGTCCATGGCACGAAATTCCATCTTCTTCTGGCGATGATAACGTAGAGGTCCTCTTCCACGCTCACTCGTGAGGTTGCTGAAACTTGTACAAATGTGTTAAAACAAATCCTGAACACGCGTAATTTAGGATGAGCATAACACGTACTTTTTAAATTTTATCTGCTCTTTCGACGTCTGTTTACTGCACTAACTCAAGTCGTAGATTAACATAATTATAGGAAGCGTCGAACACAGGGATGAGTCCACTATCCCTGATAATAGTGTTCCACAGATGTTCTGCGTTGAAGTCCACTAGCGAAGTATCCGAAGTAACTGCAGATCGTAGACCAGGAACATGTCAGCATGAGAGAGCTTGTACTCATATGACTTACCTTAAATATCGTGCGTGGCACTCGTGGTCGGAAGTGAAGTCAACTCAAGCACTGAATTCTTCTGGGGTATGATTACATAATTTTACCATCATTCTAGCCGAAATACCGTTGAAATTAAATAAAAATTCAGTTTTTTATTTTTATAACTTACACGTGATATTATTAGCACAGTTCAGTAAAATATAATTCATGAGTACTTTCATAATTAGTCATATCACGCCACCAAAGATATTAGAAATATTTCATTTATTACTAATCGATGTAATTGCAGATGAACACACACTGATTACTTTTTATCTCTCGCCCGCTTTTATTTTTATTATTTTTGTCAGTCAGCCAGCTACCCCTTCAAGTCAGAAACTGGTTCTCTACCACCTGGCCAAGGACACACGCGCCTCGCCGACAAAGCGAATCCCAGTAGCACACTAACCCATATTCAGTCAGCTGAGACCTGATTACGGTCACAATTTATATAAATGTAGATTGCACTTATTCTTTATCAGAGTTGCTTGATAATGAATTTCTAACTCAACGAAATATATAGTTAAAACATTATTTTGTTAATTTTTAGTACTTTCAGCACCTGCCAATCTAATTAGATAGACAAATTAAAAGATGTGTGATTCATTAAGAATATGCTAATTATTGACAACTATTGACAACTCCGGTGCACGATTTAAAAGCAGAAATATCCATGGCATCTATTCGTTCCGATCAGTTCAAACCCCAACATAATACTAATAATAATAATAATAATGTTATTTGTTTTAACTCCCACTAACTACTCTGAGTGGCTGAGCGGATCAGACGGTTAAGGCGCTGGCCTTCTGACCCCAACCTGGCAGGTTGGATCCTGGCTCAGTCCGGTGGTATTTGAAGGTGCTAAAATAAGTCAGCCTCGTGTCGATAGATTTACTGGCACGTAAAGGAACTCCTGCGGGACTAAATTCCGGCACCTCGGCGTCTCCGAAAACAACGTAATACTGATGAGCATTTCAGTATGTTCCATGTATTCGCATAAAGAGTATTTATAGACATTATTCTTCTATAACGCTTGTATTTGCAAAACATTGCAGTGTCTGGTGATGCGATTCATGTTAATGTGATTATGTTTGTTGATGAATCAGAATTTCTGAGTTAATCCCGAAGCAATAGCATCATTTATTTCTAAGAATTGCTTACTAATGTTATACGAGGCTATAAAGGTGAAGCACATTTACAGGTTACATTCTCACTCATTTTCATAAATGACTAAACTATCGGATACGAAGTAATTTGTGAGTTTATATTTAGACGCATTTAACTTCTTTCTCACGAGCTATCGTGACCGATATTGTAATGTGAACAACACGTTTCTTCACGTCTTCTCATGGACTATCGCATCGATATACTGCATCATTCTTTACTCATGGATAAGTAAGGTTCATATTAACATAAGGCTTAACCTACTAGAACGAGATGGATATAATGAAAGCCTTACTTTTTTATATCGTGGTTTCTATGGATTTTTGAGCGATTGTGAAGTATTTTCTCTGATAAATATATATTTAACTGACTGTATCCATATTCCCTGATTCTTCTCGTCCATTACCGTTTCTTAGGTGGCGAAGTTTAATCATCTATAAATTACATCACAAAATAGATAAAAGGATTCACCGAATTCATAACAATTAAAACATCTTAGAAAATACGTGTTATTGGACTTTTAGTTGTTTGACTCCTTTATTGAGAATGGGTAAGATGATCAGTTCATCGTCTGACTTGACAAACTTGTTGACTGCAAGACCAATTCAGCTGATGGTTTTTTAAATAGGATGATTAACTGATTATGTGGGTTGTTGGCTTGAGGATTATTTGGCTGTACGGTTTATTAATGGTTAGTGTGCTGAATAGATGATTCGTTGATTCTGTGGTTTGATGGTTGACAGGTTTGTTGACTGCGAAGTTAGTTCAGTACCTAACTTCTTGACTGATTAGTTGATTGCCAGGATTGTTGATTGCATGATTGCTTGACTGGCTCGTTTGTTAACTAAATGATTAGTTGATTGGTGGTTTATTGACAAGATCTGCCATTTCCAAACTGTGGTCCGTGGACCCCTGGGGTGCCGCGACGATTATCCAAGAGTTCCGCAATAATAATGTAAGTTGTAAGAATTTAAAGAACGAAATTATTTATACACACACAATTCATAGATCATTATTCGAAATTTAGGAACATAAGTCTTCACTGTTGTATAACTAACATACAGTATATATCATTGTTGGCCGATAAATGGTACAAGTTGGCGGTATCTTGTGAAGACCTTGTATCATTCCTCCAATTCTCTGATCGACTTTTTTTTTTATGACATCCCCTATACCCTACAATTTATAGAAAGGAAATACTGCGTTTAATGCTTTTCGCGATAACGTACCTGTGCTTTTCTGCTGTCACATAAATGAAAACTGAACTGATGTTGAGGCTGATCTTCGTTTCGAGTGACCACGCCTGAAAAACGCTAGATCTCTGCAAAACAGCGCCATCTGTCCCATTGATCCAACAACTGTACCAAGTGTATTTTCTCAAGTAAGTTTCCAGATCCAGACTGTTGTAATTATTAACCAAGTGCCACGATGTTTCAAAATTTGTATGTAAATGCAAAGCAACTTTATGTACTCAAAATGAAGTTACATTCAAATTTAAAGGAAATTTAGTCCTCAATTATACAAGTACAATCAAACATAGTGACATGACAAAATTCTCTTTTCTATTCACTGATTTCAGTTTTATACTCTGTGGCTACGGAGTCCTTGGATATGTTTGCGATAAACTAAAAGGGTATCAGACACAAAACGTTTGGGAAACCCTGGACTATATGATCGGTTGATTGTTAGTTAATTGACTAGATTATTGGTTGATTACCTGGTTTGTTTTCTAGAAGATTAGATGATTGTCGGTTTATTGACAGGATATTTAGATTATTGTTGGTTTATTGACTGGATGATTATTTGTTTGCCTGCCGACTTCATAATTAGTTAGTTAATTAACTGGTTTGTTGACTGAATGACTACATGGCGGTTTCGTTGATTCGGTAATAAATAGATGTGCTCCTTTCTTATCTAATAGAAACCGTAAAGGTGGACTCAGTTTGCCAGGAAGGATGGTTATTTGAATCCTTGCCATAAAATATAGAAATTTAGAAACTACCGACTTCCAATTTTGGCCCTAGGGTTCACTCAGCCTGCACCAAACATGACAACCATGTTCATTAACGGGACAAAGACGGCTGGACAAAAAGCTAATTATTCTATCCTTATCAGTTCCGAGGTTGTGGGTAGCAGAAGTCTTAAACCCTTCACTACTCAAGGAGCCTTTTCGGATTATACGGAGATAGAGCCAACGGCCGTAGCCGTGTTGAAACACCGGATCCCGTGAGATCTCCGAAGTTAAGCAACATTGGGCGTGGTCAGGAGATGGATGGATTGCCACGCGCTGTTGGTGGGGGGTAAGGGAATGGAGGAACGGAAAGGAACTGGCCAACCTACCGCACGTAAACTCCGGCTCCGGAACACCTCTGCGGAGGTTCGCACCTGCCTTCGGGCAGAATAACCCTTACCTACCTACGGAGATAGAAAAAAACCAAACCCCATGGCACTACAGCCCTTGAAGGGCCTTGGCCTACCAAGCGACCGCTGCTCAGCCCGAAGACCTGCAGATTACGAGGTGTCGTGTGGTCAGCACGACGAATCCTCTCGGCCGTTATTCTTGGCTTTCTAGACCGGACGGAGATAGACTGAAGATAAATTATTGTGAGTTAAAGCTCCAAGAAGAATACATATGCGAGTACATGGACGATTATTTTAGTTTCTGGTAAATATTCGCTTTACTGAATCGTTAATGTTGCGTTGTGGAAACTACTTAAGGGGTTAATAGTGATGAGAAAATAAACCATGAACCTTTCTATGCAAGCAGACTTCCTAAATGCCTTCTCACGATAAGGAATGTCCTAGCTGCCGTGCTGAAATAACGGTGACCCCTGGGTTCATGGGACACGGGTTATGTTAGGTGAATCAAGTCTCCGTGACCCTTCAGACCTCGTCTCTCCTTGACTGAGACTCACCCAACAGACGGATTTAGTATTTAGGTACAAGTAGCCTGATGAAATTACCAGAGAAACCCCATTTATTATTTTACTGAATGCTTTCTACAAATACAGTCATGTTCAGTTTTCTGTAATCATCTGATTTTGAAGACCCCAAGTTAGCTTTTGATAGTGTTTGGCGGGTGAGAGGAAATAGGAGTGTCAATACATCTCGTTAGGCTGATAAAGATTATATGAGGGGAGAACAAAGTCAATGTCTGAATTAATGGAAAGATGACCAGAGAATTTAAAACAGAAAGACTTTACATCCCGTCCCTGAAGGGCTTCCTAGACGGTAATTCCGTCTCTCAGCCAGGGAGATGTGATACGGTGAAGAAGACGCTCGGAGAATGTGAGAGGATTGGCTGCCGTGGCCTATACTAGGAACTGTCCTGTCATTCACCTTAGTGCATTAGAATGGAAAACCATTCTCAGGACAGACGACGGTGGGGACCAGAACTTCACCGACTCCCGAATGCAGACGCGTAGAGCCACAGCAGAGCCGCGGCCAGCCCTTCTATCCTCGGTTGGCCGGTCGGAGTGCAGAGTCGTCGAACAACGGACCAACCGTGGCCGCCTGTAGACCGAAGCCCACTCTGCATCAAAGATGGTTCCCAGGATATATACTGTCCCAAATTCCCTTCATCATCTATGGATCCGGACTGAGTGACTCAGACGGTTGAGGCGCTGGCCTTCTGACTGCAACTTGGCCGGTTAGACGCAGGCTCAATTAGTGATGGGTTTCGACTGGAATCGCGAAAAGTAGATGCTTATTTGCCAGGGGAATCGGGTACCGGATGCCGAAGTCGATTCCGAGGAACTAGTAGCACGATCTATGATGCAGATACATAAACACGTGCAGCTCGTATGTGTTCTGTAATGTGAGTTTGTTTTGGTTTATAACCAGGTCACTCTACAAGCCATACCTTCTTTCATTATAGTGTCCTGGAGTTATACGAGGGGGTACCCAAATAAGAATTATTTTTAAAGGTATGTACTTTTTTTTACAAGACAACTGTATCACCTTCAAAATACTCTCCATTACAACTAATACATTTGTCCCACCGGTACTTCCACTGTTCGAAACACTTTTTGTAGTCATCTTTAGATATGGCTGAGAGCTCCTTCCTCGTTTTTTCTTCACCTTTTCAATATTGTCAAATCAGTGTCCTTTCATGCTCCTTTACATGCGTGGAAACAAGAAAAAGTCGCACGGAGCCAGGTCAGGCGTGCGGCAGCGGAACCATGCCATTTTTAGCCAAATCATGTCTTAACTGTGATGGCTTTGTGAGCAGGTGCATTGTCGTGGTGGACGAACCAGCCTCCTATCTGCCACAAATCAGATATATTTTGACGAACACTGGTGCGCAATCTTCTTAAAACTTTCCAATAAAGGGTTTGCACGTTGTTCACTTAAAATTACCATCATAAACAAGGAAACAAGAATAAAACACTGCTAGCAAGAACAATCAATGCAGATAACAGAACAAGCTAAGTCGACAACTCAGGCGGCACTGAACTGACAATGAGTTGCGCTATATACGCCTAGCGGCAGAAATGCGTACTACGCAAGCTTTGACCACGGCAATATTATTCTGTTTACTTTTGGGTACCCCCTGGTATACTCTAATACGACTATAATTTGATCAGACTATATGATTCTCTGTTTGAAACTAATCGCATTGTATGGATTGTCAACAAATTAAAACTTGTGCGGGGATTATGACATAATATAATACTACCATTTGAACACAAAAGCAATTGAACCAAAGAGACAACATTAGCTAGTGTTAAGCATTTATGAACACAAACATAGTAATTATAATAGTTTCTCATAAGAATATTTAGTAGCAGTATGAAATATTCGTTGCAAATTAAGTGTGCTTATTAAAAATGTGACTTAATTCCACAAATTTATACTAGCGACATTTGAAAACCATATTAGAAGGAAAATACAGTATAAGCATAAATAACTACGTCGATTGCTACACCCGGTGTCGAAATGTGTAATGTTATTTCCAGACTAATAGGTTAAATTGTTATTTCATTATTGTGTGACAAAATTCATTCATAACAATCAATAAGGCATTTCATGTAAATGGGTGCTATACTATACTGTATACAAAAGATATAGTAAATATTTCACGTTCGAATTTGCCGCACTTACATACTGACGACTCACTCTAGTCAGACACTAGTGAGTGCCCCCAGAACACTGGTGATGTAATCGCAGAACCGATTCCTCGCATGTGACATTGAGTGCGGCCTCAGTGTCATATGAACCGATTCTCGCGATTCCAGGCGTCATTCGCGCACATCACTACCGGTAGTATTTGAAGGCGCTCAAATTCGTCAGCTTCGTGTTGGTAGATTTACTGGCACGTAAAAGAACTCCTACGGAACTGAATTCCGCCCCTCAGCGTCTCTGAAAATCGTAAAAGTAGTTAGTGGGACATTAAGCCAATCTTATTATTATTATCATTATTATTATTATTATTATTGTACTGGGAGGTGGTGGTGGTGGTGATTATTGTTTTAAGAGGAAGTACAACTGGTCAACCATCCTCTATATAACACTAATCAGAAGAAAAAATGGAAGAGATCCGACACTTCGAAAAATGAAGATATCGGCCAAAGTAAGACAAGGGCCACGAAGGGCGTGAAAATGAAAGACTCCCTAGCCCTCGCAAACCTAATAGCGTTGGGGTCGGAAAGAACAAGAGTTGACCAAGGGAGGTCGGATAGGATAGATGAAAGTGAGGAGCCTGGCACAAGTAAGTGGAAGCAAAGCCAGGACTCAGCTGAGGGCCCCGTGGTCGCCAACCCACGCTTCAAACTTCAGAGCCCCTGGAGCCTCTTTTAGTCGCCTCTTACGACAGGCAGGGGATACCTTGGGTGTTATTCTACTGCCCCCACCCACAGGGGGATGTACTGGGAGGTACACCCCAACGCCGCGCATTCAAATTCAGCGCCTAAATGAACTCCTCTATTGGTAAGACAGTGAAACTGAAACTACACCAACTTAGAACTTAACTCAGAAGATGTCACCACAGAAATGTGATGTAATTTTGTTATTGTGCAGTTGCCTAAACTGAGCGAATTTCTCCTTGTTTTGTTTGCCTTTCATCAAGAAGTTAGGACATTCTTCCATAGATGACTATCTACCAAAAAACTATGATCATGCACCCCGGTGCGAGGTGTAAGAAGTTATAATTTAAAGAAGTTTTGTGTTTCTAGGTTTTTTAACTGATTGATGTTCACTTATTTTTGGGTCGGCAATAGTTCCTTTTTACCGCCAGTTTTGAATCTAGCCAATCAATAATCTCTGTAATTAATTTTCCACCTATCACAGGCTTTCTGCTTGATTTTGAGTGTTACTTTTGAATTGACCAATAAAAATAAGAGGGTGTGTCCTGATTAATCTTGAATGATCTCGAACCTTCCCAGAGGGTTTATAAACTGCGACTTTTCTCGTTTCTTGGCCAATTCATGGTCATCTTTCTGAGTGGGTGTGTTAAGCGGGAGGCGGGCGGCCTCTTTTTGTCGGCAACCAGAACAGAACATCTACAATACCTCCGCAGTTTAACGCGAGGGAAAGGTCCTAATCTTTAACTATGTAACCTACCTTTCTTCCGGCTAATGTAAAAATTTCATAAATCTTTAACTGTAAATCGGGGGTAGAGAGTGATGTACCCTCTCGAGCTCCCCTTCATCTTGGTTTGTGGTGACTACGTTTTGTAACTGATTTCCCTTCTGTAATGCGTTAAAGTAATTTCCATAAGAGTCACCTCAGTAGTTTGGGAATAGCCCCTGTTCCATCGGCCTAGTGCCCTTTAGATTTTTAAGTGTTCATATCTAGGAGCGCAAGTATACGTCTCCATTCAGTTTGTGTTCGGTCCATTAATTTAACCTGTTATTCTTATCCCACGAAGGCCCAGTAGGTTGGGTAGTTAATACCCCTGTAATAATAAGTTCCATTTGTAAATAGAGGTTAGAGATACCCGAGATTAATGTAATGTTGCCTTGTGTAGGCAGTAGGGAACCGAGAGCCTGTTAGCTCTTTTTCAAAGTGAAAAGAGTGCCTCTGGAAGCCTAGATATTGTAATTTTAGGAACAAGTGCTCCGGAATCAGGGGATTTCTGCCCCTTATTGAATTCTTCTCCCATTTGTAATGTTGTAAAACTTGGATTCTTGGATTTTTCCAAATCTGGTTTAATGCTTGCTATTTGTACCTGTAATATTGTTAGTAAAAATTGTTTGTTTTCGGAAAAGAAATATAACCTTCTAAAGTTTTAACTCAGTTTTTGATATCGTAGTTAGACCCATTCAAGCCCGCACCTTCTTCCACCTCTTTCTGCATCACGGATAGCCCCGTAACAATTATTGTTATTATTATTATTATTATTATTATTATTATTATTATTATTACTATTGTTATCATTATTATTATCTATGGAGAGTACATGATGAGAGCTGCCCTTGCTGGCTGAACGATGGATTTCTTGTCGGTGGAAGAAAGACCTGGAATCCGACATACGTCGGCGAAACCGTATTCAGTGCTATAAATAAAATAAAATAGAATATCTTACTTTCGTCACTAATGTGAGTGACAAGATGGGATTGAAAGTAAATCTACAAATATCCAAGGTGCTGTCAATTGAAAGGACAAACCAGTTAACCAGATCTCTTGAGTTCAAGGAAATATAGTTTGCTAAAGGTATGTTGTCAAATCAGCTATATTTAGTATAAGAAAGTATGATACTGAAAACAGGAGAATATTTTCATAACCAAGAATGTTCATGACATAACTGTATTGCCGTGCAAATAAATTTCATAACATTTAGATCTACACTGAGTGCCCAAAAGTCATGGGAAGGGGTGTCCCATCAGAAAATGTGCCGTGTATGACGCCTGAGCATTGCGGCTAGCTGCGGCGTAGTTGAGCAGTCTGTCACGGACAACAGTGTCGTGAAGATGGCAACACATCGTGCGTTAACCGACCTTGAACGTGGGATGATCATCGGCGCACGGCGCATGGGTCATGTTATTGCGGAGATTACACACGAATTTGGGTTTCCGAGATCAACAGTGTCGAGGGTGGATCTTCAATACGCGTAAAAATCCCTGACCTGGCCAAGAATCGATGCCTGGGCCGCCGCGTAAGAGGCAGGCATGCTAGCCCTACACCGCGGGGCCGGCTATTAAACCTCTTAACAGCTGCTAAAATTTTAAAATAGTGCAAACCGCCGGACTAGAAGACCACAGGTGCTCAAGGAACGGATATCATGTCGCCTGCTCGACGGGCTACTGTGAGTCAGATCACCGCCCAGTTGAATTTTGGAAGTCAGGAACCCTTTACTGCCAGGTCTGTAAGGAGGCTACTGCACCGCGTAAGTTTTACCAGCCGACGACCAATTCGTGTCCGTTTGTTGATACGTCGACACAGAGCTCAACGACGTGCATGGGCCCGCGAACATCGGCAATGGACCATGGAACAGTGGCGGCATGTGGTATGGTCCGATGAATCCTGGTTCCAGTTGTATCGAGCTGATGGGCGCGTGAGAGTGTGGCGTATGCCCCATGAAGCTATGGATCCTGCGTGTCAGCAAGGTTGTATCCAGGCGGGAGGTGGCTCAGTTCTGGTCTGGGCAGCGTTCTCATGGTCTCAATTAGGCCCATTGTCCAGCTGCAGGGGGCGCTGACAGGTGCACGTTATTTGGACATTCTTTCAGACCATCTGAATCCCTTTCTAGCCCTAGAGTACCCTGATGGTTATGCCATGTTTCAACAGGACAATACGCCATGTCACCGCTCTGTGGTGGCACGCAGATGATTGGAGGAGCACTCCAGTGAAGTTACGACCATGGATTGGCCCTCAAGATCCGTGATCTTAATCCAGTCGAATATTTATGGGATGATATCGATGCTGATGTACGCTCCATGAACCCCGCACCAACTACACAAGACTAATTATTGTGGGTAGCAGTGCAATATGCGTGGGTCCAGATCCCTCCAGAACGATTCCAACACCTTGCAGAGTCGATGCTTCGCCGTATTGCTGCCGTTTTGAGAGGATTGTCGGAGGAACAACTCGTAATTAACATCACATGCAGTGTCGTCCCATGACTTTCGGCCACTCATTGTATAATATTCACAGTAACGTTTCGCAGTGCAGTAAACTAACTTATTCGAGCCCCAGATTTGGAGTCAATTTACTTCCTTAAAAAGAGGTATTGGAGAAACTGAAATTCAGTACAAGTTTTGTACCGGTAAGGTTCAGTTCCTTTAACTATTGTTAAGTGTTAACACTGATGCTAAATAGACTTAATACATAATTTAACAAAAGCCGTCTCATCAAGAATTGTTAAGGCTAACAAACTGTTAATACTTGTGTTAAATGAACATGACGCCAGTCCTATGTTAAACCACTTAACCAACCAAAACTAAAACCATACGGCCTAACAGCCACGAAGGGCCTTGGCCTACCAAGCGACCGCTGCTCAGCCCGAAGGCCTGCAGATTATGAGGTGTCATGTGGTCAGCACGACGAATTCTCTCGGCCGTTATTCTTGGTTTTATAAACCGGGGCCGCCATCTCACAGTCAGATAACTCTTTAATTATTATAATCACGTAGGCTGAGTAGACCTCGAACCAGCCCTCAAATACGGGTAAAAGTCCCTGACCTGGCCAAGAATCTATGCCTGGGCCGCCGCATAAGAGGCAGGCATGCTAGCCCTACACCGCGGGGCCAGCTATTAAAACTCTTAACAGCTACTAAAATTTTAAAATAGTGGCATCTGGAAGCCATAAATTTGAAGATATATTGCTGTACGAATATTATCTATAAGCTGAGGAAGGCAACCGACGACCACTACTAAGAAAAAACTACATTTTACAGTTGCCAGAAGAAAGTTTTCTACAAGGATCAAAGTCGTAATGAACAAGGTACTAGAAGAAATTGAAAATAGGTTAGAGTTTTCTCACAGATTGAAACTTACCTGTGTCTTCATAGGAGCAGTTGCTTATAATTCTTCGATCTTATTCTTCAGAACCATTTCATGTAATTGTAGAAGAATATGTTCATGAGTGCAGAATGAGTGTGGAAATCATGAGCGTAGAATTGCACAAAGAGTTTCCGCTGCCTTTGCGGTACTGGCAACGCATTATATATACTTTCCCCTCAGTAGGAAAATGCCAGAAAATCATTCAAAACTTATACCAATTATCACATTTTCCCGGCGTTGTAGGAGCCTTAGATTGCACTCATATAAGAATATATTTAATGTTGTGATAAAACCGTCCGTCCGTTTAATTTTCAAGCACACCCACATACATCCAGATCAATTCTATAATAACAACGTTTGTATCATATTTATTATAATAACGCTTTTGTTGCCTCTCACTGCACATGTTTAGGTCTTAGCGGTATCAGCCAACCATATCCTTTAATAATGTCAACCATGTGTGACAAATTACAATTTCATTATACCGCTCGGAGCGCTGTACGTGAAGAAACAAAATGCGCTCACTGCTAAATGCGTTCAGAAATCTCATGGGTACTTGTTAATTAGTCTTTAACAATTTTTTGTAACAAATGTTGAAAATGTATTCGTGAATCAGGAGAGCCTTAACAGAAGTGTTAAATTAATAACAAGTGATCGTTAACATTTGTTAAGTACACTTTAACACTGAGTTGGAGAAACCGGGCATTAGTCTACTTTGGAGGAACTTCACCAAGACCAAGCTGTTAACGATATGCGGGCTGCAGATTCACCGGCTCTTCGACCACGCTGTTCGGCGTGGAGAGGAGAACCAGGAGAAAATCGTCTTTGCACGAAAAGTCCCTGGCAATAAAGACTGGACGAGCTCCTGCATGCTGGTCGAGAATCAAGAAACAGTCCACTGCGACATACATCTTGGAGGTATTGCTTCTAGCACAGAACTGAAAACGATAGGGAAGAAGGCAAAGCAATTGTGGTGGTGGTGGTGGTGGTGGTGGTGATGATGATTATTGTTTTAAGGGGAAGTACAACTGGGCAACCACCGTCTATTAACACTAATCAGAGAGAAAAATTGGAAGGGGACCGACACTTGGAAAATGAAAGTATCGGTCAAAGAAAGACAAGGGTCACGGAGGGCGTGAAAATGAAAGACATCCTAGGTCTCGCAACCTAATACCGTCCGGGTCGGAAAAAAATAAGTGTTGACCGAAGGAGGTCGGATAGGTAAGATGAAAGTGAGGAGCCCGACAAAAGTGAGTGGAAACAATGCCAGGACTAAGCCAAGGGGCCCGTGGTCGCCGATCCACGCTCCTAAGTTAGGAGCCCCTAGACCCCTTTTATCTCCGCGGATGTCACGATCCTCACAATGAATGAGCGAGGAAACACTGTTGTCCGACTCTTTGGCTGAATGGTCAGCCTTCGGTTCAGATTGTCCCGGGTTCCATTTCCGGCCGCGTCGGGGATTTTGATCACGACGGGTTAATTCTTCCAGCTCGCGGACTAGGTGTTTTTGCGTTTGTCCCAACGCTCTATTCTTCATACTCCGACAAAATACCACACCACCAGAAAAATGC
Source organism: Anabrus simplex (assembly GCF_040414725.1). NCBI lineage: Eukaryota > Metazoa > Arthropoda > Insecta > Orthoptera > Tettigoniidae > Anabrus > Anabrus simplex. Next base: position 95,727,432 of record NC_090267.1, read on the forward strand.
ACTAGTGAATAAATACCTCCACATAGGGTTGTGTCAGAAAGGGCATCCGGCAGTAAAACAGGGCCAAATCCGCATGTGCGACACTATTCGCACCCGCGTCCCCACATATATGGAAAAACGGTCGAAGAATTGGTGAAAAATCTGTTTATTCATCCCATAAATATTTCTGATAGAATAGGTACTTCCTGGTATCAAGAATTATTTTCATGTAAGAAAATATTTGTCATGTCAACGTTTCTTCCAAAGAAAATGCAGCAAGCTCTCCATTATCCGAGGTAATCACTGGGTAACTGAAAACACGGATAATACGATTATGTGCATTTTATTTATTTATTTATTTATTGTGTTTCAGACGGGTATAAACCTAATGATGTGAAACACATATACGTATAGCCTACTATTACATTACCCCCCCCCCATGGCACTACAGCCCTTGGAAGGCCTTGGCCTACCAAACTACCGCTGCTCAGCCTGAAGGCCTGCAGATTACGAGGTGTTATGTGGTCAGCACAGCGACCTCTCGGCCGTTATTCTTGGCTTTCTAGACCAGGGCCGCTATCTCGCATTACCGCTCCTCCATGGCACTACAGCCCCTGGAGGGCCTTAGCCTACCAAACGACCGCTGCTCAGCCTGAAGGCCTGCAGATTACGAGGTGTTATGTGGTCAGCACAGCGACCTCTCGGCCGTTATTCTTGGCTTTCTAGACCAGGGCCGCTATCTCGCATTACCGCTCCTCCATGGCACTACAGCCCCTGAAGGGCCTTAGCCTACCAAACGACCGCTCTTCAGCCTGAAGGCCTGCAGATTACGAGGTGTTATGTGGTCAGCACAGCGACCTCTCGGCCGTTATTCTGGGCTTTCTAGACCAGGGCCACCATCTCACAGTCAGATAGCTCCTCAATTCTAATCACGTAGGCCGAGTGGACCTCGATCCAGCCCTCAAACCCAGGTAAAAATGCCTGACCTGGCCGGGAATCGAACCCGGGGCCTTTGGGTAAGTGGCAGGCACGCTATCCCTACACCACGGGGCCGGCACTATTATTACATTAGATAAAAAACAAATATCAATTAAAATTATATTATCTCCTATGAAATTCCTTGTAAAACAAAGTCATAAATGAAATAAAAATACACTTTTCTTCAGTAGCATTATCATTACAAATATCCAGTTACATATGCACATAGTGTAACAAGATATTTAAAATATTATAATTAAAATAATTTACTAAAGGCTTTAAACCTGTATTAGTATTGTAATTATACATGATGGTAGTGATGTTATCCAAGATAGTAATGATGATGCGGGAGATGGTATTACTAGAAACTAGAAACAGAACTAAAGTTATGAGCTTAACAATAGAGTACACCACCTACCTACCTATTTACACTGGATCGGTCGAAACTGATTAGAAACTGCCAAGAACTGAATCCGGGCCTCTTAGACTAGAGAAACAAAGTGTAAAAGGCATGTCCCCAAAGCAGAGAGACAATAACACAGAGCAGAGGTGAATTAAAACAAATAAGGTTTATTAACATAAGCTTAGCAAGAAAAAATTAAAATATGGGCATAGAACAAACAAAATGGGGAAACAAAGGAAGTCGAATACTCACATGCACTGATCACGCAATGGAGTCGTTTGACTCATCAAACTGGATCTCATGAAATTCTACACTGTCGCAAGACAGAGGTATCATGAAAAGTGATACAATTATATTCAATCATTACCAGACACTGGTAATTAAAACGTGATCCAAAGTATTTCTCTCTTAGGGACCAGATGTCATAAAGAGGTGAATGTAGCAGCTTTCATACAAGAAAATATTTTCACGGCTCCCCAGATAAAGTTAAGGCTTTATAAAAAGAAACATGGCCTCCAACAATCTCCATAGAGACGGTATCCTCAGAAATAAAAGAAACGCCAGAGAAGCAATACTCGCAGAAAAGAAGACAAATATGGAACACAAGGAGGTTAAAAAGGAGTTGCCATAGTTACGGAAACAAATAAACATGAGTCAAATGAAACAAATAAAATGAGAGTAAAATCCCGAAATAAGCGTGTATATCGGCTGAGCAAGCCAGAAACAATAGCGAGATAAGAATAATGATAAAAGCAAATATCCATAAGATACTGAAAAATAACATAGGTCCGATAACCACACTACACCCACACACACACACTCCGAGACCAAATATGCGAAGCAGAATGAATAAATAATATAACATGAAGACACGTTACGATAAGAATCGTAACAGCATGACAAGAATCAGTCGATGGTTCATTGGCTTGATCTGAGAGTACTGATCATTAAGATACAGCCTCAGAATTTGCCTGGCGTGAGAAATGGGAAACCACGCAAGACCACACTCAGGCTTGCCGACAGTGGGGTTCGAACCCACTACCTCCCGAATACGGGATACTTGCCGCACTTAAGCGACTGCAGCTATCGAGCTTGATAAATTAGAAATATTAGAAAGAAGAATTATAAGGAAAATATTAGGTCCTCTAAGAATTGCAGAGTTTTGGAAATTAAGAAGTAACAATGAAATTTACCAGAACGTAGAAAACATATCAGAAACAATAAGAAAAAGGAGATTGCTATTTCTTGGACACATTTACGGAATGGATGACAATAGACTAACTAAACGAATCTTCAAGTACCTTTGGGAAAAGAAATCAACTACCACCTGGATTCAAGAAGTCAAGAAAGACCTGGAAAGGAACAACGTACGAGAAGAAGAATTATTGGAAAGAAATATATTTTTAGGAAGAAAGTCTTACAAATTGAAGGATTATAAGGGAGGAAGGAAAAGAAAACAGGCACAAAGTGGACTGAAGACAGGAAAAAGAAACACAGTGAAACAATGAAAGAATACTAGAAGAAAAGGAAAGAACAACTAAGGAGGAACAATTGAAATTGTAACGTGGTCCTTAGAAGGCCGGAACGTGAGAATCAGAAGAAGAAATAAATAAATAAATTAATAAATAAATAAATAAATAAATAAATAAATAAATAAATAAATGAATAAATAAATAAATACAGAGATTTTATTAAGCCGAGGAGGAAGTTGGACAATTAAAATTTAGAAGCAGTTTATTATTCCACTCTCACACATAAAGCGAATAACTAGGTCGGCATTATTCTCGTCGTCGGCTAGTATGAGTTCGAGTGTCTGCTGTAGGTCGATGTTCCGTCTTAATGTTAGGACAGAAACAAAACTACCCGTTTTATTCTTCCACTAAGTATTTATTGACACTTGACACTTGTTTCACATGTCATATCGATTTCTCTTAGTCAAACAACAGAACAGGGGTTTGGCTAGAACAGAGGTTTGGATAAAAAAAAGTCTTAGAGTTCCGAAGTTCACAGAATAAACAAAGCCTGTCATCTAACAACCTCCCACCTTTTGATTCTAACAACTTACAGAATCAAAACATATACAACGCGATTCTTTCGTATATCTGAAACTTTCTTGGTGGACGATCTTTACTAAATTCCTTTCTGCAGCATCAAATTCTCTGGCAGACAACTCTCCAGTAATAGTCTTCTTCCTTGCATTGTTAATGAATCGCTGCATGCACGCTACCATCCGAAGGATCTTGTTGTATGTAAAGAAATAGCTCATGTACCATGCCTCTTTCTGACAGGAGGTAACCAGCGATAAAACATCTTCCTTTTTTCTCTCTTGGCTTACCTCTTCTTGATTTACGACAGACTGGGACTTTGGCCATTCTTCTTCAGGATTACTCAGTCCGTCAAGATTGCAGAATAGTTTATCTACATTCTTGTCCCACGAGTCCGAGGACTTTTGCCGGTCTTGAGCATTCTTTGCTTGGTAGTGAGGAAGTGTTCTCGCAACCTCTCAGCTCAAATCTACCTTCAGCCATGATCCCAGTAGCTTGCTCCACAAATGTCTTCAGTTCCTCTACTGAATCAACTGACGTGACGCAGTTGTCTACATAAAATGAATTACTCAGTTTCTCCGCCACCTCTCTCTGAGATGGTTTACATTGATCCAAATGGTGCTGTATGACATCCCCCAGAATAAATGGGCTGCAGTTCACCCCAAAAACCACTGTACAGTGTCTCATAACCCTCGTCTGCTTCTCCTCCTCGAGATTCTCCCACCAAAGGAACCTCAGAAAATCTCTATCCCGATCGTGAACAGAGATCTGAATAAAAGCCTTATTAATATCAAAGATCACGCCGATCCTCCCTCGACGGAACTTTAGAAGGACTGAGGGGATTAGATCTAATAGATTCGGCCCTTTAGCCAGACAGTCATTTAATGAAGGACTTCCCTTCACCTTACAAGAAGCATCGAACACTGGTCTGATACTTGTTGTCGAGTTCTCTTTGAGCACCCCGTGATGAGGTAGATAATGTCTAGGTCCTTGTACTTCATCTTCTGGAACGATTCGTGTTACTCCTTCCATTAGCCACGTTTGTAACACCTCATCATAGCGCTCAAGTTTCCCAATAGCACAGAGTTTTGATGTCGTTGAGATCAATCTCTTCTCTGCTATCCCTCGATTATCCGGTAACTCTTCCACACTTTATTTATCCAAGGGAACTTCACTTCATATCTTCCCCATCAGGAGGAGATCTACAGTGTCATATGACGTTTAGTTGTATCTCGATCTCTTATGCCTTAGATCAGGCCTTTCCAATTCGAGCACTTAGTGCTGGGGTCCACCAGCGCTGCACTCGGCAGCACCATTCCCCTCCATCCCTACACACGCCACGCAGTGGTCGGTGCAGTATCTATTCGATAGAACAGATACGGGAGCAGTTGTTTACACCTTCGTTAAAAATTTCGTTTAATCCTTCATGGGTGGATTCATATTTTGTTCTCGATACCAGAAGGAAAGCTCATTGTTTAATTTTTCATGTCATTCTAAGCGTAAAGTCTTCAACCGTTCGACTACACTACCACAATATACATGTTTCAAAGTATGATGACATTGTTGGGGCAGCAAGAACTGAACGAAATGCTAAAATCGGAATCGCCGAGTTCTTCAGAGATAAGTAATAACTTACTCATTAGGAATTGTTTTACATGCAATTTAGGGGATTTGTTTTCGTTTTTGTGTTCGTATTATTAAGAAATGTTTAGAATTAGACTTAGATGTGCTGCTAAGAAAACACAAAGATAATTATTTTATCTCCCTGTCCCACAGATACTTGAACCCAAAACTATAGAAGGTGAAGTTCGAGCAAATTATGGGCTATTGTTGCTCTGAAAATTGTAAAAAGTGGGCGAACCATTACTGATGGCGAATTTGTAAAAGAATGTTTAATAGAGTGCTCGTAAATATTGTTTCTACGTGCTGTGTCCCACTTTGAGGCGATAAGCTTGTCAAGAAACGATCTCTCGTCATGTACAGGAACTGGTGCCGACTAGAAGTAGCAACTGCGGAACAAGTGCGGCACTTTCTGGAAATACTCGATTGCTCTCTATGGGACTACTGACAAAAGTGACAGGGTACAGCTATCTGGTTTCGTCAGGGGAGTCGAAAAATATTTTGTTATAACTGGCACCTGTACTGTACACCACTACTGAGGGACTACCACACATCATTCCCTCAAAGACATTACCATCGGCGCAGATATATTTGCAGCTGTTTAAGACGCAATGAACGATATGGGCTTATCACTCAGAAATCTGTCTAGTGTCGCTACTGACGGAGCACCAGCGAAGTCTTCGGGTGGGAAAGGTTTCACAGGCCGCATCAAAACGAAGGTGCGAGATGCTGGGTTGCCTCCAATATTATCGGTATACTGTGTTTTACATCAAGAACAATTATGCGGAAAGAACTTTCGCAACTCTCTGTTATGGATACTGTGTCAAAATGTGTAAATTTCTGCAGAAAGCATTTTTTTTAACCATCGTCAGTCCAAAGAATTTTTAAAAGATCTCGAGGCAGAATGTAGCGACATTCCCCTTTATTGTACTGTGCGCTGGTTACGTTGCGCGAAGGTGCTAGCAACCTTCTTTGCAATAATTGAAGAAATTGCTCTGTTCATTGAGATGAGAGGTTCTCTACTACCAACTTTGCGGAACAAACTATGGGTAGCTGACTTCGCTTTCTTGGCGGACATAACGTCTTATTTGAATGATTTAAATATTTCATTGCAAGGGAGAAAAAATTGTTTAGCACCATGTGTGATAGATTTAAGGCTTTAAAAATGCAGAGTTTGTTATTGAAAAGTCAGCAAATTTTGACAATTTTCCTTCTTTAAAATCATTACATCTGTCTTTTCATAAAAATGTTGCAGACTATCAGACGTTGTTATAGAATTTGCACTTTGAATTCAGTGCCCGATTCAAAGAAATGAATGATATGGCACCTCAACTTGAAATATTTACGAGCCCATTTTCAGCGCGTCTTGAAAAATCACTATCATATTTCCAAAGAGAGCTGATAAAACTATGCCGTCCTAAAGGACAGATACTACCACTACAGCGGTGATTTAATTTCCTTTTACGTAGTTGTTCATCCACGAGAATTTCCTAGACTTCAAGCACTGCCTTAAAATTTATGTCAGTGTTCGGTACCACGTATGCATGCGAACAGATGTTTTCAATTCTGAATTTAAATAAATGGAGAACTAGGACTTCTCCGTCTGATACTGACTTAGAGTCTGTACTTAGAATTTCTACTACCAAATCGATTGTACCCAATATTGGTAAATTAGATGCCGCAAAACGATATCAACAATCGACTTAAACTCTAAATGTACATTAAGGCAAACACAATGCATGTACAGAATAAATTGTGTGTTTATGTGTTCACAGAACTGTCATAAATAATATTGTTTTCATAAGCTGCGCGCTGATTTGATGACCTGTGGTTCTGTCTCTGCCACTTCCCCTCCTTCCCCCTCCACCTCAACGGTGCTACAGCACAGCGCCGGGACTGCTGCCGGGACCAGCCGGGGCCGTGGGAGCACCTCTGTTGAAATCGCTTGCCTTAGACGGAGTTGCATTTTCCGAGCTTACGTCAATTTTGTACATTTTCAATAATTCATTTTACTATTGGGCTCACTTAAATGACCGATAGAACAATGGAATTCGGCAAGCTAATTGGCCATATGCAAGCCAAATTGCATGATTCTAAGTGCCGTGTAAGTATGGAAAAATAAAAGGAATATGTCATAGGATCAAACACGTAGGTCACTAAAAGGGCCGTCTGGTTGAGCGATCCATTCATTGATACAACTTGCCGTTTCGCCACAGTAATTTTACAAATTCCTATTGTAACGAAGAGAAACTGGGGGGGTTTGGTGGCGGAGCCTCCAATGAGCAAGAGTGATTTCACGATTAATATTGTAGGTTCGCAATCATTTCGTCCTTATTAAAATCAATGTGTTAAATAATAATGCAAATTAGTAACTGATGTATAATTTTTGCTGTAAACGTAAATGAAAATTTAAATCGTGAAAATGCATATCTTCACTGAACATAAATAGAGTTTGAATCTAAGTTAGAGAAGAAAAAATTAAGTGCACTTATACATAAAGACCACTTTGCTTCTTCTCAGGATACAATCAAAATTCAACTGAGGATTCAGTGAAACTCTTCCACGCCTGAGAACATCGGATGCTTTGTGAGAATGTAGAAGTGTTCGAAAGGAACGATTTCTAAAACATTTACAGTACTATTGTTTCCTGAAAGGTGTTCTACCTGGGGAATACCAAGTGTCAACGTATTCACTTCATCCCCCAGCCTTTCTCTATAATGCCGAGCACTCAGAAGTTGCGACACTCGCACGGAACGCTAATCATTCCAGGAAATTACTAAGCATGGGTATGTCAAACAGTGACACTTCTACGGAGATCCAAGGAGGGTTGGAATTCAGAAGCAGAGAGGGATAGAGTCACCCGGTAAATAGATAAATAGATATATATATATATAGATAGGTAGAAATTTTAGAGTTCATTGCTACGGTGATTACTGGTGACAACTAGAGTTCAGTGTTGAACCGGTGATAATTCTTCTACAGCTATGGAATTCACCAAGACCACCAAGGGGAAGCCTTTGTCTGTTTACAACCCATGACCTTTGTGTCATAAGAAACCAGAGTCCTAAAGTCATGACATGCGGTACCATATAAATTACAAGTCAGAAGCTCTACCAACATTTTTTATCTCTGACCGGAGACGGCACGTGGAGGACCAGGTGTTTGTTCTCAATCTCACGCTAAAGAAATTACGTCACCCGCACGTGGAACAGTAGCATGGATATGGCGGACTATTTGCTCTAATAAAAAGTATATTTTAAGAAGAATTGGCGACGAAATTGCCATAGTAAATGGTAGGAATCTGTAAGAGAAACAATTTGGTTATTAATGATACAGATTTTACACCCATGATTAGCTTCAGAAGGAAATTTGTCAAACGACGCGCCTGTTCGTTCCAACTCAGTTACATCGACCAAACATAGCGCCTATATTATGAGGTAATTTAATAGTTCAATTCAGAAAGAGAAATTCTTAAATGCTCATCAATAGCATTGCTACTAAATTAAATAACTTTGTGTTACCTTGACACCTGCCTTCAATACATTTTTATGGGGTAGGAAAAGTGTCTGTAAAATTTTTGGCGGTAAGTGAAAATGGCATGAGAGTGGGAGTAAAATGTATAAAAGAGCGATGCGCCATCTTGAAAACACGCATTGTGTCAATTGAATTCGAGGCGAGTTCACTTATTTCAGAATAACTTTATAAACCAGCATTTGAAAGACTAAGTCCCAAGGTAAGATAGGTTTTGGCCGAAGGTGGCTGTAATATCACCTCCAAGTGGAGATATGTTTTAAACCTCACGTCATTTTTCAGGGACAGGTAGTAGACGGTAATTATAATGCCGCGATCCTTCAATTCCTGCAATTGAAGTCATAAATAATAATTGTTGTATTTTAAAATATTGAGTGTGCGGGTCGTGTTCGACAGATGTGCTCGGTCCGTGCAAGGAAGAGAACGTGTTAGGGGCATTTTTTGTTTATGTCATTATTTTCAGGTGAATAAAAAAGGAAGCATGTTTGTGAAACCAATATCTGTTAAGATGGCTAAATAAAACGATTGAGAGGCTGTCGAATCTGTAAAGGTGGGAGAAGACATACGAATACAGGTATGTGAATTACCACCTTGTTAAAATGCTTTTATTTGTTTCATGAAGTCACCATATATTTGTGTGTGTGTGTTTGTGACGCATTTTGGTCACCGTTTTATTTCGTGAAAATATCAGAGAAATAAGGCGAAAGGTCATTCGCTTTATTTTCTTGGATAATTGGGAAAGTCGCGAAATTAGCGTGTGAAGTGTTGTAGAGTAATAGATTTGATAGTTGAAAAACGATTTTAACGTGTAAAGTAACTGATCATTTCGGTACGTTTATTTTCTATATTTGCTGTTTGTCAAAGTTAAGATATTAATTCATCGTAAAATTTTGTTCGATGTAAAGACGAAATTCACGTAAGTGTAATCCGTGGTTATTCAGTTCGAGCTGACGTGAAAGCACACCGTTGTGTTAAGCGATGTAAATGTTATCAAGGGAAGTTACGAGACGAGATCGATAAATTGTTTTAACAGGTATTGCTATTTCAAAGTCTGTTGAAATCTGTGTAAAATTGATGAGAGAAAAATAAGAGTAAAATTTTTGTAAGTCAGATTGTAATATTCCAGTTTTGGATACATTTTGCTCAGATATGCGGGGAGGGATGATTAGTTGTCAGAGAGTATTTGTATAACAGCATGGTGGGTCACCCAAGAGAAATATTCCATATTAGTGTCGTGTCGAGATTTTGTGTTAAGCGAGTGTTTCAAGTCTTGCAAAATGGGAGGTAAGGAAGGTTTGTGAATCAGGTTGTTGAAATCCTGTAGTATTGATGCCGGGATATTCAGTGTAGGAAACACGAGGAATTGTTTCGGGTAATATATTTATTTAGATGGAAATAAGGTCAGTACATAATTAGGCTTCGACGTGAAACCGTAGGTCCGAATTGGACAAGAAATATTTGAGTGAAGTCTTAAATTAAATCTCTTCGTATAATCTATGTGGGTTAAAAATTATATTCTATGTGAATTGCCAGCGAAATCTAGGTTTATTTTTTCATTTTATGCCAGTCAAAAACACGACTAGCACACGTGTTTCGTTTCAAGATAACGAAGGGGAGACTTGTGTCACGTAACTAGAGCCAGCTGTAAGATTTAGCTCACTACCAGAAACTAACTGTAACTGGAATTTGTCACGCATAGTAAAATGTTTGGAATCAGATTTCATTTTTTAGAAGAGACTCGTTTTAATAGAGATTTGAATTCATTTTTGAAGCGATGGAAATTAGGCGATGATGTTGGAGTTAACCATTTTCATGGATGTCAGAAGTTGAGAATTGGTAGTAATGTTGTTTGACATTATTCGACGGTTGTACGAAGTCTTATTTTTAAATGTCACGAAGCGATGTGACGGGGATTTGGTTATTCTGCGTTGTGTTAATTCGTGCAGATTGTAGGATTTAATGTTAGGATCATCCAAGCTAGTTTCTTAATAATTGTTAGTGTTAATGTAAGCTTGTTGGGTGACGTCATGAAATAAATGAATAGTATTGGGAATCATAACAATGTATTCCATTTTCACCAGCAATGAATAAAGTGAACAATAAAACAAGACGATTATGTAATTGAAATAATTGGGGATTGTTTTAAAGAAACCATTCGTCGGGTTAGGTAACATTTGTTGCTAGATAGGATTATGAGATTACTTCAATTTATTAAATTATTAAATTCAGTGAAGTCGTATTTTGAGAATTAACTTAAAACCAAGTGACTAACTTGAAAATGTATTACGGAAATCTTAGTTTAATTTGATGGGAAATGTCAACTTATTAACGTAACGATTAAGGGGACATGTCCGATCACAAGTGTTGTGAGCGTTTGTTGTAGTTGTTATCATTTTTTATTTTTATTTGTTGAGCATCAGATGTGCTGGAGATTTATTAATGTGGAAACCTTGGTCTTCAACTACTGTAACTTAATTATGTTCAGGCTTCAGCTTAGAAATTTGGATGGTCATCAACCTCAGTGACTTAGATTAGGGCCATTTGCCATTATAGCATCTTTTTCTTTGCGGTCATCATCCACAATGACTTTAACGTAAATTACAAAGTTACGTGTCAGTAGTATAATACACGGATTCGGCGGCCGCCACCGCCACCGGGCTCCCAGAGGCCTCCTCCACCACCACCACAGCCAGAGGCCTCCCAGATGCATCCTCCACCACCACCACAGCCAGAGGCCTCCCAGAGGCCTCCTCCACCACCACCACAGCCAGAGGCCTCCCAGAGGTCTCCTCCACCACCCGCGGGAAATTTGAATTTGTAAACAAAGCCACGTGCTTTTTGACAGCTGTCATCGACAACAACGCATCGCTAACCTCAGTACTGCCATCTTGACGGGCCTAAACCTCAGTAGTACCAACTTAACCTAACTAGCTCGAGGTAAACAAAGCCACGTGTTTTTTGACAGCCACGTGCATTTTGACAGACAACAACGCATCGCTAACCTCAGTACTGCCATCTTGACGGGCCTAAACCTCAGTAGTACCAACTTAACCAAACTAGCGCGTGGTAAACATAGCCACGTGCTTTTTTGACAGCTGTCATCCGCCATCTTTAAACTACAGAGCACTGTGCTGCCCTCTTTATCGCAGTAGCTACAAATTCGTCACCTGTCATCGGCAGTGCTGCCATCTTGGCGGGTCTAAACCTTAGTGCTACCAACTTAACCTCACTAGCGCGAGATAAACAAATCCACGTGCTTTTTTGACAGCTGTCATCCATCATCTTTAATCGACAGAGCACCGTGCTGCCCTCATGCGGGTAATTTAGTCAGCTGTCATCCGCCATCTTTAATGAACAGAGCACCGTGCTGCCCTCATGCGGGACAATTTCGCTAGCTGTCATCCGCCATCTTTAATCGACAGAGCACCGTTCTGCCCTCATGCGGGGCAATTTCGTTAGCTGTCATCCGCCATCTTTAATCGACAGAGCACCGTGCTGCCCTCATGCGGGACAATTTCGTTAGCTGTCATCCGCCATCTTTTAATGAACAGAGCACCGTGCTGCCCTCATGCGCGGCAATTTCGTTAGCTGTCATCCGCCATCTTTTAATGAACAGAGCACCGTGCTGCCATCTTTGTGTTGGCATCTTTATTCTTTGACATGTGGTGGCGGCAAGTTCTACATCCACAATATGAGAGCACCGTGACGTACTCTTCGTTGTGGCGGACAATTTAAAAAAAGAACATGTCAAGGAATACCTTTGTTCTAAGAAGATATTACAAGAGAAGTGATTAAGAATATAATCGAACACGGTACTCGATACAACATATGATTAGAACATCGGTTGATAAATTTACAACATATCTGGTGTATACCTTTGTTCTAAGAGAAAAAGTAAGACTAAAATTTTGAACAGCTTGCGTAAGATAGCAACTCTTATAACTTCCTTTACTTTGCTAAGGCATAGCTTTATCGAACATACAACGCAATCTTGCACATATCACGTACCTACATGTTTATACTTGAACACATACTGCTGTTCATAGTTCGATATTGTAGAACACTGCATTGCAAGACTAGAATCAAACACGTTTGAGGAAAAAAATTCTGTTCTCGACATACTAGACGATACTATACTTACGAATCTGCTCATCACCTTCTTTCTTGCTTTTCTTCTATGAGTAATAAACAAAAACTCTATCTTGCAAATAAGGAGTGGGAGGAAGGTAATACCTAATCTAAAATAAAAGAATATGCCAATTCTACATTATTTATTTACATCTTGTATGTACAAGTTTTATCTCGAATCATTTTACCGTAGTGATGTTTGCGTACTTCTCAACGCAATTCTTGTATGTACAAGTTTAAACTTGCCGTACTACGCTCTCAGCGTACCTCTCCCTACAATATGTACAGTGAATTGTGATGTAAGACAGCTTAACGTAAGTACACACCTCTAGCATAATGTTTACACACACACATCTGCTTTATGTAAAGTAGTACCGATCAATACTACTATGCCCCCAGGCTAGAGTGTTGGTAGAATTTGGAATGACAAACCGTTTGCAATCATCGCTATTAAGGGCTACCTTACTAATTAAATGAGTGTACAACTGGTGCTTCTTGCTTCTAATGACAGACATTTGCTTATGCAAAACAGGTGGATTACTTTTAATGCAATTGTTATAGTTTTCAAAACTTAGCTGATTCTGAACGACATTCTTTTTAACCCCCTTCAATCTCTTTATTTGTAATTCATTTAAGAGTTTTATGCAATATGACTTGGATTTAGTACCTACAAATGAATCGATAATATTCCCAGCACATTCATCTTTCATTTTACCTAGAACCTTTTTGTTCACTAGCGGCAGATGATATTGATTATTTGCAGGATAGTTACTTGTATCAAACCTACCCAAGTCTGGCTTTATATCATTGTAATAGTCATCAGTCTTGATCTGATAAATAAACGAATCGGTATCTGTGTAGAGCAATTGCGCATTATGCGCGTACTTCTTCATCATATAATCGTAATGGAATTCATACATGAGTGTTTTAGCTAATTCAAGTACTGCGAAGCCGACGTAGGTAGGTTTGTCATACTTAACCTTAACACGAGTCATCTGTATAATAACTAAATTCTCATGTATGATGGTGCAGATGTGGAAATTTGGTTTACTTATTAAATAGTTAGCACCATACTTTTTCTTAATATTTTCCCAGTTTGTAATCAATTTTACATCAACGCGTTTGTCAACATTTTCCATAGTCTTACCAAACACACTGTTATTCATGAGCTTGTAGAAATCTTTTTCAAACTCGTTAACCGCATTCGTTCTTAAATTATTGTTCAGATCGATATATGGCTTTAGCCACGGTGACTGATTAAATTCTAGTACACGATGAATTTTGGATAACTTCAAACCAAGCTGCAAACACTGTTTTAAATTTCGGTAATGAATGATATACTTAGATTTATCACACAAATTAGCAATTAGCATTTTCGTCGTTGATGCGATGTACGGAGGCTTCATATTTTCAGGGCAGAACGGTAAGTCATTATGAGAAGTGTGTAACTCTTTAGGATACTGTAAGTCAACTTCGAGGAAATAGCCTTTATCAGCCTCATCGCCTAGGGCGTGCAGCTGTAAAGCATCAATTTCGCACTGCGTTAGCCAGCGGAAACCACTCACCGGTAGATGCTGACTCATCGCATACCCATACTGATTATTAGCATCGAGATAAACGATATACTGAGATTCCTGACTAGAATCGAAACTCGGCATGTACTTATTATTTGCCTTACAATATAGCCCGCTGCACTGACTTAGACCGCCTCGAATAGATGATTTCATAAAGTGCACCATATCAATATCAGTTAGCAGTTCCAAATTCACCTGCGTGTATTTTAACATCGCGTCCCAACTTAACCCATGCGCAGTAAAATACTGACATGGGTCAACGCTGTAGGTTTTCTTACAAACACAGCGAAAATTTTCAAAAACATCAGCTAACAAAAGTACATCCGTCTTTAAATATAAATCGGAGTATTCACCCAGCGTTTGAATGTGGAACTGCTCCCAGATATGTTGTGCATGTAAATAGTCATCATCACTAATATCTGCTGAATTCAGCGAGCTGTAAAAGGATTGTTTCGATGGTAAGGCACGTTCTTCGAGGCGTTCTAAGCAGTCAAGATATTCATAACAAAAAACACCCTTACGCCGAAGTAAATTAAACTGCGCTTCTTCGGGAAAAGCGCGTCGAATTTCCGTAAATTATTCAAGCTGTAAATGACTAGAAAGTTTATCGAGGCTACTCGCCATAAAGCGAAACGAGTCAAGGAATCTCAGTTTTATAGAATGCTCAGCATCTACTTTTACAGACTTTGCAAACGCAATGTACCGCTCTTTATTCTGAGGGATTATATCTACTTTTTCATCTGAAGCTCCAAATTGTGAAATGATGAAATGAGAGTCGTAACCAGATAAGTTATGAAAAATTACAGGGATAAATTTAGGAACTCTATACTTAAGATTACAGCTATAATGAGCGGCACATCTGTAGAAACCAGTTAAATGATCATGATCAAAACTTTAGGGTCATTTTCGGAAAATTTCCCATCACAAATGCTACACTTTGTAGCACGTTCATGATCATTTAACTGTATTTCGGTGAGTGGCTTCATAGGAATATTACTATTTAGAATACGACCAAGACGAACTGCATCACTTTCAAGTCTTTCTAAAAATACTTTAGCAGCATCATGTCCTCGATACAGCTCTAACTTGTTAAGCGTACTATCATAACTACACTTGATGTAATACGCGAAGCTATACGGGACATGCATGTGCGTAGTATTAGTGAAAGAGTTGTCAGGATTAGGTGAGCATGTGTTGCATGGCGTGAGGATGGCTTCAAAGTCTGCGTAAATCACGAACGGTACCCACATCTGCTTGTTAAAATTTGTAAATTTTAAAACATTATTGCCCGTAGTAGGTATCTCTGTACGTACATGATTGCAGTCATTCTTGGAATGCTTCGTTAACTGACCTTCAGTTCTAAAATACTGCAAGCATCCATCACATAGCCACTTTTTACACCTATCTTTTGACAACTGACTGCCAACAAGTCTACTCAAATTTTTAATCCAGCAAAAGTGGCTATTTTCACTGTTTTGAATATAGAGTAAGTTAACATGAGTACTCTTCTTATGACATGTATAATACAGAGGACCTACTACAGACTTTTTCTCTACACCATACACATTAATGCTAATGTTATTTAGTTCCTCAAAGCGCTTAATATCCTTTATCTGCACAGGAAATTCTATACTATCAAAATTTAGCTGCGTTGAATAGTGTGGATACGATGATGTTCTCTTAGGTACGTCTGATTTAGCAGGATTTAAAGCCGACATCACCGCCCATGCAAAACATGCTTCGTCATTGTTTTGGATGTTTACAACAGCTTCTTTTCGCTGAATCCATGTCGGCAGCTCGATGTACGATGAACCTCGCATGGGAATGTACTTATTGATGTTAACTTCTAGATACATTATTTCAACTAAAGCCCACCCTGATTCCTTTTCCTGAAATTCCTCGCTCTTAGTTGAAATAATGTTAGAGACATCCCTAAGTGCATCACCAACATTAGTCGACTCACTTATGACAAAATTCTTCGTATTAAATGATTTAATGTCCGTTACTTCGGATTCATCCGTGCTTTTAATGTACAAGGCGAAAAGTTCAAAATTAACTTTAAATAAATTATGATTGGACAAAGATTTAGCAAGAAGCTGTTGTACATCCGGTTGAACACAATTTTTAAAGTTTGAAGTGCTCTGAAACTTTTGACTGGTGCGAATTCTGTAACTAGCAATCCTACTTTTAAATGCTGTATTAATTTCCTCGTTGTTTGCGTTACTACCACTTCTACACGCATTATTTTTATGCGCATTACTCCGTAAGTGTCCCTGAAAATGAGAAGATGGTACATCGGTGTTACAGTGCTCGCAGTGAATAGTTTGAAGTTCATTTTCCTAGGTTTTTTACTACTAGTACTTTCTACAGCTACATCGGTAGCTGCACGCTTTTTCCCTACTACTACCTGAGGGCAAGTAGATATTTGATGTACCTCTACTAAGTGAGCCTGGTATTGCTCTACATTAGCGAAATACACCCCACAAACTTCACATAAAGCGGATGTTATGCTAGGGTGTTTTACTTTTTTATGTCGCGTAAGGGCATCTACCCTCGTAAACGATACCTCACACTGCTCGCAGGTGAACGTATCAGACGCCTCACGATGTTTCGATTTTACATGACGCGTAAGGGTATCTCGTCTTGTAAAAGTTACATCGCACTGCGAGCAGGGAAACATCTGAAAAGAGAACAACCAATAGAGATTAGCCTAAAGTTGCGATGTTCAACCTATAGAGGTCGGACATGACTGTGAGTATTAAATTATATGATTAACCTCTTCTATGGCATGCGGACTAAAGAAAATAACTATTTATCAATAGACTAAAGTTACGATGTTTTAGAAGAAATCAAGTTTCAGCTTGTTGAAGTCAGACATAGCTATGTGTGTGTGTGTGTTTGAAATTATAAAATTAACCTCGTCTATAGCATGAGGATTGAAGAGAACGACTATTTATAAATAGACTCAAGTTACGATGTTTTAGAAGAAACCAAGTTTCAGCCTGTTGAGGACAGACATAGCTATGTGTGTTTGAAATTATAAAATTAACCTCGTCTATAGCATGAGGATTGAAGAGAACGACTATTTATCAATAGACTCAAGTTACGATGTTCGGAAGAAACCAAGTTTCCGCCTGTTGAGGTTAGACATAGCTATGTGTGCGTGTGTGTGTTTGAAACTATAAAATTAACCTCGTCTATAGCATGAGGATTGAAGAGAACGACTATTTCTCAATAGACTCAAGTTACGATGTTTTAGAAGAAACCAAGTTTCAGCCTGTTGAGGACAGACATAGCTATGTGTGTGTTTGAAATTATAAAATTAACCTCGTCTATAGCATGAGGATTGAAGAGAACGACTATTTATAAATAGACTCAAGTTACGATGTTTTAGAAGAAACCAAGTTTCAGCCTGTTGAGGACAGACATAGCTATGTGTGTTTGAAATTATAAAATTAACCTCGTCTATAGCATGAGGATTGAAGAGAACGACTATTTATCAATAGACTCAAGTTACGATGTTCGGAAGAAACCAAGTTTCCGCCTGTTGAGGTTAGACATAGCTATGTGTGCGTGTGTGTGTTTGAAACTATAAAATTAACCTCGTCTATAGCATGAGGATTGAAGAGAACGACTATTTCTCAATAGACTCAAGTTACGATGTTTTAGAAGAAACCAAGTTTCAGCCTGTTGAGGACAGACATAGCTATGTGTGTGTTTGAAATTATAAAATTAACCTCGTCTATAGCATGAGGATTGAAGAGAACGACTATTTATCAATAGACTAATGTTACGATGTTTTAGAATAAACCAAGTTTCAGCCTGTTGAGGTCAGACATAGCTATGTGTGTGTTTGAAATTATAAAATTAACCTCATCTATAGCATGAGGATTGAAGAGAACGACTATTTATCAATAGACTAAATTTACGATGTTTTAGAAGAAACCAAGTTTCAGCCTGTTGAGGACAGACATAGCTATGTGCCAGCTTAGCATTGGCCAGCAGGTATTCATCGCTGATCGCGCGGAATTTGAAATGTCGCAACTTTTAAGCCCCGTAGTTAACGCCCTAATGAATGTTGGCACCCAAACTTGATGCCGACATCGTTTCCGATGTTCGGAAGAAACCAAGTTTCAGCCTGTTGAGGTCAGACATAGCTATGTGTGTGTTTGAAATTATAAAATTAACCTGGTCTATAGCATGAGGATTGAAGAGAACGACTATTTATCAATAGACTCAAGTTACGATGTTGGGAAGAAACCAAGTTTCAGCCTGTTGAGGTTAGACATAGCTATGTGTGTGTGTTTGAAATTATAAAATTAACCTCGTCTATAGCATGAGGATTGAAGAGAACGACTATTTATCAATAGACTCAAGTTGCAATGTTTTAGAAGAAACCAAGTTTCAGCCTGTTGAGGACAGACATAGCTATGTGTGTGTTTGAAATTATAAAATTAACCTCGTCTATAGCATGAGGATTGAAGAGAACGACTATTTATCAATAGACTCAAGTTACGATGTTCGGAAGAAACCAAGTTTCAGCCTGTTGAGGACAGACATAGCTATGTGTGTTTGAAATTATAAAATTAACCTCGTCTATAGCATGAGGATTGAAGAGAACGACTATTTATCAATAGACTCAAGTTACGATGTTCGGAAGAAACCAAGTTTCCGCCTGTTGAGGTTAGACATAGCTATGTGTGTGTGTGTGTTTGAAATTATAAAATTAACCTCGTCTATAGCATGAGGATTGAAGAGAACGACTATTTATCAATGGACTAAAGTTACGATGTTTTAGAAGAAACCAAGTTTCCGCCTGTTGAGGTCAGACATAGCTATGTATGTGTTTGAAATTATAAAATTAACCTCGTCTATAGCATGAGGATTGAAGAGAACGACTATTTCTCAATAGACTAAAGTTACGATGTTTAGAAGAATCCAAGTTTCAGCCTGTTGAGGACAGACATAGCTATGTGTGTGTTTGAAATTATAAAATTAACCTCGTCTATAGCATGGGGATTGAAGAGAACAACTATTTATGATTAGCTTAAAGTTACGATGTTCGGAAGAAACCAAGTTTCAACGAATAGAGGTCAGACATACCTTAAAATCTTCGCGCTGCAAACTGTTACTCGGATGAATAAAATGCGTGCGTTCAAGCCTGAAACTCGAATGATAATATTCTGGTCGTACCTAAAAAAGAAAAGAAGAAACATATATGAATGTAGTGTAGGGTACATCAGCTAGCCTAGCTATCTTTACAACTCAAAGTTCGAAAACATACCTTAAAAATGCATGTGCTGCAGACTGTTACTCGGATAAATAAAATGCGTACGTTCAAGCCTGAAACTCGAATGATAATATTCTAGTTGTACCTAAAAAGAAAAGAACAAACATATATGAATGTAGTGTAGGGTACATCAGCTAACCTAGCTATCTTTACAACTCAAAGTTCGAAAACATACCTTAAAAATGCACATGCTGCAGACTGCTACTCGGATGAATAAAATGCGTACTTTCAAGCCTGTAACTCGAACGGTACCTAAAAAAGAAAAGAACAAACATATATGAATGTAGATGTCTATTACCTAGCGTAGAAGTTCCTTTGCAAACAGTAACTAACAGTTCTGACTTACCTTAAGATAAAGGTTGAAGAATAATATTCACAGCGGGCAGTACTTAGACGGGAGATGTGTACGTAATAAACGCATACAGAGAACTGTGAGCGCTTCACGCAGACTGCAGCGAGTAAATATGCTGCTTGTTACCAAGCGGATGTGAAAGTCGCTGACAACTGCAGTACAGTTGGAACTAAATGTTTATGCAACAAGAGCTCTCCTGAGGGCCTGACGCTGAGTTCTGCAGGCTGACGTATTTAAGCCGGAATCGAACCTGCTGTTGATGCCGAGGTGTCAGAATTTAAGAGTTCTGCAGCGGATCGAGCCTTAGAAAGTTAGCGCGCGATCCTCGACCTCTGGACTTAAACGGGAGGGTACTAAGCTACATCCGCGGTATTCCTTACCTGTAGGTACTTAAAGGTATTGAGCTAAAACCGCATCTAGCTAGATCATGTAATTACACGTAATGACGATCGCGCAGGCCCCCCTCGCCTAGCATTTGCTATTTTTTACGGCTTCCAACAGTAGGAGTTCGAACCCGCTATCTTCCGAAGTAGCGAGAATGATTGAAGAGTGTTGAGGGTGATTTAATTGTCGGATGGAGGAGATAAGCCTTGTGCAGGCTTCTTCAGTAGGAGTAGGCTATGTGCCGGTACTAGGATATCTAGTTATAAAACCCGCTACAACAAATTTATCGCGTATACTGCGATTTTAAATCCTTGTCAGGAAGGGTAACCGGTCGTAAAACTATGGTGTATGATCTAAGAGGCGGGGTGTGCAAAAAAGCCAGCATTAAGTAAGGGCTGTTGATGGGGACGTTAAACCTTATGCAGACTCCTTCGAAAATGATTGCAGGTACAAGAGTGTTGAGGGTGATTCATTTGTCGGATGGAGGTGATAAGCCTTGTGCCGGCTTCTTCAGTAGGAGTAGGCTATGTGCCGGTACTAGGATATCTAGTTATAAAACCCGCTACAACAAATTTATCGCGTATACTGCGATTTTAAATCCTAGTCAGGAAGGGTAACCGGTCGTAAAACTATGGTGTATGATCTAAGAGGCGGGGTGTGCAAAAAAGCCAGCATTAAGTAAGGGCTGTTGATGGGGACGTTAAACCTTATGCAGACTCCTTCGAAAATGATTGTGAGTACAAGAGTGTTGAGGGTGATTCATTTGTCGGATGGAGGCTTTAAGCTGTGTGCAGGCTTCTTCGGTAGGAGTAGGCTATGTACCAGCACTGGGTTTTACCCTCTCCCTACTGTAGTATATTACATTCTTAGGTAGTTTCGAGGGCATGCAAAAAGGCAGCATTAAGTAAGGGCTGTTGATGGGGGCGTTAAACCTTGTGCAGACTCCTTCGAAAATGATTATGAGTATAAGATGTTGAGGGTGATTTATCTGTCGGATGGAGGCGTTAAGCCTTGTGCAGGCTTCTTCGGTAGGAGTAGGCTATGTGCCGGCACCGGGTTTTACCCTCTCCCTACGGTAGTATATTACATTCTTAGGTAGTTTCGAGGGCGTGCAAAAAGCCAGCATTAAGTAAGGGCTGTTGATGGAGGGGTGTTAAACCTTGTACAGGCTCCTTCAACAGGAGTAGCCTACATGCCGGCGCCGTGCAGGCTCTTTCGATAGGAGTTGGCTATATGCTGGCACTGTGTTTTAACCTCTCCGTACAATCATGATATATTGTAACAGTAAATTTGGTACTTCGGTAGAGATGAGACGCAGGGCGTGTACCAGTCGCTGAAGTGCATACAGAGGGAGAGGGTTTGTTTAAAAGAAATCTTAAAAACTTTTGTTTCAGAGTTTATTAAAAAATTGAGATTAATATCACCTCTGTACAGCGTATACAGTCGAAAAGGTTCCTCGTCCTATGGCTGGCGATGTCCTTGGATTCCGGCAGCTCCATTTTCCATAGCAGCGAACCACCATTCGTCCCCCGATGGAAGTTCTAGAAGATCTATTCGGTGCTTTGAAGATCCATGGCGTCGAGGTAGTCCTTGTAAATGGTGAACATGAATGAACATCGTTCAGCTCTGGGGCGAGTTAGTGCAAAGGCTGCTTCTGCACAGATGATAGAGTGTTTATAAATGCTTTCAACAAAGTCCAAACACAAATGTCTCGGTGAAATGTCACTTAACTTTATCACGTGTCAAGTGAAAGAAACATTCACAAAATAAAGTCCACTCGGAACTGATTTAAAGTTACTGAAAGTTTGTTGCACCTATTACAACGTGAAGTAAGTTCATTGAAGCACTGTTCAGTTTAAATGAAATAAAGATGTTCCGCTCGTGAATCAAACTAGTTCACGTGTTGAAACCAAAAGACGAAATTAACTGAGTACTGACAGTCCTTGGTTTGACTGTTCGTAAACTAAATGTACACTGTTCATTAGAACGGAAATGCACTGTTCATTAAAATAGAGATGCGCTGTTCACACCTGCACAGTTCACAGTTCATGACCACAGTTTACGGATTGGTAAATTAAATTTGGATTAAACACAGTTTATAACTTAAAGTATCGAGTCCTCGGCAAGGAGCAATCAGATTCAAGTCCATTAAATTTAAATTTCGAACACCCGAAAATGTTTGCGGGTCTTGGACACTCGTATAGAGTAACAGTCAATAAATAATGTCCAGACGATACACAATTCACCTCACGTCCTATCGGAGTAAAAGGTTGTCACAATATAAGGAAATCTGAATAAGTCCACATTCAACGTGACTATATTAAAGTCCACGAACTTGAAACTTAGCAGCGGCTTCACGCTCGATTACCACACCCGCGAACTGACGGTGCGAATACTACAGTCTAATGTGCTTATAGAAATCCCGGCCACAAACTGGTATCACATTCTGCAGCGCACTGCTGCTCACTATAACATGCTGCAACACACACTCACATTCACTTTCACTGATCTGCTGAGCGAAGCAGCACGTATTTATATTTGATCCGAAACTCGTAGAACATTCTACATCAATCCAGGCTTCGTAGTGCAGCGAGGCATGCTGTGACGTCACCCGCTCACTACGTCACACGCGCGCAGCTGTTGCTCGCTGCCTAGTCAGTTCTTCGTAAGCAGTCCGGAGCATAACACGTAAGTTTAAGATTTTCATAACGGGGACTTAGTCTGTACCGCCGTTACCGGTACAATATTATGTTAGGAACTTACACGAGCTAAATGCTACACACAGCTAAGAAGACGTTCCGTGAGTTACAAGTGGCTTATCAGCACACAGTGTCTTCGTTCAAGGTTACTACAGCCGGAAGATGAGTGTACAATTTCAGCCAACACATACATTCTGCAGATCGCTCTGAATGACTGCGCCGATACAACTTCAAAGATGGTGTTCTATGCAGTAGAACAAAAAATGTAACCCATAACCCGTTCCTAAAGCTTAAAACTGTAAATGTTTGAAGCTCCTGTTTTTACAGCTAGATGTGGTTCCTAACGTAGCAGGGCCGGGATTAAAAATTTGTTTTAAAGCCGAGTGCCTCCTCCTAACGCAAGAGTTTAAATCGCAAGAATCTGTTTTACGACCGGTTGCCCTTCCTGACGCGAGATTTTAAATCACAAGAATCCGTTTTACAACAGGATGCCCTTCTAGGATTTTAAAAAAGCAGTATCTAGCCTCTTACATCATACACTATTGTTTTACGGTACGGCCGGTTGCCCTTCCTGACGCGAGATTTTAAATCACAAGAATCTGTTTTACAACTGGATGCCCTCCTAGGATTTTAAATAGCAGTATCTAGCCTCTTACATCATACACTATTGTTTTCGACCTGTTGCCCTTCCTGACGTCAAAGAACTGGGATTAAGAATCTGTTTTACAACTAGATGCTCTTTTTAACACGAGAATCGGGGTTTTACAGCTAGATGCACTTCTTAGATTTTAAATCGCAGTATCTAGTGTTACA
This sequence comes from Anabrus simplex, assembly GCF_040414725.1. Lineage (NCBI taxonomy): Eukaryota > Metazoa > Arthropoda > Insecta > Orthoptera > Tettigoniidae > Anabrus > Anabrus simplex. The sequence continues at coordinate 95,751,228 of NC_090267.1, forward strand.
CTTCACAAGAATCTGTTTTACGACTGGTTGCCCTTCCTGACACAAAACTATTAGTATCTAGCCTCTTACATCATACACTATTGTTTTACGGTCGGATGCCCTTCCTGACGTCAAAGAACTGGGATTAAGAATCTGTTTTACAACTAGTTGCCCTTTCTCACACGAGAATCGGGGTTTTACAGCTAGATGCTCTTCTTGGTGCAGGAACTAAGATTTTAAATCGCTGTATCACGAACTATTGTTTTACGGCCGGTTGCCCTTCCTAAGGCTGAAAGACCAGGATTTAGCCAGTTACCCTTCCTGATGTAACAAGACTAGGATTTTAGCTAGAAATAGCTACATGAAATTATTATATAGAAAAAGAATCGCGTTGTATGTTCGATAAAGCTATGCCTTAACAGAGCAGGAAAAACGAGGTTATAACAATCGCTATCTTACGCAAGTCGTTCAGAACCGTAGTCTTGTTTTCTTTTAGAACAAAGGTATTCCTCGACATGTTCTTTTTTTAAATTGTCCGCCACAACGAAGAGTACGACACGGTGCTCTCAGATTGTGGATGTAGAACTTGCCTCCACCACATGTCAAAGAATAAAGATGCCAACACAAAGATGGCAGCACGGTGCTCTGTTCATTAAAAGATGGCGGATGACAGCTAACGAAATTGCCCCGCATGAGGGCAGCACGGTGCTCTGTTCATTAAAAGATGGCGGATGACAGCTAACGAAATTGCCCCGCATGAGGGCAGCACGGTGCTCTGTCGATTAAAGATGGCGGATGACAGCTAGCGAAATTGTCCCGCATGAGGGCAGCACGGTGCTCTGTTCATTAAAGATGGCGGATGACAGCTGACGAAATTACCCGCATGAGGGCAGCACGGTGCTCTGTCGATTAAAGATGGCGGATGACAGCTGACTAAATTACCCGCATGAGGGCAGCACGGCGCTCTATAGATTAAAGATGGCGGATGACAGCTGTCAAAAACAAGCATTTTTCAAATTATCCGCCAACACATTTCAAAGGTAAGTAGCTAAAGAGGGCAGCACTGTGCTCTATAGATTAAAGATGATGGATGACAGCTGTCAAAAAAGCACGTGGATTTGTTTATCTCGCGCTAGTGAGGTTAAGTTGGTAGCACTAAGGTTTAGACCCGCCAAGATGGCAGGACTGCCGATGACAGGTGACGAATTTGTAGCTACTGCGATAAAGAGGGCAGCGCAGTGCTCTGTAGTTTAAAGGTGGCGGATGACAGCTATCAAAAAAGCACGTGGCTTTGTTTACCACGCGCTAGTTAGGTTAAGTTGGTACTACTGAGGTTTAGGCCCGTCAAGATGGCAGTACTGAGGTTAGCGATGCGTTGTTGTCGATGACAGCTGTCAAAAAGCACGTGGCTTTGTTTACAAATTCAAATTTCCCGCGGGTGGTGGAGGAGACCTCTGGGAGGCCTCTGGCTGTGGTGGTGGTGGAGGAGGCCTCTGGGAGGCCTCTGGCTGTGGTGGTGGTGGAGGATGCATCTGGGAGGCCTCTGGCTGTGGTGGTGGTGGAGGAGGCCTCTGGGAGCCCGGTGGCGGTGGCGGCCGCCGAATCCGTGTATTATACTACTCGTGTCGGTCTATGACATAGTCGCAGGTCACATCGATTCAATTAAGGGTCCATGCCGCACAACTACTGTGTGGCACATTCCGATTGCACTGCCTTAATTATACCAAGAGTCCAGAACTCGTGCTACGTGGGCTGATACATCACGAATCATTATGATGTTACATGCAGTCTCACATGGAAGCCGATCTTAGGGATCTCCAGACTTTATTTATTTTCACTCTTAACTTAAGACAGTGGTTTCTAGTAAGGACGCCCCTCAGGCATTTGAGTTAAGGTCTCCAAAGCCAGTATCTCTTCTCAGCATTATGATTGTTATTATTACTTTTTTTATTACGGCCAAGACTGAGTTCGTTGTTAAAATGTCATATGTGTCTTCGACCTCAGTTTAAATTATTTAAATAAACACCAATTTCTTTGATTCGATTCCTCCTATTTAGAAGGTAGTTTAAGTTACTGAAACCCGCCTCTTACCTAAGCAAGTGACGAAGAACCCTACACGACCCAAGAGAAAGACCTCGTGTCGATTTGCTGATAGAGATATCCTGCGAAGGACCGTAAAGGGTTCAGTATATTGTAAACTGTCTCAATGGCAGTATGGACATCGTTGAGGCCTTCGGTTAAGAGGGTCTCGGGTTCGATTCCAGGCCGGGTCGGCGATTTTAATCGCTTCTGACTAAATCTTCTGGCCAGGGGACTGGGTGTTTGAGTTTGTACCAGTATTTTCATCTTCATATTCAGACAACACTTGACACTACCAACCACCATAGGAATACGCAATAGTGATTACATCCCTCCATATAGGGTTGGCGTCAGGAAGGGCATCTGGCCGTAAAACTGGGCTAAATCCAAATTTGCGACACAGTTCGCACCCACGACCCCACAGGTGTGCGAAAAACGGTAGAAAAAGAAGATCAGTATATTGTGGACTATACCAATAAAGATGAACTGACTTATTACCGCGTAGATTTCAAGAAAAGTAAATATAAAAGTATAGTAATGATGTTATTAGTATACGTCCCACTAACTACGTTACGGTTTCCGGAGACGCCGAAGTGCCACATTTTCCCCCGCAGGAGTTCTTTTACGTGCCGGTACACGGGGCTGACGTACTTGAGCATCTTCAAATACCACCGTACTGAGCCGGGATCGAAGCTGCCAACTTGGGCTCAGAAAGCCGGAACCTTAACGGTCTGAGCGACTCAGACCGGCTGCCGAGGAGGTAGGCTAGCTCTTGATTCGAGGCTATGAGTGAGAAGTACTGCAGGTGTCTCTTAATACCGGAGTATATGAAAATCGAGGCTCCATGCAAGTGTTCCAACCCCAGCACTCATCAGGAAACAGGTGTTATAATGAACAGAGTTGTCACAACACACGGTGTACCTCAAAGAACATAGTACCTGAAATATCAGAGGGTGTAGTCTGTACAACGAGTACAGCTAAAACTAAGAAGAGAGAGCGGGTGATTTAGAACTATGGGAATGCCCGGGACCATTTCTTGTATGTTCAAAAATATTCCTAAACTTTTAACTACGGTTAATGTTGGCATAATTAAATCTGCATTTGGAGGGCGCTAAGATGGACAAGCCTGAAACATACTGTCACACGTGTTGTCCAAAAATTATTTCGATTGTAGAACTTTCATGTTTTTGTAACAATCACTAGTCCGAGTACGGTTCTGAAACTATACATGAATCGTATGTCAATAAAAGGGACGCAAGATGAGCCTAATCTCATTCTATTTTCTGCTCCAAGGAAGACAGCTACCACTGAGGCCAACCAAGTCGATCACTTTCCCATCTTTCATGACTCTTCGCTTGTCCATTCTTGGAGGGATTTGAACTCTCTGTTCCATGATTACTTTCGAAGAAGACATGACAAATCAATGGTTCTGTCGCTCAAAAAGAGAAATCACCGCAACAAACAGGAATGGCATAGAGAGATTCACCCTCTACTTCAAAAAATTGTTTTTTCTCTTGCTAATTGTTTAACGTCACAAAGGCTCAGATAGATTTTTGGTGACGATAAGGATTTGAAAGGGATAGAACAGAGAAGGAAAATGCCCAAGGCTTAACATAGAATTTGCAGGGCTTGGAGATGGGAAACAATGGTAAAAACAGCTTCAAGGCTCCTCATGGTGAGTTTAGAATACACGATCTGTGGAATCCAAGCTCACGCCTGCTTAGAAATTAAATAACAGTAAGGAAATATATCAGAACATAGAAAAATATAATGAAACAATAGGCATTTTTATGGGCACATTTTTATGACGCATGAAAACAGATTAACAGAAAAAGGATACGGGGGGAAGGTAAACAAAAACCTAGATTCAATAGGCCAAGAAAGAGTTGGAACGAAATAATATAGGCGAAGAAGAAATCTAAGAAAGGAGTATTTTTAGAAAAAAGTTAAGTACGAAGGGGTTTCAAGGCAAACGGGAAAACAAAACTGATACTAAGCGATCTGAGGAAAGAAGGAAAAAACACAGCGAAAGGATTTAGGAGTATTGGCAAGGAAAAGGAAGCATCAAAAGCTGAGGAATTTAAATTGGCACGTGGACCCTAGCAGGCCGTAAACAAACAAACAATACACGAGACAAAAGTTGTATGGCAGTTTTGAAACATTCTGTTTCTACTCATTGGGCCTAGAAAACAATCTGCATCTCCACGAATCCTTCAACAACTACAACCAAACTGAGCAAATTGTACGGTGCTGCCTGACCAGAGGGTTTCAGAAACTGTAAATCAGCACTCTATTTCAGAAAAACGGCCGTCGTAAAAAGAGTCCTCACAAATTCATGTACATTTGCCACATCCCTCTGAATAAGCGCTTCGTCTGATGCCTTGTACTTTCCCTACAAAACAAAACAAAACAAAACAAAACAAAACAAAACAAAACAAAACAAAACAAAACAAAACAAAACAAAACAAAACAAAACAAAACAAAACAAAACAAAACAAAACAAAACAAAACAAAACAAAACAAAACAAAACAAAACAAAACAAAACAAAACAAAACAAAACAAAACAAAACAAAACAAAACAAAACAAAACAAAACAAAACAAAACAAAACAAAACAAAACAAAACAAAACAAAACAAAACAAAACAAAACAAAACAAAACAAAACAAAACAAAACAAAACAAAACAAAACAAAACAAAACAAAACAAAACAAAACAAAACAAAACAAAACAAAACAAAACAAAACAAAACAAAACAAAACAAAACAAAACAAAACAAAACAAAACAAAACAAAACAAAACAAAACAAAAGAGAAGAGAAGAAAAAATGAAATGGCGTATGGCTTTTAGTGCCGGGATTGTCCGAGGACATGTTCGCCTCGCCAGATGCAGGTCTTTTGATTTGACACCCGTAGGTGATGAGAATGAAATGATGATGAAAACGACACATACACCCAGCCCCCGTGCCGGCGAAATTAACCAATGATGGTTAAAATTCCCGACCCTGCCGAAAATCGAACCCGGGACCCCTGTGACCAAAGGCCAGCACGCTAACCATTTAGCCATGGAGCTGGACAGAGAAGAGAAGAGAAGAGAAGCGAAGAGAAGAGAAGAGAAGAGAAGAGAAGAGAAGAGAAGAGAAGAGAAGAGAAGAGAAGAGAAGAGAAGAGAAGAGAAGAGATTAATAATGACTGTGTTTCCTTTATGACCCTTCAGTTGCTTCTTTCTTTCTTTCTTTCTTTCTTTCTTTCTTTCTTTCTTTCTTTCTTTTTTTCTTAATTTGTTTACTCTCCAGGGTTAGTTTTTCCCTCGAACTCAGCAAGGAAACCCACCTCTACCACCTCAAGGGCAGTGTCCTGGAACGTGAGACTTTGGTCGGACGATACAACTGGAGAGGAGGACCAGTACCTCGCTGAGGTGGCCTCACCTGGTATGCTGAACAGAGGCCTCGTGGGCGAATGGGAAGATTGAAAGAGATAGACAAGGAAGAGGGAAGGAAGCAGTCGTGGCATAAGTTAGGTACCATCCCGGCATTTGCCTGGGGGAGAAGTGGAAAACCACGGAACACCACTTCGAGGATTGCTGAGGTGGTAATCGAACCCCTCTCTACTCAGTTGACCTCCTGAGGCTGTGTGGACGCCGTTCCAGCCCTCGTATCACTTTTGAAATTTTGTGACAGAGCCCGGAATCGAACCCCATCCTCCCGGGGGTATTAGCTAACCACACTAACCACTACACAACAGAGGCTGACTCCTTCAATTTCTATGGCTTTTAAGAGACACGGGGCTCTCAAGATGTTGTTTTATGGAGATTCTCCAACGTCCAAACATTAATGAAACGGATACCTCGCTCTCAAACCCCCCTCAAATGCCACCGACATCAGACGGGATCGAAATCACTTTTTCGAGAACAGAAGGGCAAGGACTGTTCGACAACGCCGCTGAAGCCTGCTATTATAGATAATAGAAGGTTAACCAAAGCTCACCAATGTATCAGTTCCGGATGTACACTTGCCGCCAAGCAGACGTCCAAGGTTAACCGCTCTGAACTTACGTTCCTACCTATAATTTAACTCAGGGAGGTAATTTGCAATAAACAAGTCAATTTATCCTTTCACAACATGAACATCGGGACAATGAAGTAGTCTGATATGACACTTGCTACCCCGGAATACAGGTCTTGCAATCACTTACATACTCTTTACAAGTAGTTTTCTAGACCTTTATTTGCAATTCGTGCTCATATTAGTCACCTCCGACATAGATGTATGGGCATAATTACAGTTCAGAGGCACTACTTCGCTACTGAGAGACGTGATTATGCCAAACGTCATGTTCATCACATACCTGTTGACTCACATACCTACAGAAGATTAAAACAACTCCTACTGAAATTGCAAAAGCAGTCATTGTGTGTCATTGACATGGTACTATCTAATGACCTCGTATTATTATTAACAAATAAATCGCAATTGGGAAATATCCCGGTGGCAATGTTCGCTTTCATTGGCGTGATAATGAAGTAAAGTTAAAAATAATTACCTAGGGACAGCAACTAGAGTACAACAAGACATTCCATGAAAAAAATATTACAAGAAATACTACTAATTTAACATTCTAAATCCAGCTTCAGAAGCATATCCAGCAGCTCAGCTTCTAAACATACCTATGTCGAAATACTAGGTAAACATGCATGAATCATCAAATTTTGACCTGAAAACATCTCCTCCTACCTCCTCTTCATTATTTCCCTCTTCCTTTCACATATCTTCTTCGTCTACTTCTACTTCTTACTAACCCTTCTCTTTACCTCTCAATTGAAGGCGATATCTCGGTATAATGAAGAAATGTATATATTTTTGAAACTTTCTCCTAAGTAGTATATAGTACTCATTATTCATATACTGTACTTTTAATATACTCTACCTACGATTTGTACTATATAGATGAAATGATTTGTTTTACGTGTGATTAATACTATTACTGTTATTATTGTTAGTATATTTTTCATATTATTGTTATTAGTAATTATTATTAACAGAATTCTAAGGCTGGTTAATGCAAGAAAGGGAGTACATCCCTAACTTTGCCAGAATAAATAAAACATATTATTATTATTATTATTATTATTATTATTATTATTATTATTATTATTATTATTATTATTATTATTATTATTATTATTATTATTATTATTGTACTGGGAGGTACACCTGAACACCGCGCACTTAAAAGAAGCTCCTTGAAGAACGTTATCTATCACACAAGACTTGAAACAGCTAGTGCAGGAAGTTGGGACATTGATCAACAGATGTCACTCTTAAAGGGATAGATTAATGTCACATTTTAAGGTTGCCTAAACCGACTGGATTTCTTTTGTTTTTGTGGGTTTGCCACAACTATTTCAAGAAGTTTTGGACGTTTCTCCCTAGAGGTGTCTATATTTAAAAAAAACTGATGGCATGCACTCTGGTGCAAAGTGGACCAACTAGTTATTGAAAGAAATTTTGTGTTTATGGGTTTTCTGATCTGAATGGACTTTCTTAGTTTTTGATATTTCAAGGTTTGCAACACTTCTTATTCTAACCAATCATAAATTTCATGTATTTATTTTTCAGCCAATCATACCGCTTCTTGTACCTATTTTGTCCGCCAATAAAAATGTGAGGGTGTGTCCGGTTTTAGTCCAGAGCCTTCTCGAACCCTCCTCTCGGGTATAAAAGCTGAAGCCTTTTCGAGCTAACTTGCCTTTCTGATTTTCGTCTTGCTGAGTGTGTGTGTTAAGACAGGAGGCGGAGGCTTCATTCTTCGGCAGGCAGATCATCTAAGGTAATAGCCAACAGTTTTTCCATCTAAGTAGTTATCTCCTCAAGCTGACCCTTGGGGAAGGTTCCAATCATTAACTATGTAACTGTCAATTTCCTAAAATGTAATCTTTCTTCCTGCTAATGTAAAAGTTAAAGTAAGTCGAGTACTTAAACTGTAATGCGGGGATAGAGAGTGCGTTACCCTCTCGATTTCCCCTTTCAGTTAATTTTGAGGTGACTATGATTTTGTAACCGTTTCCGCTTGTAACTTGTAAATTAACTTGTCCATCTAGTCACCTGAGTAGTGTGGGATTAGCCTCTGTATCGTCGGGCCACAAGCTCGAGTAGAGTTTTAACCTCTTAATTTCAAGGAGCGCAAGTGTTGTCTTCCATACATTTTGTATTTCGGGCCAGTAATTAAACCTGTTCATTTCCGCAAGGGCCCAGTAGAATGGGTACGAGATACCCTGTGTAAACTAATCGATATGGTGTTGTAAATTGTAGGTTGTGCCCAGAAAGGCCTGAAAGTCTAAGTTTATTGAGCAATGACCCTCTAGTAAAAGTATGGTTTCCTTGGCAGAAATTGTAGAGCATTGAGATTTTACCTTCAAATGTAAATATATTTGTGTGATATTGAATGGTGCCTTTGGAATTCCATACCTTGTAACCTCTGGAGCAATAGTGCTCTTGATAATTGTAATCTATAATTTCCTGTAAAACAATTGGGAGATTCGTCTCCTTGTCTATTTGTATAACGCAACAGTTGCGATAGCGGGACCTTGATAAATTATGAGCTTGAAGCTCAAATGATAACTGGTCTTTTCTAGGTTTTTCCTGCTTTTTCTATTTTGTACTTAACTACCTATACCTGAAATCTTGCAGTTTATGAAAATTTAAGATCTGAAAAGAAATATAACCTTCATTTTAAAGTTTTAAATTAATCTTTCACTCTCGTAGATAGAGCCATTCCAGCCCGCACCATCTTTCACCTCTGTGATCCACGAAAACACGGTTACATCATCATCATCATCATCATCATCATCATCATCATCATCGGTTTACCCTCCAGGTTCGGTTTTTCCCTCGGACTTAGCGAGGGATCGCACGTCTACCGCCTCAAGGGCAGTGTCCTGGAGCTTCAGACTCGTGGTCGGGGGATACAACTGGGAGTATGACCAGTACCTCGCCCAGGCGGCCTCACCTGCTATGCTGAACAGGGGTCTTGTGGAGGGATGGGAAGATTGGAAGGGATAGGCAAGGAAGAGGGAAGGAAGCGGCCGTGGCCTTAAGTTAGGTACCATCCCGGCATTCGCCTGGAGGAGAAGTGGGAAACCACGGAAAACCACTTCCAGGATGGCTGGGGTGGGAATCGAGCCCACCTCTACTCAGTTGACCTCCCGAGGCTGAGTGGACCCCGTTACAGCCCTCGTACCACTTTTCAAATTTCGTGGCAGAGCCGGGAATCGAACCCGGGCCTCCGGGGGTGGCCGCTAATCACGCTAACCACTACACCGCAGAGGCGGACAACACGGTTACAATTATTATTATTATTATTATTATTATTATTATTATTATTATTATTATTATTGTTATTAAAATTCACACACAACTAAAATATTTCCAGTGCTTAACACTACAGCTTACTATGCTATAGGTTGAGCTCACTACTAGCTTAAAAATACAACACCGTCATATACAAATTCACACAAACCTTAAATAATTCAGATGCCTTAATACTACATTTTACAGTGGATTGAGTGTTACATTAAAATATGACACCATCACATACAAAATTTGCACACAGTTTACAGAATGTTGAAGTCTGTTCTTGAAGCATCCTGAATTTACAAAAGAATATTTACCATAGTTTTCTTTATGCGGATAATCTGTCTACTTGTGTAACAGGGCTTTTCTGGTCGACTGATCGTGTAGGCATTATACATGGCACAATAACCGAGTTCGCTTCCAGGCCCCAACGTCTCCCACCCGAGTTTCTCTAACACTCGGATTGAAATAGTTAAGCACGAATCTTGCAGCACCGGGCGAGTTGGCCGTGCGCGTAGAGGCGCGCGGCTGTGAGCTTGCATCCGGGAGATAGTAGGTTCGAATCCCACTATCGGCAGCCCTGAAAATGGTTTTCCGTGGTTTCCCATTTTCACACCAGGCAAATGCTGGGGCTGTACCTTAATTAAGGCCACGGCCGCTTCCTTCCAACTCCTAGGCCTTTCCTATCCCATCGTCGCCATAAGACCTATCTGTGTCGGCGCGACGTAAAGCCCCTAGCAAAAAAAAAAAAATCTTGCAGCCTTTCGCTGTACCATCTCAAGTCCATCAATGAGTCCTGTTTTGTACAGATCCCATACGGCTGCTCCATATTCCAGGACTGGCCTAATGAGTGTAAGAAGGTGTAAGCTTTAGAAATTACACTTCCTACATGGGTGTCCCATTTTAGATTTCTCTTCACGTATTACGTGCTACATGTCACAATCACAAGGAAAAAGAAATTTGGTAGAATAATTAATTAAAACATTGTGAGCTTAATGGTAATAGTCATTCTACCATAGAATAAAACATACATACTTAAAAAATGAGATGTTTTAAATGAAAAAAATGTGTATCGAAGGCACCGATTGCTATGAAACTTGTCAGGATAATAATTAATAATAATAATAATAATAATAATAATAATAATAATAATAATAATAATAATGTTATTTGCTTTACGTCCCACTAACTACTTTTTAAGGTCTTCGGAGACGCCGAGGTGCCGGAATTTAGTCCCACAGGAGTTCTTTTACGTGCCAGTAAATCTACCGACACGGGGCTGTCGTATTTGAGAACCTTCAAATACCACCGGATTGAGCCAGGATCGAACCTGCCAAGTTGGGGTTAGAAGGCCAGCGCCTTAACCGTCTGAGCCACTCAGCCCGGCAGGATGATCATTAAGACATCAGAACATCGCTGCTGCACAACAGTTATTACATCGGCTATAAACAGCATGAAAAGTGAGTGATTCTGAAGTAAAATCCGCCAGTATGATCAAGATTTCATACTGAATAATACTTAAACTTCTATTAAAAGCTATACAGAAACATTAAAGCGCTAATAATAATAATAATAATAATAATAATAATAATAATAATAATAATAATAATAATAATAATAATAATAATAATAATAATCTTCATTTTTAATGTGTTTACCCCCCAGGGTTGAATTTTCCCTCGGACTCAGGGACCTCTACCGCCTCAACGGCAGTGTCCTGGAGCGTGAGACATTGGGTCGGGGGATACAACTGGGGAGAATGACCAGTACCTCTCCCAGGCGGCCTCACCCGCTATGCTGAACAGGGGCCTTGTGAGGGGGATGGGAAGATTGCAAGGGATAGACAAGGAAGATGGAAGGAAGCGGCCGTAGCCTTAAGTTAGGTACTATCCCGGCATGTGACTGGAGGAGAAGTAGGAAACCACGGAAAACGACTTCCAGGATGGCTGAGGTGGGAATCGAACCCACCTCCACTCATTTGACCTCCCGAGGTTGAGTGGAGCCCGTTCCAGCGCTCGTACCACTTTTCAAATTTCGTGGCAGAGCTGGGAATCAAACTCGGGCCTCCGGGGGTGGCAGCTATTCACACTAACCACCACACCACAGAGACGGACATAATAATAATAATAATAATAATAATAATAATAATAATAATAATAATAATAATAATTTATTCTTGCACGTCAATTTACATGTTTAACTTTACTCTTTGAATCGCTCTTTTTTCAATCACCCCTCCCCCTTCTCGACGATGATGATGATAATGATTGTTGTTTGAAGGGGCTTAACAGCGAGGTCATCGGCCTCTAACGGTGCGAGCTGCAACGGAATGAAACTATAATTAAAACTTCAAATTGTAACCACTGGCTAAAATATAAGACGAATCATGATGAAAAATTGACCATGAATCCAAAAAATCAGTGGATCCAATTCATAATGCCTCATATGCTGAGATAATGCTTGTTGTCCAAAGGCGTCCAACATTCAGATCATCGGCTCCTCATAATTGTACTTATTATTGGCAGATCAGAACAATGGAGTTCCTCCTATAGTGGTACTAATCACAGGTAATGTAGACTCATGGTGTTCCTCTCATGGTGGTGGACCCGTGGTATTTCACACATAATGGCACCACTCACGGGTAACACAAACCCATAGTCTTCCTCAGATAAGGGTACTACTCACAAGCAACGCAGACCCATGGCTTTCCTCACATAGTGGAACTAATCACAGGCCACGTATACTCGTGGTGTTGCTCACATAGTGGTACTAATCATAGGCAATGCAGACCCACGATGTATCACGCATTATGGTAACACCCACAGGCAACAGAGACCCATGGTGTTCCTTACATAAAGGCACTACTCACAGGCAACGCAGATCCATGGTGGTCCACACATTGTGGTACGAATCACGGGAAAAGCACAATCCCGTGGTGTTTCTCACATAGTGGTACCAATCACAGGCAACGCAGACCCATGGTTCCTCATATAGTGGTACCAATCACAGGCAACGCAGACCCATGGTGTTCCTCATATGGTGGTACTACTCATAGGCAACACAGACCCATGGTGCTCCTCATATAGTGGTACTACTCATAGGCAACGCAGACCCATGGTGTTCCTCATATGGTGGTACTACTCATAGGCAACGCAGATCCATGGTGTTCCTCATATGGTGGTACTACTCATAGGCAACACAGACCCATGGTGTTCCTCATATGGTGGTACTACTCATAGGCAACACAGACCCATGGTGTTCCTCATATGGTGGTACTACTCATAGGCAACACAGACCCATGGTGCTCCTCATATAGTGGTACTACTCATAGGCAACGCGGACCCATGGTGCTCCTCATATAGTGGTACTACTCATAGGCAACGCGGACCCATGGTGCTCCTCATATAGTGCTACTACTCATAGGCAACGCAGACCCATGGTTCCTCATATAGTGGTACTACTCATAGGCAACGCGGACCCATGGTGCTCCTCATATAGTGGTACTACTCATAGGCAACACAGACCCATGGTGTTCCTCATATAGTGGTACTACTCATAGGCAACGCGGACCCATGGTGCTCCTCATATAGTGGTACTACTCATAGGCAACGCGGACCCATGGTGCTCCTCATATAGTGGTACCGATCACAGGCAACGCAGACCCATGGTGTTCCTCATGTGGTGGTACTACTCATAGGCAACACAGACCCATGGTGTTCCTCATATGGTGGTACTACTCATAGGCAACGCGGACCCATGGTGCTCCTCATATAGTGGTACCAATCACAGGCAACGCAGACCCATGGTGTTCCTCATATGGTGGTACTACTCATAGGCAACACAGACCCATGGTGCTCCTCATATAGTGGTACTACTCATAGGCAACGCGGACCCATAGTGTTCCTCATATGGTGGTACTACTCATAGGCAACACAGACCCATGGTGTTCCTCATATGGTGGTACTACTCATAGGCAACACAGACCCATGGTGTTCCTCATATGGTGGTACTACTCATAGGCAACACAGACCCATGGTGTTCCTCATATGGTGGTACTACTCATAGGCAACACAGACCCATGGTGCTCCTCATATAGTGGTACTACTCATAGGCAACACAGACCCATGGTGTTCCTCATATGGTGGTACTACTCATAGGCAACGCGGACCCATGGTGCTCCTCATATAGTGGTACCAATCACAGGCAACGCAGACCCATAGTGTTCCTCATATGGTGGTACTACTCATAGGCAACACAGACCCATGGTGCTCCTCATATAGTGGTACTACTGATAGGCAACACAGACCCATGGTGGTCCTCATATGGTGGTACTACTCATAGGCAACGCGGGCCCATGGTGCTCCTCATATAGTGGTACCAATCACAGGCAACGCAGACCCATGGTGTTCCTCATATAGTGGTACTACTCATAGGCAACACAGACCCATGGTGCTCCTCATATGGTGGTACTGCTCATAGGCAACGCGGACCCATGGTGCTCCTCATATAGTGGTACCAATCACAGGCAACGCAGACCCATGGTGTTCCTCATATGGTGGTACTACTCATAGGCAACACAGACCCATGGTGTTCCTCATATGGTGGTACTACTCATAGGCAACACAGACCCATGGTGCTCCTCATATGGTGGTACTGCTCATAGGCAACGCGGACCCATGGTGCTCCTCATATAGTGGTACCAATCACAGGCAACGCAGACCCATGGTGTTCCTCATATGGTGGTACTACTCATAGGCAACACAGACCCATGGTGTTCCTCATATGGTGGTACTACTCATAGGCAACGCGGACCCATGGTGTTCCTCATATGGTGGTACTACTCATAGGCAACACAGACCCATGGTGTTCCTCATATGGTGGTACTACTCATAGGCAACGCGGACCCATGGTGCTCCTCATATAGTGGTACCAATCACAGGCAACGCAGACCCATGGTGTTCCTCATATGGTGGTACTACTCATAGGCAACACAGACCCATGGTGTTCCTCGTATGGTGCTACTACTCATAGGCAACGCAGACCCATGGTGTTCCTCACATAGTGGTACTACTCATAGGTAACGCAGACCCGTTCTGAATACAAGGGAAGCAACGCAATTCAGCGTGGCGCTCGGCAGTTCCTCCCGTACGGACGCCAAGTCCGTGACACCGCGCGCCCGCTTCCCCGCCTGGGTGGAATGCACACGATGGTACTAATCACAAGTAATATCATGGTTCCAATTCCATCATCTCTTGGCCGCCCCTTTAGTAGCCTCCTACGACAGGCAGGAGATACCATGGGTGTAGACTTCGTCTGCGTCTCCCACTCGTACGGGGTCATCTCTCTCTCCAGTGATTTCTTGATTCCAAACGTGGTTTGCCCTTCGATGTGGTCACCATACCCTATGTTGCTAACCTCACGGAGACGGGCATTTCAAAACGGCTATGGTGCTGACTAGTCCTAGTTTTTGACATATTTTTGTCTTGACAGAGGTAATGTCTGCTTTTCATTGCCATAGGCATTCCCACTTTATTCAGACTTGAGTGTCACTTATGTATACTGTTATCATTATTAAATAATCGTTATGCACAAGTAAGGAGAGCAGTTAAAATTTATTTACCATAATGTTTCTTCTTCTCTTCCTAGTAAGAATAGAATACTCCCATCCCCTATTCCCGGATCTGCTGGAAATGAGGAGAGAGAAAATACTTATTGAAATTCATATTATTCTAATACATGAATGCTTTTCTTATTACATTTAAAATTATGTACTACTACCTTAAAAGTTACACTTACACCTAATTACTTATTTACACCTAATCTCTGAATTGTAGTTTTAACGAACATTTATTTTTCTCCTAGACATTAACAGTGTTTTATAGTCTAGGACAACATGTATTTTACCCTTATTATTATCGTGCGTGAAATTATTTGTTTTGTTACGAGTCTAACAATGACAACAACTATACAGCCATGATTATAAACGTTGACTTTGTTCTTGGTGTCTTTTCATACTTTTAGTTAGTAATGAAAAATGATATGGCATATGGCTTTTAGTGTCGGGAGTGTCCGAGGACATGTTCGGCTCGCCAGGTGCAGGTCCTTTGATTTGACTCCCATAGGTGACTTGCGCATCGTAATGAGGATGAAATGATGATGAAGACGACACATACACCCAGCCCCCATGCCAGCGAAATTAACCAACGGTGGTTAAAATTCCCGACCCTGTCGGGAATCGAACCACGGACCCCCTGTGACCAAAGACCAGCACGCTAACCATTTAGCCATGGAGCCGGACGTTTAGTTAGTGCTATTCTTTTTCATTTCCTTTCACTACATACTTGGGCATCCGGCCGTAAAACAGGGCCAAATCCACATGTGTGACGCAGTTCGCACCCGCGATCCCGCAGATGTGGGAAAATGATTTATGTTCACCACCAAAATATTTAAAAGTGCACCAGTTCCCCTACACACTCTCAATAGATGAGCCTCTTCCATTAGTTCTTATCAGAATAAACTGATTTTCGTTATATTTCTCTCTCAGACCGTTGTTTTTATATGTCCCCATTAGCCTTTACACCACACATCTTAGTTCTCTATTTGCAAGCCTCTCTTTCCTTATTGACATATTTTGGATAATTTCACAAAATTCTGGTACTGTTCTTTTAGTCTCACATTCTGCCATAATCATCTGCTTCTCAATGTCCTTCACTCTGATCGTTGCTTTCTTGATGAATCTCTTCTCTTTATTGTGCATCACTTTATCCCAGTATTCTCCCACTCCAATTCTGCCTAGCATGCTTTTCACTTTCGTCAGCCAATAAGCATCATCTGAAGATTTCATCTGGTGTTGGTATGCCAGGTTTAATATTTCCCTTCCATCTCCCCTTCTTAATCTTAACCAATATTCCCCCAGTGGGGAAGGCGGTAGAATAACACCCACGGTATCCCTTGCCTGTCGTCAGAGGCGACTAAAAGGGGCCTCAGGGGCTCTTAACTTTGGAGCGTGGGTTGACGACCACGGGGCACATAGCTGAGTCCTGGCATTGCTTCCACTTACTTGTGCTAGGCTCCTCACTTTCATCTATCCAATCCGACCTCCTTTGGTCAACCTTTGCTTTTTAGACCCCGGCGGTATTACGTATGGAGGCCTAGGGAGTCTTTCATTTTCATGCCCTCGATGGCCCTTGTCTTCCTTGCCCGATACCTTCATTTTTCGAAGTGTCGGATCCCTTCGATTTTTCTCTCTGATTAGTGTTATATAGATGATGGTTGCCTAGTTGAACTTCCTTTTGAAACAATAATCACCACCACCACCACTCTTAAGCAATATTTTACTACTTTCCTAGCTATATCTGCTTGGATGCTGATATCTTCGTATAGTATTCTAGCTCCACTATATGATGTACATTCTGGTAGACCCTATATTATTTTACAGAATTTATTACTTACCAGTATGTGCCCGCGGCTTCGCCCGCGTTAGATGTTTCTTAACCGTTTACATAAATGCAAAAGAAAACTATATGTATTAATATACATCGTCTTCACTTTTAATATTGGTCGTTTTCAGGCATTTTAATATTTCACCCTCTTTCCACCCCCGCCCATAGGGCTGTCTTACACTACTGTTTTCTTTCCCAAACGGTAAGTCATATGAATATGAGAGCCATGCTGGAACATTCACACGCACATCCATGATCTCGGTCATTTTGGACATTCCTTGCACCCCTTCTAACCACCATCCCGATTGGGAATGGACTTTGGCTCAAACGGCATCCAAAGTGTCACGGTTCATCTCAGCTACCCCAAAGACTACGAACTCGCAGCTAATATCGGTCATTTTTCGGAATTTTAAATTTCATCCCTTTCTTTAGGGATGCTAGGGTTTTCTTGCACCTACAGTATTTTTTCCAGATAGTAAGTTATATGTGTATGTAGTTTGGTTGAGAGTTACTCTGAAACACACACACACATTCACCCGTAATCTCTTGTCATTTTCGACATTTTTTTAATTCACTTCTTCTCATCCCCTATGCATTGGGGCTTTTCATTTTTATATGCCGTTTATAGAAGGAGAAGAATAAAAATAAGAATGTTTAAGAAACACATCATAATTTTCACATACTGTTGGTTAGGCAACCCACTGATCAGACTTGTCATGCGGTTTACTTACCTTGCCCTATTTTCTTTTCACCCATCAGATTTAGTTCAAATCACTTCCTAAAAACTTCCAGGAGTAATAAGAACAAGTTGTGACTTTTTCAGCCTCATCGCTCCAGTCGTTTTTGAGTCTATTCGAGACATACACACAAACAAACATTCATTTATGTATATAATATATAGATATATAGATTATATTTAATTCTTATTTGTCTACTTCGAGACTCTTCCTAGCATCTCTTCATTCTATTACTGTCTTCTTTCTGCGTTCATCTGTCCATCCCGTATAACTTATTTTTGGTTTCTCTGCAATTTATGTTTACTTAATTTTTCCTCTTGTACGGACCGATAATTTTCAACTAGTGGTGTATTAGTTTTAGCCGGCCCCGTGGTGTAGGGGTAGCGTGCCTGCCTCTCACCCGGAGGCCCCGGGTTCGATTCCCGGCCAGGTCAGGGATTTTTACCTGGACCTGAGGGCTGGTTCGAGGTCCACTCAGCCTACGTGATTAGAATTGAGGAGCTATCTGACGGTGAGATAGCGGCCCCGGTCTAGACAGCCAAGAATAACGGCCGAGAGGATTCGTCGTGCTGACCACACGACACCTCGTAATCTGCAGGCCTTCGGGCTGAGCAGCGGTCGCTTGGTAGGCCAAGGCCCTTCAAGGGCTGTAGTGCCATGGGGTTTGGTTTTGGTTTGGTTTGGTGTATTAGTTTTTCTAGTTCATTAATATTATTTGCAAATTGATCACTTAGGATCATGCTATAATTTTATTTTTTTATTTTTATGAAGCTTTCTCTTCCTCCAGTACTCCTTCATATGGGCGCTATGCTGTTTTTTCTCTTCACCCGTCCAGTCTCTTCCCGTCTCTGCAGTTCTTTCGACTGGAAACCCTTCCAAATTTTGAATCATGGTCCGAAATGTTTTCCTGTCTAACATATGAATTTCCCGGATGTTGTACATGTCTAGATCATTACGAACTTCCTTAATCTGTGCCATCGTTGTTTTCTTGTTCCACACGTAATCGAATAACTTTTTGGTTAGTCTGGTTTTGTCCTTTCTGTTATCCGAGATATGATAACCACCTCTTTTTCATGGTCTCTGAAATTTTCTCCACATTTTGGTAGACTTCATTGTTTTCCCGAAGTTTCCAGCCGGTTTCAGTCTGGATTGGGTCCAAGATTTTCCGTAGTATTCTTCTTTCTAGGATCTCCAGCTTCTCCAACTTGTAATTCATCGAGAGGAATTCGCTGGCATACAGGCATTCTGTTTTTAATACAGTGTTGCAATGCCTGATTTTGGCATACCATGAGATGTATTTCGTGTTGTAGATGTTGTTAGTTAGTCTATGAGCTCTCTCCATTTTTGAGATACGATCGCCCACAGCAACAACAAATTATTATTATTATTATTATTATTATTATTATTATTATTATTATTATTATTATTATTATTATTATTATTATTATTATTATTATTATTAATTTTACGGAGAACAATATCATGAGTAAAAGTATATGCGGAAGGCAGTATTTTCTGACTGAAGGACTTGCAGGTTTGGTTCAAAGGAAAATCTTTGGAAGACTTCAGATCGTCTGGTCGGTGGGTAATCAAAATTAATTGGATCGTTAACCTTCGGAGGAAAACAGCATCCTTAGCAGAACAAGTGGCACAATTTTCCTTGAACTATTCTTCAAGTGCAACACAAGAGAGGAGGTTGCTGCCATATGGTATTCTATAATATGTCATCTACTCATCTTGTTCACCTTTACTTAAAAAATACGCACGTGTCTGAAGTCTGTTAGAAAACGTCTACATACCAGCTATTAACTTTGTTTGGAAAGGGTAAGTCCAGTTTTAAAATGGCACACAACTGCATCGAACAAGTGGCCACCTGTAAGCTGCAGTTATTCTAGTAGTTTCTCTTGTCACAAAATTGCAGCCAATTGCTATGTCAAGACAAGCAGTAAATAACAGTAATCCCACGTCGCTTTGACCGTAAATCTCTGTAGTTGTTTGATGTATAGGCATTGCGGAAAGGTAAGAGCTTCACTGCTATTTGCCAAGAAGAACCGAGACTGAGTGGCATTTATCAGCCCATAGTCCAGCTCCATGGCTAAATGGTTAGCGTGCTGGCCTTTGGTCACAAGGGTTCCGATTTCGATTCCCGGCAGGTTCGGGAATTTTAACCATAATTGGTTAATTTCGCTTACACGGGGCTGGGTGTAGTGTCGTCTTCATCATAATTTCATCCTCATCACGACGCGTAGGTCGCCTACGGGAGTCAAATCAAAAGACCTGCATCTGGCGAGCCGAACTTGTCCTCGGACACTCCCAGCACTAAAGGCCATACGCCATTACTATCAGTCCATAGAAATAGTGCAACAAGATGAGACCTTTAAGAGGTTCGATCAACTTGGAACGAATTTTTATTTAAAGTACTTCATACATACATACATGCATACATACATACATACATACATACATACATACATACATCTCCATTATAGACTCTTATGCCTTTCAGCGTTCAGTCTGCAAGCCTGTGTGAATGTACTAATCGCTGCTACAATCCTCTATTTGTAAACAAGTTCTATGGCCTCTTTTAATTCTATACCTCTTGTTTTTAAATCGATGGAAACTGAGTCTAACTGTCGTCATTTTGGTCTCTCTCTCTCTCCCTCTTACCCTCCATAACGGAGTCCATTATTTTCCTGGGTAAAATATCCTGCTCCATTCGCCTCACAAGACCCCACCACCGAAGCCGTTTTATGCGTACAGCATCATTCATCGAGTTCATTTCTAACAGCCTTTATTTCCATACTAGCAAATGTACCCGCGCTTCGCTACGGCATTCTACCTTGTATACGGAGTTCTACGTAAATTACTGTACATGCAGTGAGTAAAATTATATATTGATTTGCATGCTTCTTAGCGCTATCTAAGAAACAAAACGGAGAGGACCCCATACGTTTTTTCCGATGTAAGGTGCACGTTGGGGAAATTTTGATGATAATGGCAGGTCACATTTCCTACTGCCATTCACAATCGAGTTCGGGAGTTTCCACAATAACGGCAGGCTCACATAGGACCAAAGTTGAAGAACTCTCCAAATTGAGCAGCGACTGTGCATTTGCTTTCTGAAAGCACTTGCCATTCAAAAAGCACATACCACGAAATGAAGGGCTGCACAGTCATTGAAATTAACTGCAAATACGATATTTTCCGGGGCCTAAAAGTAATAATTTTAACAGCCTGGAATTTTCCCTCAAAGGAAAGAGTATTCAGTGACCAAGCAAAATTGTGTACATAACAAAAGTTGTTTAATGTGAAGTGATGTTTCAAATATAGTCCACAGATTTTACAGAAAATCAATAGTAAAAGAGAAAATGGAAGAATACTGTTGTGGTTTCGCTATAAAACCCCAGTCTATTCAATTATTTTAAAGTCATGTGCTTATCTAAACCTTCACCTGGATGCGCATACTCTATATTGAAGTTTTGTCGAGATCTATCCCGCCGTTTCGCCGTGATGGCGGAACAGACAGACAAAGAAACACAAAAGCTAAAATCCACTGATATGGTCTTGAGTTGACCTAAATTGGACAAATGTCTTAAAAATTCTCAATACAAACAAAATAACAGACAGCGGACCCCCTACAACTTTATTTATATAGATTCCGAGTATCTTCCTGCCATCGTTCCCACCTGTTTGCACCTGCAATTGTTCTCGCTACTTTAATGTCTGTTACTTCTAACTTATGAATAAGATATCCTGAGTCCACCCAGCTCTCACTCAAAGATACCACAGTTGGTCTGAATACGGACCGATGTAAAGATAGTTTCATCCGGGAGCTGACTTCCTTACAAAATACTGTTGAGCGTAACTGCGAGCTTTCTGCATTATCTTTGCTGCACCTTGTTTGAATCTCACTTACTATACTACCATGCTGGGAGAACACTCATCCTAAATACTTGAAACTATCTAACTGTTCCAGCTTTTAATTCCCTATCTGATATTCACTTCTCTTGGATTTCGCACCTACTGATATCGGTTTAGTTTTAGAATGGCTAATTTTCATACCAAAATCAAAACAGACACAAAACTATTTTTCTGTTTCCTTTAAGTTCACCACCTTCTTTTACTGACAGGTTCTTGATGTATTGGTCATAAAATATGTAGGATATGTTCATAGCTAACTGCACATAGCTGCCATTGGATTCTTTCCATCTAATTAATTGCTTAGCGGTCCATATAAATGGTAACACATCTGGATTATAAGTTCAGTGATCAAGAGCTGTCTAGTGCATTTCTTCCAATTTGACTTCCATAGCAGCAATGTAGGGCCTATCGTTGTCGAGAAGGTGCACGCTGCGGGTAGGAATTTTACCTCTCTATGCGCTAGAGTTCACAATAGCATCAAGCTTTTATATCGTCGTGAATACCTTCTGTCTTAAAACGTCCTACGGTTTGCGTGAAGATAATAATTTCGTGTGCTATTTGTAGCCGGGTGCAGCCCTTGTAAGGCAGACCCTCCTATGAGAGTTGGTGGTATCTGCCACGTGTAGGTAACTGCATGTTATTGTGATGGCGGGTAGTGTTATGGGTGGTGTGTGAGTTTCATGGATGCTAGGGACTGCACACACCCAGCCCCCGAGTCACTGGAATTAACCAACGAAGTTTAAAATCCCCGACCCGGCCGGAAATCGAACCCGGGACCCTCTAAACCGAAGGCCAGTGCGCTGACCATTCAGCCAACGAGTCGGACTTCCTGAGGGTTATACTGCCCGACATTCACATAAGAACTTGTGCCACTTGTATATTTGAGGCGTTGTGTAACAGATATGCACCACCCTGTCACTTGTGATAACCAAAAACTGATGCAGATATAGAAAATCAAATGATCATAAATTCGTCTTTCAATAAATGAAACTCAAATTGATAAAAATTCCACAGTTCTATCCCTTCGGGAAAGCAATTGAATGTTGAAAACATCCTAGGGATATGAGCTACGAATTTCAGATAAATAAAGTATAATAAATTATGAGAATACATTCTTTATTTATTCGTAAATATTACAATCCGTTTCATAATCATCTCTATCCGCTCGATAAGATTAGCAGTTTGCCTTTTCTACCGCTACGAGCGCTAATGTGAGTAAATGCAGAGTTTCACTACCTCTTATAACTACATTCGGTATGGACATATTTCAGAAAATCAGAAACTGCCTGAGGGTACTGAACCATGTAACACGTTACAAAAAGAATTATGTTCTTTCTTAATCTGTTTACAGTCCAGGGTTGGCATTTCGCTCGGACTCAGCGAGGGATCCCAACTCTACCGCCTCAAGGGCAATGTCCTGGAGCGTGAGACGTCGGGTTGAGGGATACAATTGGAGAGTAGGACGAGTGCCTCTTCCAGGCGCTCTCACCTGCTATGCTGAACAGGGACCTCGTGGCAGGGTTGAAAATTGGAAGGGATAGACAAGGAAGAGGGACGGAAACGGCGGTTGCCTTAAGTTAGGTACCATCTCGGCCTGGATGAGAAGTCGGATACCACGGAAAACCACTTCGAGGATGTCTGAGGTTGGAATTGAACCCCTCTCTACTCAGTTGATCTCCCGAGGCTGAGCGGACCCCGTTCCACTTTTCAAATTTCGTGGCAGAGCTGGGAACGGTACCTGGTCCTCCGGAGTTGACAGCTAATCACACTAACCACTACACCACAGAGGCGGACGTAGGAATTATATAAATACGTTAATTTGGCAGGGATTTGAATCAAAAGGAAAACGAGCAACGAAACAAGCAATTCTTGGCTGTTCTTCCGGAGCTCCATTTAGGCCGTAAGTAATTTTCGACCTTTGTTCTTTAGTTTCATAGAGCTTTCTAAAACTCACAATTTGTAACCTTTTTACGTCCTTTAGCCATTCAACATTGGGCACAATTGAGGAAATTGCTTAATTGTACGTTTTCTTGTAGTACAGGGTCCCCTACCTTGTCTACCAAGACATATTTTCAACAATGAAAGAGCCGCGTATGTAGAAGAAAATCAAATGATTCTCATATTTCAATGAATGAAACACAAATTGATTAAAAAGGTAGTTATTTGTATCTACCGTATCGTTTTCGAGAGGCATTTGTATGGAATTTGAAGTCGACATTAACTGGAGAGACCAAAAATTTAGAGGAACACATGCACTCTTTGTCAGAGTAAATATCCTCTGTTTGGATCGATCTTAAATCTTTTGGTAGACTGGTGAAATTCTGTGATTAAAGTGATTTCCATTAACATATTTATCTGGAAAACACTTCACTATTTCACACTGAGCAGGATCAACTGTTAGTATCATTTCTTCATCTGCACATTTCTTTCATTCAACATGGCTTGATTTTAATAACCTGTTTACTACAAAAGGTGCTGTCTACTGAACGGCCTTAAGGCGAGAGAGCGTAATTTATCATATTTGAAGTACTACTACAGTACGTCACCTTTCACGACAAGAAGGCTACCAGGAATCTCCCACACCTCGCATAATTCCTGTCACCTCAAGAGCTCCGTACATTCTAACCTTGATGAATACAAGAGGTATTAGCAACTCTCTACTATGGACTGCCGAAGATAAAGACAATTAGTCCTTGAAATTTCTTCTTGCAACGGGCTTGACTGACCTGTGAACCTTAGCATGGCCTTCACAGCTGGCGGTCATCTTTTCGGATAACATGGGTGGTGCAGTTCCGGGCTGAAAAAACAGGTTTAGAGCTATCAGTGCGATGGAATGGTGACAGCAAGCAATTTATCTGGGATATATGGATTAGTAATCCTTATATCTTTCCTTAAATATGCTATCCAGTCAAATAATTCTCCTAGTATTTGTAATATCTACTATTCCTTTATTGATGTGTCAGAAAGCTTGTGAAGGTCGTACACATGTATGTTATGAATGCTCTTAAGTGTATAGTATTCTCAACCTGGTGCGAATAAATACGCACTCACGAACACAAACGCTCTTAATATCCTGTTCACAGTTTAAAACTCGTTGTACAAACGAGAATAATAGTGTTGCTAATCATCCATTATGTGCTCGATGGTTACTTCACAAGCCGTAGTATTAAGCTGAGCTAAAGCAATATCGGTAGCTTTTTACATCTGAGGTAATGAGCCCCAGAGGGAATTTTATACCTTCTGCCAGGATAATGTTCACCCTAGTTGATCAGGGCTGGTCCGAATGTGAAAGGCCAAGTGGTACAGAGAGTCGACAGCTTCCGGTACTTAGGTGAGAACTTCACGGGTAAAGTACAAAGCAACAAAAGTACCACAGACAGAGCTCAACTGCTGCTGAAACTACGATATGCAGCCATGACTACATATGGAAAGAAGAACCTGCGACACTACATGATAACCATCAGGAATGCTGCACTATATGAAACTGAGACGCTGACATTGGGCAAGAGAGCATGCATACAATTGCAGAAGGAGGAAGGAAGAATCTTGAGATATATATAGGGCACCAAAAGCAAGATGGACTCTGGGTACACAGATCAAGGCAGGAACTATATGAGAGTATAGAACCAATCTCGAATGTGATAAGAAAGAGAAGGTTAGGATTTGTTGGACATCTCATGAGGACGGATGACGGCAGGCTGACGAAGAAGATATGAAATGTAACCTGCTTAACTGGAAATAAGTGGATGAAGGAAGTGAGAGAAGATTGGGAGACTATTGGCATAAAGGAAAAATATCCACTGATGACAGTACAGGATAGGTCCAAATACAGAATGCTCGTGGAAGGTCACAGATGGGCGGACACCAGCATCCAGAGAGAGAGAGAGAAAGAGGAGAAGTGAGAGAATGAAGAGGTATTAGGAAGAAAGAAGACGTGCCGAACAAGTCACTCGTGATCCTCAGGGGTCGTAACGAACCGAATATAATTGAATCATCCATTATAATATTTGGGACCAGCAACTGAAGGCGAATTTGATACATGTTTCCGTATTTTGGAAGATGGTAAACTCCCTTCAGTTCAGAGAAATCAAGTTCAACATAATACACTAAAGGCTGTAACTGTTCTCCTCTCAGTCTTTCTCTTCTCTTCACTTTCTTGTAGTCTTTACATTCCACCAGGCGTGTCTCTCTCATCCTTTCTTTCCTAGTGTTTTTCCTTCAAAAATGTTTACTAGGAAGTCATTATGTATCTCCCTTCTTTTCATATCCTTTATCAGTCTCCGTTGTTCATTGCTTTCCTTTCGAACATCTCTTCTTCTTATTATTAATCTGCTTACCCTCCAGGGTCAGATTTTCCCTCGGACTCAGCGAGGGATCCCACCTCTACCGCCCCAAGGGCAGTGTCCTGGGGATACAACTGGGGAGGATGACAAGTACCTCGCCCAGGCGGCCTCACCTGCTACACTGAACAGGGGCCTTGTGGATGGATGGGAAGATTGGAAGGGACAGGCAAGGAAGAGGGAAGGAAGCGTCCGTGGCCTTAAGTTAGGTACCATCACGGCATTTGCCGGGAAACCACGGAAAATCACTTCCAGGATGGCTGAGATGGGAATCGAACCCACCTCTACACAGTTGACCTCCCGAGGCTGAGTGGACCACATTCCAGCCCTCGTACCACTTTTCAAATTTCGTGGCAGAGCCGGGAATCGAAGCCAGACCTCCGGGCGTGGCAGCTAATCACGCTAACCACTACACCACAGAGGCGGACTCGAACATCTCGAATCGTCTTTTTTTTTCAGTCGAGCATGTTCTCGTCATCTTCTTCCATACGGGCATTTCAGTTGCTTCCAATGAATCTCTTTCCTTTTTTCAATAGTCCAACTCTCACAACCATAAAGTAGTACAGGATTTTAGCCTTGCTTGTTTCTAACTCGCATGGATATTTGCTAAAAGACTTCTTTTATTTTGAAAGGCCTCTTTAGCAAGAGCTATTCTTCTTTAGGCCAGCTCCGTGGTGTAGGGGTAGGGTGCCTGCCACTTACCCGGAGGCCCCGGGTTCTATTCCCGGCCAGGTCAGGGATTTTTACCTGGACCTGAGGGCTGGTTCGAGGCCCACTCAGCCTACGTGATCAGAATTGAGGAGCTATCTGACGGTGAGATGGCGGCCCCGGTCTAGAAAGCCAAGAATAACGGCCGAGATAATTTGTCGTGCTGACCACACGACACCTCGTAATCTGCAGGCCTTCGGATGAGCAGCGGTCGCTTGGTAGG
This sequence comes from Anabrus simplex, assembly GCF_040414725.1. Taxonomy (NCBI): domain Eukaryota; kingdom Metazoa; phylum Arthropoda; class Insecta; order Orthoptera; family Tettigoniidae; genus Anabrus; species Anabrus simplex. Next base: position 95,778,007 of record NC_090267.1, read on the forward strand.
CCAAGGTCCTTCACGGGCTATAGTGCCATGGGGTTTGATTTGATTTATTCTTCTTTTGATTTACTTGGTGTATCTATTTTCTTCAGTTATAATACTTCCCAAGTAACATAAATGTTGTACTTGTTCTGTTTTGGAATTTCCTATTCTTATGTTTGTATTAACTTCACTACCATGTTTGCTCACAACTAAAATTTTATATTAATATTAAGAAAAGCAAAATGTACCATACAGAACAGTCAACATTCTATTTAATTCTTCCTCAGAGTCTGCTACTGTAGGAATGTCAACAGCTAATCTTATACGTTTATTACTTTAGATCTTTCCTTTAAAACACATATTGCTTCTTCAACAAACAAATTGAAAAGGTATTGTGTGAGTAGACAACCCTTCCTCACTCCTGTTTTAATTCCTGCCATTCTTGTACATCCATTCACCACTACATTTGTACACTGGTTCTTGTAAATTTTCCAGATGAGCCTCCCCCCAACTCCCCCAAGAAAATAATATGGTTGTTAATCTTCTTCTTCATGTGCCATGTCCTCGCAGAACGTTGGCGATCAGTAGCGTGGTCCGTTGTTTGTTCATAGCTGTTCTGAACAGAGTAAGGTTTGTCACCCCAAACCACTGGCTCAAGTTGCCGAGCCATGATGTCCTACTTCTCCCTGGACCACGTTTTACATTAATTTTCCCTTAAAGTATTACTTGCAGAAGGTAGTATTTACTGTTCCGCATCATATGACCAAAGCATTGTAGCTTCCTTCTCTTGATGGTAGTGAGAATTTTTAGTTTTTTGTTCATACGGTGCAAAACGTCTATATTGGTCATTTTAGCTGTGCAAGGTATCTTCAGCATCCTTCGGTACGTCCACATTTCAAATGCTGGCTGTTAATGCTTAACCTGAATTGATAGATTTCCAGACCTCCTTATCACTGAAATAGTTTTCAAAACGGAGAAGTTCATAGACTTTTGAGGAGCACAAGTTACCAAACGGTTCCAAATTCTGCAAAGAGTTTCTCTCAAATGTCTGGCTTGGTTCGGGCAACCTACCTGTGTGAGAAAGCTTTATCGCTTATTATAAACCTCAAGAACAAAGTACGATTATGATTAAATGAGTTACATATCTGCATAACTGTTTACATATAGCTACAAGCGACTTTTACATGGACATCTCATAACATTGAAGTTCGAGGATGTTTCTAAACTCTTGATTGTCTTACAAATTACTTAAATTAAACAGGGCTAAAATAATAATTTCTTATATTACCATTTAGACTTTCACCCTGCCCAGAAACATGGTATCCTTACAACTCTAACTACCACGGCTAGGAGGATTTTTGAAGTGTCTGCTCTGCAATAGGAATTAACACCTTGAGAGCAACAGTTATACCAAATTCTTGATCTCTACGGTTCCGAAACTGACGCATAATCAGATGTCTGTTGAGAAAAAGATATAAGAGGAACTTATTACTCACCTTACATACGTAACACAACGGATCATATTGCTAAAATATTACATAAGTAGATTCCTGCAATATACGAACTGTATTAACAGGACCGGTGCATCATTAAGGGCTAAAGGGGCTTACCCCACCACATTTATGCACATAGGAGTTTAGAAATGTTATATTTTAGATAATTAATTTAATGAGACCAAATTTATATCTGAGTACCACTGTCCTGAAGTAATTAATGATGTGAGAAAACGAAAGTATGATTATATTACGTGTTTCGTATGTTTATCATGACACAGGGGCTAATTCGCTCTGAGAACTCACAGTGAGTATTGGTAACTGTTTTGAAGGTCACTGAACCTTTGAGGGAGTGAACGTTTCAATGCATTTTAACATGTCAAGTTAGGGGCAAGCTTCGACATGCCATCAATGACAAAAAGCAGTATAGACGAAGCTGTATCGGCGGGTGATATGGAGATGTTGCAAAATCACTTACATTCTTCTAACCTCATGTAACATGTTCTTGTGACCATTCACAGAGTGTTCTCGACACTTTTCGAATTTTATTTTACAGTTCGATTTTGTTTAACAGCGATTAGTATCTAGTGTATAAAATTAGTGAATAATACGTAGTGAAATTATTAATATCTTGTCTTTTATTATAAATAGGGTAGATACTCTTGGGAAATCTCTATTCTCATAATTAAATTTAGAAGAAAAATTAGAGGTAAAAGGACTCGGTGCCCACCATCCTAGAGATTTTAAGCTTGATCAGAGGTGAAAGAATCAGAAAAGAACAATTGCGTTATCTTGGTTTGACAAGAAGAAGCTGACCGTGAGTGAAAAAAGAAGTCGCTTTTCTGTTTCGTGTGCTTATTGTTTGATATGAAAACTAGTTGGACTATGACAGGCATACGTGATGTTAAACACCTATCAGAAAGAAATAATAAACACGAAGAATATTGAATTTTCACGACCACATTGTAATCGAAAGCGACTTTCAACCTATTAGGTCGTGTTACGTACATTTAGTACGTGATGAAGAGATGTTAAGTCATCATCATCATCATCTGTTTACCCTCCAGGTTCGGTTTTTCCCTCGGACTTAGCGAGGGATCCCACCTCTACCGCCTCAAGGGCAGTGTCCTGGAGCTTCAGACTCTTGGTCGGGGGATACAACTGGGGAGTATGACCAGTACCTCGCCCAGGCGGCCTCGCCTGCTATGCTGAACAGGGGCCTTGTGGAGGGATGGGGAAGATTGGAATGGATAGGCAAGGAAGAGGGAAGGAAGCGGCCGTGGCCTTAAGTTAGGTACCATCCCGGCATTCGCCTGGAGGAGAAGTGGGAAACCACGGAAAACCACTTCCAGGATGGCTGAGGTGGGAATCGAACCCACCTCTACTCAGTTGACCTCCCGAGGCTGAGTGGACCCCGTTCCAGCCCTCGTACCACTTTTCAAATTTCGTAGCAGAGCCGGGAATCGAACCCGGGCCTCCGGGGGTGGCAGCTAATCACGCTAACCACTACACCACAGAGGCGGACGAGATGTTAAGTACAGAACAAAAATGGCCAACCAGACACCAGTGGGATCCGAACCCACAACCTCCCGATTTCGCGTCGGTTGCTCTACCAATGGCCTAGGCCACCATAGCTCAATTGGTAGAGCAACCGACGCGAAATCGGGAGGTTGTGGGTTCGGATCCCACTGGTGTCTGGTTGGCCATTTTTGTTCTGTACTTAACATCTCTTCATCACGTACTAAATGTACGTAACACGACCTAATAGGTTGAAAGTCGCTTTCGATTAATAAACACGAAGCTTTAGAAACACATGCTGAAACAACCTAAAATATAATCTTTTGGTTCTGTAAAAATTTTGATTCAATTAAATGAAGGCTATCGTGTTTCTAATCAGCGTCACAACGAACTTGTTGATAAGAACAAACACATTTTAAACAAGATAATTAACTGTATTAAGTTTTGCGGAAGACATGACTTACCTCATCGAGGTGATAACAAAATTGACAATTCACACAATCGCGGGTATTCTCGGATCTGCTGTAGGAATTAGTGACATTAGACAGCATTCTAAGCGATCATCTTCATAATTCTACAGAGCAAAAAATAACTCGAAAACATTCAGAATGAATTACTGGATTGTATGTTTGCGGTCTATAGAGAGACGATAGTACAGAAATACTGTGAGCTGGATGAAACTTCAGATATAGGCAATCATTCCTGTCACAATTAGTTATATTAGTTATATTGTTGCGATATGTTGCTCGTAGTGGCCCAGTTGAGAGATCCGTTTCCTTTTTTCCGAATTCAACATCGAACTGGAGACGGTTTAACGTTAGGTCTGAAACACTAATTAGAACCGCACAAGCTAGAACAGAAGTTAATTGTTCACTCCTATGATGGTGATGCCGTGTTTTGCTGGGGGGGAGGTGTACAGGTAAAGATAAGATATATGTTTCCTCAGGCACAGTTCATCCACTGTTACGCCCATCAGCTAAACCTGGTAAAAAAGAAAGCGTGCTCGACTGTGAAATCAGCGAAGTTGTATTTCATCAATATACCGGGATTTTCATAATTTATTTTCTGTTTCTTCCAAGCGCACTGATTTTTTAAGATCTGTCTGTGGGAGCGCAAACTGTAGAAACGCGCTGGAATTTTCGTAGCAGAGTTGTTCCTACTGTGCCCAGCAATAAGGATGCTCTTCTTGAGTGTTTTGACACCATTCAAAATGACTAAGGGTGGGATGACGTTACAGTTTGAAAGGCATTAGGACTAAAGCTAATCCTCCGAATGATGAGGAATTCCTAATTTTCTCTCATTTTTAAATTCCTTTCTCAAACACGTTGACATTCTGTACTACACACTACATAAATAATCAAATAATGCCCTAAATGTTCGTACTGCAATTCAGTATTTCTAAACTCCAATAAATGACATCATAAGGAATTTACCTGAGTTAGAACGAAATTCTGAGCGCTCAACAAAACATGCGCGGAAAGAAGTGAGCATAAGTGCCGATACTAAAGAAGCGTGTGACATAATTGTGAATGAGATGAAACGCCGTTTCAGAAAAGCGGAACACGCACAATGATTTTCTTTAATTGATCCACAATTTTTCGTAGAACATAAAGTTGCTTTTTCTAGGGTACTTGTAATCAGTGCAGTGAAATATTATCCCACTCTTATGAAGGAGGTTGAAAAGTGAACTAACTGTGCTCTATAGGAATGATACATTTGCGAGTGTACTTTCTCTTTGGACCCTAATGAAGTACACAAACTGGCAGAAATAGTACCTAGAACCCCAATTTCAACCGCGGAATCAGAACGTGGTTTCAGTACTCTAGAACGAGTTAATAATTTTCTAAGGAACTCAATGGGACAAGAACGTTTAAACGCATTGGCTGCGCTTAGTATTTATAAGGACGTCATTACAGAGATTACGGAATTGAACTGAAAAGTGACTGGGTTGCATCGCGAAAGAATCGACGAGCGCAGTTCCTTTATAAATGAGGAAAATTTTAAACTATTTTACTATTAGCATGAATTAGAATAAAGCATGCTTGACTGTACTGGTTCTGCCAATAAAAACGTAATGACAACGTTTAATATGAGTGTATATACCACAGCAGAAGCAAAAAAACTGTATAAATAATAATAATAAATAACAATATAATAATAATATCCACCTATAAGTTTGGAAACATCATCACCATCTTCTTCATAGGTTGTTCTGCCATCCGGCAGGTTGAATTATGACTATGATCTCCATATCTCTCGATCTTGTGCTCTTTTCTTCACTTCTGCATAATCTTCCTTTCTTTTTCTAATGCTTTCTAATAACTGATATCGTCTCCTTCCCCTTCCTCGTTTTCCTGTTATCATCCCTTCAATTGCTACTCGTAGTAAAGTGGTGTGTCTTAGATTATGCCTTATCCAATTTTTCTTCCTATTTTGGATTACGGTGAGCATGCTCCTCACTCCTTTCACTCTCTTCAGAACTTCCTCATTTGATATTTTATCTTCCCACTTTACTCCTTCAATTCCTCACCAAATCCACATCTCAAATGCCTCTATTCTTCTCTGTTCTTCCTTCCTTAATTTCCATGTTTCAGCGCCATATAGAGCTATACTCCATATGTAGCACCTTGCAAGTCTCTTCTTCAGGTGTTTCTCTTGCGGGCCACAAAACAGTTTTCTCGTTTTGTTGAAGCTTTCCTTGGCTAAGGCAATTTGAGCTTTTATGTCTGTTATAGAGTAAAGGTCTTCAGTCACAAAGTTTGGAAAGGAAGAAAGTTAAATGCACAGAAAAGTAACCAAAGTTGATTTATCGTACCCTAAAAAGCGTTATTCGAATAATAATAATAATAATAATAATAATAATAATAATATTAATAATAATAATACCCGTGTGAGGATTTACCGGTTACCTCCATCGGGCGCGTCCCATTGGAATTGGGGAAGCTCGCTGGCTCTGCCGCCAGCAGAGTCAGAGGGTAGTAGGGAAATAAAATACCACCATGAAAAAAAAACTGGTCCCTTGCCAGGGTTACGGCGAAGACTGGTAAATGACCAGAAGCCAGAAAACATCTTGAAGCAACCTCTAGGGCTAACAACCCTAGTTGTAAAAGGATGGGTACCCGTCCAAAGCAAAGTCAAGTCAAAAATCATGATGCCACAACATTTCAAGAAACATACCCCAGGGGGTAAATCTTCGGATAAATCCCTCGTCGTGAACACCACGGCGCACGAGTCTCGTTCGGATTCTGGGGGAGACTCGACATCATGCAAGAGACGAGTCGGAGCGTCTCGGTGTACCCCGAAGAGTCAAAAACTCAGGCCAAAATCTAAAACCTTTCTAGCAACTTTCAACATAAATTCACTTACACAAACTGGCAAGCTGAAAACCCTCACCAAAGCTCTTCACAAAAATAAGATATCCATAATGGCCCTACAGGAAACAAGGTACCCAGATGAAGAGATTTTTGAAGCCGAAGACTACCGATTTTTCAAGAGCAAAGCGCAAAGAGGAATCCTCAATGGAGCTGTGATGCTTGGAACCGCGTTTGCTGTTAGAACCAAGATCCTTAAATCGGTTGCAAATTTCGAACCTGTGAATGACAGATTGTCTATACTCACAATTAAATGCGCGAACAAAACCTACGCCCTAGTTAACGCACATGCTCCTACAAGCGATAAGAACATGTCTGATCCAGAAGAAGTTGATAATTTCTGGGACCTACTGGATGAAAAATTAAACAAAATCCCCAAACACCATGTCAAGCTTCTTTTGGGTGACTTCAGTGCCCAACTAGGTCGTGAACAGAAGTACAAGAAAGTTATAGGAAATTACCCTGCTCACAAAAGAACCAATCCCAACGGCAAAAGACTGGTGTCCATTTGCGAAAATCACAACCTGCAGGTCATGTCGACCCACTTTCGCCATCTAACCAGAAAGCAAATGACTTGGCGTTCTCCCGTCCAAGCTCTCGGAGAGTTCCAAATTGATCATGTTGCAATCTCCAGGAGAAACAGCCCTGAGATTATGAATGTCAAGGTAAAGAAAGGCATCAATGTGGCCTCAGATCATTATATGTCTCTTATCAAATTCAAACCAATTCCCACAAACACAAGGAAGACAACCAAACAGATCACACGCTTCGACAATGATAAACTTCGGCAAAGGGTCGAGGAGTTCCAAGAGAAGGCTAGACCAAATGACTGTGACTTTAACAACGCCAAAAGTCTCCTTGTTGAGGCCGCCAAAGACGTTGCAGAAATCAAGAGAAGCAAAACGCATGCCTGGTGGAATGGTACCTGCGAATCAGTCCTCCAAGAAAGACTCAATGCGTGGAAACAGTACTACTCTACGAAATCAGAAAATGATTGGGAAACCTACAAAACCCAACGTGCCCAAGCAGCTAGGGTGTTCAGAACTGAGAAACGTAAATACGAAAAATCCCTCATTGAAAGGATAGAACAAAACTTTAGGAAGAATGAAAGCAGAGACTACTAAAGAGCCTTCAAACGCAAACTCGCTAGCTATAAACCACCATCTCTATGCTTTGAGCGAAAGGTCGGCACACTGGCGACGTCAAATGAAGAAAATTGCAGCATTCTGTCAGATTACTTCAAGAATTTACTTAATTGCTCTAAACCGCAAAGCGCCATTGAGACCAAGGAACCCTTACTCAGGTACCCAGATTCCAGACCACCCGACAGAGATGAAATCAAGCGCCACATTGCCCGTCTCAAAAATAACAAAGCGCCGGGGGAAGACTCAGTAGTAGCAGAACTATGGAAATATGCCCAAGAGGAATCACTTGATATCTTGCAAAAGCAAATAGAAGAAATTTGGAACAAGGAGACCCTACCCGAAGATTGGAAAATAGCTTTGATCCATCCACTACACAAAAAAGGCAGCATGAAGAACATCAACAACTACAGAGGAATATCTTTGCTACCCGTGACTTACAAAATTCTATCACTTGCCATCCTGGAGCGTTTGGAAGCACAAGTCGAACATCAAATAGGTGAATACCAAGGAGGGTTCAGAAAAGGTCGCTCAACAGCTGAACAGATCCAAAATCTCAAAACGATCATCAGATATTGTACACTAAGGTCCAAGCAGTATGTGTCTGTCTTGGTGGACTTTAAGAAAGCGTACGACTCCATTGACCGGGAAGTCCTGCTAAACATCTTAAATGAATTTGGAGTTGATTTGAAACTTCTGGCATTAATTAGAGCCACCCTAACCGATACAAAATCCAAGGTGAAGTTCCACGGATGTCTCTCGCATTCCTTTGACATCAAAACAGGAGTCCGACAAAGTGATGGGCTATCCCCGATACTCTTCAACTGTGTTCTTGAAAACATCATCTGAACCTGGCGGGTGAGATTACAGGAAACCAACTACAGTCCATTGAGAATAGGAACCAAATCTAAGGGGATCGCAACAGACTGCTTAGCATTTGCCGATGATATTGCTGTTCTCTCAAACAACATAGAAACCTCTAGATTTCAAGTTGAAATTTTAAAGGAAATTGCCGAACAAACTGGTTTGCAGATATCGTTTGAGAAAACAGAAGTAATGACTAACATCAAAGAGGCTCCAGCAAAACTCCATACAAAATACGGGGACATCATCCGAGTAGACAAATTCAAATACCTGGGTGAGATCATCATGAAAAATGGACAGGCCAAAGAAGCACTTCAGGAGCGAGTACTCAAACTGGAAATAGCCTACCAAACATCCCGCACAATCTACAACAAAAAATGCCTTTCCTAAAACACCAAGATACGTCACTATGAAACAGTTCTGAAGCCAGTAGTTCTATATGCAGCCGAAACCCTGTCTCTAAATGCCAACAAAGGACTCCTTGAAGAACTGGAGAAAAGAGAACGCAAAATTGTGAGAGGAATCTTGGGATCAAAGTACAGAAATGGAATCCATCAAAAGAGATCCAACAAGGAAGTCTACAGCAAAATAGAAAAAAATACCGACACAATCAGAAAAAGACGGGCACGATTTTACGGTCATCTGAAAAGAATGGACGGAGGAAAGTTAACTAAAGAAATCTTTCACTTTTTTGATTCAAACCCCAAAACCACTATTCCCTGGTTTAGAAATACTAAAGAAGACCTGCAAATGCTCCATATCTCAGCCGAAGACGCCCTTAACAGAGATCTCTTCCGCAAGAAAATATTGACGAACGGGCTGAACCGAGAGGAGCAACCGAAGAGAAGACACGGTGCCCCTTGGACAGAGGAGCGTAAGCAGGCCCACTCACAAAGAATGAGGGAAATTTGGGCTCTAAAGAAGGCCAAGTTCAGTGTCAAATGCAACAAGACTTAACGTGGTCCTTGATGGCCCCAGCGAATAATATATGTAATAATAATAATAATAAGAAGAAGAAGAAGAAGAAGAAGAAGAAGGAGGAGGAGAAGAAGAAGAAGAATACCCACATTAGCCCCGCTTGCCATTTGAGCCATGAGCCGCTACTGTGTACTTGGAACTTCAGTTAAGTTTAGGCAACTCCTGCGACCAACTAAGGGCAGTTTGCCTAAATTTCAACAACCGGGTATCTATAGAGCTCCTTGTACTTGTGGCAAGGTTAATATTGAACAGAACGAAATGTACTCGCATTAAGGAACATAATAGGTTTATCAGACTCAACCAACCTGTTGCTGATCATGCTGACGTCACTCGGGCTGCGCCTGGACCCCTCGCACGTGCCACATGTCCCTGCGCCAACCATCTTCGCCACAGGCGCTGCACCGTGGACACATCCCTATGGGTATCGGCTGCGATTTGACGAAGCGATCAACCTGCCCTTCTCAGCCCGATCACCATACCCCTCGTAAAGTCGTCTGTCTGCTGGAAATGCCTCCGTTGACGGCGGCCTGGCATTCTTAGCTATACACGTGTCCTGTGGCACACGACAACACGTTCTACAATGACTGTCGGCTGAGAAATCACGGTACGAAGTGGGCCATTCGCCAAAGCCGTGTCCCATTTATCGTTCGCTACGTGCGCAGCACAGCGGCGCATTTCACATCATGAGCATACCTCAGTGACGTCAGTCTACCCTGCAATTGGCATAAAGTTCTGACCACTCCTTCTTGGTGTTGCATTTGCTCTGTCAGTCAGTGTAAAGTATGAGAAAATATTAATTACAATCCTTTTCTTAGTCGTCGTTATTCGGTCTATTAGACACCGCTGTCTCGATCCTCCTATACTGCCTGCTCTATGCGAGCCTTTTTGTGACTACGCTGCGACAACATTTCTCCGCTAGATGGCAGACATAGATGCACAATGTTCTAAACTTATTCTAATGACGACAGCCTACAAAACACTATGCAGTATGGTCATATGTTCACTGAAGCTCGTAAATTACATCAATAATATTAAATATCGGCAATATTACATATATGAAGTCGCAGTTGGCCTCTTCATGCACAATTTAAAGATTTGCCTGGACGAAGGCTTGGCGTGGTACCGAACTTTTTGTGTTCTTGCCAACGCAATATCAAATAACAGAGGTCTTACGAACTTGGTTAGGATAATATCACTAACAGTTTGCTGATGTTATTTGACTTCACACTGTAACAAAACACATTCTGAAAGTTTTTTTTTTTTTTTTTTTTTTTTTTTTGCTATTTGTTTTACGTCGCACCAACACGGACAGGTATTACGGCGATGATGGCATAGAAAAGGCCTAGGAATTGGAAGGAAGCGGCCGTGGCCTTAATTAACGTACAGCGCCAGCATTTGCCTTGTGTGAAAATGGGGTACCACGGAAAACCATCATCAGGGCTGCTGACAGTGGGGTTCGAACGCACTATCTCCCGGATGCAAGCCCACAGCTGCGCACTCCTAACCGCACGGCCAACTCACCCGGTATTCTGAAAGGGAAGACGTTGTAAGTCCTCGTATTACGCTCGTACGTTTGAAGGACTTCGACAATAGGGCACAGCAGCTTAAACGAACTCCTGCAGATGCTTCACCAGAGCAACAAAATAAGGTTTCGGGTATCGAATTCCTCCTCTGTCCTGATGCATAATCAGTTCCATTTAGCGGTGTCGAAGCTCTAGGCAGTGAGATGTTGCTGACACAAATGTCACAATCCATCCTCTCTTCAACAACACGAACCTAGTACCGGCAAATTAGGATTCGATTTCCTGTTTTTAGTTTGATTGGAGTATTATCGTTTGGATATCTGAGGTTGCCCAAAATGTCTAAATATGAATACGTTTGTTTTGTGATTGTCCGTCACAATTCTTATCACAAGGAATCCACTATCCTACACGGCTTTAATCACTTTCTGAAAAAAAATCCGCGGCCTGTTCTGTCATTCGACCGGGTCAGAAATGGAATTAATGAAGCCCCCATCTAGCAGCGAGGATAGGAATTGTGCCGGCTACCGAATCCTGTCGCACTCCTCCGGGCAAATGATTAATGAATGACAGATGAAATGAAATGATATTCGAGAGTGCTCCAGGAATGAAATATGACAGGGAAGACCGGAGTATCCGGAGAAAAACCTGTCCCGCCTCCGCTTTGTCCAGCACAAATCTCACATGGAGTGATCGGGTTTGAACCACAGAACCCACCTGTGAGAGGCCGGCGCGCTGCCGCCTGAGCCACAGAGGCTCCATCAGCCTCTGAAATAAGGTGTAAAGGCACAGATACGAGCGTAATCTGAAGATATCCAATTACTTCCTTTATTAGGTCCTTGCCTGGATAAAGCCGACAACCGCTTTTCTCTTAATTCCCTTCTAGACGGTATTTCATTGAGTCTTATCTTTTCTGGCTGCGAACCACCTTGCCGAGATTGGCAAAATGGTACACAACAATTGAATATTTCGGGGAAAGAATCTGAAGTTTTAGTTCTGCGAAAAATATACCTTGCACAAACGGAAAGAAACAAGTACCAACACCTTAAAATCACTTTTGAAATGTCTATAAGCTTAACCTGATTAATTCATTTAACAGTTCTATACAAAATATCTCTTGCACGAACGGAAGTGACCAGACACGTTTACTTATTGTACGAAATAACTCAGGTTTTCACACACATTCATGCACCAATACCACAGTACTACACCCACACTGATAGCGAAGATTGTGCGTCTACTGCTGCACTCTTACGGCGACTTGGAAAAATATTGGTAGTCGAGCCTTCCTGTGTTAAACTAGTGGCATAGAACAGGCAGTATAGGAGGATCGAGACGGCGGAGCTATTAGATTAGCAGTTTGCCTTGTTCTACCACTACGAGCGCTAATGTGAGTCAATGTATTGTTTCACTTAAACACCACTACGAGCGCTAATGTGAGCCAATGCATTGTTTCACTTAAACACCACTACGAGCGCTAATGTGAGTCAATGCATTGTTTCACTTAAACACCACTACGAGCGCTAATGTGAGTCAATGCATTGTTTCACTTAAACACCACTACGAGCGCTAATGTGAGTCAATGCATTGTTTCACTTAAGCACCACTACGAGCGCTAATGTGAGTCAATGCATTGTTTCACTTAAGCAGCACTACGAGCGCTAATGTGAGTCAATGCATTGTTTCACTTAAGCACCACTACGAGCGCTAATGTGAGTCAATGCAGAGTTTCACTCAAACACCACTACGAGCGCTAATATGAGTCAATGCATTGTTTCGCTTAAACACCACTACGAGCGCTAATGTGAGTCAATGCATTGTTTCACTTAAGCACCACTGTGAGCGCTAATGTGAGTCAATGCAGAGTTTCACTTAAAGACCACTACGAGCCCTAATGTGAGTCAATGCATTGTTTCACTTAAACACCACTACGAGCGCTAATGTGAGTCAATGCATTGTTTCACTTAAACACCACTACGAGCGCTAATGTGAGTCAATGCATTGTTTCACTTAAGCACCACTACGAGCGCTAATGTGAGTCAATGCAGAGTTTCACTTAAACACCACTACGAGCGCTAATGTGAGTCAATGCAGAGTTTCACTTCAGCTTTCATAACTACATTCGGTGTGGATATTTTTCAAAAATGTAAAGAACGACTAAGGGTATTGAACCAATGAACACATTACAGAAATAATTATGTAAATAAGTTAATTTGGCTAGGATTTGAGTAATTCTTTGTAATTCGGCGTTATGCTGTTGCTGATCCTGAATAAATAAATAAAATAAATAAAAAAGGAAACGAGTAAAAAGTGGCTTTCGGCTGTTTTTACGAAACTGCGTTCAGGCTGAATGTGATTTTCGAAATTTGTTTTTTATATTTTGATAGAACTATCCAAGACTCATAATTTTAAACATTTCCGGGCCCTTTAGCACTTCAACTTTCGGCGCAATTGAGAAAATTGTTTTAATTTTACGTTTTTCATAGTATGGGGACTCCTAATTTGTCTGCTAAGAAATGTTCTCAACATTACAATCTTTCACCCGGGAATCGAACCCAGGACGCTCTGAACTGAAGACCACTACGTTGACCATTCAAGCCAATATACCGGAGAATAGGACCACAAGATGTTCTTTGACTTATTTTCAACTCGAACAGTGCAGAGGATGAGAATGTTGTTAACATCTGACATTTCTCTACCTGTCAATGCCGCGTGACATGGCCATGGGACCATGAAGGCACATCCGTGAGGGGAACTGTGATAATTGGAAAGTGTTAGGTGTGAAGAAGCTGTGGTCCACTGTCCGCAGATCTTACGTAACTCCTAGGTTTCACTGTTACTGACACACATGCCAGGGATGACCAAGGTTTTACATACTTCAAAGCCACATAAATAACAAGTAGGCCTTGAAGAAAATTCAGCGTTGGAATTCAGCACCTGTTTTATAGTTGAAATTATATAAGTTTGGTCCCCAAAGAAACAAATATGGCCATCACTGTTTCAAACACGAACAGTTCTTTTGAAAGACAGAACATTAGGTTAATGCAAGATGCAAATAGATAAAGAAACAGGACAAAATTATATAAAATAGGAGAACAATGCCGGAAAAAAGAGGACACAAAAGTCGTCCATTGAGAGTCTGAATTTACACATATATTATAATATTCACACACATAAATCAAATTAATCCATTTACACATTAGATCTATACAGTAAATTCTAACAAAATTTAAACAATACAACTAATTTACACGCCTTGCTGGTAATTTTCTGAAGATTCGGTTGCCTTCAGAAGTTTCATAGTTATAAAAATATACATATGTAAATTCCTTTAGATTATAGAAATAGAATAGAAATAAAGATAATTACAAGTAGGACCAGTGGTCCCTTTGGCTGTAACTAACTGCCAATTTAAATGTATCAATTAATATATACTATCTAATGAAATGAATACATAAGAAACGTAAGATATATTTTCCTACTGAGGTTATAAGAATAGGATTAAAAACTTAACATCTAAGAGATTACAATAATAATTTTACCATTTCATAAACATAGACTATACTAACAAGGAAGAGAAGACATAAGACAAACCTAAGAATTTTCATGCAGAGGATGATTTAAGAATAAAACTGAGCATCTAAAATATATCTAGGAGTTTATAATATTTCGTACTATTTAATTAATTTGGTGAAAATTCACTTACGTGGCTTAATGAGTGGAAAGGTAGCGGTATTTAAGACGTTTTCTCTGAGTTCCGACACTACTTTGTGGTATTTCATGTAGTTTAAGATCATTGTATAATTGAGAGACAATGACAATGAACGACTTACTACACTTTACCGTACAATGCTGTGGAATCTGGAGGGTGTTAGCTGTATCTTAAACCTATCGTCCCCATCATGCACTTGACTCATTTAACAAAGGACTTGGTTAAATATGAGGATTTTCACAGATTCTATTTTGAAACGGTTCCTATTAACAGTCGATTGTGCTGAGATCAATGAAAATAGTCTTCCCACATTTGCATTGTGCCCTGTTATAGGAAAAAGTATTCTGTAAGCTTTAATAACACTGAACTAGAATCAACTGACTTATGTGAATTGAAATACTTTGCCCATTTCTGACTTCAGTGTAACTTGTTAAATTCAGGGTCATTATTAATCTCATTCAGGAATTGTTTGAAATTACAGAACGGATCAAAATATTTCACGTCATCAATTTGAAAGCATTTAGGCTTAACTTGCGAATACAGAATATGGTTTTCAACATCACAATGATCACTATCACTTTTTATCACCATTAAAACAGGCGTCCTTCAAATCTCGGTTATCTCTTGTCACGTTGTCATAGCAGTATTCTGACAGGCTATTGCTGAGAGAGAAGCAAGCAGAATACAGAGTGGTAAACAGGGTCTAACATTACAACACAAGGCATGCGTACATTATCATATGGACTGTATATCCATGATGACATTTCTATATATCGATATGATCTCGATGATGCCATCTCGTAATGAAGAATACTTGTAATAACGAACAAGTAAAACACCTTACACCAAAATAAGGAGATTCACTAAAAAAAGGTGGACATTTCGTTTTTTAATAATCTACCTGAACTCCGGACAATGGTCTAAAAAGGAGGACATGTCCCTAGGAAGTAGAAACAATAACGTAGATATACGTATTTGAGTGCAGTATCCCAGAAAGTTAAGGTGTATCAAACTAGAAACAAACCAAAACCCATGGCGCAAAAACCCCGAAGGGCCATGGCCTACGAAGCGACCGCTGCTCAGCCTGAAGACCTGCAGCTTATGAGGTGCTGTGTGGTCAGCAGGCCGATTCCTCTCAGCCGTTATTATTGGTTCTCTAGAACTGGGCCGCCATCTCACCGACAGATAGCTCCTCAATAGCAATCACGTAGGCTGAGTGGACCTCGAACCAGCCCTCAGATACGGGTAAAAATCCCTGTCCTGACCGCGAACCGAACCCGGGGCCTCCGGGTAAGAGGCAGGCACACTACCCCTACACCACGGGGCTGGCGTTAAAGTGTAACACCATATGAAAAAATATGATATCCTTAATCAAGATAGTTTTGAAGCTCACTAACGTATTTATTACAAAAATTAAGTTCCCAGAAGGAAACCATAATTTAATATCATCGATTGCAAATTTTAAAGTCCTCCTCTGTAGTGTAGTGGTTAGCAATCACACCTGGAGGCCCGGGTTCGATTCCTGGCTCTGCCACGAAATTTGAAAAGTGGTACGAGGGCTGGAACGGGGTCCACTAAGCCTCGAGAGGTCAACAGAGTTGAGGTGGGTTCGATTCTCACCTCAGTCATCCTCGAAGTGGTTTTTCGTGGTTTCCCACTTCTCCTCCATGCAAATGCCGGGATGGTACCTAACTTAAGGCCATGGCCACTTCCTTCCCTCTTCCTTGTCTATCCCTTCTAATCTTTCCATCCCTCCAGAAGGCCCTTGTTCAGTATAGCAGGTGAGGCCGCCTGGGCGAGGTACTGGTCAAACTCCCCAGTTGTATCCCCGACCTAGAGTCTGAAACTCCAGGACACTGCCCTTGACGAGGTAGAGGTGGGATCCCTCGCTGAGTCCGAGGGAAAAACCGACCCTGGAGGCTAAATAGATGATGAAGAAGAAGAACAAATTTTAAAAATGTTGAAGCACTTTAAGGCCTTTTCTATCTTGAAATTACTAACGTTTCGCTCCAGTGTAGTAGAGGGATCGTCAATTGGATTATCACGCATTTCGAAGACGCTTGCGGCTTGTGCTTATGTCCGCTTAATAAACACACTCGTGTCAATTTTGCTTTAGAAGAAGCAATACTGGCATTACATCTGATCTTAGAGGGACTGAGACAAGCCCACGTACAGGCGTTCGTACATCTAGAAAAACCATTCGATAATGTGGATTGGACCAAGCTATTTGTGATTTTGAAGGTGAATGGGATCAGATAGCGAGAACGAAGAATGATCTATAAAAATCAGTCTGCACTGTTAAGAATCGAGGGCTTTGAAATAAAATGAAGGAGCAATCCAGAAAAGAGTGAGGCAAGCCTGTAGTTTGTCTCCCCTGCTTTTCAATGTTTCTATAGAACCGGCAGGAAAAGCAAAGAGGAATTCGGAAAGGGAATCACAATCCAAGGACACGAAATCAAAACCCTGAGATTTACCGATGATATTGTTATTTTATCTAAGTTTGCAGAGGATCTAGAGAAATTGCTGAATGGTGTGGACGGAGTCTTGGGTAAGGAGTACACGATGAAATTGAGTAAGTCCAAAACAAAAGTAATGGCGTACAATCGAACGAGTCAGGTGGTGCAGGAAATATTAGATTAGGAAATGAAGTGTTATAGGAAGTCTATGGATATTGTTACTTGGGCAGAGGAATAACTAACGATGGCAGAAGTAAGGAGGACATAAAATGCACACTAGCACATACAAGGAAGACCTTTCTTAAGAAAAGAAATTTGTTCACTTCGAAAATTGATATAGGAATTAGAAAGGTGTTTTTGAAGACCTTCGTGTGGAGCGTGGTATTGTATGGAAGTGAAACATAGACGATAACTAGCTCAGAAAGAAAGAGAACAGAATCTTTTGAAATATGGAGTTACAGAAAAACGCTGAAGGTGAGATGCATTGATCGAATCACGAGTGAAGAGATACTGAATCGAATTGGTGGGAGGAGATCGATTTGGCTAAATTTGACCAGAAGAAGAGATAGACACATCTTAAGACACCCGGGACTTGTTCAGTTGGTTTTTGAGGGAAGTGTGTAGGGGGTAAGAACGGTAGGGGCCGACCAAGGTATGAATATAATAATAATTTCGTGTGGCTATTTCTAGCCGAGTGCAGCCCTTGCAAGGCAGACCCTCCGATGAGGGTGGGCGGCATCTGCCATGTGTAGGTAACTGCGTGTTATTGTGGTTGAGGATAGTGTTATGTGTGGTGTGTGAGTTGCAGGGATGTTGGGGACAGCACAAACACCCAGCCCCCGAGTCACTGCAATTAACCAATTAAGGTTAAAATCTCCGACCCGGCCGGGAATCGAACCCGGGACCCTCTGAACCGAGGGCCAGTACGCTGACCATACAGCCAACGAGTCGGACAGGGATGAATATGACAAGCAGCTTAGAACAGATGTAAGTAGTTATGTAGAAATGAAAAGGTTAGCACAGGATAGGGTGGCATGGAGGGCTGCATCAAACCAGTCTATGGTCTGATGACTGAAACAACAACCCGTGTAAATTATTGCCATCACATGCTCCCTACACAATATACTAACTTAATTCTAAAACTGAAACTTTGATCTTACTTCAGTTATTTCTGGGGTCGCTGGTGACACCCAGGATCATTTTGGTTTTGGCCGGGGGTTTAAGGCCAGATGCCCTCCCCGACGCCGCGTAATTTTTGAAATCAAAATTCTCATCTCAGGATTTACCGGGATTCGAAACTCAGTTTTCCGGGTAGTAAGCTAACAGCTCAGACATTAAGCTAATCACGACCCCCATAATAATTTCATACCATGATCAATGTATTTACTTTCATTTAAATAATATTCAGATGAACACATCATACTCAGTTCAGGATCCACATTTCAAACAGCCGAACCCAACCACAGAAGAATCTATATTATTCAAGAATCAGTCGATACATATATTGACTCGTCTGCGCACTGTAGCCATCTTGTATGTAAGTAACTGTTTACATTCATTAAAAAATATTTCTGATAGTGTGATCAGGCCGGCTCGAAGGGTATATGGTTTCTAGTGTCTCCTACCACCCGCTTGTTTTTGTTGTCCGTAATGGACGAGGCGTGACTCTCAGATCGACCGGCGTCTTGTGCCGAAACGCGACGCACACGGTACTTGTTGCACCATTGAACAACGGTTGTTTACGAGCGACACACACGGTCTTCATTCTCCTATGGATGTTCACCGGTGTTTGTCCTTCGGCAGCCAACAATAGAATAACAGCACATTGGTCCTGTTTGGACGCGTTCGATAATACCGTCACCATAGTTAACGTGGCCGCATTTAACGCACGCATCTCAGCACGATATGACTCCCACACCAATCCCTTTGCCTACATGTCCGTGCTTATTTACCCACATCGGAGTCGCGCTACGCTGCAGCAACGCCCTCAAATGGAAACATTTTTTTTTATCACGCCTTATAATAAAATCCACTTAGACTACGACTGCAGGCCTCTTCTTATGAAGCTGTCTGTCATGGCCGTTGTCAACACACATATTTATAATGCGCTTCTTAAGACATCTGGAGAAACCGATAAAATCCACAGTTCTAACCCTTCAGACTCAATGTTGAAAACATCCTAGGGATACGTTAGGTAAATAAAATATGAGAATATATTCTTTATTTATTCCTAAAACTTACAATCATTTTCTTAATCATCGTTACCCGGTCGATTAGATTAACTTTCTGCCTTCTTCTACCACTATGAGCGCTAATGTGAGTCAATGCAGAGTTTCACTTAAGCACCACTACGAGCGCTAATGTGAGTCAATGCAGAGTTTCACTTAAGCCCTTATAACTACATTCGGTGTAGACATTTTTCAAAAATTAAAAAAAATCCTAGGTTATTGAACCAAGGAACATATTACAGAAAGAATTATGTATGTAAGTTAATTTGGCTACGAATTGATACAAAAGAAAACGAGTAAAGAAACGAGCGATTTTGTGCTGTTTTTCCGGAACTGCATTTATACCGGAAGTGATTTTTCGAAATTTGGTAGAGCAATCCAAGACTCGCAAGTTGAAACCTTTCCGGGCCATTTATCCCTTCAACTTTCGGCACAGTTGAGGAAATTGCTTAATATTACATTTTTCGTAGTATGGGGACCACTACTTTGTTAAGAAATGTTTTCAACATTAAAATTAAATTCGCCTGTATGTTGGGTATTCAGCTTGAAGGCTGGCTGGATCCTCAACAGGTTCACCATTAGCTGTCACAGATGGCCAAGGTGTCACTGAAGAGGGGTACTAGGGAAATGAGGAGTGATGTAGTTTCCCGTTGTTTTCCTCAAATTCGCCTAATGATATTCAAAATTATTATGACAGATCGAAGTACCTCGTTATAGGCTTCAAAATATAGGATCTAGCTATTAATGGTAAAAGTTCAGTATTTTTTTTTATAAATTCCATCAGATATATTCAGCCTTAATCTCAAAGAGGCGTCAATTATATAATTAGCCATATTTTTATATAATGAAATGACGTATTATCCTGAATATATGTTCGTACATTTAAGGGATTGATTCTCCTGGACCGGGTTGAAGCGTTGGCCTTCTGACCCCAACTTGGCAGGTTCGACCCTGGCCCTGTCCGATGGTATTTGAGGTGTTCCAATTCATCAGCCTCGTGTCGGTAGAATTACTGGCACGTAAAGGAACTCGTGCGGGACTAAATTCCGGCAGCTCGGCGTCTCCGAACGCCGTAAAAGTGTACGTAGTGGGACGTAAGTCAATAACATTATTATTACTCGTAATGTATATTTTTTGTAACGTAGTTAATGACAAATTACATTATTTATTTATTTATTTATTTATTTATTTATTTATTTATTTATTTATTTATTTATTTATTTATTTATTTATTTATTTATTTATTTATTTATTTATTTATTTATTTATTTAAGTCGACACAGCCAGTTTTGGATTACGGTTTCACAAACTACCTACTTCTCTTCCTCAGGCTCACACTTTTTTTTTTTTTTACATAATAAGCAATAGTTTTTCAACCTCTAGCTTCTTTTCGACTGTTCTTCCGCCGACATGTTCTTTCTCTGGATCAACCTCGCAACTTTCTTCGAAATAATGGTCCTATCCATTATGTCCCCTGTCATTTACCCGCATGTCTTTGTGCACCTCCTTCAGCCAGCTGGGATGAGATTCCCATTTTCCCCGTAAAGTGAGCAATTTGTGCGCCAATTTCTCCGGGTTCATTCTCTTCAGGTTAACCTTCGTTTCTTCATACGGCGATGCTGATATTTTCGACTCTCGCATACAGCTCCTTGTTTCATCTCGGGTGGAAGACAAAACCGTCGGACACTTTCTTTCCTTTTCTCTATCGACACATCTTCCATTTTTCTAGAGTTTCTGCAGCATAAAGGCATGCCGATCTGACTACTACGCAGTAGTGTCTCAGTTCACCTGGTACAGTAGAAGATGGATTTGGATCTGTTTCGTGGCTATTATTATTATTTTATTACTATTATTAATTTTCAGGGGTTTCCATGGTTTACAGAGGATTAGGAAGTGCCTGTGTTGAACGGCTGCACAAGGGATAGCTTGGGGCAAATTTTAGTATAACAAAATTGGTAATTTTTTTTTTCCTTTCTTAAAATTGAGCGATAGAAAATTTAATACATTAACAAGGAACAATTGAAAAGTTTAGCAACGAGCTGGTCAGCTCTAACAATGCCTTAGACTTGCGAGTCCTAAATCAGATATGAAATAACTTGGGATAAACACCCAGTCGTTAAATTGCAAATGAAAGAGCGTAATTGTTCCTGACAGGTACAATAATTTGGAAGAATATTGTTTGCTCCGAGCAGGTACACTTCACAGGAGTCTCATCTCGAAATTACAAGAGTCTAGCCTTGAACAGGCAATCAATTCCTTTTGACACACGTAAATTACACTAGGCAACCCACAGAGTGACCCCACTTCGCAGTGTTCATACACGGCTACCCCACAGTGGGGTTAACAATAGCAATGAAAAAACCTACAAAATGGTAAGTTTTTTATACTTTCTGAGCGAATTTCTATAGAGACATAAAGGCTGAGTCTACCAACTTTACTGAGGTAATAATCGTACTATGTCCGACTCTGTGGTGTAGTGGTTAGTGTTGATTAGGTGCCACCTCCGGAGGCGCGGATTCAATTTCCGGCTCTGCCACGAAATTTGAAAAGTAGTACAAGGGCTGGAATGGAGTCCACTCAGCCTCGGGAGGTCAACTGAGTAGAGCTGGGTTTGATTCCCACCTCACCCATCCTGGAAGTGGTTTTCTGTGGTTTCCCACTTCTCCTCCAGGCCAATGCCGGGATGCTACCTAACTTAAGGCCACGGCCGCTTCTTTTCCTCTTCCTTGTCTATCCCTTCTAAGCTTCCCATCTCCCGCAAGGTCCCTGTTCAGCATACCAGGTGAGACTGCCTGGGCGAGATACTGGTTATCCTCTCCAGTTGTATCCCCGACCCGGAGTCTGAAGCTCCAGCACACTGTCCTTGAGGTTGTAGAGATGGAATCCCTCGATGTGTCCGGGAGAAAAACAGACCCTGGAGGGTAAACAGATAATCAAGAAGAAGAAGCAGAATCGTACTATACAATAAAACTTTCACCAGAGGAACAATAATTACGCATGTATTACAATTAAAGAGAAGCTCGGCGTGATTGTACAATTAAAATGCTACTTAGTACTTGACTAGACACTAACAAAGTAACAGACACATATACAGAGTGAGACTGCCAGACTGACGAATGTACGCGGCAAGAAGGTGAATCATACCTCAGTGTCCATGACCTTGGTACAAATCTACCCCTGCTGCCCTTCCACACAGGACATGTTACACGTTGCTGCCCGAGTCTCCACTACTTGCTGTGACGCTGTATGAGTCGGTTAGCCGCAACGAACGCGATATTTTGTGCGTATTTCCACTAAGTATTTTTCTTAATAATTAAAGAAATTTAAGGAAGGAATTAGCTTAAAAAATCAATAGGGATTGTACAAATTGAGTTGTTTGTAATTCTTAGTTTCAAGCGATCTTTTAAAATAATTCTTATCTTCAGTCTGTCGAAACTAACAAAATCAATGGTGGCTAAAATGGAATAAAAATTATTTTTTCTCTATAAAGTTGGGGTGCCCCCCTCGCCCCCACTAATCACCGCTACTGGGTTAAGCAGGGTCCCTTGGTTTTCTTGTATACAATGTAGGAAAATGTCCGGCTGGTCACTTTGAGCGAGGTCATACGTATTATGTGGCCATATAAACTACAACAACAACAACAACAACAACACTATACTGATGCTGGTAGTAGTAGTACCTCTGAAAATGATGGGGAGCGGAATCACTCCCGACTTTTCTTTCGAATGGTGTCTGTTAACCTTTCACCTTGCAGGTATAGTTCGTTTTTATGCCATCTACTGTGCTCAGCATTTTCTCCGCCTGCGCCTATGATCTTACCCAGTACGTTCCTATGTTCGGCTTATAAAATTAATTATGGTTATATTTGTTTTATTATTAAGGTTATGTCAGATACATTACATGGTATTTATATCGAAACCTAATGAAACACTGTTGATCACACTGTCCCACAAACAAGAAAAGAAAATAAAGAAAAAAATATGTGATTCTTATAGACATTTTAACGCTGAATTCAAATCCGGTTTTCGTTTTCATACATTAGGAAGAGCAATTCCAGTTTTAATTTCTTTAGTATTTTCATATCATTATATATATGTAGCTTTAATGTAATGTCATATACATATAGATGGAAATTCAACTAAGGGGCTATAAACATTATGATAGTAGCCTAAGAGAAGGTGATAGTTGAAGTGCTCACATAATCTTCTCACTTTTTAACAGGCATTCATAGGAATGTTTATAAAAATTGTTTATAAATGTATAAAAGAATGGAAGTTATGGACAGAAATTTGCCACCACAAAGTTTCATGTCTTATTTCTTCCTTTTGTATTGAGCATCCTGTTTGTCCCGAATTATACGCAGAAATAATCGGCTAATATTGTGGGCATCCATTTCCCTTTATACCGTTTTTCCATTGTAGCTATGTCTATTTGAAATCTTTCTCCAAGCTCATCTGATACATCACTACAACTCTCTGGAAAGATGCGCTTGTGAATAGTTGAGAGTGCTCATGCATAATCGTAGTTATAAAGTAGGTAAAAACTATTGAAATATTGAATAGAGCCCTCTTGCTTCTTCAGCATTTAACCAAACGGCAGTTTTCATTTCTGTTAGAGCGTAGGAGGATGAAACAGTACTAATAATGAATGATCTGTCTACGTATTTAGCTTTGTTGGTAATCTTTGAGTAGTTCTTGCGAAATTCAAACTTGAATTGTAATTTCCATTTCTGTTTGTGCTTAGTAATAACCTGTTGTTATTAGGATACGTCTGAACGTAGTTTGAAATTATTGTAGTGTATTGTAGTATCATATTAGAAATCAGTGTACTTATTCCATTACTGTCAAATATTTGTGCAGTATAGTATCTGTAGTGACTCTCTTACTAGAATTCTGTTGTAGTGATCAGGGTAAACTTGACTGAAGTTTAGAATTGTGTAATTCTTGTGTATTCCTTTCCGTTTTCAGTAATTAACAGCAGCTTTCGTCCTGTCAGGATGTCGTAGGATAAAAATTTAGTACAACTAAGTAGTATTGTAACGTAACTGTATATTATTTACCTTATTGTCGTCTGGGCAGTCCGTCGGCCTCTCACCGCTGGATACCGTCGTTCAAATACCGGTCATTCCATGTGAGATTTGTGCTGGACAAAGTGGAGGCGGGACAGGTTTTTCTCCAGGTACTCCGGTTTTCCCTGTCATCTTTCATTCCAGCAACACTCTCCATTATCATTTCATAGCATCTATCAGTCATTAATAAATCACTTTGGGAGTGGCGACCCCATCGTACTAATAGCCTATATCTGCTTCATTCATTACATCCCTGACCCGGTCAATGACTGGAAAACAGGTTGTAGGTTTTCATTTTCATTGCCGTCTGATCTTTTTTTACCCTCCTAGACAGTTATTTTCTTTCATTTTTATTTTGCACAGAATACGATATTTTATTTTTCCTTTCCTTTCCATTATTCCGTAAAGAATGGCTAAAGAGTGCAAATGTGGGATCTGTGGGTGTGGACAGACATTGAGGAGTATGAGGGAGGAGTTGGAGAGTTTGAGGGAGATAATTAGGATTCTCTCAGAGGACAAGAAGGAAAGTACGCCTCCCGCAAACAATGTACAGGATACATTATAATACCAATGTAGTTGGTCCGTTATTGGACATGATAAATTTTCCAGCTAACTCATTCCTGGTTGTCAGCGTTTCGCTCCAGTGTGCTAAGTTGGGCTCATCAGTTGATAAATAGCACACCCACCAAGACGCAAGGCTAGTGCATACCGTGGAGGCCACTGCGTAGGCTATTTAGAGCCACCGGCAGTGCCAATACACCATGGGAGACTTTGCCTCATTTCCATAAATTGTTCCCTGCCTGGCCATCAGATGATATAGATGATTCCCATAGGGAACCTGAAATATTTGTTACTCATTATAATACCAATGTAGTTGGTCCGTTATTGCACAGTGTACATTTTCCAGCTAACTCATTCCTGGTTGCCAGCGTTTCGCCCCTGTGTGCTAAGTTGGGCTCATCAGTCGGTAAATAGCACACCCACACGCACACTGGGGGTCGAAACGCTGGCAACCAGGAATGAGTTAGCTGGAAAATTTATAATGTCCAATAACGGGTCAACTACATTGGTATTATAAATTTACTCATTCGAGACAACTATTTCAGGTTCCCTATGGGAATCAGCATCTATATCCCATTCCCGTTTTCACACCAGGAAAATTCTGGGGTTGTACCTTAATTAAGTCCACGGCCGCTTCCTTCCAACTCCTAGGCCTTTCCTATCCCATTGTCGCCATAAGACCTATCTGTGTCAGTGCGACGTAAAGCCACTAGCAACATCTATATCAGGATACAGTAGGTGTAAAAGAGGTATGAGAAGGAAAGGAAGGAATTGTAGAAAACAGATGGTATAATGTTTTAAAAAGGAAGGGGATTGCAGGATAAGGGATCAATTCAGTATCAGAATTCAGGACAGGTGTCTGTGAGAAATTGGTACGAGTCACTGCAGGTAGAACAACAGAGGGGAAATGAGGAACAGGGAGCTGTTGCTGAGAAGTGTGGAAGTAGGAGGAAAGGAAAATATAGAGCAGAGGACAAGAAAAGACACGTGAAACAGAGTCATGGGAGGGAGAAAATGTATGAGGAGGAAGTAGCTTCTGCAGCAGTGAGGAAAGTTAGAGCTCTCTAGGTGGGGTAGGGATCAAATGAGCTGGGTAGGGTTGAGGCTCAGGTCGTGGGGGATTCCATTGTTAGACATGTGAAAAAAGTGTGTGGAGGAAATGGAACCAGCGTAGAGTGTTATCCAGGAAGTACGTTAAGGTAGATGTTGAGGAAAGTAGAAGAGAAGGAGGAAGGAAAGGCACGTTGGTGCCAACAACGTAAGACAAGCGAGTATAAGTACTAACATAGTAGGGGATGTGTGGGATCTGGTAAATGCAGCAGGGGTGAAGTTTAAGGAAGCGTAAATTGTTTTCAGTGAAATAGTAGGTAGGAGAGATAATGACTAGAAAGTGGTTGGGTAGGCAACTTGATGTCTTTCGAGTGTACAGACCGGGAAAGTGTCACGCTGACTTTGATTCACTCTTCTCGTTAAATGCGTTGTTACAGAGGTGCAGAGATATGAATGTTGATGTCTATGCCTGTTTTATAGACTATAAGAAAGCTTTTGACTGTGTCAGGCACAATAAGCTGATAGAAATTCTGAGAACAACAGGTATTGACTCCGGTGACCTACGTATAATCAGTAACCTGTACTGGAATCAGTTTGCAAATGTCAAAACTGTTCAAGGAACTTCAGAAACAGCTTTGATCAGCAAAGGCGTCCACCAGGGTTGTGTACTGCCACCTCTGTTGTTTAATATTTACTCAGAGGCAATATTTAAAGAAACATTGGCAGACTATGGTGGGATCAAAATTAACAGGAAAATCATCAACAACATCAGATATGCAGATGATACTGTTGTCAGAGCTGATGACATGCCTGCCCTTCAGTGCATTATAAACACCTTAGTTCAGCTCAGTGAAGAGTTTGGATTATATGTCAACCCCTCAAAGACGATAGTGATGGTGTTCTCTAAGAAGACAATTCGGACAAATTTCACAATAAAAGATAAAATAGTTGACCAAGTGTCTTCTTTCAAATATCTGGGTACAATATTGGATGACCAATGTAACTCCAAACGGGAGATAATATCTAGAATTGAGCAGGCCAGTAAACAATTCATTACCATGAAGAAATTCTTTGTGAGGTCAGATCTTAGTCTCCAGCTACGAATTCGTATGATCCTCTGCTATATATTTTCTGTTCTCCTATCTGGATGTGAAAGATGGACTTCGAATCCAATCATATAAAAACGTATTGATGCCTTCGAAATGTCCCTGTATCGCCGTCTCTTGCGGATATTCTGGGAAAAGAAAATCTCAAATGCTGAGGTCCTTCGTCGGATGAAAAAGCAAAAAGAACTACACTACTGCTCACCATAAAACAGAGGAAAACATAATAACTAGGACATATCATGAAAGGTGAGAGGTATCAGTTATAACAGCTTATTATCGAAGGAAAGATACAAGGGAGGAGATCTGTTGGGAGAAGAAGAAATTTATGGATGAAAGACCTTCGAAGATGGAATTGCTGTAATTCAGAAGTGGCATTCAATTCTGCGCTGTCAAGATCAGAGCTAGTTACGTGGACCGCCAACCTCCGCTCGGAGATGACATCTTAAGAAGAAAAAGAATCAGCTATATCGGAAACGATATAGAAAGGAACGTGACTGTAGCGGGTGGTCTCAATTTACCAAATGTCAATTGGGAAGGTAATGCGAACGACAGGAAGCATGACCAACAAATGGCAATAAGTTAATATGGAAAGGGCAACTGATTCAGAAAGTGATGGAACCAACTAGAGGGAAGAATATTCTGGATGTTGTGCTGGTAAAACCAGACGAGCTCTATAGAGAAACCGAAGTAATAGGTGGTGTTAATGATCACGAAGCAGTTTTTGTCGTAGATAAAAGTAAACGTGATAGAAAGGAAGATATTAAATTTAGGACTATTGAGCAGTACCATACGGCTGATAAACAGGCATGAGAGGGTTTTCAAAAAGTAACTATGGTCGGTGGAAAACGGTAATTAAAACTATAAACAGACTGTGCTACGTGTTCGAAGCAATTATTAAGGAATGTGAAAACAGCTTTGTACGTTCAAAGGTGGTAAGTTATGGTAAATACCCACTATATTATTGCAGAGAAGTAAAGAGACTACGAAGGAGGTGCAGGTAGGAAGGAAATAGAGTTATAAATGGCTGTGGAAGTAAGTAGAAATT
Source organism: Anabrus simplex (assembly GCF_040414725.1). Lineage (NCBI taxonomy): Eukaryota > Metazoa > Arthropoda > Insecta > Orthoptera > Tettigoniidae > Anabrus > Anabrus simplex. The sequence continues at coordinate 95,806,095 of NC_090267.1, forward strand.
GAAGAAACTTACTAGGAAACTGAATCTAGCAAAGAAGTCAGCTAAGAATAACATGACGGCAAGCATAATTGGCGGTCATACAAATGTTAGTGAAAAACGGAACTTTAAGGCAGAAACAGGTTCAAAGAAGGACATTCCAGGAATCACTAATGACAAGGCGAGTGTGTATGCGAGGATCTTCAATAGGCAGAAGTATTCAATCAGCAGTATGTAAAGATTTTTGGTTACAAGGATAATGTGCAGATAGAGGACGTGACTAACACTAAAGAAGTATTAAAATTTACCTATGACAACGATGCCATTTACAGTAAGATACAAAAGTTGAAAACTATAAAAGCAGCTGGAATTGATAAGATTTTGGTCGATATACTAAAGACAATGTGTTGGGATATAGTACCTTATCTGAAGTACATATCTGATTATTGTTTGCATGTCGGAGCTATGCCAAATGAATGGAGAGTTGCTATAGTAGCCCCTGTGCACACAAGTCAGCCTGACATGCATTGCATGTAAGCTTTGGGAAATCATTCTTTCTGATTATATTAGACATGTTTACGAAATTAATAACTGATTCGATAGAAGGAAATTCGTGTTTAAGAAAGGTTATTCCACTGAAGCTCAACCTTTAGGATTCCAGCAAGATATAGCAGATATCCTGGATTCAGGAGATTAAATAGACTGCATCCTGACTGACCTATCTAAAGCATTTGATAGGATAGATCATTGGAGACTACTGGCAAAAATGAGTGCACTTGGACTAAACAAAAGTGTGACTGAACGGTTGGCTATATTTCTAGAAAGTACAACTCAGAGATTTTTTTTTGTTTTTTTGCTAGTTGCTTTACGTCGCACCGACACAGATAGGTCTTACGGCGACGATGGGACAGGGGGAAGGGCTGGGAGTGGGAGGGAAGTGGCCGTGGCCTTAATTAAGGTACAGCCCCAGCATTTGCCTGGTGTGAAAATGGGAAACCACGGAAAACCATTTTCAGGGCTGCCGAATACTGGATACTGGCCGCACTTAAGCGACTGCAGCTATCGAGCTTAGTACTCAGAGAATTACAGTAGGCGAAGCCATCTGATCCTGTTATAATTAAGTATTATTGGATCTTTAAGTTTCCTTATATATTTTTTGTTCCCCATGGCACTACAGCCCTTGAAGGGCCTTGGCCTATCAAGCGACCGCTGCTCAGCCCGAAGGCCTGCAGATTACGAGGCGTCGTGTGATCAGCACGACGAATCCTCTCGGCCGTTATTCTTGGCTTTCTAGACCGGGGCCGCTATCTCACCATTAGCTAGCTCCTCAATTCTAATCACGTAGGCTGAGTGAACCTCGAACCAGCCCTCAGGTCCAGGTAAAAATCCCTGACCTGGCCGGGAATCGAACCCGGGGCCTCCGGGTAAGAGTAAAGAAGTGGAATCAGAGATAAGGCTTTTGCAGATGATGTTCTTCTGTACAGAGTAATAAATAAGTTAAAAGATTGTGAGCAACTCCAGAATGACCTCGATAATTTTGTAAGATGGACAGTAGGCAGTGGTATGATAATAAAAGGTGTTAAAAGACAGGTTGTGACTTCCACAAATAGGAAACATCCTCTGTGATATATTGACTGCATTGATGAGTTGAAAGTTCCTTTTGGGGATCATTGTAAGTACCTTTTTTTTTTTTTACAAGTTGCTTTACGTCGCACAAACACAGATAGGTCTTATGGCGACGATGGAACAGGAAAGGGCTGGGAGTGGGGAGGAAGCGACCGTGGCCTTAAGTAAGGTACAGCCCTAGCATTTGCCTGGTGTGAAAATGGGGAAACCACGGAAAACCATCATCAGGGCTGCCGACAGTGGGATTCGAACCTACTATCTCCCGAATACTGGATACCGGCCGCACGTAAGCGACTGCAGCTATCGGGCTCGGTCATTGTAAGTACCTAGGTGTTAATATAAGGAAAGATCTTCATTGATGTAACTCATAAATATAATTTTAAATAAGTGGTACAGATCTCTTCACATGGTTGTGAGGGTATTTAGGGGTTGTAGTAAGGATATAAGTCTCTAGTAAGACTCTAACGAGAGTATGGTTCCAATGTATGGGACCCTCACCAGGATTACTTGATTCAAGAACTGGAAAAAATCCAAAGAAAAGCAGCTCGATTTGTTCTGGATAATTTACGACAGAAGAGTAGCGTTAATATTTTTTGCAAAGTTTGGGCTGGAAGACTTGGAGGAAAGGAGACGAGCTGCTCGACTAAGTGGTATGTCCCGTGCAATCAGTGGAGAGATGGCGTGGCATGACATCTGTAGATGAATAAGTTTGAGTGGTGTCTTTAAAAGTAGGAAAGATCACAATATGAAGATACATCTGGAATTCAAGGGGACAAATTGGGGAAAACATTCGTTTATAGGAGGCGAGTTAGGGAATGGAATAACTTACTAAGGGAGATGTACAAGGAATTTCCATATTCTTTGCAATCATTTAAGAAAAGGCTAGGAAAACAACAGATAGGGAATATGCCACCTGAGCGACTGCCCTAAATGCAGATCGGTAGTCATTGATTGATTGATTGATTGATTGATTGATTGATTGATTGATTGATTGATTGATTGATTGATTGATTGATTGATTGATTGATTGATTGATTGATTGATTGATTAGTCTAGTTGCGAGTCCATGAAACGGAATTTCAAAGACATATTGCATCCTAAATCTGTGTAAGCTTTGATCACTTCTTTCACAAACTCTTTATATATATTGATTTGCTTTACGCCGCTTTATGGCGACGATAGGATAGAAAAGGGCTAGGAGTGGGAAGGAAGTGGCCATGGCCTTAATCAAGGTACAGTCTCAGCATTTACCTGGTGTGAAAGTGGGAAATCAGGGAAGAACCATCTTCAGGGCTGCCGACAGTGCGATTCGAAACCATTATCTCCCGAATGCAAGCTTATTCTCTTTATATTTAGGATCTCTTCTACTTCCAAGGGAGTTTTGTGTTACTTTCTTGAAACACACCCTTGCTCGCTTTTCATTGTCAGATATACAAGCATATCGTATAGAAATACAATAGAAGGGAATATTCACAGAAATATTCAATTGGTATATCAGAAGAGGCCAAATAAATAAATTTTAATTTGATAGAAATCGTTGTATTCTCACTGTGAATTTGAGGTTGACATGCCACACTATCTGAACAATAACACCAATGGCTGAAAAAGAATCAGAAGTATTAAAGTTAATGTTCTCAACTACTTAATTATTTTTAAAATAAAAGTACCATATTTGCCGCAAAAATAATGATACCGCATATGATATATACTGTATGTGTTCAGATTAATGAAAAACTATCCCTGATAGTGCATCTCTGATTTCAGGTTTGGAATTTAGCGACGTAAATTCCTTTGGAATTACATATTTTCATCCCAGAAATAGAACCTTTGTAGAACAGTGTCATTTGATGTTCTTCAATTACGCATTTTTCGAGTCCCTATTCAGCACTTCAATGCTGACGGTTTCCATGGTTATTATCTTCTGCAGCTCAAAGTGGATGTTCTTCTTGAGATTTATCAATTGAAGTGCATCGCAAAGTTGATGGGGAATATGTTCTAGCGTTCGGAACAATAACAATAGCACTATACTGACGCTTGTCCTGCCCCGCGGTATAGGGTACAACGTGTCCGCCTATCATCTGGCGGCCCCGAGTTCGAATCCCGGCCAGGTCAGGGGTTTTTAGTTGTAAATGATTAATATTCCTGGCCTGGGGACTGGGTGTTTGTGTCGTCCTTAACGTTCCTTTCCTCACATTTAACACTTTACACTTCCGCCATTTACATAATACACGCAGGTTCCTCACATATGGTGCAAGTAGGGGCAAAAGATCTTCATAGGTCGACGCCCCGAACAAATAGCATTTGATACTGATGGTGGTAGTAGTATTGCCTCTGAAAATGATGGGGAGTCAGCTAATTACAATCTTGGCTAACGTTTCATCACGTTAGAGGCGGACAAGATAAAGTTGATGGGTAGCGCTTAGGAAGTACAAAAGGTTGTGTAGAAGCTGATGGGACCTTTAACCTCATTATACACGAAGAAAGTCATCATCCTTCAAAGCTGATTGAAGTTGCTAACTAAGAGTTCGCATTACACAACAAGAAAGAGGCGGCAATTCATAGAATTACTAGTGGGAAGCAAGCTGATGTTTTGGAATTACTCTACTCAAGAAATTAGATTTCAATGCGGGATAGGTTTTTCCGCTACTCAATTTTGAAAAATAGATTTGTCCATGCGAAGGGAGTATTCAGTGGCATAATGCAACATGTAGCATAATAACTAAGTGTAATTTCGCCATTCTCATAATAATAATAATAATAATA